>NW_027256885.1:102040213-103425213 GCF_029215685.1 Pituophis catenifer annectens
ACAGGATAGAAGAATATGTACTCTGGAAGAAGAAGTTAGGAAGTCCAACATTGTTATAAGAGGCATAGTGGAAGAAAAAGTGGACAATGTTAAACAACGTGTTCTGAAATGGCTTAATGAACTCGGATTGGATAAAAATTTTACAACTACAGATTTGATAAGTGTCTATCGAATTGGATTTAGAAGACAACGTGAAATAATAAGAAATGTTTTGGTGAGATTTGCAAGTGTTAATGATAAATTGCAAGTAATGGCAAAAATTAGAGAAAATGGTGATGCTGTGCTGAAGCTTGAGGGAAAACAGGTCCAAGTCTTTCAAGATATCTCAAGAGAGGAAAGATCGTGGAGATATTATTTGAAGCCAATTACTAAAATATTAAGAGATAGAGGTATTAAGTATAATTGGAGACCACCACAGCGAATGAAATTTTTCTATAAAAATAGAATGCATATATTTACAATAGAAACGGATGCGGTTCAATACCTTCATGAGCTTGTTTTTTTGGAAAAAGAGGAAGAACAAAGTGAACTAAGATCACAATTACTCAAAATGGGTGGAATTGAAGTATATACATCAACACCAGAGGAAGAAGGAGGGGCGGTCGGAGGTTTAGGTCCAAAACCAAAGTGGAAAAGAAAACCAATGAAAGATATTTCTCCATCCTTGGCAGAGGTACAGAAGAAAAGTCGAGATGTTACTGGTGAAGGAGTGGAAAGGATGATTACATTGGACTCTGAACATAAAAGGGAAGATGAGCCCGAGTGCGGGGACGAAGAACTTGTAGTTGTTCAATTGAAACCAGAATTATGCCAATGAAGAGATGACCCAGCTGATGGACGGGGTCCCCTCTCCCCCACTCTTGGAAACGAGGCGTGTCTTAATGAAGATGGTGGGAGATGAAGATTTTATGTGGTTGTGTGTTATGTTAGTTTTTGTTTTATGTTGTTTGCATGTTTTATATTATTATTTTTTATTATTATTTTTTTATGTTATGTGTTGTCTATATATATTTGTTTGGGTTTTGGGTCACGGAAAGGAAAAAGAGGGAATAGTTAAAATTAAAAATATTAATGGGGTAATTAAGGTAATGACTTGGAATGTTAAAGGTACTGGGAATCAGATTAAGAGAAGACGTTTAGAATTTAAGATTAAAAGAGATTCTCCTGACATACTTTTTTTGCAAGAAACTCATCAGAAATCTGAGGATATAAACAGGATGTATTTAAAAGGGATGCAGGTTTATGAAAAAGCTTTTGGGTCCTCAAAATCTAGAGGTGTTGCAACATTAATATCAAATAGAGTCCAATTTGAAAAAAACAAAGTAATAGCGGATATCGATGGACATATTTGATAATAACAGGATGTATTAACGAGGAAAAAATAACATTAGTTAATTTATATGTATCAAATGTGAATCAAAAAGATTTTTTGAATAAGAGTACCGATTTGTTGCAAATTGAAAGGGTAGGGAAGGTAATCATTGCTGGTGATTTTAATTTAATTAGAAACCAGATGGATAGTACCAATCCTACCCGCTATGGTGGAATAAGAAAAATGGGGATACTTGATAATTGGATGTTGCAAAATGGTGTAGTAGATGTTTGGAGGGAGATTAAAGGTAATGAAAGAATGTATACTTTTTACTCAAAGGTATTTAATTCATATTCAAGAATTGACTATATTTTTGTATCCAAGAATCTGATGGATAACGTGGATAATATGGACGTTGGAATATTTAAAGACTCTGACCACGCAGAATTGTTACTAGAATTAGATATGTTTTTGGAGAAAAAAGAAAATTGTTGGAGATATGATGAAAAACTGTATAAAAACGAGGAAGATAAGAATCGTATTCTTAAGAAATGGGAAGAAAATTGGGATTGGAATGATAATGGGGAAGTCAATTATGGAACAGTTTGGGACACAATGAAAGCAATTTTTAGAGGAGAAAGCATTAAATTATCAAGTAGAAAGTATAAGAATTATAAAGTAAAAATAGAGGAAAAGAAGAAATTGATAAAAGAACTGGAAAATAGATTTCTAGTGACTAAGGATAGGAAATTATGGGAGGAACTTAAAAAATTGAAAAATAAACAAATAGCGGAAGATACAGAAATAGTTAAAAAAAAATTTAAGCTATTTAAAAAGAGAATTTTTTGAATATGGTAATAAAAATTCAAAATTATTAGCAAGAATGGCGAAAGATAAAAAAGAAAAAAGAGAAATAGGTGTCCTAATAGATGAAAAAGGTAAGAGATGTTATAAAAAATTAGAGAAATGTGAAATTGTTAAAAAGTTTTTTCAAGAATTATATCTCAAAAAAGAAATCGATAATTGTAAATTAAAAAATTTCTTAGAAAAATATGGTCAGAAGAAAATTGATAATAAATATAAAGAAAAATGGAAAAGGATATTACCTCTGAGGAAATTAAAGATGTGATTCAGAAGCTAAAACTTGGAAAATCTCCAGGTGAGGATGGGTTACCAGCAGAATTTTATAAAGAGTTTAAAGAAACTTTGATCCCAGAACTACAGAAATTGTATAATAAGATATTAAATTGTACCAGAGGGGTACGGCAAGAGTGAAGGTGAATGGTATATTTATACAAGTTATAAATTTGGAAGCAGGGACGAGACAGGGTTGTCCCCTGTCTCCGACCCTATTCTTATTAGCAATGGAAATTTTAACAACTTTGATTGAAGACGATTCAGAATTAATAGGTTATAAAGGCATCAAAGTTAATTTATATGCAGATGACACTCTTGTCATTTTAAATAATATTACAAATGATATAAAAAGAGTTCAAATACATTTGGAAGAATTTGAAGATATGACTGGTTTGAAAGTAAATTGGGCAAAATCAGAATTATTAATGGAAATTGATAGGGAAAACAAATTAGAAAAATTACAAAATCAATTTGGAATTAGGATAAAGGATAATTTAAGATATTTAGGTATTATACTTTCACTTAAAATTAAAAATTTAAAGAAACTAAATTATGACATAGTAATAAAAGAAATTGAAGAGAAAATTGGGAAATATAAAAAACTAAAGTTATCTTGGTTTGGTAGAGTAGCTATATGTAAAATTATGTTACTTCCTAAATTTAACTTTTTATTCGAGATGCTTCCGATTTTTTTAACTGAGAAGGACATTGAAGTATATAAAAAAAAATTAGATAAATTTTGTAATGGGGATAAAAAACCAAGATTGATTAAGAAAATGTGGTATCAGAACCAAAAACAAGGTGGTTTAGGAATTCCAAAATTATTAAACTATTATAGAGCATTTAATATAAGAACAGTAGTAAAAATTTTAAAAGGAGCTGTTGAACTTTGGGGTAGTTTGGAAATGAAGGAAATAAAGAAGTTTGGTTACAAATGGTTTTTGGAAAATTTTAAAGGTAAGGTTAAAATTTGTAATTATTGGTTAAATAGTTTGACTAAAAATTGGGACAGAGTAGTAAAAAAATTAATACCAGGCGTATTGTATTTAGGTAAACTGAAAGAGAATTACCCAATGAAATTAAATAGTAACAGAGAGAGGATTATAATAGAAGAGAAAGTGGAAACAATTAGTGAATGGTTGAAATTTATAGAAAATGAAATGAGGAAAGAGGAAATTTATGGAAAATTAAACATTAATTGGTTCAAAAGAATTCAAATGAATAAATGGAATAGGAAATGTAAAGAAAGGAATGATGAGAGTAGAAAGGAAACGGAATTTGAAAATTTGATATCTCGAATAATAAAAGATGAAATTGGACCAAAGGGATTAGTTAGCAAAATTTATAAAATTATTAACTTTGATAATAATTCACAAAGGGTAATGAAAGAGAATTGGGTAAAAGAACTGGGTATTGAAATTTCTAATCAAAATTGGAATATGAACTGGGTTAGTAGAATAATGAGGACATTATCAATAAGGATTAAAGAACATAATTATAAAGTTATTTGGAAGTGGTATTTGACCCCAATAAGACTTTTTCAAATGCATAATAAAGTGGATAAAATGTGTTGGAGATGTAAAGTGGAACTCGGGACATATGCTCATATGTGGTGTAAATGTAATGGGGTTGAACTTTTTTGGTCTAGGATAGAAAATGAAATATTTGAAATGATTAAGAAGAGGGTCAAATTGAAATCGGAAACCATATTATTATTAATATTGAATGAAACAACATTAACAACTGGAGAAAAAGAATTGATGAGGATTTTGGTTATAATGGGGAGAATTATAATTGCTAGATATTGGAAATTAAATGTTGACTTAAAATTAGAAGAATGGTATAATGAAACATGGAAATTTGCATTAAATGATAAATTGACTTGTGATATTAAAATTAGAAGTGGTATATACAAAGAGAATGTTTTTTGGAACACTTGGCAACCATTTGTGGACTTTGCACTTGGGAGATTGGATGAATCGGCGCCAGTACCTTATCAAAGAGATTTCTGGAAGAATTGAAGACTTTAATTTCCTAAAACTTCCTTTCCATTTGTATAGCACGTTGGGGGGAAATTTTTTTTTCTTTTTTTACTATTGATTTTTGTATTGTTTTTTTTTTCTTTCTGTTATTCTTTAACAATAAAAATACAATAAAAAATTTAAAACAAAAAAAACAAAACAAAATGGAACTACTGGAGAAGGAAGAACTAGAGCAAAAAATAATAATTGCTAAACAGAATTATTTTGAAAATGCAAATAAACTTGGCAGATGGTTAGCATATAAATTGAAAAAAGAAAGAGAATCAAGGAAAATAACGCAATTAATTGATCATCAAGGACAAAGTAGATTTGGAAACAAAGAGATGGGGGAAATAATATAGGAATAATATACACAACTGTACAAGAAAGACGCGATAGAAGAGGATAAAGTGGCAAGGTATTTACAAAAAGCTAAACTACCAAAAATTCCCAAAGAGATTGAGGAGTTATTGGATGGAAACATAACGATGATGGAGCTCACTGAGGCAATTAAGAAACAAAAGAATGGAAAGGCGCCAGGCCCAGATGGACTGCCAGCCGAATATTATAGAACTCTACAAGATTCACTATTGATCCCAATGCTGGAGGTTATGAATGAAGTAATGATAAAAAAAGAAATACCCAAGACATGGACTGAGGCATACATCACTTTGATTCATAAGGAAGAGACAGACCAACAACAAATCAAAAACTATAGGCCGATATCCCTGCTAAACGCAGATTATAAAATCTTTGCTATGATATTGGCAGAAAGACTTAAGAGATATTTGAATAATTTTATACATTCCGATCAAAACGGATTCTTACCTAAAAGACAAATCCGAGACAATATAAGAATAATCTTGGACACTTTAGAATACTACGAAGCACACCCTGAAAAGCAGATGGCCTTGATATTCTTAGATGCACAAAAAGCCTTCAACAATGTCAGTTGGCAGTTTATGATGTTACAGATGGAGGAGATGGGCTTTGGGAAAACATTTCTTCAGGCAATTGAAGCTATATACTCAAAACAAAAGGCTAAGGTAATGATAAATGGAGAACTGTCTGAATATATTGAAATAGAGAAAGGCACTAGACAAGGATGCCCACTGTCCCCATTGTTGTTTATATTGACATTGGAAGTGCTAAACAGAAATATTAGAGAAGAAAAGGAGATAAAAGGTATGAAAATTCGGAAAGAGGAATATAAATTACAAGCTTTTGCAGACGATTTGGTTTTTATCATGGAAGAACCCTTAACATCTATAAATAAAGAAAGAATTGGAGAGTTCGGAGAAGTGGCTGGCCTAAAAATTAATAAAGAAAAGACAAAGATAATGACTAAAAATATGTTGAAAAAGCAAAGAGAAGAATTGATGGCGATTTCAAATATACAGGTTACAAATAAGGTAAAATATTTGGGGATACAATTGACAGCAAGGTGTAATTCTCTTAAGGAAAATAATTATAATAAGGTTAAATGACAGATAGGACAAGATTTGGAAAAATGGGGAAACTTACAACTATCTTTAATTGGGAGAATTGCAACCATTAAGATGAATATTTTGCCTAGAATGTTGTATTTGTTTCAGACAATTCCGATAAAGTTGGACAAGGTTTTTTTTTTCAGATTTGAATAAAATGATATTGAAATATATTTCGCAAGGGAAAAAGGCAAGAATAAAAATTAAGTTGTTACAAGATGCTAAAGTGAGGGGTGGCTTTGGTTTACCTAACTTTGAATTATATTATCAAGCAGCTAGTTTAATGTGGATTAAAGAATGGGTAACACTGAAAAATACTAGACTATTGAATTTGGAGGGACATGATTTGTTGATGGGGTGGCATGCCTTTTTATGGTACAAAGGAACTAAAATACAGGGGTATTTTAGAAGACATCAGATACATGAAGCGTTGCTTTTGAATTGGGAGAGGATTAAAAAATACCATTATTTGAAGATTCCAGTCTGGGTATCTACAATTGAAGCTTTTTCATATCCAGTGATATTCAAAAGGGAACAAATTGTTAGATATAGTGAATTATTGGATGAAAAGGGTGAACTTAAATTAAAGCAAGACTTAGAAGATCAGGGATTTAAGATGGATTGGTTTTCATATATGCAAATATTTTCTAGATATCGAGAAGATCTCAAACAAGAAGGTTTTTATAACGCTTTGACTACCTTAGATAAAATATTGATGGGCTCTGATGACCATGTAATTAAAAAGTTATATGGACACTTGCTAGAGGCAAAATTGGAAGAACAAGAAGTTAAAGAATCAATGATAGCATGGGGGAAAAATTTTGGTTATAGTATTGATTTAGAGAAATGGCAAAAATTGTGGTCACATAATTATAAAATGACAGTGTCTACAGCATATAAGGAGAATTTGTATAAGATGTTTTACAGGTGGCATTTACCCCCCGACGAGGATAGCCAGAATGTTCAAGAACAAATCGGAGAAGTGCTGGAAGTGCCATCAGACCCCAGGATCCTATTACCATATGTGGTGGACATGCATAGAAGCAAGGAGATTTTGGACACACATGGTTGGAAAAAAATGACAAAGAGATATATTGACCTTAAACCAGAGATATTTTTATTAGGGATCTTACCAGAGACATTTAACAAAGAATTACAATATTTAATTGTGAATATATTAACAGCGGCTAGAATTGTATTTGCAAAAAAATTGAAAGGAGAGAAGATGATTACTGATGAAGAAATTATTAAGGAAATGTTGGACTGTGCCGAAATGAATAGATTGACATTTGAAATAAGAGAACAGGAAGATAAACAATATTATTTGATATGGGAACTATTTTATCAATGGATAGATAATAAAGCATGGAGATGAAATATTATATATGAAATGAAATTTGGATAAAATGTTTAAGCACTTGTTTTTTATCAGAGGTAAGAATATCTGTCATATAATGAGAGTTTGAAAATTTTGAGAGCACGAAATGATTTTCACCGATTGAAATACTGTCTGTAAGTGTTTGAAAGGTTGATGTTTTTTATGTTGTTTTTGTTTAAAAAAGAAAAAACTGTTTTTGGGGAAAAAAAAGGATTACCTGTACAAAAATACAAAAATCTTCTTTGCTTGCAAAAAGCTGCCCTAAATACCAATCATTAGATTAGAAATACCTGAAAACTGGAGTTACAAATCAGGCCGGGGTGCAGAGCACCTTGAGGAATAGTTAAAATGCAATGATAACTATCAGCATGCAACACTTGCTCATAAAGTGAAACCCTTTAGCAGAGAGGTCATTTAAGCTCTCCAGAATGAAGCAAAGGAGCAAACAGAGTATCTGTTGCATGTTAAACCAATTACCGGAACAAATAGACACAGGAACTAGTCAGATTTCTGAGGCTGCTTCTTTTCAGGAACAGAGATTAATATTTTTCCTTCCAAACAAAGCTGAATAGGGAAAATTATCTCATCACTAAACACAGGATTAGACATCACCAAGCACAGAATTAAACTTCATCAAAAACCAGTTTTAGACCAAAAGATAGAAAGGGTATGTAAACTCATGTTTGAATGTCAATCTTTCTAGCTAGCCAATAAGCCTTGCTGAATGTCACTCATCTTGGTTCCTTGTCATTAAAAGCTTCTGCTTCATTATTCAATTATTTTTTCAAAGTGCTGATCATTGCACCCTGGCTGGAAGAACTCCAACAGGGGAGTATTTCCTCCCAACAGCGGTGTAAAAAGCTTAAAACAACCCTTCCCCTTTAAGAAAGTCAAGCAAAAAAAAAACCTCCGAGAAGCTCTGGAACCGGAAGCGACAGTAAGTCTAGGCGTACTGCCAAGAATGTAATAAGGGTTAATGGAGAGGCAGTTTCTGTAAACAGGGCAATAAAGATTAGGCTAGGAAACAACACCAGAAAGTTGTAATTCCTTACAGGATTAACCCTGTAAATGTTCTGCACCAGCTACGGACCCCAAATAACACAGCACACACAAAGTCCGTTCAAACCTTAGTTTACTGAATAAACCAGTCTTTTACAACAACAGCTGTTAATTAATTGCATTAACAGCCATCAAGAATTCAAAGAATAATAACTGAAAACTTACTATGGTTGGCAGAATGCCCAGAAGCAATTTGCAGAATGTCAGGGTGGCAATTAATCCCACTCCGCTTTGGGGTAATTGCACCTGATTAGAGACGGGACCGTGGCTTTTCCGTGGAGTATACTTTATACTTGGAGTAAGAAAATAAAACCCGAGATGCATTCTAATAAAACACATTTTATTATAAAGAAAGTAAAAACAGTCTTACTAGCTAATTAATTACATCTTGGCAGCGATCCTGCCTTGTCAGCAGAAGTTCTGGCAGACGAACAAAGAAAGTTAGAAGAAAGTGAAAGAATGTGGACATGCACAGTAGCTTAGAGATAAGGTGCCCAGCATCTACCGTAAGTCTTAGAATTCAAGCACAGCTGGCAAACATAAAAAAACACAGTGACACAGAAAGCTGATAAAATAAGCAAGACAAGACATGAAGGTATGTGAACTAAGTTGTTCCCTGCAAATTGCACCACTGTCCAAAGTCCACAGGAGTCATCTGTCGTACTCTGGATGAGGTTGTGGATCGTTGGTTAAAGCCAATGTGGCGAGTGGAGCTTGTGGATCACGCCTGGGACCATGATGACCTTGTTTTCCGCCTCTGCTTCTGCCTCCTCTGGAATCTGTTCCTCTGGGCTGGTACGAGATGGGAGCTGGAACTCGTTGGGGACAATCCCGGGTGGCATGTCCCACACAATTACAGATGTAACATCTTGGCATCCTTGGAACGTAGGCTCTTCCTCGGAAGGGACGCCTCACTGGAGCTCATGATGTGGGTGGTCCTCTCAAATGTGGCGTGGCTAACATGAGTGCTTCTTCTTCAATTAAAAGTCTTCATATATGATCCACTGTGCGTTGAGCAATAGGCACTAGATTAATCTTTGTAATGGCATCTTTCCATTCATAATTCAATGAGTTAATAATAATGCTGATCATTTGAATATCATCAATAAGATAGCCTCTTTCTCTCAATTCTTTTCTGATTCCTTTCAGTTTGGTTAAATGTCCTCCAATTTGTTCACCAGGTTTCAATCTCGAACCATGGAACTCAGACATGAGCAAACATGAAGATTCAATTGAAACAGGCCTGTAGCAATTTTCCAATTGGACCCAAATTTGTTGGGCTGTTGCATCAGGTGGAAAGGTGACCTGCAGTTCAGTATTCATGGACATCAATAATGTTGTGCAAGCTTTAGTCTCTAAGTCTCTTATTGCAGGAGTCCATGGCTGAGCAGGAGGATTAAAAACCATACAGTGAGTACCTTCTCTGCGAAGTAACAATCCAATCTCACTGACCCAGGCCTTATAATTCTGTCCTGACATCTTTAATTTCGACTCACCAGCTAGTGGAGCAACAGAAAAGGCCTGTTGAGGAACATGCATTTGGTATGCTGGCTTTGCCGGTAAAAATACCTGTGGTATTTGCTGTGCTTGTTGTGGACCAACAAATGGTCCTGGTTGCACGGCTGGAGGCATTTGTGCATGCACTTGAACATGTGGCTGCTGTATAGGAATTTGCAGTGCTCCAGCTGCCATTTGTGCTTGAGCTTGGAGTTGTTGCATTTGATCTGCAATATTAACATGGCCTGCTGGAGACGCAGTCATTTGCCTTTGCTGCATTAAGCGTTGTTGTGCTCCATCTAAAAGGACACCAGCACTACCAGGGGGTGCTGAAGATTGGGCCTGTGGAGACACTTGTGGCATTGCAGTCTGAATATCTGAGTGGATTAAGGACATGTTTGATAAAGTCCGATGCAATACTTGAAATTGTTCTTGCAAACTGCGATGCATTTCAGCTTTCTCTAGTAAATTACTTTTGCCAGCAGATGGTGCTGCAACTTTAGTTTCGGGCAGCTCAGATAATTTTTCCGCCTTCGTGGCATGATGTGTAATTTGATCGGAGAGAACGTCATGTGACAATTGTGACGTGTACACAGCTCTCTGTTCTGATTGGCCTGACACAAGACCCTCTTGGGGGTGTGGCTTTGGCTTTGAAGGAGAAGCCAAGATGGCGTTTTCAGGAATTTTAAAAACACGAGACTCTCTCTTATCTGCCTCAAGCATAGATAAAGCTATTTTTGCCTGGGATAGCTCATGTTCAAAAAATTTTATATGGTCATGATAGTTTTTTATAGCTTGTTGATCCAGGGTGAGCTTGGAGCTTCGAGGAGAATAATAAATTATTTCTCTCTCTGTGTGGGAGGGAAAATGCTCATCGGTTTGTGAAAACTTTGGCCTTGCACCAAGCGTTTCAAATTCAAAAGGTTCTGGGAGGACTGTTTGAGAGCATGCATATTCAGAAGGAGACGTCACTGACCTTAATTGCAGCACATTGCCTTCAAAAGCAGCTTTTCTGTTATCTTCCTCCTGAAGCCTCTGTAAGAGCATTTCATCCGTTTCTTCTACTCCCATGGCTCCCTCTAGCCGGGTGGCTGAGGCAAGCGGCCGGAAATTTGAAAACCTCCTTTCTGCCTCTTCTTCGTAGGAGAGGTTTAAATCATTAATAGAGAATGCTCTGAGTTTCATTTTCCCTTTCTTCTTTTTCTTTGGCATCTTAGCAGTAAATTAATCAGCGTTCCGCAGTCACTGAAAACTAATTGCCTAATAGCCTATTTGCTTATCTTCAAAGTAACTAGCAAAGAAAAAGCCATAATTCAATCCAAGCCATCCTCCTGCTACCACGTGTCAGGGTGGCAATTAATCCCATTCTGCTTTGGGGTAATTGCACCTGATTAGAGACGGGACCGTGGCTTTTCCTTGGAGTATACTTTTTAAAGAAAATAAAACCCGAGATGCATTCTAATAAAACACATTTTATTATAAAGAAAGTAAAAACAGTTGTTAAGGATATTGTTGTGTTACCAACCAACAGAGTAAGTGCACAGAGAAACGGTACTGAGAGCAATGAATACAATACATACAAACTGGTTTAAGAAAGCTTTTACTTTGTAGTGAAAAACAATTGCATAGTCTTTTAGTCAATCCAAGTCTTTAGCCATTCAAATCAGTCCGAAGTTACAGATATCTTCTTACCAGACAAACAGCAGTTGGTAATAAACAGCAATTCAATGCTGGTAACGAATCACGATGGTAGCATATCCATCCACGATGAGAACTCCTTCACACACGATAGTAACAGTTCCAATCAACAGTTCCAGTCAAGCAGCAAGTCAAGCAATGATGAGGGCAGGTCCAACAATGACTATAGCTCGGCTTCCTTCTTATATACAGTTTACATTAGTAATTATCCACTTAAGATAAGTGAAGTCAGCAGTGCAATGACTCAACAGTACAATTATGATAATTGCAGTCTGCATTCAGTCAGCAGTCATTAGTCATTACAATGACTCAGCAGTACAATTACTCAGCATTACATTTAAAGTTACAGAATACATTTGAAGTTATAGAACACATATATTGCCTGGACAACTTGTTAGACTTATACCATATCCTAGCAACAGTCTTACTAGCTAATTAATTACATCTTGGCAGCGTCCCTGCCTTGCCGGCAGAAGTTCTAGCAGACGAACAAAGAAAGAAGAAAGTGAAAGAATGTGGACATGCACAGTAGCTTAGAGATAAGGTGCCCAGCATCTACCGTAAGTCTTAGAATTCAAGCACAGCTGGCAAACACAAAAAAACACAGTGACACAGAAAGCTGATAAAATAAGCAAGACAAGACATGAAGGTATGTGAACTAAGTTGTTCCCTGCAAATTGCTTCAGTCAGCGTTCCTCCTTAAATAGGCTAAGGGAGTGGCCAATTAGCCCCAAGCCTTACTCTCGAGGAGACCTCCTCCTGAGAAGCCACTCCTGCGTTTTGGCAGCTCTGCGCACCCATGCATCAAGAAGAGGCTCCTCCTCTTCGTCTTCTTCACTTAAGGGAGCTTCTGGAGGTTCTGAAGGCCCTGGCTGAATCCCCGCCTCTGGCACCACATCTTCTCTAGCCTCCTCATTGTCCGACTCGAGTGCCAGCTGCACAGGCTGCTGGTGCAGCACCACACCAGCCTCCTCGCTGTCTGAATCAGCTACTAGCTGCACAGGCCACGTATGGGCCACAACACTATCCCTCATCACAGGGCCCTTCCCCCGAGTCTGTCGATCCAGATGCGGTCGGGACGGGAACTGCTCGTGAAAGGCGCGTATAAGATCTGGAGCATGAACAGAGGTTGCATCCTCCCATGTGAAGTCCTCTGGCCCTTCAGCCACCGGGAGTCTCGAATGCTAGCGACCTCATACTCGAGCGATTCATCTCCGTCACAGGGCGCTGGCTGAGGACAGTCAAGTTGGCAGAGCGGACAGGTAGGCCATTCGGTAACCAGGAGGGATCGATGAAACACAGGGTGTATCCTCAAAGACCGAGGCAGGGTCAGGCGGTAGGCCACTGGATTGATGACTGCCTCCACAGGAAAAGGCCCAATGTAACGATGGTCTAGTTGTCTGACTGGCCGGTCTGAGGGGAGATGCTTCGTTGACAGCCACATGCGATCCCCAACAGCCAACGGTGGTGTTGCCCGCCGAGAGCAGTCCGCGACCCTTTTATAATCTTCCTTGGCCTTGTCATGATATCGTTTCACCAGTTGATGAACAGCCTGTAACTCAGTCAAGAATTCATCTGCTGCTGGAACTGGGGAGTCAAGGGGTGTGAGCAGGAAGAAACGTGGGTGATAGCCCAGATTGGCTAAGAAAGGGGTGGTTTGAGTGGAGGTGTGCTGGGAATTATTAAAAGCAAACTCCACGACTGCTAAGTATTCTGTCCAATTGTCCTGTTGCTGATTGACAAAGCAGTGCAGGTATTGCTCCAATATTCCAATGACTTTTTCAGTCCCGCCGTCAGTTTCGGGATGATGAGTTGACGATAAGCAGATCTTGACATCTAAGGCCGTCATCAGCCCTTTCCAAAACTGGGTGGTGAACTGGGTCCCTCTGTCCGACACGACCCTATGTAGCTGAAAGACATGTTGGATGAACATGCAGGCGGTGGCGTGAGCTGTCGGCAATCCTTGACAAGGTATGAAATGCGCCATCTTTGTCAACATGTCCACCACTACGAACACAGTCGTGAAACCCGAAGACGGGGGCAAGTCTGTTAGAAAGTCCATCGAGATGACACTCCAAGGTCTCTCTTGTGTCGGCAAGGGCTGAAGTAGTCCTGGGGGAGCGCCCGCAGCCAACTTGGCCTGTCAACAATGGACGCAGGACGTCACATACGTCTGGACATCGTGACAGAGACGAGGCCACCAGAAGGTCCGCGACACTAGGTTAAGGGTTTTAAACAGACCGAAATGTCCCGCCGCAGGGTTGTCGTGGCACTGGGACACTCTAAGACCCCTAAGCGGCCCCGATGGTACATAAAGTCTCTCCCGGTACCTCAAGAGATTGTTGGTAAATGTCCAGGGAGAGTCGGGCCCTACTTCACGTTTCCGAAGATCAATGTAGGCATCCTGCCGCTGTGCCTCCCGGATCTGAACCCATAGGGTGACAGGTTCCTGGACGGCAGCGAACGACTCGACTGGAAGAATTGTCCAAGGTGGAAGCGGGTCCTTGATTTGGGCATATTCGGGTTTCCTCAAGAGCACATCTGCTCGTTGATTGCGCCCACTCGGAATGTACGTCACTTTGAAGTTGAAGCAGGTAAAAAAGAAGGACCACCGGATCTGTTGTTGGTTGAGTTTCCACTCAGTCTGCAGAAACTCCAGATTCTTGTGGTCTGTCCAGACTTCCACTTGATGTCGGGCTCCCTCGAGGTGATGTCTCCAGGTCTCGAACGCAGTCTTTTTTTTTTTTTTAATTTTTGATTTATATGCCGCCCTTCTCCGAAGACTCAGGGCGGCTTACAATGTTTATTTATTTATTTATTTATTTGTTTGTTTAAATTTCTATACCGCCCTTCTCCAAATAGGACTCAGGGCGGTGCACAGCCTAAGTAAAAACAAAGCATACAAAATTAAAAAAAAAAAAAAAATGTGCTCAGCAATAGCCTTCATACTTTTGTATATTTATACAAAGTCAGCTTATTGCCCCCACAAACTGGGTCCTCATTTCACCTACCTTAGAAAGGATGGAAGGCTGAGTCAACCTTGAGCCTTGGCGAGATTCGAACCCTGCAGTAATTGCAGACAGCTGGTCTTAATAAGCTTAATAACAGGGTGCCTTAAACCCCTGTGCTACCAAGGCTCTTATGGCCAGTAGCTCTTTTTCCCAGATGGTATAATTGCGCTTGGAAGGATTCAATTTCCGGGAATAGTATGCGCAAGGAAAAAGAGTACCACCAGCCACATGTGTCATATTCTGCTCTCCAAGGTGATTTGAACCGTTGAAAACACAACTCGTAGGCAAAGAACGAGGTTGTAAACGGGTTTACTTTTCATTTCTTGGAGCAGTCACACACGAACGTTATTGACAAACATAAAGTCAGCGTTGGGAGCGGCTGCCTCCCAACGCTCTTTATACAAACTCAAAATAAGCCGGGCGCACTATTAGCCAATCGGCGTTGCTTCCGGGTACAGCCCTCTTTTGGGACGGCGGCCGATGACAGCTCCCTACGCTGCTCCGGCCGCGGGGTGACCGTCCACCTTCGAGTATGGGACTAACACCAGCCACCTGCCCTTCACCAATCGTGCACAACTAAGGTTGGTAGTCACACACACACACCAGACATCGTCGCAGCAGCCTGCTTCTTGGATTTCTTCGTTTGGTAGGGTTTCCCCCATTTCAGCAACGAATCTGCAGCTACTCCCCTCCCCGCACTATGTTGAGACGGCTTGACTCTCGACAGGTGGCCCCCTCTACCAGGAGTCCACTTGTAAAACACGAAAGAGATTGGTTAGATTGTGGGACCCGGTTTGTGGGGGTTGTTTTTATGATAGTGGTTCAAGAGCTTAGGAGCTTTTAGGTCCATGTCCGCCACCCAGGAAGCCTCGGCTAAAGGATATCCTTTCCACTTTACCAGATATTGAAGCTCACCCTTACGGATTCAGGAATCAAGAATGCCATCTAATTCGTAGTGATCATTCACTACGGGACCTGGACCCTGTGTACCCCCTCCATTTGCTACAGGTTTCAACAAACTACAGTGAAAAGTGGGATGAATTTTTCCCAAATATGGTGGTAATTTCAGGACTACCGTAACTGGATTGATTACCCTTTGGATCCTGAATGGGCCCAGATATTGGGGTCCAAGTTTTTTACACGGGGTTTTCAACTTTATATACTTAGTAGATAGGTAAACGAGATCCCCTATTTGAAATGGTTTATGGTCAGCTCGTTTCTTGTCCGCTTGCGCTTTATACTCATTAGTCACCTTGTTTAGGGCTGCTTTTATCTTCGACCACATTTTACTTATATTGGTGCTCCATTCAGCTGGAGCTGGGGTTATTTGTCCCGGAATTGGATCATTTAATTCGGGAATAGCATTGAACTCCTTTCCAGTGACAACTTTGAAGGGAGATGCTCCCGTACTTCGATGCAGGGTGTTGTTGTATGCTACCTCAGCAAACGGTCACAGGTCTGACCAATCATTTTGTTGATAGGACACGTAGCACCGTAAGTAATGCTCTACCATTGCGTTTGCTCATTCTGCGGTGACATTAGTACTGGGATGGTAGGCTGTACTTAGTCCTTGAGAAGAGCCAATCAGGGTTATGAAGTTATGCCAGAACCGTGCCGTAAATTGAACCCCCCTATCCGAGATGATACGTCGTGGAACCCCATGTAGTCGATACACGTGTTGGACAAACATCTTTGAGAGTTTCTGGGCTGAAGGTAATCCTTTACATGGAACAAAGTGCGCTTGCTTGGAAAAAAGATTGACTATGGTCCAAATTATGGTATTTCCATCGCTCTCCGGAAGCTCCACGATAAAATCCATAGCGATTTCCTCCCAAGGGCCTGTAGGATTGGCTACAGGCTGTAAGAGACCCAAGGGTTGACCGGGCTTCGGTTTAGTCGTTGCACATATAGAACACACACTAACATATTGTTTAATATGTTGGCTTAGGCCCGGGATACTTGCAGGACCATCTCCAGCCGCTCTCCCACCGTCCTGTGCACTCTCACAGAGTCGGCCAAACAATGTCGGCTGACGGCCCCCAGGAGGAGGGCGTTCTCTGTGGGAGCCCCGACCCTCTGGAATGGATTTCCCACCGAGCTCAGGATAGCCCCCGACCTTCTTTCCTTCTGTCGCGAGCTGAAGACATGGCTCTTTCGTCAACTCAACTGATCCGTTTGGGGATACACTGTTATAATTTTAAACTGTTTTAATAGGGTTGTTGATTTTAATTTTTTCATTGTGATTTGTATTGGAATTTGTCATTTTGTAAGCCGCCTTGAGTCCCTAGGGAGAAAGGCGGCATATAAATCGCAATAATAAAAATAAAATAAAATAAAATAATATCCTTGAGCATTTGGGGCCACCAGAATTGCCACCTAGTTAGATGTAGCATTTTGAGGAACCCGAAATGACCAGCCAATTTTGAGTCGTGACAGCGCCGTAACACTGATTGGTGTAAAGCTGCCGGCACATAAATCCGAGACCCCATCCAAGCTAACCCACTGTGGTGTGTCAATATGGATTTGTGGGTTTGGGCCCACAAGTCTTTCATCGTTTCACGACGCAGATCCTCTTGCCATATGCTGTCTTTAGCCTGTAAGGAGGGTTCGGTCGGAGTTTTAGGTATCATCGCTTGGACAATATCCTCCCTTTTGCTATGGAATTGGGGCATACGTGACAAGGCGTCCGCTAGAAAGTTTTTCCCTCCTGGTACATATTTCAGGTTGAAGTTGAATCGTTGGAAATACTTTGCCCAACGCACCTGTTTGGGGGACAGTTTTCTGGGCATCTGGAGATCCTGTAGGTTTTTATGGTCCGTCCATACTTCGAATTTGGTGCCACTCCCCTCCAAGAGATGCCGCCACATAAGTAATGCCCAGCGAACGGCGAAGGCCTCTTTCTCCCAGATCGCCCAAGCTCTTTCAGTCGGTGTTAGTTTGCGAGACGTGTAGGCACATGGATACAGCACTTCCCCCTCTCCTTTTTGCAGTAGTACCGCTCCTACAGCCATGTCTCTGGCGTCCGCCTGCACGATAAACATGAGGGCTGGATTAGGGTGTTTCAAGACCGGTTCCCGAGCAAAGAGACTTTTTAGTTGTTCAAAAGCTTGCTGACACTCGATTGTCCAGTTTAACACTTGGCTGGGTTTGGCCTTCATACCAGTATGTTTGGTACACAATAGATCCGTTAGCAGTAAAGCCACTTGGGCGAAGGCTGGAATAAATTGTCTATAAAAGTTGGTGAAGCCAAGGAAACTTTGTAGGGGCTTGCCATTCTAGGACTGTTTTTACTTTGTTTGGATCCACCCCGGTTCCCGAAATGCGATATCCCAAATAATCTAGCTGGGTACGATGGAAGTCGTATTTGGACAATTTTACAAAGGGGCGTGCAGCCAGCAATTTGTTTAGCACTTGGCGTACCAATCGCACATGTTCCTCCATTGTTTTAGTGTATATCAGGATATCATCTAGATATACCAATAATCCGCGGTAAAGTTGCTCATGCAATACCTCGTCTCGGCTCCGTCAGTCATCCAGACCGTGCCCGTAAGAAATCAGCAGAAACGTTGCCAAGCACAAGTGTTTATTCGAAAGTAACAGCCACACGGCAAGAAGAACAGAACGAACCAGAACACAGGGTTTAAGTCAGCGCTGCATGCAACCACCGTGCAGCGCTATTTATTCCCTCCCTGATTCCCAAACCACCATCCGGTGATTCAATTTCAAAATTCCCCCCCTCCCACATGAGCTGTTGAGCGCTGTGACGCTTTGACGCCACAGTCATGACGTCACAGGACAGCGCCGGTAGTTCTTGGTCGGCCGGCCCACCTCGGGTGCTGAGCTGCTGCGCGGAGCCGATCCCACCGTCATGGGTGGTTAGGTAGGCGCTCCGCTCGTCCCCAGACTTCCACAGCATCCCAGGAGATGGCGAGTCCCGGCCAGGGCTCGACAGGCAGCTCCCCTCTACCAGGGGTCCACCTGCGGGAGGAAGAGGAGAGACGTTAATAACAGTAGATACGATTCCCACAGGCTGTGGCCTGTTGGGGTGTTTGCGGTGGAATCTCCATACCAAACATGTAGCATGTATGTCTGACGCTACTACCCAGGATGCCTGTGCTAGGGGATACCCTTTCCAACGTACCAGATACTGGAGTCTGCCCCTACGGAGTCTAGAATCTAATATCTTATCTATTTCATATTGGTCCGTGTGTATTGGACCTGGCGGACCAGAGGCATCGGTTGTCCTATCCACTGTTACGGGTTTCAATAAACTACTGTGAAACATAGGATGTATTTTACCTAAGAGTGAGGGCAACTTAAGAACTACAGTTAAAGGATTGAACACTCGGGTAATCGGGAAAGGTCCCAAGTACTTTGGACCCAATTTCCTACTTGGCCACCTAAGCTTCAGGTATTTGGTCGATAGGTACACTTTATCCCCCACTTGAAATGGTTTTGGGTCTGCCCTTCTTTTATCTATATACGTTTTATATTCATCTGCCGCTTTTTTTAATGCTGTTTTAACGTTTGGCCATATGCGGCGGATCTTCTCTGCCCAACTACCTGGGGTACGTACGCTTGTTGACGGAGGTTCTACCTCCGGGATGATTGGGAAGTCTCGACCATATACAACCTGGAAGGGGGAGAGACCTGTACTACGATGTGTGACATTATTATAAGCTACTTCCGCAAATGGGATGAGCCTAGACCAATCGGATTGCTGGTAAGAGACATAGCAACGGAGGTAATGCTCAACCGCAGCATTGGCTCGCTCCGCTGCCCCATTAGTACTAGGATGAAAGGCAGAGCTCAATCCCTGGGTGGAGCCTATCCGATGTATGAAACATCTCCAAAATTTAGCAGTGAATTAAACTCCTCGGTCCGAAATGATCCGTTTAGGAACTCCATGAAGGCGGTAGATGTGCTGGAGGAACAGGTCGGTTAGACGTCGTGCCGATGGTAAGCCTTTGCAGGGTACAAAATGAGCTTGCTTCGAAAACAAATCTACCACCATCCAGATTGTATTGTATCCACTACTAGGGGGAAGATCGACTATAAAGTCCATAGCGATCTCTTCCCATGGTTCACTGGGCTCAGCTACAGTTTGTAACAGTCCAATCTGTTTCCCTGACCACGGTTTAGCTGCTGCACATATCGAACACCCTCTCACATATGTCTCGATATCACCGCGCATCCACCGCCACCAAAACTGTCGTCTGACAAGATGAAGTGTTTTCAAATATCCAAAATGTCCTGCCGGTTTCGAATCATGGCAACGTTGTAGAACAGACATTCTCAGTGATTCCGGAACATACAACTTATCCCCTCTCCATGCCAGCCCCTCCCGAATGGTAAGCATGGGCCGGTTTTGTGTCAACCATTGGTCATTGGTTATCGCTACCTTGAGTTTGGTCACAAAGGGCTTCTCCGAACGAAGCACCGTTGACATATCATGTGAACCCTGACTGGGTGGTATAACAGCTTCTACGACCTCCTCCTGTTTGCTATGGTATTGTGGCATTCGGAACAAGGCATCTGCAAGGAAATTTTTTCCAGCCGGAACATATTTCAACCGGAAGGAGAATCTGTGGAAATATTGAGACCATCGCACCTGCTTAGGGGACAACCGTCTCAGTGTTTGTAATGCCTCCAAGTTTTTATGATCCATCCAGACCTCAAACGGATGCGCAGCTCCTTCAAGAAGGTGACGCCATGTTGTCAATGCCCACTTTACAGCGAAGGCCTCTTTCTCCCATATAGCCCACCCTCGTTCGATGGGACTTAATTTGCGGGAGGTATATGCACATGGTTGCAGACGACCCTGCCCATCTTTTTGTAATACAACAGCTGCCACAGCTACGTCACTAGCATCTGCTTGAACAACAAATGCTAGTGTTGGATCAGGATGCTTAAGAATCGGTTCTCTAGTGAACAGGTATTTCAACTGTTCGAACGCTGTTTGACATGCGGTTGTCCAATTCAATAGCTGACCGGGCTTTGGTTTTGCAGTTTGTGATTTGGTACGCAACAAGTCTGTCAGAGGTAACGCTATTGTGGCGAATGCAGGAATAAATTGTCGATAAAAATTGGCAAAACCGAGAAAACTTTGAAGTTGTTTTCTAGTCCCCGGAGCTTGCCAGTCCACAATTGCTTGGACCTTTCTTGGATCCATTTCCACACCATCTGCTGATATCCTGTAGCCCAGATAGTCTATTCTTGTTTTGTGGAACTCACATTTTGATAACTTCACAAACAGTTTAGCCGCCAATAACTTTTGTAACACTTGACATACCAGCTGGGTATGTTCTTCCATGGTCTGGGTATATATTAGAATATCGTCCAGGTATACCAAGACACCCCTGTACAGATGTTCATGCAGCACCTCGTTGATGAGCTGCATGAAGACTGCAGGAGCGCCCTGGAGACCGAACGGCATGACTTGAAACTGGTAAGTGCCCAAGGGACAGTTGAATGTGGTTTTCCACTCATCCCCCGGTTTGATACGGACTCGGTAGTATGCCTCTTGTAAATCCAGCTTCGTGAAAACTCGTCCGGTCGCCAACGTGGCCAAGAGGTCTTTCATCAAGGGAAGCGGGTACAAATGCTCCACGCAAACTGCATTTAATCCCCGAAAATCGACACATAAGCGTAACCCCCCATCCTTCTTCTCTCTGAAAAGGACAGGGGCCGCCATACGTGACCTACTGGGTTTGATAAACCCTCGAGCTAGATTTTTATTGATGTATCGTCTTAGCTCTGCTATTTCCTTCTGGGTCATGGAATACATCCTCGGTTTTGGTAGTGTGGCCCCAGGCACCAATTCGATAGCACAGTCAGTGGGCCGATGAGGGGGCAACACCTCACACTCCTCTTCGCTGAATACAACAGCGAGATCCTCATAAACACTAGGGAATTCCTTTTCTGAAGGGGGCACCGTCAAGGCACAGCCCTCTCCTTTATGCCCCTCCATAGATGGCGCACGGGGGCTCCTAGCCATGTCAGGTGGCTCTGGACCAACTGTCAGCCGTAGTTTCCGATAGCCCCCTTCCCACCAGATGTTAGGCTGCCACTTATCAAGCCAAGCTAGTCCCAGTATTATTGGCTCTATCATTTTGTCAATAACAATAAAGCAGATCATCTCTCGGTGGTCTCCTATCTCCAGGTGTAACCTCTCCGTCACATGGGTAGCCGGTGCCCCCCCCAACAACGATCCATCCATTTGTTCAAATGTTACGGGAGCTTTTAGCCGCCTCACCCGCAGTCCCAGGGCATCCACCACTGCTCGGCGGATAAGACACCGGGTACACCCTGAATCCACTAGAGCCCCATAACGACTCCCTGAAGTGGTCCAAGGGTTCCTTAATATCACTGGTATCACAAAAGGACAAATGGGTTCGCTCACCATCGGGTCTTCCAGGTCCTCGTCGTCACTGTCTCCGGACACCACAGGAAACTTCCCCGCTGCTGGAACTGGTGTAGAAAGACCCCTGCCCTGGGGTTCTGTAACTATCTTGGGGCCCTGTGCCGCCCGGGACCTCTCGGGTGGCTGTCGGGCTCGACCTCTTGATGCCACTCCAGCGGTCGGTCTCTGGGGCTGTACCCACAGTGTTGGCGAAGGGCACTCAGCCACTCAATGTCCCACCAGGTTACATCGAAAGAATCAGAATCCCAGTCGTTGGGGCCTTTCCAGTGGTTCTGGGGGTACACAAGGTCTGGGTTCTTTTATGCTTTGAGGCTTTTCTGTCGGTCTGTCCATCAGGCCTTTCCTCTGACCTGGACCACCCTCAGGTCGAACCCGGAACTCTCGGAGGCCTAGGTCCAGCTCTATAGCGGCCTTGAACCATACTGCTAAACGTGGTGCCAGGCCCCTATAGACACAAGCTTGTCGCAGTTCTCGGTCTAGACCCATGCGAAACTGTTGGACCAACATCTGTTCTGGCCAGCCCACCAAATGACTTGCTATCTTCCTGAAGTCTCTTACATAGTCTTTAGCGGGAGCACCCTTCTGTTTAAGCGCGACTAGGTCACCTTCTGCTACTTGCACACTCGACTCATTCTCAAAGGTAGACCGAAGAGCCTCCAAGAATCTCCCAACATCGATCAGCTCCCTAGCATGGTTACTGTGCAGGCTAGCCACCCAATCAGCAGCATCCCCAGTCAGGACCACCGTTATGGCCACAACCATGGCCCACTGGGAAGGGTACCAACGTCCATACTGGTCCAGATGGCTTATCACTTGGCTTAAAAATAAGGCCACTCAGTCTGGACTCCCGTCAAACGTGGCTTGCAAAGCAGGGGGGGGGCAATTAGTTGGTGGTACCCACATTACGGGAGCTGGGCCCCACAGCGGCCTCGGGTCAGGTGGTCTTCTCGCCTCCACACCCCTTCGCTCAACACGGGCCTGGTCCACTGGTTGCCCTTGGAGCCCTCTCGCAGAGCCCCTGTCCTGCCTCCAGGGTTGACGCTCCTGATGGCACTCGACGCCCTTCCCCGGAGAGGACCCTTGATCCCATGCTGCTGTGCGGTCTTCCAGCCGGGGTGGTGCCTGCTCTCTCCGCAGCTTCGGGCTGGCAAGGCGGAAACGACCACCCGAACTAGACATCCCAGTATCCTGCCAGGATGGTGCTTGCACAGGATCCAATCCAGTAGCCCACGGCTGCCAGGAGGGGTCGTCACGGAAGCTTGCCTCCCCAAACTGTTCCCGGAGGGTGTCCATAGCACTAGGGCCGGTATCATAACCCCATTCCCCCTCTTCTTCCTCTATCCAACGTCTCTCCCTCCAGCCCTGAAAGGCTGGAACCAAAGGGGGGGGGGGGTTGGCAGTTTCAGTCCAGCAAGAGCAGAGCTATGCCACCAGTCTCCTGTAGCTGGCTGTGCAGGGTGGCCCCTCTGCAACTGGGAACCGTTCTCCTCCTGACAGCCCTCCTCCTGGGTCTGACGTATCTTGGGTCTCACCACCAGCTGCTCAACAGGTTCCTCCTGAACCTCCTCCTCGGCCAGCGTCTCCCCCCCTGCTGCTTCAGCTAGCAGCTCCATTTCAACCTCCTCTGGCACCGAGCCTTTCGCCATCCTCATGCCTCAGCAGACAAAAACAGCAACCAATGAGAACGGGAATAGGTTTAAGTGCTGACTTTCTCTCGGCTCCGTCAGTCATCCAGACCGTGCCCGTAAGAAATCAGCAGAAACGTTGCCAAGCACAAGTGTTTATTCGAAAGTAACAGCCACACGGCAAGAAGAACAGAACGAACCGGAACACAGGGTTTAAGTCAGCGCTGCACGCAACCGCCGTGCAGCGCTATTTATTCCCTCCCTGATTCCCAAACCACCATCTGGCGATTCAATTTCAAAATTCCCCCCCTCCCACATCAGCTGTTGAGCGCTGTGACGCTCCGACGCCACAGTCATGACGTCACAGGACAGCGCCGGTAGTTCTCGGCCGGCCGCCCCAACTCGGGTGCTGAGCTGCTGCGTGGAGCCGATCCCACCGTCATGGGTGGTTAGGTAGGCGCTCCGCTCGTCCCCAGACTTCCCCAGCGTCCCAGGAGATGGCGAGTCCCGGCCAGGGCTCGACACCTCGTTAATAACCTGCATCAATACGGCCGGTGCACCTTGTAATCCAAATGGCATTACTTTGAATTTATAACTGCCTAATGGGCAATTAAAGGTGGTTTTCCACTCATCGTCTTGCTTTATACGCACGCGGTAATATGCTTCACGCAGGTCCAATTTCGTAAAGATCTTTCCTGTAGACAATACCGCCAGGAGATCTTTGATTAACGGTAGAGGGTATAGGTATTCTATGCACACTGTGTTCAAATCTCAGAAGTCCACACAGAGGTGGAGACCCCCATCTTTCTTTTTCCGGAATAATACAGGGGCAGCCATCTGTGACCGATCTATGTATTTCCAAAGTTCTTCCAATTCAGGTGGTGTCATTGCATACATTCGAGGTTTTGGTAGTTTGACCCCCGGGAGTAATTCGATAGCGCAGTCAGTGGTTCTATGGGGGGGCTAATACCTCAGCCCCCTCCTCATTAAACACCTCCCTCAAGTCTTTGTACACCTCCGGGAACTTCCCCGACATTTCCTCATGGGCTCTGGCTGGCTCGGCCTGTTCTTCTGACTCTGTCTTTGACCCAAGAACCAGTCGTAATTTCCGATACCCCCCTTCCCACCATATATGGGGTTTCCACTTATCCAGCCAGGCCAACCCCAAAATAAAGGGTTCAATCATTCGTTCTATGATCACAAACCTTATAGTTTCTTTATGCTCGCCTATTTGTAATTCCACAGGTTCGGTAACGTGTTTGGATGGAGACCCGCCCAACACCGACCCATCAATCTGCTCAAAACGTATAGGGGTTTTCAACTGCACTTTGCGTAATCCCAGGTCATTGACTACTGCTCTGCTCATTAAACATCGAGTGCACCCTGAATCTATCAATGCGCCCCTGTGACTCGCTTGGGAGGTGCGCAGGTTCCGTATGACAACTGGTATCACAAAGGGGCGAACGGGTGCACTTACCATGGGATCATTTGGATCACTGTCCTCTTCATCAATTGTGGTTATGGGACCTTCTTCCGTTCTCACGGGGCCCTTTACTTCTTGGAGTTTGGGATGTGGACCACCACGTGGACTTTGAGTGGCTAACCGGGATTGATCTGGACTTGTACGGGCTCGGCCCCTGGGTGTGCGACCCACCCCAGCTGGAGTCGTCTTGGTCTGGACGGGAGGTAGAGGGCAGTCCAGCGCTCGATGACCTGGCTGGTCACAACAGAAACAGCGAAACGTGCCACGGCCTGCCGACTCAGCCGGTCGCATGGGAAAAGAACTGTTCCAACCTGGAGCTCTCGGAGCGGGTGGCCTCTCCGCCGGGCGTCGTTGCTGGGTAGTGTTGCCCCCCCCGAGGCCTAAATTCCCGTAATCCAACATCCAGGTCTATGGCTTCCTTGAACCACTCCGTTAAACGAGGTGGTAACCCTCTATAAACACATGCTTGTCTAATTTCTTTATCCAACCCCAGTCGAAAATGATGCACTAACAATCAATCTGGCCAGGCTCGAAGCTGTCCTGCAAGAGCCCTAAACTCCTTTATATATTCCCTAACGGGATGCCCCCTTTGTTTTAAGGATACTAACTCCCCCTCCACCACCTGGGTATGAGTGTCATCCTCAAATCTAAAAATAAGCCAACATCAATTAGTTCCCTCGCATGGTCGCTATGGAGGTCCGCAACCCAATCTGCGGCCTCCCCTGATTACACGTTTGTAATAGCGACCACCATAGACCATTGAGAGGGGTATAAGTGTCCATAGAAATCTAGATAACTGAGCACCTGACTCAAAAAGATGGACACACGGTCAGCACTCCCATCGAACATGGTTTGTAACGGAGGGGGTCCCCAAACCTGCTGCTGGCTGGGCACCCAGATAGGGGGGGCTCCAGGTAGAGGACGGGCCTCCCTTGTATCCCTCCTGTCCTCTCTTCATGAGCCCTCATGCTGCCGGGCCCCGTCATACCCTGTAGTGAGTACACCCTGTCGCCTGGGTCCCTCTTGATCTAACCCTCTCAGGGCACCCCCCATCGACGTGGTGGTTGGCGTTGCTGTCAATTGATCCTTTTGCTGGGGCCAGCCTTTAGCTAGTCGTAGTTTCGGGCTAGCCAAATGGAAATGGCTGTCCGTGCCTCTAGGTGCCCCCCCCCCCCCCGCCAAGCCGCTGAAGCCTCCGTTCCGGCCATCCACGGTTGCCATGAAGGAGCATCCCGAAAGCTCGCTTCTCCGAATCTCTCCCTCAGTATATCAAGCATTGAGGATCCCAGGCCCATAGAGTAACTCCATTCTCCGTCATCGTCCTCAAGCCAGCATCACTCCTGCCAACCCTGGAAAGCGGCATCTCCCAGATGAGGTTTTGAAGACGTGGCTACCCCGACACCCGTCAGGGTGGGGCTATGCCACCACTCCCCTGACAACGTCTTCTTCCCATTAGCGCCAGCCGGCTCTGCCAGTGCTTCATGCACACCCACCCCCTGTTGAGACGACCTATCCTTCGGCCTCACAACAGGCGGGTCAGGTTTGCTGGGTGCATCTGGAACCACCTCCACGGCCGCGGCTTCGGCCCCATCTCCCAGCAACAGGGTTCCAGCCTCCACACCCTCTGCCATCTCATCCCAGAGAAATGAGAAGGGAAATGTGAACGCCGACTTTCTGTCGTATTCTGCTCTCCAAGGTGATTCGAACCGTTGAAAACACAACTCGTAGGCAAAGAACGAGGTTGTAAAGGGGTTTACTTTTCATTTCTTGGAGCAGTCACACACGAACGTTATTGACAAACATAAAGTCGGCGTTGGGAGCGGCTGCCTCCCAATGCTCTTTATACAAACTCAAAATAAGCCAGGCGCACTATTAGCCAATCAGCGTTGCTTCCGGGTACAGCCCTCTTTTGGGACAGCGGCCAATGACAGCTCCCTACGCTGCTCCGGCCGTGAGGTGACCGGCCGCCTTCGAGTATGGGACTAACACCAGCCACCTGCCCTTCACCAATCGTGCACAACTAAGGTTAGTAATCACACCCCCCCCCACCACCAGACATCATCGCAGCAGCCTGCTTCTTGGATTTCTTCATTTGGTAGGGTTTCCCCCATTTCAGCAATGAATCTGCAGCAACTCCCCTCCCCATGCTATGTCGAGACGGCTTGACTCTCGACAACGTGAGCCTGGAGTAACACCCCTCCGACCGCGATATCCGACACGTCCATTTCCACAACAATCAGGCAGTGAGGGTCAGGATGCTTAAGAATCGGCTCTTTCATGAAGGGCTGTTTTAAGGCCAGGAACACCTGCTGCTTGGGGGTGCCCCACCGGAATGGGACTTTTTTCTGCAGGAGTTGAGTGACGGGCACGGTCAAAGTGGCGAAGCCAGGGATGAATGTCTGGTAATAATTGGTGAACCCATGGAGTCGCTGGGCATCTTTCGCCTGACAGAGAGGTTGCCAACTTCTCAACGCCTCGACCTTGCTCCGATCTATCGCTATGCCCTTGGGAGAAATGTGATGGCCCAAGAAGTCGATGGTCATCTGGTAGAATTGCCATTTCTCCAGCTTCGCATATAACTGGTGTTCCCAAAGCCATTGCAAGACCAGATGGAGATGTTGGAGATGACTTTTCTGGGATGTCGAGTAAATCAAGATGTCATCGATATAAACCACAACAAACTGGTCCAAAAGATCCTGGAAAATATCATTCATAAAATGCTGGAAGACAGAGAGAGTGTTGGTTAATCCAAACGGCATGACCATGTATTCAAAATGGCCATACCTGGTGCCGAATGCTGTCTTCCACTCATCCCCTTCTCGTACCCAAACCAGATTGTAAGCAACGCTCAGGTCCAACTTGGTAAACACGGTAGCCCCCCAAAGTCTCTCTAACAGTTCAGGAATCAAGGGTAAAGGATACCGGTTATGCACCTTAATGGCGTTCAATTTACGGTAAACTCTCTGGTTTTGTTCTTGACAAAGAGGACCGGAGCAGACAAGGTTGATGACGAGGGCCGGATAAAACCCCAGGCCAGGTTTTTGTCCACAAATTCCCTTAACACAGCCAATTCAGGGCCCGACATAGAATACAACGTCCCTACAGGGAGCACTGCGTCCGGGATTAAGTCAATGGGACAATTGTATGACCGGTGGGGGGGCAATTGGTCCGCCTCTTTCTCGTGAAAAATGTCCATGAATTCCGAGAGGTCAGCCGGCAAAGATACCGCAGGTGGACCCTGTACCTGGCCTGTGCAGACTTGGCGAGTATGATCCACACATTGCAGGCTCGGGAACGACATGAAATTCTGGGACCAAAGGATTTGTTGATCATGAGTCCGAAGCCAAGCCAGCCCCAAAACCAAAGGAAAATGTAATCCGGACATGACATAAAATTGGATGGCCTCCTCATTCTTACCGATGGTCAGACGCACAGGTTGAGTGGCGGCCTTAATCAGCCCGGACAGAAGCACCCGACCATCAATGGTCTCCAGGATCATGGGAGTATCCACTGGACACAGGGGAATGGCAAAGTGATTAGCAAATGCCTCGTCCATGAAATTGGTCATCGCACCGGATTCCACCAAAGCATGAGCCGGGATCCCTTGGGGGTTATTGGCAATGAAAACTTTGGTGTTCAAAATCAAATGATGAGGGGGTCCGGAATCCACCTCCGCAGAGCGTGAGCTGGTGTTGGTATGTGCCCGACCCAGGGTTTCCCCTAGATCGGGCTCCGACCGTTTCCTGACAGGGTAAACTGTGACTGTGGTGCAGGGCCAGGAGCCGACGCCCTGCGTTGCTTCTTGGGGCAAGAGGCGGCGAAGTGTCCAGGCTCCCCACAATATAAGCACAACCCCCCTGCCCGTCATCTGTCCTTCTCAGCTATGGACAGGCGGGGTCTGGCTGCACCAATTTCCATGAGCTCCTCCCTTGGAGCCGGATCCTCACGAACAACTGGGTTCACACGGGGTTCCTGATGGGCACGACGCGAGGGCCGCCACTGTAACCTCGCATTAATTCTAAGGCTCAGACGAACCAGCTCGTTAAGAGTCGGAGGAATGTCCACTCTAGCCAACTCATCCTGTAACGCTTCCGACAAACACTCCTGGAATACATCCAAAAGTGCTGCCTCGTTCCAGGCCGAGTCTTGGCTTAGCAAACGGAATTTGCTAATGTATTCCTGTAGGGGTAGCCGGCCTTGCTTCAAGGACTTCAACCGTCTGGTGGATGTTTGTGCTTTGATAGGGTCCTCGTACATTTGCCGCAAGTGCTCACAAAACCTCCAAAAGTCTTTAAGCAACAGACTGTTCTGGACCAACAGGGGCGTGGCCCAATGAGCTGCAGAGCTGGAAAGCAGGCTGATAACAAATCCGACTTTATCTCGGTCTTTGGGAAAATCCTCAGCTCGCAAACTCATAAATAAATTGCATTGTCCAAGGAAAGCTGGGAACATTTCCAAATTACCAGCAAACTTGTCTGGCACAGCTACCAGGCAGTTTCTCCGAGGAGGAGGAGGAGGAGGAGCAGATGAAGCCATTTGGGTTTGAAGCTGAGCCAGCTGGCCAGCCATCACAGCTAACTGCTGCCGAAGCTGCTCATTCTCTTCCCTCAGCTGCTCCATCTTAATCAAGGTTTGTGTGTGTGTTTTTGGGCAGGGAACAAACTGTTCTGCCCCAGCTACAGACCCCAAAGAACGCAGCACACACAAAGTCTGTTCAAACCTTAGTTTACTGAATAAACCAGTCTTTTACAACAACGGCTGTTAATTAATTGCATTAACAGCCGTCAAGAATTCAAAGAATAATAACTGAAAACTTACTATGGTTGGCAGAATGCCCAGAAGCAATTTGCAGAAAGCTGATAAGATAAGCAAGACAAGACGCGAAGGTATGTGAACTAAGTTGTTCCCTGCAAATTTCTTCAGTCGGCGTTCCTCCTTAAATAGGCTAAGGGAGTGGCCAATTAGCCCAAGCCTTACTCTCGAGGAGACCTCCTCCTGAGAAGCCACTCCTGCCTTTTGGCAGCTCTGCGTGCCCATGCATCAAGAAGAGGCTCCTCCTCTTCGTCTTCTTCACTTAAGGGAGCTTCTGGAGGTTCTGAAGGCCCTGGCTGAATCCCCGCCTCTGGTACCACATCTTCTCCAGACTCCTTATTGTTTGACTTAAGTGCCAGCTGCACAGGCTGCTGGCGCAGCACCACGCCAGCCTCCTCGCTGTCTGAATCAGCTACTAGCTGCACAGGCCGCGTATGGGCCACAACAGTAAAGTGGAAAAAAACAAAAGGAGATTTCTTCTAACAACCGGTTCTCCAAATTGATTAACTACTTAATAACCGGTTCTACTGAACCGGTGCTAACCGGTAGAATCCCACCACTGGGTACTGCTCATCTGCACCGCTTTGCCGTGATGTTGGCTGCCTTCTCTGGCTCTTTGCGAGTTTCTTGATTGGGGTATTGCTTACTTGATTGTTGGTCTGTAGTTGACCTTGGAGTTAATCTATGCTGATCTGAGTGCTGATTACTGGTGGAGAGGTGCTGGAGTCTTTTTGTCCTCTTTTGGGCAGGTTGATTGTCTCTTTTGCATAGTCTATAGATGTTGTTAATGTCTATGTGTCTATTGATGGCTGATTCATTACAGTTTGCCTATTGGAAGAACCGCTCTATAGATGATGCACTTTCCTGTGTGCTTCATTTTAGGTTGGCGCACCTGGAGAAGAAGAATACTCATATGTGAATGCTGTTTATTGATTTTAGTTTGGCATTCAACACAATCATTCCTCAGCATTTGGTGAACAAACTGGGCCTATTAGGTTTTAATACTCCTTTATGTAATTGGATACTGGATTTCCTTATTGATAGGCCCCAGTTTGTGCAAGTTGAAAGAAAAGTTTCCAACTCCATCTCCTTGCATACAGGTTCCCCACAGGGCTGTGTCTTGAGTCCGCTACTGTTCACCTTGATGACCCATGACTGCTGTGCCAAATCTGCTACAAATCATATTGTGAAGTATGCGGATGACATGGCAGTGGTGGGTCTTATCTGGGACAACAATGAAGATGCTTATAGGGATGAGGTGAAGGTTCTGGTGGACTGGTAAAATAAAAGTAACCTGGTTCTAAATGTTGATAAAACAAAGGAGATCATTGTAGATTTTAGAAAGAGCCAGCATGTTCATACTCCACTCAGTATCAAGGATGCAGCTGTAGAGTTGGTCAACAGTATTAAGTATCTGGGGGTTCAGATAACTAACAATCTGAACTGGTCTCTCCACACGTCATCCTTAGTGAAGTGTGCAAACCAGCATTTGCATTTCCTGCATCAGATGATGAGAGCACAGCTTTCTTCTTCTGTCCTGGCCACTTTTTACAGAGGCACAATTGAGAGTGTTTTAACAAACTGTATCACTGTTTGGTTTGGTGGCAGCAATGCCTCAGATAAAGTCCATTCAGAGAGTGGTAAGGACAGCCGAGAAGATTATAGGAAGTTCGCTTACTATTATTCAGGATACTGCTTATAAGCGTTATGTGCTTAGAGCTCAAAGCATTGTTAGAGACCCCACACACCCACTTTATGGTCTGTTTCTGTTGCTCCCCTCTGGGAGGAGGTTTCAAAGCATTTCTAGCAGGACTACCAGATTCTGTAACAGCTTTGTTCCCTATGCCAGCCGTCTGGTAAACTCGCAAGATTCGTTTCTCTCGCCATGTACATGTATACATCCGAACTAGACTGTGCTGTTTCTCTGTGTCATATAATACAGTAATTGTATATACTGTAATCTTGTTGCAGTTTGCAGTGTTTGGTTGTATCTTATCTTTCTGGCCTTTTGAGTGTAATAATATAATTTATTGTTACGTTTCCTCTATATCTGGGATGTCAACTTTCCGTTGGTTTTAAAACCCTATATGTAGAAAAATATTAATGCTTAAGCAGTGATAACACAATTTATGAACGCCAATACTGTGTGGTTGACTGAGTTCTTTGGTCCAGTTCCCAAGTATGAGAAGAAGAAAATAAAATCTCACTACTTAAAAAGTAATTGTGTCTTTTCAGAACTATGATTTGCTGAATCAACCTAAAATGTTTTGATGAAATATTTTGAAAATATTACTTTTGAATCTGAATGTATATTTTGGAGCTTTATGTAAGCATCCAAGCATTCACTACTTTTTTTTTTTTAAATAGATCTTTATTAATTATTTACAGATAAAAAAACATATAGTGTAATTTTTGAACAAATATAAGTTATATATGGGTATACAACACAACACATAAAGACAACCACAGAGAAGGACAAACTGGGGGTCGTATCGAACCCCCAAATACTTATTCATAGTTACATCCCAGTAAATCCTTTTGTTCAATTAGCGTTGACTATTTTAAATACTAAACGCTATCTCATTATAATTAAGTATATATTTAATACTATGTTATTTATTCTATATTTGTCCTCTTCCTTAACCATAAATACCAGCGTTCCCAATTGCTGTAATAAATGGATTCTTTTTTGTCTCTTAGGATATACATTAATTTGTCCAGTTCGGCACAATTCAATATCTTGTTTATTATAAATTGATCTGATGGTGTATTTACATTTTTCCAATGTTGGACAAGTGCCATTCTCGCAGCTGTTGTAATATGGATGAATAAATGCCAGTCTTGTTTGCCCACGTCTTTTAGTTTGATTCCAAGTAAGAATCTGGAGTTAGGGGAAAACTTGCACCTATTATCTCATTCAACCATTTTTGAATCTTTTCCCAAAATTTCCTGATCTGAGGGCAGGCCCACCACTGATGAAAGAAAGTACCCCTGGCTGAATTGCACTTCCAACATTTATCCGAGGATCCAGGGAACATTTTAGCTATCCTATCTGGTGGGAGGTACCACCTATAGATCATTTTATAAAAGTTCTCCTTAAATGCCGCTGATAATGTCAATTTCATTGATCTATTCCATATTCCCTGCCATTCTTCAAGTTGTATCGATCTTCCTAAATTTCTTCCCCAGGCAATCATCGTATCTTTTACTATCTCCTCAGCTGTATAACTTGATAACAAAAGATTCACTACTTTTTAATCATGCTTTTTTCAAAAGACTTTAGTACAACATACTACATGAAATAAACAAAACTGAGAACTTACTGTAAAATGTGGAATAAAATAAATTGATTAACTTTGAACAACTGTTAAAATATGTAGAAAATATCTTTACAATTGTTTTGTATTAAATGTATTGTTTCATTGTTTTATTAATGATTGAGATGGTTATTGCATGTAAAGTCACCTAAATACATAAAAAATACACTGTCCTATAACACTAATCAGTTGTAACCTTTCTGTCTACTGCTGTGAGAAAAAGTTTTGTTCTGTGGCAGATGGCATACTCTTCCATGTGAGATAGGCAAATCCTTGGTTCGAACCAATGTTTGATATTAACAGGCCTGAAACCGTCCATTCCCCTTTGTCAGCTAGATAAAGTGTTGTATTAGCAAGAATGTATTTTTGTCTTCGTGACCCAGACAGATGCATCCTGTTGTTCTCTGGGAACTGCTGTCTCAAGATGTCACATGCCAGATTTAGATAATGTATGTTACTCCCTTGCTGTATTATCTCAACTCCCATGTCTGGAAGGAACGGTTTAGTTCCTTATATTACCTTATATGTCTATATAGCAATTGTTACGTATTGACCACTATATAAGCCCCACTTTGTGCAACCCTTCGGGGTTCAGACATTTTGCTTCCTTTTGCAGTTTGAACCTGTGCAAATAAACTTTCCTACAATGAAGAGCTTGGCCTAGTCTTGTCTTTCCTACAACAGTTACCTGGCGACCCAGATTGGGACTGAGGTCAAGGCGATATTTCGCTGAGGGCCGGTCGACCCCTCGGACCCACCGGGTGGTCGCTCCCGAACATTCTCCAGGCGCCACGGGGACTTGGATCTCCGGGAGACAGCAGCGACAGCCCTGTGGTACAGACGGTGCTACGAGTGAACCCAAGAACCCTGCAGTGTAGGAAAGAAGTCTGAACAATTCCTGGCCAGGAAACAGAAGGTGAAGATGCCTCAGGCGAGTATATATGAAAGTGTATAGTACCTGTCTCGCTTGAAGACAGAAGAGGGGGACTGATCACCCTCCTGGACTCGGGGCGGAGACCCTAAAGAAGTCCGTGTTAGGTTGTGTGGGTGGTTAAGTCACCGCAGTTCTCGTCAGTGACCGTGAGCTCCAGGGCTGCGAATTGGTGACAGTGTGATAGGATGGGGGGAAACAGAGTGTGCCCAACACACCGCTGGCATGCATGTTAAAAGGATTTAACACTTATTTTAGTGACCCTTTATACCCGAAAGGAAAGAAAGATAGATTGAGGTTTTTGTGTGAAACTGTGTGGCCGCAGCTGGGAACCGGGTGGCCTCCGCAAGGATCTTTTAAGGAGGAATTAGCTGATAAACTGTGGGGTGAAATAGCAGTAAATCAGGAAAAATACCTCAACCAGTTCCCATACATAGATCAATGGGTGAATGCTTTAACTGAAAGGGCTGATGAATTGCTGCAATGTCAAGCAGAGATGGTTCGTTTGTGTGTAGCCAGACTGGGAAATAGAAGGCTGAAGGCTAAGTGTGAAAGAGAGAAAAGTGAAAGGGCTGAGAGATATATTATGAGAAGGAAAATTTTGACAGAAGAACCGGAGGAAGTGATGAGACACCCCCCCCCCCCCCCGTGTTCTCCTCCGTTGCCACCCCAGAATCAACCTGTGGCAGGGCCGGCTGGAGGTGGAGATGGACAACAAAGAAGGGATAGTGGTGATGGAGGTGGAGTGAAAGTTAAGCCAGGTCCTTCTGCTGACAGTAGTGGGCAAAGTGATGATGATGATGATGAAGCTTTAGGGGCAGTAGGTGGAGAGGTGGCTGTAGGGGTGCAAACCCGTTCGGCTACAGCAAAAGCAGAAGCTGCCACTGCGAAAAAGGAATTTTTAGCACCATTGCGTCAGATGGATCAACAAGTGGTTAATGCACAGGGAGATAGAGAGATTATTCCTCTTTTTCAGTATGTGCCGTTTACCACAACTGATTTATTGAATTGGAAACAACATTATGGGCCGTTAACTACCAAGCCTACTGAAATGGCAGATTGATTTCAGACCATTATGGAGACTCATAATCCAACTTGGCAGGATGTGTAGCAGCTGTTAACTACTTTGCTGACTCCGGAAGAGAGAGAGAAATGGAAAGGAGCTGTTCGGAACTGTTTAAAAATTAGACACCCGAATGATACTGAGGATCAGTTCAAACAGATGTTGTTGGACAAAGCACCGGTAGAGAATCCGGGGTGGGATCCTAGGACCCCTGAGCATATGACCCGGTTAAGAGAGTATCAAAATCTGGTGGTAGAGGCTTTAAGACAGGCGGGAAAACCCCCGGTTAACATGTCAAAACCTTCACTGGTTGTTCAGAGAGCCAATGAAAGTCCAGAAAGTTTTTTGCAAAGATTGATAGAGGCATATTAATTGTATACTCAGGTGGATCCAAGGAGTCCAGGAAATGTGAGGATGTTGAATGAAAGGTTCATAGCGCAGAGTTATGAGGATATTAGAAGGAAATTGCAGAGAGTAGAGGAAGCTTTGGGCAAGAATACAAGTGAGTTGTTGGAGCGGGCAAGGAAAGTGTCAGGTTTCGGTGCTATCTTGAATAAACTTCATTCTCAAGCGCAAGCTGTCTAAAGAATCATTTTATTTTTAAGAATAGCAGAATCCGACATTTCTGATTCAAATTGCAGCCAAACTGGCCCCTCCTTCCAACCCCCTCCTCTTCCGCTCTCCAACCCCAATATCCCATTGGCCATCATACAAATCCATCTCTACACCCCGGCACGTTCTTTTCACAGGAATGCAGCCCCCATCCTCATCTCCCAGGAAACCCTATCTGTACATACAAAACTAGGTAAAAGTTCATCTCAGCAATAAATCAAGCTTCCGCTCTTTCTGCTTCAACTTGTTATGTCAGCGCTGGAAGAAAGCCTAATTTGGAATGCTGACATCCGGCCCCTCTCCCTTCACTTCTGCGACATCACCTATCCCATAGGGAAAACACAACAAGATTAGTCTCATCAGCCCCTCCCTGGCTGTGCACCCCCCCCTCCCGGCTTTCCCGGGTGGTCTGCATGGAATTTTGCTATAAGGCGATCAGCTTGGATGTTTGCGCTCTTCACCCAGGAAGCCTCTGACAATGGGTAACCCTTCCATTTAATTAAGTACTGAAGGCGCCCCCTGTGCCATCTTGAATCAAGAATCCGCTGCACTTCGTAGTGCGTTTGGCCCCCAACAACCAGGGGCCCAGGGGGTTCACGTGGCGTTGGCCTTAAGGTAGACCCCACTACAGGTTTTAGAAGGCTACTGTGAAAAACGGGGTGAATTTTCCCCAAAAGCCATGGCAACTGCAATTGCACTGTAACGGGGTTGATTATTTTTATTATAGGAAATGGTCCTATAAATTTTGGGCCCAATTTCCTGCTCGGGAGTCTAAGTCTCAAGTACTTGGTGGAGAGGTAAACTTTCTCTCCCAGCTGAAATGGTCTTTGGGGAGTTCGGTGCTTGTCTGCTTGGTCCTTATAAGATTGAGCCGCCTTTGCCAGCGCCCTCTTAACATTTTCCCAAGTTTGTCTCAACATTGCCATCCAGTCGGTCAAACTGACTGAGGAAGGGGGCTCCCTCGGGTACTCTGGCATGGGAACAAAATCCATGCCACTCACTATTTTGAACGGGGTTAGCCCCGTGCTGCTGTGGACAGCATTATTATATGCAACCTCCGCAAAAGATAGGAGGTCTGCCCAATTGGACTGCTGGTAGTCGACGTAGCATCTTAAATACTGTTCTATCATAGCGTTCAGTCTTTCTGCCCCCCCATTGGTGCTCGGGTGAAATGCTGAGCTGAGCCCTTGGGATGAACCTATGGACCGTAGAAACTCCCTCCAGAACTTTGCTGTGAACTGGACCCCTCTGTCGGAAATGATTCTCCTGGGGACTCCATGTAGGCGGTAAATGTGTTTCAGGAACAGTTTGGACAACTGACGGGCTGAAGGCAGTCCACTACAAGGAATGAAGTGTGCCTGTTTGGAGAATAAGTCTATTACAGTCCAGATCACTGTATTTCCACTGCTCCTCGGTAGGTCTACTATAAAGTCCATTGCAATCTCCTCCCATGGTCTTGTTGGCTCAGCTACTGGTTGCAACAATCCAGGCGGGCACCCTGGCCTTGTCTTCATCGTGGCACAAATGGTGCAGCTTTTTACATAACTGTCTACGTCCTTTCTCATATGTGGCCACCAGAACTGCCTTCGTACTAGGTGCAGAGTCTTTAGGAACCCGAAGTGTCCTGCTGGTTTAACATCGTGGCTCCTCTTGAGAATCAGGATGCGTAAACTCTGTGGGACATAGAGCTTTGTCCCACTCCATGCTAGTTCATCTCTTTTTGTCAAGAGATGTTGATTGTCCCGATACCAGGGGTCTGTCAGCATTTCATTTTTTAATTTCGCAGTTAAGTCACTTGCAAGTTGGCCTTGCTGGTCACGTCGTTGCCGTCTGGTTACCACTTGGGCCGCAGCTTGGGTGGAGGGGATGATGGCATTCACTACCTGCTCCCGTTCACTGTTGTATTGGGGCATCCGGGAGAGGGCATCAGCCAGGAAATTTCTCCCACCTGGGATGTGCTTAAGCTCGAAATTGAAACGATTGAAGTATTGTGCCCACCGCACTTGCCTGGGCGACAGTTTTCGTGGGGTTTTTAGGGCCTCTAGGTTTTTATGATCAGTCCAGACTTCAAATGGTTTCTGGCCTCCCTCTAGAAGGTGCCGCCAGGTCAACAAGGCCCACCTTACTGCAAACGCTTCCTTCTCCCACGCCGCCCATCGCCTCTCCGTATCGGTGAGTTTGCGGGAGGTGTAGGCGCAGGGTTGTAGATCACCTTGGTTGTTCTTTTGGAGTAACACGGCTCCTACTGCCACATCACTTGCATCTGCTTGGATGACAAAAGGCTGTTCTGGATCTGGGTGTTTTAAGACAGGTTCTTTCGCGAACAGTCCTTTTAGCGTCTCAAATGCCTGTTGGCAGGTCAGGTCCCACTGTAGGGGTTGTCCTGGGTGAGGTTTCATCGCTGGGCTTCCTGTCTTTAGGAGATCTGTCAAAGGTTTGGCAATCTTCGCGAACGAGGGGATGAATTGTCTGTAGAAATTCGCAAAGCCTAGAAAACTTTGCAGTTGTCTGTGGGTGCGAGGGGGCTGCCATTGTAGAACTGATTGGACCTTGGCTGGGTCCATCTCTATTCCCTCATTTGATACTCGGTAGCCCAGGTAGTCTAGCCGTGATTGGTGGAAATCGCATTTTGGCAGTTTGACATATAGGTTTGCCCGTAGCAGTTTTTTCAGTACTTGGCGGACGAGGGGTATGTGTTCGTCTATGGTCTCCGTGTAGATAAGAATATCGTCCAGGTAGACGAGGACCCCTTTGTAAAGGTGTTCATGTAAGACTTCGTTTATTAACTGCATGAATACTGCCGGGGCTCCTTGCAATCCAAAAGGCATTACTTTAAACTGGAAACTACCCAGGGGGCAGTTGAATGCTGTTTTCCATTCATCTCCTGCCTTTATGCGTACTCGGTAATAAGCTTCTCGAAGGTCTAGTTTGGTGAAAACCTTCCCTTTAGCTAGGTGGGCTAACATGTCTTTCATGAGGGGGAGGGGGTACAAGTTGTGCACGCAAACAGCGTTGATACTTCGAAAGTCGACCACCAGTCTCATGGAGCCGTCCTTTTTCTCTTTAAACATGACCGGCGCCGCTACCCTTGGTTTCACTGGCTCAATAAATCCCCTTTGTAAGTTTTTGTCTATGTAGTCCCGCATTTCCTGCATTTCTCGGGGCGTCATGGCATACATTTTTGGTTTGGGTAGTTTCGCTCCTGGGATAATCTCGATGGCACAATCGGTCTCGCGGTGGGGGGGCAGAATGTCACACTCGGCCTTGCTGAATACCCCTGCAAGGTCTTGGTACTCCCTTGGGATCTGGTTTGCGTTACAAGCGGTGGTGGGTGCGGCTGCCAATTGCTTTGCTGCACCTTCTGGGAGGGACCCTTGTGTTGGTGGTGTTTTCTTCTGTAGTGGAGGGCTGCTTTGGGGTTTCAGCATGGGAGGGAATTCTTCTGGTCGGGGCGGCAGGGGTTGGGGCCCCTTTGCTATTCTCAGCCTGCGGGTTCCCTCTTGCCACCAAATGATTGGGCCCCATTTGTCGAGCCATGAGAGTCCCAATATGACTGGTTCTGTCATCTTGGGGGCTATTATGAAGCGGATTGTCTCCCAGTGATCTGCGAGTTCTAGTCTCACGGGTTCAGTCAAGTGTGTGGCGTACGTTCCTCCCACTAGGGACCCATCAACTTGCTCGAAGCGAATTGGTTGTTTGAGCTGTTTAGCTCGGATTCCCAATTTTAGAACTGTGGGTAGGTTGATTAGGCACCGTGTGCTACCCGAGTCTATTAGGGCTTGGAAAGTCTCTTGGGCCCCTGTTTTGGGGGCTGTTAGGCGTATGGGGAAAAGAAAAGGATGGACGGGTCCACTCACCATCGGGTCATCCTCGCCTTCGTCTTCCGTGTCATAGGGTTCAGGGAACTGATCTCCCTCATCTGGGATTCCTCTGGTTTCGGTCAGATGAGCGAAAAACTCAGGGATTTGGGGAGCTTCCTGCGGTACGTGGGTGACGCGCTTGGGCCCTTGTTCCGGTCGTGCTTTGGGCGGTGGAGCTGGTCCCGGTCTAGGTGTTCCACATCTTGCTGCTATGTGGCCGCTTCCCCCACATCTGTAGCATTTCAGTGGGGTCCGTGGGGCAGTTGGTCTGTAGGAGGGCTGTGATGTTGGGGTTTCTCGTCTGTTGAGTCGCCCCTGGTCTGGTCGGCCTCTCTCCTTTCCCTCTGGTGGTTTTGACGTGTCACTCGCCCGCAGCCCTCTGTCGACTTTTATCGCTACCCGGAACCATTCAGCGAGTCAGTTTGGGATGTCACGATAGGCAGTCACTTGGGAAATTCTTTTATCTAGGCTTGTTCTAAAAAAATACACCAGCAATCGCTCTGGTAGGGGAGGCAGTGTCCCAATGACTCTCCTGAATTCACGGATATGCTCTCTGATAGGCTTCCCCCTCTGCATTAGGTTTCTGAGCTCGTCTTCCACATAGGGGTCCTCCTCCTCCTCCTCATAACGGGCTCTCAATAGTTGCAAGAACCCATCCGCATTTTGTAGCTGGGGAGCCCTGTATTTGTAGAGTGATGCTGACCACCTCTTTGCTTCTCCCTCCAGCCCTTCCGAGATAGCATTCACTAGGGCTCTGGGGAAAGGGTAGCGGTGTCCGAACCGCTCTATGTATATCTCAGCTGAATCAAGGAATTGGGCGAGGTTGTCTGGGTCACCATCGAACTTCCCTCTGAACTGGGGTGGCTCCTCCCTCTCTGCCCTCTCCTCTCTGTGCTGAGCTCTGGAGGGCCAGCCCTGGTGTTGATAGTCCTCTGCCTCGTCTCTCATCCTGGGGTGGGGAGGTGCTGCCTTGTCTGGGCTTCGCTGCCATTCCCATCCCCAGCTCGCCCTTCCCAATTCACTTAGGGGTTTTTCTTTATCTTTTGCCTTTGCAAAAGGGGATTTCGCCTCTAAGGCTTTTGGCACAGTCCCCGGGTACTTATCTGCTTCACGTTTCTTTGCTTGAAGTTCTGCGGGGAGGGAAGGTGAAGAAAGTTGAACCTTTGTATTTTCCAAGTTGGCTGGAATCACGACCGCTTCTGCTCCTCCCATTTCTTGAAGCAGGCTTTCCTCCGATAGCTTGGCTTCAGCCATAGTCCGTCCGACCAGATGTCTGGGAGGGAACGGGATGATTTAAACTCAGCCAGCCTGGATTTGGAGGAGAGTTTGGCTGTCTGTCAGGTTTCGGTGCTATCTTGAATAAACTTCATTCTCAAGCGCAAGCTGTCTAATGAATCATTTTATTTTTAAGAATAGCAGAATCCGACATTTCTGATTCAAATTGCAGCCAAACTGGCCCCTCCTTCCAACCCCCTCCTCTTCCGCTCTCCAACCCCAATATCCCATTGGCCATCATACAAATCCATCTCTACACCCCGGCACGTTCTTTTCACAGGAATGCAGCCCCCATCCTCGTCTCCCAGGAAACCCTATCTGTACATACAAAACTAGGTAAAAGTTCATCTCAGCAATAAATCAAGCTTCCGCTCTTTCTGCTTCAACTTGTTATGTCAGCGCTGGAAGAAAGCCTAATTTGGAACGCTGACAGAAAGTGTATGTGAACAGAGATAAGGTGGAGAAAAGGGAGAAAGATGCCAAAATGCAAAAGAAGGCTGAGTTATTGGCATTGGCATTGCAGGGAGGAATGGCTGTGAGCCCTGCACAAGGTGAATCCCTAGGTCCCAACCAGTGTGCGTATTGCAGAGGAGAAGGCCATTGGCAGAGAGAATGTCCAAGGAGAATGCTGAGAGGAAGAGGTGTGATGCGAAGACCGGGTGGCAGCCCAATTGTTGGGGCGCATGGAGGAATGGTTACCAGAAGATTCCAAGGAAGAGGTGGTGACAGAGGGTGGCACGGCAATAGGGGAGGTAGAGGTTTTGGTGGCTTTGGAAGCCCCAATCAAAGGCAAGAGGCGGAAATGATTGGGTTGGCCAAAATGGGATGGTCAGACTGATGGGGACTGGGCTTGGAGGAGGCCCCACCCGAGCCATTGGTTACAGTGAATATTGGGGGCCAACAGACGACTTTTTTGGTGGATACGGGAGCAGGAAGATCAGTTGTAAATAAGCAGATTTCAGCACCTGGACCTCATCGAATTCAAGTCCAAGGTGTATCTGGACAGGTCCTGGGGCGCCAGGTCTTGAAACCAGTCACTTGTGGTTTTAAAGGAACTGAAGTTCAGCATGAGTTCCTTTATATCCCAGAGTGCCCTATTCCACTCTTAGGAAGGGACTTGCTTTGCAAGTTAGGAGCAACCATTGAATTTGATGAGGGCCGACAGAAGGTGATGGTTAGACACTCACCGGAAGAGACTTGGAGATTGATGATGGGAAGACAGGTTGGCATAGAGACTCTGAAAGAGAAGCGGATGCAATTTGAGGTGCCTGGATTGTGGGCGGAGGATAACCCACCAGGCTGTCAGGTTTCGCTGCTATCTTAAATAAACTTCATTCTCAAATGCAAGGTCTCTGATGAATCTTTTCTTTATTTAAGAATAGAAAGAACGACATCCCTGAACTCTTTGTGCAGCCAAAACTGGCACCTCCTTCCACACCCCTCCCTTTCCGTTTTTCAACCCCAATGTCTCATTGGCCATCGTGCAGATCCATCTCTCCATCCCAAGCACTCTCTATTCACAGGAATTCCCCCCTCCCTCTGTCACCCAGGTAACACTATCTACTAAAAAGCAGGAAACTAGGTAAAAGTTCATCTCATCATTAAAGCAAAGCTTCGCCCTCTCTCATTCATGTCAGCGCTGGAGGAGATCATAAATTGGAACGCTGACATCCGGCCCCTCTCCCTTCACTTCTCCGATGTAACCTGCCCCATAGAAAAAAAACACAACAAGATAAGTATCATTATCCCCTCCTTGGATGCGAAACCCCCCCTCCCGGCTTGCCCGGGTGGTCTGCATGGAATTTTGCTATAAGGCGGTCAGCTTGGATGTTTGAGCTCTTCACCCAGGAAGCCTCTGACAACGGGTAACCCTTCCATTTAATTAAGTACTGGAGGCGCCCCCTGTGCCATCTTGAGTCAAGAATTCGCTTCACTTCGTAGTGAGTTTGGCCCCAACAACCAGGGGCCCAGGGGGTTCACGTGGTGTCAGCCTTAAAGTAGACCCCAGTACAGGCTTCAGAAGGCTACTGTGAAAAACGGGGTGAATCTTCCCCAGGAGCCGTGGCAACTGCAGTTGTACTGTAACGGGGTTGATTATTTTTACTATGGGGAACGGTCCTATAAATTTTGGGCCCAATTTCTTGCTCGGGAGTCTAAGTCTCAAGTACTTGGTGGAAAGGTAGACTTTCTCTCCCAACTGAAATGGTCTTTGGGGAGTTCGGCGCTTGTCTGCCTGTTTCTTATAAGATTGAGCCGCCTTGGCCAGCGCCCTCTTAACATTCTCCCAAGTTTCTCTCAACATTGCCATCCAGTCAGTCAAGCTGACTGAGGAAGGGGGCTCCCTCGGGTACTCTGGCATGGGTACAAAATCCATACCACTCACTACTTTGAACGGGGTTAGCCCCGTGCTGCTGTGGACAGCATTATTATATGCGACCTCCGCAAAAGATAGGAGGTCTGCCCAATTGGACTGCTGGTAGTCGACATAGCATCTTAAATACTGTTCTATCATAGCGTTCAGTCTTTCTGCCCCCCCATTGGTGCTCAGGTGAAATGCTGAGCTGAGCCCTTGGGATGACCCTATGGATCGTAGGAACTCCCTCCAGAACTTTGCTGTGAACTGGACCCCTCGGTCGGAGATGATTCTCCTGGGGACTCCATGCAGGCGGTAGATGTGTTTCAGGAACAGTTTGGATAACTGGTGGGCTGAGGGCAGTCCGCTGCAAGGAATGAAGTGTGCCTGTTTGGAGAATAAGTCTATTACAGTCCAGATCACTGTATTCCCACTACTCCTCGGTAGGTCTACTATGAAGTCCATCGCAATCTCCTCCCATGGTCTTGTCGGTTCAGCTACTGGTTGCAACAGTCCAGGCGGGCACCCTGGTCTTGTCTTCATCGTGGCACAAATGGTGCAGCTTTTTACATAACTGTCTACGTCCTTTCTCATGTGGGGCCACCAGAACTGCCTTCGTACTAGGTGCAGAGTCTTTAGGAACCCGAAGTGTCCCGCTGGTTTAACGTCGTGGCTCCTCTTGAGAATCAAGGTGCGTAAAGTCTGTGGGACATAGAGCTTTGTCCCCTTCCATGCTAGGTCATCTCTTTTTGTCAAGAGATGTTGATTGTCTCGGAACCAGGGGTCTGTCAGTGTTTCATTTTTTAATTTTGCGGTTAAGTCACTTGCAAGTTGGCCCTGCTGGTCACGTTGTTGCTGTCTGGTGATCACTTGAGCCGCTGCTTGGGTGGAGGGGATGATGGCATTCACTACCTGCTCCCGCTCACTGTTGTATTGGGGCATCCGGGAGAGGGCGTCAGCCAGGAAATTCCTCCCTCCTGGGATGTGCTTAAGCTCGAAATTGAAAGTATTGAGCCCATCGGACTTGCCTGGGTGACAGTTTCCGTGGGGTTTTTAGGGCCTCCAGGTTTTTATGATCAGTCCAGACTTCAAACGGTTTCTGGCCTCCCTCTAGTAGGTGCTGCCAGGTCAAAAACGCCCATCTTACTGCGAACGCTTCCTTCTCCCACGCCGCCCATCGCCTCTCCGTGTCGGTGAGTTTGCGGGAGGTGTAGGTGCAGGGTTGTAGATTACCTTGGCTGTTCTTTTGGAGTAACACGGCTCCTACTGCCACATCACTTGCGTCTGCTTGGATGACGAAAGGCTGTTCAGGATCAGGGAGTTTTAAGACAGGTTCTTTCGCAAACATTCCTTTTAGCGTCTCGAATGCCTGTTGGCAGGTCAGATCCCACTGTAGGGGTTGTCCCGAGCGGGGTTTCGTTGTTGGGCTTCCTGTCTTTAGGAGGTCCGTCAAAGGTTTGGCAATTCTCGCGAATGAGGGGATGAATTGTCTGTAAAAGTTTGCGAAGCCTAGGAAGCTTTGCAGTTGTCTGCGGATGCGAGGGGGCTGCCATTGTAGAACTGATTGGACCTTGGCTGGGTCCATTTCTATCCCCTCGTTTGATACTCGGTAGCCTAGGTAGTCTAGCCGTGATTGGTGGTAATCGCATTTTGACAGTTTGACATACAGGTTTGCCCTCAGCAGTTTTTTCAGTACTTGGTGGACGAGGGGTATATGTTCATCTATGGTCTCCGTGTAGATGAGAATATCGTCCAGGTAGACGAGGACCCCTTTGTAAAGGTGCTCATGTAGGACTTCATTTATCAACTGCATGAACACTGCCGGGGCTCCTTGCAATCCAAAGGGCATTACCTTGAACTGGAAACTACCCAGGGGGCAGTTGAATGCTGTTTTCCATTCATCTCCTGCCTTGATGCATACTCGGTAATAAGCTTCTCGAAAGTCTAGTTTGGTGAAAACCTTTCCTTTAGCTAGGTGGGCCAGCATGTCCTTTGTGAGGGGGAGGGGGTATAAGTTGTGTACGCAAACGGCGGTGATACTTCGAAAATCGACCACCAGTCTCATAGAGCCGTCCTTTTTCTCTTTAAACAGGACCAGCGCCGCTACCCTTGGTTTTACTGGCTCAATAAATCCCCTTCGTAAGTTCTTGTCTATGTAGTCCCGCATTTCCTGCATTTCATGGGGCGTCATGGCATACATTTTAGGTTTGGGTAGTTTCACTCCCAGGATAATCTCGATGGCACAATCGGTCTCGCGGTGGGGGGGTAGAATGTCACACTCGGCCTCGCTGAATACCTCTGCAAGGTCTTGGTACTCCCCTGGGATCTGATCTGTATTACAAGCGCTGGCGGGTGCGGCTGCCAATTGCTTCGCTGTACCTTCTGGAAGGGACCCTTGTGTTGGCGGTGTTTTCTTCTGCAGTGGCGGGCGGCTTTGGGGTCCCAGCGTGGGAGGGAATTCTCCTGGTTGGGGAGGTAGGGGTTGGGGGCCCTTTGCTATCCTCAGCCTGCGGGTCCCCTCTTGCCACCAAATGATTGGGCCCCATTTGTCCAACCACGAGAGTCCCAATATGACCGGGTCTGTCATCTTGGGGGCTATTATGAAGCAGATCGTTTCCCAGTGATCTGCTAGTTCTAGTCTCACGGGTTCAGTCAAGTGTGTGGCGTACGCTCCCCCCACTAGGGACCCATCAACTTGCTCAAAGCGAATTGGTTGTTTGAGCTTTTTAGCTCGGATCCCCAATTTTAGGGGATCTTAGGACCTGGTTATTTATGGGACCGCCTACTACCACCAATAGCCTCCCACCGGCCAGTACGCTCTCATAGAGAGGGACTCCTCCGGGTGCTGTCAGCCAAACAGTGTCGGCTGGCGGCCCCTAGGGGGAGAGCCTTCTTTGTGGGGGCACCTACCGTCTGGAATGAGCTCCCCCCAGAGATACGGAGGATCCCGGATCTGCGCACCTTCTGCCGCGCTGCGAAGACCTTTTTATTCCATCAAGCGGGCTTGGCCTAATCTCCTCCCTCTTTTAATATGTAAATTTTAATCTGTTTTTAAATTATTGGGGTGTTTTAATCTGTCCGGGCCAAAATGATTTAATTTGATTTTATCTGGTTTTTAAATTTTGTGTATTTATGTATTTTATTGCTTGGCTGTTCACCGCCCTGAGTCCTTCAGGAGTAGGGCGGTATACAAATCAAATAAACTAAACTAAACTAAACTTTAGAACTGTGGGTAGGTTAATTAGGCACCTTGTGCTACCAGAGTATATTAGGGCTTGGAAAGTCCCTTGGGTCCCTGTTTTGGGGGCTGTTAGGTGTATGGGGAAAAGAAAAGGATGGACGGGTCCACTCACCATCGGGTCGTCCTTGCCTTCGTCCTCCGTGTCATAGGGTTCGGGGGACTGATCTCCCTCATCTGGGATCCCTCTGGTTTCAGTCAGGTGAGCGAAAAACTCCGGGCTTTGGGGAGCTTTCCGTGGTACGTGGGTGGCGTGTTTGGGCCCTCGTTCCGGTCGTGCTTTGGGCGGTGGAGCTGGTCCCGGTCTAGGGGTTCCACATCTTACTGCTACGTGGCCACTCCCCCCACATCTGTAGCATTTCAGTGGGTTCCGTGGGGCGGCTGGCCTCTGAGTGGGCTGTGATGTTGGGGTTTCTCATCTGTTGGGTGGTCCCTGGTCCGGTCGGCCTCTCTCCTTTCCATCTGGTGGTTTTGACATGTCGTTTGCCCGCAGCCCTCTGTCGACTTTTATCACTACCCAGAACCATTCGGAGAGTCGGTTTGGGATGTCCCGAAAGGCAGTCACTTGGGAAATTCTCTTATCTAGGCTTGTTCTAAAAAAATACACCAGCAATCGCTCTGGTAGGGGAGGCAGTGTCCCAATGACTCTCCTGAATTCACGGATATGCTCTCTGATAGGCTTCCCCTTCTGTATTAGGTTTCTGAACTCATCTTCCACATAGGGGTCCTCTTCCTCCTCCTCATAACGGGCTCTCAATAGTTGCAAGAACCCGTCTGCATCTTGCAGCTGGGGGCCCCTGTTTTTGTAGAGGGATGCTGACCACCTCTTTGCTTCTCCCTCCAACCCTTCTGAGATAGCATTCACTAGGGCTCTGGGGAAAGGGTAGAGGTGTCCAAAATGCTCTATGTATATCTCAGCTGAATCGAGGAATTGGGCGAGATTATCTGGGTCACCATCGAACTTCCCTCTGAACTGGGGTGGTTCCTCCCTCTCTGCCCTCTCCTCTCTGTGCTGAGCTCTGTAGGGCCGGCCTTGATGTTGATAGTCCTCTGCCTCGTCTCTCATCCTGGGGTAGGGAGGTACTGCCTCATCTAGGCTTCGCTGCTTGCTGGGAGGGGGGGGAACCCATGGATGCGTCGTTGGGCTCCTCCTCCTTCTGCTGTGGAGGGGGGAAGGGCTGCGCTTTGGCCTACGGCCTCTTGGATCAACAGCCCAGACTGGTTCTCTCTTTTCTTTGGGTCTGCAAGATGGCCCCTCCCCCGAAGGGTGGCAGGGTCAAATTTCTCTTTCAACTCATCTATGGGGCTTTCGAGTGGCTTCTTTAGAATTTCTTGGTGCTTGGTTTGTTTCCTGGCTTGCTCCCATTCCCATAGCCAGGTCGCCCTCCCCAATTCGCTTAGGGGTTTCTCTTTATCTTTCACGTTTGGAAAGGGAAATTCAGCCTCGGAGGCTTTTGGCACAATCCCCTGGTACTTATCTGGCTCCCATTTCTTGGCTTGAAGTTCTGCCGAGGGGGAGGGCGGGGAGAGTTGAGCCTTCGTACTTTCCAAACTGGCTGGGATCACGGCCGGTTCCCCTCCCGTTGCTTGAAGCAGACTTTCCTCCGAGAGCTTGGCTTCAGCCATAGTGTCCAGAGATAACCTCCAGTCCGACCACACATCTGGGAGGGAGCGGGATGATTTAAAATCAGCCAGCCTGGCTTTGGAGGAGTTTTGGCTGTCTGTCAGGTTTCGCTGCTATCTTAAATAAACTTCATTCTCAAACGCAAGGTCTCTGATGAATCTTTTCTTTATTTAAGAATAGAAAGAATGACATCCCTGAACTCTTTGTGCAGCCAAAACTGGCACCTCCTTCCACACCCCTCCCTTTCCGTTCTTCAACCCCAATGTCTCATTGGCCATCGTGCAGATCCATCTCTCCGTCCCAAGCACTCTCTATTCACAGGAATTCCCCCCTCCCTCTGTCACCCAGGTAACACTATCTACTAAAAAGCAGGAAACTAGGTAAAAGTTCATCTCATCATTAAAGCAAAGCTTCTCCCTCTCTCATTCATGTCAGCGCTGGAGGAGATCATAAATTGGAATGCTGACACAGGCTTTGCCGCCCATCACCCACCGGTGGTGGTTGAGGTAAAGCCGGGGGCTAGGTTGGTGCACATAGGTCAGAGGCCAGTTTCCAGGGAAGCCATTTATGCCATTTATGAAAGTATCCAAAAATATTTAAAAGCAGGAGTACTGGTGCATATTCAGTCCCCTTGGAACACCCCAATTATCCCAATTAAAAAGTCTGACGGGTCTTACCGCCCTGTTCAGGACCTTCGTCCCGTGAATAACCTGACCATGACCCTACATCCGGCCGTGCCGAACCCATATACCCTGCTCAGTTTGATCCCCCCGCAAGCCAGTTGGTTTTCTGTTATTGATTTGAAAGATGCCTTTTTCACTATTCCGATACATCCAATAAGCCAGCCGTTGTTTGCATTTGAGTGGAAACACCCCCACACTGGGACAAAAACACAATACATTTGGACTCGGTTACCTCAAGGGTTTAAGAACTCACCTACTTTGTTTGGAACTGCCCTAGCCACTGATTTGCAGTATTATGTTCCTCTTCAGCAAGGGGATACAGTTTTACAATATGTTGATGATGTGTTAATAACAGGACAGTCAGAGGATTTATGTTGGGACAACACAAAGGTATTGTTAGAACTGTTGCTTGAGTGTGGGTACCGAGTGTCAAGGAAGAAAGCACAATTGGTGAAAAAGCATGTTAGGTATTTAGGATATGACATTGAGAAAGGAAGTCGGGCTCTGGGACTAGACTAACTTTGCTTTGATAGCTGCTCCCTTGTATGCCGCCACTAGAGGTGCTAACATAGAGCCCCTTGAATGGGGAGGAGATCAGAAAAGAGCTTTTAAAGACATTAAAGAAGCTTTGACACAGGCGCCAGCTTTGGCATTGCCTAATTTACAAAAGCCTTTTAATCTATATGTGGATACTAGCAAGAATATTGCTTTAGGGGTGCTTACCAAGCCTTTAGGTAGCTGGCAACAACCGGTAGCTTATTTGTCAAAACAATTGGATGGAGTAGCAAAGGGATGGCCCCATTGTTTGAAGGTGCTGGCGGCTATTGTAGAACTGATACAAGATTGCAACAAACTCACTTTTTCTTGCCCCATCAATGTGCATTCCCCGCATGCCGTGCAGTCCATAATAGATATAAAAGGTCATCTGTGGATAAGTGGCCAGCGATTGGCAAAGTACCAAGCAATAATGATTGAGAATCCTCAGGTTAAATTGATTGTGTCTAATTGATTGAATCCAGCCACTCTGTTGCCTACTGAATCAGTGCCTACACATGATTGTTTACAGGTGCTGGATAAGGTTTATTCGACACGGCCAGATCTGACTGATATCCCATTGATATCCTAAGGGCCCAGGCCTTCGGCTGATGCTGTGCAATGCCAAGTCTGTAGTAAATAAGGCCCCCCTCATCTGTGATCTCGTGCAGGAGGGGGGAGCGGACCTGGCAGGTATTACGGAGACCTGATTGGGCCCAGAGGGGGGGGGGGCCCTCGTAGAAATGTGCCCACCAGGTTTCCATGCATTTCATCAGCCGAGGTCACAGGGGAGGGGTGGGGGGGGTAGCGGTTATTATTAAAGAAGGTCTTAGACTGAGGGAGGCCACTGTCCCTCAGACAGCCAGCTGTGAGTCCCTCCTTGTGAAGTGGGCTCATGGGGTTCAGATGGGTGTGCTGATCACGTACCTGGCTCCCTGCCACGTGGCAGCAGCCCTGCCTGAGCTACTCAACGTCATCGCCGCAGTGGCGGTTGATACCCCCAGCCTTATGGTCATGGGGGATTTCAACCTGCTGTCCATGGGTGAGATGTCTGAGATGGCTCGGGAGTTCATGGCTTCCATGACAGCTATGGACCTGACCCAGCTAATTCATGGCCCTACCCACATGGGGGGAAACACGCTGGACTTAGTTTTTGTCTCTGGACAGTGATTGAGTGATCTTGAGATAGGGGATATAGTCACCGAGCCCTTGTCATGGTCAGATCACTCACTCCTTCGCCTTGACCTTCGAACCGCTGCACCCTGCCACAGAGAGGCAGAGCCGGTAAGATGGTTCCACCCCAGGCGCCTGATGGAACCTGATAGGTTCCAGATGGAGCTTGGGCCATTTCCTGAGGCTCTGGCACACGCCTCGACTGGAGAACTAGTGGCCACCTGGGATAGGTCGGCTGCTGGAGCTCTGGATCAGGTCATGCCTTTGCGGCCTCTGACCTGGTGCCAATCTCACCTGGCTCCCTGGTTCACTGAGGAGCTGAGGGAGATGAAGCGCCAGAAAAGACGCCTAGAGAGCAGTTGGAGGGCCAGCCTTTCTGAATCCGACCGGACACTGGTAAGATTTCATATTAGGAATTACCTAGTGGTGATAAAAGCAGAGAAATGTAATTATTTTGCTGCTCTTATTGTGTCATCAGATAATAGCCCGGCCGCCCTGTTTAGGGTGACCCGCTCCTTACTCCACCAGGGAGTGCGGGAGGACCCCTTGGAGGGTAGAGCCGAGGATTTTGTACAGTATCTGTATGACAAAATCACTCAGATTCGGGAAGATCTGTACTCTGACTGGGTAGGTTCAGGGGGACGACTGGGGCAGGTCTTGAGAATGTTATCTGGGATCAGTTTGATCCTGTGACTCCTGATGACATGGATAGGATTCTGGGGAGACTGAATGCGACCACATGTTTGTTGGACCCGTGTCCCTCCTGGTTAGTGCTGGCTTCCCAGGAGGTGATGCGAGGCTGGCTCCAGGGGATTATAAATGCTTCATTGAGTGAGGGTGACTTCCCCACCGCCTTGAAAGAGGTGGTGGTGAGGCCTCTCCTCAAGAAGCCTTCCCTGGATCCGGCAGTGTTGTCGAATTATCGTCCGGTCTCCAGCTTCGCTTTATGGTGAAGGTTGTTGAGAGTGTGGTTGCGCGACAGCTCCCCCAGCACCTGGATGAAACGGCGTATCTGGATCCGTTCCAGTCGGGCTTCAGGCCTGGGTACAGCACGGAAACGGCATTGGTCGTGTTGGTGGATGATCTCTGGAGGGCTCGGGACAGGGGTTGCTCCTCTGTCCTGGTCCTATTAGATCTCTCAGCAGCTTTTGATACCATCGACCATGGTATCATGCTGCACCGGTTGGAAGAGTTGGGGGTGGGAGGCACTGTGTTGCGGTGGTTCTCCTCCTTTCTCTCCGACCGGTCGCAGTCTGTGTTGGCAGGGGGGCAGAGGTCGACCCCGAGGTGCCTTATATGTGGGGTGCCACAAGGGTCGGTCCTCTCGCCCCTTCTGTTCAACATTTATGTAAAGCCACTGGGTGAGATCATCCATGGTTTCTGGGTGAAGTACCATCAGTACACTGATGATACTCAGCTGTACATCTCCACCCCGGACCACCCCAACGATGCCCTTGAAGTGATGTCCCGGTGCCTGGAGGCGGTGCAGATCTGGATGGGAAGGAACAGGCTCAGGCTCAACCCATCCAAGACTGAGTGGCTGTGGTTTCCGACGTCCCGATATAGTCAGTTGACGCCATCGCTGACTATTGGGGGTGAATCGCTGGCCCCCACGGAGAGGGCTCGCAACTTGGGCATCCTCCTGGATTCATGGCTGTCTTTAGAAGAGCACCTGACGGCCGTGACCGGGAGGATTTTCCATCAGGTTCGCCTGATTCGCCAGTTGCATCCCTTTCTGGATCGGGACTCTTTAAACACGGTCACTCATGCCCTCGTCACTTCCCGCCTGGACTACTGCAATGCTCTCTACATGGGGCTCCCCTTGAGGAGCACCCGGAGGCTCCAACTGGCGCAGAGTGCGGCCGCGCGGGTGGTAATGGGAGCGACATGGCGCTCCCATGTAACACCTCTCCTGCGCGAGCTGCACTGGCTCCCGGTGGTCTTCCGGGTGCGCTTCAAGGTTTTGGTTACCACCTTTAGAGCGCTCCATGGCTTAGGGCCTGGTTATTTACGGGACCGCCTGCTGCCGCAAACAGCCTCCCACCGGCCGGTACGCTCTCACAGAGAGGGACTCCTCCGGGTGCCGTCGGCCAAACAATGTCGGCCGCCGGCCCCCAAGGGGAGAGCCTTCTCTGTGGGGGCACCTACTATCTGGAACGAGCTCCCCCCGGAGATACGGAGGATCCCAGATCTACGCACCTTCCGGCGCGCTCTTAAAACCTTTTTATTTCACCAGGCTGGTCTGGCCTAACCTTTCCCATTCTTTTTTAATGTAAATTTTAATGTAAATTTTAACTTGTTCTTAACCTGGGGTTTTAAATTTGTCTTGGGCTAAATTGATTTAATTCGATTTTACTTCTGTTCTTAATTTTTGTATTTTACGTGTTTTATTCTGTGCCTGTTCACCGCCCTGAGTCCTTCGGGAGTAGGGCGGTATACAAATTAAATAAAATGAAATGAAATGAAATGAAAATGAATTGATTGATGCACAGCTGAATTGGTACACTGATGGATCCAGTTACATCATTGATGGCAATAGGTTATCGGGATATGCTGTTGTGGGAGATGGGGAAGTGATTGAAAGCGGCCCTTTGAGTAAAGGATCTAGTGCACAAGTAGCTGAATTATGGGCCTTGATAAGAGCTTTGGAATTGGCAGAAGGAAAAAGTTTGAATGTGTGGACAGATAGTAAATATGCATTTCTTACTTTACATGCACATGGTGCTGTGTATAAGGAGAGAGGTTTTAAGGACTCAGCAGGAAAAGACATTTTGCATGGCCAGTTGATAAGTCGCCTGATTGAAGCTGTTAATAAGCCAAAGAAAGTTGCTGTGATGCATTGTAGAGGACATCAGAGAGGCGATGATAAGGTGGTGATAGGAAATAGGGCTGCTGATATGGAAGCAAGAGAGGCTGCAAAAAGGGATGACTCACCCCCCGATTTGCTTCTTCAAGTTGCTATGGTGCTTGGAGTGTTGCCACCGGAGATTAAACCTTCATATTCACAAAAGGAAAGTGTGAAAGCTGTAACTGATTTGAAAGCAAAAGTTGAGGACAGATGGTATGTGTTGCCTGACAAAAGGATTTTTGTGCCGTCATCAGTAGCCTGGACGCTAGCTCAGTTAGCACACAAAACTACTCATATGGGGAAGACAGCGTTGGAATCAGCTTTAAGCAGGGATTATTATATTAATGGTCTTGCTGGTATTGCTGCAGGGACAGTTGCCAAGTGTGTCACCTGTGCCAGAGTCAATCCAAGACAAGGACCGCTGCTGCCCCCTGGAGCAATACCCAAGTCCTACATTCCAATGGATTATGTTATGATAGATTTCACTGATATGCCAAGGTGTGGATTTTATAAAGCACTGTTAGTTATGGTTGATATGTATACTGGCTGGCCAGAGGCTTTTCCCACAAAGACTAAACAAGCAAGGGAGGTGGCTCGAATTCTGCTGAAAGAGATCATTCCCAGATTTGGTATACCCGGCCATATTTCTTCAGATAATGGCCCTGAATTCGTCCACCAAGTTAATCAAGCAGTTGCCAATGCGGTGGGCATACATTGGAGGTTTCACAGTGCGTTTCATCCTCAATTGGGAATGTCGGCTGAACGAATGAACCGCACCTTGAAAGAAAGAATTACCAAAATCTGTACTGAAAGCCATCTTAAATGGCCAGATGCCCTTCCTTTGGCTCTGTATGCAATTCGAAGCTCCCCGAGGGGACAGCATAAGTTATCACCATATGAACTCATGTTTGGCCACCCTCCCAATCTTTTACGAAAGAATCTCACTGGGTAGCCAGACTTAGGTCACAAGGGGTGTGTGTGGAATTTAGAGATGGTACAGGAACTTAACAAACAGGTTGAGAAGCTCCAACCATATGTGATGGAACAGGTTCCTTCTAGATTGGTTACTCGCTGCCACCCGTACAAACCTGGAGATATGGTGTGGGTCAAACATTGGAAAAAGGAACAGTTAGAGGGCAGATGGAAAGGACCATATACTGTTATCATGGCCTCACCGCTTGCTATTAAAATTGCAGAATCCAAATTGTGGATACATTGGACATGTGTTAAACCAGCTGCTGACCTTGGTTGGACGGTGAAGGTCGATCAGAAGAAGCCGACCAAGTTGACCTTTAGTCGAAAACAGAACCAGTGAGCTGCTCTGCTGAAGCCTTACCGGGAATAGGTTTCTCTACGCACAGCAGTGAAGAAACCCCTGCTGAGCCACTCCGGAAGCTGGCTTTCTACGCACGGGTGAAGATGCGAACGGCGATGGAGCTGCAAATAGTTATGCTTTTTCTTTTAGTATATGTATCAATTGTGTTAACTAATCATGTATGTATTACTAATTTAGGTCAATGGAGCGACCCTGATGAACGACCCCGCATCATACAGGCCTATACTGTGGGATCTGGCAGTTGTGATGGAACTCCGCCTTTGTCTTTCACCCCTGAATGCTGGAATGGTCTTTTGCCACATCTGTGTCAATATCCACAAGCATTTGATAGGATTGTTACGAATGCCTGCCAGAACCGTGGTTACTCAAACCCACAGGCCTGTCAATATGTGGGTTATGCTTTTAGAATAGGAATATGTATTAAAGCTCCCTACAAAGCGGGGAGCCCCCCAGTTACCTTGGAATGTGGCAATCCCTTATACTGGGGATGGGAGCGGGTCACTACTATAGCCCAGTTGAGACTCGGTTGGCAGGGGACTTGTGTTTTACATTTACAACAGATAGAATTTGGGGTTACCTTGAGAGCCCCTAGGAAAGGTACCAAGAAAACTCGGAAACCTAGGGAAGTTGAACATCTGAAGGGTAAAGGAAAGGAGGTTAGTCAAGAAATAGATAGGTGCACTCCATGTGTGACAAAAGCGAGAGTGGGAGACAAGCTTATTAATACATTGATATATCACACACAAGCTCCGAGGGGGTGTATGTCTTTAGATGCAACATGTGTTCATAATCATACTATGTACAGTTTATGCTTGCTTCAAAACAAAACCATATGTTATAATCCAGCTGTTCCCATCCGCCTGAATGTGACATTGTGGGCAGGCTTAGCCAAGGAAGGAACTCGTCAGGATCCGGAAGGTGAAGGACGGTTATATTTGTTAAATTATACTCTTCAGTTGAAACAAGGGAAACAACCCTTATCCTTGAGTTTTGATGCATGTGTGGCCATGAATAAAGGAAAAGGAACACCGTGTGGAGATCAGGTATGGGTACACACATACATTCATAATCATAAATACTTGTGCCAATCCAATCTTAATTGGGCATACGGGAATCCCAATCAATGGCTCCCATGTGCTGGCAGTACACAATGTTCAGGTTGGAAATGTGTGTGTGACTACACTGGAGGAGGTTATGCAGGTTGTAAACACATTGATTCATTCAGAAGAGGATCTGATAATAAAGTGGTAATGGAGATAGCTCGCACTCACCCACCAGTAGCCAGCTATGGTTTTGGAATTGATGGAACAGGCAAAGATCCACAGACGTATCTGACCATCAAAGTTGCACAAGTTTTTGAAGGAGAAGTGCGATCACTGTGATGGTCTGTATACGATAACTTGCAAAAATTTCATAAGCCTTTACCAATCAGTACTAAGGCTAATAATCTGTTTATAGAATTGGCTGAGGAAGTGGCTAAAATGTTAATGGTTAAGAACTGTTTTGTATGTGGAGGGACTAATATGGGAGAGCAATGGCCTTGGGAGGCGATGGAGGCCAATCCATCGGTTTACAACAACCTTTCCCGGGCTGGAAATATCACGAAAAGGGTGCATCTATCAGGTATAGTCTGGACGCTTACCACTAATTTAGTGGGGAGAAATTGTTTTGTTAGAGAAGGTTCAGAAAATGTTGGGCAGTTGATCTGTTTGGGGTCTTGGCTTGTTGGGTATCAACAGTGGACGTCTCCTAGTAATTTATCTCCACCTGATAAGTTTAACCTTACATTCTTAAACTATCTCACTGATCTGCAACCAACCCAGGAATGGATAGCACCTAAAAATATGTATTGGATCTGTGGAAAATTGGCCTATGAAGAACTTCCATATAATTGGTCAGGTTCCTGTGTTTTAGGATGGATTAAGCCGTCCTTTTTCCTCCTTCCTATACAATCTAGGCAAATATTAGGGGTCCCATTGTATGAACAGATTGGTCACAGAGTAAGGAGGGAAATCTCTACTGCTTTTTCGGATTTCCCATGTAAGGAGCTGTCTGCATATGAGAAGGACGATGAAGTATGGACGAATGAAAGAATAGTCTGTACATATGGAAGAGCAACCTGGGCTGAAGATGGTTCGTGGGGATATAGAACACCAATTTATATGCTGAACCGGATCATTAGGCTCCAGGCAGTGTTGGATTTGGCTGGGATAAGAATAGATAAGGCACTTAATATCTTATCGGAGGCCACTGATAAAATTAGGACAGATGTGTACCAAAATCGACTAGCTTTAGATTACTTATTAGCAAAGGAAAGAGGGGTTTGCGGAAAATTTAATTTGTCCAATTGTTGCTTGCAGATTGATGAAACCGGTAAGGTTGTTAAGCAACTTACAACTGAAATTAGACAACTCACACACAGTCCACCTCAAATATGGAAAGGTTTTGATTTAAAGGGAATGTTTGGTGAATGGTTTCCTAAACTTCCCGGATTACAGGCTATCATGGCACTCATTGGTTTGATTGCAGCTGGATGTGTTATAATACCTTGTGTGTTGCCAATTATGTTGAGAACCCTATCAAATAGTTTGTCCATGTTGGTCGAAAGAAAAGCCACTGCTCAGGTGATGGCCATGTGGGAATATGAACATCTCCAGAGAGAAGAACCTGAGTATGTGACTCTTCTGGAAATGAGTCACAAAGGGGGGGAAATGAGATAGGCAAATCCTTGGTTCGAACCAATGTTTGATATTAACAGGCCTGAAACCATCCATTCCCCTTTGTGTTGTATTAGCAAGAATGTATTTTTGTCTTTGTGACCCAGACAGATGCATCCTGTTGTTCTCTGGGAACTGCTGTCTCAAGATGTCACATGCCAGATTTAGATAATGTATGTTACTCCCTTGCTGTATTATCTCAACTCCCATGTCTGGAAGGAACGGTTTAGTTCCTTATATTACCTTATATGTCTATATAGCAACTGTTACGTATTGACCACTATATAAGCCCCACTTTGTGCAACCCTTCAGGGTTCAGACATTTTGCTTGCTTTTGCAGTTTGAACCTGCGCAAATAAACTTTCCTACAATGAAGAGCTTGGCCTAGTCTTGTCTTTCCTACAACACATGCAAGTCTGAATCCTGGCACTCTTAATTAAAATACTGACATTGTTTCAGCCTCCCTTGACTGCATTCTGAGAATATAAACATCTAAAAATGATTGGGATGCCTAAAACACAAACTATGAGAATATATATGACCACAAGATAACAGTAGTAATTCATGTTCATTGAATTCACACAGCTTGAATCTTTGCCAGAAACTTAATTGGCTTTCAGAATTGTCCTTGGGACCCTTAAATTTGCTAAATGAAAAAAAAAAAGGGGGGGGGGGTTTAAACTCCAAGCAACTTACAAACTTGCTAAGCATTTGTAAATCTATTAGAATTATTGTACTTAAGCTATTTTTAAAATTATGTTTCAGGTATTTGTGAAGTGTCACGTTGATTATAAGCCATTCAATGATAATCTGATTCCATGCAAAGAAGCTGGTTGTAAGGATTGCCTCTCCTTCCTACTTAAGAAAATAAGAACTCTTGAAACGTGGTTGTTCAAAAGGATTCTTTTATTAAGCAGAAGTGAAAGCGATCCAGTTAAAGCACGATCTGAATACCCTTAGGCAAGACAAGTAGGATTAAAGCAGTAGAGACCCCTCCCTTTAAGCCAGAATGCAGATTTTAACTAATACACAAGTGTGAAGATGTTTTCTTTCCTAGCTTCCCTGAGAACTCGAACAACCATGCATTCACACTGTTATCCTTTAAAGTGAAACAACCCACATGGCTATCATAAAAATTCCTCCAGGTAAAGAGGATCTCAGGGCTTTTTGGCGCCAGGATATAGGTTGTAAAATATCTGTTGACACAGGCAATGCTAATAAATCGAATCCAAGTCTCCCCCATCCTCCAATTGAAAGGCAGTATCACTTTTAGGGATCTGACACTGGTCTTACATTTTCCAAGGGAGAAATTCTTCAGATTGTAAATCGAGAAGACCCAAACTGGTGTAAGGTTAGAGATTGTTAAATTTAATGTAAATCTTCTATGCATACAGTAGAGCCAATCTTCCGGTTAAATACATATCACATTTATTTTTTAAAAAAATATTTTGGATGCTGCAAGGAATGACTGTTAAATATAATTTCAGACAAGAGAGCCAGTTTGGTGTAGTGATTAAGGCATCAGGCTAAAAAACAGGAAACTGTGAGTTCTAGTCCTACCTTAGGCACAATGTCACTGTCAGGGTAAATTTCTAATCCTCCCAGGCAGGGGCTGGCACCTCCCCATATCCCATCATACCCACTTACCTCAGACTCCTCCCCTGGTGTATAAAAGGGTCCTACACGTGGGCATCCAGCAGTTCCAGATGTGTGCCTGCAAAGACAAGACAGAGGTCAGTGACCTTTACCCTGAATTGGGCCTAGGAGGACTCCAGGCCTAGAATAAAGAATTGATGAAGAGATTCCATTGTCTCCTGTGAGTTATTGGGTTAGATCCATCCAGCATTAACAAATTGGTAGCAGAGGATGGTTACCCATAACTCTAAAGAATGACCGAACAAGCCGCTTACTCTGATAAGAAGAGCAGAGTAAACACCAGGGCATTCACCAAGAGGATGGCTGCTCAACTGACACCCAAAGGTGCCATGCCAAGAGCCACCCCAGCTGAAAGTGGACAGGACATCGAGCTGGGCCCACTCCTCTGCAAAGAGAGACCACGGGAGGAAGCAGATGATCACGAAAGAGAAGAGCCACGAGAAGAAGATGAACTGAGAATGGCCCTGCTGAAAATGATGGAAGCACCCATCAGCAATGGAGAGCTCATCACGAAACTCCAAGGCCTCCTAGAAACCCATGGAGCAGCGATGAGCACCCAAGAACAGACCCAAGAAGACGCCAGCCCGGTAAGGGAAAAGGATTCCCTCGCAGAGGCCCCGGACATAGAGAGGCTCAGTTTCGCGCCAATTTCCCGGTGGCCATCTTGGAATGGCCAGCAACCAATGGGAAGCCGGGATTTAAACCTAATGGCTGGGTAATCTTGGGCCACTCACTCTTTATCAGCCCTAGAAAGAAGGCAATGGCAAACCACTTCTGAAAAACCTTTCCAAGAAAACAATGCAGGGACTTGTCCATGCAGTCTCTCAGAACTGGACATCATTGAACAGAAAACCCCCCAATTTCAGACAGAAATTCAGAACTGTTCCATAAAAGTGGGGCAGATCATTTGTCTATCCCTTCTATATGGTCACAATTATAATGCTATCTGTAAAAATATCTCAACACAAGATGGAGAAATTATCAGGCTTGTCTTGAGATCATCTGTAACTGCTATGCTTAATCAGAATAACAAAATTATACAAATCAGCACACAGATGGACTATACTTCTTAAATTGTTATATAAGTAGCCTGAAAGAATATTAGCCTTTATGGAGTAAAAAAGCATCCATCTTTTTGGGATGGGTTTCTTTGTACATGTATGAATATGTATGCATAAAATGCAAAAATATGGGTCTTAGGCATGTACGTTAGTGTGAAAGATAACAAAAATTACTGATGCATCAGTTAGGCTTGTCTAAAGTATATATTTACAGAAGGAAAAATTCTCATTAGCTTAGATCTGTGACAGGAAATTGTAAATGCCTTTGGATTTGTTCTTAGCCATCCTCCATCATCTGTTATTAGAAAAGAATGGTTAGATTATTTTTGTGAACATATTCCTAAATTTTTGTCCAGCACATTCCAATACAACTGGCCTTGTGGTTCTTGCTGTGGGAGGAACTATTAGTCTTGACGTTTCAGGTGGAATACAAATGGAAGAGAAACTTTGCATAGAATTCATCTAAGCAGTTGGAAATCCTTTATTTCTCTTTCCCCTTCCGTAGTTTGAATTTATCAAGAAAAATATGTTTCCTCAAGATATATTTGGCTTTTACACATTGAATGGTGTACCTTAGTTAGGCAATTAGTTAGGCAATTTCCCAGCACCTGGATGAAGCTGTCTATCTAGATCCATTCCAGTCGGGCTTCAGGCCAGGGTACAGCACGGAAACGGCATTGGTCGCTTTCGTTGATGATCTCTGGAGGGCTCGGGATGGGGGTTGCTCCTCGGTCCTGGTCCTATTAGACCTCTCAGCGGCTTTTGATACCATCAACCATGGTATCATGCTGTGCCGGTTGGAGGGGCTGGGGGTGGGGGACACCGTGTTGCGGTGGTTCTCCTCCTTTCTCTCCGACTGGTCGCAGTTCGTGTTGGCAGGGGGCAGAGGTCGACCTCGAGGTGCCTTGTTTGTGGGGTGCCGCAAGGGTCGGTCCTCTCGCCCCTTCTGTTCAACATTTATGTGAAGTTGCTGGGCGAGATCATCCGTGGTTTGGGGGTGAGGTTCCACCAATACGCTGATGACACTCAGCTGTAAATCTCCACCCCGGACCACCCCAATGATGCCCTTGATGTGATATCCCGGTGCCTGGAGGCCGTGCGGATCTGGATGAGGAGGAACAGGCTCAGACTCAACCCCTCCAAGACCGAGTGGCTGTGGCTTCCGGTGTCCCGATATAGCCAGCTGACGCCATCGCTGACTATTGGGGGTGAGTCTTTGGCCCCCACGGAGAGGGTCCACAACTTGGGTGTCCTCCTGGATGCACGGCTGTCCTTGGAAGAACATCTGATGGCTGTGGCCGGGGGGGCTTTTATCAGGTTCGCCTGATCCGCCAGTTGCGCCCCTTTCTGGATAAGGACTCCTTGCGCACGGTCACTCACGCCCTCGTCACTTCCCGCCTGGACTACTGTAACGCTCTTTACATGGGGCTCTCCTTGAAGAGCACCCGGAGGCTCCAACTGGTCCAGAATGCAGCCGCGCGGGTGATTGTGGGGGCGACGTGGCGCTCCCATGTAACACCTATCCTGCGTGAGCTGCACTGGCTTCCGGTGGTCTTCCGGGTGCGATTCAAGGTGTTGGTTAACATCTTTAGAGCGCTCCATGGCTTAGGACCTGGATACGAGACCGCCTTCTGCTACCAATAACCTCCCATCAGCCAGTACGCTCTCACAGAGAGGGTCTCCTCTGGGTGCCGTCGGTCAGGCAATGTCGACTGGCGACCCCCAAGGAGAGAGCCTTCTCTGTGGGGGCACCTGCCCTCTGGAACGAATTGCCCCCGGAGATTCGGAGGATCCCGGACCTACGCACCTTCCGCCGTGCCCTCAAGACTCTGTTGTTCCAACAAGCCAGGCTGGCCTAATTCCGATTCTTTTCAACTTTTAATCTTTAATTTTTAATTTTTAACTCTTGAGGTTTAAAAATGGGTTTTTAATTAGTTACGGGCCATATTCTTTAATATTTATTTTAAATTGTTATTAATTTTTCTATTTGTGTGTTCTTATTCTGGCTGTACACCTGTTTGATCTGTCCCCGTCCCCACACACACACACACAGCCAGTCGAGGGTTAAGGAAACACTTTGGAACGCACCCAGTTCTTATCTCCGACTTGGCAGCGATAGACACACCGTCTGCCAAGTTACTTTATTTTCACAAACAGACAGATAAGATACGAACGTTCAAGAAAGTCCAAACAGAAATAATATTCCTCCCAGCAGTTCCGGACGAGGCTTTAGTGACTGTCCAAGGTTTTGCTTTGTTCGTCACAAAAGATCCTTGACCACCACTCTCTATTATATAGTCTCTGGGGTGTGGTCTCTGGGGTGTGGTCCAGTGACTCAGTTCTAATCCCTAGCACGCCTCCCAAGCTGCTGCAAACGTTTATCACGCCTTCGGAGGCGTGCGTCCAGGAATGATGTGTCATTATCACTTTGACTCGAATCAGCTGTCTCCTCTCCCTCGGCCGGCACTTGAGACAATGCCAGAGGGGAGGGGCCTGGAGAGGGAGGCCTGGCTGACTCCTCTTCCTCATGCTCGGAGCTTTCTTCCTCCGATGGGACAGGCTCAGAGGGCGGGGCCACAACACTATCCCCCACCGCAGGGCCCTTCCCCCGGGTCTGACGGTCGGGATGGGGTCGGGACGGGAACTGTTCGTGGAAAGCCCGCACCAGGTCAGGGGCCTGAACGGCAGACGCGTCCACCCAGGTGAAATCCTCGGGCCCGTACCCCTTCCAGGCGATGAGGTATTGGAAGCGCCCCTTCAGCCAACGGGAGTCCCGGATACTGTCCACCTCGTACGTCGAGGCGTCGTCCTCGTCGGCTGCGGCTGGGGGGGCAGGCGTCGGCGGGCGGCGGAGATGGCTCGCGGGGGCCTCAGGGACCAGGAGGGACCGATGAAAAACAGGGTGGAGCCGCATGGAGCGGGGTAGAGTCAACCGGTAGGCCACCGGATTGATGACCGCCTCGATAGGGAAGGGACCGATAAAGCGTTGGGCCAGTTTCCGTACCGGCCGGTCCGTGGGGAGGTGTTTCGTGGACAACCACACCCGATCTCCTACTTCCAGCGGTGGCGTCGCCCGGCGGGCGCGATCGGCGAACCGTTTATAATCCTCTTTCGCCCGGATTAGCTGCCGCCGCACCAGTTGCTGCACCGCCTGCAGCTCTGAGAGGAAGTCCCGGGTCTCGGGAACAGGGGAGTCCATGATGGTCAACGGGAAAAGCCGTGGATGGTATCCGACGTTGGCATGGAACGGGGTCATCTGGGTGGAGGTGTGTTGGGAGTTATTAAAGGCGAACTCCGCCAGGGGAAGGTACTCGGCCCAGTTGTCCTGCTGCTGGTTGACAAAACAGCGGAGGTACTGCTCCAGTATGCCGATGACCTTCTCCGTGCCCCCGTCAGTCTCCGGATGGTGCGACGACGACAGGCACACCTGCACCTCCAGCGCGGCCATCAGGCTTTTCCAGAAGCGGGCCGTGAACTGGGCCCCGCGGTCCGAAACCACCCGGTCCGGCAGGCCGTGGAGGCGGAAGATATGTTGCAGGAACAGGCGAGCCGTGGTGCGGGCCGAGGGCAGGCTGCGGCACGGGATGAAATGTGCCATCTTCGTGAGTGCATCCACCACCACGAGGACGGTCGTGTACGTAGCGGACAGGGGCAGGTCTGTCAGGAAGTCCATGGAGATGGCTCCCCACGGTCTCTCCGGTGTCGGCAGCGGCTGGAGGAGTCCAGGAGGGGGGCCGGACGCGGCTTTGGCCTGTCGGCACGTCACACAGGACGTCACGTAGGCGTGCACATCGTGCCGTACCCGAGGCCACCAAAAAGTCCGTGTCACCAGGTTCAAAGTCTTAAAGAAGCCGAAGTGCCCCGCCGCGGGGTTGTCATGACACTGGTTCATGACGAGGGCTCGGAGCGGACTCGTGGGCACGTACAGCCGACCCCGATGTCTGAGCAAGCCCTCCTCCACAGTCCATGGGGACGCGGGGCCGACGTCCGCTCTCCGCTGCTGCGACCAGTCGTCCCGTCGCTGCGCTTCCAGCACCTGAGCCCGCAGGTCCACCGGTTCCTGGACCGCGGCCAAGGAGTCCGCTGGCAGCACCGTCCGGGGGGGAAGGGAGTCCTTGGGGCAAAAGTATTCCGGCTTACGGGATAGCGCGTCCGCCCTCTGGTTGAGGTTGCTCGGAATGTAGGTGACGTGGAAGTTGAACCGGGCGAAAAACAACGACCACCGGATCTGCCGCTGGTTCAACTTCCGTGCCGTGGTGAGGTGCTCCAGGTTTCGATGGTCCGTCCGCACCTCCACCTGGTGTCGGGCCCCCTCGAGGTGATGTCGCCAAGCCTCAAACGCGGCCTTGATGGCCAGCAACTCCTTTTCCCAGATGGTGTAGTTGCGCTCGGAAGGGTTGAGTTTCCGGGAGTAGTATGCGCAGGGAAAAAGAGTGCCGCCATCCACCGGAGCCTGTAGCAGCACCGCCCCAATCGCCACGTTGGACGCGTCCGTCTCCACCACGAACGGACGGTGTGGATTGGGGTGCCTCAGGACTGGCTCCGTGAGGAAGGCCTGCTTGAGGACCTCGAAGGCCTGCTGCTGCGGGGGCCCCCACTGGAACGGGACCTTCTTCCGAAGGAGCTGGGTCAACGGCAAGGTCAGGGTGGCGAAGCCCGGGATGAAGGTCCGATAGTAGTTGGCGAATCCCAACAGACGCTGGACGTCCTTCACCCGACGCGGGGGTTCCCAACTGCGCAAGGCCTCCACCTTGTGCGGGTCCATCGCGATGCCCTCGGGGGTGATGATGTGCCCAAGGAACTCTATGGAAGTCTGGAAGAAGTAGAATTTCTCCAACTTCGCATAGAGCTGGTGCTCCCGCAGGCGCTGCAGGACCTGGCGGACATGCTGGAGGTGACTTTCCGGGGTCCGGGAATAGATCAAAATGTCATCCAAGTAGATCACCACGAACCGATCCAGCATGTCCCGGAACACATCGTTCATCAAGTGCTGGAAGACTGCGGGGCGTTGGTCAACCCGAACGGCATGACGGTATACTCGAAGTGTCCGTACCGCGTGCCGAACGCCGTCTTCCACTCGTCCCCCTCTCTCACGCGCACCAGGTTGTAAGCCCCTCGGAGATCGAGCTTAGTGAAGATCGAGGCCTCCCGCAACCTCTCCATCAGCTCCGGGATCAGCGGCAGGGGGTAGCGATTTCGCACTGTGATGGCATTCAAGCGCCGGTAGTCGCAACAGAGGCGCAAGTCCCCCGTCTTCTTTTTAACGAAGAGGACCGGGGCCGAGAGCGGGGAGGTCGAAGGCCGGATGAACCCACGGGCCAGGTTCTTTTCCAGGAAGTCCCGCAAGGCGGCCAGCTCGGGCTCCGACATGGAGTACAGGCGTCCTGATGGCAGGGGCGCGTTGGGCATTAGGTCCACCGCACAGTCGTAGGGTCGGTGCGGGGGCAAGCGGTCCGCCTCCTTCTCGCTGAACACGTCGGCGAAGGGCGTCAGCTCCGGAGGCAAGGAGACGTTTGGGGCAGAGACGTCCTGGCCGGCGCAGGTGTGGCGAAGGTGGTCGACACACTGCAGGCTTGGGAACGAGATGGCGTTTCTCGACCACGCCACCTGAGGGTCGTGCGCCCGAAGCCAGGCCATCCCCAGGACCAAGGGAAAGTGCAGATCCGCCGTTACGTAAAACTGGATCGCCTCCTCGTGGTTTCCAATGGCGAGGCGCAAGGGCTGGGTAGCGGTTTTGATGGGCCCCGCCACGAGTTCCCGCCCATCTATAGTTTCAACCCTCAACGGAGGGTCCACTGGAACCAAGGGGACTTTGTAATGGGCCACAAAGGCCTGGTCCATAAAGTTCGTGGTGGCCCCCGAGTCCACCAGCGCGTGCGCTTGGAGCCCCTCCGACCGGTTAGCCAACAACACCCGGGTGTTCAAAATCAGGTGCCGAGGGGGCTCACAGTCCACAGCCGCCGACTCCGGCGGGGCATGGTCACGTGCCTGACCCAGAGTTTCCCCTAGGCCAGGCCTGGCCCGTTTTCCGGCAGGTCACGCCGAGACTCCGGAACAGGCCTGAGCGGTCCACTCCGCTTCCGGGGACACGAGGCGGCAAAATGTCCCGCCTCGCCGCAATAGAGGCACAACCCCCCTTGACGTCTCCGCATCCGCTCCTGGGCCGTCAGTTGAGGTCTGGCTGCTCCGAGCTCCATAGGCTCCTCAGCTGTCGCCACAAAACGCTGTGCGGTCCGGAGCGCTGTCGGTGCGAAACGCGGGGGTGCCGACGCTGTCGATGGTTCCGGAAGAGCCCGACGGGGCCGTCGCCGTTGCAAGCGGGCGTCGATACGCAGGCATTGGGTCACCAGCGCGTCGAGGGTCGGTGGCGCCTCCACACGAACCAGCTCGTCCTGCATCTCGTCGGAAAGGCCGTCCTGGAAGGCGTCCATCAGCGCCACCTCATTCCAAGCCGAATCCTGGCCTAGCAGTCGGAACTCTGCAATATAGTCCTGCAGGGGGCGCTTGCCTTGGTGGAGGTCCTTGATGTGCCTCGCTGCCGTCTGCACCCGGAGGGGGTCCTCAAACATGGTGCGCAGGTGTTGTAAAAAGCCCTGAAAGTCCAGGAACAAGGGGCTATCTTGCAACAACAGGGGCGTGGCCCATCGGGCGGCAGTGCCCGAGAGGGAGCTGATAACAAATGCCACCCGAGCCCGGTCATCCGGAAAATCCTCCGGCCTCATTGCCATAAACAGTTGGCATTGTCCCAAGAAGGCCGGAAACATCTCCTGCTGCCCAGAAAACCTATCTGGCACGTTCACTGGGCATCTCGGACGGGGAGGGGGAGGAGGTGGAGCTGCAGGAGCATTTCCCAAAGCAAGTTGGGCAGTTAGCTGTGCTACTTGCTGTTGCAGAAGCTGATTGGCCTCCAGCATCTGCTGTATCTGCTGCTGCAGCTGTTGGTCCATCGTGGGTTAACGATGGAGTATGGGGTGACGAACAAGATGATCTGTCCCCGTCCCCACACACACACACACAGCCAGTCGAGGGTTAAGGAAACACTTTGGAACGCACCCAGTTCTTATCTCCGACTTGGCAGCGATAGACACACCGTCTGCCAAGTTACTTTATTTTCACAAACAGACAGATAAGATACGAACGTTCAAGAAAGTCCAAACAGAAATAATATTCCTCCCAGCAGTTCCGGACGAGGCTTTAGTGACTGTCCAAGGTTTTGCTTTGTTCGTCACAAAAGATCCTTGACCACCACTCTCTATTATATAGTCTCTGGGGTGTGGTCTCTGGGGTGTGGTCCAGTGACTCAGTTCTAATCCCTAGCACGCCTCCCAAGCTGCTGCAAACGTTTATCACGCCTTCGGAGGCGTGCGTCCAGGAATGATGTGTCATTATCACTTTGACTCGAATCAGCTGTCTCCTCTCCCTCGGCCGGCACTTGAGACAATGCCAGAGGGGAGGGGCCTGGAGAGGGAGGCCTGGCTGACTCCTCTTCCTCATGCTCGGAGATTTCTTCCTCCGATGGGACAGGCTCAGAGGGCGGGGCCACAACACTGTTGTGGCTCCGTTACCGGAGCCTGTGTCATCGTCAGGAGAGGACTCCGAGAGTGAAGGGGAGGAGTTGGCAAGGCCTCCCTCTCCAGGACCCTCCTCTCTGACAATGCCTTTGGTGTCCGCCGAAGGGCAAGAGATAGGGCCAGGGCCAAGCACGTCCACGCAGCCACAGATGGACAGTGATGAGGGTAATGAGTCTTGGCTGGACCCACGCCAGCATCGCAGAGATAAGCGTGCGCAACAGAAGAAAGGGCGTGCCCGAGATTAGGCTGAGTCACTGGACCACACCCCACTGGATATAAAAGGGAGCGTGGTGGCCAGTCAAACCTTGTGACGAACAAAGCTGAAAGCTTCCATGCCATTCTGCATTGCCGGACTTTTGCTTTAAGACTTTGCTGGAGTATCTCTGGACTTGATTAATTCTGTAATTATTGAGCTGCTTTCCTTTGATGTATCAGAAGTGGGGAGAAGTTATCTCTCCTTTTTGTAAATAATAAACTCTTGGCAGGCAGCCACTAGGTTGTTGCCAAGTTCCGTTATCATAAGGAAAAGGATTTTGCCGGCTGGTTTGGTCTTTAACTCCTAAACGTCTGTTGGTGTGTGTGCGTGGGGTTGGGGACAGAACAACACCGCCCTGAGTCCTTTGGGAGAAGGGCGGTATATAAATTCAAATAAATAAAATAAATACATAAATAAATAAATTTGTATTGTTTAATCTTATTTTTAGGCACAAATGTCTGTGGGGGTTGGGTTCATTTGACAGAAGGTGTGTTGTGACGACATGATGTGTACTCCTTTGGTGTCATTTTAGCTTGCTATGGAAATTAGTATCTAAAGACTTTTGGAACATATAAGAGATCCTGAATTTAAAGTGAATATGCATTCATTCATCAGATTTAATGAAAGTAAAGGGGCTGGGATGAGTTATTATTTTTTTTAAATGCATTTTTTAAACATGCACTGTTTTAGGACTTTGATCAGCATCAAAACTACACTTTAGAATATTTACTGAAAAATTGGTTATTGAAAGGTGGGTGGGAAATGAGATCACTGGTTTTTTTAAAAAAAACAACTGTTCTTATACTTGCACTTACTTTGTATGTTCCAGATATTTCCCACTACTAACTAGTGTGTTACAGTGCTTTGCATCCAACTTGTTTATGTGAACAAATCTGGCCATTAAAAATTGCTTTTGACTACATTACAACTACTAATGTAAAAATCAATTTTGTTACATGCTTAATTTGATTTCAGGCCAGCCATATCAAAGAAGGAGGAAGTGCAGGACTTATTCCTAGCCTGTTCTTGGAAGAAAAGAGGAAAGCATTTGTTAGACAGGAGTGGGATAATTCAAGTAAAGAACACAAAAATATCATTATTTGTATTGGGTTCAGTCTCCAGGTTCCATGCATTGTGAATAATGGAGTGCATTAATGCTTTTCATAGTGTCCATAATTACAAATTAAGAATCAAAACATTTTACTCACTAATTTCTGAATCCTTTCACCTGCTGGTACATAGAAAAAAGTAAATAGAAAACATTATGTCCACAAGTCTAGATAATTTATTACAGCTATATAAAACAAATTTAGCAGGTACAAGAAGTTAAGGTGATACAGTTTTTAATGGAGTACATGAATACTTTGTACCAAACTAACATAACAAATTATAATTTCAGAATGTCTCGTTTGTTTTCAGGTCCTTTCTGTGGGACAATAAATAGTAAAAAAGAAGGAAAAAATGATGTATCTCACAACTAGAAATGCAGGTTTGGGAATTTCAGCATTATATAGTAGAATACAGAAAAATAATTCAGGAACATTTTAAAAAGTTTACATTCATTTAGCTTTTTTATGTGTATTCAGTTTTCAAAGCTTAGTAAAATATTCTATCTAGTCTATTTTTATTTTGTGCTGTTGTATTATGCAGATAGACCTTGCTATATGACTGGTTGCTTAGTGACTGTTTGAAATTATGGCAAACCTCCCCAGAGTTACTTATGACTCATTTTTAAATTTGCAATGGTGGCACACACACACCTGATAACTTGATCACATTTTGGGTACTTAGCAATGAGCTTGCATTTACATCCGTTTGCAGTGTCCTGTGGTCACATGACTGATTTTTGGTGTCAACTTCTGGTTTGCTGCAAAAAACGCTCATTGAGGAAAACAAGTTCATTTAACGACTGTAGCCTTTGTTTAACAATCACCCCAAGAAAGCTCATAAAATTGGGTGCAGTCATGTGGTGATCCACTTAATGACTGTTATAACTGTAATTCCAAGGTCAATTATGGTCATACATCAAGGACTACCTATATCTTTTGCTCTCCAGTTGCTATACATACAAATCCGGGAAATGATTCCAAATGAAATTGACTTTTTTTGAGTTTTTCTACATATAAACAATGTGATATCCCTTGTCACTGTATAGTAAAACATTTTGCATTTGCACTGTTTGATAATTTATTTCATAATTCATATGACCTTTGAACTGGTAATTTAGCTTGTCGCATTTAGCAATTTAATACTAAATTGAAATGGGGCACATTATTGATTTTTTTACTGCTGTATAAAAATAATTTAGGAGCCTTCTGTTCCTGATTACATCTAACTTCCCCACAAGTAATTAGGAACACAGGGCTCCTATACAGCACTATTTTAAAAAATAAATAAATAACCATGAAGTAGGAGAAATTCTACTAGAGAAAAATATTTCTTACCTTTGTGACAAGCTGCAGCTATCACATATTATCTCATTCATATAATTAGCTATGTTACTTTGTTGACCCATCTATATTCATGGCATACTCATAATTTGAAAATTATTGTATGAAATTAGGTGTAGAATGTGAAGGTCCAGGCCACATGACCCAGACCTTTCCCCAAATTGTCATCAAATTATAATTTTTAATATGTCTGATATTAGCATGTAATGTCTAATTTTATTTTATTTTTTTATAAATAATTTTTATTGTAGTTTTTCTTTCCAAAACTCTAATACATATTCAAACAGACAGGGTCATTTTTGTATACTTTGGATTAACAGTTCACATAAAATCTACATTATATACATATATATATACATCCTCAACTTCCTTATGAATATTACCTATTTTTGTTTCTGTTGTCTATCCACCTATACCATTTTTCCCAAACCGCATAATATTCCGAATCCTCTTTTTCTTTTAATTTTAAGGTTAGTATATTCATTTCAGCACATTCAAATATTTTTTGGATAATCAATTCCTCTGGGGTAAGTTATGTTCTTTCCAATATTGCACGAACACAATTCTTGCTGTTGTTAGTATATGTAGGATCAGATATCTTATTTTTTTTATCAGATTTAGTTTTTAATTTTCCCAGGAGAAATGTTTCTGGATTTAACTCAATTTGGCAATTTATTAAATCTTGTAGCCAATTTTGTATTTTAGTCCAATACTTTTTCGCTTCGGGGCATAACCACCAAGCATGAAAGAAGGTACCTTGGTGTTGGTTGCATTTCCAGCACTTGGGGCTTAGATTTGGGTACATTTTAGCCAGTTTTCTTGGAGCTAAGTGCCAACGATAGAGCATTTTATACTGATTTTCCTTATAGGCCTTATAAATCCTTATAGATTTTGTTAACGTGTAATTTTTGTTCCAGATAGTTTCCCAATCGTCTAGGTTTATGTTATGCCCTATATTTTTAGCCCATGCGATCATCGGTTCTTTTAACACCTCCTCTGCTCTATCAAATTCTAATAAATAATTGTATAATTTGGATATTAATTTTCTTTCGGGGCCAATCAGCAATTTATCTAGTTGTCTTGGTTCCAAATCTATTCCGTATTCTTCCACATCTTTTTTGTATCTGGATTGCAGTTGTAAGTATGGCCACCAATCAATGGATATTCCCTGTTCTTTTAATACCTGGTTACTTTTGAGCTTTCTCTGTTTATCTAAGATTTCTGTGTATCTAGACATTTTGCTAATATCTAATGTGTTGGGGTGGATCATAGCTTCCATAGTAGATAGCCAACTGGGAATTTTCGTATAATGTTTCTTCTTTATACCTTCCCAAATTCATATCAGTGCATCTCTTATTTTATGTGAGGGATCTCATGAAGAATGATGGCTCGTTGAGGGTGCTTCCAAGAAAAGGTCAGCACGCAAGGATGCAATCAAATTAAGTCTTTATTTAGAAGTAAAAGTGGAGTAAAATAAGTTCCCAGACATGGAGGCATCCATGCCTGGATTGAGCCCATGGATCAGTCCCATAGGAGAGTAGAACAAGAGCAGGGAAAAAGGGAAAAGGGAAAAAACAAAAGGGCGGGAAGCAGCCCCTTCTTATAGGGGCCCCTGGCCCCTCCCTTACCCATGTGTGTGGGGGCTGGAGGACCATTAAATCTCCCCAATGGGGCTGCAGGGGCTGGAGCCCCTTGACCCACCAGTGGGATCAAAGGTGCCTCTTTGTTCCCGTCTGGTGGCCTTTGAAGAGACTGCCATGGCTGGCACAAAACACCTAACAATTCCCCTTCTTGCCAGCCAATGACAGGTGCCGGTGAATATGTCAGAGAAAGTCTTTGGGGTGACCACAATGCTGTTGACAGATGCGACATGTCCAATGTCGATTCTCTTTGGTGGGACCCCCTTGTTGGACCGCTTTGACCTTCTGACCTCCTGCCACTCACCACCCTTTTCCTCTGCGGGTTCCTCGCCAACTGGCTGTTCACAACCGGGATGTGGAGGCCCTCGGTCCCAGGCGTTGGGCATCATGGGCCTCTGGAGCATCGCTGGAGGCGAAGAGTCAGGTGAAGATGGCGTGTCTTCCCCCTCAGGACTGGACGGCTCATCCTCCTCATCTGGACCAGGTAGGCTGACCTCTTCGTCCTGTTCCTCGCTCTCGTTGGTGGCAGGGTTTATGGTTGTCTCAGGCGGTGTCATGGTTGGTGCGGCTTTGCTGGGCTGGTTGATGTATGGGCCCAGATCATTTGAGTGGATCTGGGTCCAATTGGAGTCCTCTTTGAAGGAGGCAGATTGGGAGGTCACAGTCCTGCCCTCTTCTCCCAGGAATTGGTAGGCCTTGGAGCCAGGGGCATAGCCCAAGAACCTCAGTCTCTGGGAGACGGATCTCCCCTTCTTCCGTAGCTGCTTGGGGATGTGCACCCAAGTGTAGGAGCCAAACACACGTAAGTGTCCCAAACTTGGCTTCCTACCATGGACCAGAAAATATGGGGTCTGGTTCACAACGCTGCTCCAGGTGCGGTTCAGGGTGTAGTTGGCGTAGTGTACCGCCTCCGCCCAGTACGATTCCGCAACCCCAGCATCCGCAATCAGGCTGAGCACCATAGTCTGCAGAATGCCATTACGTTTTTCTGACACACCGTTCTGCGCAGGAGAAAAAGGTGCTGTACGAAAATGGTGTATGCCCTTGTGTCTTATCCAGTCCTGGAATTATCGGGACATGAACTCGGCCCCACGGTCACTCTGCAGCTGCGCGATCTTTGTTTTGTACTGAGTTTCCACGTAGTTGTACAATTATTTTATGGCATCAAAAGCTTCAGACTTTTCCGTGAGGGTATACACATGGCCATACCTCGAGAAATCATCAACTGCAGTGAGGAAATACTGCCTCTTTCCTAGGGACGGTGTAAATGGCCCAACCAAATCAACATGTATTAATTGATACGCGTATTGGGTTTTATGCAGTGACACCTTAGGTATTGGGGCGGCCTTCCTCTTTGCCCTCTTACAGATGGCACAGTCCAGAAACACCTCACAATCCTGGAGATGAATCCCCTCAGCGAATTCCCCCATCTTTTTAACCACTGGGAAGCTGGCATGGCCTAACCTCTGATGTAAGAGGTGGGCACATTTAGTATGGAATGGCTTTCCCACTGACACCCCCTTGGCTCTGGTTGCCTTGGGCGGTGCTGGCACCTTAGGCCCTTTTTTGGGCTTATCTGCCTTAGGTGCCTGCTGAGGCTTGGGTTTCTTGCCCGCATTGGCCTTGGAAGGCCGTGGTGCTGGTTGAGGCGGCGTGGGCACAACTGCCTCAGTCTTGTGCATCTTTGACAGCCTGGGAGCTGGCTGTGGAGCCTTTCTCTCTCTCTGCGCGCAGGCCCCTTCTGGGGTGGCACCCTGTGAGCTGTCTCCTGTGGCTGGGTACTCGGGGGAGAAATATGGCAAACCATTTATAATGGTAACATTCCCAATGACCCTTTTGTCTCGAGTGACATGACCTCCCCCTTTGCGAAACAATACCTCCACCCTGCCTTCATCACATAGCTTGGTTATGCTTAACAGGTTATTGGCTATAGAGGGAGCATGTAATACACCTTCGACATTGCCCAGCCCTGGTACAGAGACAGTGCCATCCCCAACAACCAAAGCATTGTTACCATTTGCAACCTTAACGGAGGAGTTAATTCTCCTTAACCTCTTAAAGCCTTGCCTCAAATTAGCAATGTGAGATGATGCCCCAGAGTCCAGTAACCAAAGGCCAGTAGGGCCATCAGCCTTTGCAGTAGGGGTGAGGTAACTAGTATACACAAAATTGCCCTTAGCACCACCTTTTCCCCCGCCAGGCCCCCTTCTCTGCCCCCTGCCCCTTCCTTGATTGGAACCACGCTTAGGTCCTTGCTGGTAATGGGAGCAGTCCTTCTTCAGATGCTCCTCAGAGCCACAGATGAAACACTTGGGTAGAGCGTTAACCTGCTCTGAACTCTGGTGCCTTCTGTTGATGCGATGAGTTGTGGCCCTGGTGTACTCTCCCGCATCTCTACGCTTCCTATCTTCCTCATTGAGCCTCCCTGTGAGGTAGGACAGAGTCATGGCTTCCTTTCTGGTTCCCTCTAGTGAGACAATAAAATTGCCCCAACTTTTGTCCAGGGATGCCAGAATGACGGCGATCATGTTGGTAGTCCCTGAGCACCAGCTCTGCCCTGAGTGCCTTCAACTTTCCCAGGTGCTCAGCCATGCTAGCCCCAAATTTTAGCTTGGTGTTATAGAACTCCGTTGTGAGTCTTGTGGTGGAGCCCAAGCTATCACTATTAAATAAGCTATATAACAACCCCCAGCTGTGAGCCCATCTGGAATGCTAGGGTACAATTTAGCATCCAGTGAGCTCAGTAGAGTGGTATAGGCTCTCCTGTGGTACCACTCTTCTTGAGGTCCCCAAGGGAAAGGTGGGGGGTCTAGAACCATTTCTAGGGTCCCCGCTTTTAAGAGACATACCTGTATCTCTTTATTCCATATGTTAAAAATTTCCCCTCCCAGATGTAGCTTCTGAAAGTTATTTGGGAGAACAGACACAGCTGGAGCAGAAAATGCTGATGTATTCTGCTGTCCTTGGTATTTCTGCCTTGGTTCCATTGAAGTAAATGGGAGAGGGATCCCTCTGCTGTCCGGTGTAGGTATTTTTCTCTTATTATTTTTCTCCTTTTCAGGTGGAGCAAACTGAGCATGCCTGAATGAGCTCTGAGCATGCCCAGAGCATATTCCAGCCCAGGAGCCGACGGGAGCAGACCTCTCCCTCTGTGCTTCAGGGCCAGGCCTGGGCCCAGGCCTGTGGAGCTCTGAAGAGTCTTCTGGAAGCCCCCTTGATACTGGAACACTTTCCAGGGGGCGAAGGCTGCAGGATGGGGCTGGAAAAGCCCGAAAATGCTGAGGATCACCTGGATGGGCCCACCGCTGGTCCTGAAGACTCCAGAGGAGGCTGCCATCTTGGAAGGTGGGAGGCTCAGCTGGAGGCCCCCTGAAGTCATCGAGGTGAGTCCTCCGTTGCCTCAGCGGGGGTGTTGAGAAGGCTGGAGCCCCCAGGGGTTCTTTTGGGGCTCTCTGGAGGCCTGAGGCCTGGCTGGGGGGCTCCGGACTGGACGCCCCCCCCCTCGCTGGTCCCCTGTGGGTGTTGAGGGAGGCTGGCTGCCCCCAAGGTTGAGGCCACGGTCATCGTGGCCTCCAGGGCTGCGACCAGGACTTGGATTGCAGCCCTGATGCCTGCTGCAGCAGGAGTGGCTGGGCAGACTTCGAGGCTTGCCTGTGGGGGGGGGGGGCGAGCAGTTTGCATGCTGCTTTGGCTGGCTGCCATCGGTTGCTGGGCCTCGTGGCCTAGCTGAGGCCTACCAAGCCTCGCTGGAGTAGGTGGCCTGGGGGCCGCCATGGTGCTTCCGGTTGGCCCCGGAAGCTGCAGGTCGCGATTTGGCAGGAACTTTCCCACCAAAAGCTCCGGGGCCCCGGGGTCCCCCAGGGTGGCCAGCGCCATGTTGGGGAGCCTCCTGGGCACTGGGGAAGGACTTACCCAGTGTCCAGAGGCCCCCTGCGCTGGTGTCCCACATGGCTGGGCTCCTGGCGTCCCTCAGGCTGCTAGGAGCATTCGTAGCAGCTCTCTGCATTCCTCGCCAGTGAGCTGGTCTACGCTGGGGGTGGCCTGGTCCCTGGCCTCCTCCCAAGTGTCTTGGAAGTCCTGGGTGGACTGCTGGTCTTCCATGCCTTCCTCTGTGGCTTGCAGCTGCAAGGAAGCATGTGAAGGGGTCCCTTGCGTTCCGCTGGGTCCTCTGGGGGGATAGAGATCATCTGTACCCTCCTCTGGATCGAAGCTCACATCAGGGACTGGATGCAGGGTTGCCAACCTTGCTTGGAGACTCCTGGTCATAACCGGGGAAGTCCTACCATCCATCTCTTGGGAGTTCTTGCTGGAAACTCCTGGCATCTTGCTTCTGCTGGCTTGGAAGCGTTGCCTCAAACCATCCTCTGCTACCACTTTGTGAGGGATCTCACAAAGAACAATGGCTCGTTGAGAGCGCTTCCAAGAAAAGGTCAGCACGCAAGGATGCAATCAAATTAAGTCTTTATTTAGAAGTAAAAGTGGAGTAAAATAAGGTCCCAGGCATGGAGGCATCCATGCCTGGATTGAGCCCATGGATCAGTCCCATAGGAAAGTAGAACAAGAGCAGGGAAAAAGGGAAAAGGGAAAAAGCAAAAGGGCGGGAAGCAGCCCCTGTGCAGGGGTTCTTATAGGGGCCCCTGGCCACTCCCTTACCCATGTGTGTGGGGGCCGGAGGACCATTAACTCTCCCCAATGGGGCTGCAGGGGCTGGAGCCCCTTGACCCACCAGTGGGATCACAGGTGCCTCTTTGCTCCCATCTGGTGGCCTTTGAAGAGACTGCCATGGCTGGCACAAAACACCTAACATTTTATGTCTGTAAAAGTATGAGTGTATCCTATTCCCTTTGTCCCACATAAAAGCATGCCACCCCTTTTGTAGATTGTGTCCTTCCAGAGTTAAGATTCTTCTATTCCTTAAATTGACCCAATCTCTTATCTAAACTAACGTAGTTGCTTTGTGGTATAGTTCCCACGCTGGGAGACCAAAACCACCCCTACTTCTACTGTCTTGGAGAAAGCGTAATTTTATCCTTGCCTTTTTTCCTGACCAGACAAATTTAGTAATAATTTTATTAAGTTCCATGAAAAATTTTCTGTCTAATGGAATGGGGATTGTTTGAAATAAATATAATAGTTTAGGTAGGATATTCATCTTGATAGTCGCTATCCTACCTAAGAGCGATATTTGTAATGTTTCCCACTTTTCCAAATCCTTCTTAATTTGTTGGACCAAAACCATATAATTATCCTCCTTTAGGGATGAACACCTCGCTGTTAACCATATCCCTAGGTATTTAATTTTTTAACAATTTGTAAATCCATTTCTTTTTCTAATTCGCTTAAGAGAATTAGATTAAGTGCTATAAAATGAAGTGCTTGTTAAGTTTTTATATTTTTATTATTATATTTTATTAAATTTATATACCACCCTACTCCCAAAGGACTCAGGGCGGTGAACAGCGAAAAAATAAAACACATAGATTACAAAATTTAAAAGACAGTATAAAACCACATTAGATAATTTGGCCCGGGACAAATTAAAACACCCCCAATACTTAAGACAAATTTACAATTTACAATTTAAAAAGTTAAAAGGGAAAAAGTTAGGCCAGGCTGGCCTGTTGAAATAAAAAAGTCTTGAGGGCGCGGCGGAAGGTGCGTAGATCCGGGATCCTCCGTATGTCTGGGGGAAGCTCATTCCAGATAGCAGGTGCCCCCACAGAGAAGGCTTTCCCCTTGGGGGCCGCCAGTCGACACTGTTTGGTCGACGGCACCCGGAGGAGCCCCTCTCTATGAGAGCGTACTGGCCGGTGAGAGGCTACTGGTGGCAGCAGGCGGTCCCGTAAATATCCAGGTCCTAAGCCATGAAGCGCTCTAAAGGTGGTAACCAAAACCTTGAAGCGCACCCGGGAGACCACAGGGAGCCAGTGCAGCTCGCGCAGGAGAGGTGTTACATGGGAACTCCACGTCACTCCCATAACCACCCGCGCGGCCGCACTCTGCACCAGCTGGAGCCTCCGGGTGCTCCTCAAGGGTAGCCCCATGTAGACAGCATTGCAGTAGTCCAGGCAGGAAGTGACGAGGGCATGAGTGACCGTGTGTAAGGAGTCCTGATCTAGAAAGGGACTCAACTGGCAGATCAGGCGAACCTGATGAAAAGTCCTCCCGGTCACAGCCGCCAAGTGCTTTTCTAAAGACAGCCGTGAATCCAGAAGGACACCCAAGTTGCGAGCCCTCTCCGTGGGGGGTAATGACTCGCCCCCAATAGTCAGTGATGGCGTCAACTGACTATATCGGGACGTCGGAAACGACAGCCACTCGGTCTTGGATGGGTTGAGCCTGAGCCTGTTCCTCCCCATCCAGATCCGTACGGCCTCCAGGCACCGGGACATCACTTCAAGGGCATCGTTGGGGTGATCCGGGGTGGAGATGTACAGCTGGGTGTCGTCAGCGTACTGATGGTACTCCACCCCGAAACCACGGATGATCTCGCCCAGCGGCTTCACATAAATGTTGAACAGGAGAGGCGAGAGGACCGACCCTTGCGGCACCCCACATATGAGGGGCCTCGGGGTCGACCTCTGTCCCCCTGTCAACACAGACTGCGACCGGTCAGAGAGAAAGGAGGAGAACCACCGCAACACAGTGCCTCCCACCCCTAACTCTTCCAACCGGTGCAGCATGATACCATGGTCGATGGTATCAAAAGCCGCTGAGAGATCTAACAGGACCAGGACAGAGGAGCACCCCCTGTCCCAAGCCCTCCAGAGATCATCAACCAACATGACCAATACCGTTTCCGTGCTGTACCCGGGCCTGAAGCCCGACTGGAACGGATCCAGATACGTCGTTTCATCCAGGTGATGGGGGAGCTGTTGCGCAACCACACTCTCAACAACCTTCGCCACAAAACGAAGGTTGGAGACCGGACGATAATTTACCAACATTGCCAGGTCCAGGGAATGCTTCTTGAGGAGAGGCCTCACCACCGCCTCTTTCAAGGCGGCAGGAAAGACACCCTCAACCAACGAAGCATTTATAATCCCCTGGAACCAGCCTCGTGTCACCTCCTGAGAAGCCAGCACTAACCAGGAGGGACACGGGTCCAATAAACAAGTGGTCGCGTTCAGTCTACCCAGAATCCTGTCCATGACCTCAGGGGTCACAGGATCAAACTCATCCCAGATAACATTCTCAAGACCTGCCCCAGTCCCTCCCCCTGAGACTACCCAGTTGGAGTCCAGATCTTCCTGAATCTGAGTGATTTTGTCATACAGATATTGAACAAAATCCTCGGCCCTACCCTCCAAGGGGTCCTCCCGCGCTTCCTGGTGGAGCAGGGAGCGGGTCACCCTAAACAGGGTGGCCGGGCTATTATCTGATGACACAATAAGAGCAGCAAAATAGCTACATTTCGCTGCTTTTATCACCACTAGGTAATTCCTAATATGAGATCTTACCAGTGTCCGGTCAGATTCAGAAAGACTGGCCCTCCAACTACTCTCTAGGCGTCTTTTCCGGCGCTTCAACTCCCTCAGCTCCTCAGTGAACCAAGGAGCTAAATGAGATCGGCGCCGGGTCAGAGGCCGCAAAGGCACGACCCGATCCAGAGCTCCAGCGGCCGCCCTATCCCAGGCGGCCACTAGGTCTCCAGTCGAGGTGTGTGCCAGAGCCTCAGGGAATGGCCCAAGCTCCATCTGGAACCTATCCGGTTCCATCAGGCGCCTGGGGCGGAACCATCTTACCGGCTCCGCCTCCCTGCGGTGGGGTGTAGCGGTTCGAAGGTCGAGACGAAGGAGAGAGTGATCAGACCATGACAAGGGCTCGGTGACTATATCCCCTATCTCGAGATCACTCAACCACTGTCCAGAGACAAAAACCAGATCCAGCGTGTTTCCCCCCGTGTGGGTAGGGCCATGAATTAACTGGGTCAGGTCCATGGCTGTCATGGAAGCCATGAACTCCCGAGCCACCTCAGATGCCTCACCAACGGACAGTAAATTGAAATCCCCCATGACCATAAGCCTAGGGGTCTCAACCGCCACCGTGGCGATGACGCTGAGTAGCTCGGGCAGGGCTGCTGCCACATGGCAGGGAGCCAGGTACGTGATCAGCAAACCCATCTGAACCCCGTGACCCCATTTCACAAGGAGGGATTCACAGCCGGCCGTCTGAGGAACAGTGGCCTCCCTCGGTCTCAGACCTTCGTTAATAATAACCGCTACCGCTTCCGGTTTGCTGTTCGTCGCTGCCAGACGTTCCTTTGGGATCGTCAGCTTCCACTGCCTGTCAGAGCCGCCTTCACAACGGATGGCGGCGCGAAAAAACTCCGTTTCCATGAGGAAACGGAGATAGAGCCGGCAGGGGTGGGTAGAACTCTCTGCGGAGTCCCAGAAGTTTTTCCTTTACTTTTGGGATGGAGCGGATGAGATGCCCCGTATCCCCAGCCGCTGCTCCGGGCTTTGGGAGACCTCTGCTAATGCAGAGCCAGGCGTCAAAAGCAAGCCTGCAAATTTAACAGATTACTCAAAGAAAATGTGAGCTGGACCTGTAATACTGAACCGCAAGTATTTTACTGATTTTTTAAAAAATTACTTAAGAGAGAGGAGGAAAGGAAAGAGGAAAAAAAGTCTTTTAAAATGGCGTTGGCTGGAGGAGAGGCTGAAAGGGAAAGTCCTTCCGTTTTCTATTATTACAATGTAGCGGAATAAATACCACTGGCTACATTTGTAGACAAAACTTCGCTCCTGTGTCTTTTTCTCTTTTTTTCCCTTGGAGACTTGATATTGTTGTTGATTGGAAAGAAGTCTTTTTTCTTGTTTTTTTTTTTATTAACAAAGCCTGCCTGGGCGGAAACATGGCACTGAGACTCACAAAGTCAGATAAACAAGTAGGGGGGGGGATTCCCCCACCAACAATTTAAAGGAACAAGTCTTAACTCTTCAGTCTCAGAAACCTGATTTTAATATAATAGAATTTTTCTTAGAGGAGATTGAAAGAAGGGAGGAGATTGTGAATCAGCAACTTGAAAAATTTAAGCAGGAAATTAAAGAATTGGTGAAATCTAAGTTTGATTTTTTGGAGAAAAAATTCTCAAAAGTGGCTAATGGTTTTTCAGAATTTATGATACAGTTGGACACAAATACTAATTTACTAGAGTCTAAAATGGAAGAAATTCAAGATAAATTGGACAATAGAACTCAAAAAATTGAAAATGATTTGATAAACACTCAGGATAATAGCTTAGAAGAAAAACCTAAAATGGATGCTGATCAAAAGTCTGGTAATGTAGAAAATCTGCAACAGAAGATTGAAAAAGAGATTTTAATGGTACAATATAATTTCACAGAACATGCGATAAGATTAAGAGGTTTGCAGGAAAATAATAGAGATGATTTAAGGAAAATATCTTCTGAAATTCTAGCTGGGATTTTAAAGGTTCAACCTGAGGAAGTGTTTTGTAGGATTGACAGAGTTTATCGAATAAACTCCTGGATTGCCAAGCAAAGGCAATTGCCTAGAGATGTGGTGATTTATTTTACAGATAAAGAAATTAGGAATAATATCGTGCAAAATTCCTTCAATTCTAATTTGCAATTGTATGGAAGAAAGATTTGGATTTACAAGGAACTCCCACCTAAGATATTGATGGAAAGGAAGAAATTTGGTTTTCTGGTGAATGAGTTAAAAAAGAGAAATATCCCATTTAGGTGGGATGCCCCAGTTGGTATTATATTCAGATATCAAGGAGAAAGATATCAGCTAAATACTGTTGAAAGAGCGGAAGAATTTTATCAAAATAGGTTGAAAATGAACTTAACATCTTCAGGTATAATACAGGATAAGCAGAAGGAGCTGGAAATAAAGGTAAAATATCGAATTACAGAGACTGTACCAGATGAATTGCCTTTGGATTTATTGGACACCCCAGCTGGACTATCTACAAATTTGAGAGAAGTGGCATCTAACCTTAATGTGATGACTTATCAAGGCAAGGATAAGCATGGAAACCAATTAGGGGATATACAAGGGATAAAAAAGAAACATGAGATACAAAAACAAAACCAACAAGACCAATCTACAAAGCAGAATGAAAACCGACCAGATGATACACAATTTGTAGAAAGGAAACCAGGATGGAAACCAAACCCACAAAAAGAAAAGAAAAAAAGAAAAAGGTTGCATAAAAATAGAAATTTCTAAATCAGGCAACAGTGAAGCCAGTGACTTTAAAATATGAATGATTATGTGTAAACATAGAAGAGGCGATGTATTGGTTAATATCATCCTGAGGATTGTGGCAGATCTCTGCATGGCCGTAATCTGGGGACGTGAAAAGAGCCTTAAACTGATGGATTTGAATTATCCACTTTGGAATTTCTTTTTGTGTTGATAAACATATTATAATTATCTTGAATCACAAGGCAAGAGAATTATGCTGGGGCATGCAGAAGATCGGGTTGTTACCCACTACGATGATGGGAATCAATAATCCTGATGAAACCCACAATTATTATGGAATATAATTATAATGTCACTCGGGTGGTTGTTTTTACCTTTATACATATAAGAAGATATTTACTACTGATGGGGGCAGATATGATTGAAGATCCCGAATAAACTGTTGCACCAGCAAGCTATGTTACCCGATTATGGATGTTGGTTCTACCAATCCAGTGGAAAGACCTCAAAGAAGATATTATATGGATTATAAATTTAAAGTCATTGTCTTTTCTTTTTTTTTTATTTAGATATAATGGAAAATATAGACATATATTTTTAAGTAGTGTGGGCAGTGAATCAAAGATATTAAGAAATGTTGTGTATGGTAATTTTGCATGATAGTGGGTGAATAAGCTAGTTCGTAGATTGATTAGTCTAAGAAAAGGGATTTTTAAGTGATATATTTACGGGAGTGGAGGAAATGGATAGAGTGGAATAAATGTTAAACTAGATTTTATGGGGAAGGCCGCTTCGAAATGTTATAGTAATATATATAGAAGATTAAATGTTAAAGTAGGACTTATCGTATAGTTTTAAAGTGGAGAAGTTATTCTATAATGTTATAGTATAATGTCTTTTTTCTTTCTTTCTTTTCTCTTTTCTGAAATGTATGGATAAAGGGGGATGTCATAATATTAATAATATTTTTAGTAAGTAAAGGTCAATATTTAGAGGAGGGAGTAAGTAATCTGTTATGAATTAGGTTTTTTTTATGAAGAAGTCACAGGGGGGGATGGGTGGGGAGGGGGGGTTAGGGAGGGGGAGGGAGAGGGGAAAAAAAAGGGGGGGAAATTTGTATTTGAAAACTTTTTCAATAAAAAAAAAAAATAATAACCGCTACCCCCCCCCCGCCCCTACCCTGCAACCTCGGCTGATGGAATGCGTGGAAACCTGGTGGGCACATTTCAATGAGAGGGACCCCCTCCTCTTGGCCCAACCAGGTTTCCGTAATACCTGCCAGGTCCACTCCCCCCTCCTGAACAAGATCACAAATGAGGGGGGCTTTATTTACTACAGACCTGGCATTGCATAACATCAGACGGAGGCCAGGGCCCTGAGGATCTGCGCCACCTGGAGAACGAGTGGAGCTTTGGGGGCCGGAGCGCGCCACCGCTCGAAGACAGCGGGCGCGCGCTCCCCTAACACGATATGGCCCCCTGCTCCCACCATATCTACCCCTCCCACCCACAGTACTGATGTGATATTGGTCTATAATTTCTAATTTGACTCTTATCTGTACCTTCTTTCGAAATTAAGGTGATATATGCTTCCCTCCACGATTCTGGTATTTTCGCTTCATATAGTGCTTCATTACAAAGTTCCAATAACACTGGTTCTATAATTTCACTCAGTTTTTTATAGACTTTTCCTGGGAGACCATCCGGTCCTGGTGTCTTGTTATTTTTAAGTCTTAAAATTGCCCCTCTCAGTTCTTCTGGTGTTATTTCTTTAATTAACAATTCCCTTTTTTCCTCCTCTAGTGGTATGATCCCTTCTTCCAGTAAATAATTATCAATTTTATCCTTTGCTATTTCCTCTTGTTTATAAAGATCCGCATAGTAATCTTGTACTATTTTCTTTTTCTTCTTCTTCATTGTTTTGTGTGATCCCCATCTCGTCCTCTAGTTGTTGGATAATCTGTCCTTCTTTCTCTTTTTTCAACTTGTAAGCCAGCCACCTTCCGGTTTTGTTAGTGTGTTCGAAATAAAATTGTTTGGAATATTTTAAATTTCTTGCGATCTCCTCTTGTTCTAATATATTTAATTTATGTCTCGCAAGGATCAAGTTCTCTTTAACAAATTCATCTCCTGGTTTTGTTTGGAGTCGCTTCTCCAAATTTCCAATTTCTTCCGATAGGGTGTTATGCTGCTTCCATTTTTCCTTATTTTTCTTTGCATTATAAGCTATTGTTATTCCCCTTATATAGGCTTTCATGGTATCCCATAAATTTATTAAGGAAGTATTTTGTTTTTTATTTTCTTTAAAAAATAATCTCAATTCCCTCATTATCCTTTCAATATATTCCTTTTCCTTTAAAATTTGGGTGTTTAACATCCAACTTCTTCTTTTTTGCGGGCCTCTCCATATTATCTCAAGGGGATTGTGGTCGGCCCACGTGTTTGGGGAAATCTCAATTTTTCCTATTCCTAAACCTAATTCCCTATTCATCCATATCATATCAATTCTGGACCAGGATGCATGGAGATTGGAATAAAATGTGTATTTGTTTTCTTTTGAATGTAAAGTTCTCCACTTATCTATCAAATTTAATTCATCTATCATATTAAAGAAAGTTTTGGGTAGTATATTTCTTTTCTTCTTATTTTTATCGCTGGCAGAGTCTTTTTGGGTATCCACTATCCCATTATAATCATCCACAATACATATATTCCTATAGCCTGTTGTAGTTATCTTTTCATGTAGTTTCTTATAATATTTCCCCTGACTTTTATTAGGTGTGTAAATAACTACCAACAAAATAGGTGTATGCCCTCTCTTTATTTCCATCATTAAAGTTCTTCCTTTTGAATCCGCATAAATTTGGTTGGCTTTTATTCCTTCCTTAATATATATCACCACCCCTTTCTTCTTCTTCTCTGCTAAAGCTGTATACAGTTTCCCTAGTTTGTTATATTCCAAGTATTTTTTTTATTATTTTTTTCTTTCTTTTTTATTTTTTTCTTTTTTTTTTATTGCAAAAGTTTTACAATTACATTTTCACCCCATTTTTCCCCCCAACCCACCCATACTCCCCACCCTAACCCCCCCCGAACCCCCCCTAACCCTCCCCCCCGACTTCCACAGAATATAATCCCATCAAAATCCCCTTTTTATAAAACCTGAACCCCTCAAACCGCCTTATAATTTTTCATCTTGTCAAAATTCATACATTTCTATTTTTATATAATACTTTCAATGAAAAGCTATTTGATACTTCCTAGTTTGATATTTGTTCTGCACATAATCTATCCATTTTTTCCATTCCCATTCATAAGTCTCTTGTGAGCGATCTTTTAAATATGCTGAAATCTTCGCCATCTCCGCAAAACTGGCCATCTTCAAAGTCCATTCTTCAATAGTGGGCAAAGCTTCATTTTTCCAATATTTACCTATCAATAATCTCGCTGCTGTTATCATGTACAATATCAACTTAGTTTCATCCAATGTAAAACCCTTTACTATACCCAATAAAAACAATTGTGGAGAAAATTGAATTTTTTTCTTCAAAACATTCTGCATAACCCACCATATTTTTATCCAAAAAGCCTTAACTTTCTTACAGTTCCACCAAACATGGTAATATGTAGCCTCTGAACAATCACATCTCATATTCCAAGTATTTTTCATCCTGCTTTTGGATGTGTACCTCCTGGAGGCATACTATGTCTGCTTTTTGTTTAATTAACTTTGCAAATATTTGTCTTCTTTTTGCCACTGCATTTAGTCTGTTAACATTTATTGATATGAGCTTCAAATCTTCCATTCTTTGGTCTATCTACCGGGTGTTAGTATCTATTAGCCCTTGTAACTCTTTGAGTTCTTGTTTTACTACCTCTTATTTCTTGGCTTTCTTTTTCTTCCTTGTTTCTCTTTTCCCAGGCTCCTTATTTAGCTTCCAGATGTTGTATCGGTTCTTCTTCCTGTCTTATGGTCTCTACCTCCTCCTTACTGCTCTGCTCCTCTTCGTTTCCCATCAGTTGATTGAAGAAGTCTTGTGCCATCACTAAGCTATCTAAAACAACTGAAAACAACTATCTCTAGTTCTTAATCCAATTTAACAGATTATTCAGCATATGTAACAACTAACTATCAAAGAAATATATAACTATAAATATACAAATATAAGGATGAATAACAGTACGAGTGCTCTGTTAATTAATCAGACTATCTTAAATCAATAGACAAGTCTATATATATCAAAATTGGAATCAGGGCTAGAAATTAGGGTTGGGATAAGTATTGGAAATCAATTAAATATATATCTCAAATTAATTCAAAGTTATAATTATCAATTTGTACAAAGTTAAGCAAGTTGATTATAGTTGTCAATATATAGTAAATTCACAAAATCTATAATATCTATATCTAATATCTATAAAAATACTTTAACTCTCGGAGGTGGGGCCAGCTGTCAGGGAGAGCGGGTGTGCGAAGTGGCTTCTCCAGCAATGGAGGCTGTTTCTACAGTTGTTACAAACTGCTAGGCTGACCTTTTGGGGTCTGAGGTTTCCTGGAGGGAAACTGGAAACGGAGGCAGCCTGCTGAGCAGTTTTGATGGCAGTCAGGGCTGAATCCAGTGGGGAAAGCCTCGGAGAAGTCAGGCAGAGAGGGAGACAGCCCAACATGGTGGCTGTGAAGACCTGACAGGCGGATGAAGATTGGTGGTGATTTTGTGAGACGGCGGTGCAGCTGAGACTGGGAGAAGCAATCCCAACAACTCTGTGTGAGTGCTCGGGGGCAAACATCTCTCCGGATTCCAGGGCAGTAGTAAAGAGAAAAGGATTAGTTAAGGATTTTTTCACTGGGTGTAATATTGGGAAAGGGATGTTATGTTTACTATCAAAGAATGGACTCTGAAGGTGGCCAGTTTTTTGGTGAAGATTTCAGCATATTTAAAAGACCGGACCCAAGAAATCTATGTACGGGAGTGGAGAAATGGATGGATTATGCAGAATAAATATTTAACCAGGATGTACTAGATAACTTTTAGCTGAACGTTGTGTAGAAATGTATAGTATATATGGGGTAGAATAGTTGTATGTTAGGAAGAAATGTATAGTACACAGGGGGTAGAGTAGATGGGCGGTAAAGTATTATATAATGTGATTTGGATTTGGATTTCACCCTGGGGAAGTCATGGGGGTAGGGGAGGGATAGGGATGTCACTGCGTTATTTTATTTACCAGCTGAGCTCATTATTTCTGGACTATCTGACTCTCCGTACCTTGCCAAGAATTGTTATCAGAAGCTACTACATATGTCCATCCACCCACATTCCTTCTCACACTTTTTCCTTTGTTCTCTTTCCTTTGTTCTCCTGCCAGCAAGGTCCGTCTTGGACCGGCAGGAGATCTCACTTGCCAAAATGTAACAATTTAACTTTTCTTAGTTAGTGAGGTGTTTTATTTTCTTTATAACAAATAAATGAGTTTTATTAGAAACCTTTCCTCGCGTTTCTTTTCGGAATATTGCAAACAAGGATAAGCCTCGATTCATCTCCTCTAAACCAGGGTAATTAGTCCCAGAGCCAAACATGGGATTAATAAATGCCCTGACAAGGGAGGGTTAGGGAGGGAAAGGGGGGGAAAGGGGGAAAAATCTGTATTTGTAAAACTTTTTCAATAAAAAAAAAGAGAGAGAGAGAGAAAAGGAGCCTGAGGAGGAAGGAGGGGAAGATTTCTCTCTGGGTGGAATAGCGGCGAAGAGAGACGTATAGGCAAAGAAAGGGCGCTCCGCAGAACTGTTGACTAATTTGGTTGGAAAAGGAATAGAGGAGGAGAGGAGGTTCTCTTTTGTGCAAAAAATTTTGAACTTAAAAAATCTGGACAAAGGAAGTTATACAATGGAAGGGGGAAAGCGCTGATGAAACTGGGAAGGTGGACATTTTGAATGCTGAGTAATCTGTCAGAGACAAAGGAGACATCTGCTGGTCAAAGGGAAAGTGATACAACGAGAAGGGAAACTTGTAAATAAGAACCTGCCTGACTGTAAGATCTAACTTCAATATACTAAGACTGTGTGATTCTAAAAGACTAAAAGAATATACTTAATATTTGAATAGAATTATCCAAGAAGATTTATATACCTATATATCTATATACATTTATACATAAAGAATTTATATGATTATGTAATTATACTTGATCATTAATGGATTTGGACTGAGGGGTGTTGTAAGATATTGGTATTTATAATATTTACGAAGTATTTAGGACATAGAAACTGAAATACGATAAGATAGCCATCGATCTTTGTTAAGATTGTTCGATATTGATTTATATCTATTGTACCTTATACCTCAGGTTAAAGTGTAAGAGATTTGTGTGGTAGTTATTGTTAAGAAGCAAACTGTGAAACAACGAAGTACAAAAGAGAGAATTTGTGCTTCGGAGTGGCGGAGAAAAATCCAAGACTTGTAAATAAGTGGGAGAATCGGTTCAAGACATTGTTAAAAATGACAAGTATTCCTAATTTATCCAAAGTTGGCACAGGAAGAAAACAAATATCTCATTCCTCATCACTTGAATCAAGTCCATTAGGCCAGAGATCAATAGAGGAATTGATGCAGAGAGAAAGAGCCAATTCATTTAAAGAACTGCAATCAATGTTACAATCGACGCAGGACATGATGTTAAGGAATCATGAAGACCTGAAAAAAGAAATTGGGGAAGTTAGAAGCGATACTGGAGAATTAAAGGAGAAAATGAAATCAATGGATGGGAGGTTTGAGACCTTCCAGCAACAAATTATGAAGAACGAACTAAAATTATTAGAAATGGAAGAGAGGATTGTCACTGCGTTTTTTTATTTGTCAGCTGGGCTCCCATTCTGAGACTTACAGTAGACTGATTTGACTCTTATCTCAGAAGCCACTGCGCATGTCCACATTCTTTCACATTTTTTCACCTTTCTTCTCATTTTCTTTGTTCACCTGACAAGAGGTAAGGCAGGAACGCTGCCAAGATGTAATCATTAGCTAGTAAGATGTTTTTTACTTCTTTATAATAAAATGTGTTTATTAGAATATATCTCAGGTTTTATTTGCTTTAAAAGTATACTTGAAGGAAAAGCCACGATCCATTCTCTAATCAAGGTGCAATTACCCAAAAGCAGAATGGGATTAATTGCCACCCTGACACGTGGTAGCAGGAGGATGGCTCGTTTTGAAATTATGGCTTTTTCCTTGCTTGTTACTTTGATGATTAGACCTCTAGGCTAGTTTAGACAGATGATTATTTTCGGCGACTGAGGAACGCTGATTATTTTTTGCAAATATGCCGAGAAAGCAAAAGATCAAAACAAAATGCAGAACACAGTCTGCTGAAGACATAGATATCTCTGATGAAGCCGTGGAAAGAACCACAAATAAGTTTTCAATTCTTGAAACGCCGCTTGCTTCAGCCACACGCCTGGAACAAGGAGCCGTGGGAGGAGAAATGGACAAAATGCTCTTACAGAGGTTTCAGGAGGAAGATAACAGAAAAGCTGCTTTTGAAGGCAATGTGCTGCAACTGAGGTCAGTGACGTCTCCTTCTGAATATGCATGCTCTCAAACAGTCCTCCCAGAACCTTCTGAATTTGAAACACTTGGTGCAAGGCCAAAGTTTTCACAAACTGCTGAGCATTTTCCCTCCCACACAGAGAGAGAAATAATCTATTATTCTCCTCGCAGCTCCAAGCTCACCCAGCATGAGCAAGCTATAAAAGGCTATCATGACCATATAAAATTTTTTGAACATGAGCTATCCCAGGCAAAATTAGCTTTATCTATGCTCGAGCAAGATAAGAGAGAGTCTCGTGCTTTTAAAATTTCTGAAACCGCCATCTTAGCTTCTTCTTCAGAGCTAAAGACACACCACCTAGAGGATATTGTGTCAGGCCAATCAGAACAGAGAGCTGTGTACACGTCACAATTGTCACATGATGTTCTCTCTGATCAAATTACACATGCCACGAAGGCGGAAAAATTAACTGAGCTGCCCGAAACTAAAGATGCAGCACCATCTGCTGGCAAAAGTAATTTACTAGAGAAAGCTCAAATGCAACAGCCCCAAGCTCAAGCACAAATAGCAGCTGGAGCACAGCAGATTCCAATGCAACAGCCTCAGCCACAAGTGCACACACAAATGCCTCCAGCCGTGCAACCAGGACCATTTGTCGGTCCACAACAAGCACAAAAAATACCACAGGTATTTTTACCGGCAAAGCCAACATACCAAATGCATGTTCCTCAACAGGCATTTTCTGTTGCTCCACTAGCTGGTGAGTCGAAATTAAAGATGTCAGGACAGAATTATAAGGCCTGGGTCAGTGAGATTGGATTGTTACTTCGTAGAGAAGGTACTCACTGTATGTTTTTTAATCCTCCTGCTCAGCCATGGACTCCTGCAATAAGAGACTTAGAGACTTAAGCTTGCACAACATTATTGATGTCCATGGATATAGAACTGCAGGTCACCTTTCCGCCTGATGCAACAGCCCAACAAATTTGGGTCCAATTGGAAAATTGCTACAGGCCTGTTTCAATTGAATCTTCATGCTTACTCATGTCTGAGTTCCATGGTTCGAGATTGAAACCTGGTGAACAAATTGGAGGACATTTAACCAAACTGAAAGGAATCAGAAAAGAATTGAGAGAAAGAGGCTATCTTATTGATGATATTCAAATGATCAGCATTATTATTAACTCATTGAATTATGAATGGAAAGATGCCATTACAAAGATTAATCTAGTGCCTATTGCTCAACGCACAGTGGATCATATATGCAGACTTTTAATTGAAGAAGAAGCACTTATGTTATCTACTCCACATTTGCGAGGACCACCCACATCAAGAGCTCCAGCGAGGCGTCCCTTCCTAGGAAGAGCCTACGTTCCAAGGATGCCAAGATGCTACATCTGTAATCGTGTGGGACATGCCACCCAGGATTGTCCCCAACGAGTTCCAGCTCCCGTCTCGTACCAGCCCAGAGGAACAGATTCCAGAGGAGGCAGAGGCAGAGGTGGAAGACAAGGTCGTCGTGGTCCCAGGTGTGATCCACAAGCTCCACTCACCACATTGGCTTTAACCAATGATCCACAACCTCATCCAGAGTACGACAGATGACTCCTGTGGACTTTGGACAGTGGTGCAGCGTTGCATGTTACCTACAGAAAGGAACTTTTCACAGAGATGCACGAGCCTGAACCTGAACTACGTGAACTTTATTCTTTTTCCAATCATCCTTGTCAGGTCAAAGGAAAAGGAACTGTCTATGTTGAAGAGCTCGATACATTCATTCCTGATGTTTATTACATACCAACAGCAAATAGTAATTTGCTTAGTCAGAGTCACTTGTCTAGAATGTTAAAGTTCCAGGTTCACCACCTTGAAAAAGCAAGTTACATAGTTAAAGATGGAGATATTGTTGCTGAAACCATGTTAATTGGTGGTGTTTATTACTTAAAGCCAAAGTCTAAACTGCAAACACAGGCAAGTATACCAAAAGAGGAGAGCACAGGCCCAGGGAGAGATGTTCCAGAGAGAGATCCTGTTGCTACTCCAAAGGCTCCTAAAGCCAACAAAAAGAAAATTAGGAAACAGGTTGCTCAGAGCAAGCCTGAGGTTCCTCATAAAAATGTTAATGTTGAGAATTCACTAACTGGTAAACCTTTGCATTCCAGGTGTATCCATAAGTGGCATAGAAGATTGGGGCATGCCAGTTTCCGTGTTCTTAGGAAGATGCCGGAGTTCGCAAAAGGGTTGGATCTAAAGGGGTGTAAGGTGTTTTTGGATTGTGCTGTCTGCAAGAAAGCCAAATCCAAAGCAGCAGCCATTCCCAAACGTGCTACACACCTGTCAACAGGCATTTTTTATTTGGTTCACACTGACATAGTTGGTCCTTTTCCTCCAACACTTGATGGTAGAAAATATTTTCTAACAATTGTTGATAATTACTCTAGATATGGATATGTATATCCTATGAAAGAAAAATCTGAGACTTTTCAGATCTTTAAAGATTTTGCTGCTCTTGTTTCTACCCAACACCAAGTTCGCATTGCCAGAATCCAGTGATCGTGGTGCTGAATTCATGTCTCAGCGTTTCCAGGATTGGATGCGTAAGAATGGAATTCTTCATCAGACATCGGCTCCTTACACACTGCCTCACAACGGAGTCTTAGAACGATGACAAGGGGTCCTGCAAACCATGATGCATTGTCTCCTAGAAGACGCCAACCTTAGTATGCCATACTGGGGTGAAGCTATCAAATATGCAAATTACATTGTCAACCGTACTTGGAGCAGTGTAATAAATCAGACTCCTTTCTTCATGTTGTACGGGTACAAGCCCGATCTCAAAAACCTCCATATTTTTGGTTCATATGCTATGGTGAACATTCCCTTAGCTCAAAGAAGAAAAGGAGGTCCAGCAGCAAAGAGACTGAGATTTATGGGTATTGATGATAATTCAAAATGGAGCAAATTTATTGACTCCAAACATGTAATTGTGATTTCCCAATCTGCTAATTTTGAGGAAGATGTTGACTGGTCCAGGATTCATTCCAATGATCCTGGAGTTTATTTTCCTAGAGATGATACTGCTGATGCCACACAGATTGATGACCAAGATCCACAGGCAAATGTTCCAGCCACTAGTTCTTCTCAACCTGATGTTCCGTCTTCACAAGCCGCCGATGCTGACGCTAGCGACGAATGTGAGGATGAGGATGAAGCAGAAGAAGAATGGACTGTTGTTCCGAGACGTTCCAAGAGGGTCACAAAAGGAATCCCTCCACAACGATATTCTTGGCAACTGACAAAAACACCCTTGCCTTTGATTTGCAATGTTACACTTCCACCTGATTCGTTCACACAAATCAAACATCTTCCTGATTCAGAGCAAGACAAATGGTATGAGGCAATGCAGGTTGAAATGGACAGTCTAAAGAAACTTAAGGTGTTTACACCTGCAAAACCTCCAGCAAACAAAAGGGTCATTGGCACTCGATGGGTCTACAGAATCAAAAAGAAGCCAAATGGTGAGTCACTGTACAAGGCCACACTTGTAGCTCAGGGTTTCGCTCAACGTTATCCTGAGGGCTACACAAATACCTACTCACCGACAGTCCGGACTGAGAGTGTAAAAATTGCTTTAGCAACTGCAACTATCCTTGGTTTAGAAGCTTTCCAGTTCAATGTTGACACAGCTTATCTACATGCTGACCTAGATGAAGAGATCTACGTGAGAGGTCCTCCAGGGTTCCGAAAGCAAGAAGGGGATACCTGGTTTCTAAACAAAAGTCTTTATGGTCTGAAACAGTCTGGTTTAATGTGGTACTTATGTCTTACTGACAAACTAAATTCAATGGGCTTTATTAAGTCCGAAATTGATGAGTGCGTGTTCACAAAAAGATCTAACAATACATATGAGATGGTTCTTGTTTATGTTGATGATATTGTTTATATTGGTCCAAATAAGCAAATGAGTGAAATTTTTGCCAAAGCTTTGCAGAGATATTTTACATTGAAATCATTAGGTCATATTAGTACTTATTTAGGTGTTCAGATTGAAAAAACACAGAAGGGGTTTAGTCTTTCACAAGAAGATAAAATTGAACAAATTTTGCATCATTGCAACATGAAGGATGCTAACACAACAAAGACACCCATGCAAACAGATTTTCACAACTTGACACATGAAGCAAGTCCTGAGTTCGAGGATCAAACACTTTATCGTTCAGTTATTGGGTCACTGTTGTACATTAGTAGTTGGACCAGACCCGACATTGCACTTAGTGTTAATCTCTTGTCTCGACACGTAGGTAAGGCAAAACAGTTTCATTGGACATGCGTTAAGAAATTATTGAAATACCTAAAGCACACTAAACATATGAAGTTATTGTTAGAACCAACACATACTGATTATGCAGAATTATGTTGTTATGCAGATTCTGATTGGGCAAGTGATAAGAAATCACGTAAAAGTACTTCAGGTTATATGATGTTCTTAAATGGATGTCCTGTTTATTGGTAAGTGCGTAAACAGAATTTTGTTTCTTGTTCATCTACTGAAGCTGAATATGCTTGTGTTTCAGATGCATGTAATTCTCTAACATGGTTTGATGCTTTGGTCACAGATATCTGGACACGTCCGATTCGACCAATCACCGTGATGGAAGACAATGAATCGGTGGTTTATATTTCTGAATCACATTTCACAGGTTCTAGGTCCAGACACATTGACATCCGTTGTCAAAACATAAAACAATTAGTGAAACAAGGTTTTGTTAATTTGCAGTATGTATCTACACATGATCAAATTGCTGATATGCTCAACAAACCGCTTCCAGCAGCTCAACACGAGTATCTGCATAAGAAGATGTGCCTTATTTGATGATGTACTTCATGTCCGCTCAACTGACAAAGAAGGGGATTGTCACTGCGTTTTTGTATTTGTCAGCTGGGCTCCCATTCTGAGATTTACGGTAGACTGATTTGACTCTTATCTCAGAAGCCACTGCGCATGTCCACATTCTTTCACATTTTTTCACCTTTCTTCTAATTTTCTTTGTTCGCCTGCCAAGACGTAAGGCAGGAACGCTGCCAAGATGTAATCATTAGCTAGTAAGATGTTTTTTACTTCTTTATAATAAAATGTGTTTATTAGAATATATCTCGGCTTTTATTTGCTTTAAAAGTATACTCGAAGGAAAAGCCACGATCCATTCTCTAATCAAGGTGCAATTACCCAAAAGCAGAATGGGATTAATTGCCACCCTGACAAGGATGGGCAAGGAGGAGAAAAAAGTTGACGAAATGAACGAGAAATTAATACAGGCCAATAAAGATCTGGAAAACACCGTTATCCAGTTGGAGACAGAACGAGCAGCACATTACCTGCGCTTTCAAAATGTCAAAGAAGAAAAAAGTGAAGACTTGCCAGAAATGATGGCAGACCTATTAACGAAAGCCTTAGGAATTGGGAAGGATGAAATGCTGAACGAAATGGATGAAACTTACAGAATTCATACTAATTACTCAAGACACCACAACCTCCCTAAAGAAGTCCATATTAGATTTGTTAAAAAATCAGTGAGGGATGAGATACTTCATAGAACCAGGGACGACCCACTAGAACATAGAGGGAGACAGTTAGTAGTATTAAAACAAGTGCCACGCAGGGTGTGAGAATTAAGGAGGTTGTACCAATTTTTGACGTCCAAACTAATTAGGCACAATATTAACTTTAGATGGCTGACGCCAGAGGGAATCATGGTATCGTGGCAGGAAAAAAGATACAGAATAGACACCATAGACAAAGCAGAGGAATTTTATAGCCAGAACTTTAGCAGTGAAGAAAAACTAGAAGAAAGAGAAGTAAGAGTAGAAGGTGATATTAGACTACAAAATACGGAAATGAGAGAGCCACTAAATAGGGAGAAGGAAAATGGAAGAGGAGAAAGAACAGATGACAGCAACTACGATGAAAGCAGACCCAAAGAGATTAGATCAACAAGGGCTACAAGACCTAAATACAAGTAGATACTTGCAAGAAGAAATATTGGCTATATCTTTAAACGTGAATGGATTAAATTCCCCCTCTAAAAGGAAAAAACTTTTTAGCAGACTCTATAAAATGAATTTGGATATAATAATTTTGCAAGAGGTACATATAAAGAAACAGCATCAACATTTATTAGTTCAGCCCAAGTTAGGAAAGATGTTTGCAGCACTATCACATCAGAAGAAAGGGGGAGTAGCAATGTATTTTAAAGAGGAAATTCTGACAAGACAAATTTATGAGGACGATGAGGGTAGGATATTGATAGTAGAAGTAATTTTGAACTATAAGAAAGAAGCCTTAGTGGGAATCTATGCCCCAAATGAAAAACAGAATCAATTTTACAAGAAGTTACATACGATTATCGGAAAGATGGAATACGATAACACTTGCATTTTAGGGGATTTTAACTCAATAGTGGATAAACATCTGGACTATAAAAGCAATAAGATAAGAAAAGGAACCAGGAAAACATTGTCCAATAACTTTTTCAAAATGGCAGAGGAAATGAATATTTTGGACAGTTGGAGGGAAAGAAATGCAGGGAAGAAGCAATTTACATTCTATTCGGGTCGACATGCCTCATGGTCAAGGATAGACATGGTTTGGATGTCAAAGGAATTAAACTTGGAAGTAGAAGAAATGAAACTGGAAAAAATCTTTGGGCAGATCATAATCCAGTGACAATTAGATGTGGGGGGGGGGGAATAAGAAGATGGACATTAAAGAGAGCAGTTTTAAAACATAAAGAATTTAAATCAAAGATTTAAAGACAATAAAAAGGAGGATACAAATATTCAAAATTGATGGGATATGGCAAAAGCCTACATGAGAGGGATTGCGATCGCCTACATGGTGAAAGAAAACAAAAAGAAAAGACAGCGTCAAAAAGATTTGGAGGAAGAACTTGGTAGGCTAGAAAGAGATCTACAAAAAGAACCCAAAAGAAGGGATCTGAAGCAACAAATAGACATAATTAAACATAACTTGAATATGATCGAGAAGGAGGATTTGGCACAACAACTAAAATACTCAAAACAAAATTTCTTCGAAAATGCAAACAAACCGGGACGTTGGCTAGCTTATAAATTGAAGAAACAAAAAGATAAAAAGTGCATTAGTAGATTATGCAATAAAGAGGGGCAGATAATATATCATAACGAAGGGAAAAGAGACATAATTCATGAGTTTTATAAGGAATTATATGCAGAAGAGGGCGGCACTCTTGAAGAAAAAAGCATTCAATGACTCTAAAAAGCCGACTTACCTAAAGTGTCAGAAGAAATAAGACTCATGCTGAACAGAGACATAACACATCTAGAATTAACAGTGGCAATTAAAAGACAGAAAAATAACAAAACGGCAGGCCCAGATGGATTGCCCTCAGAAATATACAAAAATCTTCAAGATCCACTAAATTCCACCTTATTAGAAGTATTCAATGCAGACTTCCGGTTTGCTTCTCGTCGCTGCCAGACGGTCCCTCGGGACCGCCAGCCCCATCGCCTGTAAAGAGCCGCCTTTACAATGGAAAGGCGGCTCGAAAAACTCCATTTCCATGAGGAAATGTGAGATAGAGCAGGTGAGTGTAGGTAGAGCTTTCCGCGAAGCCCCCAGAGTTTTTTTTTTACTCCTGGGGGCGAAGCAGATGAGGCTCCCTATTTCACTCGCCGCTTCTCCGGGCGTTGGGAGACCTCTGCTTTTTTGCAGAGCAAGGCAACGAGAACAAGCCTTTCAAGAAAACTAACAGACTAAGTAAAGAGGATGAGATCTGGACCTGTGACCCTAAATCGCAAGTATTTTTACTTATTTTGCAAAAGATATTGAAGAAAGTAAAAAAGAACTTTTAAAATGGCGACTGCCGAAGTTTGAGCAGGGAAAGCCGAAAGGGAATGTCCTTCCGTTTCTTATTAAGCCACAAAGTAGCGGAATAAATATTCTTGGCTACAATTGAAGAAAAAGCTCCACTTTTGTGCTTTCTCTTTCCTGGAGATTTGATATTGATCTTGTTTGGAAAGAAGCTTTTTTTTTTCTCTCTTTTTGCTTCTTTTTTCTTTCTTAAAAGAGTTTGTCTGTGTGGAAATATGGCGTTTAGACTTACAAAGCCGGACAAACAAGCAGTGGGGGGGGGGGGACTCCCCCATTTATAAACTATATGAACAAGTTCTAAACCTACAGACTCAGAAAACTGATTTTAATATAATTGAATTTCTCTTGGAGGAGATTGTAAGAAGGGATGAGATTGTGAATCAGAACTTTGAAAAATTTAAGCAGGAAATTAAAGAATTGGTGCAATTAAAGTTTGATACTTTGCAACGAAAGATTGCAAAAGTGACTAATGGTTTTTCAGAAATTATTATGAAGTTGGATACAAATATTAATTTATTAGAGTCTAAAATGGAGGAAATTGAGGATAATCTGGATAATAAAATACAAAGAATTGAAAATGATTTGATAAACACTCAAGACAATAGCTTAGAAGAAAAACTTAAAATGGAAGCTGATCAAAAGACTTGTAATGCAGAAAATATAAAACAACGGATTGAAAAAGAAGTTTTAATGATGCAATATAATCTCACAGAATATGCGATTAGACTGAGAGGATTACAGGAAAACAACAGAGATGATTTAAGGAAAATATCTTCTGAAATTCTGGCTGGGATCTTAAAGGTTCATCCTGAGGAAGTATTTTGTAGGATTGACAGAGTTTATAGAATAAACTCCTGGATTGCAAAGCAAAGGCAACTGCCAAGAGATGTGGTGATTTATTTTACAGACAAAGAAATAAGAAATAATATTGTGCAAAAATCTTTTAATTCTACTCTGCATTTGTTTGGAAGAAAGATTTGGATATACAAAGAGCTACCACCTAAGATGTTATTGGAAAGAAAGAAATTTGGTTTTCTGGTGACTGAGCTTAAAAAACGAAATATTCTATTTAGGTGGGATGCTCCAGTTGTTATAATATTGAGATATCAAGGAGCAAGATACCAATTAAATACTGTTGAAAAAGCGGAAGAATTTTACCAAAAATTTTTGAAAATGAGCTCAACATCTTTATGCACAACACAAGATAAGCAGAAGGAGTTGGAAATAAAGGAAAAATATTGAGCTACAGAGGCCTCTGTAGATGAATCGCCTTTGGATTCTTTAGATACCTCAGCTGGATTATCCATAAATAAAAGAGATGTGGCATCGGATTCTAACGTGATGATTCATCAAGTCACAGACAAGCATGGAAATCAATTAGTTGATACACAACTTATAGAAAAGAAATATGAGTCACAAAAGCAAAACCAACAAGATCAAGTTATAAATCAGAATGAAAACCGATCAGTCGATATACAACTCATAGAAAGGAGATTAGGATGGAGATCAAACCCACAACAAGTCAAGAAAAAAAGAAATAGATCTCGCAAAAACAAAAATTTCTAAATTAGGCAACAGTGAAGCCAGTTATTTAAAAGATGACTGAATACATGAAAAGATAGTTGAGGCGAAGTATTGGTTAATATTATCCTGAGGAGAGTGACAGACCTCTGCAATGCTGTAATCTTGGGATGTGAAAAGGGCCCTAAATTGTTGGATTGGAATTATCTATTTTGGACTTTTTTTGATAAATATATCATGTTTATGCTGAGCTACATGGCAAGAGAGCTATGCTGGGGCATGCAGAAGATCTGGTTGTTACCCCATTATGATGGTGGGAATTAATAATCCTGAAGAAATCCATTATTACAGATATTATATGGAATACAATTATAATGTCACTCGGGTGGTTGTTTTCTTTTTTTATATACATGAAGATATTTATTATTGATGGGGGCAGATGATAACTGAGGACTTTGAACATTCTGTTGCAATCAGGATGTTATGTTACCCTAATATGAGTGATGGAGTTAACAATCCAGTGGAGAAACATCAAAGAAGATATTATATGGATTATAAATTTAAAGTCATTGATTTTATCTATATAAGGGAATATTTTTTTTAGTAGGGTGGGCAGAAGAATAAAGATATTAAGAGACAGGCTAGTTTATTGATTGTTTAGTTTAAGAAAAGGGATGTTTAAGAGATATATTTATGGGAGTGGAGGAAATGGATAGAGTTGAATAAATGTTAAATTAGGATTTATTATATAGCTTTATAGGGGAAGGCTGCTTTGAAATGTTATATTAATATACACTAAAGATTAAATGTTAAATTAGGATTTATTATATAGCCTTAAAGTGGAAGGTTGTTTTGAAATGTTATATTAATATATAGATATATGTATGGGGGAGGAGAAAAAGGGCAGATTATTGCTAAATTGGGAGTCATAATAATATTATTATGCTAAATTAGAAGTTATTATACAATGTTATAGTAGAATGTTATTCTGAAATGTATGGTAAAAGGGGGATGTAATAATATTATTAGAAAGAAAGGGTCAGTATTTGGGGGATGGAGTAAGGGGATGGTAAAATATTATATAATCTGTTATGAATTTGGATTTTACTTTGAAGAAGTCACAGGGGGACGGGTGGTGAGGGGGGTTAGGGAGGAGGGGGGAGAAAAAAGGGGGAAAATTTGTATTTGAAAAACTTTTTCAATAAAAAAAAAAGTATTCAATGCAGTTCTTAGAGATGCAAAAATACTGGCCTCATGAGAGGAAGCAATCATCACCTTAATTCCAAAGGACAATTCGGATTTGACACTTGTTAGGAATTACAGACCCATATCTTTGTTAAATTCGGACTATAAGATATTCATGGCCATCATGGCCGAAAGGTTAAAAAGATTCTTAGAGGATTTTATTCATAGAGATCAGAATGGTTTTCTGCCAAGGAGGCAGATAAAGAATAACATCAGAATCATACTAAACGTATTAGAATACTATGAGTCCCATAATGAAAAGAAATTGGCCTTAATGTTTGTTGATGTGCAAAAGGCCTTCAACAACATCAAATGGGACTTTATGTCAAATCAATTAAAACTAATGGAATTTGGGGAGAATTTCATAAACATGTTCAACGGAATCTACTCTACCCAAAAAGCCGAAGTAGTTGTTAATGGTGAAACGACACAGAGTTTCAAAATTCAGAAAGGAACTAGGCAGGGATGCCCATTATCACCGTTATTGTTCGTTCTATCCAGTGGTGAAATCTAAAAATTGTTACTACCGGTTCTGTGGGTGTGGCTTGGTGAGAGGGGGGGTTAATGTGACTGGGTGGGCATGGCCAATTTTTTTTTTTTACTTTTAAAACCATTTTTTCTACAACCTCTTTGGAGAAAAGGTTGTAAAAAAATGCTTTCAAAAGGCTCTGACGATCCCAGCTGAGTTGCCTGATCAGCAGAGACTTTTTTTTCTTTTAAATGCCTCTGACGATCAGGCAATTCAGCTTGGATCGTCAGAGGCATTTAAAAGAAAAAAAGGGTTTTTTTTCTTTTAAATGCCTCTGATGATCCAAGCTGAGTTGCCTGATCGTCAGAGGCATTTAAAAGAAAAAAGTCTCTGCCAATCAGGCAACTCAGCTTGGATCGTCAGAGGCATTTAAAAGAAAAAAAGGGTTTTTTTCTTTTAAAAGCCTTTGATGATCCCAGCTGAGCCGCACGATCATCAGAGGCGTTTTTTTTTTACTTTTAAACACATTTTTTTGGCCAAAGAGGTTGTAGAAAAAATGCTTTTAAAAGTAAAAAAAAGCCTCTGATGTTTGTGCGGCTCAGCTGGGCATGGGGGGGGCAGGGATTTTTGCTACTGGTTCTCCGAACCACCCGCCTCCATCGCTACCGGATAGGGTGATCCGGTTTGAACTGGGAGCATTTCACCCCTGGTTCTATCCCTAGAAGTACTCACTAGAATTATCTGAAAAGATGAACAAATAAAAGGTCTGGAAATAAAAAAGGAAATCTTCAAGGTGCAAGCATTTGCTGAGGACCTTGTGTTCATCCAAGAAGACCCTTTACAATCGGGTGAGAGGTTAATGGAAGTATTGGGTGAATATGGGGAAGTTGCAGGTTTGAGGGTGAACAAGGAAAAAACCAAAATATTAGTCAAGAGTATGAGTAAAATGCAAGAAAAAGAATTGGCTGAGAAAATTAAAATACAGACAGTAAAGAAAGTGAGATACTTAGGTATCTATTTGACGTCAAGATGTGGTACACTATGCTAATCTTCTCTGTATCGTTCCAATTTCAGTATATGTGCTGCCAAAGTGAGTAAATAAAAATAATAAATTGGACTTCCGGTGGTGACGTCATCGTGTTAGGGACAACGAGAACGGATCTCTGCTCTTGAAGCCCCTAATATCCTTGATTTGGGAGGCGATTTAGGCACTATTGACCACGGAGAGGTCAATAGATAAAAGGGGAAATTCTGAGGACCTCGGAGAGGACAGAAATCCCTCCGAAGGTTCAGGAAAAACCCCTTAATCCTGATCGGGAAAAAACCAGCCTCCCTGGCTGGCCCGAAACGTTGACAGCTGATTAGTGGGAAGCGAAGATCACCTGGACCGACCAGGTGGATCCGCCCCAGGTGCCTAATGGATCCTGATAGTTTCCAGAGGGAGCTTGGGCCAGTTCCTGAAACTCTGGCTCACGACTCGGCTGAAGACCTGGTGGCTGCCTGGGATAGGATGGCCGCCAGTGCTGTGGACCGAGTCGTGCCTTTGCGGCCTCTGACCCGACGCCGAACCTGCCCGGCCCCTTGGTTCTCTGAGGAGCTGAGGGAGATGAAGCGCCGGAAAAGACGCCTAGAGAGTGGTTGGAGGGCTAGTCGCTCCGAATCCGACCGAACACTAGTTAGGTCTCATATTAAGACCTATCTAGTGGTGATAAAAGTGGCAAAGTGTAATTACTTTTCCGCTCTTATTGCATCGGCAGATAACCGCCCAGCCGCCTTGTTTAGGGTGACTCGTTCCCTCCTACATCAGGGGGCGTGGGAGGACCCCTTGCAAGGGCAGGCTGAGGAATTTTTCTGTCCCCGTCTCCACACACACACACACACACACACACACACACACACACACACACAGCCAGCCGAGGGTTAAAGGAAGCACTTGGCACGCACAGTTTGTTATCAAAAACTTGGCAGCAATACGAGCACTGACTGCCAAGTGCTTTTTACTTAATATCCCTTCACCAGATAAACAGAAATACACACAGTTCGCAAATAGTCCAGTTCAAAACAAGAAACCTTCGGCAGAGTTTGCAAATAGTCCAGTTCAAAACAAGAAACCTTCAGCAGATTTAAGCGTTGTTCAAAGTGACTAGCCAGAGTTAGTTTTTGTCTGTCACAGAGTCTTAAATGGCCACCACACTCTCTTATATAGTCTCTGGGGTGTGGTCCAGTGACTCAGCCTAATCCCTGGCACGCCTCCTCAACTGCTTCAACCGTTTATCATGCCTTCGTTGGCGTGGATCCAGGAACGACAGATCGCCTCCATCACTATCATCGGAGACACCTGGCTCCTGGCTAATCTCCTCTTCCTCAGCCGGCACCTGAGGCAGTGCCAGAGAGGAGGGGCCTGGAGAGGGAGGCCTGGCCGACTCCTCTCCTTCATGTTCATAAGATAGGCTCGGAGGACGGAGCCACAACAGGAATTTGCACAGTATCTGCACGATAAAATCGCTCAGATTCGGGAAGGCTTGGACTCTGACTGGGTAGATCCCGGCGGGGTGACTGAGGCCGGTCTTGAGAATGTTATCTGGGACAAGTTCAACCCTGTGACTCCTGAGGACGTGGACAGGATCCTGGGGAGGTTAAATGCAACCACATGTTTATTGGACCCATGTCCCTCCTGGCTGGTACTGGCCACCCGGGAGGTAACACGAGGCTGGCTCCAGAGGATTATAAATGCTTCTTTGAGAGAGGGTTTCTTGCCTCCCGCCTTGAAAGAGGCAGTGGTGAGGCCCCTCCTCAAGAAGCCTTCTCTGGACCTGGCTGTTCTGGCAAACTACCGTCCGGTTTCCAACCTTCGCTTCGTTGCAAAGGTTGTGGAGAGTGTGGTTGCGCAACAGCTCCCACAGTACCTGGATGAAACCGTCTATCTAGATCCGTGCCAGTCCGGCTTCAGGCCTGGGTACAGCACGGAGACGGCATTGGTCGCATTGGTGGATGATCTCTGGAGGGCTCGGGACAGGGGTTGTTCCTCTGTTCTGGTCCTGTTAGACCTCTCAGCGGCTTTTGATACCATCGACCATGGTATCATGCTGCGCCGGCTGGGGGGATTGGGGGTGGGAGGCACCGTGTTGCAGTGGTTCTCCTCCTATCTCTCCGACCGGTCGCAGTCTGTGTTGGTAGGGGGGCAGAGGTCGACCTCAAGGTGCCTTGCTTGTGGGGTGCCGCAAGGGTCGGTCCTCTCGCCGCTCCTCTTCAACATTTATGTGAAGCCGCTGGGTGAGATCATCCGTGGTTTTGGGGTGCGATGGCATCTGTACGCTGATGACACTCAGCTGTACATCTCCACCCCAGACCACCCCAATGATGCCCTCGAAGTGATGTCCCAGTGTCTGGAGGCCGTGCGGGTCTGGATGGGGAGGAACAGGCTCAGACTCAACCCCTCCAAGACCGAGTGGCTGTGGATACCGGCGTCCCGATATAGCCAGCTGGTGCCATTGCTGGCTATTGGGGGCAAGTCACTGACCCCCACAGAGGGGGCTCGCAACTTGGGTGTCCTCCTGGACACACAGCTGTCTTTAGAAGAGCATATGATGGCCGTGGCCAGGGGGGCCTTTTATCAGGTTCGCCTGATACGCCAGTTGCGCCCCTTTCTGGATCAGGACTCCTTGTGCACGGTCACTCATGCCCTCGTCATATCACGCCTGGACTACTGCAACGCTCTCTACATGGGGCTCCCCTTGAGGAGCACCCGGAGGCTCCAGCTGGTGCAGAATGCAGCTGCGCGGGTGATTATGGGAGCGACGTGGCGCTCCCATGTAACACCTCTCCTGCACGAGCTGCATTGGCTCCCAGTGGTCTTCCGGGTGCGCTTTAAGGTATTGGTTCTCATCTTTAAAGCGCTCCATGGCTTAGGGCCAGGATATTTGCGAGACCGCCTGCTGCTACCGATAACCTCCCACCGGCCAATACGCTCTCACAGAGAGGGCCTCCTCAGGATGCCGTCGGTCAGGCAATGTCGGCTGGCAGCCCCCAGGGGGAGACCCTTCTTTGTGGGGGCATCTGCCCTGTGGAACGAGCTGCCTCCTGGAATGCGACTGATCCCGGACCTCTGTACCTTCCGTAAGGCCCTGAAGACTTATTTATTTCACCAAGCCGGCCTAGCCTAAATAGTTTTTAATTGGGATTTTAAATTTTATAGACTTGGGGGTTTTAAATTGGGAAGCCAATGATTTAATTCTTTTTAATTATCTTAACTTTTGTATTTGTATGTTTTTTAATTTTGGCTGTTCACCGCCCTGAGTCCCTTCTGGGAGAAGGGCGGTATACAAATTAAATAAATAAATAAATAAATAAATAAATAAATAAATAAATAAATAAATAAATAAATTAGAAGAAGACATCGGTGGAAAAATAAGAAGAAACAAGAATCAAAAGGTACAGCTTTAACCTATAAAGCGTAAACGAAAAGCGGTGAAAGTAATCTCCAAGTAAGAGGCGAAGTAGAGTTAGAGAGGTGGCGACTGAGAATCAAGCGGAGCGGGAATCCATTTTGACAGTGACAGCGCACAAACTGACAGCCGGTGCATTCGGAAGAAATCCAGAGGAGAAAGGCGAGTCCAGACAAAAACTGAACGTTAAATACCTTGCTGTTGGTGAAAAGACAAGATTTAAGGAGAGAAGAAGAGAGGATCGATAGACTTTGGCTTTGACTTATGCAGAGACAGTGAAGAGGCGGTTAACGAGCAGCAGAAACCGGAAGAGAGAGCGACAGAGAAACCCCGCTCATTTGGTACTTAGCGAACATTGGATTTAATTTAATTTAATTTGAATGTAATACTTTTTCTTGGATATTTTTGTGGATATTGGATATTTTCTTGGATATTCTTTTGGATATTAGAACACTTGGCTATTTGGCTATTGGATATTTGGACAATATTTGGATGACATTTAAATACATGGACTAGGACATTTTGAGAGGTGGACGTTTTGGAAACCTGGTGGACATTTAATCTAAAAGACATTGGGACTTTGGACATTGAAAGTAGATATCTGGAAAAAAGGAGCCAGAATGGAATAAGTCTGAAAAAAGAAGAAATTGACTTAGAGGAAGAAGAATCAAATAGAGTGAAGTAAAATTAACTGAATTTAAGTTTGATTATATTGGAAAAACCGGAATCTTCAGGAATTAAACTCTTAGAGAAAATAGAGCAATATGGAAGAGTGGTGGGGCTCAAAATCAACAAACAAAAAACTACAATGTTAACAAAGAACCTGACAAAGGCACAGGAAACAAGATTAAAAGATAAACTAGGAATACAAATTGTCAAGAAAGTAAAATATCTGGGAATCTGGCTCACTGTCAAAGCAACATCAATTAGAGAGGACAACTATATCAAACTTTCTTTCTTTTATTAGATTTATATACTACCCTACTCCCGAAGGACTCAGGGCGGTGAACAGGCACAAAAATAAAATACATAAATACAAAAATTTAAAAGCAAAAATAAAACCAGATTAAACAATTTAGCCCGAGACAAATTTAAAACATCCCAATAATTTAAAAACAGATTTAAAATTTTCAATTTAAAAGAAAAGCGGGGAAAAGGTTAGGCCAGGCCAGCTTGCTGGAATAGGAAGGTCTTAAGAGTGCGGCGAAAAGTGCGGAGATCTGGGATCCTCCGTATCTCCGGGGGGAGCTCGTTCCAGATAGTGGGTGTCCCCACAGAGAAGGCCCTCCCCCTGGGGGCCGCCAGTCGACACTGTTTGGCCGACGGCACCCAGAGGAGCCCCTCTCTATGAGAGTGTACCGGGCGGTGGGAGGCTATTTGTGGTAGTAGGCGGTCCCATAAGTAGCCAGGTCCTAAGCCATGGAGCACTCTAAACTGATGAAACAAATCAAAAAGGATTTAGAATCATGGAATAAACTACAACTGTCATTTCTAGGGAGGATTGCATCTATAAAAATGAATATACTACCTAGACTACTTTACCTCTTTCAAGTAACTCCAATTTGGCCAGGAAAAGATTTCTTCAAGGACCTCAATAAAATAGTTTATAAATATATTTGGCAAGGGAAAAGGCCAGAATTAAAATTGTCAGATGTAAATGCCTTATTCTCCAATGTGTAAATAGTATATGAACGGGGTATCAGGGGTTAATTTATTCTTCACTCCTTAATGTATTCATAATTCACCACTCCCACATCTAGCTCCTCCCATTGTATATATAAGGAGCTGTCTGCATCCTTTTCCTTGCTTCTATCTGTGAATATTCAGTGAATATAGAATGCCTGCTGTAAATAAAAGAAAATATATTCAAACCTCTAACTCTCACTAATCTTATTGAGTCTGATCCTGAAAATATTGCAACAAGCTGGTAGCAGAGGATGGTTAATTGACTCAATAAAAACTTAAAAATGTCTAAGAAAGATAGGCCCAACACCAGGGCATACAGCAAAGAAATGGAAACAGAACAAGAAATAATCAACGAATCCACAAACGCAATTTCGAGAGAATCCGAAGAATACACCACTGAAGACGAAGAAATTATAGATGAAAATGATGACCAGGAGGAAATCGAAATAGAGAATAACGAACTCAGGTCAGAAATATTAAAACTATTAAAGAGCCAGAAGAACGATGAAAGCCTCATCGCGAACCTCCAAGATATGCTGAAGAACAGCGGAGCAGCGAGAGAGAAAAACATCACTAATGAAAAGTCTAAAGACCCAAAAACAGTGAGTGATATGACTGCAGAAAAAAATATTGTGAAGAAGAAAAACGGTGATCCAGCGCGAAATTTTGAATGGCAGCCATCTTGGTTTCAACAGGCCTCCAAGGTGAGCGAAGCAGAGCCAATCAAAAAGCTCAATTCAAAATTTCTGGCGCGAAAAACGTTATCAGACAACGAAAATGAAAAAGAAGATTCAAACTCCTCAGAAGAATCAGAATCAGAAAGTGAAGGTGATTCAACAAACTACCAAATAAAATCAGCAATGAAAACGCTTTTTGCTGCATTTGGGCCAAAACTAAAAATTACTAAAAAGCTAACGAAGAAGCGAGCGAGCAAGCCAATGCCTCAAGACCTGCCCGCTCCCATCCTGACTACGAGAGCGCCGACGCCCGAACCCAGAGAGCCCTGCCGATACCGCCCCACGCCACAGACCGAAGCAAGCACCAACGCCCTCAGAAGAAAAGGAAGAACAGCCGCCGTCGTCAGGACTCCCAAAATCGAACCAGAGACCGATTCATCTGAGGAGGAGCGGAACGAGCGAGCCGCAGTGAGGAGAACCTTTCACGACGACTCCAAGGAAGAAATGGACAACGCGCATGCGCAAGACTACGCAGACGGCCCGGGAAGACATGAACTGGCGAGGAGACCGTGCAGGCTCGTTGCGAGCATCCCCATGCCGTTTTGTAACTTTCTGCATTTACGAGACCACGGACTACCTCAGGTTGTAAGTAATGGACCTAATAATGTCGGAAATTTACCCAGTGACTTCCCAAAGCTAAGGGTAGATGGCATTAATTTGCAAGAATGGTATCAACAGCTCCAGGTTGTCTTTATGAAGGAAAACTTACTGTTTTTTATCACTAGTCCCCCAAAAAGACCTTGGACTCTAAAAATAGATTGTTTACACCATAGAGCATTTTTCTTATTAATATCTAGTGTGTCTCCTGCAATGTATCACAGCATTAAGCCAAATCTGACTGTTTCAGAAATTATTCAATGCATGTTTAATTTGTTTCACAGTGACAGTGTAGCTACCACCACAAGGATGTCTAAAGATTTCTTTTCATCTAGGATTAAACCAGGGGTTTCCATAAGTGAGCACTTAATATCTTTAAACAAAATAAGAGCTGAGCTGCATTTGAGGGGGGAGGTGATTTCAGACCAAACAATGAAAAGTGTTATTATCAACTCACTTGATCCATCATGGGACAATTATATAACACATTTAGACACAATCAATCTAGGATACTTATCCATAGAAAGTCTATCCAATAAATTAATAGCAGAAGACAATTCAAGAAGGAATCGTTCTAACAATCACATAGAACACAAACCATATAGGAAAGTAGCTTTCCAAGAAAAATATAATGAAACATTTAAATGTCATAACTGTGGATCCAGGGAACACAATAGGAGAGATTACCCCAAGATTTCAAAAGAAAGACATAGGTCAGAATATAGAAACAAATACAATTATAGACAGTCTTCCATAGATAGACATAGATATAGAAGCCCACCAAATTACAAAGAGAATAGAGGGGGCAGAGATAATTCAAAGGATAGAAAATCTGGTTCACTAAATGGATTAAATAAACAAGACAACACTAACATACAGCAAAATGAGAACAATAATTGGCTTATTGATTCTGGAGCAACTAATCACACCACTAATAACAAAAATATATTGTCTTCATTTATAGAAGATAAATTTGTAATAAAGGTAGCTAACCAAGAAAAGGTTCAAGTATTAGGTAGAGGGAATGTAACCCTGCCTGGTCTAGGAAAAATAGAGGGGGTATTGTTAATACCTGAAATACCTCATAACATACTAAGTGCCATAAAACTAAGTAGAGATTCTGACATTAACATTGTTTTTTCTAAAGGAAAAGCGACTTTGGAGAAGAATAAAATAAATATAGGCACTGTGATGATTAAAGGAGGCCTACCTTATCTGATAACAAAGGAAAAATGGTTGCATAACATTGATTCAAATATGGAAGATTGTATTGAAGTAGATAATGAAAATATTAGCAACAGTGACAATGATGAATGTAAAATATCTCATGATCACATAGATACACACAATGAAAAAAAACCAAAAATAGGTAAGCCAATTCATGATGAGTGTGCTCACATCTTACATAGGAAGTTAGGACATGCCAGTTTTCCTGTAGTACAAAAAATGACTGAACACGCAGAAGGTGTTAAAATAAAAAATTGTGAAAACTATTTGGAATGCTCAGTATGTAAATCTACAAAACTAAAAACTAGTCCCAGACCAAGAAAATCTACTAGATCAACCAACAAAATTTTTGATTTAGTACACATGGACTTAGTTGGTCCATTAACTCCATCAATCACTTATAGAAAACGTTACTTCTTGACAATAGTAGACGATTATAGCCGCTATGGATTTGTTTATACATTAAAACACAAAGATGAAACCTTTCAAAAATTTAAAGAATTTTACAAACGCATAGAAACACAACACAATATCAAAATAAAACAAATTATGACAGATAGGGGATGTGAATTCATGTCTAAAGAATTCTCCCAATAGTTAAAAGACAAAGGAATGTTACATTACACATCTAGCCCATTTTCTGCGTTCCAGAACGGGATTGCGGAGAGGAAGAACTCAACATTACAAACCATGATTAGATGCACATTGGAAGATGCTGGCTTAAGCAAACAATTCTGGTCAGAAGCCTTACATTATTCAAATTACACACAGAATAGAACCTGGTCCAGCATTGTAAATAAGACACCATATGAAGTGATGTATAATAGGAAACCAAAATTAGCACACATGCACATATTTGGAGTCACTGCAGACGTACACATACCTAAGCAATTAAGAAGAAAGGGAGAAAACGTATCCAGAAGACTCAGATTTATGGGTTACGAGACAGGCACTAAAGGATACAGATTCATTGATAATAATAACAAATTTATAGTCTCCAGAACAGCTGTGTTCCATGAACAGGCCAACTGGTCTAAAATACATCTTAATGAAATATTTCCAAATAACAACAAAGATACAAAATCTCATGAGGAAGAGACTATAGAAAAGCAAGATATCAACAAATATAAAAACAAAACCAAAACATGGACAAATAGCCAACACAAAATAAAAACAGATACACTAACAAAAAAGGAAGCAAGATATTTGCATGATAACGATAGTAAACCTAAAAAAACTATTAGAAACACCAGAAACCAAATACCAAATAAATACAAGGATTATATAATGCATATGGATGGTGAGCCAACAACACCTAATACATATGAGGAAGTGTTAAAACTCCCTAGTAAAGAAAAAGAAAAATGGGAATTAGCGATGAAAAAAGAGATGGAAAGTTTACAAGGACTAAATGTATTTACACCTGCAATTGCACCTAAAGATAAAACAATTATTGGTACCAGGTGGATATATAAAATTAAGAACTTAGAGGGAGGCAATACCCTATACAAAGCTAGACTAGTTGCACAAGGTTATGCACAGAAATATCCGGAGGACTATACTGACACGTATTCCCCCACAGTAAGAACAGAGAGTGTCAAAACAGCTCTAGTGGTAGCATCAGCACTCAATCTTGATGTATTCCAATATGACATACAGACTGCGTATCTACACGCAAAACTAGATAAGGAAATATATGTAAGAGCACCTCACAGTCAATACACAAACAAAAATGAGATTTGGTTGTTAAACAAGAGTTTATACGGGTTAAAACAATCTGGTAAACAATGGTATGATTGTTTAGTAAAAGTACTTAAAACCATGGACTTCAATGCTACCACTGCTGATAACTGTTTCTTTGTCAAAAAGGGTGATGATTACATAGAATTTGTATTGATTTATGTGGATGACATTTTATACATAGGAAAACATAAAGAGAGAAGAGAAACTTTTGTAACTAAGCTAAATGAACATTTCTCGTTAAAATCTCTAGGCAAAGTAAACAAATATCTTGGTGTTCAAATTAATAAGACTAAAAGAGGATTCAAACTTACTCAGAGAGATAAGATCATAGAACTTTTAAATAAATGCAATCTAAATAATGCCAAACCTTGTGATACTCCTATGCAAACTGACTTTCTAAGAAATACTGATGAATCTTCTCCCGAATTCAAAGATAACACATTTTATAGATCAATCATAGGTTCACTTCTTTATATATCTAATTGGACAAGACCAGATATCGCTTTACCACTCAATTTATTATCCAGACATGTCAGCAAGCCAACAATGTATCACTGGGAAGCTGTTAAAAGAATTTTAAGATATCTGAAAAGTACACTAGACTTTTGTTTAATGTTAGAACCTAACGATAATAAAGAACCAAAGCTTACATGTTACGCAGATGCGGACTGGGCTGGAGACACCTCATGTAGAAAAAGCACATCTGGCTATATATTCCTCTTAAATGACTGTCCAGTTTACTGGTACACTGGTAAACAAGAACTAGTGGCCACTTCAACGACAGAAGCAGAATATGTTTGTTTATCCAAAGCTGCAAATAACCTTGTATGGTTTAATGATTTAATTTCAGATGTTTGGAAAAAACCTGCTTTGCCTTTTGTTATGCATGAAGACAACAAAGCAGCCATTGAAATATCTAGATCTGACGCCATTGGACAAAGGTCCAGACACATAGATATAAAATTTAAACATGTGAGACAATTATCTCAGGATGGATTTATTAAAGCAGTGCATTGTGATACTTCAGAACAATTAGCTGACATCTTGACAAAGCCTTTACCTTCTAAGCAGCACAAATATTTAACTTCTAAATTGTATGTTTTGTATTGTCCTGAATCTGAATGTAATTGGTGTTGCATAATGAATCGGCATTTAGAGGGGGATTTGTCAGATGTAAATGCCTTATTCTCCAATGTGTAAATAGTATATGAACGGGGTATCAGGGGTTAATTTATTCTTCACTCCTTAATGTATTCATAATTCACCACTCCCACATCTAGCTCCTCCCATTGTATATATAAGGAGCTGTCTGCATCCTTTTCCTTGCTTCTATCTGTGAATATTCAGTGAATATAGAATGCCTGCTGTAAATAAAAGAAAATATATTCAAACCTCTAACTCTCACTAATCTTATTGAGTCTGATCCTGAAAATATTGCAACAAAAATAAAATGCTTACAAGATACCCGAGATAAAGGAGGATTAGGTTTACCGGACTGGGAGCTATATTACAAAGCAGCATCGCTAAATTGGATAAAAGATTGGATAAACCTCAAAAATGAAAATAATAAATTGGAAAATTCTAGCCTTCTAAAATGACAATATGGAGAATTGGGAGGATGAATGTGAGATATTAAGGGAAATGTTTGAAAAAATAAGAGAAGCATTTAAGGGAAATAAGGAAGCAGAGGATCGGTTAGAATGCAAGAAAAAAGAAAGAGAAAAGATGAATGAGAAGCAAGAGAAACAAGGAAAAATATTGAAAAGGAAATAAATGAAAATAAAGATAAAGATGATTACACTGGGATTAACAGTGATAGAATAAAAATGGATAAGAGAGAATACATCTCAAAACTGAAAAGAAGAGAAATAAGTGGGGAAATATTGAGAGGGAAAATTAACAGAGTGAAAATTAAACAAAAGAGGCAGAAAGGGAGATATAAGAAAAGGAAGAGGAAGAAGGTAAGGGAATGGGAGAAAGGGAGGAAAGCATCAAGAAATGGGATTGTGGAGAGTTTAAAAGAAAATGGTTAAGAGTCAGTGAAAATATTAATATGTTAATAAAGAGAAGGATGTTAGTTGTAGAAATTATATGTGAAAATATTGTTTAATGTAAAATAGATCAGTAGATGAAATGTGGAAAAAAATGAACTATGTTTTTGATGTTGGAGGAAGCACTAAATGGAGAGAAATAAAAGCAACAAAAGAATTAATTGAAATTAAGATGAGAATTGAAATTGAAATGTAAAATTGAATGAAAATGAAATGTAAGTAAATGATGTAAATGACAGACTTGTAAGAAGTAAAACAGAAGAAATACATTGTTAAAGGGAAAAAAGCAAGGGTTGGAAGATTATTTTAACAAAGGTTTCAAGGAAAAAATGCAATAAGTTGAAATATTTGTTAATAATTAAAAAGAGGGGGGAATTTTGAGTAATATTTTTAATAAATGAGAAAGATAGGGGTTGCCTGGACACCATAGTGGAAAATATTAAATTGAAAATGAATACAGCAATAGAGAGAGATGAAAGAGGTGTAGAGAGTAGAGTAGAGAGATGGAAGAGAGGGGAGGAAGGAAGAGAGGGGAAATCAGAGTAGGAGAGAAGGCTAGACAGGGAGGAAGAAAGGAGGAGAAAGAGAAAGGAAGAGGAAGTAGAGAGGAGCAGGAGAGGAGGGAAAAAGAAAGTAAGAAGGAAAGAAGAGAGGGAGATGGCAGGATTGAGAAGAAAGATTGCTGTACAACAAAAAAGATGAAATGGAAGAAAGGCAACCCCAAACATATATAAATATACTAAGATAAAGAATGAATGGTTAAAAAATAAAAGAGAATAAATATGAATAAGCAGGAAAATTAGAATTTGAGGGCGAATGAAGATATTGTTTATATAAGTAAGCATAGAAATATTGAGATATGATTAAAAAAAGGGAAAAAAGAAAATTATGGCAAAAATTGTAATTGAGTAAAATGTATTTGAATTTGATAAATTGTATAAGATAAGATTTGGCCAATACTCTGTTCAAAAAAGATGTGGGTGAATGTGGGAGGAAAAAAAACCAATAATACTTGATTAAAAAAAAAAGATGTGCTACACTAAAGGAGGACAATTACAATAAATTAGTGGACCAAATTAAGGTAGATTTGGATAGGTGGAAAAACCTGCAACTTTCCTTCATGGGGAGAATCGCGACAGTCAAAATGACTATAATAATAATAATAATAATAATAATAATAATAATAATAATAATAATAATAATAATAATAATAATAATAATTTTATTTCTATACCGCCCTTCTCCCGAAGAACTCAGGGCGGTGTACAGCCTATTAAAAACACAAAACAACATCAGTTAAAATAGTTTAAAATTATTAAATAAATTCGGCTAAATTTTAAAACCCCAGAAATTTAAAACCCAATTTAAGATTGTTATGTTGATAGCCCAGCCTGGCGGAACAACAGGGTCTTGAGTGCGCAATGAAATACCCGAAGGTCGGAGATCTTACGAAGGTCAGAGATCTGACTATATTGCCAAAGATACTCTTTCTATTTCAAACCATACCAATAAGATTGAAAAAAGATTTTTTTTAGAAATTTAAATAAAATAATAACTAAATATATTTGGCAAGGGAAAAAACTCAGAATTAAATTGAAATTATTGCAAGACTCGAAAGAAAGAGGTGGATTTGGACTCCCTGACTGGGAAAAATACTACCAGGCGGCAGCACTCACATGGATCATGGAGTGGATTAATTTAAAAAACAGGAGGCTGCTAGCACTGGAAGGACATGACATGCAAACAGGGTGGCACACGATCCTCTGGGACGGGAAACATAAAGCACACCAATACTTCCAGAAACACCTCATCAGAAGAGCTCTATTGGATGTCTGGATTAAAACTAAGCAACAAAATTATATAGAAATTCCCAATTGGCTGTCGACCCTGGAGATGTTTGTACATCCAAATTTCATGAAATTAGGAAGAGTGATCATGTATAAAGACATATTGAATGAAAAAGGAGAGCTGAGGTCTAGACAGGATTTACAAGAAGAAGGGATAGAACTAGAATGGTGGGCATATCTTCAGATTCAATCCCGATACGTGAGAGATAAAAATGAATGGGGCATAAGGACCGAACCAATAGAATTGGACGAAATCCTACAAGGGGCAGATGTGAAGATGATTAGGAAATTATATAAATATTTACTGGATTACGACATGATAGAAGAGCAAGTGAAAGAGACCATGCTCACCTGGAGTAAGAATTTTGGGTATGGCATAGAGCTAGATAGCTGGCAAAAACTATGGGAGAGGAACAAAAAGCTTACCCTAGCCACTGCATACAAAGAAAATTAATACAAGATGTTTTACAGGTGGCATTTCCCACCCACAAGACTGGCCAAGATGTGCAAAAATTGCTCACTGATATGTTGGAAATGTAAAGCAACACTAGGCACTTATTATCATATGGGGGGTGGGGGTGCCCGAAAGCCAAGGACTTTTGGCTCCAAATAAAACAGTGGCTAGAAGAGATGTTAAACCAGACGATAGATATGACGCCAGAACTCTTCCTTCTGGGTATAGTAAGGGATAATTACAAAAAAGAAGAAATATATTCTCGGCTCCCCTAGGACTGTGTCCACGCTCAAAGAACACGCTTAAAGCCAAGCTGGTGTATCTTCATTTAATCGTGGCAATCAGCGCTTACAGAAACCGGAATGCAAAGCTAGCAAAACAAAGACGCAGCTGTCACGCCCTTGCAAGCGAGTCCTTATATAGTTCCTTCCAGATTACATTCAGCTGGAAGGTCTCGTACTTCCTCATTTCCTTCGGATGTACTGGGATGCCGTCACTTTTCTAGAGTGTTCTCAGAGTAGTAAGCTAATCCCATGCGACCCCATAAGGCACCCGTGCACATAAACGCCTACTCGGAAGCCTATTCCACCACCATCACCCATGTGGCTCAACCCCCCCCCTTCCAGCCGGGTATTCATGTTCTGCCGGTGCATGGACACGATGTCGAGTGCTTCTTGACGCTCGACAGGCGGCTCCCCCTACCAGGCGTCCGTCTAAGAGGAGGAGACAAAAAGAGATGATATTAATGGTCAGGTAAGGGATGTGGTTTCTGGGGGTTTGCTTTGTGGAACTTTCTCAGCAATCTAGGGGCGTTTATGTCTTTTACAGGTACCCAGGATGCTTCACTATCAGGATACCCTGTCCAGCGGACTAAATAGTATAACTGGCCTCTACGTAGTTTGGAATCGATGATGTCTTGTATTTCATAGTGGGCACCGGTTACCGGGCCAGGAGGTGGTTTTGGTGTTGTAGTGGGTGTAGTGGCCGGTTTTAACAAGCTAGAGTGGAATACCGGATGGGTCTTTCCCAATAAGGGGGGTAGTTTTAGCATGAATGTTACGGGGTTAATTACTCTAATGATAGGAAATGGGCCTATATATTTGGGTCCTAGTTTTTTACTTGGTAATCGTAGCTTTAAGTATTTTGTTGACAAATAAACCAGGTCTCCGATCTGAAAAGATGGACATGTAGCCCTCCTTTTGTCTGCCTGGAGCTTGTATTCATCGGCTGCCCGTGTCAAAGCGGTTTTTACGTGAGGCCACACAGCATTCACGTTAGTAGCCCAGTCGTTGGGAGTCATAGGTTTTTGGAGGGAAAGGTCTAACTCCGGGATAGCAGGGAAGTCCCTCCCCATGACTACCCGGAACGGAGTAAATCCAGTACTCCGATGTACTGCGTTATTGTATGCCATTTCAGCAAATAGAAGGTAATCAACCCAATCGTTTTGTTGGTAGGTAACGTAGGAGCGTAAGTATCGTTCTATCATGGCATTCGTGCGTTCAGCAACACCGTTCGTACTAGGGTGATAGGCTGAACTAAGGCCCTGGGTTGACCCTATATCACGGAGAAACCCTCTCCAGAATCGGGCAGTGAATTGTACCCCTCTGTCTGATATTATCCTCTTAGGCACTCCATGCAAACGGTAAATATGTTGTAGGAATAAACGTACCAGGCGTCGGGCAGAGGGTAAGCCTTTACATGGAATAAAGTGGGCTTGCTTTGAGAAAAGATCGACTACTGTCCAAATAACGGTATAACCTCTGCTACTGGGAAGGTCTACAATGAAATCCATGGCTATTTCCTCCCATGGTCTGTTTGGTTCGGCTACGGTTTGTAATAAGCCCAGTGGCTTCCCTGGTTGTGGCTTGGATACCGCGCATGTGTGGCATCCCCGGACGTATTGGTCAATGTCTTTCCTCATTTTAGGCCACCAGAATTGTCTGCGCGTCAGATGTAGGGTTTTAAGGAACCCGAAGTGTCCGGCGGTTTTCCTATCATGGCACTGGAGTAACACTCGTTGTCTCAATGTTGCTGGAATATAGAGTTTATCTCCCCACCACGCTAGGCCATCATGGTGGGTTAGGGATGCTGCATTGTTTTGTGCCCATGCGTCCATCCGAATGGCTTTCCGTAAAAGCGTGAGCCAATCCTTGGTCTGCGGGGCTGTCAATACATACGCTTTTAGGGGTGAGATTACTGCTTGTAAACCCTCATCTCGTTTACTGTGATATTGCGGCATCCGTGACAACGCATCCGCTAAAAACATTCCTCTAGCTGGCTTATACACGAGGGCAAAACGGAACCGCTGAAAATATTGTGCCCATCTCACCTGTTTTGGGGACAGTTTCCGAGGTGTTTGGAGGGCCTGTAGATTCTTGTGATCCGTCCAGACCTCGAACGGTATGGGATTACCCTCCAGTAGGTGCCGCCATGTCTGTAACGCCCATTTTACGGCATAGGCCTCTTTCTCCCACACTGCCCAGTTCCTTTCTGCGGTTGTAAATTTTCGGGAGGTGTATGCACAAGGCCTTAACATACCGTTCGCATCTTTCTGCATTAGAATAGCTCCTACTGCCACGTCACTAGCATCCGCTTGTATTACGAACGGTTGTGACGTGTTAGGGTGTATCAATACGGGTTCAGTGGCAAAAGCCCGTTTAAGATTTTCAAAGGCTTGTTGGCATTCAGATGACCATTGTAGTTTGTATCCCGGCCTAGGCTTTTTCCCAGGGGCCACCACACCTTTTGTTCGCAATAGCTCCGTTAATGGTAATGCTGTTGTTGCAAAGGACGGAATGAAATGTCGATAAAAGTTTGCAAAACCTAAAAAACTTTGCAGTTGTTTACGGGTTTGCGGAGCTTTCCACTCTAAGACCGCAGCTACTTTCTTCGGGTCCATCTGGATACCAGTACGACTAATTCGAAAACCTAGATAATCGATCTCCTCCCGGTGGAACTCACATTTTGAGAGTTTTACAAAAAGATGTGCGTCCAGCAACTTGGTCAGGACCTGTCTAACCAGCTGGACGTGTTCTTCCATTGTATCAGAGTAGATCAAAATGTCGTCCAGATAGACTAAGATGCCCCGATATAGGTGTTCATGTAAAATACCGTTTATAAGCTGCATAAACACCGCTGGTGCCCCTTGTAGACCAAAAGGCATCACCAGGAACTGGTAGCTGCCGAGGGGAGTGTTAAATGTGGTTTTCCACTTGTCTCCCTGACGTATCCGTACCCGATAATAGGCTTCGCGGAGGTCCAATTTCGTGAAGATTTTCCCTGACGCCAGGGTAGCCAACAAATCAGTTATCAGCGGCAGGGGGTACAACGGTTCTACGCAGACAGCATTCAATCCCCGGTAGTCAACACATAAACGTAAGCCGCCATCCTTCTTACCTCGAAAGAGGACGGGTGCCGCTAAATGCGAATGACTGGGACGAATAAATCCCCGGGCCAGGTTTTTATCTATATACGTTCGCAATTCCTTCAGTTCCTGTGGTGTCATCGAGTACATACGGGGTTTTGGCAACCAGGCTCCGGGAAGTATTTCGATACCACAATCCGTATCCCGATGGGGGGGCAGGATGTCACATTCTTCCTCGCTAAATACTCGGGCGAGGTCATTATATGCTTGGGGGTATGTACCTTGTCTTGTTGTTTCTTGCTGGAGAGCCACCCTCTCTTTTGTACATGGCAGTCTGAGCCTACGATAACCCCCCTCCCACCAAATGTGTGGTTCCCACCTGTCCAACCACGCGAGCCCAAGAATGATGGGTTCGATCATCTGGGTTACTACAATGAACCGGATCATTTCCTGATGGGCTCCTATTTGCAGGAATACGGGTTCTGTAACACTGGCGGTAGGTGTGCCTCCCCGGATGGACCCATCCATCTGCTCGAATTTAATGGGGGTACGAAGAGTCAGGATCCGAAGGCCTAAGCCCTCAGCTACCGACTGCCGCATAAGGCATCGAGTACAGCCTGTATCAATTAAGGCTTTTTGTTCACACTCCTTCTTAGTGACAGGATGTCTAAGGGTCACTGGTATCAGGAAGGGGTGTACAGGGTCACTTACCATAGGATCCTGCAACTCATCTCCGTTGTCGCTTTCTTCGGATGCGTCGGGGACACGAGCCGTCCCTGGCATGGTATTACTGGACCGGTTTGTCGGTTCTAACGAGGGCATCTGCGTGGCCGCCCTAGAGCGTTCTGGTGTTCGTAGGGGTCGGTCACGTGGCGTGGTAGTCGGAACGGATGGCCGGGGAGTTGACAGTCGCGGGGCTGCGACGGGGCAGTCCGCAGCTCTATGACCCTCTTGGTTGCATCGAAAGCACCGGAACGGGCGTCTGTTCGCCTCAGTAGCGGTCGGCCCGAATGCCGGGGTTCCTCTAAACGCCCCGCAGTCACTGGATCTGCCACCTGGACCACGACGGGACTGGAACGGTGGTGTGTTCCGAGGCCTGAATTCTCGTAAACCAACGTCTAGGCTCACCGCTGCCTTGTACCATTCGGACAGTCGTGGGCCTAGACCCCGGTATACACAGGCCTGTTTTATTTCTCTATCTAGCCCTGCCTGGAATTGGTGGATAAGTAATCGCTCTGGCCACGAATGGAGTTTTCCTGCCAGATTACGGAACTCCTTGACATAATCCTTGGCAGGGCGACCACGCTGTTGTAGGTTGACCAATTCACCTTCGATGACCTGGGTCCGAGTTTCATCCTCGAACCTATTGCGTAATGCTTCAAGGAACAGGCCCAGATCCGTTAACTCGCGGGCGTGTTCACTATGTAAATCGGCGACCCATTCAGCTGCCTCCCCCATTAGCACTGCTGTGACCGCCACGACCATGGACCACTGCGAAGGATATAATCTGCCATAAAGGTCCATATGGCTTATTACCTGACTCAGGAACAGTGCCACCTTTCCTGCAGTTCCATCAAATGCAGCCTGCACAGGCGGTAATCCCCAGGGATGTTGCTGGAGGGGGGGTGCCCAGGGACCGTGGCCCCATGCCGGTAGCGGGTCTCTGTAACGCTGTTGCGGTGGCCTATCTCCTGTGCCGGGTAGCTGTCGAGGGGCGTCTCTCACGGGATCTACTCTCCTCTCTCTCCCGGGCTGTGTAGCGGCACCGGGAGTTGCGTGGCTGCCCTTGCCCCCACCGTATGAATGTACAGCCTGTCTCCGCTCTCCACTCACCCAGCGTTGTTCACGCCCCTCCAACTTCAGCTTCGGGCTGGCAAGGCGGAATTTGCTGTCAGAACTCCCACCCGCCGTACCGCCTCCCGACCAGGAGGTGGCTCCCTCCATGCTGGGCGCCCATGGCTGCCAGGAGGGCGCGTCGCGAAAGCTCGCCTCGCCAAAACGGTCGCGTAGGAGCTCTAGGGTGGAAGCCCCCAGGCCAGTGGAGTGGCTCCAGTTCCCTTCCTCGTCTTCCAGCCATCGCCGTTCCCTCCAATCCTGGAACTGGGAACCGGCATAGGGCGGGGTTTGAAGACGCATCCCACCTGTCTCTGGGCCGGGCGTCTCCCGGGCGTTGCGTTCGCGTTCCTTTCGTTCACTAGGGGCGCCGTCGACCCCGGGCTCATGCTGTTTCGACTGCACCACCGGCGGGCTGGCCGCCCCATCCATCCCGGCGTCAACCTCCTCCTCCGCTTCGCCCACGGTCTCCGCTGTATCCTCCGGCAGCACGTCGGCCGCTACGCCCTCTGCCATCCCGTTCCTTCCTTCACGGGGGGGGGGGGGGCGGCTCCAAAACGGCTTGTGAAAAGGGAGAGCTGCGTCTTCCTCTCGGCTCCCCTAGGACTGTGTCCACGCTCAAAGAACACGCTTAAAGCCAAGCTGGTGTATCTTCATTTAATCGTGGCAATCAGCGCTTACAGAAACCGGAATGCAAAGCTAGCAAAACAAAGACGCAGCTGTCACGCCCTTGCAAGCGAGTCCTTATATAGTTCCTTCCAGATTACATTCAGCTGGAAGGTCTCGTCCTTCCTCATTTCCTTCGGACGTACTGGGATGCCGTCACTTTTCTAGAGTGTTCTCAGAGTAGTAAACTAATCCCACGCGACCCCATAAGGCACCCGTGCACATAAACGCCTACTCGGAAGCCTATTCCACCACCATCACCCATGTGGCTCAACCCCCCCCCTTCCAGCCGGGTATTCATGTTCTGCCGGTGCATGGACACGATGTCGAGTGCTTCTTGACGCTCGACATATATCTTATGGTACATGTTATGTAATTAGGTTTCTTGGCGGGAAGTTTGAACTAACTGACCATCAGCTGATTGGCTGACCACCACAGCTGCAAGGTATATAAAGGGAGCTGTTTCCCTAGGTCAGTTGCTGGGTTCTCACCCTACAATAAAGAGCTGTTGTCACTCACTGCCTGGCTTGCTGCGTCCTCATTCGCCCAACTTAACATTGGCGACAAAGGTGGGATCTGAGGCCAGAAGCCAAGGAAAGAGCTGAAGCCACAGCCGAGAAAGAGCTGAGGCCACGGAAAGAGCTGAAGCAACGAGCCGAGAGAGAAGGGGAACACCCGAATCCAGAATCCAGCCAGGCGAGCGAGCAGAGCACCGGAGAAGCAAGAAACGATGTCTGCCTACACACCGCCAGTGCCTTTCAACCCCAAGGAAGAAAAGTGGGGATCCTACATGTCCCGGTTCGAGTGTTTCATGGTGGCCAACGACCTGCAAGGGCTACCGGACGTGCGGAAGAAGGCCCTGTTCCTGAGCCACTGCGGACCACGGGTGTTCGACACGGCCGAAGCCTTATCGGAGCCGAATTCGGTCCACACTATATCATGGTCAACGCTGCAGACCCTGCTGAAAGACCACTATGCCCCAACGCCTTCGAAGTACGTCCAGTGGTACGAGTTCCGGCAAAGACTGCAGCAGGACGGAGAGTCAATCAGCGAGTACGTCACTGCCCTATGTAAGGCTGCAAACCAATGCGAATACAGAGACTTGGATGAAATGCTCCTAGAGCAACTAATTTGCAGAGTGAGGGACGGCCGGCTACAGAGGCCACATCGCCCGAGTCTGCAGGGCTAAGCAGGCGCAAGGCTACAAACCACGTGGCCAAGCCTGCCAAGCCGAGACAGCGCCGTGCCGGAGGCCCAATAAAGATGGCTGAAGCCGGAAGGGCGCGAAATCTGAAGACATCGAGGCCTACACTATCCGAATCGGCCAGACCTGCACATCTCCCAGAGAAAAGACCTACACCGCGGTCGAGATAGAGGGACGTGAGTGCCAGATGGAGATCGACACAGGATCCCCCATAACCATCATGTCGTGGGACAATCTAAAGAAGGCCATCCCCAGCGTACACAAGCGGCAGCTCCAACCACAGCGGCGCAGACTGAAAGACTACCAGGGGAACTGCATCCCCATAGAAGGAATCAGCGAGTTCCAAGTGCAATATGGGGAATTCCGCGAGAAGCTTCCCCTCACCATCATCAGCAGCAAGCTCCCAAGCCTCCTGGGCATGGACTGGTTTCGAGCCCTGGGCATGGGATTCACCGGAGTCCGCAACGTACGAAGCACCCTGAAGGACAACCTGATGCAGGAGTTCCAGGACGTGTTCAACGAGCGGCTTGGCAAGTATGTGGGGACCCCTATCTCATTCAACCTCAACCCCAACATTGCCCCAATTTGATTGAAACCAAGGAGGGTACCATTCGCCCTCAAACCCAAAATAGACATCGAGCTGGACAAATTAATCAAGCAGGGGGTGCTTGTGCCAGTCGACCACGCCAGATGGGAGACCCCAATTGTGACACCCGTAAAGCCGGACAGGTCAGTGCGCATATGTGCAGACTATAAGTGTACAATTAATAAGGCTCTTCAACAGAGCGCTTACCCGGTTCCAATTGTACACCATTTACTGCATTCCCTAGGCCCCGGCAAGATATTCGCTAAACTTGATCTTGCGCAGGCGTACCAGCAGCTGCCGGTAGATGGCGCTACTGCAGAAGCGCAGACCATAGTAACTCACAGAGGTGCCTTCAAATGCACCCGCCTGCAGTTTGGAGTTAGCATAGCCCCGGGACTATTTCAAAGCACTATGGAGCGGCTGTTGCAAGGGATCCCCGGGGTGGTCCCATATTTCGATGATGTACTTGTCACCGCTGAAGATGAACAAGAACTAGGGGGAGGCTCAGAAAAGTCCTGCAAAAATTCAGGAATGCTGGACTCAGGGTCAAACGCAACAAGTGTATGATCGCGGTCCCCTCCGTAGAATTCCTGGGGTACCGAGTAGATGGCACCAGCATACACCCTACCAAGTGTAGGATCAGGGCAATCCAGGAGGCCCCTACCCTAAAAGACAAGGCGGAACTGCAGGCGTTTCTGGGACTTTTAAATTTCTACACAATTTTCTTGAAGGACAAGGCAACAGTGACTGAACCCCTGCACAGACTGTTAGCTAAGAAGTCCACTTGGAAATGGGGGAAGGCCGAGACTACTGCATTCGCGAACATAAAAAAACTGCTGTCAGCCAAGAGTTTCTCAATACAATACAACTCTACGCTTCCCCTTGTTTTAGCTTGTGATGCGTCCCCTTTCGGCGTGGGAGCTGTTGTAAGCCATAGACTGCCTAACGGCCTAGAGGCACCCATCGCCTACTACTCCCGGACACTCTCCAGTGCCGAGCGGAACTACAGCCAGCTGGATGAAGAGGCCCTCGCTGCCGTCTCAGGGGTAAAGAAATTCCACGAGTACCTATTCCGGAGGGACTTCGACCAAATCACCGACCATCACCCGCTTCTGGGTCTCATCGCAGGAGGCCGACCAACACCGGCAGCCCTGTTGCCCAGGATGACACGCTGGGCCATCTGCTTAGCAGCCTACTCTTATCGATTGATACATCGTCCAGGAGCAGACATGGGCAACACCGACGCACTCAGCCGATGCCCATTACCAGATAAGCTAGAAGACCCCACACCCGGCATCCCCATCCTGCTGATAGACGTATTGGACTCGGGACCTATCACATCAGCAGAAGTAGCGAGAGCCTCAACCAAGGACCACATGATCTGGACGGTCGCGAGTTGGGTGACGAGGGGGTGGCCGGAGAAGACTGAGGGCGGGGAATTTAAACAGTACACGAGCAAACGGGACGAACTAACCATGCAAGGGGGGTGTCTGTTATGGGGCGATCGGGTTATTGTTCCCTTGTGCCTAAGGGAAAAGATTTTAATGCTGTTGCATGAGGGGCACCCTGGGATCGTTCAGATGAAGGGACTAGCCAGGAGCTACGTCTGGTGGCCTAACATTGACATAGACATTACCGAGTGGGTGGGGAGATGCCAGCCCTGCCAGCATCCCATGAACTGATATTCGCTCAACTGGCAAAAGAAGGGGAATGTCACTGCGTTATTTTATTTACCAGCTGAGCTCATTATTTCTGGACTGTCAGACTCTCCGTAGCTTTGCCAACTTCTTATCAGTAAGCTACGTGTTTCCGCATCCACCCACATTCCTTCACTTGCTTCTCACCTTCTCTTCCCTTTGTTCTCCTGCCAGCAAGGTCCGTCTTTGGATCGGCAGGAAAATTATTTTCAAAAATGTAACAATTAACTTTTCTTAGTTAGTGAGGTGTTTTATTTTCACCATAGCGTATGAACCAAAAATATGAATGTTTTTAAGATCAGGCTTGTAGCCATACAACATGAAGAAAGGAGTCTGATTTGTTACACTGCTCCAAGTACGGTTAACAATGTAATTTGCATACTTGATAGCTTCACCCCAGTATATCAGCCCTGCCAGGAGTCTAGGCCAGATCCACCGACAGCACTGGTGAGGGAGTGGGAAAGACCCAAGGGCCCCAAGATCTGATAAGAGCGCATAGGCAATTAGTTTTTAGCTACTGAGGTACGCTAATTATTTTGCTAAGATGCCGAAACAGAAGAAAAACAAATACAAAATGTATTTTGCTGAGAAGGTGGCAGAAAGGAGGTTTTCAGATTTCCAGCCCCTTACTACAGCCACACGCCTGGAACAAGAAGAAGCCGTGGGAGAAGGAACGAAGGGAGATAACAGAGAAATTGTTTTTGAAGATAACGTACTGGAACTGAGGTCAGTGACGTCTTCTTCTGAATATGCATGCTCTCAAAAAGTCTTCCCAGAACCTTCTGAATTTGTAATGCTCGGTGCAAGGCCAAAGCAAACTGCCGAGCAAAATTACTCCCACGCAGAGAGAGAAACAATTCATTATTCTCCTCGAAGCTCTAAGCTCACCCTGGATGAGCTGGCTATGAAAGCCTATCGTGAACGTATAAAATTCTATGAACAGGAGCTATCCCAGGCAAAAATGGCTATATCTATGCTTGAGCAAGATAAGGAAGAATCCCGTGACTTAAATTTTTCAAAAAGAGCCATATTGTCTTCTTCCTCAGAGCCAAAGACACTCCCCCTGGTGGATTCTGTGCCAGGCCAATTAAGGCAAAGAGCACTGCATACGTCACATGAAAGTCTCCCTGATCAAGTTACATGTAAACCTGCCACACAGTCATTTCTTGTAACTGGGCTGCCCAAAGCTAAAGGTGCAGCACCATCTGCTGGTGAAAGAAATCTACTACAGGAAGCTGAAATGCCACAAGTGTTTCCACAGGCCCGAACTCAAACACCCTTTTGTTGGTGTCCTTTTAGATGGAACACAATTAAACTTAATGAAGCAAAGGCAAATGACTGCATCTCCAGCAGGTCATGCCAATATTGCAGATCAAGCACAAATGGCAACTGGAATACAGCAGATTCCAGTGCATCAGCCACAGAAGCTACAAATGCCTGCATATGTGCCCCAGCCACAAGTGCAAATAGGGCCAGCTCCTGGCCCACCTCCAATGGCACAACCAAGACCATTTTTAGGTCCACAACAGGCACAGCAAATACCACAGGCATTTCTGCCAGCACAGCCAGCATACCAAATGCAGGCTCCTTACCAGGCATTTTCTGTCTCTCCACTAACTGGTGAGTCAAAACTAAAAATGTCAGGACACAATTACAAAGCCTGGGTCAGTGAGATTACACTATTGCTTCTTAGAGAAGGCACTCACTGTATGGTTTTTAACCCTCCTGGACAACCATGGGATTTTGCAATAAGAGATTTAGAGATTAGAGCCCGCACAACATTATTGATGTCCATGGATACTGAACTGCAGGTCACTTTTCCACCAAATACAACAGCCCAACAAATTTGGGCTGAATTGGAAAATTGCTACAGGCCTATCTCAATTGAATCTTCATGTTTACTCATGTCTGAACTCCACGGTTCGAGATTGAAACGTGATGAACAAATTGGAGGACATTTGACCAAACTGAAAGGACTGAGAACAGAATTGAGAGGAAGAGGCCATAACATTGAAGATATTCAAATGATCAGCATCATTATTAACTCTTTGAATTATGAATGGAAAGATGCCGTTACAAAAATTAACCAAGTCCCTATTGCTCAACGCACAGTGGACAATGTCTGTAGACTTTTAATTGAAGAAGAGGCATTCATGTTGGCCACGCCACATTTGAGAGGACCACCCGCATCAAGAGCTCCAGCTAGGCGCCCCTTCCGAGGAAGGACCTACGCTCCAAGGATGCCAAGGTGCAACACCTGCAATCGTGTGGGACATGCCACCCGGGATTGTCCCCAACGAGTTCCAGCTCCCGTCACGTACCAGCCCAGAGGAACAGATTCCAGAGGCAGAGGCAGAGGCGGAAGACAAGGTCGTCGTGGTCCCCGGCGTGATCCACAAACTCCACTCGCCACACTGGCTTTAACCAATGATCCACAACCTCAACCAGAGTACGACAGACGACTCCTGTGGACTTTGGACAGTGGTGCAGCATTGCACGTTACCTACAGAAAGGAACTTTTCACAGAAATGCACGAGCCTGAACCAGAACTACGTGAACTTTACTCTTTTTCAAATCATCCTTGTCAGGTCAAAGGAAAAGGAACTGTTTATGTTGAAGAGCTCGATGCATTCATTCCTGATATTTATTACATACCAACAGCAACCAGTAACTTGCTTAGTCAGAGTCACTTGTCTAGAATGTTAAAGTTCCAGGTTCACCACCTTGAAAATGCAAATTACATAGTTAAAGATGGAGATATTGTTGCTGGAACCATATTAATTGGTGGTGTTTATTACTTAAAGCCAAAGCCTAAAACACAAACACAGGCAAGTATACAAACTCCAAAAAGGGAGAGCACAGGCCCAGAGAGAGATGCTCCAGAGAGAGATCCTGTTGCTATTCCAAAGGGTCCTAAAGCCAACAAAAAGAGAATTGGTAAACAGGTTGCTCAGAGCAAGCCTGAGGTTCCTCATAAAAATGTTAATGTTGAGAATTCACTAACTGGTAAACCTTTGCATTCCAGGTGTATCCACAAATGGCATAGAAGATTGGGGCATGCCAGTTTCCGTGTTCTTAGGAAGATGCCGGAGTTCGCAAAAGGGTTGGATCTAAAGGGGTGTAAGGTGTTTTTGGATTGTGCTGTATGCAAAAAGGCCAAATCCAAAGCAGCAGCCATTCCCAAACACGCTACACACCTGTCAACACGCATTTTTGATTTGGTTCACACTGACATAGTTGGTCCATTCCCACCATCATTTGGTGGTAGAAAATATTTTCTAATAATTGTTGATAATTACTCTAGATATGGATATGTATATCCTATGAAAGAAAAATCTGAGACCTTTCAGATCTTTAAAGACTTTGCAACCCTTGTTTCTACCCAACACCAAGTTCGCATTGCCAGAATCCAGAGTGATCGTGGTGCCGAATTCATGTCTCAGCGTTTCCAGGACTGGATGCGTAAGAATGGAATTCTTCATCAGACGTCGGCTCCTTACACACCGGCTCATAATGGAGTCTCAGAACGAAGACAAGGGGTACTGCAAACCATGATGCATTGTCTCCTAGAAGACGCCAACCTTGGTAAGATATACTGGGGTGAAGCTATCAAGTGTGCAAATTACATTGTAAATCGTACTTGGAGCAGTGTAACAAATCAGACTCCTTTCTTCATGTTGTATGGCTACAAGCCCGATCTTAAAAACATCCATATTTTTGGTTCATACGCTATGGTGAACATTCCCTTAGCTCAAAGAAGAAAAGGAAGTCCAGCAGCAAAAAGACTGAGATTTATGGGTATTGATGATAACTCAAAATGGAGCAGATTTATTGACTCTAAACATGCAATTGTGATTTCCCAATCTGCTAATTTTGAAGAAGATATTGACTGGTCCAGGATTCATTCCAATGATCCTGGAGTTTATTTTCCCAGAGATTACACTGCTGATGACACGCAGTTTGCTGATCAAGATTCCACTGATTCTTCTCAACCCGATGTTCCGTCTTCGCAAGCCGCGGATGCTGATGCTAGCGATGAAAGTGAGGACGAGGACGAACTAGAAGAAGATTGGACAGTTGTTCCGAGACGTTCCAAGAGGGCCACAAAAGGAATCCCTCCACAATGATATTCTTGGCAACTGACAAAAGCACCCTTGCCTTTGATTTGCAATGTCACACTTCCACCTGATAATTTCACACAAATCAAGCAACTCCCTGATTCAGAGCAAGACAAATGGTATGAGGCAATGCAGGCTGAAATGGACAGTCTAAAGAAACTTAAAGTATTTACACCTGCAAAACCTCCAGCAAACAAAAAGATCTTTGGCACTCGATGGGTCTACAGAATCAAAAAGAAACCAAATGGTGAGTCATTGTACAAGGCCAGACTTGTAGCTCAGGGTTTCGCTCAACGTTATCCTGAGGACTACACAAATACTTACTCACCGACAGTCAGAACTGAGAGTGTAAAAATTGCTTTAGCAACTGCAACTATCCTTGGTTTAGAAGTTTTCCAGTTTGATGTTGACACGGCTTATCTACATGCAGACCTAGACGAAGAGATCTACGTGAGAAGTCCTCCAGGATTCCGACAGCAAGAAGGGGATACCTGGTTCCTAAACAAAAGTCTTTATGGTCTGAAACAATCTGGTTTAATGTGGTATTTATGTTTTACTGACAAACTAAATTCAATGGGCTTTATTAAGTCCGAAACTGATGAGTGCGTGTTCACAAAAAGATCTAACAATGCATATGAGATAGTTCTTGTTTATGTTGATGATATTGTTTATATTGGTCCAAATAAGCAAATGAGTGAAATTTTTGCAAAGCTTTGCAGAGATACTTCACATTGAAATCATTAGGTCACATTAGCACTTATTTAGGTGTTCAGATTGAAAAAACACAGAAGGGGTTTAGTCTTTCACAAGAAGATAAAATTGAACAAATTTTGCATCATTGCAACATGAAGGATGCTAACACAACAAAGACACCCATGCAAACAGATTTTCACAACTTGACACAAGAAGCAAGTCCTGAGTTCGAGGATCAAACACTTTATCGTTCAGTTATTGGGTCACTGTTGTACATTAGTAGTTGGACCAGACCCGACATTGCACTTAGTGTTAACCTCTTATCATGACACGTAGGTAAGGCAAAACAGTTTCATTGGACATGCGTTAAGAAATTATTGAAATACCTAAAGCACACTAAACATATGAAGTTATTGTTAGAACTAACACATACTGATTATGCAGAATTATGTTGTTATGCAGATTCTGATTGGGCAAGTGATAAGAAATCACATAAAAGTACTTCAGGTTATATGATGTTCTTAAATGGATGTCCTGTTTATTGGCAAGTATGTAAACAGAATTTTGTTTCTTGTTCATCTACTGAAGCTGAATATGCTTGTGTTTCAGATGCATGTAATTCTCTAACTTGGTTTGATGCTTTAGTCACAGATATCTGGACACACCCGATCCGACCGATCACCATGATGGAAGACAATGAATCGGTGGTTTATATTTCTGAATCTCATTTCACAGGTTCTAGGTCCAGACACATTGACATCCGTTACCAAAACATAAAACATTTAGTGAAACAAGGTTTTGTTAATTTGCAGTATGTATCTACACATGATCAAATTGCTGATATGCTCAACAAACCACTTCCAGCAGCTCAACACGAGTATCTGCGTAAGAAGATGTGCCTTATTTGATGATGTACTGATATTCGCTCAACTGGCAAAAGAAGGGGAATGTCACTGCGTTATTTTATTTACCAGCTGAGCTCATTATTTCTGGACTATCAGACTTTCCGTACCTTGCCAAGAATTGTTATCAAAAGTTACTACGCATGTCTGCATTCCTTCACTTGCTTCACACACTCTTTCCTTTGTTCTCCTGCCAGAGAGGTCCAGCTGGACTGGCAGGAGATCTCGCTTGCCAAAATGTAACAATTTATCTTTCTTAGTTAGTGAGGTGTTTTATTTTCTTTATAACAAATAAATGAGTTTTATTAGAGAACTTTTCTTCGCGTTTCTTTTCAGAATATTGCAACAAGGAATAAGCCTCGATCCATCCTCTAAACCAGGGTGATTTGTCCCAGAGCCAAAAATGGGATTAATCAATGCCCTGACAGAGTCCCTCCGACCTGCTCGACGCCTCCCCTCCGACTGAACTGCGCAGGTCGACCAGGATACGTACACGCCCTGGTCACCTGAGAGACTTTGTATGCTAATACAAAGTGACTTCTGGGAGGGGAGGAGTGTTATGTAAATAGGTTTCTTGGCGGGAAGTTTGAACTAACTGACCATCAGCTGATTGGCTGACCACCACAGCTGCAAGGTATATAAAGGGAGCTGTTTCCCTAGGTCAGTTGCTGGGTTCTCACCCTACAATAAAGAGCTGTTGTCACTCACTGCCTGGCTTGCTGCGTCCTCATTCGTCCAACTTAACAGTACACATATTAACGGCAGCGAGGTTGATATTTGCACAAAACTGGAAATGCAGAGAGAACCCACAGGAGGCAGAAATAATCTGTAGAAATCAGAGGTCCAGGCTTTTGCTCTGATCCAAGATGTCTCTCCCTCCGCCGCATTTATTGCTTTTTTATACAGTTTTTTACAAGCAGAAAAGACAACTATTCACCCCCCTCTCAAGATGCCATCCTCTGTAGGCAAGGTGAGATAATACAGATCAGAGCCAGAATGAGATCATACAAGCAGGCAAGATCCACAGTGCATGAGCCAAGGCAGTGTGCTGCTCTCAGCCTGGCACCATGACCTTCTACCTACCTCTACATTGTTAAGTGTTTCTAAGGATCTAGCCCAATAACTCCAGCACAAGGTTGAGTTTGAATCAATACTTGTTTATTAACACATGTTACTTATCTCTTGCAGATACACTTCTGGAATGCAACATGGACTCCTGGACAAAACCTTATATACCTGGAAGGCGGGGTCAAGGTGAGGAGGGGTCAAGGGAAGTGCTGGGTAGGTTGGATGGTATTAACCCTTGCCCTGCCATGGGCACACAATGTTGGGCATTTACATGTAACATACATTTCACTCTGTTTTGTTTTATTTATTTATTTATTATTTATTATTTAAACTTGTATGCCGCCCTATCTCCGAAAGGACTCAGGGCAGCTCACAACAATAAAAACAAGCAAAATCAATGTTAAAAATACCCAATAAAATTATAAAAAGACCATTAAAATCCCCTTTAAAACCCCTTCAGTCCAAACCAGCCAGGCAAAATAACCATGTTTTAAGGTCAGAGCGAAGGTTAGGTGCCACCCAGAGCTCCAGGGGGAGCTGATTCCACAGGGTAGGTGCGCCCACAGAGAAGGCCCACTCCCTAGGGGTCACCAGCCAACATTGTCTGGCCGATGGCACCCCAAGGAGGCCCTCCCTGTGAGAATGCACTGGGGGATGGGGAGCTGTTTTTTGTTTGTCAGGGCATCGTAATCATAATCAGGAGAGGAATATCCCTGCAGTTGCTTATACAAGGCATAAACCTGACCCTGAGGCAGCATAAGAGGGGGTTTGGGGCAAAATGCAGTAATACAAAAAGAGGGAAGACACTGAACAAAACAGCACCCACCAATCAAAATAGCACAAATGATGACTGAATAACGTAGGATGTTTCCCAATAAGCCTGTAGGTAACCAAGACCAAAGGCTTTCCCACCAAGATTCTAAAGTGTCAATTTTTAAATCAGAGGCCAAATTATGTAAAATGTTAAGTTGATGCTGAATGTTCCGTGACTCATCTGAAATGTTAAAGCAACAAAGTTGCATTTTCAGGAACTGATACAAATTAATTGCATTAGGTGGTGAATAATATACAGCTTTCCCCCAACGAGCTATATTCTTATAATCAAAGTTCCCTTTGAACAAATACTCACTCAAAGTAGTAAAGTTTTGAATTACTACAGCATGGGTACATACAGAGATTAAACATGTAGAAAGCAAATTTTCCATATCATAAACTTCAGACAAACAAAAGGCATCCGTTTTTGTAATGTTTGCAAGCTGCACCCATAAGTTTTGTTTCATGCGTTGTTCGAGAGAATGTTTAGGTGGGATGACAGCTGCTGTTGCCAAAGTACAGTTATTAACAATCAAGCACAAACAAATTATGACTAAGGAATTGGCAGTTAAAACTGCAAAAATGGCAGCGCACAAATTTTCAGGTTTTTTTCCACTTGTTGCTGTTGCAGCACTTCCTGCGCTTTGGTGGTCAAATTCTTCACATCTCCCCATGTCACTGGATGACTGGCACGACGGGATCGGATTGGTCGCTGCACCATCTGTAGAGTCACCTTTGCCATCTCTGGGATAGGATTCAGGGGTTGGTGACATGACATCCTTGGCTGGGCGAACACAACGTGCTGGAACCCACAAAGGTCCTGTAGGAGTGACCGGAAGCTGACGTCATGGCGAGACGAGCGGGAATTTCTGGGGCTCCAGAAATCCTGCCGATAGCTCCACTGCTGGACGGTCCATACTGGATCCCACAGTCTAGTTTTGACTGTGGTAGTGGAGGGCACATCCTGTGGATCCCAGGGACATCGCAAAGTCCCTGGTTGATCCAGGAAAGCCCTTTTTCCAGCGGCGGAGTAGCAGCCATTGAAGCTGCCGAGGCTGGGACAGTTTCAGGAAGAGAAAGGGAACGACAGTGACCAGATCGGTGAGAGACTTTTACTTCTTTTTAAATTATACAAAGAACACCCTGCGGGATGAATGACTTTGAGATTGAGAGTAAGTGAGGATAAGCGGCGAATTTATTTGGGAACAGGTTTTTTTTTTTTTTTACCCAAGTATCTAATTTGAAGGATTTAAAAATTGCTTCATTTTTACTATTGACTTGAACTGGACCTGACTGAAGAAGAAAAGAGCAGTATTGGTGTCACTGCGTTTTTTGTATTTACCAGCAGAGCTCATTATTTCTGGACTGTCAGACTTTCCGTAGCTTGCCAATTTTGTTATCAGTAAGCTAACTACGTATATCCGCATTCCTTTCTTTCTACTTCACACTTTTCTTTGTTCTCTTGCCAAGAGAAGTCCGGCTGCAGAGATGTAGCTGGTAGGAACTTTACCAAAATGTAACAATTTAATTATTTAGATCAGTAAGATGTTTTATTTTCTTCTTTACAATAAATATGAGTTTAATTAGAAGATGTATTCCGGTTTTATTTTTCAAGAGTATACACAAGGAAAGTGCCACGATCCAGGCAATTACCCCAGGAAGGTAACGGGGCTGATTGCCTCTGACAATGGTAGCAGAGGATGGTTGATTTATGGCTTTTTCCTTGCTTGTTACTTTGATGATTAGACCTCTAGGCTAGTTTAGCCAGATGATTATTTTTGCAACTGCGGAACGCTAATTAATTGTCTGCTAAGATGCCAAAAAAGAAGAAAAAAGGAAAAATGAAATTAAGACGACTCTTCGTAAATGATTTGATTGATTTCTCCAACGAAGAGGAGGCAGAAAGGAGGTTTTCAAGTTTCCGGCTGCTTGCCTCAGCCACCCGGCTAGAGGGAGCCGTGGGAGGAGAAGAAACGGACGAAATGCTCTTACAAAGGCTTCAGAAGGAAGATAAAGGCAGAGCTGCTTTTGAAGATAATGTGCTGCAACCGAGGTCGGTAATGCCCCCTTCCAATTATGCAGGCTCTCAAACAGTCGTCCCAGAACCTTCTGAATTTGTAATGCTTGGTGCAGGGCCAGATTTTCCACAAACGGCAAAGCCTTTTTCCTCCCACGCAGAGAGAGAAACAATTTATTATCCCTCTCAAACCTTCAGGGTCACTCCTAAAGAGCAAGCTATAAGAAACTATTGTGACCAGATAGAAATTTTTGAATGTGAGCCATCTCAGGCAAAAATGGCTCTATCTAGGCTTGAGCCAGCTAAGAGAGTCTAGTGCTTTCAAAATTTCTGAAAACACCATTTTGTCTTCTTCTTCAGAGCCAAAGACACCCCCCCTGGTGGATATTGTGTCAGGCCAATCAGAACAGAGAGCTGTGCACACGTTACATTTGTCACATGGTGTTCTCTCTGATCAAATTACATACAATGCCACGCAGGCAGAAAGATTATCTGAGCTGCCTAAAACTGAAGTAGCAGCACTATCTGCTGGCAAAAGTAATTTACTAGAGAAAGCTGAAATGCATCACGATTTGAGAGAGCGATTACAGGCATTGCAACAGACTTTGTTAGAGATGTCTTTAACTCACTCAGATATTCAGGCTGCAATGCCACAAGTGTCTCCACAGGCTCAATCTTCAGCACCCCCTGGTGGTGCTGGTGTCCTTTTAGATGAAACACAACAAAGCTTAATGCAGCAAAGGCAAATGACTGCATCTCCAGCAGGCCATGTTAATATTGCAGCTCAAATGACACAGCAGCCACAAATGCATGCACACCTGCCTCCAGCTGTACAACCAGGGCCAGCTCCTGGTCCACCTCCAGCACAACAAGTGCCTTTACTTCCACAGCCAGCACCTCAAATGCACATTCCTCAACAGGTACCTTCTGTTGCTCCACTGGCTGGTGAGTCAAAATTAAAGATGTCAGGGCAAAATTACAAGGCCCGGGTCAGTGAGGTTGGACTTTTGCTATGTAGAGAAGGTACCCACCGTATGGTGTTTAACCCTCCTGCCCAACCATGGACACCTGAAATAAGAGACTTAGAAACTAAAGCTTGCACAACATTATTGATGTCCATCGATACTGAACTGCAGGTTACATTTCCGCCTGATGCAACGGCCCAACAAATTTGGGTCCAATTGGAAAATTGCTACAGGCCTGTTTCAATTGAGTCTTCATGTTTGCTCATGTCTGAATTCCATGGTTCGAGATTGAAACCTGGTGAACAAATTGGAGGACATTTGACCAAACTGAAAGGACTGAGAAAAGAGTTAAGAGAAAGAGGCTATCCTATTGAAGATATTCAAATGATCAGCATTATCATTAATTCTTTGAACTATGAATGGAAAGATGCCATTACAAAGATTAACCAAGTGCCCATTGCTCAACGTACAGTGGACAATGTATGCAGACTTTTAATTGAAGAAGAAGCACTCATGTTACCTACGCCACACTTGAGAGGACCACCCACATCAAGAGCTCCAGCTAGGTGTCCCTTCCGAGGGAGGACCTACGCTCCAAGGATGCCAAGATGCAACATCTGTGATCGTGTGGGACATGCCACCCGGGATTGTCCCCAACGAGTTCCAGCTCCCGTCACGTACCAGCCCAGAGGAACAGATTCCAGAGGCAAAGGCAGAGGCGGAAGACAAGGTCGTCGTGGTCCCCGGCATGATCCACAAGGTGTCAGATTGCGGTGCTATCTCAAAATTAAATGAATTTCCAAACTGCCAATCTTTAAGGAAATCTTTCTTTAATTCAGCTCAGCCACCGGATCATGACTCCGCGCGGACAAGACTGACCTTTTGCCTCCCAATCCCTCCCTTCCCGATCCCCAATTCTCTGCTTCTCATTGGCTGTCTTCCAAGTCATTCTTCAGACTTCTTTTCCTTGTCATTTCCCAGGAATGTGCCCTCTCCCCTCATTTCCACGACAACCGTGCTTCAAAGGGATTTAGCAGGCAAAAGTCTCAGAGTTTATCTTTCGCTCTCCTCTGCTCCCTCTATGCCAGCGTTGCAACGCTGACATCCGGCCCCTCTCCCTTCACTCTCCCAGCGGGGCCTGTGTGAAATAAATAACAAGTTTAGTACCTCACCCCCTCCGAGGGGTTACCCCACCCCCTCCTGGCTTGTTCGGGTGATCTGCATGGAATTTAGCTATGAGGCGGTCAGCTTGGATGTTTGTGCTCTTCACCCAGGAAGCTTCTGACAAGGGGTAGCCCTTCCACTTAATTAAGTACTGGAGGCGCCCCCTGTGCCACCTTGAATCGAGAACCCGCTGTACTTCATAGTGGGTCTGGCCTCCAACAATTAAGGGCCCTGGGGGATCACGTGGCACCGGCCTTAAAGTTGACCCTACTACAGGCTTCAGGAGGCTACTGTGAAAAACGGGGTGTATCCTCCCTAGTAACCAGGGCAACTGCAATTGTACTGTAACCGGGTTGATTACTTTTACTATTGGAAATGGCCCTATGAATTTCGGCCCCAGTTTTCTGGTCGGGAGTCTGAGTCTCAAGTACTTGGTGGAGAGGTAGACCTTTTCCCCCACTTGGAACGGTCTCTGGGGGTCTCGGTGCTTATCTGCTTGTTTCTTATAAGACTGTGCTGCCTTGTCTAACGCCCTCTTGACATTCTCCCAGGTTTCTCTTAGCATTGCCATCCATTCGGTCAAGGTAACTGAGGAAGGAGGCTCCCTCGGGTACTCTGGCATGAGGACGAAATCGATGCCACTCACTATCTTAAATGGGGTTAGTCCTGTACTACTGTGGACAGCATTGTTGTATGCAACCTCAGCAAACGATAAGAGGTCCGCCCAGTTCGATTGTTGGTAGTCAATGTAGCACCTCAGGTACTGCTCTATCATGGCATTCAATCTCTCCGCCCCCCCATTGGTGCTCGGGTGAAACGCTGAGCTGAGGCCTTGGGATGATCCTATGGATCAAAGGAATTCCCTCCAGAACTTTGCTGTAAACTGGACCCCTCGATCAGAGATGATTCTTCTGGGTACTCCGTGCAGGCGGTAGATGTGTTTTACGAACAGTTTGGCCAATTGGCGGGCTGAGGGTAGTCCGTTGCAGGGTATGAAATGCGCCTGTTTGGAGAACAGGTCTATTACAGTCCAGATCACTGTGCTTCTGCTGCTCCTCGGCAGTTCGACTATGAAGTCCATAGCAATCTCCTCCCATGGCCTTGACGGTTCAGCTACTGGCTGCAGTAGCCCCGGGGGCCTTCCTGGTCGGGTTTTCATTGTGGCACAGATGGTACAACTTTTTACATAGCTGTCCATGTTTTTTCTCATGTGGGGCCACCAAAATTGTCTCCGAGCTAAGTGTAGAGTCTTTAGGAAGCCGAAATGTCCTGCTGGTTTGACGTCGTGACTTCTCTTGAGGATTAAGGTGCGCAAGGTGGCTGGGACATGAAGTTTTGTCCCTCTCCATGCTAGGCCATCTCTCTTTGTCAAGAGATGTTGATTGTCTCAGAACCAGGGGTCCGCCAATGTTTCTGCCTTGAACCTCGTCGTTAGGTCGCTCGCGGGCTGGCCCTGCTGGTCTTGATGCTGCCATCTGGTGATTACTTGGCCCACTCCTTGGGCAGAAGGGATGATGGGATTCACTATCTGCTCACGTTCACTGTTGTATTGAGGCATTCGGGATAGGGCATCGGCCAGAAAGTTCTTCCCTCCTAGGATGTGCTTCAGCTCGAAGTTGAAACAATTGAAGTATTGGGCCCACCGGACTTGCCTGGGCGATAACTTCCATGGGGTCTTGAGGGCTTGTAGGTTTTTGTGGTCGGTGTAGACCTCCCATGCCACCCATCGTCTTTCTGTGTCGGTGAGTTTGTGGGATGTGTAGGCACAAGGTTGCAGGTCCCCCTGGCTGTTCTTTTGGAGTAGGATTGCCCCTACTGCTACATCGCTGGCATCTGCTTGGATGACGAAGGGTTGTTCGGGGGTCAGGATGCTTCAAGACCGGTTCTTTTGAAAACATTTGTTTTAGTGTCTCGAACGCCTGTTGGCAGGCTGAGTCCCATTGTAGAGGCTGTCCCGGGCGGGGTTTTGTTGTCAGACTTCCTGTCTTTAGGAGGTCTGTCAGAGGTTTGGCAATTCTTGCAAAGGAGGGGATGAATTGCCTGTAGAAGTTCGCGAACCCCAGGAAGCTTTGTAGTTGCCTGCGGGTGCGTGGGGGTCGCCAGTCTAGGACTGATTGTACTTTAGCCGGGTCCATCTCTATCCCCTCGTTTGACACTCGGTAACCTAGATAGTCCAGACGCGATCGGTGGAACTCACATTTTGACAGTTTGACATAGAGGTTCGCTTTCAGCAGTTTTTCCAGCACTTTGCGTACGAGGGGTATGTGTTCGTCCATGGTCTCTGTGTAAATGAGAATGTCATCTAGGTAGACGAGGACCCCTTTGTACAGGTGGTCATGCAGAACTTCGTTTATCAATTGCATGAACACGGCTGGGGCTCCCTGTAGCCCAAATGCTATCACCTTGAATTGGTAACTTCCCAGGGGGCAGTTGAACGCTGTCTTCCACTCGTCTCCTTCCCTGATGCGCACTCGGTAGTAGGCTTCGCGGAGGTCTAGTTTGGTGAAAATCCTCCCCTTGGCCAGGTGGGCTAGCATGTCCTTCATGAGGGGGAGGGGGTATAGGTTGTGTACGCAGACCACATTGATGTCCCGAAAGTCAATTACCAGACGCATAGAACCATCTTTCTTCTCTTTGAAGAGGACTGGTGCCGCGACCCGCGGTTTGACTGGCTCGATGAAACCCCTTCGTAGGTTTTTGTCTATGTAGTTTCGCATTTCTTGCATTTCACGGGGCGTCATGGCATACAATTTTGGTTTAGGAAGTTTTGCCCCAGGGATGATTTCGATGGCACAGTCGGAATCGCGGTGGGGAGGTAGGACATCGCACTCGGTCTCGCTGAATACCTGTGCTAGGTCTTGGTAGTCTTTTGGGATCTGCTCTGTGTCATGGGTGCTGTTGGATGTGGGCCCCAGCTGCTTCGTGGTGCCCTTCGGGAGGGGCCCTTGTGTCGGTGCCATTTTCTTTTGTTCAGCTGGGAGACATTGGGGTCCGAGTGTGGGGGGTGTTTGTTCTGGTTGGAACGGCAGAGGTTGGGGCCCTTTGGCTATCCTCAATCTGCGGGTCCCCTCTTGCCACCAGATAACTGGACCCCACTTGTCTAGCCAGGAAAGTCCCAGTATGACTGGATCGGCCATCTTGGGGGCTATTATGAACCGTATCGTCTCCCAGTGATCTCCTAGTTCTAGCTTCACTGGTTCGGTCAGGTGTGTGGCACATGTTCCGCCTACTAGGGTCCCATCAACTTGCTCAAAACGAATTGGGTGGTTGAGCTTCTTAGCTCAGATTCCCAACTTTAGGACTGTGGGTAGATTAATCAGGCACCTAGTGCAGCCCGAGTCTATCAGGGCTTGGAAAGTCTCTTGGGTACCTGTCTTTGGGGCTGTTAGGCATATGGGGAAAAGGAAAGGGTGGATGGGTCCACTCACCATTGGGTCGTCTTCACCCTCGTCCTCGCTGTCATACAAGTCGGGGAATTGGTCTCCATCATCCGGGACTCCCTTTGTCTCAGTCAGGTGGGCGAAGACCTCTGTGCCGGGGAGGAGACTTCGTGGTGCATCAGTGGCTCACTTGGGGCCCCGTTCTCGTCGTGCCTTTGGCTGAGGGTTTGGCCTCGGGCCCGGGGTTCCACAGGCTGCTGCTAGATGGCCCATTCCTCCACATCTGTAGCATCTCATTGGGTTCCGCGGAACGAAAGGCCTTTGGGTAGGCCATGGTGCCATGGTTCCTCGTCTGGTTTGTGGCCTCAGGTCCAATTGGTATCTCTCCCTGGCCTCTGGTTGCTCTAGCATGTCGTTGGTGCGCAGTCCCCTTTCAACTTGCATCGCCACGCGGAACCATTCAGAGAGTCGGTTCGGGATGTCTCGATAAGTGGTCACTTGAGCGATCCGCTTATCTAGGCTGGTTCTGAAGAAATACACTAGCAGTCGCTCAGGTAGGGGAGGCAAGGTGCCCACAACTCTTCGGAATTCACAAATGTGTTCCTTGATGGGCTTCCCTCTCTGGACTAGGCTTCTGAGTTCGTCTTCCACATATGGGTCCTCCCCTACTTCCTCGTACCTCGCCCGCAATAGTTGCAAGAAATCATCTGCGTCTTGCAGTTGGGGGGCTCTATTCTTGTGGAGGGCTGATGACCAGGTCTTTGCTTCTCCCTCCAGCCCTTCTGAAATGGCATTGACCAGGGCTCTGGGGAATGGGTAAAGGTGCCCATAGCTCTCGATATAGACCTCAGCTGCGTCGAGGAACTGCACCAACTGGTCTGGATCCCCATCAAATTTCCCTCTGAACTGGGGTGGTTCTGCCCTCAGTGGCCCGTCCTCCCATGGCCGGGCTCTGTGTGCCTGTCTGGGGTATCATTGGGCTTCTTCCTCATCTCTCATTTGGGGGCCGGGGGGGTGATGCCTTGCGTAGGCTGGTATGTTTGCTGGGTAGAGGAGGAACCCATGGATGCAAACTGGGACTTTCCTTCCTTCTGGTGTGGGAAGGGGAAGGGCTGGGCCCCCTTCTATGGTGGCTTGGTTCAACAGGGTCAGCTGGCCTCCTTCTATCTTTGGGCCTGCAGGATGGACCATCTTCCAGGCTGACAGCATGTTCAAAATTTTCTTTAACTCCTCCATGGGGCTTTCGAGTGGCAGGGTTGAAATTTCTTTCTGTCTGGCCTTCTGCCAATCCCATAACCAATCCGCCCTTCCCAGTTCACTCAGGGGCTTCCCCTTACCTTTAGCGTCTGGAAAGGGGAATTCAGCTTCTGCAAATTTTGGCAAAGTCCACCAAGGTTCATCATTTTTTCTTCTCTTGGGCTGGAGCACAATCGTCTGTCCTTGGTAATCCTGTGGCAGTGAGGGGGGAAGGGGGGGTTGCAGCTTTGCTGGGGGAGGGGGTGGCCCCATTGCATTCAAGCTGGCTGAAGTAGGGAGGGGTGGCTGGTTCATAGCCGTTTGAAGCAGACTTTCAGTAGAGAGCTGGCTTGCTGCCATGGCTCCAGACCCCTCCCTCCAATTCGTCCAAACATCTGGTAAGGAGCTGGAGGGCTGGAGGTTTGCCAGTTTGGCTTGGAAAGTTGAGTCTTGTCCATCTGTCAGACTGCGGTGCTATCTCAAAATTAAATGAATTTCCAAACTGCCAATCTTTAAGGAAATCTTTCTTTAATTGAGCTCAGCCACCGGATCATGACTCCGCGTGGACAAGACTGACCTTTTGCCTCCCAATCCCTCCCTTTCCGATCCCCAATTCTCTGCTTCTCATTGGCTGTCTTCCAAGTCATTCTTCAGACTTCTTTTCCTTGTCATTTCCCAGGAATGTGCCCCCTCCCCTCATTTCCACAACAACCGTGCTTCAAAGGGATTTAGCAGGCAAAAGTCTCAGAGTTTATCTTTCGCTCTCCTCTGCTCCCTCTATGCCAGCGTTGCAACGCTGACACAAGGTCCACTTGCCACATTGGCTTTAACCAATGATCCACAACCTCAACCAGAGTATGACAGACGACTCCTGTGGACTTTGGACAGTGGTGCAGCTTTGCATGTTACTTATAGAAAAGAACTTTTCACAGAGATGCACGAACCTGAACCTGAACTACGTGAACTTTATTCTTTTTCAAATCATCCTTGTCAGGTCAAAGGAAAAGGAACTGTCTATGTTGAAGAGCTCGATGCATTCATTCCTGATGTTTATTATATACCAACAGCAACTAGTAATTTGCTTAGTCAGAGTCACTTGTCTAGAGTATTAAAGTTCCAGGTTCACCACCTTGAAAAAGCAAGTTACATAGTTAAAGATGGAGATATTGTTGCTGAAACCATGTTAATTGATGGTGTTTATTACTTAAAGCCAAAGCCTAAATCGCAAACACAGGCAAGTATACAAACTCCAAAAAGAAAGAGCACAGGCCCAGAGAGAGATGCTCCAGTGAGAGATCCTGTTGCTACTCCAAAGGCTCCTAAAGCCAACAAAAAGAAAGTTGATAAACGGGTTGCTCAGAGCAAGCCTGAGGTTCCTCATAAAACTGTTAATGTTGAAAATTCACAAACTGGTAAACCTTTGCATTCCAGGTGTATCCATGAGTGGCATAGAAGATTGGGGCATGCCAGTTTCCGTGTTCTTAGGAAGATGCCAGAGTTCGCAAAAGGTTTGGATCTAAAGGGGTGTAAGCTGTTTTTTGGATTGTGCTGTATGCAAGAAGGCCAAATCCAAAGCAGCAGCCATTCCCAAACACGCTACACGCCTGTCAACATGCATTTTTGATTTGGTTCACACTGACATAGTTGGTCCATTTCCGCCAACACTTGGTGGTAGAAAATATTTTTTAACAATTGTTGATAATTACTCTAGATATGGATATGGATATCCTATGAAAGAAAAATCTGAGACCTTTCAGATCTTTAAAGACTTTGCAGCCCTTGTCTCTACCCAACACGGAGTAAGCATCGCCAGAATCCAGAGTGACCATGGTGCTGAGTTCATGTCTCAGCGTTTCCAGGACTGGATGCGTAAGAATGGAATTCTTCATCAGACTTCGGCCCCGTACACACCGGCTCATAACGGAGTCGTAGAGAGAAGACAAGGGGTACTGCAAACCATGATGTGTTGTCTCCTAGAAGATGCCAACCTTAGTATGCCATACTGGGGTGAAGCTATCAAATATGCAAATTACATTGTCAACTGTACTTGGAGCAGTGTAATAAATCAGACTCCTTTCTTCATGTTGTATGGCTACAAGCCCGATCTCAAAAACATCCATATTTTTGGTTCATACGCTATGGTGAACATTCCCTTAGCTCAAAGAAGGAAAGGAGGTCCAACAGCAAAGAGACTGAGATTTATGGGTATTGATGATAACTCAAAATGGAGTAAATTTATTGACTCTAAACATGTAATAGTGACTTCCCAATCCGCCAATTTTGAGGAAGATATTGACTGGTCCAGGATTCATTCCAATGATCCTGGAGTTTATCACAGGCGGATATTCCATCCACCAGTTCTTCTCAACATGATGTTCCGTCTTCGCAAGCCACGGATGCTGACGCTAACGACGAATGTGAGGACGAGGACGAAGCAGAAGAAGACTGGACTGTTGTTCCGAGATGTTCCAAGAGGGCCACAAAAGGGATCCCTCCACAACGATATTCTTGGCAACTGACAAAAGCACCCTTGCCTTTGATTTGCAATGTTACACTTCCACCTGATAATTTCACGCAAATCAAACATCTTCCTGATTCAGAGCAAGACAAATGGTATGAAGCAATGCAGGTTGAAATGGACAGTCTAGGCTTCCGGTCGGCAACGCAGGCTTCGTGGACGGTCTTTTTAGACTGCCAGCCCTGTGTCTTCGTAAAAGCCGCTTTGACAGCGCAAACCGGCTGTCTGGCGGCTGAAAAACCTCCCCTTCGGGAAAAGAAGGAGAGGAGAGCCGGTGGGCAAGAGTAGAGCTCCCCGAAAGCCCTCTGGAATATTTCCAGAGGCTTGGAGGGTGAGAGCTCCCCAGCCAGCCCGCCAAGAAGTTCCAAAGCCAGGACAACTCTGCGAAAGCAGAGCGAGAAGCCACGATCCGATCCTGCTCTCAAAAGTGAGTTTGACTGATTACAAGCGCAGGCAGAGCAGAAACAGGAGAACAAGCTTTAAAAGTACAGAGCTTAACTCCGAAGTTACTTTGTTTCAAACTGAATTTCATTGAGCTGGAGGTTGAAGATGGCGTCTTTGTTATGGTTTTGAAAGTGAAAGCCAGAAACGAAAGTGCTTATTGAGAACTTTGCGCTGGGAGAGTGAATTAGCTGCTTATTAACTGCTGGGAAGTGAGAGCTTGTGGAGAAAAAAAAAACTATCCTGCCTGATAAATCAGAGACTATAAATTACAAACATTTTAAAGTTGTTTAAGGGACTTTGTGGCTTTGGAAGAAAAAAAAAAGATCTCTTTAGAAGGGGGAAAAAATGGCTTCTGAACAAGTGAAACCAGGAGTTGTTAAAGGAGGGGGAGGTTCTCCAGTTGTGTCAGTGGTGAAACAGAAAGCACAACTTCTGGCTGATCCACAGAGTCAGAGTCAGAGTCAGGAGGCAGCACTTAATGATTTTAAAGAATTTATGAAAGAAGCCATGAATAATCAAGCAACAGCAATGAAAGAAGCTATGAATAATCAAGCAACAGCAATGAATAACTTAACATTACTTGTGGAAGGGAAATTAAAGAAAGTTGAGGAGGATATAAGATCAAGTAAGGAAGTGGTTGCAGAGAAACACGATGAAATAAGAGATGATATTGTTTATGCTGTATCAGGATTGTCAAACCTTGTTATCCAGCTTGATGGGAAAGTTGAAGAAATTAATGAAGCCAATTTAAATTTGGAAAGCAAAATGGGAGATGTTATGACCAGAACAGAGAAAGTGGATGATGAATTGGTAATGTTACAATACAGGTCCATGGAGCTTGCTTTGAGATTGAGAGGCCTGAAAGAAAATAGCAAAGAAAATTTAAAAGATATTTGTGCTGATGCTATTGCAGAGCTAATTAAAGAAAGACCAGAAGAGGTGGCAAGCCAAATTGATAAAATTTACAGGGTTAATTCCTGGTTGGCAAAACAAAGACAGCTGCCAAGAGATGTGGTGATTTATTTTACAACCAGGAGGATCAGAAACGATATTTTACAAGCTTCCTACAAGAATAAAGTTCAGGTGGCTGGGCAAGAGGTGGTGGTTTTGAAAGAGATTCCTCCAAAGATGCTGAGAAGTAGAAAAGACTTTGGCTTTTTGGTAAATGAGCTAAGAAATCAACAAGTGGCATACAGATGGGACGTTCCAATTGGTCTAATAGTGACTTATAATGGAGAAAGATACCGGTTAAACACAGTCTGGAAGGCAAAAGACTTTTATGTAAATGTTTTAAAGGCTGGATACCCACCCTCACCGGGGGGGGGGGGGGGAAGGAAGAAAATGGAGATGTTACAACAAGAAAAAGATGGAAAACAGATACAAACTTATGCTGAAGTTGCAGCTGGAGGAATTATCATGGAAGAACCACCTAAGAAGGGAGAACCGAAAGTACAATGACTGACCCGATCAACTTATAAACTTCAAGAACAACAATCAAAAAGGCAACAATCTCAAGATTTAGCTCAAGAAGTTCAAAAAACAGAAGCAGTGGGGGGGGGGGGGGGCTAGGCGGAAGAGTAAGGTGGAGGAGGAGCTTCAGCTGATGCTCATAGGGCTTCGAAAGGCTAAAGATGGCAACTAAATTCCTATCTTGGAATGTCAATGGCCTAAATTCACCACAAAAAAGAAAGAAAGTATTTCACTACTTGAAACAATTTAACAATGATGTTATTTGCTTGCAAGAAACACATATTAGATTATTAGACCAAAAATATTTGATAAATTCAAGACGTGATAGCCACGGTGGCAGTTGATACACCCAGGCTTATGGTCATGGGTGATTTCAATCTGCCGTCCGTTGGTGAAACGTCAGAGATGGCTCGGGAGTTCATGGCTTCCATGACGGCCATGGACCTGACCCAGTTAGTTCATGGCCCCACTCACAGGGGGGGACACACGCTGGACCTGATTTTTGTCTCTGGCCAGTGGTTGAGTGGTCTTATTATAGGGGATATAGACATGAAACCCTTGTCATGGTCAGATCACTCACTCCTTCGTCTGGACCTTCGAACCGCTACACCCCGCCGCAGGGAGGCGGACCCAATTAGATGGATCCGCCCCAGGCGCCTGATGGATCCTGATAGGTTCCAGATGGAGCTTGGGCCAATTCCTGAAGATCTGGCACACGACTCGGCCGAGGACCTGGTAGCTGCCTGGGATCGGGCGGCTGGTGGGGCCTTGGATCGAGTCGTGCCTTTGCGGCCTCTGACCCGGTGTCGATCCCTCGCGGCTCCTTGGTTCACCGAGGAGCTGAGGGAGATAAAACGCCGGAAAAGACGCCTAGAGAGTGGTTGGAGGGCCAGTCTCGCTGAATCTGACCGAACACTGGTAAGGTCGCATATTAAGACCTACCTAGTGGCGATAAAGACGGCAAAGTTTAACTACTTTTCCGCCTCTATTGCGTCATCAGGGAATCGTCCGGCCGCCCTGTTCAGGGTAACCCGCTCCCTGCTCCATCCGGGAGCGCGGGAGGATCCCTTGGAAGGCAGGGCGGAGGATTTCGGACAATACCTGTATGACAAAATCGCTCAGATCCGGGGGGATTTGGACTCTGACTGGGTAGATCAGGGCAGGGTGACGAGGAATAGTCTTGAGAATGTTACCTGGGAGGAGTTTGATGCTGTGACTCCGGATGATGTGGACAGGATTTTGGGGAGACTTAGTGCGGCCACATGTCTACTGGACCCGTGTCCCTCCTGGTTGGTACTGGCCTCCCGGGAGGTTACACGAGGCTGGCTCCAGGGTGTTATCAACGCTTCGTTGAGTGAGGGTCACTTCCCCGCCGCTTTGAAAGAAGCGGTGGTGAGGCCTCTCCTCAAGAAGCCGTCCCTGGATCCGGCAATATTGGCCAACTATCGTCCTGTCTCCAACCTTCGCTTCCTGGCGAAGGTTGTTGAGAGTGTGGTCGCGCGACAGTTTCCACAATTCTTGGAGGAAACATCCTATCTAGATCCGTTCCAGTCGGGTTTCAGGCCTGGGCACAGCATGGAAACGGCATTGGTCGCGTTGGTTGATGATCTCTGGAGGGCTCGGGACAGGGGTTGTTCCTCTGTTCTGGTCCTGTTAGACCTCTCAGCGGCTTTTGATACCATCGACCATGGTATCATGCTGCACCGGCTGGAAGAGTTGGGGATGGGGGGCACCGTATTACGGTGGTTCTCCTCCTTTCTCTCCGACCGGTCGCAGTTCGTGTTGGCAGGTGGGCAGAGGTCGACCTCAAGGCCTCTTATATGTGGAGTGCCTCAGGGGTCGGTCCTCTCGCCCCTCCTGTTCAACATTTATGTGAAGCCGCTGGGCGAGATCATCCGTGGCTTTGGGGTGAGATACCACCAGTACGCTGATGACACCCAGCTGTACATCTCCACCCCAGGCCACCCCAACGATGCCCTTGAAGTGATGTCCCAGTGCCTGGAGGCTGTGCGGATCTGGATGGGGAGGAACAGGCTCAGGCTCAACCCTTCCAAGACTGAGTGGCTGTGGCTCCCGGCATCCCGATATAGTCAGTTGACTCCATCACTGACTATTGGGGGCGAGTCGTTGGCCCCCACAGAGAGGGCTCGCAATCTGGGAGTCCTCCTGGATAGGCAGCTGTCCTTGGAGGAACATCTGACAGCTGTAACCAGGGGGACCTTTTGTCAGGTTCGCCTGATCCGCCAGTTGCGGCCCTTTCTTGATCGGGATTCCCTGTGCACAGTCACTCATGCCCTCGTCACCTCTCGCCTTGACTACTGCAACGCTCTCTACATGGGGCTCCCCTTGAGGAGCACCCGGAGGCTCCAACTGGTCCAGAATGCAGCAGCGCGGGTAGTGACGGGAGCAGCCTGGCGCTCCCATGTAACACCGCTCCTGCGCGAGCTGCACTGGCTCCCAGTGGTCTTCCGGGTGCGCTTCAAGGTGTTGGTTATCACCTTTAAAGCGCTCCATGGCATAGGGCCTAGCTATCTTCGAGACCGCCTGCTGCCACCGACAATCTCCCATCGACCCGTGCGCTCCCACAGAGAGGGCCTCCTCGGGGTGCCATCAGCCAAACAGTGCAGGCTGGTGACCCCCAGGGGGAGGGCCTTCTCTGTGGGGGCACCTACCCTCTGGAATCAATTGCCTCCAGAGATAAGGAGAATCCAAGACCTCGGTGCCTTCCGCCGTGCCCTTAAAACCTTCCTTTTCCAGCAAGCCGGGCTGGCCTAATTTTTTTAAGTGTTTTTAAGTGTTTTGTTTATTGTTTTTAATTAATGGGGCCAAATTTATATATGTATATTTTAACTGTATTTTAATATTTGTACTTGATGTTTTTACTTGGCTGTTCACCGCCCTGAGTCCTCAGGGAGAAGGGCGGTATACAAATTCAAAATAAAATAAAATAAAAATAAATTAGGTACACATTTTGTGGCATCAGCGCCAGAGAAGAAAAATGAACTAGTCATATATGTAAGGAAAGGACTATCAGCTAATTTAATTGAGGCAGATGATCAAGGAAGATATATTGCAATTGAATTATCAACACAGACTGGAAAAATGCTTTTTATTGGAATATATGCCCCTAATCAGCAACAAGACAAGTTTTATAAATTTTTACATACTAAAATAATACAATGGGATTATAAATCTTTTATATTAATGGGTGACTGGAATGGAGTAATAGACACACAGAAAGATAAAAAAAGTTTATCAAAGATCTCAACACGTGCAAAATTACCTAAATCTTTTTTTGATATGATGGAAGATATAGAACTGAGAGATATTTGGAGAGAACGTAACCTGGAGGAAAGAGACTTTACTTTTTTTCTGATAGACATCAATCCTTCTCCAGGATTGATTTTATACTAACCACAAATGATTTTATTTCCAGGGTGAAGAAGACGACGATATGTCCAAGAACTTTAACTGATCACAGTCCGGTTTGGGTGGAATTTGAACAGGAGAGGGGAGAAAGGAGGTCTTGGAGGTTAAATGAAAATTTATTTAGATATGAAGAAAATGTGAAAGAGCTTAAAAAACAAATGAAAGAATTTTTTGTTATTAATATGAATAAGGGTACTTCTATGGAAATGGTCTGGGATGCTAGTAAGGCTTATATGAGGGGTATGTTTATTTATTTATTTATTTATTTATTTATTTATTTATTTATTTATCAAATTTCTATACCGCCCTACTCCCGAAGGACTCAGGGCGGTGAACAGCCAAGATAAAATACAGATATACAAATATTAAAAAATCCTTTAAAATTATTAAATATTTTGGCCGAAACACAGATTAAAACACCCAATTTATTTTTATTTATTTATTTTTATTATTTATTATTGAATTTCTATACCGCCCTACTCCCGAAGGACTCAGGGCGGTGCACAGCCATGAAATAAAACACATAGATATACAAAATTTAAAATCGAATAAAATGAATTAAATAAATTTGGCTGAATTAATACCCATAATTTAAGATACCCATATTTTAAATACATTAAAAATTTAGAATTTACACTTAAAAGGGAGAAGATTTAGGCGAGGCCAGCTTGATGAAATAAAAGCGTCTTCAACTCGTGGCGGAAGGTGCACAGATCCGGAATCCTCCGTATCTCTGGGGGGAGCTCATTCCAGAACGTCGGTGCCCCCACAGAGAAGGCTCTCCCCCTAGGGGCCGACAGCCGACATTGTTTGGCCGACGGCACCTGGAGGAGCCCCTCTCTGTGGGAGCGTACTGGTCGGTGGGAGGCTGTTGATGGTAGTAGGCGGTCCCGTAAGTAACCAGGTCCCAAGCCATGGAGCGCTTTAAAGGTGGTAACCAGAACCTTGAAGCGCACCCGGAAGACCACCGGGAGCCAGTGCAGCTTGCGCAGGAGAGGTGTTACATGGGAGCTCCATGTTGCTCCCATAACCACCCACGCGGCCACACTCTGCGCCAGTTGGAGCCTCCGGGTGCACCTCAAGGGGAGCCCCATGTAGAGAGCATTACAATAGTCCAGACAAGAGGTGACGAGTGCATGAGTGACTGTGCGTAACGAGTCCCGATCTAGAAAGGGACGCAACTGGCGAATCAGGCGAACCTGATGAAAAATCCTCCCGGTCACGGCCGTCAAGTGCTCTTCTAAAGACAGCCGTGAGTCCAGGAGGACGCCCAAGTTACGAGCCCTTTCTGTGGGGGCCAATGATTCGCCCCCAATAGCCAGCGACGGTGCCAGCTGACTATATCGGGACGTCGGAAACCACAGCCACTCGGTCTTGGATGGGTTGAGCCTGAGCCCGTTTCTCCCCATCCAGATCTGTACGGCCTCCAGGCACTGGGACATCACTTCAAGGGCATCGTTGGGGTGGTCCGGGGTGGAGATGTACAGCTGGGTGTCATCAGCGTACAGATGGTACTTCACCCCGAAACCACGGATGATCTCGCCCAGCGGCTTTACATAAATGTTGAACAGAAGGGGCGAGAGAACCGATCCCTGCGGCACCCCACATATAAGGGGCCTCCGGGTCGATCTCTGCCCCCCTGTCAACACAGACTGCGACCGGTCAGAGAGAAAGGAGGAGAACCACCGTAAAACGGTGCCTCCCACCCCCAACCCTTCCAGCCGGTGCAGCATGATACTATGGTCGATGGTATCAAAAGCCGCTGAGAGGTCTAACAGGACCAGGACAGAGGAACAACCCCTGTCCCGAGCCCTCCAGAGATCATCAACCAACGCGACCAATGCCGTTTCCGTGCTGTACCCAGGCCTGAAGCCCGACTGGAACGGATCTAGATACGACGCTTCATCCAGGTACTGGGGTAGCTGTCGCGCAACCACACTCTCAACAACCTTCGCAACGAAGCAAAGGTTGGAGACTGGACGATAATTAGCCAATACTGCCGGGTCCAGGGAAGGCTTCTTGAGGAGAGGCCTTACCACCGCCTCTTTCAAGGCGGCAGGAAAGACACCCTCACCCAACGAAGCATTTATAATCCCCTGGAGCCAGCCTCGCGTCACCTCCCGGGAAGCCAGCACTAACCAGGAGGGACACGGGTCCAACAAACATATGGTCGTGTTCAATCTACCCAGAATCCTGTCCACGTCATCTGGGGTCACAGGATCAAACTCATCCCAGATAACAGTCTCAAGACCTGTCTCCGTCACCCTCGCTGGATCTATCCCGTCAGAGTCCAGACCTGCCCGAATCTGAGTGATTTTGTCATACAGATACTGAACAAAATCCTCGGCTCTTCCCTCCAAGGGAAGATTTATAAAATCACACGAATTAAAAATTTAAAAGAGGAGAGTTAGGCCAGGCCAGGCCAGCCTGGTGAAATAAAAAAGTTTTGAGAGCACGACGAAATGTGCGCAGGTCTGGGATCCTCCGTATCTCTGGGGGGAGCTCGTTCCAGATGGTAGGTGCCCCCACAGAGAAGGCTCTCCCCCTGGGGGCTGCCAGTCAACATTGTTTGGCCGACGGCACCCTGAGAAGCTCCTCTCTATGGGAGCGTACTGGTCGGTGAGAGGCTATTGGTAGCAGAAGGCGGTCTCGTAAATACCCCGGTCCGATGCCATGGACCGCTCTAAAGGTGGTAACCAAAACCTTGAAGCGCACCCGGAAGACCACCGGGAGCCAGTGCAGCTCACGCAGGAGGGGGGTCACATGGGAGCGCCACGTCGCTCCCATAACCACCCGCACGGCCGCATTCTGGACCATCTGGAGCCTCTGGGTGCTCCTTAAGGGGAGCCCCATGTAGAGAGCATTGCAGTAGTCCAGGCGGGAAGTAACGAGAGCATGAGTGACCGTATTTAACGAGTCCCGATCCAGAAAGGGACGCAACTGGTGAATCAGGTGGACCTGATAAAAAGTCCCCCTGGCCACGGCCATCATGTGCTCTTCCAAAGACAGCCGTGAATCCAGGAGAATTCATATTATTCATATGTTAATACATATGAATAATAAAAATAGACTAAAACAACAAAAGAAGCGGAAAGAGATAGAGGAAGAAATAAAAAAGAAAGAACAATTACTTATATTTAATCCAGGAGACAAGAAAGTAAAAGAAACAATAAATATACTATGAGGGCAATTTAATATGTTAATGGATGATCAGGTGGCAACTAGCTTACAATATGCTAAACATAATACATTTTGTAATGCCAATAAACCAGGTAGGTGGTTGGCCTACATGTTGAGGAAAAAACAGAAATCACGAGTCATTGGTAAGATAGAATTTAGAGGTAAGCAAGTTTACCAACAGAATATGATCAAAAAGGCTTTTTTAGAATTTTATACAAAGTTATATGCTATTGACTCAATACAAGGTACAGATATAGATAGATACTTAAAGGAAGGGAATATTCCTGAATTAACGTTGGAACAGAGGGAAGGATTGAATCAACCAATAACTTCTGATGAGATTACTGATGCAATTAAGCAATTAAAAATAGGGAAAGCTCCGGGAACAGATGGATTAACAGCTGTTTATTATAAGAATTTACAGCTTGAAATGGTAGAACCGCTTAGAGTTCTATTTTGTAAAATTCAATTAGGGGGAGGAGTCCCACCCTCTTGGTGAACAGCTTTTGTTTCACTGATCCCGAAGGAAGATCAAAATTGTACTAAACCTGAAAATTTTAGGCCAATTTCACTTTTGAACACGGATTATAAAATTTTTGCTAAGATATTAGCGAATAGACTAATGCCAGTTATGCAACAAACAATTCATAATGATCAATCAGGCTTTATAAAAGGGAGGCAAATGAAATATAATGTTAGACAAATTATAAACCTATTGGAATATCTGGAAAAAAACAACCAGGTCCCTGCAGCGTTCATATTTTTGGATGCAGAGAAAGCATTTGATCGATTGAATTGGCAATTTCTGTTTAAGATAATAGAAAAAATGCATTTTGGGGAGTATTTTATACATTCAATTAGAGCAATATATCAGGAACAAACAGGACAAATAATAGTTAATGGAGGTTTAACAGATGTGTTTAAAATTGAGAAAGGTACTAGGCAGGGTTGTCCCTTGTCGCCATTGTTGTTTATTTTAACTTTAGAAGTTTTGTTGAATAAATTACGTGACTCTGATAAAATAAAAGGAATTGTAATTAGACAGCAGGATTATAGATTAAGAGCGTTTGCAGATGACCTGGTTGTTACTTTATCTCAACCTATAGAAGTGGCTCCCTATATGTTGGACATAGTAGCTCAATATGGCGAAGTATCTGGATTTAAAGTAAATCTACATAAGACAAAGATGATAACTAAAAACATGTCCATAACTCAAAGAGAAGACTTAAGGAGAATAACGGGGTTTGAAATAGTTAAAAAGGTTAAGTATCTAGGAGTATATATTGCAGCCTCAAACACGAAATTGTTTAAAAATAATTATGAAATTCTTTGGCAAAAAGTACAGAAAGAAATGGAAAATTGGAAAAAGTTACAACTATCATTACTGGGAAGGATAGCAGCAATAAAAATGAATGTACTACCTAGGTTTTTATTTTTGTTTCAAATGATACCAGTGCTTAAGAAAGATGGAAATCTGATGGAATGGCAGAAAGGGGTTAATACTTTCATTTGGGCTGGGAAGAAACCAAGAGTGAAACTGAAAATTATACAGGATATACGTGAGAGAGGAGGTCTTAAAATGCCTAATTTAAGATTGTATTATGAAGCAGCTGCTTTATCACAAATTAGTGATTGGTTTAACTTAACTGAAGAAAGAATGTTAAACATAGAAGGTTATGATTTGTTATATGGATGGCATGCTTATTTGTTATATGAAAAAAAAGTGAATAAAGTGTTTAAGGGTCATATACTTAGAAATGCATTGTTGAGGGTTTGGAAAAAGTATCAATATAAGTTAAACTATAAGATACCCATATGGGCAAATCCCAGACATGCAATAGAAAATATAAGTATAGAGCAAAAAACAGAGGTGATTACTTATAAAGCTTCTTCTTTTGGAAAGGGGTAAGTTGCAACTGAAATCTTTAGATGTATTAAAAGAAGAAGGGATAATTTATACTTGGTTTCAGTATGGTCAACTTCAAGCTAGATGGAGGGAAGATCAAAAAATTGGTGTTATGCAAAATGAGGAAAATTTGGTGAAACAGATTAGAGATCAAAGTCAGATGCATATTAAAAGGTTGTATAATGCTTTATTGGAAATAGACTCAGAAACGGAATTGGTTAAGGATTGTATGATAAAATGGGCACAAAACTTTCAGGAACCAGTGATGATGGAAATATGGGAAAAGATTTGGGTCAGAAATGTTAAATTTACGCAAGCACAAAATTTGAGAGAGAATTTTTATAAAATGTTTTATAGATGGCACTTAGATCCTAAAAAATTATCATGTATGTACTCGAATTTGCAAGCTAAATGTTGGAGATGTGAGTGTAATGATGTAACCTATTATCATATATGGTGGACCTGTAAGAAAATCAAGGCATTTTGGATAAAAATTTGGTGGGTGATGCAGAATATTCTGAAAAGAAGGTTGAAATTTACTCCTCAATTGTTCCTATTGGGTATAACTACGGACTGTACAGTATCAGAGACTAAATTGATTTTGAATTTAATATCAGCAGCTAGGCTGTTGGTAGCGCAATATTGGAAGAAGGACTCTTTGCCTACTATTGAAGAGTGGATACTGAAAGTAACGAACCTAGCAGAAATGGCGAAAATCTCAGCGTACTTGAAGGATTATACACAAGAAAGATACGTATCGGAATGGAGAAGATGGATTGATTATATTCAAAATAAGTATCAGACAAGAAAATATCAAATAGCTTATGAATGAACGTTAAGTATTAGAAGTATTATGTTATCTATAGTGGAGTTAAGGTTTCGGGGGGGAGTTAGTAGTCTGAGGATAAGTAGGTTAATCTTCCTTATGATTGTTAAATGAAATACCTTGTATTTTGCTCTGGGAAGTCTGGGGGGGAGGGGGGGATGAGGGGAGGGAAAGGGTGGGGGGAACATGGGGGGGAAGAAAATTCTTGTTTTTTTGTAAAACTTTTCAATAAAAAAAGGAAATGGACAGTCTAAAGAAACTTAAAGTGTTTACACCTGCAAAACCTCCAGCAAACAAAAAGGTCATTGGCACTCGATGGGTCTACAGAATCAAAAAGAAACCAAATGGTGAGTCATTGTACAAGGCCAGACTTGTAGCTCAGGGTTTCGCTCAACATTATCCTGAGGACTACACAAATACCTATTCACTGACAGTCCAAACTGAAAGTGTAAAAATTGCTTTAGCAACTGCAACTATCCTTGGTTTAGAAGTTTTCCAGTTCGATGTTGACACGGCTTATCTACATGCAGACCTAGATGAAGAGATCTACATGAGAGGTCCTCCAGGATTCCGACAGCAAGAAGGGGATACCTGGTTTCTAAACAAAAGTCTTTATGGTCTGAAACAGTCTGGTTTAATGTGGTACTTATGTCTTACTGACAAACTAAATTCAATGGGCTTTATTAAGTCCGAAACTGATGAGTGCGTGTTCACAAAAAGATCTAACAATGCATATGAGATAGTTCTTGTTTATGTTGATGATATTGTTTATATTGGTCCAAATAAGAAAATGAGTGAAATTTTTGCCAAAGCTTTGCAGAGATATTTTACATTGAAATCATTGGGTCATATTAGCACTTATTTAGGTGTTCAGGTTGAAAAAACACAGAAGGGGTTTAGTCTTTCACAAGAAGATAAAATTGAACAAATTTTGCATCATTGCAACATGAAGGATGCTAACACAACAAAGACACCCATGCAAACAGATTTTCACAACTTGACACATGAAGCAAGTCCTGAGTTCGAGGATCAAACACTTTATCGTTCAGTTATTGGGTCACTGTTGTACATTAGTAGTTGGACCAGACCCGACATTGCACTTAGTGTTAATCTCTTGTCTCGACACATACTGATTATGCAGAATTATGTTGTTATGCAGATTCTGATTGGGCAAGTGATAAGAAATCACGTAAAAGTACTTCAGGTTATATGATGTTCTTAAATGGATGTCCTGTTTATTGGCAAGTGCGTAAGCAGAATTTTGTTTCTTGTTCATCTACTGAAGCTGAATATGCTTGTGTTTCAGATGCATGTAATTCTCTAACTTGGTTTGATGCTTTGGTCACAGATATCTGGACACACCCGATCCGACCGATCACAGTGATGGAAGACAATGAATCGGTGGTTTATATTTCTGAATCACATTTCACAGGTTCTAGGTCCAGACACATTGACATCCGTTATCAAAATATAAAACAATTAGTGAAACAAGGTTTTGTTAAAATGCAGTATGTATCTACACATGATCAGATTGCAGATATGCTCAACAAACCACTTCCAGCAGCTCAACATGAGTATCTGCGTAAGATGTGCCTTATTTGATGATGTACCTGATATTCGCTCAACTGGCAAAAGAAGGGGTTGTCACTGCTTTTTTTTTTATTTACCAGCAGAGCTCATTATTTCTGGACTGTCAGACTTTCCGTAGCTTGCCAATTTTGTTATCAGTAAGCTAACTACGTATATCCGCATTTCTTTCTACTTCACACTTTTCTTTGTTCTCTTGCCAAGAGAAGTCCGGCTGCAGAGATGTAGCCAGTAGGAACTTTACCAAAATGTAACAATTTAATGATTTAGATTAATAAGATGTTTGCTTTTCTTCTTTACAATAAATATGAGTTTAATTAGAAGATGTATTCCGGTTTTATTTTTCAAGAGTATACACAAGGAAAGTGCCATGATCCAGGCAATTACCCCAGGAAGGTAACGGGGCTGATTGCCTTTGACAAATTTAAACTCTTTAAATTTTGTTTTTTTTAAAAATAACTGATTAATGTTGGTTGGATTATTTGGACCGGAGCCCTTTCTTTTCCTTTTTTTCCCTTCTTCTTTTTCCTTTTTTGTAATTTTTGATTAACTTTAAACGGAAGAACTTGGGACTTCTAAGAATAGGAAAGATAGGAGAGTGTGTAATACAGCCACCTGCTGGAAAAGAAACTTTGTTTTTATGTTTATTCAAGTAACAGCTGAAAGATACATTGTAGCCATAACAGAGAGGCTCTGTACTGTGACTGATAAGAGGGGAAAGCAACTGAAGAAGTGGAAGTATTTGCACTGTTTATACAGGTGCTCTTGTCAGATTTATTTGAAGTAGGAGTCTGGAAATACTCTGGAAGACTTTTGATCTCTTTTGAGCAGTTACTTGTTTCTTTTTTTTTTTCTTGTTAATTGTGGCTTGGATAAGAAATCACTCTCTGTATGCTTTCTGGATATAAAAGTGTTTGAAAGACTATTTTCTTTTCCTTTTTTTCCTTTTTTATTTTTTTATTTGGGATTTTTATATAACTCCATTGGATTAAGGTACCCAAGAGCCTGAAGATTTACTGACTTCTTTTCTTTTTTCATTTGGATGTGGATTTTTATTTTTTTATTTTTTTATAATAAATTTTTTTTAGTCCTTTTTTCCTTCCTTTTTTTCAATTCTGGCCGGCTTGTTTTCTTTTTGCCCCTTTTTTCTCTTCCCTGATTTTTGCTATTTTCCTTTACGTTTTACTTTTTATTCTTATTTTGTTTTTCGCTAACATTTAAAGGATTAGGGTTTTGGAAGAACCTGAAGAATTGCTTCTCCCTTTTCTTGCTTTTTGGAAGTGGTTTTGGCTGAATATTTTTTTAAAAAATGAGCAGAAAAATAGTGACAGTGGGAACTGCAGTGACCACACCGTCTTTGTCACCATCTGGAGGCCAACGTACTATTCAGGTGATGTTGCAACAAGAGAAAGAGAAAGAATTACCAGTACAAACAATTATACAAACACTTCAAAGGATGGAACAACAACTATTGAAGACAGACGGAAAAGTTCATAGGATGGAACAACAGCTGCTTAAGATGAGATGAAAAAGTGGTCTGCATTCAACAAACAATGTCAAAATATGAGGAAAGACTGGTAAAATTAGAGAAAAAAGACAACCAAAAAGAAGAAAAAATGAAGGAAATAGAGAACAGATTGGGAGAGGTTAAACAAGAAACAACTGGTCTAATTGGATGGGAAATGGATAAAGCAGAATTCTACTTAAGATTTCAAAATGTTGAAGAGGAAAAAGGGGAAAATTTGGCAGATATTATGATTGAGATGTTGGCCGAGGCATTAGAAGTCACTAAAGAGAAGATGATGGATGGGGTCGATGAGATTTATCGAGTTTATACCAGATATGCAATGCGTAATAAACTGCCAAGAGAAGTACATATAAGATTTACTAAGAAATCGATTAAAGCACAAATTCTTCAGGCAGCCAGAGAAAAAACTCTGAAATACAAGGAGAAAGAAGTGGCGGTTCTAAAACAAATACCAAGAAAAATGAGAGAGTTGAGAAGAGGATATCAATTTTTGACTAAAATCCTGATTCAAAAAGGAATTAACTATAGATGGTTGATCCCAGAAGGATTAAGTCTAACATTGCAACTTCAAAGATATAGATTGAATACAATTGATAAAGCGAGAGTTTTCTATGATGAATTTCTTAAAGAGAAAGAAGTAGAAATGGAAGTTGAAACCCAAACTACAGTAGTCCCAATAAAATTTACAGAAGAAGAATTGGCAACGCTTGAATCAACAGAAGGTGCTGTTGGCAGGGTTGTGGAACACAAGGAACAACGTGAAGTAAGATCAACTAGAGCAACAAAACCTACATATAAAGTATGAACATGGAAGAAAGGAAATTAATTTCAATAAATGTAAATGGACTTAACTCAGCTACTAAAAGAAGAAAAATATTTCATAAATTAGAGAAATTAAAATTTGATATAATTTGTTTACAAGAAGTACATATTAAAAAACAGCATGAACAATTACTAATACAACCAAAACTTGGAAGACCTTTTTTATCTTTGTCACAAAGTAAAAAGAGAGGAGTTGCTTTATATATTAAAAATGTAACATTGGTGGAGCAGAAATATGCAGATACAGAAGGTAGAATTTTGATGGTGGAAATAATTGATAATAATATGAAAATTCTTTTGGTAGCAATATATGCTCCAAACAACAATCAAAGTGATTTATATAGAAAATTACACAATAAAATAACTGAAATGGAATATGACAATATATGTATGATGGGAGATTTTAATGGAATTGTGGATGAAAATTTGGACTATAAAACACATAAAACAATAAGACATAACCGGAAGACATTACCGAGATCCTTTTTTAAGATGACAGAGGAAATAAGCTTAAAAGATATATGGAGGGAGAGAAATGGGAAAAACAGACAATATACTTTTTACTCTGATAGACATCTATCTTGGTCTAGACTAGATATGATATGGACAACAATGGATTTGACTTTGAATATTGAACACATGGAAATAGAAGCAAATTTATGGGCAGACCATAACCCTGTGATAGCAATTTGGAAAGGGCGGAAAGGAAGAGCCAGATGGACTTTAAATAATACAATATTAAAAGAGAAAGACTTTGTACAGAAAATGGAAAGAGAGTTGGATTTTTTCTTCAAGGAAAATAAGAAAGAAGAAACATCTTCTTTCACAAAATCATTGGGATACAATGAAGGCCTATGCCAGAGGCTTAATTATGGACTATACAAGGAAAAGAAATGTGAAAAAAAGACAAACCTTTAAAATATTGACTGATGACTATAAAAGATGTGAAAAGGAACTCCAAAAAGATCCATATAAGAAAGATGTAAAAATTAAAATGGACATAATAAAGCATAAAATGGATCTACTGGAGAAGGAAGAATTAGCCCAAAAAATAAGAAATGCCAAACAGAACTATTTTGAAAATGCAAATAAACCAGGAAGATGGCTAGCATATAAATTGAAAAAAGAAAAAGAGTCAAGAAAAATAACACAATTAACTGATGATCAAGGGCAAAGTAAATTTGGAAATAAAGAGATGGGGAAAATAATACAAGAATATTATAGACAATTATACAAAAGAGACATAATAGAGGAGGAAAAAGTGACAAGATATTTACAAGAAGCAAAATTACCTCGGATTCCCAAAGACATGGAGGAGATGTTGGAAGGAAATATAACGATGATGGAGTTAACAGAAGCAATTAAGAAACAAAAGAATGGAAAGGCACCAGGGCCAGATGGTCTGCCCATTGAATATTATAGGACATTACAAGAAATTTTGAGTCTCCCACTATTGGATGTTATGAATGAAGTGATGATAAAGAAGGAAATACCCAAGTCATGGACTGAGGCGTATATTACGCTGATTCATAAAGAAGACACAGACCCACAACAAATCAAAAACTATAGGCCTATATCCTTGCTAAATTCGGACTATAAAATTTTTGCTTCAATATTGGCAGAAAGACTTAAGAGATACTTGAATAATTTCATACATATAGATCAAAATGGTTTCCTCCCAAAAAGACAAATCAAGAATAATTCTGGACACATTAGAATATTATGAAGCTCATCTGGAAAAGCAGATGGCGTTGAAATTTTTAGACCCTCAAAAAGCCTTTGATAATGTAAATTGGCGATTTCTGATACTTCAAATGGAAGAGATGGGCTTTGGCAGAAAATTCATACAGGCAATTGAAGCAATATATTGCAAACAGACTGCAAAAGTAATGATTAATGGAGAATTGACTGATTCTATTGAGATAGAAAAAGGTACTAGACAAGGATGCCCGCTGTCACCACTTTTTTTTATATTGACGTTGGAAGTTTTAAACAGAAATATTAGAGAAGAAAAAGAGATAAAAGGTATGAAAATTTGAAAAGAAGAATATAAATTGCAAGCCTTTGCAGATGACCTGGTCTTCATTATAGAAGAACCATTAACAACAATAAATAAACTGATAGAAACTATTGGTGAATTTGGGAAAATAGCAGGCTTGAAAATTAATAAAGATAAAATTTCATTTCATTTCATTTATTAAATTTTTATACCACCCCTCTCCCGAAGGACTCGGGGCGGTGAACAGCCAGGATTAAAAAACATACAATATAAACATTAAAATACTTTAACACATAATTAAATCTATATTGGCTTCCCCCAATTTAAAACCCCTTACCCATAAAATTAACCAATTAAAAATTTTAAGCCAGCCCGGCTTGCTAAAATAAAAAAGTCTTCAGAGCCCGGCGAAAGGTCCAGAGGTCCAGGATCAGTCATATCCCTGGAGGTAGCTCATTCCAGAGGGCGGGTGCCCCCACAGAGAAGGGTCTTCCCCTGGGGGTCACCTGCCGACATTGCCTGACTGACAGCAGGCATTTATTTATTTTTATTTTATTTATTTATTTATTTTCAATTTATATACCGCCCTTCTCCCTGAGGACTCAGGGCAGTGCACAGCCAGAATTAAAAACATGAAATACAAATATTAAAAACAATTAAAATCTATATAAATTTGGCCCAAAATTTAAAAAAACACAAACCAATTAAACATTTAAAAATTTTAAAAATTTCTTCCTAAGCCAGCCCGGCTTGCTGGAAAAAGTGGGTTTTAAGGGCACGGCGGAAGGCACTGAGGTCTTGGATTCTCCTTATCTCTGGGGGCAGCTGATTCCAGAGGGTAGGTGCCCCCACAGAGAAGGCTCTCCCCCTGGGGGTCACCAGCCTACATTGTTTGGCTGATGGCACCCTGAGGAGGCCCTCTCTGTGGGAGCGCACGGGTCACTGGGAGGTCGTCGGTAGCAGCAGGCGGTCTCGAAGATAGCTAGGCCCTATGCCATGGAGCGCTTTAAAGGTGATAACCAACACCTTGAAGCGCACCTGGAAGACCACCGGGAGCCAGTGCAGCTCGCGCAGGAGCGGTGTTACATGGGAACGCTGCTGCGTTCTGGACCAGCTGGAGCCTCTGGGTGCCCCTCAAGGGGAGCCCCATGTAGATAGCATTGCAGTAGTCAAGGCGAGAGGTGACGAGGGTGTGAGTGACTGTGCAAGAAAGGGCCGCAACTGGTGAATCAGGCGAACCTGATAAAAGGTCCCCCTGGTTACAGCCGTCAGATGTTCCTCCAAGGACAGCTGCATATCCAGGAGGACTCCCAGATTGCGAGCCCTTTCTGTGGGGGCCAAGGACTCACCCCCAATAGTCAGTGATGGAGTCAACTGACTATATCGGGATGCCGGGAGCCACAGCCACTCAGTCTTGGAAGGGTTGAGCTTGAGCCTGTTCCTCCCCATCCAGAGCCGCACAGCCTCCAGGCACTGAGACATCACTTCAAGGGCATCGTTGGGGTGGCCTGGGGTGGAGATGTACAGCTGGGTGTCATCAGCGTACTGATGGTATCTCACCCCGAAGCCACGGATGATCTCGCCCAGTGGCTTCACATAAATGTTGAACAGAAGGGGCGAGAGGACCAATCCCTGCGGCACTCCACAGACAAGAGGCCTCGAGGTCGACCTCTGCCCCCCTGCCAACACAAACTGCGACCGGTCGGAGAGAAAGGAGGAGAACCACCGCAATACGGTGCCTCCCATCCCCAACTCTTCCAGCCGGTGCAGCATGATACCATGGTCGATGGTATCAAAAGCCGCTGAGAGGTCTAACAGGACCAGAACAGAGGAGCAACCCCTGTCCCGAGCCCTCCAGAGATCATCAACCAACATGACCAATGCTGTTTCCGTGCTGTGCCCAGACCTGAAACCCGACTGGAACGGATCTAGATAAGATGTTTCCTCCAGGAATTGTGGAAACTGTCGCGTGACCACACTCTCAACAACCTTCGCCATAAAGCGAAGGTTGGAGACAGGACGATAGTTGGCCAATATTGCCGGATCCAGGGACGGCTTCTTGAGGAGAGGCCTCACCACCACCTCTTTCAAGGCAGTGGGGAAGTAACCCTCACTCAACGAAGCGTTGATAACACCCTGGAGCCAGCCTCGTGTAACCTCCTGGGAAGCCAGTACCAACCAGGAGGGACATGGGTCCAGTAAACATGTGGCCGTACTAAGTCTCCCCAAAATCCTGTCCACATCATCAGGAGTCACAGCATCAAACTCCTCCCAGATAACATTCTCAAGACTATTCCTCGTCACCCTGCCCTGATCTACCCAGTCAGAGTCCAAATCCCCCTGGATCTGAGCGATTTTGTCATACAGGTATTGTCCGAAATCCTCTGCCCTGCCTTCCAGGGGATCCTCCCGCACTCCCGGATGGAGCAGGGAGCAGGTCACCCTAAACAGGGCGGCCAGACGATTCTCTGATGATGCAATAGAGGTGGAAAAGTAATTAAACTTTGCCGTCTTTATCGCCACTAGGTAGGCCTTAATATGCGACCTTACCAGTGTTCGATCAGATTCAGCGAGACTGGCCCTCCAACCGCTCTCCAGGTGTCTTTTCCGGTGCTTCATTTCCCTCAGCTCCTCAGTAAACCAAGGAGCTGCGTGGGATCGGCACCGGGTCAGAGGCCGCAAAGGCACAACTCGGTCCAAGGCCCCACCAGCCGCCCGATCCCAGGCGGCTACCAGGTCCTCAGCCGAGTCATGTGCTAGATCCTCAGGAAATGGCCCAAGCTCCATCTGAAACCTATCAGGATCCATCAGGCGCCTGGGGCGGACCCATCTTATTGGCTCCGCCTCCCTGCAGCGGGGTGTAGCGGTTCGAAGGTCCAGGCAAAGGAGCTAGTGATCTGACCATGACAAGGCATTATGAAGATAATGACTAAAAATATGTTGAAAAAGCAAAAAGAGGAACTGATGGAGATCTCGAAGATGCAGGTCACAAATAAGGTAAAATATTTGGGGATATATTTGACAGCAAGAAGTAGTGCACTTAAAGAAAATAATTATAATAAGCTCAAACAACAGATAGGGCAAGACTTGGTGAAATGGTGAAATTTGCAGTTATCATTGATTGGTAGGATCTCAACTATTAAGATGAACATTTTGCCTAGAATTTTGTATTTATTCCAGACAATTCCAATTAAGTTGGGTAAGGAATTTTTGGAAGACTTGAATAAAATGATGTTGAAATATATTTGGCAGGGAAAGAAGGCGAGGATAAGATTAAAGTTGTTACAAGATGCAAAAATGAGAGGTGGTTTTGGTCTGCCTAACTTTGAACTTTATTATCAAGCAACAAGTTTAATGTGGATTAAAGAATGGATAAATTTGAGAAACACCAGATTATTGAATTTGGAGGGACACGATTTGTTGATGGGATGGCACATTATTACTTAAAAATTCCAGTCTGGGTATCTACGATTGAAGCCTTTACATACTCGGTTGTATTTAAAAGGGAACAAATTGTTAGATATAGTGAATTATTGGGTGAAAAGGGTGAACTTAAATTAAAGCAAGAACTAGAAGATCAGGGTTATAAAATGGATTGGTTTTCATATGCTCAAATACGTTCTAGATATGAAGATCTCAAACAAGAAGGTTTTTATAATGTTTTGACTAATTTAGATAAGATTTTAATGGGTTCTGATGATCATGTAATTAAAAAACTATATGGATATTTGTTAGAGATGAAATTGGAAGAAGAACAAGTTAAAGAATCAATGATAGCTTGGGGAAAAAATTTTGGTTACGGTATTGATTTAGAGAAATGGCAAAAATTGTGGTCACATAATTATAAGATGACAATGTCTACAGCATATAAGGAGAATTTGTATAAGATGTTTTACAGGTGGCATCTACCCCCGATGAGGATAGCCAGAATGTTCAAGAATAAATCAGAGAAATGTTGGAAGTGTCATCAGACTCCAGGATCATACTACCATATGTGGTGGACATGCGTAGAAGCAAAGAGATATTGGACTAAGATACACACGTGGTTGGAAAAAATGATAAAGAGACATATTGACTTTAAACCAGAGATATTTTTATTAGGGATCTTACCAGAGACATATAATAGAGAATTGCAATATTTAATTGTGAATATTTTAACAGCAGCTAGAATCGTATTTGCTAAAAACTGGAAAGGAGAGAAAATATGGGGTTTATTTTATCATTGGATAGATAATAAAATATGGAGATGAAATAAGATATATGAAGTGGAAGTTAAGATAAAATGTGTAAAAATTTGTCCTCAGGGAAAAGAAGCTTGTGTCATATATGGATATTTTGAAGGTTTTGTGAACACAAAAGGATGCTAACCGATCGATACACTGTCTGTAAATGTTTGAAAGGATGATACTTTTATGTTGTTTTTGTTTGAAATAAAAAAATATTTTTCAAAAAAAAAGGTCCTGTAGGAGTAAGCACAGCAGCATAGCCACGCCCCCAAGTAATCAGAGATCCTAACCATGTTTTATCTGGTAATGCCCAATAATATACCAGAGGAGGAGGCAAACTTGTTTTTTGTTGAAAATGCCTCTGATAAGTGGTCGAATTAGAAATTGAAAAATTCAATTGATTTAAGGTAAATAATACTTTTGTAACCTGTTGTGTTACCCATGACAAATTTGGTACCCGAGAGCCCTCTTTTTTTGTTTGTGAAGGTAGTCCTTAAAGGACCTATTAGCACGTTCCACAATGGCTTGACCTGTTGAATTATAGGGAAGACCATGAGTAAGAACAATATTCCAGGTTGTACAAAATTGCAAAAAAGCCTGTGAAGAATAGGCAGACCCATTATCTGTTTTTAAAGAAGAGGGCTTGCCCAGAGCTGTAATGGCCAAAAAAAGATGAGAAATAACATGATTAGCTGTTTCCCATCATTGAGGCGTAGCCCAAATCGCTCCAGAATAGGTATCAATAGATAAATGAATATATTTCCAAGGAGCTAAAGAGGGAACATGGGTTTTTTAGTTTAGTTTAGTTTATTTTGGATTTATATACTGCCCTACTCCCGAAGGACTCAGGGCGGTGAACAGCCAAAGATAAAACACATATAATATAAAATTTAAAAAACAATTTAAAACACATTAAATAAATTTGGCCCATACTGATTAAAACACCCCCTTTTTAAAAAAACAAATTAAAATTAAACAATTAAAAGGAGTTAGGCCAACCCAGCCTGCTGGAATAAAAAGGTCTTGAGGGCACGGCAGAAAGTGCGTAAATCCGGGATCCTCCGTATCTCCGAGGGGAGCTCGTTCCAAATGGCAGGTGCCCCCACAGAGAAGGCTCTCCCCTTGGGGGCTGCCAGTCGACACTGTTTGACTGACGGCACCCTGAGGAGTCCCTCTCTGTGGGAGCGTACTGGCCAGTGAGAGGCTACCGGTGGCAGAAGGCGGTCTCATAGGTACCCAGGTCCTAAGCCATGGAGCACTCTAAAGGTGGTAACCAGGACCTTGAAGCACACCCGGAAGACCACCGGGAGCCAGTGCAGCTCGCGCAGGAGAGGTGTTACATGGGAACGCCAAGTCGCTCCCATAACCACCTGCGCGGCTGCATTCTGGACCAGTTGGAGCCTCCGGGTGCTCCTCAAGGGGAGCCCCATGTAACATCCATTTCCATAGTTGATTAGAGGTGAGTCCACGGGGATTAACTCCCGTGTCTCCTGAAGGAGACTTCCGTGTTTCATCCTGTCCCCAGAACATTGGGGACAGGATGAAACAATTTGCTTAGCTTGCTCTAGTGGAATGTGGCAAGCTTGTGCCAGCCACCTGGCATTTTGATGGAAAAAAGAATGATTAAAAAACGGATCTGTGAACAAAGTGGGTAAAACATGAACATCAGCGTGACTGTTGCCTTCAGAAAGAGGACCAGGAAGGGATGAATGACTGCGTATGTGAGAGACAAAGTACAAATGTTTCTGGTCTTGTAGCAGTTGCTGCAAAGTGAGAAATAGGGCCATAAGATTGGAGTCAATCCTAGGTGTGATATAAGCACCTGGAAGATTAAAAATAAGTTGACACACATACTGAGTCAGAGATCAAATTAAAAGGCTGTTGAGAAAAAGTGTGGAAAGCCAAGATGGCAGCAGACATTGAGTGTTGAGGTGAAGACTGCCCTGCAGTGTAGGATACTTTCCAGATATCATCATGAGGATCCTTGTAAGCAATCACTCCTCTCGTTCGTACTCCATCAGAAAAAACAGTAAGAGCTTGTGATAGTGGAGAAGGAGAAAGCAATGGGCGAACAGGAAAGGAGGAAGTCATTAAACAAGTAAGCCGAGGATCTTTAGGCAGATGATATGAAATACAACCTACATAGTCAGTTAGAGCACACTGAAGAGATAAATTATTCTGAAAATAAAAGTGAAACTCAGATTTTGAGATAGGAAGAACAATATTTATTAGATCAGTCCCATTTCTATGACAAGCTTGAGTGCGCCCCGAGGTTATAATATCAGCAATGGCTTGGATAAAAGGCAAAACATTTTGAGATGGTGTATGAGGCAAATAAAGCCATTCAATACAATATATTTTTTGCTGTTCTAAAACAGCCAATATTCCCGTGGGTAGCTTACTAGTAGGGAATATTAAAAGAGATAACTGACAATCTCTATGAGGGATTCGATCCACAAACTGAGTACTCAAGATGTTATTAATTTTCTCAACTGTAGCAAACACTACAGACAGAACTATAATTAAATCTCCAGGCTTTTTTCCTTTAGTCAATAACTCAAATAATGGACTAAGTAAATGGGTAGGCAAAGAAAAATATGAGCGGACCCAATTAATAGTACCCAGCAATTGTTGCAAATTTATTAAGTGTTCTGTCCCCATCTCACACACGCACCCCCCACAGACAGACAACAGTTAAAGAACTCAGCCGACAACAGTTTATCCGGTATCAGAATTGGCAGCAACCCAGTGGCTGGCCACAACACTATCCCCCACCGCAGGGCCCTTCCCCTGCGGCTGACGGTCGGGATGCGGTCGGGATGGGAACTGGTCATGGAAGGCCCATACCAGGTCAGGGGCATCCTCCCAAGAGAAATCCGTGGGCCCGTACCCCTTCCAGGCAATCAGGTACTGGAAACGCCCCTTTAGCCAATGGGAGTCCCGGATGCTGTCCACCTCGTACGTCGTGGAGCCGTCCTCGGCGACAGTGGTTGGGGGAGCAGGTGTCGTTGGCCATCGGAGGTGGCACGGCGGGGCCTCAGGGACCAGAAGGGACCGATGGAAAACAGGGTGGATTCGCATGGATCGTGGCAGAGTCAACCGATAGGTCACTTGGCTGATGACCGCCTCGATGGGGAAGGGACCGATAAAACGGTGATCAAGCTTCTTCACCGGCCGGTCCGTGGGGAGTTGTTTCATGGACAGCCACACCCGGTCTCCAACCTCCAGTGGTGGCGTTGCCCGTCGAGAGCAGTCGGAGACCCGTTTATAGTCCTCCTTCGCCCGGATCAGCTGCCGATGCACCAGTTGCTGCACTGCCTGCAGTTCCGAGAGGAAGTCCTGGGTCTTGGGAACAGGGGAATCCGAGATCGACAAAGGGAAAAGCCGTGGATGGTATCCTACGTTGGCATGGAACGGGGTCATCTGGGTGGAGGTGTGTTGGGAGTTATTAAAGGCGAACTCCGCCAGGGGAAGGTACTCGGCCCAGTTGTCCTGCTGCTGGTTTACGAAACAGTGGAGGTACTGTTCTAGGATGCCGATGACCTTCTCCATTCCCCCATCAGTCTCCGGATGATGCGCCGACGACAGGCACACCTGGACCTCCAACGCGGCCATCAGGCTTTTCCAGAAGCGGGCCATGAATTGGGCCCCGCGGTCCGAAACCACCCTGTCCGGCAGGCCGTGGAGGTGGAAGATGTGTTGCAGGAACAGACGGGCTGTGGTGCGGGCCAATGGCAGTCCACAGCATGGGATAAAATGTGCCATTTTCATGAGCATATCCGCCACCATGAGGACGGTCGTGAACGTAGCGGACGGTGGCAGGTCCATCAGGAAGTCCATGGAGATGGCTCCCCATGGTCTCTCCGGTGTTGGCAGCAGCTGGAGGAGTCCAGGAAGTGGGCTGGATGCGGCTTTGGCCTGTCGGCACGTCACACAGGACATCACGTACGCGTGCATGTCATGCCGTACCCGAGGCCACCAAAAAGTCTGCATCACCAGGTTTAGAGTTTTGAAGAAGCCGAAGTGTCCCGCCGCAGGGTTGTCATGGCACTGGTTCATGACGAGGGCTCGGAGCGGACTCGTGGGCACATACAACCGGCCCCGGTGCTTCAGCAAGCCCTCCTCCAAAATCCATGGGGCTGCGGGGCCGATTTCCGCTTTCCGCTGCTGCGACCAGTCATCCCGGTGCTGCGCTTCCAGCACCTGAGCCCGCAAGTCCATCGGGTCCTGGACCGCGGCCAAGGATTCCGCTGGCAGCACCGTCCATGGGGAAAGAGAGTCCTTAAAGCAAAAGTACTCCGGCTTGCGGGATAGAGCATCTGCTCTCTGGTTGTGGCCACTCGGGATGTAGGTGACGTGGAAGTTGAACCGGGCGAAACACAACGACCACCTGATCTGCCGCTGGTTCAACTTCATGGCGGTTGTGAGGTGCTCCAGGTTCCGATGGTCCGTCCGCACCTCGACCTGGTGTCAGGCCCCCTCGAGGTGATGACGCCAAGCCTCAAATGTGGCCTTGATAGCCAGCAACTCTTTTTCCCAGATGGTGTAGTTGCGCTTGGAAGGATTGAGTTTCCGTGAGTAATAAGCGCAGGGAAAAAGAGTGCCGCCATCCACCGGGGCCTGTAGCAGCACTGCCCCAATCGCCACATTGGACGCATCCGTCTCTACCACGAACGATGTGGATTGGGGTGCCTCAGGACAGGTTCCGTGACAAAAGCTTGTTTGAGGACCTCGAAGGCCTGCTGTTGCGGGGGACCCCACTGGAACGGGACTTTCTTCCGAAGGAGTTGGGTCAGCGGCAAGGTCAGGGTGGCGAAGCCCGGGATGAAGGTCCGGTAGTAGTTGGCGAACACCAGCAGACGCTGGATGTCCTTCACCCGACGAGGGGGTTCCCAACTACACAAGGCCTCTACCTTGCGCGGGTCCATAGCGATGCCTTCGGGGGAGATGATGTGCCCAAGGAACTCTATGGAAGTCTGGAAGAAGAGGCATTTCTCCAACTTCACATAGAGTTGGTGCTCCCGCAGGTGCTGCAGGACCTGGCGGACATGCTGGAGGTGACTTTCCTGGGACTGGGAAAAAATCAAGATATCATCCAGGTATATAACCACAAACCGGTCCAACATGTCCCGGAAAATGTCATTCATCAGGTGCTGGAAAACTGCGGGGGCGTTGCTCAACCCGAACGGCATGACAGTGTACTCGAAATGGCCGTATCAGGTGCCAAACGCCATCTTCCACTCATCCCCCTCTCGCATGCGCACCAGGTTGTAGGCCCCTCAGAGATCGAGCTTGGTGAAGATCGAGGCCTCCCGCAACCTCTCCATCAGCTCCGGGATGAGCGGCAGGGGGTAGCGATTCCACACCGTGATAGAATTCAATCGGCGGTAATCACAGCACAGGCATAAGTCCCCCATCTCCTTCTTCACAAAGAGGACCGGGGCCGAGAGAGGGGAGGACAAAGGCCGGATGAACCCTCGGGCCAGGTTCTTGTCCAAGAAGTCCCGTAGGGCAGCCAACTCGGGCTCCGACATGGAATGCAGGCGTCCCGCGGGCAGTTGCACGTTAGGCAGCAGATCCACCAGGCAGTCGTAGGGTCGGTGCGAGGGTAATCGATCCGCCTCCTTTTCGCTGAACACGTCAGCGAAGGGCATCAGTTCAGGAGGCAAGGAGACAGCAGGGGTGGAGACATCCTGGCCGGCACAGGTGTGGCGGAGGTGGTCGACGCACTGTAGACTCGGGAAAGAGATGGCGTTTCTCGACCATGCCACCTGAGGATCGTGGGCCCGAAGCCAGGCCATCCCCAGGACCAATGGGAAATGAAGGTCTGCTGTAACGTAGAACTGGATCGCCTCCTCATGTGTCACAATGGTGAGGTGCAAAGGCTGGGTAGTGAATTTAATGGGCCCCGCCATGAGTTCCCGCCCATCGATAGTCTCGACCCGCAACGGAGGGTCCACCGGAACCAAGAGGACCTTAAAATGGGCCACAAAGGCGTGGTCCATGAAATTCGTCGTGGCCCCCAAGTCCACCAGCGCATGCGCTTGAAGCCCCTCTGACCAGTTGGCCAAGAAAACCCGGGTGTCCAGAATCAGGTGCCGAGGTGGCTCACAGTCCACATCCACTAAGTCCGGCGGGGCATTGACACGCGCCCGGCCTAGGGTTTCCCCTAGACCGGGCCTGCCCCGTTTCCCGGCTGGTCACGCCGAGATTCAGGAACAGGCTTGAGCGCCCCACTTCGTTTTCTGGGACACGAAGCAGCAAAATGTCCAGCCTCTCCGCAATAGAGGCACAATCCCCCTTGGCATCTCCGCATCCGCTCCTGGGCCATCAGGTGAGGTCTGGCCGCTCCTAGCTCCATGGGCTCCTCAGCCGTCGCCACAAAATGCGGGGTGGCCCGGGGCGCTGTCGGTGCGGGACGCGGGAGTGCAGAAGCTGTTGGTGGTTCCTGAAGGGGCCGACGAGGCCGTCGCCGTTGGAGGCAGGCGTCGATACGCAGGCATTGGGTCACCAGAGCGTCAAGGGTCTGAGGCACCTCCACCCGAACCAGTTCGTCCTGCAGCTCATCTGAGAGGCCATCCTGGAAGGCATCCATCAGCGCCGCCTCATTCCAAGCAGAGTCCTGGCCTAAAAGTCGAAATTCAGCGATATAGTCCTGCAGGGGGCGCTTCCCTTGACGGAGGTCCTTAATGCGCCTAGCTGCCATCTGAATCTGAAGGGGGTCCTCATACATAATGCGCAGGTGTTGCAAAAAGCCCTGACAGTCCAAGAGCAATGGGCTATTTTGAAGCAACAGGGGCGTGGCCCATCAGGCGGCAGAGCCAGAGAGGAAGCTAATCACGAATGCCACCCGAGCCCGGTCATCCGGAAAATCATCTGGTCTCATGGTCATGAATAATTGGCATTGTCCCATGAAGGCCAGGAACATCTCCGGATGCCCAGAAAACCTATCTGGCACATTCACTGGGCATTTATGACGGGGAGGAGGAGGGAGAGGGAGAGCTGCAGGAGCATTCCCCAAAGCAAGTTGGGCGGTTAACTGAGCTACTTGTTGCTGCAGGAGCTGATTAGCATCTTGCAGCTGTTGGTCCATCTTGGTTAAAGATGGGTTAACTTTTGGGGTGACAAGCAAGATGTTTTTTTTTTTTTTTTTTTAATTTGATTTATATGCCGCCCTTCTCCGAAGACTCAGGGCGGCTTACAATGTGCTCAGCAATAGCCTTCATCCTTTTGTATATTTATACAAAGTCAGCTTATTGCCCCCACAAACTGGGTCCTCATTTCACCTACCTTAGAAAGGATGGAAGGCTGAGTCAACCTTGAGCCTGGTGAGATTTGAACTTGCATTAATTGCAGGCAGCTGGTCTTAATAAGCTTAATAACAGGGTGCCTTAAACCCCTGTACTACCAAGGCTCTAACATTAACTAACATTAAACCCCTGTACTACCAAGGTTCTGTCCCCGTCTCACACACGCACCCCCACAGACAGGCAACAGTTAAAGAACTCAGCCGACAACAGTTTATCCGGTATCAGAATTGGCAGCAACCCAGTGGCTGGCTGCCAGGTATTCTTTACTCATGAGGGGGGAGTTTCTCCCTTCGTCCGGGAACAAAGCCAATACACAATAATCAACAAAGTCCAGTAAATACAAAGAAGGTCATCCGATATCCGTTTTTTGCTTGTCACAGAGCTGAACCGGCCACCACACCCACTTTTATAATTTTATACCCTGTGGGGTGTGGTCCAGTGACTCAGCCTAATCCCTGGCACGCCTCTTCTTCTGCTGCGCGCGCTTATCTCTGCAACGCTGCCGAGGGTCCAGCCAAGACTCATCTTCCTCATTACTGTCCATCTGTGGCTGCGTGGACGTGCTTGGCCCCGGGCCTATCTCTTGACTTTCGGAGGACACCGAAGGCATTGCCAGAGAGGAGGGTCCTGGAGAGGGAGGCCTTGCCAACTCCTCTCCTTCACTCTCGGAGTCCTCTCCTGCCGATAACACAGGCTCAGGTAACAGAGCCACAACACTAAGGAAATAACTTTGGGTAAATTTAAATGAGGAAAAGCCGGAGCAGAAAAAGACTGCAACATTTTATGTCCTAAATACAGATAAGGAGCGTGCAGTTGTATTTTTTCCAGGGCAATTTACAATCCATAGACACATAAATCATTTTGTATTTCAGAAAGCCAGTTAGATTGTATTTTTGGTGCTCCAATTAAAATGTCATCCATATAATGATATACCAAAACCAAAGGATGATGTTTGCGAAAAGGGGCTAATGCCTCAGCAACATAAAATTGACATAATGTGGGACTATTCAACATTCCCTGTGGTAAAACTGTCCAGTGATAGCGTTTATTGGGTTCTGAATGGTTCACCGCAGGTACTGTAAATGCAAACTTTTCCTGATCAGAGGGACACAAAGGAATGGAAAAGAAACAATCCTTTAAGTCAATGACCATCACCTCATGATCTTGGGGAATGAGATTAGGATTTGGTGTCCCGCACTGCAAGGGGCCCATAGGTTGAATACATGCATTCACGGTTCGAAGATTATGTAAAAAACGCCATTTGCCACTTTTCTTTTTTATCACAAACACAGGTGTATTCCATGGACTAGTGGATGGCACAACATGACCCGCAAGCAGCTGATCTTGCACTAACTGGTGGAGAGCCGTTAATTTTTCGTGTGACATGGGCCATTGATCAATCCACACCGGCTCCCTAACTATCCAAGTCAGCGGGAGGGCAGTAGTTTCAGTCCTCCAAAGTGAGGGTGGCCCCCAAAATTCTGAGCAAGTTGCGCCCCCCAAAGGCTGACATGAATATCTAATATAAAAGGGCGGACCTGAATGACCAAATCTGAATTAGGCAAGTGAGCTGAAAGAAATCCTGCACTTTGATGTGCACTTTGTCGACCCCACCACACCCCACACACTTGGGCAGGGCTCAGTTGGCCAGGCAGCAGGCCACTGCTTGGCAGAGATCACTGAAACATCTGCTCCTGTGTCCAAAATCCCCTCAAAGGGCTTACCCTGCAACACAATGATCTGACGGGGCCATTGGGATGTTATTGGGGTAGTGATGACAGCTATGATAGAAGTGGCTGGGTCAGTAGAACCAAAGCCACCTTTCCCTCTCTCCTTTTGCTCTCTCCCTGCCGGGACAAAATAAGGCAAAAGCAAGAGTTGATCAGGGCTAGTATAAATGGGCAAAGTTTGGGGCAAATTGGTCCACAATTGAACATAAATAATCCCGGTGTAGTCTGAATCTATCACTCCAAGAATGACAAAAATACCTTTTTTACCCATGCTTGACCGTGGAAAGACAAGCCCTACATAATTTTCTGTTAAAGGGCCTGATAATTGGGATGGAATTACTTGAACCTCCCCAGGAAATTTAAAATTCACTTCCTCCTGCAGTATCAAATCAATACCAGCACTACCTTTTGTAGCTGCAGGAGTATTTTCTATTGTTGATTTATTGTCTCTGTTTGGACTGGGGCCAGAGACCGGCCTGGCCAGCGGTTTCCCGACCCTGAGCGACATTCGCTTGCCCAATGATAACCTTTCTGACACTTTGGGCATTTTGTTTTCGGTTTTGATCCCTGATGAAAGGGAGGGCGAGATGTTGCAGACATACCCCCCCCCCCGGATTTCGACACTCCCTTTTAAAATGACCAGGTTTGCCACAATTGTAACATTTTCCTTGAAGTTTGCTGCCTTGTGATAAAGCAGCTGCTAACAAATTGGTTTGATAAGAGGATGTTCCTATATCCTGACACGCTTTAATCATATCTGCCAAATCAGGATCTTTTCCCAGCCCAACAATATTTTTTTTAATTTGATTTATATGCCGCCCTTCTCCGAAGACTCAGGGTGGCTTACAATGCGTTAAGCAATAGCCTTCATACTTTTGTATATTTATACAAAGTCAGCTTATTGCCCCCACAATCTGGGTCCTCATTTTACCTACCTTAGAAAGGATGGAAGGCTGAGTCAACCTTGAGCCTGGTGAGATTTGAACTTACATTAATTGCAGGCAGCTGAATGTTAATAACAGTGCTTTAGTCTGCTGTGCTACCAGAGCTCCTTCAAATTGCCCTTCGACACTCAGAAGTGGCATTGTCTTTTGCCAGCCTAATCAGCAACTCATTCTGAGCTTCGGGATTGTCTATCTGTCGCCGCAAAGCATCCTGTAATCTATTAATAAAATCAGCATACGGTTCATTAGCCTTTTGCCTGATGTTAGAGAAGGCTTGTTGAGGCTTGCCAGAAACAGGCACTTTTCCGAAGGCTCGATAAGCACATTCAGAAGAAACTTGTAAAGTGGCTGCTGGCAGAATAACCTGAGCATCAACTGGAGCAAAAGGACCAGATCCATACAATTGATAAGGAATAAATGCTCCTCCCGAGTGGAGGGCATGCATGGCACATTGATGTTTAAATTCACTATCCCAAACTACATATTGCATTGGAGTAAGCAACATGCGAAAGGTAGTTTTCCAATCTTCAGGTTCTGTCAGCCTCCGCTTTTTCATTGCTTGCTCGGCTGCCATGAAACAGGGGGAGCTATTGGAATTCTTGGGAGGGGGGAAGTGAGCTGGTGGAGAAGAAGAGGGAAACTTTGTTTCAGCATTTCTGTCAGCCTCCTCTGGAACCACCTGTGCTCCGCCGAACAAACACCACACGCACACACTCAAAGGTGAAGCTATCCAGTTTAATCGTAGTTTACACGGTGGTCATACAGTAAGCGCTGAAGTTTTCTGATGAAAAACAAAGTCGGAGACGCCCAATTCCTCCACTTATCTGGCTTTATAGAACGCCCCCAAGCGCCCCGCCCTTGCTCAATTGTGCATTTAAAGTGACCGCGCTATTTACTCCTTCAGTTACTTCTGGATCTCGCTGTCCCTCGTATTGAAGGGCGTTTGTTTCCTTTGACATCGTTTTATTGACCCTGTCCCCAGATTCCCTATACCGTCCACCACCTGATAGCACCGTGCCCTGCTAAACGCTACAACACCCCCCTTCACCGTGTCTCTGTTCTTCTGGCTTGTCACAGTCTCCGGGATCATGTGTCGAGGGAATGGCTGACACTCGACAGTTTCTTTGAAGCTGATAACAACTCAAGGTCAACTGCCATGGCATAGCAAGAGGATGGCACCACCAGACGTTGCACCCACATGACCCCTGGGGAATTGTGGATTGAATGATTTATGCTGGACAGTTGGGGGAAGGCTTTTGGGGATGCTTTCTATATGTAATTTTCGTGCCTTTTGCTTCAGACCTTGCTTTTCTTTGGTTGCATTCAGTTCATACTCAGTAAAAGTACCTTTCTCTATGAAAATGGAGTTGGGGTTTTTCTTTCTTGAGTATTGAAAGGAGGCATGTCCTGACATAAAGCAAGGTCTGACTTAACAGCCATCCTGGAAAACTACCGTGGGGGCTGAGCAAACAATGTCTGATCAAGACAGCGACCAGGACCAGATGGGAGCTGCCGGCTCAGCAGCTGGAGGAAGATCCGGAGAAAGCCAAATGGTCACTGGGCGTGGGGAGGTTACCGGAGCCGGAGAAGACCCCCCAAGGTGTAACAAGTACCAGACGTCGAGGGGGAGAAGCTGGCTGGCTGCAGGAGCAGAAAGAAAATCTCCTGGTCGCACAGGCCCTGCAACTTTTGAGAGAGGCTGAAGAGAGCCAAAAAAACTGGGAAAGGTATGCATACTCCCCCGGGAGGGAGGATGAATGCCCCAGGGATGGAGCGGAGGCTGCTGCTTGTGGGGAAGGGAGAGACCAAGCTGGGGAAGGAACAGCTCAAGCCTCCAGAACTCAAGTGGCTGCTGCAGCAGCCCAGGGGGCCCCGGCAAAACCGGCACTGCCCCAGAGGTAAAGAAAGCCAACATTTCCCCCAATATCAGAAAAATTCCGGGGAGACCTGAAGAAGTTGGGATTTTTTCTGACCCAAGTTTGGAACCACATGCAGGACTGGGGGGAGGATTTCCTCTCAGATGCCACACATGTGAGGTGCGTTACCAAGGCCCTGGAGGGGGTAGCAGCTGAGTGGATGGTGGGACTCCACAATGAAAATTCCCCCTTGCTGAAGAATTATGATCAATTCATGGCAGCCCTCAGAACGCGTTTTGAGGACCCCTTAGCCGAGCGAAGGGCGAGAATAAGAATGAAGGCCATCCACCAGGGGCGGAGATCGGTGGTGGAGTACACCCAGGAGTTCCGCGAGCTGGCACCCTACATGAGAGGGTGGTCAGAGGTGGCCGTACTGCAGAACTATAAAGATGGGCTAAATGAGGATGTTTACAAGGATTGTCGTTCCCGAGGGACTCCCAATGACCTGCAGAGCTGGTACATGTTGGCAGCGGACATGGAGATTGACTTGGCCTGGGGTAGTCTCCGTGGTGGGTGCACCTGGGATCAGCCACCCTCCTCATTCCACAAGGGGCCACCAAAGGCCGCAATGGGGACAGCAGGGTCCAAACCAAAATCCTCTGCGTGTTTCAAATGTGGGAAGGAAGGGCACCGAGCTGCTGAGTGTTTCTCTAAGCCGGTGCCCAAGGCGACCTCTACTGGAGGAAAGAAAGCTGATAAAACACCAGCGAGAGCCCGCGAAACCACCCTGAAGGGAGAAGTTGTTGAATCCGCTCCCCTGAAACAGGGTGAGTTGGGAACTCCGACCATCGCCGATGACAGCGAAACCGAAACTGACTCCAACAACGACTTCCTGGTAAGTCAGAAAGGGGGGCCCATGACCATCCCAGTAGAACTAAAAGTACCATCCACCGGGGCCCACGGCCAGATGCCAGCCCTCCTAGATTCGGGATGCACCAGGTGCATCATCAGCCCGGACATTGTAGAACAGATGGGCCTAAGACTAAAAACGATGAAAAGGCCCATCGCATTCTGTCAGCTAGATGGATCGGTGGCTGGAGGAGGCCCAGCCCATTTTGTAACCGAGCCAACCGAGATGAGGATGGGGGATCACCTAGAGACTCTGAGTTTTATTGTGGCCCCAGGCATGGAATGGCCCCTCCTACTTGGACTGCCTTTGCTCTGTAAAGGGAACCCATGCATAAACTGGAAAACGGGAGTGTTGCACATCCACTCCAAACAACCAGGGAAGAAAGGGGAGGAACCCCATTGCGTGGGCAAAGTGGAGAACAAGGGGGCGGCGACGGCGACAGACCACATTGTGGGGGAAGAAAAGATCCCAAAAGAGTACTGGGACCTCCGGGAGGTGTTCAGCGAGAAGACATCAGACGTGCTGCCCCCCCACCGACCAACAGACTGTACCATTGAAATCCTCCCTGGGGTAAAACTCCCAAACCAAAAATCTATCCCATGACCCACCGGGAGCTGGGGGAACTACGAGACTTTATTGATAAAAACTTAAAACGCGGTTTTATCCAACTGGCTAGGCCGCGGGTGGCAGCACCAGTACTATTCCGGGAAAAGAAGGATGGGTCCTTTCATGGTCGATTATAGAAATTTAAATGTGATTTGCGTAGAAAATGTCTACCCCCTGCCTCTCATGAAGGACATGTTAGCCCATCTAGGCAAAGGAAAGATTTTTACAAAGCTGGATTTACGGGAGGCATATTATAGAGTTCGGATTAAAGAACGGGATGAATGGAAAACTGCTTTCAACTGCCCGCTGGGATGCTTCCAGTTTCGGGTGCTCCCTTTCGGACTGCAAGGAGCCCCTGCGGTGTTCATGCAGCTAATTAATATAGTGCTGCATGAACACTTGTACAAGGGGGTGCTGGTCTACCCGGATGATATTCTTATCTACACCGAGACCATGGACGACCACGTAAAATTGGTGAGGGCTGTCCTGAAAAAACTTAGAGCTGCTGAACTGTATGCCAAGCTATCAAAATGCGAATTCCACCAAACTAAACTTGACTATCTGGGGTACCGCATCTCACATGAGGGGATAGAAATGGATCCAGAAAAGGTCCAGGCCATGTTGGAATGGGCCCCCCCACGCACCCGCAAACAACTACAGAGTTTCCTGGGGTTTGCTAACTTCTATCGACAATTCATCCCCTCGTTCGCAAAAATTGCACTACCTATTACTAATCTTCTGAAAACGAAACGAGAGGCCAAAGCCCTCCCGGCCTCTCGAGTGGACTATGGACTGTCAGGCAGCGTTTGAGAAACTAAAATGACTGTTTGCTGCCCACCCGGTCCTTAAACATCCTGACATGGAAGCCCCTTTTGTTGTACAGGCTGATGCCAGCGATGTGGCCATCGGGGCGGTGTTACTTCAAGCGAACGCAGAAGGAAAGCTGCAACCCTGTGCCTATACCTCTCGGAAATTATCAGAGACTGAGAGGAGATGGGCCATATGGGAGAAAGAGGCTTTTGCTGTTCGTTGGGCACTGTTAATGTGGAGACATTTCCTTGAAGGGGCTAAGCAACCATTTGAGGTGTGGACTGACCACAAGAACTTAGAAGCTTTGAAAACGCCATGAAAGCTGTCCCCAAAACAAGTCCGCTGGGCTCAGCACTTCAAACGATTCAATTTTTCCCTGCGCTACCTTCCTGGAGGGAAGAACTTCATGGCAGATGCCCTTTCGAGATTGCCGCAATACAATAGTGTTAGAGAGGAAGTGATTTGTCTGATTATCCCCTCAAAACAGCTGGCAGCACCAGTAGTTACTAGAGCCCAGGTGAAAGCAGATCCAACTTTGTCTGGTGACTTGAGCAAGCAGCTAAGAGACGCTCTAAAAACCGACGAGTGGTTTTTGGCCCATTCAAATGAGTGTACGCTTCGAGAAGGACTCGCCTGGATGGGAGCTAAGCTGTATGTTCCCGCCAGTCTAAGAGTGACAGTATTACAACACGCCCATGATGCCAAAGTTGCCGGCCATTTTGGTTTCATGAAGACATTACATTTAGTTAAACAACAGTTCTGGTGGCCCGCACTAAAGAAGGACAAGGAAATATTGGACTCTAGAAAGCATCGTGGTAAGGTGCAGTATTTGGTGGCCTGGAAACATTTTCCGTTATCTAAAGCTGAATGAGTAAATAAGCAGGATGTTCGAGCTCCAAAACAGCTGCAATTGTTTTACTCCAAATATCCTGATCAACCTTAATCTATTTCTTATTGTCATGCTTTTAAATCTGTAATTATCTGTTTTCTGTCATTTTGGTTTTCTTTTAGGAATAATGTCTCTTCTGTAGGAGGGCTGAATGTCAGCCTCCGCTTTTTCATTGCTTGCTCGGCTGCCATGAAATGGGGGGAAGGGGGAGCTATTGGAATTCTTGGGAGGGGGGAAGTGAGCTGGTGGAGAAGAAGAGAGAAACTTTGTTTCAGCGTTTCTTTGAAGCTGATAACAATTCAAGGTCAACTGCCATGGCATAGCAAGAGGATGGCACCACCAGACGTTGCACCCACATGACCCCTGGGGAATTGTGGATTGGATGATTTATGCTGAACAGTTGGGGGAAGGCTTTTGGGGATGCTTTCTATATGTAATTTTCGCGCCTTTTGCTTCAGACCTTGCTTTTCTTTGGTTGCATTCAGTTCATACTCAGTAAAATTACCTTTCTCTATGAAAATGGAGTCGGGGTTTTTCTTTCTTGAGTATTGAAAGGAGGCATGTCCTGACAGGTACTAAGATATGTTTTCTCATCAAGGCTTCTAACATCTCTTGCATATAGGTACTTCCCAACCCCATATCTCTAATTCCTTTTCTAAGTTCTGTTAAAATTGCATAAGACAAAGGATGATATTCCACTATTTGAGCTCCATTCTGATCTACTTGTCCTGTAACGTGTACTGGACAAACAGAAAACATATCAGCAATTTCTTCTATATCTCCCTCACCTTTGTCTAACTGTTCCTCTAAAATCTTCCTAATGGGGGTGTACAGTGGCCGTGGGGATGCAATATAACTAGCTCCTTCAGAAGGAGCTGATGGTTTAATTAAATATGGTTTTGGGGTGACAATTTTAACTTTATCATAATCAGGTGGAGGGCTTGTAGTTAATTGTTGCCCTGCTGAAGCATCAGAGCCACATTTTTCTATTGCTTGACAGCATTGATACCATTGATGTAATATTTGCACGGGAGCCCGAGGTTCAAGATGTAACATATGCCCTATCCTTGTCCAGTCCCGTAAACGAAGCGTCCCCCATTCCAGGTACCAGGGACAATGTTTTCCTATCTCAACTACCAGTTTCCTTATGTCAGTCTCGCACGTCATCACGCCAGACTTGTGCAATAGGAATCTGAGTTCCTGCACATGCGTTTGCTGATGCTGAGATAGATTGCAACCCATACTTACCACTGAGGGATCTCGAAAGATGAAGATGCACCAGGGGTCTATTCTAGACAATGATAAGTATGTTAAGAGTGTTGCTGCCCATGGAGGGTGTCCCCGCTTCGGGCACCAGATGTAGAAATCAGAGGTCCAGACTTTTGCTCTGATCCAAGATGTCTCTCCCTCCGCCGCGTTTATTGCTTTTTTATACAGTTTTTTACAAGCAGAAAAGAAAAACTAGCAACAGTGTTCTAATTGGTAGAAACTATTCACCCCCCTCTCAAGATGCCATCCTCTGAAGGCAAGGTGAGATAATACAGATCAGAGCCAGAATGAGATCATACAAGCAGGCAAGATCCACAGCGCATGAGCCAAGACAGTGTGCTTCTCTCAGCCTTGCACCATGACCTTCTACCTACCTCTACAATAATCAACAAAATATTGACCTGTGCAGAAATGGACAGGTTAACAATGGAGCTCAAAGATAAAGATGAATTGGAATTCCATGTAACCTGGAATACATTTTATAAATGGCTAGAGAAAAGGAGGAATGTAGGGATAGAGAATTAGAAACAAAGTGAAGAAAAGGGGAGAAAAATAAATAAAATAATAAAAGAAATATTAGAAGGAATAAACTGGATTTGAATAGATACGAAGGGAATATGTATGTAACTGGAGTGTGATTGAATGTACAAAAAGTATATATGGAATATGCATGATGTTATATTGTAATATACACGAAAGAAAAAGTGTTAGAAAAGTATGTACCAGACAAGTCGCACCAAGTCTAATGTTTTTAAATTGTATATTTAATAAAATATTTAAAATTAAAAAAAAAACAGATATAAGAATATTTAAATCTTCTTAGTTAATTTGCTGTTGTTCAATTAATCACTAAGGAATTGTAAATATACACTAAGCATACATTAAACCCAAGGTTTAGAGGCGTATAGGTCTTCTCTCGATTACAGCTCTTAACTCCTCCCAGGTCTCTTTTGCCCTGGTTATATAGATAATGTATAATATTATATCTTTTCTATAGTCTCTTAAGTCAATTTTCCCCCTCCTTCACTTTTATTCCACCTCAATTTCCTTTGAATCTTCTGTTCAAAAGTTCAATTAGAACAGGGAGTTCTTTCCTTTCTTTTTCCAGCTCGAGCACTCGTCCAATCAAGCTTCTCTTACTGTTGAATCATGGCAATGTCAGTCCTGGCTTCTTCTTCTCCTTTCCTTTCCTGTCACTCTACTATGCCAAGTCTCTCTCCTTCTTTGCTTTCTCTTTCCCTTTAATTCTCAGTTCTCACCAGATATCCACAGTCTTGCCGAAACATCACAATCTTCCTCCTCGTCGCCGCCTTAATGGTTAAATGTATTGTGCTGACTCATTTCCCCTCTGCCAAATCGCCACTCGCTCTCTCCACTGGAATTCTTTTAACCAGAAAGGGCAGGACTCACTCTTCAAAACGATTGTTAATCTTGCGGTTTTCAAAGTAATCACTTTAAATGAAACCGTCTGCTGTAAAAATCTTCTCCCTGTACTCACTGGCTTATCACAGCCTCAGGTCCGCCATAGCAAGCTGTCAGACACCTTCACGCTGGTTTGACAGGGGTGTCCATTCATGCAACGAGTGATTGCCCTTCACTTCACCGCACTCTAGACTTCCCCTCTAGTCCGCAATGCCCTCCAGGCTTTTTGCGCCCCGAAGGGTCCCCAAAACATGAAAAATTTGGGGTCAGAGAACAGAGACCGTTCTCTTTCCACCGCACTGCTGCGATACCACCACCGGAACGTAATGTCTAATTTTAATTAATCTTAAATTTAAATCAATACGTTGTTGTAATCAATGTTTGGCCCAGCCATATCAACTTTTTGCAGAGAGCTTTCTGCCATGACTACAAGGTACAGGGCAGGTTACTTGCATGGCCATCTCTCCCTGAGGTAATCTGTCCTTCCTAGTAGGATATAAATAGGGTGGGTTTGCTACAGGTCCCTTGCCTTACACGTTGCCACCTAATGGCACCTCGAAGGGATGCATTCTCAGTGGCTGCCCCAACCCTTTGAAATAGCATCCCACCTGAGATCTGAAAGATCACTACACTTTCAGCCTTCTGGAAGGCCATGAAGACCTGGCTGTTCCTCCAAGCCTTGGGTTAGAATGGGGGTTGAGCTGCAAGGATGTTTGGTCAGGCACTTTGCGGGGGTGGAACATGTTTGTATGGATTTTTGTGAGTCCCCTAAAGTCATTATATGAGCTACGTGGCCATATACGGTAACTCCTATAAATAAATTTATGCCAAATCGCATATTGGTCCTATTGCTTCTTTGCACCCAGTGGAAAGATTGTATTTCTGGAATTGCCTCATGATGTCCATACATCCTGACTTACTGTGGAAGGGTTTTATGTGCATAGGGTCTCATCACTCCTTGGAATTATTAGGATTGGGTGGGATAGTGATTACTTTTCAGATTAATGTTGAATCCAGTTAGGATGGTGTAGAAGCAATATAAGCATGGTAGGAAATACTTACATAGTGCAAGACCCTAGCAGCAACTGTAGTTCCTATTATACCTTTCAAAGAAATGTTTTTGTATTTAATCTTTTATTTGATATGCACTAATATCTAAGTGCAATACCAATATATATTTTGTTCCCACAACAACACTGTGGTTCCAAAGTCATCCAATGAACAAGCTAATGATGAACTGCAATATCTTAGAGTTATGAAATTTATATAATGTTCACGTTGCCTTCATTTTAACATACACTGTTGCATCTAGAATTTGATCAACATGAAATTCAGATATATGAGGAAGTAGCAAAAATGCCTCCATTTCAAAGAAAAACACTGGTCTTAATAGGAGCCCAAGGAGTTGGCTGAAGAAGTCTGAAAAACAGATTTATTGTACTGAATCCCTCAAAGTTTGGAACCACAGTACCATGTAAGTTTTTATAGCACTCTGTTTGCTTTTTTTTTACGTTGATTCATTAAACATATTTCTCTGCTCCCTGATAATCTGCATCTCAAGTAGGCATCATGAAATAAAGTAGTGTAAAAACAAGTTAAAATACTATGAATAAATGCATTTGAAATTGTGTAACTAGTTCATTTTTTAAGACTGGCCATTTAGTTTCATATGTTTGGCAGTAAAATGATGTCAGCAAATATATAGGCACTTGTTCTTCCAAGCATGTTCACCTGGGAATAAGCCCCATTAAATACTTCTAAGCACATACTGGGATGTATTACATAAGGAATTCTACAGATTGGAATTTAAATTATTTGTGTACAAGTTTATTTAAACATTTTAATTATAGGTAGCTAGGTAAAAATTCTTATTTTTTCCAAATACAGATGAGTAAGAGGCAGGAGCCACATGAATTTACAATGAAAATAAAAATGCAAATTCAAAAAGTGTTCCAGACTAAAAGCCTAATTTCTGGAGCTTTCTTGTGTCCTCCTTCCTGCTGCAGCTCCCAGCGTTTCCTCCAAATTTGTACCTGAGGACTGGAATGTTTCCTGAAACATAGTAATTATTCTATGAGCCATTAACAGGAAACCACCCTTGGACTGAAGAGCCTTTCTACTTGTACAAGAAATCTACTGTATTCAGGTCCTTTTTTTTTTTTTTTTTTATTGAAAAAGTTTTTCAAATACAAGTTTTTCCCCCTTTTCCTCCCTTCTTCCCTAACCCCCCCTCACCACCCATCCCCCCCGTGACTTCTTCTTCACAACAATAAGCTAATTCATAATTAATTACATAATATTTTACCATGCCCTTACTCACTCCTCAAAGTACTGACCCTTAGCAAAGTATTCTTATAACTCCGCTTTTCTCCGCTTTTCACAATCTACCCTTTTTCTCCTCCCCCAAACTTATAAAATATTATTATTACAACAACATAACCTTTACTTTTATATATATTAATTTAACATTTCAAAGCAGCCTTCTCCAAATTTAACATTTGTTCAGTTCTATCCGATTCTTCCACTCCCCAAAATATATGACTTAAAAATCCTTTTTCTTAAACTAATCAATCACTAAACTAGCCTATTTCAACCCAGTTTCCTGCAAGATTACCATGCACTACAATTCTAAATATAATCCACTGCCCACTCTGCTAAAATATACATATGTCTATATATACATTCCATTTTATAAAAAAAGACAATAACTTTGAATTTATAATTCATTTAGTATCTTCTTTGATGTCTTTCCACTAGATTGTTAAATCCATCATCCATAATAGGGTAACATAGCATCCTGGTGCAACAGTTTATTCAAAATCTTCAGTCATCTTCTGCCCCCATCAATAATGAATATCCTCATGTATATATAAAAATAAAAACAACCACCCGAGTGACATTATAATTATATTCCATATAGTTGTAATTGTGGTTTTCATCAGGATTATAAATCCCCATCATCTTTGTGGGTAACAGCCAGATCTTCTGCATGCCCCAGCATGACTCTCTTGCCTTGTAACTCAAAATAGTTATAATATATTTATCGGTAAGAGAAATCCAAAATAGATAGTTCAAGTTCAAATCCAACAATGTAAGGCTCTTTCCACATCCCAAAATCACGGCATTGCAGAGATCTGCCACTTTCCTCAAGATAGTATTAAACAATAATTCGCCTCCAATATCTTTTCACATATTCATTTATTTTTTTTTTAAAATCCCTGGCTTCACTGTTGCTTGGTTTAGAAACTACTATTTCTACGAGATCTGTTTCTTTTCTTTTTCTTTTGCGGGTTGCATTTCCATCCAGATTTCCTTCCTACAAGTTGTGTATCAGCTGATCGGTTGTCATTCTGCTTTGTAAATTGATCTTGTTGGTTTTGTTTTATTATCTCATATGTCTTTTCCTTCACTTGTATATCAACTGGTTGATTTACGCACTTGTCTGTAAGTTGATAGTTCATCACATTAAAATCAGATGACACTGCTCTCAAATTTATAGACAGTCCAGCTGGGGTATCCAAGGAGTCCAAAGACAGTTTATCTACCACAGCCTCTGTAATTTGATGTTTTCCCTTTATTTCCAACTCCTTTTGCTTGTCCTGTGTTATGCCTAAAGATGTTAAATTTATTTTTAAAATTTTTTGATAAAATTCTTCCGCTTTTTCGACTGTATCCAGTTGGTATCTTACTCCTTGGTGTCTCAATATTAAACCAACTGGGACGTCCCACCTAAATAGAATATTCCTTTTTTTTAACTCATTCACTAGAAAACCAAATTTCTTCCTCTCCATTAACATCTTGGGCGGGAGTTCCTTAAAAATCCAAATCTTTCTTCCACGAAATTGCAAAGCAGAGTCATAAGAATTCTGGACAATATTATTTCTAATTTCTTTGTCTGTAAAATAAATCACCACATCTCTAGGCAATTGCCTTTGTTTTGCCAACCAGGAGTTTATTCTATAAATTCTGTCAATCCTGCAAAACACTTCATCAGGTTGAACCTTTAAAATCCCAGCCAGAATTTCAGAAGATATCTTCCTTAAATCATCTCTGTCATCTTCCTGCAAACCTCTCAGTCTAATTGCATATTCTGTAAAATTGTATTGGATCATTAAAACTTCTCTTTCAATCCTCTGTTGTACATTTTCTTCAATAACAGTCTTTTGATCAGCCTCCATTTTAAGTTTGTCTTCTGAACTATTATCCTGAATGTTTGCCAAATCCTTTTTAATTTTTTGGATCTTGTCATCCAAATTCTCCTCAGTTTCTTTCATTTTAGAGTTAGTATTTGCTTCCAACTGAGTCATAAAGTCTGCTAAGCCATTAGCTACTTTTAAAATCTTTCGATCCAAAAAGCCAAACTTAGATTTCACCAGTTCACCAATTTCTTTGATTTCCAACTTAAATTTTTCAAGTTGCTGATTCACAATCTCATCCCTTCTTACAATCTCCTCAAGAAGAAATTCTATTATATTAAAGTCAGGTTTCTGTGACTGGAGAGTTAAAACTTGTTGATGTAATTTATTAATGGGGGAATCCCCCCCCCACTGCCTGTTTGTCTAGTTTTATAAGTCTCAGTGCCATTTTTCCACGCAGACAAAATTTACTGGAAAAGAGAGAAAAAAAAAAACTTTTTTCCAACCAAGATCAATATCAAATCCTCAAAGAGAAAAAAGAAAAAAGAAAAAAAAAACAGAAATGAGAGTGAGATTTTGCCTTCAGTTACAGCCAAAAGTATTCATTCTGCTACTTTGTAATTGAAAACGGAAGGAGTTTCCCTTTCAGCCTCTCTTCAAGCCGCAGCAGCAATCGCCATTTTAAAAAAAAACTTTTTTCCCTTCACTTCACTTCTTAGGCAAAATAGAATAAAAGGAATACTTGCGCTTCAGGATCAAAGGTCCAGCTCATATCTTCTTTAATTAATTTATTTGACAGATTTACAGGCTTGCTTTTGCCCCCTAGCTCTGCGTGTAGCAGAGATTTCCCAGAGCCCGGAGCGTCGGCTGGGGATACGGGGAGTCTCTTCCGCTCCCTCCCAAAAGTAAATAAAAAACTTTTGGGATTAGGCAGAGGACTCTACCCACCCCAGCCGGCTCTATCTCCGTTTCCTAATGGAAACGGAGTTTTTTCGAGCCGCCATTCCGCTGAGAAAGGCGGCTCTTACAGGCAGTGGGTTCGACGATCCCAGAGGAGCATCCAGCGGGGACAAACAGCAAACAGGAAGTCCCCCAGGTCCTTGTGTCTTTCTATAAGACATTATTACATGAAAGCACACCTGGCTGTAGCTTCTGTACATTTTTGTTTTGCACATATGTCAATTTGTTTAGTTACATCACGGAAACCGAGGGATGATGAGAAAGATGGACAAGCTAACCGGTTAGCGTTGCGAAGTGAAATGGAAGCAGATATTAAAGCAGGAAGCTACTTAGAACATGGAGAATATGAAGGAAACCTTTATGGCACCAAAATAGATTCTATAATTGAAGTGGTTCAGACTGGAAGAACATGCATCTTGGATGTGAATCCACAGGTATGCTGACATACTATCTTAATTTCCAACTATCAAAGAGAAAATTTTGCACCTGATCAAATCAGAGACAGTTTAAGAGTTGGAATTTCTGTTATTCCATTAATTTGAGCAGTGAGCAAATTTCACAAGAGGGCTAAGGCTCTCTTTTTCAACAGGAAGTGGGGGCTACGTCATGCCTTGATGTTGCCACTTCACCAGTGGTGGGTTGCCCCCGGTTCGCACCGGTTCTATAGAACCGGTAGTAAAACCGGCGGGAGGTTCCGCTCACCAACCCCAACGTCATCAAAACGTTTCTGTGCATGCGCAGAAGAGCACTTGTGTGCGGCCCTGCTGCAAACCAGTAGTAAAGGTAAGTAGAACCCACCCCTGCACTTCACCCAACTTCACTCAATATTTGTTACTGTCTCCAAATTATGGAGATTGTGCTTGTGGTAGCAGTAGATGGGTAAAGGATAAAATCTGATCCTCTATTTCTTTTGTTTTATTTTTTGAGATTGACACCTGGTGACTCCATGGAGAAATCCATGCCATTTTCTTAGCATAACTTTCAGAAGGGATTCAACACTGCTTTCTTAGAGGGTATGCCCAAAGTCACCCAGCTGGCTTCCATGCCTCAGACAGCACAAGAAGTCTCTTTTTTTGTCACTGCGTTTTTGTATTTACCAGATGAGCTCATATTTTTGGACTTTAAGACTTTCCGTAGCTTACCAAACTTCTTATCAATAAGCTAACTACGCATGTCCGCATTCCTTTCTTTCTACTTCACACTTTTCTTTGTTCTCTTGCCAAAGAAGTCCGGCTGCTGAGAGGTAGCCGGCAGGAATGTTGCCAAAATGTAATTATTTAGATAGTTAGATGTTTTATTTTCTTTATAACAAATAAATGAGTTTTTCCTTAGAAAAAAATATCTTCGGGTTTTTTTTCTTGCAAAAGTATACACAAGGAAAATGCCACGATCCACGTCTCTAAATCAAGGTGCGATTACCCAAAAGCAGAATGGGATTAATCAGCGCCCTGACACCTGGTAGCCGACGGACAGTTGATTTATGGCTTTTTCCTTGCTTGTTACTTTGATGATTAGACCTCTAGGCTAGTTTAGCCAGATGATTATTTTTGTGACTGCAGAACGCTGATTATTTGTCTGCTAAAATGCCAAAAAAGAAGAAAAAAGGAAAAATGAAATTAAGACCACTCTTTGTAAATGATTTGATTGATTTCTCCAACGAAGAGGAGGCAGAAAGGAGGTTTTCAAGTTTCCGGCTGCTCGCCTCAGCCACCCGGCTAGAGGGGGCCGTGGGAGGAGAAGAAACGGATGAAATGCTCTTACAAAGGCTTCAGAAGGAAAATAAAGGCAGAGCTGCTTTTGAAGGCGAAGCACTACGACTGAGGTCAGTAATGCCCCCTTCCAATTATGCAGGCTCTCAAACAGTCGTCCCAGAACCTTCTGAATTTGTAACGCTTGGTGCAGGGCCAGATTTTCTACAAGCGGCAGAGCATTTTCACCCCCACGGAGAGAGAGAAATAATTCATTATTCTCCTCGCAGTTCCGATCTCTCCTTTCGTGAGCTAGCTGTAAAAAGCTATAGTGATCTGATAAAAATTTTTGAACATGAGCTATCCCAGGCAAAAATGGCTTTATCTATGTTTGAGCAAGATAAGAGAAAGTCTAGTGCTTTTAAAATCTCTGAAAACGCCATTTTGCCTTCTCCTTCGGAGCCAAAAACACACCCCCTGGTGGATTTTGTGTCAGGTCAATCAGAACAGAGAGCTGTGCACACGTCACATGTGTCACATGATCATCTCTATTCTCAAATTACAAATGCCATGTATGCAGAAAGATTACCTGAGCTGCCTAAAACTGAAGTTGCAGCACCATCTGCTGGCGAAAGTAATTTACTAGAGAAAGCTGAAATGCACCGCATCTTGAGATAGCAATTACAATTGTTGCAGAAGACTCTATTAGAGATGTCTTTAACTCACTCAGATATTCAGACTGCAATGCCACAAGTGTCTCTACAGGCTCAATTCCCAGCACCCCCTGGTGGTGCTGGTGTCCTTTTAGATAGAGCAAAACAAAGCTTAATGCAGCAAAGGCAAATGACTGCGTCCCCAGAAAGTCATGTTAATATTGCAGCTCAAATGCAACAGCCTCAACCACAAATGCATGCACAGGTGCCTCCAGCTGTACAACCAGGGCCAATTCCTGGTCCACCTCCACCACAACAAGCACAGCAAATACCACAGGTATTTTTACCGGCACAGCCAGCATACCAAATGCATGTTCCTCAACAGGCATTTTCTGTTGCTCCACTAGCTGGTGAGTCAAAATTAAAGATGTCAGGACAGAATTATAAGGCCTGGGTCAGTGAGATTGGATTATTACTTCGCAGAGAAGGTACTCACTGTATGGTTTTTAATCCTCCTGCTCAGCCATGGACTCCTGCAATAAGAGACTTAGAGACTAAAGCTTGCACAACATTATTTTTTTTTTTTATTGAAAAGTTTTACAAAAAGTTTACATATTCCCCCCCCCCCTTCCCTACCTCAACCTCCCCCCTCCCCCCCTCCCCTTCCCAGAACAAATTACAGGATATAAACTTCAACAATCATAATCAATCCTAATCTAAACAATTATGACATTTCACATCTCTTGTTTCTTCAATTCCCTAATTACCCGCCTAGCTTTATTACGGCTCCGTAGGACGTTGAGGACGCTCCCTGGGTGAGCGCTAGCCCCGTGACTTTGTTAGCCGCTAGAACAGCAAAAAATCAGCTGTCTAGCGGCGAAGAACCTTCCCCCCCGGGAGAAGAGGGGGAAGTGAGCAGCCAGGTGCAGGGTAGAGCTCCATAAGAGCCCTAGAATTAATTCTGGGGCTCGAAAAGTGCGAGCTCCCCAAGAACCTGGGAAAAGCTCCAAAGCCGGGACGCCTCTGCCAGAAGGCAGAGCAAAACGCCACGTCCGCTCCTGCTTTTAATTGATACAAAGAGAAAATTGAAGCAGGCAGAACAAAAACAGGAGACTACATAATTGCAAGTACTTACACTTTAATTCCTTTGAACATCGTTTCTTTTCGAGCCTATATGAGCGGAGCTGGAGTGGAAAGGGAGGGGAAGATGGCGCTGGCTCGTTAAGACAAAGAGACGAAAGTGAAACTTAAGAAGAAAGTTGTTACAGGCTTGTTAACTCATTAATGCCTACCAGTTAACAACTCCGCTTAAAAATTTTTTTGGATTTAATCCTATATCCTGGACTTTGGGAATTAAAATTTAAAGATCTTAAAGATTTTCTGATTTTTTCTCGCTGGCTATAAGAACTGTTCTTGAGACTGTGTAATTTTAAAATGGCTTCAAAGCAGACAAAATTGGTGTTGCCTAAAGCAGCGAGTGCGGGAAGTTCCCCAGCTCAAACTAGTAGGTTGCAAACCTTCTTGCCTCCGGCAGATACACAAGCTCAATTACAACCACAGCTACAACCACAAGCACAAATGTTAACACTTGAGATGTTTCAGGCAGCCATGAAAGAAATCAAAGAAGGTTTTAAAGAGGACATTGCATTTGCATTTAAAGGAGTCTCAGATCAAATGGAAGAAATGAAGGACATAATTAAGACAAGAAATCAACATATAAGGGAAGATATAGTCTTTGCACTCCAGGGACTGGCAAAACATGTTAGTTATGTAGAAGATAGAATTGATGAGGTTGCTCAAGCTAATGAGATTTTAGATGGTAAAGTTGAGGAATCACAAATTAAGATTGACAAAACAGAAGCTGAAATGTTGTTGACACAATATAAGATGATGGAATTTGCCGTGAGAATAAGAGGCTTGAAAGAAAACCCGAAGGAAAATCTGAAAGAGATCTTTGAAGATGCTCTGGCACAATTTATAGGAGTGTCCAGAGGTGAACTCGAATGGCAAATGGATCGGATCTATCGTGTTAATTCATGGGTAGCTAGACAAAGGAAATTACCAAGAGATGTTGTGATTTATTTTGTTACTAGAAGGATTAGAAATGAGATTTTACAAGCTGCCTACAAAAATAAGTTGCAAGTGGCAGGACAAGAAGTTGCAGTATTTAAAGAAATACCACCCAAAATGCTGAAATCCAAGAAAGAATATGCTTTTCTGGCAGATGAGCTGAGGAACCGACAGGTACAATACAGATGGGAAGTCCCAGTCGGATTATCAGTGGATTATGCAGGAGAGAGATATCGCCTTAATACAATTTACAAAGCAAGAGATTTTTATAGTAATATATTAAAGGCTGGACAACCACCAGTGCCAGGAGGCAAAAAAGCAAGAGAGGCGACAGAGGGAAGAAAAGAGGATCTGCAGAAGCAATCGGAAGGTGGAGCTATGAGTATGCAGGAGGAAGTACTGCAACTTTCAAGTGCTGTCCAAGCATGGGATATAGTTGAAAAACAAGAAGAAGGCAAAGATCAAAGACAAACCAGAGCAGCTACTAAACGTAAAGTTGAAGAGTTAAAAAAGTTACAAGAGCAGGCTTTATCACAAGAAGTGAATGTTGGTGTAGAAGCTGTGGGAGGGGCGAGACCTAAAAGAAAATTCCAAGAGGATTATCAAGCGGTTCTCGCCAAGCTTCGAGATTCTGAGGATGGCTTCTAGGTTCTTAACCTGGAATGTTAACGGTTTAAACTCACCACAAAAAAGGAAGAAAATATTTCACCATTTGAGACAATTTAAAAATGAAATAATATGCCTGCAGGAAACACATATAAGGACAACTGACCAAAAATATTTAATAAATACAAAATTGGGAACACATTTTGTTGCATCAGCCCCGGAAAAAAAGAATGGAATAGTGATTTACTTGAAAAGAGATTTGACGGCTAAATTAGTTGAGGCAGATCAACAAGGAAGATTTCTGGCAATTGAGATAATGATAGAAGGGAAGAAAACACTCTTATTGGGGATATATGCTCCCAATCAACAGCAAGAGAAATTTTATAAGTTGATACATACAAAATTATTACATTGGGATTATAATTCATGTATACTGATGGGAGATTGGAACGGAGTGTTAGACCCTAGTATTGATAAGAAAAGAATAGTACAATCTACAAAATTGCGATCTAGACTGCCTAAGACTTTTTTTGATATGATGGAGGATATGGAATTAAGAGACATCTGGCGTGAAAGGAATTATAGAGAACAAGATTTTACATTTTTTTCAGATAGACATCAATCCTTTTCAAGAATTGATTTTATATTAATTACAAATGATTTTTTTTCCAGAGTAAAGAAGATAAAGACTTGTCCCAGAATTTTAACTGATCACAGCCCAGTTTGGATGGAACTGGAGTGTGGGGAAAGAGTTAGGAGATCTTGGCGGTTAAATGAAAACCTTTTCAGATATGAGAAAAATGTAATAGAATGTAAAAAACTAATGAAGGAATTTTTTGTTTTTAATATGAACAAGGGAACATCTATGGATATGGTATGGGATGCTAGTAAAGCATATATGAGAGGAGTTCTGATAAATATGAATAATGCTTATAGGCGTAAACAAGTGGAGAAAAGGAGGGAATTAGAAGAAGAGATTAAGAAAAAAGAAAGGGTGTTAATTGATAACCCAGGGGATAAGAAAATTAAAGAAGAGATCAGTTTATTACGTGGGCAATTTAATATGATGCTTTCAGACCAAGTGGCAACCAATCTACAATATGCTAAACATAATACTTTTTGTAATGCAAATAAACCAGGTAGATGGTTGGCATACATGCTGAGGAAAAAACAAAAATCTCGTACCATAGAGAAAATAGAGTATAAAGGTAGAGAGCTGTATCACCAAAATATGATTAAAAAGGCATTTTTAGAATTTTATGCAAGATTGTATACTGCAGATAAAATACAAGGTGTAGAGGTAGAGACATATTTGGATAGACAGAATATTCCAATAGTTACAGAGGAACAAAGAGAACGGTTAAACCAATTAATAACAGAGGAGGAGATCCTCTCAACAATTAAACAGTTAAAAACTGGTAAGGCTCCTGGTACGGATGGATTAACAGCTGTGTACTATAAATATTTACAATTGGAGATGGTTTTACCTCTTAAAGAATTATTCAATAGAATTCAGCTGGGTGAAGGGGTACCACCTTCATGGAAAACAGCTTTTATTTCGTTAATTCCAAAAGAAGATCAAGATTTGACACAACCCAAAAATTATAGACCTATATCCTTATTGAACACAGATTATAAAATATTTGCTAAGATATTGGCAAATAGGTTAATGTTAGTAATGCAGAAGACGATTCATGCTGACCAAACTGGTTTTATACAAGGTAGACAAATGAAAAATAATGTAAGACAAATTGTTGACATATTGGAACATTTGGAAAGGAATAACCAAATCCCTGCGGTGCTTATATTTCTGGATGCGGAAAAAGCTTTTGATCGATTAGATTGGCAATTTTTATTGAGAGTGGTCAATAGGATGCAATTTGGGAATTGCTTTATGCAGTCTATAAAAGCAATATATCAGGAACAGACAGCTCAGATAATTATTAATGGCAGTTTGACAGAAACTTTTAAAATTGAAAAAGGCACGAGGCAGGGATGTCCCTTATCGCCATTATTATTTATATTAACTTTGGAGTTGCTGTTAAATAAAATACGTAATGCAGATGGGATAAAGGGAATCAAAGTTAGAGATTATGAATATAAGATACGGGCATTTGCAGATGATTTGGTTATGACCTTAACTCATCCAGTGGAATCAGCAAAGGTTTTGATTGATATAATAAAACAGTATGGTCAAGTATCTGGGTTTAAGATAAACATTGGAAAAACAAAGATGATAGTTAAAAATATGACAGCTAATCAAAAAGAGGAGTTACAAAGGGTAACGGGATGTGAAATAGTTAAAAAAGTCAAGTATTTAGGAGTTTATATTGCATCTTCTAATGGTAAATTGTATAAGTATAATTATGAATTGATATGGCATAAAATACAAGTTGAAATGGATAATTGGAAAAAACTACAATTGTCCTTGTTGGGTAGAATAGCAGTTATAAAAATGAATGTGTTGCCTAGGTTTTTGTTCCTCTTTCAAATGATACCAATACTAAAAAAGGATGCCAACCTGGAAGAGTGGCAGAAAGGTATTAATAAGTTCGTATGGCAAGGTAAGAAACCAAGGATAAAGTTGAAAATAATGCAGGACATACGAGAAAGAGGAGGACTGAAAATGCCAAATTTAAAATTGTACTATGAAGCAGCTGTTTTATCAGCAATTAGTGATTGGATTAATTTAACAAATGGAAGGATATTGAATATTGAAGGGTATGATCTGGTCTATGGTTGGCATGCTTATTTAGTGTATGAAAAAAGGGTGGACAGAGCATTTAAGAGTCATATACTGAGAAATGCTTTATTGCGTGTCTGGAAGAAATATCAATATAAGTTAAATGAAAAAATACCTATATGGACAGCACCCAGGCACGCAATAGAGAATACAAGTATAGAATGTAGACAGGATGTAATTACGTATAAAGATATTCTCATTATGGAGGGAGGTATATTAAAATTAAAATCTGTGAATGTGTTGAAAGAGGAGAAAATAATTCAAACATGGTTTCAATATGTACAATTACAAGCCAGATGGAGAAAAGACCAGAAAACTGGTGTTATACAAAGTGATGAAAATTTAATTAAACAAATTAGAGATCAAAGCCCAATGCATATAAAAAGATTGTATAATATACTGATAGAGATGGACTCGGAAACAGAGCTAGTTAAGGACTGTATGATAAAATGGGCGCAGAATTTTGAACAGCCAATAATGATGGAAACGTGGGAGAAAATATGGGTAACAAATGTGAAATTTACCAAAGCGCAAAATTTAAGGGAGAACTTTTATAAAATGTTTTATAGATGGCATCTAGATCCAAAAAAGTTATCTCGTATGTATCCGAATGTACAACCAAAATGTTGGAGATGTAATTGTGAGGATGCTACTTATTTTCACATTTGGTGGACATGTAAAAAGGTTAAAGCGTTTTGGATTAAAATCTGGTGGATTTTACAAAATATTCTTAAAAAGAGGTTGAAATTTACACCACAGCTGTTTCTTTTGGGTATAGTTACGGACTGTACAGTTATAGAGACTAAATTGATTTTGAATTTAATAACTGCAGCAAGACTGTTGGTGGCACAATATTGGAAGAAGCAAGATTTACCTACAATCCAAGAGTGGACAATGAAAGTTATAAATCTAGCGGAAATGGCAAAAATCTCGGCGTACCTGAAGAATCATTCAAATGAAAGATATTTAAGAGATTGGAGAAGGTGGATAGATTATATTCAAAACAAATATCGGAATAAGAAATTGCAGATAGGTTATGAATGATTATATAGATATTTAGTGTGTCTTTAAGCTTGCACAACATTATTGATGTCCATGAATACTGAACTGCAGGTTACCTTTCCACCTGATGCAACAGCCCAACAAATTTGGGTCCAATTGGAAAATTGCTACAGGCCTGTTTCAATTGAATCTTCATGTTTGCTCATGTCTGAGTTCCATGGTTCGAGATTGAAACCTGGTGAACAAATTGGAGTACATTTAACCAAACTGAAAGGAATCAGAAGAGAATTGAGAGAAAGAGGCTACAATATTGATGATATTCAAATGATCAGCATTATTATTAACTCATTGAATTATGGATGGAAAGATGCCATTACAAAGATTAACCAAGTGCCTATTGCTCAACGCACAGTGGACAATGTATGCAGACTTTTAATTGAAGAAGAAGCACTTATGTTAGCCACTCCACATTTGAGAGGACCACCTGCATCAAGAGCTCCAGCTAGGCGCCCCTTCCGAGGAAGGACCTACACTCCAAGGATGCCAAGATGCAACATCTGTGATCGTGTGGGACATGTCACCCGGGATTGTCCCCAACGAGTTCCAGCTCCCGTCACGTACCAGCCCAGAGGAACAGACTCCAGAGGCAGAGGCGGAAAACAAGGTCGTCGTGGTCCCAGGCGTGATTCGCAAGCTCCACTCACCACATTGGCTTTAACCAATGATCCACAACCTCAACCAGAGTACGACAGACGACTCCTGTGATCTTTGGACAGTGGTGCAGCGTTGCATGTTACCTACAGAAAGGAACTTTTCACAGAGATGCACAAGCCTGAACCTGAACTACATGAACTTTATTCTTTTTCCAATCATCCTTGTCAGGTCAAAGGAAAAGGAACTGTTTATGTTGAAGAGCTCGATGCATTCATTCCTGATGTTTATTATATACCAACAGCAACCAGTAATTTGCTTAGTCAGAGTCACTTTTCTAGAGCATTAAAGTTCCAGGTTCACCACCTTGAAAAAGCAAGTTACATAGTTAAAAATGGAGATATTGTTGCTGAAACTATATTAATTGGTGGTGTTTATTACTTAAAGCCAAAGCCTAAACCGCAAACACAGGCAAGTATACAAACTCCAAAAAGGGAGAGCACAGGCCCAGAGAGAGATGCTCCAGTGAGAGATCCTGTTGCTACTCCAAAGGCTCCTAAAGCCAACAAAAAGAAAATAAGGAAACAGGTTGCTCAGAGCAAGCCTGAGGTTCCTCATAAAAATGTTAATGTTGAGAATTCACTAATTGGTAAACCTTTGCATTCCAGGTGTATCCATAAATGGCATAGAAGATTGGGACATGCCAGTTTCCGTGTTCTTAGGAAGATGCCGGAGTTCGCAAAAGGTTTGGATCTAAAGGGGTGTAAGGTGTTTTTGGATTGTGCTGTCTGCAAAAAGGCCAAATCCAAAGCAGCAGCCATTCCCAAACGCGCTACATGCCTGTCAACACGCATTTTTGATTTGGTTCACACTGACATAGTTGGTTCTTTCCCGCCAACACTTGGTGGTAGAAAATATTTTCTAACAATTGTTGATAATTACTCTAGATATGGATATGTATATCCTATGAAAGAAAAATCTGAGACCTTTCAGATCTTTAAAGATTTTGCTGCTCTTGTTTCTACCCAACACCAAGTTCGCATCGCCAGAATCCAGAGTGATCGTGGTGCTGAATTCATGTCTCAGCGTTTCCAGGACTGGATGCGTAAGAATGGAATTCTTCATCAGACGTCGGCTCCTTACACACCGGCTCATAATGGGGTCGTAGAAAGACGACAAGGGGTACTGCAAACCATGATGCGTTGTCTCCTAGAAGACGCCAACCTTAGTAACCCATACTGGGGTGAAGCTATCAAATATGCAAATTACATTGTCAACCGTACTTGGAGCAGTGTAATGAATCAGACTCCTTTCTTCATGTTGTACGGGTACAAGCCTGATCTCAAAAACATCCATATTTTTGGTTCATATGCTATGGTGAACATTCCCTTAGCTCAAAGAAGAAAAGGAGGTCCAGCAGTAAAGAGACTGAGATTTATGGGCATTGATGATAACTCAAAATGGAGCAAATTTATTGACTCCAAACATGTAATTGTGATTTCCCAATCTGCTAATTTTGAGGAAGATGTTGACTGGTCCAGGATTCATTCCAATGATCCTGGAGTTTATTTTCCTAGAGATGATACTGCTGATGCCACGCAAATTGATGATCAAGATTCCACTAGTTCTTCTCAACCCGATGTTCCGTCTTCACAAGCCATGGATGCTGACGCTAGCGACGAATGTGAGGACAAGGACGAAGCAGAAGAAGACTGGACAGTTGTTCCGAGACATTCCAAGAGGGCCACAAAAGGGATCCCTCCACAACGATATTCTTGGCAATTGACAAAAGCACCCTTGCCTTTGATTTGCAATGTTACACTTCCACCTGATAATTTCACGCAAATCAAACATCTTCCTGATTCAGAGCAAGACAAATGGTATGAGGCAATGCAGGTTGAAATGGACAGTCTAAAGAAACTTAAAGTGTTTACGCCTGCAAAACCTCCAGCAAATTAAAAAGGTCATTGGCACTCGATGGGTCTACAGAATCAAAAAGAAGCCAAATGGTGAGTCACTGTACAAGGCCACACTTGTAGCTCAGGGTTTCGCTCAACGTTATCCTGAGGACTACACAAATACCTACTCACCCACAGTCCGAACTGAGAGTGTAAAAATTGCTTTAGCAATTGCAACATGAAGGATGCTAACACAACAAAGACACCCATGCAAACAGATTTTCACAACTTGACACATGAAGCAAGTCCTGAGTTAGAGGATCAAACACTTTATCGTTCAGTTATTGGGTCACTGTTTTACATGAGTAGTTGGACCAGACCCGACATTGCACTTAGTGTTAATCTCTTATCTCGACACGTAGGTAAGGCAAAACAGTTTCATTGGACATGCATTAAGAAATTATTAGCAAGATTAACAGATTTTGAAATAGTTAAAAAGGTTAAATATCTAGGGGTATATATAGCAGCTTCAAATACAAAATTATACAAAAACAATTATGAGGTACTTTGGCAGAAGGTACAGAAGGATATGGAAAATTGGAAAAAATTACAGTTGTCTTTATTGGGAAGAATTGCAGCAATTAAAATGAATGTTTTACCTAGATTTTTATTTCTGTTCCAAATGATACCTGTGCTTAAGAAAGATGAAAATCTGAGAGAATGGCAGAAAGGTGTTAATACTTTTATTTGGGCTGGGAAAAAACCCAGAATAAAAATGAAAATTATACAAGATACACGTGAAAGAGGGGGTCTCAAAATGCCTAATTTAAGATTATATTATGAAGCAGCGGTTTTATCACAAATCAGTGATTGGTTTAATCTAACTGAGGGGAGAATTTTGAATTTAGAAGGTTATGATTTGTTATATGGATGGCATGCCTATTTGCTATATGACAAAAAAGTGGATAAAGTATTTAAGGTTCATATATTAAGAAATGCTTTGTTAAGGGTTTGGAAAAAATATCAATATAAGTTAAATTATAAGATACCTTTATGGGCAAATCCTAGACATGCAATAGAAAATATAAGTATAGAACAAAAACAGGAGGTGATTACTTATAAAGAGCTTCTTATTATGGAAAGGGGGGTAATGTATTTGAAATCTTTAGATATACTGAGAGAAGAAGGTATAACTTATACATGGTTTCAGTATGGTCAACTTCAAGCTAGATGGAAGGAAGATCAAAAAATTGGCTTTGTGCAAAATGAGGAGAATTTGGTAAAACAAATTAGAGATCAAAAACAAATGCATATTAAAAGGTTGTATAATGCTTTATTGGAAATAGATTCTGAGACGGAATTGGTTAAAGACTGTATGATTAAATGGGCACAAAATTTTCAAGAGCCAGTGATGATGGAAACTTGGGAAAAGATTTGGATTAGAAATGTGAAATTTACACAAGCACAAAATTTAAGAGAAAATTTTTATAAAATGTTTTATAGATGGCATTTAGATCCTAAAAAATTATCATGTATGTATTCTAATGTGCAAGCTAAATGTTGGAGATGTGACTGTGATGATGCAACTTATTATCATATATGGTGGACTTGTAGAAAAATCAAAGCATTTTGGATAAAGATTTGGTGGGTGATGCAGAATATTCTTAAAAAGAGACTGAAATTTACTCCACAGTTGTTTTTACTGGGTATAACTACGGACTGTACAGTTGCAGAGACTAAATTGATTTTGAACTTGATAACAGCAGCAAGATTGTTGGTAGCACAATACTGGAAGAAGGACTTTTTGCCTACTATTGATGACTGGATATTGAAAGTAACTAATTTAGCTGAAATGGCTAAAATTTCAGCATATCTGAAGGATCACACACAAGAAAGGTACATACAGGACTGGAGAAGATGGATTGATTATATACAAAATAAGTATCAGACCAAAAAATATCAAATAGCTTATGAATGATTTTTTTTTATTTGTATAAGCGTTATATAAGTGACATTAGAAGTATTATGTTTAAGAAATAGGATTTTATATATGGGGGGTTAAGAATTTTTTTTTTTAGGGATGTTAGTTTAATGATTGGTTATGCAATTTAGATTATTGTTAAAGATCAATAGAAATACCTTGTGTTCTGCTCTGGGAAGTCGGGGAGGGGGAGGGGGGGGTTGTGGGGGTTGTGAGGGGTTGTGGGGAAAATATGTTTGTTTTTAAAAACTTTTTCAATAAAAAAAAATAAAAAAAAAAAAGAAATTATTGAGATACCTAAAGCACACTAAACACATGAAGTTATTGTTAGAACCAACACATACTGATTATGCAGAATTATGTTGTTATGCAGATTCTGATTGGGCAAGTGATAAGAAATCACGTAAAAGTACTTCAGGTTATATGATGTTCTTAAATGGATGTCCTGTTTATTGGCAAGTACGTAAACAGAATTTTGTTTCTTGTTCATCTACTGAAGCTGAATATGCTTGTGTTTCAGATGCATGTAATTCTCTAACTTGGTTTGATGCTTTGGTCACAGATATCTGGACACATTCGATCTGACCGATCACCATGATGGAAGACAATGAATCGGTGGTTTATATTTCTGAATCACATTTCACAGGTTCTAGGTCCAGACACATTGACATCCGTTATCAAAACATAAAACAATTAGTGAAAAAAGGTTTTGTTAAATTGCAGTATGTATCTACACATGATCAGATTGCAGACATGCTCAACAAACCGCTTCCAGCAGCTCAACACGAGTATCTGCGTAAGAAGATGTGCCTCATTTGATGATGTACCTGATATTCGCTCAACTGGCAAAAGAAGGGGTTGTCACTGTGTTTTTGTATTTACCAGATGAGCTCATATTTTTGGACTTTAAGACTTTCCGTAGCTTGCCAAACTTCTTATCAGTAAGCTAACTACGCGTGTCCGCATTCCTTTCTTTCTACTTCACACTTTTCTTTGTTCTCTTGCCAAAGAAGTCCGGCTGCTGAGAGGTAGCCGGCAGGAACGTTGCCAAAATGTAATTATTTAGATAGTTAGATGTTTTATTTTCTTTATAACATTTAATTAAGTACTGGAGGCGCCCCCTGTGCCATCTTGAATCAAGAATTCGCTGCACTTCGTAGTGCATGAAACCTGTAGTGGGTTCTACTTTAAGGCCGACGCCACGTGAACCCCCTGGGCCCCTGGTTGTTGGGGGCCAAACGCACTATGAAATGCAGCGAATTCTTGATTCAAGATGGCACAGGGGGCACCTCCAGTACTTAATTAAATGGAAGGGCTACCCATTGTCAGAGGCTTCCTGGGTGAAGAGCGCAAACATCCAAGCTGACCGCCTTATAGCAAAATTCCATGCAGACCACCCGGGAAAGCCGGGAGGGGGGGTGCGCAGCAAAGGAGGGGCTAATGATATTTATCTTGTTGTGTTTTCCCTATGGGGCAGGTTACGTCGCAGAAGTGAGGGGAGAGGGGCTGGATGTTAGCGTTCCAAATTAGGCTCTCTTCCAGCGCTGACATGAATGAAATGAAACAGAGAGCAGAAGCGTTGATTTATTGCTGAGATGAACTTTTACCTAGTTTTCTGCATACTACAGATAGTGTTACCTGGGTGACGGAGGGTGGGGGGGCAAATTCCTGTGAAACGAACGTGCCGAGACGAAGAGATGGATCTGCATGATGGCCAATGGGACATTGGGGTTGGAGAGCAGAAGGGGAGGGTGTTGGAAGGAGGGGCCAGTTTGGCTGCAACCAGAGTTCAGGCATGTCGGGTTTTTTTTCTATTCTTAAATAAAATAGATTCATTAGAGACTTTGCGTTTGAGAATGAAGTTTATTTAAGATAGCACCGAAGCCTGACATCTGGGCTGCATAAACAGAGGGATAGAATCAAGATCACGTGAAGTGTTAATACCACTTTATAATGCCTTGGTAAGACCACACTTGGAATATTGCATTCAGTTTTGGTCGCCACAATGTAAAAAAGATGTTGAGACTCTAGAAAGAGTGCAGAGAAGAGCAACAAAGATCATTAGGGGACTGGAGGCTAAAACATATGAAGAACGGTTGCAGGAACTGGGTATGTCTAGTTTAATGAAAAGAAGGACTAGGGGAGACATGATAGCAGTCTTCCAATATCTCAGGGGTTGCCACAAAGAAGAGGGAGTCAAACTATTCTCCAAAGCACCTGAGGGTAGAACAAGAAGCAATGGGTGGAAACTAATCAAGGAGAGAAGCAACTTAGAACTAAGGAGAAATTTTCTGATAGAACAATTAATAAGTGGAAGAACTTGCCTGCAGAAGTTGTGAATGCTCCAACACTGGAAATTTTTAAGAAGATGTTGGATAACCATTTGTCTGAAGTGGTGTAGGGTTTCCTGCCTGGGCAGGGGGTTGGACTAGAAGATCTCCAAGGTCCCTTCCAACTCTGTTATTCTATTCTAATTGTTCATCAGCAAGTGTGACTACCATTATAAAAGCCAAATTTTTTAGGAGTTTGATGGTCTCCAGCATTGAGGTGTGTGTTAACACAATGCCAAAGTTAAAGACAGCAGCAATGATCTTAGAGAAGCAATTGTTGCTGCCCATCAGTCTGAGAAGAGTTATAAGGCCATTTCCAGACAATTTAAAGTCTGTCATTCTACAGTGAGGAAGATTATTCACAAGTGGACAACATTCAAGACAGTTGCCAATCTTCCCAGGAGGGGACATCCCAGCAAATTCACCCCAAGATCAGACCATGCAATGCTCAGAGAAATTGCAAAAAAATCCCAAGAGTTACACCTCAGACTCTACAGGCCTCAATTAGCAAGTTCATGACACTACAATTAGAAAAAGACTGAACAAGTATGGTTTGTTTCGAAGGGTTGCCCGACTTATTTTGCAGCCATGGGACCTGGGCACCTTGCAGTCATTGAGTCAACCATGAACTCTTCTGTATACCAAAGTATTCTAGAGTCAAATGTGAGGCCATCTGTCCGATAGCTAAAGGTTGGCCAACATTGGGTCATGCAACAGGACAATGATTCCATACACACCAGCAAATCTACAACAGAATGGCTGAAAAAGAAAAGAATCAAGGTGTTGCAATGGCCCAGTCAAAGTCCAGACCTCAACCTAATTAAAATGCTGTGGCAAGACCTCAAGACAGCTGTACATAAACAAATGCCCACAAACTTCAGTCAACTGAAGCAATGTTGTAAAGAAAAGTGGGCCAAAATTCCTCCATAACAATGTGAGAGACTGATAAAAGTCATACAGAAAAAGATTACTTCAAGTTATTGCTGCTAATGGTGGTTCTACAAGCTATTGAATCATAAGGTGTACTTAGTTTTTCCCACATGGCTTCTCCCTTTTGGCTTTCTTTTTGTGAAATAAATGATACCATGATGTGATATGTCATGTGTTGTTGTTCATCTGAGGTTGTATTTACCCTCTTTTAAGAACTGCTAAGGAGATTATTTTTACTATGTCCTGATGGGTAAAACCATATAACTCAAAGAGGGTACTGTACTTTCTTTTTCACATGACTGTGCATACCTATATTGGAAATTTATTTCAAAAGAACTCAAATTACAATAATTAAAAGTTTGGAGAAGGGAGGGAAGTTAGTATTAATTTAATTGCTGCCCTACCTCCACTCAGTTTTGTGAGTGGATCCTTCATCCTGCCCTTAAGTATCCTTCAAAATTTGATCTAGCTCTGAGCCCAAATTGGGACATGCATATTCTTGGTTTAGAAGAAACCTGGGCTTTTGACAGTCCATTCCAATAAAAGACTTTTGTGGGGGCAAGGGGAAGGGTGCCTTTGTGAGGGATCTCATGAAGAACGATGGCTCGTTGAGGATGCTTCCAAGAAAAGGTCAGCACGCAAGGATGCAATCAAATTAAGTCTTTCTTTAGAAGTAAAAGTAGAGTAAAATAAGGTCCCAGGCATGGAGGCATCCATGCCTGGATTGAGCCCATGGGTCAGTCCCATAGGAGACTAGAACAAGAGCAGGGAAAAAGGGAAAAAGGACAAAAGGCAAAAGCAGAAGGCAGGGAGCAGCCCCTGTGCAGGGGTTTTTATAGGGGCCCCTGGCCCCTCCCTTACCAATGTGTGAGGGGGCCGGAGGACCATTAACTCTCCCCAATGGGGCTGCAGGGGCTGGAGCCCCTTGACCCACCAGTGGGATCAAAGGTGTCTCTTTGTTCCCATCTGGTGGCCTTTGAAGAGACTGCCATGGCTGGCACAAAACACCTAACAATTCCCCTTCTTGCCAGCCAATGACAGGTGCCGGTGAATATGTCAGAGAAAGTCTTTGGGGTGATCACGATGCTGTTGACAGATGCGACATGTCCAATGTCGATTCTCTTAGGTGGGACCCCCTTGTTGGACCGCTTTGACCTTCTGACCTCCTGCCACTCACCACCCTTTTCCTCTGCAGGTTCCTCGCCGACTGGCTGTTCACGACCGGGATGTGGAGGCCCTCGGTCCCAGGCATTGGGCATCATGGGCCTCTGGAGCATCGCTGGAGGCGAAGAGTCAGGTGAAGATGGCGTGTCTTCCCCCTCAGGACTGGACAGCTCATCCTCCTCATCTGGACCAGGTAGGCTGACCTCCTCGTCCTGTTCCTCGCTCTCGTCGGTGACAGGGTCTATGGTTGTCTCAGGCGGTGTCATGGTTGGTGCGGCTTTGCTGGGCCGGTTGATGTATGGACCCAGATCATTTGAGTGGATCTGGATCCAATTGGAGTCCTCTTCAAAGGAGGCAGATTGGGAGGTCACAGTCCTGCCCCCGTCTCCCAGGAATCGGTAGGCCTTGGAGCCAGGGGCATAGCCCAAGAACCTCAGTCTCTGGGAGACGGATCTCCCCTTCTTCCGCAGCTGCTCGGGGATGTGCACCCAAGCGTAGGAGCCAAACACACGCAAGTGTCCCAAACTTGGCTTCCTACCGTGGACCAGAAAATATGGGGTCTGGTTCACAACGCTGCTCCAGGTGCAGTTCAGGGTGTAGTTGGCGTAGTGTACTGCCTCTGCCCAGTACGATTCTGCAACCCCAGCATCCGCAATCAGGCTGCACACCATGGTCTGCAGAATGTAATTACGTTTTTCTGACACACCGTTCTGCGCAGGTGTAAAAGGCGCTGTACGAAAATGATGTATGCCCTTATGTCTTACCCAGTCCTGGAACTTTCGGGACATGAACTCAGCCCCCTGGTCGCTGTGCAGCTGTGCGATCTTGGTCTTGTACTGAGTTTCCACGTAGTTGTACAGTGACTTTATGGCATCAAAGGCTTCAGACTTTTCCGTGAGGGTATACACATGGCCATACCTCGAGAAATCATCAACGGCAGTGAGGAAATACTGCTTCTTTCCTAGGGATGGTGTAAATGGCCCAACCAAATCAACATGTATTAATTGATATGGGTATTGAGTTTTATGCAGTGACACCTTAGCTATTGGGGCAGCCTTCCTCTTTGCCCTCTTACAGATGGCACAGTCCAGAAACACCTCACAATCCTGGAGATGAATCCCCTCAGCGAATTCCCCCATCTTTTTAACCACTGGGAAGCTCGCATGGCCTAACCTCCGATGTAAAAGGTGGGCACATTTAGTATGGAGCGGCTTTCCCACTGACACCCCCTTGGCTCTGGTTGCCTTGGGCGGTGCTGGCACCTTAGGCCCTTTTTTGGGCTTATCTGCCTTAGGTGCCTGCTGAGGCTCAGGTTTCTTGCCTGCATTAGCCTTGGAAGGCCGTGGTGCTGGTTGAGGCGGCGTGGGCGCAACTGTCTCAGTCTTGTGCATCTTTGACAGCCTGGGAGCTGGCTGTGGAGCCTTTCTCTCTCTCTGCGCGCAGGCCCCTTCTGGGGTGGCACCCTGTGAGCTGTCTCCTGTGGCTGGGTACTCGGGGGAGAAATATGGCAAACCATTTATAATGGTAACATTCCCAATGACCCTTTTGTCTCGAGTGACATGACCTCCCCCTTTGCGAAACAATACCTCTACCCTGCCATCATCACATAGCTTGGTTATGCTTAACAGGTTATTGGCTATAGAGGGAGCATGTAATACACCTTCGACATTGCCCAGCCCTGGTACAGAGACAGTGCCCTCCCCAACAACCAAAGCATTGTTACCATTTGCAACCTTAACGGAGGAGTTAATTCTCCTTAACCTCTTAAAGCCTTGCCTCAAGTTAGCAATGTGAGATGAAGCCCCAGAGTCCAGTAACCAGAGGCCAGTAGGGCCATCAGCCTTTGCAGCGGGGGTGAGGTAACTAGTATACACAAAATTGCCCTTAGCACCACCTTTGCCCCCACCAGGCCCCCTTCTCTGCCCCCTGCTCCTTCCTTGATTGGAACCACACTTAGGTCCTTGCTGGTAATGGGGGCAGTCCTTCTTCAGATGCTCCTCAGAGCCACAGATGAAACACTTGGGTAGAGCGTTAACCTGCTCTGAACTCTGGTGCCTTCTGTTGATGTGATGAGTTGTGGCCCTGGTGTACTCTCCCGCATCTCTACGCCTCCTGTCTTCCTCATTGAGCCTCCCTGTGAGGTAGGACAGAGTCATGGCTTCCTTTCTGGTTCCCTCTAGTGAGACAATAAAATTGCCCCAACTTTTGTCCAGGGATGCCAGAATGACGGTGATCATGTTGGCCTCAGTCACAGGGTAGTCCCTGAGCACCAGCTCTGCCCTGAGTGCCTTCAACTTTCCCAGGTGCTCAGCCATGCTAGCCCCAAATTTTAGCTTGGTGTTATAGAACTCCGTTGTGAGTCTTGTGGTGGAGCCCAAGCTATCACTATTAAATAAGCTATATAACAACCCCCAAATTTCACCAGCTGTGAGCCCATCTGGAATGCTAGGGTACAATTTAGCATCCAGTGAGCTCAGTAGAGTGGTATAGGCTCTCCTGTGGTACCACTCTTCTTTAGGTCCCCAAGGGAAAGGTGGGGGGTCTAAAACCATTTCTAGGGTCCCCTCTTTTAAGAGACATACCTGTACCTCTTTATTCCATATGTTAAAATTTTCCCCTCCCAGATGTAATTTCTGAAAGTTATTTGGGAGAACAGACACAGCTGGGGCAGAAAATGCTGATGTATTTTGCTGTCCAAGGTATCTCTTCTTGGGTTCCATTGAAGTAAATGGAAGAGGGATCCCTCTGCTGGCCGGTGTAGGTATTTTTCTCTGATTATTTTTCTCCTTTTCAGATGGGGCCAACTGAGCATGCTCAGAACTCATTCCAGCCCAGGAGCCGACGGGAGCGGACCTCTCCCTCTGTGCTTCAGGGCCAGGCCTGGGCCCAGGCCTGTGGAGCTCTGAAGAGTCTTCTGGAAGCCCCCCTGGTACTGGAATACTTACCAGGGGGCGAAGGCTGCAGGATGGGGCTGGAAAAGCCCGAAAATGCTGAGGATCGCCTGGAGGGGCCCACCGCTGGTCCTGAAGACTCCGGAGGAGGCAGCCATCTTGGGAGGCGGGAGGCTCAGCTGGAGGGCCCCTGAAGTCATCCAGGTGAGTCCTCCGTTGCCTCGGTGGGGGTGTTGGGAAGGCTGGAGCCCCCAGGGGTTCTTCTGGGGCTCTCTGAAGGCCTGGGTCCTGGCTGGGGGGCTCCAGACTGGATGCCCCCCCTTGCTGGTCCCCTGGGGGTGTTGAGGGAGGCTGGCTGCCCCTGAGGTTGAGGCCGCGGTCATCATGGCCTCCAGGGCTGCGACCAGGACTTGGATTGCAGCCCTGATGCCCGCTGCAGCAGGAGCGGCTCGGCAGACTTCGAGGCTTGCCTGTGGGGGTGGGGGGGCAAGCAGTTTGCATGCTGCTTTGGCTGGCTGCCATCGGTTTCTGGGCCTCGTGGCCTAGCTGAGGCCTACCAAGCCTCGCTGGAGTAGGTGGCCTGGGGGCCGCCATGTTGGGGAGCCTCTTGGGCGCTGGGGAAGGACTTACCCAGTGTCCAGAGGCCCCCTGCGCTGGTGTCCCACATGGCTTGGCTCCTGGAGTCCCTTGGGTTGCCAGGAGTGTTCTTAGCAGCTCTCTGCATTCCTCACCAGTGAGCTGGTCCACGCTGGGGGTGGCCTGGTCCCTGGCCGCATCCCCAGTGTCCTGGCAGTCCTGGGTGGACTGCTGGCCTTCCACGCCTTCCTCTGTGGCTTGCAGCTGCAAGGAAATGTGCGAAGGGGTCCCTTGCATTCCGCTGGGTCCTCTGGGGGCATAGAGATCTTCTGCACCCTCCTCTGGATCGAAGCTCGCATCAGGGACTGGATGCAGGGCTGCCAACCTTGCTTGGAGACTCCTGGTCATGACCGGGGAAGTCCTGCCATCCATCTCTTGGGAGTTCTTGCTGGAACCTCCTGGCATCTTGCTTCTGCTGGCTTGGAAGCGTTGCCTCAAACCATCCTCGGCTACCACTTTGTGAGGGATCTCACAAAGAACGATGGCTCGTTGAGGATGCTTCCAAGAAAAGGTCAGCACGCAAGGATGCAATCAAATTAAGTCTTTATTTAGAAGTAAAAGTAGAGTAAAATAAGGTCCCAGGCATGGAGGCATCCGTGCCTGGATTGAGCCCATGGGTCAGTCCCATAGGAGACTAGAACAAAAGCAGGAAAAAAGGGAAAAAGGACAAAAGGCAAAAGCAGAAGGCAGGGAGCAGCCCCTGTGCAGGGGATTTTATAGGGGCCCCTGGCCCCTCCCTTACCAATGTGTGAGGGGGCCAGAGGACCATTAACTCTCCTGTCAGGTGTGCTTCCTTCAAAGTCCAGGAAAGAATAAGCCAAACTCCATTATTTATAGAGTAATGTACTTTTACTAGAAAATGAAGTGAACGCTACCAAGGAAAAGCTGAAACTAAAGCAATAGGTGCGAAAGTTGCATATAGAAAGCATCCCCTCCCACTGTCCATCATCAATCACCCAATCCAAAGGTCTTCCAGAGGTCAGGTGGAAGCACGTCTGGCATCGTCATCAATCAGGAACGCGATGATGGTTGACCCGATAGCCACTTCGGAGATTAGGTTTCGTTTCTTCAAAAATCCTCCAGCACGCTTCCCCCCATGCTCTCGAATTCTCTCCCACCCGTTTCTTATGGCAGCCAAAGCAGTAAAGGCGGAGGCTGACATTCGGCCCCTCCGGAGAAAAGACGTTAGTCCTAAACAGGGAAAAGAAAAGGAAGAAAAGAAAAATTGCCATACAGACATTAAGGTTTATCAGGATATTTGGTATGAAACAACTGTACTTTCTTTGGTGCCCGGACATCACGTTTGTTCACCCACTCAGCTTGAGACAAAGGAAAATGTTTCCAGGCCACCAGATATTGCACTTTACCGTGGTGCTTCCTAGAGTCTAAAATTTCTTTGACTTCAAAATGTTGTTCCCCTTCTATCAGTATGGGGACTGGAGGGGAATCTTGGTCCGGTCGTAAAGGGGATGAGTGTTCTGGTTTCAACAAGCTAACATGAAACACAGGGTGGATTCGTCTCAAAGTTTTTGGCAACTCCAATTCAACTGTTACTGGATTAATAAGTCTAGTGACCAGGAAAGGACCCACATACTTGGGTCCAAGCTTTTTTGATTTCTGTGAAGTCTGTAAGTATTTGGTGGAAAGATAAATCCTGTCACCCACTTTATACACATGTGCCGGGGACCGTTTTTTATCAGCTTGGGTCTTATGCGCTCGGTGTGCATCATCTAGGGCTTTTCGAGTTACGGCCCAAGTGCTCCGTAGCTGTTCGATCCACTCAATCAAAAATGGGTTTTGTGGGGTGTCTTGTGGTAGCTCGGGGATTGGCACAAATTCCTGACCAGATGTTACCTTAAACGGAGTGAACCCGGTGCTGCTATGTATGGAGTTGTTGTATGCCACCTCCGCAAATGGCAATAGGTCCACCCAGTTGTCTTGCTGGTAATTTACATAACATCTCAGGTACTGTTCTAACACGGCATTGGTTCTCTCACAAGCCCCATTAGTCTGGGGGTGGTGGGCGGAGCTTAGCCCTTGGGCGGAGCCTATCAACCTTAAAAACTCCTTCCAAAAGTTGGAAGTAAACTGTACACCCCTGTCCAAAATTATACGTTTTGGAGCTCCATGTAATCGGTAAATATGACGAATAAACAGTTTTGCAAGAGTTTTAGCTGAAGGGATTTTAGAGCAGGGGATGAAGTGCACTTGTTTGGAAAACAAATCCGTTACTGCCCAAATGACCGTGCACCCTTCACTCTCTGGTAGGTCAACAATAAAATCCATGGATATTTCCTTCCAAGGGGCATCCGGCCTTGCCACACTCTGCAGTAAACTGGGTGGCTTCCCCGGAGGTCTTTTAGCTGAGGCACACACCGGACAACTAGCCACATATGCCTCTATGTCCTTTTTGAGGGCAGGCCACCAAAATTGTCTTTTAACAAGATGTAGAGTTTTAACAAACCCAAAGTGTCCCACTGCTTTGGCATCATGAGCGTACTGTAATACTGTTAGTCTTAAACTATCAGGGACATACAATTTTGCCCCTATCCAAGCTAGACCATCACGGAGTGTACATTCATTTGAATGGGTTTTAAACCATTCGTCAGTTTTTAGGGCTTCTTGCAGTTTCTGAAGTAGGTCGCCCGAAAGGGCCAGATCGGCCCTCGCCTGCGCTCTGGTAGTCATTGGCGCTGCCAGTTGTGTCGAAGGGATGATGGGTCGAACCACTTCTTTCTTGGTACTGTTGTATTGAGGCAATCTGGAAAGTGCATCTGCCATGAAGTTCTTTCCACCAGGAATGTAGCGTAGAGTGAAATTGAAGCGGTTGAAATGCTGGGCCCAACGAGCTTGCTTTGGTGACAGTTTACGCAGTCTTTTCAACGCCTCCAGATTTTTATGATCAGTCCAAACTTCAAAAGGATGCTTTGCTCCTTCCAGAAATTGTCTCCATATTAACAATGCCCATCACACCGCAAAAGCCTCTTTTTCCCATATGGCCCATCTTCTCTCGGTTTCTGATAATTTACGGGACGTGTAAGCACAGGGTTGTAATTCCCCTTCTGTGTTCTTTTGCATAAGCACTGCTCCCACAGCTATGTCGCTCGCGTCAGCCTGTACTACAAAAGGCTCTTCCATGTCTGGATGTTTGAGGACTGGTTCAGCAGCAAACAATTGTTTCAACTTTTCGAAGGCTGCTTCACAGTCCATAGTCCATTCAAGAGGGCCTTGGTTTTGCCTCACCTTTAGTTTTCAGAAGATTTGTTATTGGCAGTGCAATTTTTGCAAATGAGGGGATAAACTGTCTATAGAAATTCGCAAATCCCAGGAAACTCTGTAGTTGTTTGTGGGTGCGTGGGGCGGCCCATTCCAATATGACCCGAACCTTTCCAGGGTCCATCTCTATCCCCTCATGCGATATGCGATATCCAAGATAGTCAATTTTGCTTTGATGGAACTTGCACTTAGAAAGTTTGGCATATAGTTCAGCAGCCCTGAGTTTTTTCAGGACTGTTCGCACCAACTTCACATGGTCGTCCATGTTCTCTGAGTAGATAAGAATGTCGTCCAAGTAGACCAGGACCCCCTTAAACAGGTGCTCATGCAGTACTTCGTTAATCAATTGCATGAACACAGCAGGGGCTCCCTGTAGTCCAAACGGGAGCACTCTAAACTGGAAACATCCAAGCGGGCAACTAAACGCTGTCTTCCATTCATCCCCCTCTTTAATTCTCACTCAGTAATATGCCTCCCGTAAGTCAAGTTTGGTGAAGATTTTCCCTTTTCCTAGGTGAGATAGCATGTCCTTCATGAGTGGTAGGGGGTAAGCGTTTTCCACACAAATCGCATTCAGATTTCTATCCTGTCCTTTGGGGGGGGGGTTCCCTCTCTAATTTCGGTTTTCCAGTGTGAATACGCAAGACCCCCGTCTTCCAATTAACCCGTGGGTTCCATCTACGGAGCCAAGGCAGCCCAAGTATGAGGGGTCGTTCCATGTCAGGGGCCACAATAAATCTGAGACTCTCTACATGATCCCCCAACTGCATTTCAATGGGTTTGGTCAATGGGCCTTTTTAACGTTTTTAGTCTCAGGCCCATCTTCTCCACCACCTTCGGGCTGATTATGCACCTGGTGCACCCAGAGTCTAATAGGGCTAACATCTGCGCTTGTGTCCCTGTGGATGGCACCCTTATTTCTACGGGGATGAGCATGGGGTCCTCTGTGTGACTCACCAGATCGTCGGAGTCGGAGTCCGTCTCGCTGTCGGTGGCGGTGGTCGGAGTTCCCAGCTCACCCTTGTTTCGGGGAGCAAACTCAACGACTTCTCCTTTCAGGGCAGTGCCGCGGGTTTTTGTGGGTGGTTTGTCAGCCTTCTTTGGTCCCAAGCCAGTGGCCTTTGGTACTGGTTTGGAGAAACATTCGGCAGCCCGATGTCCTTCCTTCCCACATTTGAAACAGGTGAAGAGCTTCGACTTCAGTTTGAATTCCACTTTCCCCTCGGCCATCTTAGGTTCTTCTTTATGGTGAAAGGAGGATGACGGGTCTCCTGCACGTCCCCCTCGGAGTCAGCTTCGGGCCAGCTCGATCTCCACATCCTCAGCTACTATATACCAACTCTGCAAGTCTTCAGGGACCCCCCCGGCCTCTACAGTCCTTGTATATCTCTTCATTCAGCCCATCTTTGAAGCTCTCCAGTAGAGCCGCTTCTGACCACCCTGTCATGTAGGGTGCCAGCTCGCGAAATTCTTGGGTATATTCTGCCACTGATCTCCGGCCTTGCTGGATGCCCTTCATTCTGAGTCTTGCTTTCCGTTCAGCTAGGTGGTCTTCAAACCGCCTCCTAAGAGCCCCCATGAACTGGTTGTAGTTTCTCAGCAAGGGGGAGTTATTATTGTGGAGGACCACCATCCAGTCAGCTGCTGCTCCCTCTAAGACGTTCGTGACGCATCTCACTCGAGCAGCATCTGATAAGTAGTCCTCCCCCCAGTCCTGCATGTGGTTCCACACTTGAGTCAAAAAAAAACCCCAAGGTCTTCGGATTCCCATCATATTTCCCGGTTGAGGGGGAATCTTTGGTTTCTTACGTCTGTGGGGGGGGGGGGGCTGCAAGGCTGGGGGTCCCTGGCCTGCTGCATCCCTCACTTGAGCTCCAGAAGCCTGAGATGTTCTTTCCTCAGCTTCCTCATCCTCTCCCCCACAGGCTGTTTCTTCCAGCTCCCCCCTGGGGCCGTCTCCTCCCTTCTCCACAGGGAACCCATAAGACTCACGGCTTTTCCGGCTTTCTTCAACATCACGGAGGAGTTGCAATGCCTGTGCCAACATGAGGCTTTCCTTTTGCTCTTGCAGCCACACCACCTCTCTCTTAGGGGGTCTGGAGCTGGTTACTCCCTGGGGGGTCCCCCCCCCAGTCCGGCAGCCTTCCTACTCCTTTCGACCATCTGGATTCTTCAGGCTCCTCTCTCAGCCGGAGTTTTTCCAACCATTCGGCAACCTCTTTCTCTGCTTGAAGTGAAGGCATCGTAGAACCCGATGCTCCCATCTGTTCTTCTTCACCTTCATGGTCCGACATGATCTGGATCTCAGTCCCCTCGGTGGTTATCCGGGATGACTGGAGTGAGTTTCAGCTTAATGTCAGGTGTGCTTCCTTCAAAGTCCAGGAAAGAATAAGCCAAACTCCATTATTTATAGAGTAATGTACTTTTACTAGAAAATGAAGTGAACGCTACCAAGGAAAAGCTGAAACTAAAGTCAGGTGGAAGCATGTCTGGCATCGTCATCAATCAGGAACGCGATGACGGTTGACCCGATAGCCACTTCGGAGATTAGGTTTCGTTTCTTCAAAAATCCTCCAGCACGCTTCCCCCCCCCACGCTCTCGAATTCTCTCCCACCCGTTTCTTATGGCAGCCAAAGCAGTAAAGGCGGAGGCTGACATCTCCCCAATGGGGCTGCAGGGGCTGGAGCCCCTTGACCCACCAGTGGGATCAAAGGTGCCTCTTTGCCCCCATCTGGTGGCCTTTGAAGAGACTGCCATGGCTGGCACAAAACACCTAACAGCCTTTGAGTCAGTGTTGACTCCTGGTGACTGACTGGACAGGCCCCTGCAATTTTTTTGGCAGAAGAGGTTTTCCATTGCCTCCTTCCCAGGGCTGAGCGAGTGACTGGCCCAAGGTCTTCCAGCTGGCTTTGTGCCTAAGGTGGGACTAGAACTCACAGTCTCCCAGTTTCTAGCTTGGTGCTTTAACCCATACACCAAACTGACTACCTTGCATTCTTTTTGATGTATGGCAAGTCACTTTTTATTTGCACTTTCATTTTTTAAATGAAATTAATATTAAAATATTTCTAATGCTATTTTCACTCATATGTATAGAAATAGCTGAAATGTAATTAAGATATACTCTGTGTGTGTGTGTGTAATGCATGCACGACTGAGTGTTAAATTATAGTGAGATATAAACATAAGTAAATAAAAATATCATTAGTTGCTAATCATTTTGAGAAATGTAAAACTGAATTAAAATATACTTAGATTTAGAGTCTACCTGACTCTAGAGTAACTTTGGGCAGCTTACAGTTTAAATAACAGAAAAACAATACAAAGAAAATCTCTGACACATTTTGACAACCATATTCCCTATCTCACCACCACCAATAACAAGATTCCACAAAGACCCTGGGAAAAGAGCCAAGGTTTTAAAGACTTCCAGAACATCATCAGGCTGGCAGTTATATGAATCTCTGGGGGCATATAATTCCAGAGGGTACAGTAGGTGCTGCAACAAAGAAAGCACACTTCCTGTGTCCCAATAGATGGCATTGCTTGATTGAAAGGACCTGAAACACACTGAGTATTAAATAGAGAAAGATATGGGCTACCATAAAGATCTGCATAATAGTAAAGTTGCTTACACTGATACTGCCTAATATCCAAAAAAATAAAAAATAATATGAGAGGGTAACTTAATTCTTTTCTCTCCAGGCACTTAAAGTGTTGTGGACATCAGAGTTTATGCCCTATGTAGTTTTTATTTCTGCTCCAGAACTTGAAACACTGTGTGCAATGCACAAAGCTGTGGTTGATGAAGGAATTACAACCAAGCCTCTAACAGAAAGGGAAATTATTTTTTTAAATATGTGTGAGCAGACTAGTTTGTTTTATCAACATGATTAAAGTTGTGCCTAGTATACTACTGGCCATCTTCAGATTCCTCTCCTTCTCTTGCTTGGCTGTTTGTAGTTCTTGCACATTTACTAAACTTTCTAGGCATGATTGTTGCAGATTTTTATTTCATTCTGTTATAACTGTCTCATCTGTTCCAGAAAACCTGGCAGATAGTAACTTGTTGATGTGAGGCAGAGGATGTCCCTATTATCTCTCAATACTTTTTAAAAATGTGTTATGGATAATGAGCAAGTTCTTTTAATTCAAATAACATTCCTAGATTAGTATTCGAATGTAGTTAATTAATTGAAAAGTGGGACATGCCTCTAGTTCCTCTAAACCTCTTCATCACAACATGACTCCTATATATATTAAGTGTTTTTCTATCGAGACACCGGGTCTACCCCAACATGTGGGAGGGGGCATTCTGCTCCTTTTTGCCTTTCAGCTCCAATCCAGGAGCCCTCAAGCAGTCGCATTCACGACAAACCATTTTATACCAAATTTATATTTTGCTGATAAAGAAATAAAGGGAGACTAGTATAGATCTATTTCAAGCTATTTAGCTCTCATCAGCTAGCCATACCCTTACTTGAATTCAAACTTGGGCTTCCTGCATGTTAGGCAGTTGTATTAACCTCCGCGGGGCATTCAAATGCCACCGATCTCAGTCCCTCTGGAGCCACCAGTGCTTCACTGGGCGCAAACGAACATGCACACACGAAAAGGAGGATTCGTTCGAAAACCCGGTTTAATGGAGGCAACACAGCAGCGTACAGTAGAGATTGAGCTGCTAAGCAAAACAAAGTCAGAGACGCCCTAGCTCTCCGCCCGTACTGTTTTATAGGGTGTGGATACAGTTAACTATCATTAAGCAGGCAGTGATTTCTCACAGCTGTCACAATCAAAGCTGCCGCTTGTTCCGTTCATGCTCATCGCAGACATAGGACGTCATTCCCCTCCGCACTATTATCTCTTCAGCAGCTGATTTACGTTCCCATCCCAACCTCCCTCTTCTTGCCTTCTGTCCATCACCCACTATTAGTGTACATGGTGTCCTAACGCAACACCCCCCCTCCACCGTGTTTTGTTGCTGGAATCCTTCAGTATCCTCCAGATCCCCTTCATGGTCTTCAATACCATCCATCAAGGTGATGTGTTGTCGTGGGGCTTTTGACACTCGACATGCGACCACCCCCCACCAGGTCTCATCCGGTAGAGACAAAAAGATAGGATTATCAGGTCTTTTCCCTTAGGGATAGCTCCCAGGTTTGTGTGGGTGTGCTCTATTGAATTGCTTCAGCAATCGAGGAGCATTTAGATCCTTTGGTCGTACCCATGTTGCATCTGTATTGGACTATCCTTTCCACCACACCAGGTATCTAAGTGTCCTGTGATACAGTTTTGAGTCAAGTATTTTCTCTACTTCATATATGTTTCCTGTCACTGGTCCTGGGCTCGTTCCAGGAGATTGCACGCCAATAGCCGGTTTTAGGAGGCTACTGTGGAATACAGGGTATATCCTTTTTAGTAGAGGTGGAAGTCTCAAGGAGATGGTGACGGGGTTTATGACCTTAGTAATGGTGAAGGGGCCTATATATTTGGGGCCTAGCTTGTTGCTGGGTATACACAATTTTATACATTTAGTAGATAAGTATACCTTATCTCCCACCTTAAAGGGTGGGGCATCACTCCTCCTCTTGTTGGCTTGCTGTTTATATGCTTTTGTGGCTTTTGTTAACGCATTCTTTATATGCAGCCAAACCCTGTTTATTTTCCTTGTCCAGTCGCCAGGCGTATGTGATGTTTGTGTTTGTATGTCGAGTTCTGGGATAGCAGGAAACTCCTTTCCTGACACCACCTGAAATGGGGTATATCCTGTGCTACTATGTACCATATTATTGTAGGCTGACTCAGCGAATGGTAATAGGTCATACCAATCATCCTGTTGGTAGGATACGTAGGAGCGTAGATATCTCTCCACCATTGCATTGGCTCGCTCGACCGCCCCATTGGTACTCGGATGGAACGCAGAACTAAGTCCTTGGTCTGTTCCTATTTGTCGTAGGAACAGTTTCCAGAATCGGGCAGTAAATTGAGGACCCCTGTCGGATATAACCCGTTTAGGTACACCATGGAGACGATATATGTGCTGAACAAACAGTTTTGCCAGACATCTAGCAGAAGGCAGACCTTTATATGGGACGAACTGTGCCTGTTTAGAAAACAGGTCAATTACCGTCCAGATTACAGTATGTCCTTTGCTCTTAGGTAGCTCAGCAACAAAATCCATGGCTACCTCATCCCATGGTCTACATGGGTCAGAAACTGACTGTAATAGGCCGGGTGGTTTCCCTACTAGTGGCTTGGCTACTGCACAGACAGGACAGCCCCGTACGTATTCCTCTACATGGTTCCGCATGCGCGGCCACCAAAATTGCCGTCGTAGTAAATGTAATGTTTTGATGAACCCGAAATGTCCGGCCATTTTCACATCGTGACATTGCTTTAAGATTTTGTCCCTTAAGGGGTTTGGGATATACAATTTGTCCCCCCTCCATGCCAATCCTCCTCTCTGCGTCACTAATTGGCAATTCGTTGCTAACCAGGGGTCCGTCGCTATTTCCTTTTTTAAGTCTACTATCCAGGGGGATACATCCTGGGGTACATCTCTTACTTGTTTTCCTGTTTGCTGAAGCAGCAGCAAGGATTGTGGTGAGTCATCCCACCTACTCTCATATTGGGGCATACGAGATAGAGCATCCGCTAAATAATTTTTTCCACCTGGTATGGTCTTCAGTGTAAACGTAAACCTGCGGAAATATTGTGCCCATCTTGCTTGTTTGGGTGATAACCTACGGGGTGTCTGCAGAGCCTCCAAGTTCTTATGATCCGTCCATACTTCGGACTGAACATTGGTGCCTTCTAGCAAATGTCTCCAGGTCTGAAGAGCCCATTTGATGGCGTAAGCCTCCTTTTCCCACACAGTCCAGTTCCGTTCTGTGGGAGTTAGTTTTCGAGAGGTGTACGCACATGGGTGGAGTATGCCTTGAGTGTCCCGTTGTAGCCGGACTCCACCCACCGCTACCTCGCTTGCATCTGCTTGGATAACGAACGGCTGTGTTGTATCAGGATGCTGAAGTATTGGTTCTCTGGCGAATAGAAATTTCAAAGTCTTGAACGCCCTTTGACAGGATTGTGTCCATTCTAGTATCTGTTTTGGTTTTTTTTTTCCTACCCCCAGATCCCGTGTTCATAGAAGATCTGTTAGGGGTAGGGCTATCTGGGCAAATGTGGGAATGAACCTTCTATAAAAGTTTGCAAACCCGAGGAAGCTCTGTAGCTGTCTTTGGGTCTTTGGAGCCTGCCATTCCAACACTGTTTTCACTTTGTTGGGGTCCATTTCTATCCCCTCTCCCGTGATCCTGAATCCAAGATAGTCAATCTCTGTTTTATGAAACTCACATTTTGAAAGTTTCACAAATAACTGGGCATTTAACAGTTTTGTTAGAACCTGTCTCACAAGTTGTTTATGTTCTTCCATGGTGGTGGAATATATCAGAATATCGTCCAAATAGACTAGGACTCCCCTATACAGATGGTCATAGAGCATGCTATTAATAAGTTGCATAAATACTCCGGGAGCCCCCTGCAACCCAAACGGCATAACCTGGAACTTGTAACTCCCAAGAGGACAGTTGAAAGTTGTCTTCCACTCATCACCGTCATGGATACGGACTCTGTAATATGCTTCTCGTAGATCAAGCTTAGTGAAAATCTTACCAGTAGCCTAAGTGGAGAACAGGTCTGTCATAAGGGGTAACGGGTACAAGGGTTCCACACATACTGCATTCAATCCCCGAAAATCAACACATAAGTGAAGGCCACCATCTTTCTTCTCTTTAAATAGTACCCGGCGCTGCCATGTGTGATCTGCTGGGTTTTATGAATCCCCTAGCCAGATTACTATCGATATATCGACATAGCTCCTCCAGTTCCTGGGGAGTCATTGCATACATGCGAGGTTTGGGCAACCAAAGACCAGGCTTCAGTTCTATAGCACAGTCAGTGGGGCAATGTGGTGGGAGGGATTCACATTCCTTTTCACTGAATACACGTTTTAAGTCCCAGTATATCCTTGGGACCCCCTCCAGTAGGGATGGCTCTGTTTCTCGCCCCACAGCTCCTTTACTAGAACCATCCTCTGGGGGTTCAGGACCCAATACCATTCTTAGTTTGTGGTAACCCCCCTCTCACCAAATGGTGGGCTTCCACTTGTCCAACCATGATAGCCCCAGGATAACAGGTTCTATCATTGTCTCCACTACCACAAATCGCACCAACTCCCAATGTTGTCCAATTTCAAGTCTCGCCAGTTCTGTCACATGTGTAGCAGGCTGTCCACCTAGAGTTGAGCCATCCATTTGTTCGAATTTAATGGGAGTCTGCAGAGTTATAATACGAAGACCCAACCCTTCAGCCACTGACCTCCGCAAGAGACAGCGCGTACACCCAGTGTCAACCAAAGCCCCTATGTGTTCTGCCTTACCCGTTTTTGGGTGTTTCAATGTTACTTGGACTATAAAGGGACGTATAGGAGCACATACCATAGGGTCTCGGGGATCCGTCTCGTCTTCGGTAACCTCCGGCTCTTCTGGTACCCGAGCGGTTCCCGAGCAACCATGTCTTTCTTCATGTTTACTAAGACTGCTTTCCGTTGCTTGCACTACGAGAACGTTCCGAAGTCACTTGTGACCATGGGTTGGTTCTTTCCCCAGGATTCGATGGTTGTGGAGCCGATACCCAGAGAGGTGGAAACGGACACTCGATGGCTCTATGCCCCTCCTGGTCACATTGGTAGCATCGAAACAGATGTCTTGGAGGAGCAGTAGATCTGGCCCCTATAGGCATGTTCAATCTCACTACTCCTCGGCCCATTTGCAGTCTTTCCAATAGTTTTCATGGTTGGCCCAGTACCTCACCTCGTGTACGAAACTCCTTTAACCCAATATCCAGTTCTATGATCGCTTTATACCACTCCACAATACGAGGACCAAGCCCCCTATAAACACAAGCCCGGCGTAGCTCCCTGTCCAGACCCATGTGAAACTGGTGCACGAGTAAACGCTCGGGCCACCCCCTCAGCCGTCCTGCTAGTTTTCAAAAGTCTTGTACGTATTCTTTAGCTGCTCGACCCCTTTGCCTCAATGAGACTAAATCACCTTCGACAATTGCTTGAGTACTCGCATCATCCTCGAACCTACACCGCAGGGCTTCCAGAAAGTGACCTAAATCCGCGAGCTCCCGGGCATGCATGTTGTGTAATCCAGCTACCCAGTCAGCCGCATCACCAGTTAAGTTCATAGTAACAGCCACCACTCTCGCCCATGGAGAGGGATAGAAATGTCCATAGGCATCCATGTAGCTAATTACTTGGCTCAAAAACAGAGCCACACGTTCCGGATTACCATCAAAAGTAGCCTGGAATGGAGTAGGCCCCCAGGGGATTTGCTGTGGCCACAATCCAGGCACCCAAACAGGACCTGGGTCCCTACCACGTGCAGAGCCTTTGCCTCCCTGATGGCTCCTCCATGCTTCTGTCTGTTGATGCCTAACCTCTGATTCCCTTTCCCTTTCTCGCTGGACCCTCCCATGGGTTTGGGTTGTTCCTGTCACTGCATTTTTTGTATTTGTCAGCTGGGCTCCCATTCTGAGACTTACGGTAGACTGATTTGACTCTTATCTCAGAAGCCATTGCACATGTCCACATTCTTTCACATTCTTTCCTTGAAGTATACTTCAAGGAAAAGCCATGATCCATTCTCTAATCAAGGTGCAATTACCCAAAAGCAGAATGGGATTAATTGCCACCCTGACATGTGGTAGCAGGAGGATGGCTCGTTTTGAAATTATGGCTTTTTCCTTGCTTGTTACTTTGATGATTAGACCTCTAGGCTAGTTTAGACAGATGATTATTTTCGGCGACTGAGGAACGCTGATTATTTTTTGCAAATATGCCGAGAAAGAAAAAGATCAAAACAAAATACAGACAACAGTCTGCTGAAGACATAGATATCTCTGATGAAGCCGTGGAAAGAACCACAAATAGGTTTTAAATTCTTCAAACGCCACTTGCTTCACCAACCCGCCTGGAACAAAGAGCCATGGGAGGAGCAGGAGAATCGGACGAAATGCTCTTACAGAGGCTTCAGGAGGAAGATAACAGAAAAGCTGCTTTTGAAGGCAACGTGCTGCAACTGAGGTCAGTGACGTCTCCTTCTGAATATGCATGCTCTCAAACAGTCCTCCCAGAACCTTCTGAATTTGAAACACTTGGTGCAAGGCCAAAGTTTTCACAAACTGCTGAGCATTTTCCCTCCCACACAGAGAGAGGAGTAATTTATTATTCTCCTCGAAGGTCTGAGCTCACCCTGGATGAGCAAACTATAAAAGCCTATCATGACCATATAAAATTTTTTGAACGTCAGCTATCCCAGGCAAAAATGGCTTTATCTATGCTCGAGGCAGATAAGAGAGAGTCTCGTGCTTTTAAAATTCCTGAAACCGCCATCTTAGCTTCTTCTTCAGAGCTAAAGACACACCCCCTAGAGGATATTGTGTCAGGCCAACCAGAACAGAGAGCTGTGTACACGTCACAATTGTCATATGACATTCTCTCTGATCAAATTACACATGCCACGAAGGCAGAAAAATTATCTGAGCTGCCCAAAACTAAAGTTGCAGCACCATCTGCTGGCAAAAGTAATTTACTAGAGAAAGCTGAAATGCATCGCAGTTTACATGAACATTTTCAAGTATTGCACAAGACTTTATCAAACATGTCCTTAACTCACCCAGATATTCAGACTGCAATGCAACAAGCGTCTCCACAGGCCCAATCTTCAGCACCCCCTGGTGGTGCTGGTGTCCTTTTAGATGGAGCACAACAATGCTTAATGCAGCAAAGGCAAATGACTGCATCTCCAGCAGGCCATGTTAATATTGCAGCTCAAATGCAACAGCCTCAGCCACAAATGCACACACAAGTGCCTCCAGCCATGCAACCAGGACCATTTGTTGGTCCACAACAAGCACAGCAAATACCACAGGTATTTTTACCGGCACAGCCAGCATACCAAATGCATGTTCCTCAACAGGCATTTTCTGTTGCTCCACTAGCTGGTGAATCCAAATTAAAGATGTCAGGACAAAATTATAAGTCCTGGGTCAGTGAGATTGGATTGTTACTTCGCAGAGAAGGTACTCACGGTATGGTTTTTAATCCTCCTGCTCAGCCATGGACTCCTGCAATAAGAGACTTAGAGACTAAAGCTTGCACAACATTATTGATGTCCATGGATACTGAACTGCAGGTTACCTTTCCACCTGATGCAACAGCCCAACAAATTTGGGTCCAATTGGAAAATTGCTACAGGCCTGTTTCAATTGAATCTTCATGTTTGCTCATGTCTGAGTTCCATGGTTCGAGATTGAAACCTGGTGAACAAATTGGAGGACATTTAACCAAACTGAAAGGAATCAGAAAAGAATTGAGAGAAAGAGGCTATCTTATTGATGATATTCAAATGATCAGCATTATTATTAACTCATTGAATTATAAATGGAAAGATGCCATTACAAAGATTAATCTAGTGCCTATTGCTCAATGCACAGTGGATCATATATGCAGACTTTTAATTGAAGAAGAAGCACTTATGTTAGCTACTCCACATTTGAGAGGACCACCCGCATCAAGAGCTCCAGCGAGGCGTCCCTTCCAAGGAAGAACCTATGTTCCAAGGATGCCAAGATGCTACATCTGTGATCGTGTGGGACATGCCACCTGGGATTGTCCCCAACGAGTTCCAGCTCCAGTCTCATACCAGCCCCGAGGAACAGATTCCAGAGGAGGCAGAGACAGAGGAGGAAGACAAGGTCGTCGTGGTCCCAGGCGTGATCCACAAGCTCCACTCGCCACATTGGCTTTAACCAACAATCCACAACCTCAACCAGAGTACAACAGACGACTCCTGTGGACTTTGGACAGTGGTGCAGCATTGCATGTTACCTACAGAAAGGAACTTTTTACAGAGATGCACAAGCCTGAACCTGAACTACGTGAACTTTATTCTTTTTCCAATTATCCTTGTCAGGTCAAAGGAAAAGGAACTGTTTATGTTGAAGAGCTCAATGCTTTCATTCCTGATGTTTATTATATACCAACAGCAAATAGTAATTTGCTTAGTCAGAGTCACTTGTCTAGAATGTTAAAGTTCCAGGTTCACCACCTTGAAAAAGCAAGTTACATAGTTAAAAATGGAGATATTGTTGCTGAAACCATGTTAATTGGTGGTGTTTATTACTTAATTCATGTCTCAGCGTTTCCAGGACTGGATGCGTAAAAATGGAATTCTTCATCAGACTTCGGCCCCATACACACCGGCTCATAACGGGGTCGTAGAAAGACGACAAGGGGTACTGCAAACCATGATGCGTTGTCTCCTAGAAGACGCCAACCTTAGTAACCCATACTGGGGTGAAGCTATCAAATATGCAAATTACATTGTAAACCGTACTTGGAGCAGTGTAATGAATCAGACTCCTTTCTTCATGTTGTATGGCTACAAGCCCGATCTCAAAAACCTCCATATTTTTGGTTCATACACTATGGTGAACATTCCCTTAGCTCAAAGAAGAAAAGGAGGTCCAGCAGCAAAGAGACTGAGATTTATGGGCATTGATGATAATTCAAAATGGAGCAAATTTATTGACTCCAAACATGTAATTTTGATTTCCTAATCTGCTAATTTTGAGGAAGATGTTGACTGGTCCAGGATTCATTCCAATGATCCTGGAGTTTATTTTCCTAGAGATGATACTACTAATGCCACACAGCCTGATGATCAAGATTCACGGGCGGATGTTCCAGCCACTGGTTCTTCTCAACCTGATGTTCCGTCTTCGCAAGCCGCGGATGCTGATGCTGAGGACAAAGCAGAAGAAGAATGGACTGTTTTTCCGAGATGTTCCAAGAGGGTCACAAAGGGAATCCCTCCACAACTATATTCGTGGCAACTGACAAAAACACCCTTGCCTTTGATTTGCAATGTTACACTTCCACCTGATACGTTCACACAAATCAAACATCTTCCTGATTCAGAGCAAGAGAAATGGTATGAGGCAATGCAGGTTGAAACGGACAGTCTAAAGAAACTTAAGGTGTTTACACCTGCAAAACCTCCAGCAAACAAAAGGGTCAATGGCACTCAATGGGTCTACAGAATCAAAAAGAAGCCAAATGGTGAGACACTGTACAAGGCCAGACTTGTAGCTCAGGGTTTCTTTCAACTTTATTCTGAGGACTACACAAATACCTATTCACCGACAGTCCGGACTGAGAGTGTAAAAATTTCTTTAGCAACAGTAACTATTCTTGGTTTAGAAGTTTTCCAGTTCGATGTTGACACAGCTTATCTACATGCAGACCTAGATGAAGAGAGCTACGTGAGAGGTCCTCCAGGGTTCTGATAGCAAGAAGGGGATACCTGGTTTCTAAACAAAAGTCTTTATGGTCTGAAACAGTCTGGTTTAATGTGGTACTTATGTCTTACTGACAAACTAAATTCAATGGGCTTTATTAAGTCCGAAACTGATGAGTGCGTGTTCACAAAAAGATCTAACAATACATATGAGATGGTTCTTGTTTATGTTGATGATATTGTTTATATTGGTCCAAATAAGAAAATGAGTGAAATTTTTGCCAAAGCTTTGCAGAGATATTTTACATTGAAATCATTAGGTCATATTAGTACTTATTTAGGTGTTCAGATTGAAAAAACACAGAAGGGGTTTAGTCTTTCACAAGAAGATAAAATTAAACAAATTTTGCATCATTGCAACATGAAGGATGCTAACACAACAAAGACACCCATGCAAACAGATTTTCACAACTTGACACATGAAGCAAGTCCTGAGTTCGAGGATCAAACACTTTATCGTTCAGTTATTGGGTCACTGTTGTACATTAGTAGTTGGACCAGACCCGACATTGCACTTAGTGTTAATCTCTTATCTCGACACGTAGGTAAGGCAAAACAGTTTCATTGGACATGTGCTAAGAAATTATTGAGATACCTAAAACACACTAAACATATGAAGTTATTGTTAGAACCAACACATACTGATTATGCAGAATTATGTTGTTATGCAGATTCTGATTGGGCGAGTGATAAGAAATCACGTAAAAGTATTTCAGGTTATATGATGTTCTTAAATGGATGTCTTGTTTATTGGCAAGTGCGTAAGCAGAATTTTGTTTCTTGTTCATCTACTGAAGCTGAATATGCTTGTGTTTCAGATGCATGTAATTCTCTAACATGGTTTGATGCTTTGGTCACAGATATCTGGGCATGTCTGATCCGATCAATCACTGTGATGGAAGACAATGAATCGGTGGTTTATATTTCTGAATCACATTTCACAGGTTCTAGGTCCAGACACATTGACATCCGTTATCAGAACATAAAACAATTAGTGAAAAAAGGTTTTGTTAAATTGCAGTATGTGTCTACACATGATCAAATTGCTGATATACTCAACAAACCGCTTCCAGCAGCTCAACACGAGTATCTGCCTAAGAAGATGTACCTTATCTGATGATGTACCTGATGTCCGCTCAACTGACAAAGAAGGGGATTGTCACTGCGTTTTTTGTATTTGTCAGCTGGGCTCCCATTCTGAGACTTACGGTAGACTGATTTGACTCTTATCTCAGAAGCCACTGCACATGTCCACATTCTTTCACATTCTTTCCTTTTCTTCTAACTTTCTTTGTTCCCCTGCCAAGAGGCAAGGCAGGAACGCTGCCAAGATGTAATCATTAGCTAGTAAGATGTTTTTTACTTCTTTATAATAAAATGTGTTTATTAGAATATATCTCAGGTTTATTTTCTTAAAGTATACTTCAAGGAAAAGCCACGATCCATTCTCTAATCAAGGTGCAATTACCCAAAAGCAGAATGGGATTAATTGCCACCCTGACAGTTCCATGTGGCCCCAACGTTGGTATCATCTCAGGGAGGGTGGGTTCCTCCCCCCTCCCCCGATACCGCTCTTTATCCATCCTCAATTTGGGACTGGCCAGTCTAAATCTGCTCTCAGACATTCCTACCAACGCTCCACTCCCTCCCTGCCAGGTAGCCGATGATTCCAACCCTGGAGCCCATGGCTGCCAAGAAGGAGCGTCCCTAAAGCTGGCCTCCCCAAACCTCTCTCTCAACAAATCCATCATGGTTACTCCCGATCCAGTGGAGTAACCCCACTATCCCTCTTCCTCATCAGTCCACTGTCGTTCTCTCCAACCTTGATATTGCGGACCTGAGGGGGGGGGGGGTGTTGGTGCCCGAAACCCCTGTTTCCCCCACAAAGCCGAACTATGCCACCAATGTCCTGAGGATGGCTGGGTATTTTCTGCAACCATACTCTTCTGACTCCCCTGCCTTTCCTCTGGTTGAACCGCTCTCTGTTTGGGACGCACCACCAGCTGTTCACATTCCCCCTGTTCTTCTTTTTCATCCTTCGTCCCTTCAGGCACTTCCAAATCCAAAACGGCAATCCCCTCTTCCGTACCTTCTGCCATATCTCTCTCACTTCACACCTATTTCTTGAAGATGGAAAGCTGGTCTCTGACTTTCTCTCAGCCCCTCTGGAGCCGCCAGTGCTTCATCAGGCACAAACGAACATGCACACACGAAAAGGAGGATTCGTTCCAAAACCCGGTTTAATGGAGGCAACACAGCAGCGTACAGTAGAGATTGAGCTGCTAAGCAAAACAAAGTCAGAGACGCCCTAGCTCTCTGCCCATACTGTTTTGTAGGGTGTGGATACAGTTAACTATCATTAAGCAGGCAGTGATTTCTCACAGCTGTCACAATTAAAGCTGCCGCTTGTTCCGTTCATGCTCGTCGCAAACATAGGACGTCATTCCCCTCCGCACTATTATCTCTTCAGCAGCTGATTTACGTTCCCATTCCACTCCCCCTCTTCATTATCTCTTCAGCAGCTGATTTACGTTCCCATCCCAACCTCCCTCTTCTTGCCTTCCATCCATCACCCACTATTAGTGTACATGGTGTCCTAACGCAACACCCCCCTCCACCGTGGTTTTTTTTTTTTTTTTTTTGCTTTAATTTATATGCCGTCCTTCTCTGGAGACTCAGGGTGCCTTACAATGCGTTAAGCAATAGCCTTCATACTTTTGTATATTTATACAAAGTCAGCTTATTGCCCCCACAATCTGGGTCCTCATTTTACCTACCTTTGAAAGGATGGAAGGCTGAGTCAACCTTGAGCCTAGTGAGATTTGAACTTGCAGTAATTTCAAGCAGCAAATGTTAATAACAGTGCTTTAGTCCACTGTACTACCAAGGCTCTTGTGTTTTGTTGCTGGAATCCTTCAGTATCCTCCGGATCCCCTTCATGGTCTTCAATACCATCCATCAAGGTGATGCGTTGTCAAGGGGCTTTTGACACTCAACAACCGATTACAATTTGGGGTAAGCGTGGCCCCTGGGCTATTTCAAAGTATAATGGAACGCTTGTTGCAAGGCATTCCTGGAGTAGTTCCATACTTCGATGATGTCCTCATATCAGGGGACAGCAAAGAAGAATTATTATGGAGGGTAAGGGAAACCTTAAGGCGATTTAAAGAAACTGGGTTGAAGGTAAATAAGGAAAAATGTAAAATAGCTGTGCCTAAGGTTGAATTCTTAGGATATCTCATTGATGGGACAGGGATACACCCCGCTCAAAGTAAGATAAAAGCTATTAAGGAAGCTCCCACATCACAAAATCAGACAGAGTTGCAAGCGTTTCTTGGACTTTAAAATTTTTATAGTATTTTCTTGCCACAGAAGGCAACGGTGGCTGAACCATTGCATGACTGCTAGATAAGAAAGCCAACTGGAAGTGGGGACGGAAGGAAGCCGCTGCCTATACAGCAGTAAAGAACTTATTATCAGCACAGAGTTTTCTCATTCAGTATAATGAAACACTGCCCCTAATACTAACATGTGACGCATCACCATTCAGAGTAGGGGCAGTGCTCAGCCATAAGATGCCAAATGGAACAGAAGCACCTATTGCGTTCTACTCAAAGGCACTGTCATCAGCAGAAAGGAACTATGGTCAATTAGATAAGGAAGCACTGGCCATGGTAGCGGGGGTGAAGTGTTTCCACGAATATTTGTATTGAAGGGACTTTGTTGTGGTCACCGATCATAAACCACTACTGGGACTTATTGCGGGAGACCGGCCAACACCAAACACAAGGATGACAAGGTAGACAATTTTCTTAGCGGCTTACAATTACCAGTTAATACATTGACTGGGCAAGGACATCGGACATGCAGACGCCCTCAGCCGGTGCCCCCTTCCAGACCTCATTGAAGATCCAGAACCAGTAGCACCCGTTCTACTCATCGAGGACTCCACAGACATCCCACTGACAGCAACGGACATAGCAGGTCAGTCGACTAAAGACAGAGTCCTGTCAACGGTTTTGAACTGGGTGTTGAGAGGTTGGCCAGAGGAACCATGGGGGGAGGAATATAAACCATTTGTAAATAAGAAATGGGAATTGTCGGTACAGAAGGGGTGCCTATTGTGGGGAGACAGGGTGGTAATTCCACAAAAGCTAAGGGAACAGGTGTTAGAAGTGCTGCATGTGGGTCACCCTGGGATAGTACGCATGAAGGCTCTGGCTAGGAGTTACATGTGGTGGCCCAACATGGATGGGGTTGTTACGGAGTGGGTGGCAACGTGAACCCCCTGTCAGGAATCTAGACCAGCGCCACCCCGGGCACCCGTAAGAGAGTGGGACAAACCAAGGGGCCCATGGTTGAGATTGCACATAGATCTAGCGGGACCAGTCCAAGGCCAAACATTCTTGATCATTGTAGATGCATACTCGAAATGGTTAGAAGTCAATTTGATGCCCAGCATAATGGCCGAGGCAGTAATTAGGGTGTTAAGGAAGATATTTTCCACTCACAGGTTACCCGATGTCTTGGTATCAGATAATGGGGCACAATTCACCGCCAGACAATTCGAGGTGTTTTTAGCTGAACAGGGCATACGGCACACATTGGTCGCACCATATTCACCGACCACTAATGGGCAGGTCGAACAAATGGTTAGAACGACCAAAGAAACACTAGCACGAATGGGCCCTGGGGATTGGCAAACCAAAATAGACAAATTCTTATTAATGCAACATACTGTATAACCCCTAGCACAACCACGAATAGGAGTCCAGCTGACCTACTCATGGGAAGAAAGCTAAGATCCCCGTTAGACAGACTGCACCCCAATTATAGCACAGACACCCCCATCGATTCTACCAGTAAGGTCAGGAACTTCCAGGTAGGGAATCTAGTATATGCTCACAATTATGCAGGGACCCCTGCCTGGTTAAAGGCAAAAATAATTAACATTATGGGTCCCAAGTCATACCAGGTAGAACTAGAGGATGGAAAAGTTTGGAGAAGGCACATAGACCAACTCCGGGGACGAATAGGGAACTCGAGCCTAAGACAGTTTGAAAATAATCAGCCCCAAACCGAACGTGAAACAACCATAGGAAGAGACAGTGTCCTGCCCCAAGCAGGATACAAAACAAACATAGATTGTGGCCTACATTACCCAGACACAGGGGACCTCCTCTCAAGCCTGAGGGAAACCACCCACCCACCTGTAGGGCTAAGTGTCCAGTGACAAGACTCTGGGGAAGTAAGCCAGGCTGGGTCCGCCACACCCACAGAAAGTTTCCAGGCAGTTCCATGCCAGGGAGTGGGAGCGGCAGCAGGCCTGACTACCCAGGCCGCTGCTGCTAACTTGAATGAACCACGCAGGTCAGGTAGGAACTATCAACGCCCCGCCTACTTATGTGACTATGTGTTGTACACCCTGATGATTGGGTAAGACTATTCCAGAGGGGAGGGGTGTTACATATGTAAATAGCAAGTGAAGCCAGGGATGTAGGTTTCACTCAGGTCCGGGTTTGGCTGGACATTTGCATGCCCACTGCTGATTGGTGGATTCAAACGGGGGCCGCCACTGATTGCTGGATTCAAACGGAGGGAAAAGTAAAGCGTTGTCAGTGGCTGAATCGGTGGGACAGCTCCCTTTAAAAGGGAGTGCTGCCGGCTAAGCCTCCCCAGAAGTCACTTACTTAAATAAAGAGCTGAAGTTACTGTCTGTCATCCTGCCTCTTCATTGCCTCCCACGATCTAACACAGAGGCTAGCAGATCAACAATGATTTATAATATAAAACAAAGTATTCACAGAAGCAGAATTGAAAGAATTGCAAAGGTGTACCCTGAACAAAGAAATAAAAGCCTTGCCAGAAGTAACTCAGACTATAGAGGCAAACTAGGGGGAGTTGGCAGTAGAGAAAGCCAGCACAGCTATAAAATTGTTTTCTGGTGGCTCAGCAGACTAAAAGCATTGTGATTAACACCAGCTGTCTGCAATTACTGTAAGTTTGAATCTCACCAGGGTCAAGGTTGACTCAGCCTTCCATCCTTTCTAAGGTAGGTAAAATGAGGACCCAGTTTGTGGGGGCAATAAGATGACTTTGTATAAATATACAAAAGTATGAAGGCTATTGCTTAATGCATTGTAAGCCGCCCTGAGTCTCCGGAGAAGGGTGGCATATAAATCAAATTTTTTTAAAAAAAATAACAATCACGTGATACCCCGAGCACCTATAGTGCCGAATCCGGCCACGATAATTACAGAGGTGCCGGCTTCAGCCACTCATTTCACGGTTATAGATTTATGCTCTGTGTCGAGCCCAACATCAGCTTGACACGTTTGTCAGCGGGAGAGGCCAAGTGATAGCGTGTGGATACAATCCTTCACAAGGAATTCACCACTGCAACCCAAGTGGACAGGACCTTACCAAGTTCTACTAACAACCCAGACAGCCATCAGAGTAGCAGAGAAGGACAGCTGGATACACTGGACACACGCCAAACCAGCAGTGGTGGACAACAGCCCAGCAATCCCTCCAATCAAACTGAAGAAAAACCCAGACACAGAACAATGGACATTGCAAGCATTTTTTGAACACAATGAACTTGAACAGTAATAACTGTTTTGTTAGCACCATTCTGATTATCTTTTATATATATTTACATTTTTTTCTTTCTTTTTTTTTAATATCAGTTAAAAAGGGGGGGAGGGATCAGATTGCACAATGAAAAAGGGGAAATCTGTTATAAGCATGCTATGTAACCTATATTGTATATTATTAATTGTATCTCAAGTAACAGCATTCCTAGAACCAAATCTCATCCCAGAAAAGGGAAACATCTGGGAATACCTAGCAAGAGAAATACTTAACACCACAGAATTCTGTTTAGCAGGAGGAAAATCAGTGAAAGACATCCTACAAACATGTTTAATGGGAGTAGCAATAGGATCCCAAGCTATACTCAACCACACGTGGCTTAGACATTTCCCTATTACATCACCATGCTCAACCATTTATGAGTGGGGCAACATCTCCATGACAAAAGATCTAGACATGGACAGCCTCCATGTAGCTGCTATCTCCGCCTCATCCTGGTGTTTTAAAATCTATGGGTGTAGCAAGTTGGGAAATGGAAATTGCATCAATTTAAATAACACAGAATTAAGATGCAATAATACAGAGCAGATTCCCTTCTCTTATAGTTATCTAAGGTTGCCTCATGGCTGGTTCATATTGTGTCGGCTACAAGTCTACTCATACCTACCAGCCAACTCGACAGGGGGGCCATGCACCCTAGGGAAACTAACCATGTTAATGCCATCCCTACAGAGATGACACAGGAGGGCTTTCCTTTTTTTTTTTAAACAAACTTTATTAAATTATCAAACAATTATAAAAACAATTAAAACCATAATAAGATATTCATGTACATAGATCATATCATATATTTGACATTTCATTTCTATTCTTTTACATATCTATATATATTCTTCTCCTCTACACATTATATATTTCATAACCTAGTCCCATATTCATCCTCCTGACAGTGAAGTCATTGTTGGTATTTATATGAAATAAGCATGGAAATACACTCTCAATTATCAGTTCTTAGTTTAAAACTCACTATTAGAGAAAAGTAAAATTTAATATTCAAGATTATCTTTATACTTTACTAAGTATATCCTTATCCACTTTCTTTTCGCTTAATCCAATCATACCACTTGTCCCATACCTTAAAATACTTTGAGCTTTCCTTATCCTTTAATTTCAGTGTTAGTTGATCTGATTCCGCACATGCATATATTTTTTGTATTATCTGCTGGTCGGTTGGCAAATGATCGGTCTTCCAAACTTGTGCAATTGCTATTCTGGCCGCCGTAATTATATGATGTATCAAATATGTCATTTCTTTTCTGATATTTTGTTTATACATTCCTAATAAAAAAATATCTGGGTCTAATTCTATTTCTTCTCCTGTAATTTGTGATATCCAAATTCTAATTTTCCCCCAGTATACCTTGATTTTGGGACATAGCCAAAGTGGGGTGTGGGAGCCCCAACCGGTCTGGGGACCGCCCCCCCTGCAGACCACGTTCGATGGCAACCCAGACCGTGTGGCCCTGTTCCTGAGCCAGGTACTTAGCTACCTCGACCTATATGGCCGCCTATATCCAACCCAGTGGTCCATGGTAGTCGCCATAACAACAACCTTAACAGGGGAAGCTGCTGACTGGGTAGCGGACCTTCACAATGATCATGCTCGAGAGCTCACTGATATTGGTCTGTTCCTGGAAGGACTCAGGGTGCGGTTTGAGGATGATACACAAACCCAGGTGGCCGAGGGGGAGCTCGTAGCCCTGAAACAACGGGGACGTCCAGCAAAGGAATAGGTAAAGGAGTTCCGTCGGCTCGCAGGGAGGGTGAGGGGTTGGCCCAAACGCATGCTTGTTCATCAATTCCATCTTGGCTTGGATCGTGAACTAAGACAAGCTTGTGTATATCGGGGCATGCCACCCCGCCTGTCCGAGTGGTGTAAAGCGGCCATCGACCTAGACGTGGGATTGAGAGAGTTTCGGGTGAAGGGTGCTGTGAGCGCGATCCCCATCCGACGCCAGCCAGACCGACCGGCTCCCGTCAGAGCAGTAGGGAGAGGGGAGCTCGATCCCCATGTGGCTGACTCCACACGCTGACCATTATGCTGTTTCTGATGCAACCAGCCCGGCCATAGGGCTCTGGAGTGCCCATGGCCACCGGTTCAACCACCTGGGCCAAATGTTCCGACAACCAGTGGGAAGCTTCTTGGGCGACCATCTCTGGAGAAAACTAGAGCCCTGTCGCAGCAAGGACAGAGTCCAACTGGAACCAACACAGGGGGACCGGGTCCTGCTATACTCCCTGGTGTAGTCCCCGTGGTAGTGGCTGATAGCGATGAGGATGAGGATACCAGCGACCCGATGGTAAGTGAGCCCATTCGTCCCTTCCTCATACCCATCACACTAATCCTGTTAAAGGGGGCGGGACGGGTACAACACGAGGCCCTTATTGATTCTGGATGTACACGATGCTTGATGAGACGTGCTGTAGCCACCCGTTTGGGTATCCGGTTACAATCACTAAAACCCCCGATAACGTTCAAACAAATGGATGGGTCCACGTTAGGGGGGGCCCCAGTAACCCAGGTCACGGAGTTGGTAAAGATGGAAATAGGGGCCCATTGGGAGTATATACGATTTGTGGTGGTGGATACGATGATCGAGCCTGTGATCCTGGGTCTGGCCTGGCTAGACAAATGGAAACCCACGATCTGGTGGGAGGGGGACTTCAGGAAACTCCGTTTGCCGCTAGGTCCAGACCCGGATATCCAGAAGATCCCAAAAGAGCAAGGGGTGGCTTTGGGGATAGATAGCAATACATGTCCCATTGGTGTACCTGCCGTTTATGGGGACTTAGCAGCAGTGTTTGACGAGAAAGAGTGTGACTCGCTACCCCCACACCGACCCACTGATTGTGCTATCGAGCTAATACCCGGGGTGAAGCTCCCAAAGCCACACATGTACGCCATGACTCCACGGGAGGTGGAAGAGTTATGGAAATACATCGATAAAAACCTAGCTCGGGGATTCATACAACCCAGTCGGTCACGTATGGCTGCTCCGGTTCTGTTCAGGGAGAAGAAGGATGGGGGCCTTCGTTTATGTGTAGACTACCAGGGTTTAAATGCAGTGAGTGTGGAACCGGTGTATCCGTTGCCGTTAATGAAAGATCTACTCGCTGCTTTGGCGACCGGCAAATATTTTACGAAATTGGACTTGCGGGAGGCCTACTATAGGGTACGAGTGAAACAAGGCGATGAGTGGAAGACCACGTTTAACTGCCCGTTGGGCAGTTATAAGTTTTGTGTTATGCCTTTCGGGTTACAAGGCGCTCCCACGGTCTTTATGCAACTAATCAATGAGGTGTTACACGATTATTTATACCAAGGGGTATTGGTGTATTTAGACAATATTTTGATATACACCAAGTCTATGGAGGAACATATCGTGTTGGTACGCCAGGTGTTGGAACGGTTATTACAAGCTCAACTGTACGTTAAGGTATCCAAGTGCAAATTCCATCGCACAGAACTAGACTATTTGGGATATAGAATATCTAAGGATGGCATAGCTATGGATCCTGCAAAAGTAAAAACAGTATTAGACTGGGTAGCCCCGATGACTAGAAAGCAATTACAAAGCTTCCTTGGCTTCGCCAACTTTTATCGTCAGTTCATCCCAACATTCGCGCAAATTGCTTTGCCCTTAACAAACTTACTACGGACAAAGTGGGAGGGGCCTCAGCGACTGGGCCATCGTTTGGCTTGGACACTGGAGTGCCAAACGGCATTCGAAACCCTGAAGCGCCAGTTCGCAGAGGCACCCATTTTGCAGCATCCTGACCAGGCGAAACAGTTCATAGTACAAGTAGACGCCAGCGACGTTGCGGTAGGTGCCGTGTTATTGCAGACTGATGTCCAAGGTCAGTTACACCCTTGTGCATACACCTCCAAAAAGTTCAGTTCCACGGAGAGGGGCTGGGCTATCTGGGAAAAGGAGGCGTTTGCTGTCCGTTGGGCTCTCCTCACCTGGAGACATCTATTGGAGGGAGCGCAGGTGCCGTTTGAGGTGTGGATGGATCACCGCAACCTTATAGCGTTGCAAACACCCAGAAGGCTGTCCCCCAAACAAGTCCGTTGGGCTCATCACTTCCAGTGATTCCAGTTCACATTAAAACACGTGCCCGGAGGCAAGAATTTATTGGCCGATGCTCTGTCTCGGATGCCCCAGTTCCAAAGCAAAAGGGACGAGGTAGTGCAAGCTATGATACCAGGCAAGGATAGGGGAACTGTAGCAGCCGTAACAACGGAGTCCTCGACAAAGTGAAAAGAGTTGATGCAAAGAGAGTTAAATACTGACAAGTGGTTTGGAGAAAACAAACATCTGCTCACGCACAGAGACGGGGTCTCATGGAAAGGGGACAAGATATATGAGGGTTCGGGGCTTAGTGTTACACCGATGCCATGACAATAAAGTGGCTGGCCATTATGGTTTCCTCAAAACACTACACCTAACAAGGCGGCAGTTTTGGTGGCCTCATATGAGGAAAGATATAGAAACATATACACAAAACTGTTCTGTCTGCGCCAAAGCCAAATCCCGCCCTGGAAAACCATTAGGGTTGTTACAGACTGTAGCCACCCCTACCCAACCGTGGGAGGAAATAGGGATGGATTTTATAGTTGACCTACCAGACAGCAATGGGAACACGGTTATCTGGACTGTTATTGATTTGTTCTCTAAACAAGCTCACTTCATTCCTTGCTGGGGTTTGCCGTCAGCTCGTAGGTTATCTAAATTGTTTGTACAGCACATATACCGGCTACATGGGGTGCCCCACCATATTATATCTGATAGAGGGGTGCAGTTTACTGCTCGCTTTTGGAGAAACTTCCTCTCAGCTATCGGGTCAACACAAGGACTTAGTTCGGCGTTGCACCCCAGTACCAACGGGGCTGCAGAAAGAGCAAACGCAATGATAGAGCGATACCTCCGTTGCTATGTTTCATATCAACAGACCGAGTGGTCATCACTCTTGCCCTTTGCAGAGGTCACCTATAACAACACGGTTCATAGCAGTACGGGTCTTACCCCTTTCCGGGTGGTGATGGGACGGGACTTCGTAGCGATACCTGAATTGAGTCATTCATCAACAGCTACCACAATGCCCCAAGAGTGGTCCGACAGAATAAGGACAGTATGGCCCCAGGTCAGGGAGGCATTGGATAAATCTGTTATCGCATACAAAACCCAGGCGGATAAAAAACGTGCACCATTCCAACCTTTTAAGGTGGGGGACATGGTATATCTCTCCACCAAGTACATCAAACTACGACTTCCTAGTAGGAAACTGGGACCAAAATATTTAGGCCCATTCCCAGTGGTGAGGACAATAAATCCTGTGACTGTGGTTCTAAAGTTACCTCCGTTACTGGGGAAGATCCACCCCGTATTTCATAGTAGTCTTCTCAAACCCGCCACCCACACCCAAACATTTGAACGTCCTGGTCTGATTACAGAGGGCCATTACGAGGTCGATGACATCCTAGACTCTAGATGGAAATGGGGGGTCTTCCATTACCTGGTTAAATGGAAGGGCTATCCAATAGAGGAAGCTTCCTGGATACCGCAGAGCAATATGAACACGAGTCGTATAGTTCGACGGTTTCATAAACTATATCCTCACAAACCACAACAATCTAATAATATGTGTAATTTGTCTCTTACAGAAGGACACTTGGTGAAAGGGGAGCTGCCTGTCGAGCCTAGCAACCTGCTCGACACCGCTAACGAATGTTGAAAGCATCGAGGGACATATACATACTTGGTGGTGGTGGCACTGGGTGCAGGCGGCCTTCTGCGGGGCGAGGGGAGGTGGTATCGGGTGCGATGGGCTTAGGACATCTCCAAATGACGCTGCAACCAGCACCTTCGAGAACCAGCTGAGACGCTTCCGCGCTAACAAGGGTGTGGTGATAAACGGGGGCGCGGTTTAAAAGGGTTAATGAGAAGGGAGGGCTATATAAACACCCATTTCTACTACACTGTAGCGCCGATTTCATTCGTCTTTACGAGTCACAGCGTGTAGCCGTCCACGGACGCGAATAAACCAGCGTGCCAAAAAGAGCTGAAAGGGGTGCTGCTGTGTTTTGATTGCGTCTCGCACGGTCAACCTGAGAATAACACAAAGACCCAGGACATGCCAAGAAAGAAACTATTGAAACAGCAGAAACTAGGAGAGCAAATAAAGGGATGATTAGCTCAGGGCAAAGAAAGAGGATTTAAGCAATAGCCCGAGTGATCTGATAAGAGTTAAGCCGGGGGTAAGGGCTTATTCGATAACAGCATGATCAGCTTAAGGCGAGAAACAATATAATAAGGGCGAAGGGAAACAAAAGGAACACACACCCAGATAACGCTTAAACCGAAACCCCACCCAGCATCGAGTAGAACAACAGTAAACTAGAATAGGAAAGCACAGGGCGATCCGCGAACACACAAACAAAGGGAAACACACAAAAGCACCAAAAGAAACAAAGAACTTCCATTGTACAAAAAGTATAAAAAAGTACACTTACCTCATGACGATGAAAAATAAAGAACCCTCACTTTCACGCAGCTCGCTTTGATCTCAATTACTTTCACTACGCGGATAACGCTCCACCATGTGGTTGATGCTCTCCCAGCCGGGAAATTCAAACCCGAGGAGAAGCCTTGAAAAAATTCCAACAGGCCAGATGCATCACGTGCTGACCACGCCCACACCCAGTTTAGCAAAAGGGAAAAAAGTCCTGATACGTCACGTGACGCTGCCATGACGATGTGAGTTTGACACCCCCGCCCTATACCATTTCAGATAGGTGGTTGTCCAGTCTTTTCTTTAAAATTTCCAGTGGTGAAGCACCCACAACTTCTGGAGGCAAGCTGTTCCACTGATTAATAGTCCTCACTGTTAGGAAGTTTCTCCATAATTCCAGGTTGCTTCTCTCCTTGATTAGTTTCCATCCATTGTTTCTTGTCTTGCCTTCTGGTGCTTTGGAAAATAAGTTGACCCCCTCCTCTTTGTGACAGCCACTCAAATACTGGAATACTGCTATCATGTCACCCCTAGTCCTTCTTTTCTCTAGACTGGCCATACCCAATTCCTGCAGACATTCTTCATATGTTTTTGTCTCCATGCCCTTAATCGTCTTAGTTGCTCTTCTTTGCAGTTTTTCCAAAGTCTCAACACCTTTTTTGTAATGTGGTGACCAAAACTGGATGCAGTATTCCAGGTATACTAAGGCTTTATAAAGCAGTACTAATACTTCATGTGATTTTGATTCTATGCCTGTTTATACAACCAAGAATTGTATTAGCTTTTTTGGCTGCCGCAGCACGCTACCAACTCATGTTTATGTGATCATCCACTAGGACTCCAAGGTCCCTCTCACAGTTTCTGTTTTTGAGCCAGTTTTCACCTAATCTGCACTTGCACCTTTGGTTTTTCCTGCCTAGGTGTAAAACCTTGCTTTTCTCCACATTAAATTTCATGTTGTTGGCTAGGGCCCATTGTTCAAGTCTGTCAAGATCTTTTTGGATCCTGATCTTATCTTCTGGGGTGTTGGCTATTCCTGCCAGCTTAGTGTTATCTGCAAATTTGATGAGTTCCCCTTCTATTCCCTCATCTAAGTCGTTTATGAAGATATTGAAGAGTACTGGCCAACTGACAACAAGTCCAGGGAGGGTTCCCTGAAGGGATTTTCTCTGGACTGTGGATTTTTCAATTTGCTAACAAAAGGAACAGGCATTCCTTTAGTTTATATGACTCTTCTGGGTTAGGGAGAGTCCTAGAATCACCACACAAGACCCTCCATATAGCAGCGGTCTGCAGGAAGCCATGGGAGTGGTGAGTCATTTAGCTGGGGTTGCAATCACTTTGTTGTTGAAAAAGAAGCCATTTTGGAATTTATTTTTCAAATGGATAATAAGTAGTGCCTTTCATTTCTTAATCACTTTCTGGGAGTATTATCTTTATTAAGCTGAAAAGAGGCCACAGCCTGTTACTCCTTTTTGAAGATCTGCACCATTTTTGGGACTTTTTTATTGTTAAACGACAAGGAAGAGGGTTGCTGGAGGCAGCTAAAATGAGGAAGTCTGTAGTATCTTTTTAACTTTGATGGAGAAACATAAGGATAGAAAGTTGTGGTTTTATTTTTGTTATGTAAATAGGCTTTCTTAGCGGGAAGTTTGAACTAACTGACCATCAGCTGATTGGCTGACCACCACAGCTGCAAGGTATATAAAGGGAGCTGTTTCCCTAGGTCAGTCGCTCGGTTCTCACCCTACAATAAAGAGCTGTTGTCACTCACTGCCTGGCTTGCTGCATCCTCATTCACCCAACTTAACAATTTTACTATTTTAAGTAATCTGTAGCTTGGTTTGCTTTACTGTCCATGGCTGAAACTCCAATTTTTATGGATTCTGATTAGCTAGGAGCTACTTATTGATTTAAAACGTATATCTAGTGTATTATTAGAGAGGCATTTGGAAAATATTTAAATAAAACCCTTCACTTTCTATATCAATTATGTTATAAAGATGTTATAAAAACTACTCAAGTGAGGGGCGTGTCCATGGCTGTGGCTTAGAGACATTGTCTTCATCTCTCTGCGGCATATGGAAAACTGAAAGTGGATGAAAATAAAAATAAACAGCATTTTTAAAGTCCAATAACAACTAAATGCGTTATTGAAGAGTTCCTGATTTGGTTGGATTAAGATCGATGTGGTAAGCCACCCTGAACTGCTTTTAATTGAGGCTTTTTTAAAGTGCTTTCCCTTCGGGGAAATAAAAGTGAGCAGAGGGGGTGATGAAACGGCGAAACGATGATTTAAAGAGGTCTGAAAAACAATAAATTTGAACTTAATTGTGAGCTGGATCCGCAAAAAAAGTCCGCAGGGCGAAGGGCAGCAAATTAAGTTTTATGGCTATATTTCAATAAGATAAAAATAAGATATATGACAGCTGCCTGAATGTTGGAGTCGACATAAACGTGGAGAACAGGAACCTTTTTTTTTTTTTTTTGGAATAGCCGAATATTTAAATGGCTTGTTTGTGGGATCGTCTGAAAATTTGAAAGCAATTATCCTTTTTTTGAAGACGCTGTGAAAATTGTGGACTAAAAGTTAAAAGTTTTAAAGTAATCTAAAGTACTCTTGCTGTTTGAAGTTCGCAGCGGGCAATATGGCGCTGAGGAGTGTAACTGATCTTGATTAACTTGACTACAGGAATTTCACTGTTTGTATTTTACACTGCCTTTGGCGCAAGAAGCAATTGTAAGCAAGCCTTCAATAATTTGGACTTTCAACTTCTTTAAATTTGGGACTCCCTAATGCTTTATTTGTCGTCTTGGGCTCCTTAAAGTGAAAGTAAAATAAGCCCAAGTCCTTTTGAAAAGACCCTTCTGAGTATTTGTGGTACAGAACTGATGGTTAAAGATTTTCCTCTTCAACAATTCAACATTGTTTGAATCAGATTTTTTAAATACAAGTTGATGACCCATTGATTTTGAATTGTGAATAAGGTTATAGAAATATTTGGTCAAAAAATTATAGGAGTTATTAAGATGGATTCATCTAAAGATAAATCGGTGTGATCTAAGGTCAAACAGATTTCTCAAGCTAGTATTGACTCAGCTCAAATTGTGTTGGCATTAAACAAATTAAGTGATAAAATTGACATAATGGATACAGAATTTCAAAAAATACATTTAAAAATGGATGAAGAAAAGAAGGAAAGATCCAATCAGCTGGAACAAATTGTTCAAGAAATTAATGTTAATTTTGCTAAATACACAGCAGAAGTAACAGTGATAAAAGATAATGTAGATCAACTACAAGTGCAAACAAAAAAAATTGATAAGCAAATAACTGAATTTTTTTTAAAAAATGAAAAACAGGATAGAAGAATATGTACTCTGGAAGAAGAAGTTAGGAAGTCCAACATTGTTATAAGAGGCATAGTGGAAGAAAAAGTGGACAATGTTAAACAACGTGTTCTGAAATGGCTTAATGAACTCGGATTGGATAAAAATTTTACAACTACAGATTTGATAAGTGTCTATCGAATTGGATTTAGAAGACAACGTGAAATAATAAGAAATGTTTTGGTGAGATTTGCAAGTGTTAATGATAAATTGCAAGTAATGGCAAAAATTAGAGAAAATGGTGATGCTGTGCTGAAGCTTGAGGGAAAACAGGTCCAAGTCTTTCAAGATATCTCAAGAGAGGAAAGATCGTGGAGATATTATTTGAAGCCAATTACTAAAATATTAAGAGATAGAGGTATTAAGTATAATTGGAGACCACCACAGCGAATGAAATTTTTCTATAAAAATAGAATGCATATATTTACAATAGAAATGGATGCGGTTCAATACCTTCATGAGCTTGGTTTTTTGGAAAAAGAGGAATAACAAAGTGAACTAAGATCACAATTACTCAAAATGGGTGGAATTGAAGTATATACATCAACACCAGAGGAAGAAGGAGGGGCGGTCGGAGGTTTAGGTCCAAAACCAAAGAGGAAAAGAAAACCAATGAAAGATATTTCTCCATCCTTGGCGGAGGTACAGAAGAAAAGTCGAGATGTTACTGGTGAAGGAGTGGAAAGGATGATTACATTGGATTCTGAACATAAAAGGGAAGATGAGCCCGAGTGCAGGGATGAAGAACTTGTAGTTGTTCAATTGAAACCAGAATTATGCCAATGAAGAGACGACCCGGCTGATGGACGGGGTCCCCTCTCCCCCACTCTTGGCAACGAGGTGTGTCTTAATGAAGATGGTGGGAGATGAAGATTTTATGTGGTTGTGTGTTATGTTAGTTTTTGTTTTATGTTGTTTGCATGTTTTACATTATTATTATTTTTATTATTATTATTTTTATGTTATGTGTTGCCTATATATATTTGTTTGGGTTTTGGGTCATGGAAAGGAAAAAGAGGGAATAGTTAAAATTAAAAATATTAATGGGGTAATTAAGGTAATGACTTGGAATGTTAAAGGTACTGGGAATCAGATTAAGAGAAGACGTTTAGAATTTAAGATTAAAAGAGATTCTCCTGACATACTTTTTTTGCAAGAAACTCATCAGAAATCTGAGGATATAAACAGGATGTATTTAAAAGGGATGCAGGTTTATGAAAAAGCTTTTGGGTCCTCAAAATCTAGAGGTGTTGCAACATTAATATCAAATAGAGTCCAATTTGAAAAAAACAAATTAATAGCGGCTATCGATGGACGATATTTGATAATAACAGGATGTATTAACGAGGAAAAAAATAATATTAGTTAATCTATATGTATCAAATGTGAATCAAAAAGATTTTTTGAATAAGATTACCGATTTGTTGCAAATTGAAAGGGTAGGGAAGGTAATCATTGCTGGTGATTTTAATTTAATTAGAAACCAGATGGATAGTACCAATCCTACCCGCTATGGTGGAATAAGAAAAATGGGGATACTTGATAATTGGATGTTGCAAAATGGTGTAGTAGATGTTTGGAGGGAGATTAAAGGTAATGAAAGAATGTATACTTTTTACTCAAAGGTATTTAATTCATATTCAAGAATTGACTATATTTTTGTATCTAAGAATCTGATGGATAACGTGGATAATATGGATGTTGGAATATTTAAAGACTCTGACCATGCAGAATTGTTGCTAGCATTAGATATGTTTTTGGAGAAAAAAGAAAATAGTTGGAGATATGATGAAAAATTGTATAAAAACGAGGAAGATAAGAATCATATTCTTAAGAAATGGGAAGAAAATTGGGATTGGAATGATAATGGGGAAGTCAAATATGGAACAGTTTGGGACACAATGAAAGCAATTTTTAGAGGAGAAAGCATTAAATTATCAAGTAGAAAGTATAAGAATTATAAAGTAAAAATAGAGGAAAAGAAGAAATTGATAAAAGAACTGGAAAATAGATTTCTAGCGACTAAGGATAGGAAATTATGGGAGGAACTTAAAAAATTGAAAAATAAACAAATAGCGGAAGATACAGAAATAGTTAAAAAAATTAAGCTATTTAAAAAGAGAATTTTTTGAATATGGTAATAAAAATTCAAAATTATTAGCAAGAATGGCGAAAGATAAAAAAGAAAAAAGAGAAATAGGTGTCCTAATAGATGAAAAAGGTAAGAGATGTTATAAAAAATTAGAGAAATGTGAAATTGTTAAAAAGTTTTTTCAAGAATTATATCTCAAAAAAGTAATTGATAATTGTAAATTAAATTTTTTTTTAGAAAAATATGGTCAGAAGAAAATTGATAATAAATATAAAGAAAAAATGGAAAAGGATATTACCTCTGAGGAAATTAAAGATGTGATTCAGAAGCTAAAACTTGGAAAATCTCCAGGTGAGGATGGGTTACCAGCAGAATTTTATAAAGAGTTTAAAGAAACTTTGATCCCAAAACTACAGAAATTGTATAATAAGATATTACATGGAGGTGATATTCCCATGTCCTGGAATAGAACAATTATATCCTTAATCCCGAAACCAGGTAAAGATTTAGAAAAGATTGAATCCTATCGGCCCATTTCCTTGATTAACCAAGATGCTAAAATATTTACTGCAATTGTAGCAAATAGATTGAATAATTTTGTAGATAAATATATAAACCACAATCAAGTAGGTTTTGTTAAAGGGCGTTATATGTGTGATTTAGTTAGAAGAGTATTAAATGTTATTGATATTGCTGAGAATAATGGTGATAAAATAGGTATTCTTTCCTTGGATATTTTTAAAGCCTTTGATTCTATACAATGGGATACTATAAAAGAAATGATTTCTGCATTAGGATTTGGTAATAAATTTATTCATATTATTTCTAAATTGTACCAGAGGGGTACGGCAAGAGTGAAGGTGAATGGTATATTTACACAAGATATAAATTTGGAAGCAGGGACGAGACAGGGTTGTCCCCTGTCTCCGACCCTATTCTTATTAGCAATGGAAATTTTAACAACTTTGATTGAAGAGGATTCAGAATTAATAGGTTATAAAGGTATCAAAGTTAATTGATATGCAGATGACACTCTTGTCATTTTAAATAATATTACAAATGATATAAAAAGAGTTCAAATACATTTGGAAGAATTTGAAGATATGACTGGTTTGAAAGTAAATTGGGCAAAATCAGAATTATTAATGGAAATTGATAGGGAAAACAAATTAGAAAAATTACAAAATCAATTTGGAATTAGGATAAAGGATAATTTAAGATATTTAGGTATTATACTTTCACTTAAAATTAAAAATTTAAAGAAACTAAATTATGACATAGTAATAAAAGAAATTGAAGAGAAAATTGGGAAATATAAAAAACTAAAGTTATCTTGGTTTGGTAGAGTAGCTATATGTAAAATGATGTTACTTCCTAAATTTAACTTTTTATTCGAGATGCTTCCGATTTTTTTAACTGAGAAGGACATTGAAGTATATCAAAACAAATTAGATAAATTTTGTAATGGGGATAAAAAAATCAAGATTGATTAAGAAAATGTGGTATCAGAACCAAAAACAAGGTGGTTTAGGAATTCCAAAATTATTAAACTATTATAGAGCATTTAATATAAGAACAGTAGTAAAAATTTTAAAAGGAGATGTTGAACTTTGGGGTAGTTTGGAAATGAAGGAAATAAAGAAGTTTGGTTACAAATGGTTTTTGGAAAATTTTAAAGGTAAGGTTAAAATTTGTAATTATTGGTTAAATAGTTTGACTAAAAATTGGGACAGAGTAGCAAAAAAATTAATACCAGGCGTATTGTATTTAGGTAAACTGAAAGAGAATTACCCAATGAAATTAAATAGTAACAGAGAGAGGATTATAATAGAAGAGAAAGTGGAAACAATTAGTGAATGGTTGAAATTTATAGAAAATGAAATGAGGAAAGAGGAAATTTATGGAAAATTAAACATTAATTGGTTCAAAAGAATTCAAATGAATAAATGGAATAGGAAATGTAAAGAAAGGAATGATGAGAGTAGAAAGGAAACGGAATTTGAAAATTTGACATCTCGAATAATAAAAGATGAAATTGGACCAAAGGGATTAGTTAGCAAAATTTATAAAATTATTAACTTTGATAATAATTCACAAAGGGTAATGAAAGAGAATTGGGTAAAAGAACTGGGTATTGAAATTTCTAATCAAAATTGGAATATGAACTGGGTTAGTAGAATAATGAGGACATTATCAATAAGGATTAAAGAACATAATTATAAAGTTATTTGGAAGTGGTATTTGACCCCAATAAGACTTTTTCAAATGCATAATAAAGTGGATAAAATGTGTTGGAGATGTAAAGTGGAACTCGGGACATATGCTCATATGTGGTGTAAATGTAATGGGGTTGAACTTTTTTGGTCTAGGATAGAAAATGAAATATTTGAAATGATTAAGAAGAGGGTCAAATTGAAATCGGAAACCATATTATTATTAATATTGAATGAAACAACATTAACAACTGGAGAAAGAGAATTGGTGAGGATTTTGGTTATAATGGGGAGAATTATAATTGCTAGATATTGGAAATTAAATGTTGACTTAAAATTAGAAGAATGGTATAATGAAACATGGAAATTTGCATTAAATGATAAATTGACTTGTGATATTAAAATTAGAAGTGGTATATACAAAGAGAATGTTTTTTGGAACACTTGGCAACCATTTGTGGACTTTGCACTTGGGAGATTGGATGAATCGGCGCCAGTACCTTATCAAAGAGATTTCTGGAAGAATTGAAGACTTTAATTTCCTAAAACTTCCTTTCCATTTGTATAGCACGTTGGGGGGGAAAAATTTTTTTCTTTCTTTACTATTGATTTTTGTATTTTTTTTTCTTTCTGTTATTCTTTAACAATAAAAATATAATAAAAAATTATAAAAAAAAATAAATTAAATAATAAAGGCAGGATAAAAATTTTTTTAAAAAAACAAAAAACTACTCAAGTAATTGGAAGAAAGATGAGTAATTCAGAGATGCAATTATGTGTAGAATGTTACCAAAACCACTGAGGCAATTTCAGAAGTAGCTGACAATGCAAAGGACTTAACTGCAATTTTGGAATACAAATCTGACACCAATCTTTATTATGATGATGGCTTGAATACAAACCTCCCAGTGCAGTTGAAAGAAGAAGGGTTCCAAGCAAATCTACAAGTCTCAAGAGAACAGGTTTGGGACTTCATGGATACTAACAAGGTTGAGAATTCCTTGAGAAAAAGAGAAGTTTATAATTACTTGATTCCAGTGAAGAAAAATATTTTATTCTGCGAGGATAAGATGTAGGGAGTGACTTAAATTTAATGATTTAATTGGAGTTAGAATGGATTTTTACCAATCAGATATATGTATTTGAAAGTTTTTAATGTAGTTTTGTGTTTATAAAGTGGGTTTGAAAATGTGTTTTTTTCCTTCATATACAGTACTGTGCAAAAGTGCTAAGCAGTTGTGCAAAAATGCTGTAAATTAAGAATGCTTTCAGAAATAGAAGTGCTAATAGTTCATTTACTTTGCATTTTGTTAATTGATAAAAATAAACAGAAGAGAAATCCAAATCAAATCAATATTTGGTGTGACCACCCTTTGCCTTCAAAACAGCATAAATTCTTCTAGGTACACTTGCAGAGTTTTTGAAATCAAGAATCAGGGCTCTGTGGGGGCCAAAGCATCACTTCCAGGACTCCTTGTTCTTCTTTATACTGAAGATAGTTCTTAATGGCATTGGCTGTATATTTGGGGTTGTTGTCCTGCTGCAGAATAAATTTGGGGCCAATCACACACCTCCCTGATGGTATGGCATGATGGATACATATCTGCCTGTATTCCTCAGCATTGAGGACACCATTGATTCTGACCAAATCTCCCACTCCATTTGCAGAAATGCAGCTCCAAACTTGCAAGAAACCTCCACCATGCTTCACTGTTGCCTGCAGACACTCATTGTACTGCTCTCCAGCCCTTCAGCAAGCAAACTGCCTCCTGCTACAGCCAAATAGTTCAAATTTTGACTCATTTATTTATTTATTTATTAGTTTGATTTATATGCTGCCCTTCTCCGGAGACTCAGGGCGGCTTACAATGCTTTTAAGCAATAGCCTTCATACTTTTGTATATACCTGCTTAGTAGGGCTTTTGGCTTTTGGCTGAACTCATCAGTTCAGCGCACCTGCTGCCATTTTTCTGCACCCCAGTTTTTATGTTTTCATGCATAGTTCAGTTGCTTATCCTTTTTGCCACGTCAGAGGTATGGCTTTTTGGCCACAATTCTTCCATGAAGACCACTTCTGGTCAGACATCTCCAGACATAGATGGGTGTACCTGGGTCCCACTGGTTTCCACCAGTTCTGTGCTGATGGCACTGCTGGACATTTTCCAATGTCAAAAGGAAGTGAGCATGATGTGTCTTTCATTTGCTGCATTAAGTTTCCTTGGCTGACCGCTGTGTCTACAGTCCTCAACGTTGCCCATTTCTTTGTGCTTCTTCAAAAGAGCTTGAACAGCACATCTTGAAACCCCACTCTGCAATCTGTGCCTGGGAGAGACCTTGCTGAAGCAGTATAACTAGCTTTTGTCTTGTTCCTGTGCTCAGTTTTGCCATAGTGTATGACCTGCAAAATGAAACAGTCTTCCACAACTTCACCTTAGTAACAGATTGGCTGTTCCTCACCAAGTTTTAAGCCTCCTACACAGCTGTTTATTTTTCCATTAATGACTGTGTTTCCACCTACATATGAAATTGATTATCATTAGCACCTGCTTGGCATAATGATTAATCGCACCCCCTGACTCTAATCCTACAAAATCCCTGACATTGTGCAAGTGCAAGAATTGATGCTGGTTTGAAGCCAAAGGGTAGTCACCCCAAATATTGATTTCATTTAGATTTTTCTTCTGTTTGCTCACTTTCCACTTTGTTTTTTTTATTTAAAAATTTATAAACTTTATTAAAACACATATAAAACACATATAAAAACATATAAAAACATTTACACAACAAACAACATATAAATAAATTAATCTTTTGAAGCATTTGTTTCGTATTGGTCCTTCAATTAGTACAGTTGTACTTATTTCCCTTAGTCTTAACCTAATAGTTTCCTTTTTCCGTTTCCCCCTCCCCAATCTTCTCTTCCCCTAAGAATTCCCCCCTTATTAATCTATATACTATATATTTGGATTATCCCTTTCTTTTTAAGTTTCCCTCTACAGATGTATCTGCCTGTAGGAAGTTATTTATATACATATTTACATTTTTATCCTATCCTTCTTCTAATTGTATTTCTTTGGTAGTGGCATTACGCCATTGGTACCACTTATTCCATATTTTGTAGTATTTTGTCTCTTCTTTTTCCTTTAACTCTTTTGTTAACATATCCATTTCGGCACACTGTGTAATTTTGTCCATTACTTCTTCTTTCGTTGGGATTTTTTCCTGTTTCCAGTTTTTGGCATATGTTATCCGTGCTGCCATTAGAATATGTATCAACAAATATTTTATTTCTTTAGGATATGTTTTGGAAAAGATTCCTAACAGGAAAGTTTCTGGTTTCTTCTCTATTTGTAACTTAGTAATTTGTTCCAGCCATTTCTTGATATTGGACCAAAATTTCTTTGCCGCCGGGCACGTCCACCATAGATGGTAAAAGGTACCTTGTGAGTTTTTACATTTCCAACATAGTGACCTGTTTTTCGGATGAATTTTAGCCAATCTTGTGGGCGACATATGCCACCTATAAAACATCTTCAGCTGGTTTTCCTTGTATGCCACCGCTAATGTTACTTTTGTGTTCAGTTGCCAAAGTTCTTCCCATTTCTCCAGATCTATTGTATAATTGAAGTTTTGCATCCATTTAATCATCATATTCTTAACTGTTTCCTCCTCCATCTTGTATCGCAACAGGAATTTATAAATTTTACTAATTAGTTTCTCTTCTGAGTCTAGTATGATTTTATCTAATTCTTGTTTTTCTTTGTAAATTTTGTATGTTTTTGTATATTCCTTATGTTTCAATTGAATCTGTGAGAAGGTCCACCAATCGATTTCTCTATTTAAATCTGTTTCCAATTGTTGTTTACTTTTCAATTTCCCTTGATAATCAGTTAAGTCTTTGTATTTAATTATATCTTTGGGTTCTATTAAGTTTGGATGCCTTAATGCTTCTGATGGTGAAAGCCAATTCAGGATTTTTATATACTGTTGTTTTTTAATTTTGAGCCAAATTAATAGTAATGTGTTCCTAATTGTGTGTCTTTTAAAGTAAGTATGTGTTTTATGTTTTTCGTCCCATAAAAAGGAGTGCCAGTCCACTTGTAAATCATGACCTTCTATTGTTAATATTCTGCTGATTTTCAGTTCCATCCAATCTTTAACCCATGATAGCACTGCTGCCTGATAGTAAAGTTCCCAATCCGGGAGTGCTGTTCCTCCCCTGTCCTTGGTGTCCTGGAGTAACTTCAGTTTTATTCGTGGTCGTTTCCCCTGCCATATGAATTTAGAAATCATCTTATTTAAAGTTTCAAAGAATTTTTTCTCTAATTTTATTGGCACAACCTGGAACAGGTATAGCAGCTTTGGTAAAGTGTTCATTTTAATAGTGGAAATTCTTCCCATTAAAGAGATCTGTAGGTTTTTCCAATTATCCAAATCTTTTTTTATCTTTATCATTAATTTATCATAATTGTTTTCTCTTATTGATGAGGTTCTTGGTGACAGCCAGATCCCTAAGTATTTTATTTTCTTCATTGCTTGGATTTGTATCCTGTTCTCCAATTCTGTCTTTTGAGTCTTCGTAAGGTTTTTTAGTATTAGTTTCGATTTATTCCTATTTATTTTTAGACCAGCCACCTTCCTGAATTCTTCTATTTTCTTAAACAGCTTTGGTACTACTTCTAATGGTTCTTCTGCTATAAATACAAGGTCATCAGCAAAGGCCTGAACCTTGTACTCCTCTCGTCTTATTTTTAACCCTTTAATTTCCTGGTCTTCCCTAATTTTGTTTAGCAAAGTCTCCAATGTTAAAATATACAATAGCGGAGAAAGTGGACAGCCTTGTCTAACCCCTTTTGTTATATCAAATTGATCAGTCTTGGAAACATTGAGAGAAAACAAAGCAACCTTTAAACTATCTTTTTTTTTTTTTATTGAAAAAGTTTTCAAATACAAATTTTTCCCCCTTTTTTTCCCCTCTCCCTCCCCCTCCCTAACCCCCCCTCCCCACCCATCCCCCCCTGTGACTTCTTCAAAACAAAAAAAAAACCTAATTCATAACAGATTACTTACTCCCTCCTCTAAATATTGACCTTTACTTACTAAAAATATTATTAATATTATGACATCCCCCTTTATCCATACATTTCAGAAAAGAGAAAAGAAAGAAAAAAAAAGACATTATACTATAACATTATAGAATAACTTCTCCACTTTAAAACTATACGATAAGTCCTACTTTAACATTTAATCTTCTATATATATTACTATAACATTTCAAAGCGGCCTTCCCCATAAAATCTAGTTTAACATTTATTCCACTCTATCCATTTCCTCCACTCCCCTAAATATATCACTTAAAAATCCCTTTTCTTAGACTAATCAATCTACTAACTAGCTTATTCACCCACTATCATGCAAAATTACCATACACAACATTTCTTAATATCTTTGATTCACTGCCCACACTACTTAAAAATATATGTCTATATTTTCCATTATATCTAAATAAAAAAAAAGAAAAGACAATGACTTTAAATTTATAATCCATATAATATCTTCTTTGAGGTCTTTCCACTGGATTGGTAAAACCAACATCCATAATCGGGTAACATAGCTTGCTGGTGCAACAGTTTATTCAGGATTTTCAATCATATCTGCCCCCATCAGTAGTAAATATCTTCTTATATGTATAAAGGTAAAAACAACCACCTGAGTGACATTATAATTATATTCCATATAGTAATAATTGTGGGTTTCATCAGGATTATTGATTCCCATCATCGTAGTGGGTAACAACCCGATCTTCTGCATGCCCCAGCATAATTCTCTTGCCTTGTGATTCAAGATAATTATAATATGTTTATCAACACAAAAAGAAATTCCAAAGTGGATAATTCAAATCCATCAGTTTAAGGCTCTTTTCACGTCCCCAGATTACGGCCATGCAGAGATCTGCCACAATCCTCAGGATGATATTAACCAATACATCGCCTCTTCTATGTTTACACATAATCATTCATATTTTAAAGTCACTGGCTTCACTGTTGCTTGATTTAGAAATTTCTATTTTTATGCAACCTTTTTCTTTTTTTCTTTTCTTTTTGTGGGTTTGGTTTCCATCCTGGTTTCCTTTCTACAAATTGTGTATCATCTGGTCGGTTTTCATTCTGCTTTGTAGATTGGTCTTGTTGGTTTTGTTTTTGTATCTCATGTTTCTTTTTTATCCCTTGTATATCCCCTAATTGGTTTCCATGCTTATCCTTGCCTTGATAAGTCATCACATTAAGGTTAGATGCCACTTCTCTCAAATTTGTAGATAGTCCAGCTGGGGTGTCCAATAAATCCAAAGGCAATTCATCTGGTACAGTCTCTGTAATTCGATATTTTACCTTTATTTCCAGCTCCTTCTGCTTATCCTGTATTATACCTGAAGATGTTAAGTTCATTTTCAACCTATTTTGATAAAATTCTTCCGCTCTTTCAACAGTATTTAGCTGATATCTTCCAGTTTGCTGTTCGTCGCTGCCAGACGTTCCTTTGGGATCATCAGCTTCCACTGCCTGTCAGAGCCGCCTTCACAACGGAATGGCGGCTCGAAAAAACTCCGTTTCCATGAGGAAACGGAGATAGAGCCGGCAGGGGTGGGTAGAACTCTCTGCGGAGTCCCAAAAGTTTTTCCTTTACTTTTGGGACGGAGCGGATGAGATGCCCCGTATCCCCAGCCGCTGCTCCGGGCTTTGGGAGACCTCTGCTAATGCAGAGCCAGGCGTCAAAAGCAAGCCTGCAAATTTAACAGATTACTCAAAGAAAATGTGAGCTGGACCTGTAATACTGAACCGCAAGTATTTTACTGATTTTTTAAAAATTACTTAAGAGAGAGGAGGAAAAGAAAGAGGAAAAAAAGCCTTTTAAAATGGCGTCGGCTGGAGGAGAGGCTGAAAGGGAAAGTCCTTCCGTTTTCTATTATTACAATGTAGCGGAATAAATACCACTGGCTACATTTGTAGACAAAACTTCGCTCCTGTGTCTTTTTCTCTTTTTTTCCTTGGAGACTTGATATTGTTGTTGATTGGAAAGAAGTCTTTTCTTTTTTCTTGCTTTTTTTTAACAAAGCCTGCCTGGGCGGAAACATGGCACTGAGACTCACAAAGTCAGATAAACAAGTAGGGGGGGGGGATTCCCCCACCAACAATTTAAAGGAACAAGTCTTAACTCTTCAGTCTCAGAAACCTGATTTTAATATAATAGAATTTTTCTTAGAGGAGATTGAAAGAAGGGAGGAGATTGTGAATCAGCAACTTGAAAAATTTAAGCAGGAAATTAAAGAATTGGTGAAATCTAAGTTTGATTTTTTGGAGAAAAAATTCTCAAAAGTGGCTAATGGTTTTTCAGAATTTATGATACAGTTGGACACAAATACTAATTTACTAGAGTCTAAAATGGAAGAAATTCAAGATAAATTGGACAATAGAACTCAAAAAATTGAAAATGATTTGACAAACACTCAGGATAATAGCTTAGAAGAAAAACCTAAAATGGATGCTGATCAAAAGTCTGGTAATGTAGAAAATCTGCAACAGAAGATTGAAAAAGAGATTTTAATGGTACAATATAATTTCACAGAACATGCGATAAGATTAAGAGGTTTGCAGGAAAATAATAGAGATGATTTAAGGAAAATATCTTCTGAAATTCTAGCTGGGATTCTAAAGGTTCAACCTGAGGAAGTGTTTTGTAGGATTGACAGAGTTTATCGAATAAACTCCTGGATTGCCAAGCAAAGGCAATTGCCTAGAGATGTGGTGATTTATTTTACAGATAAAGAAATTAGGAATAATATCGTGCAAAATTCCTTCAATTCTAATTTGCAATTGTATGGAAGAAAGATTTGGATTTACAAGGAACTCCCACCTAAGATATTGATGGAAAGGAAGAAATTTGGTTTTCTGGTGAATGAGTTAAAAAAGAGAAATATCCCATTTAGGTGGGACGCCCCAGTTGGTATTATATTCAGATATCAAGGAGAAAGCAACCTTTAAACTATCTTAAAAGCTGTTTTCATCATGTTGTTGGAAGAAAATGTCCATCTGGGTTCAGTTCCAAGTGGGGAGAAAGACACTGGAAACATGGAGGCTGTTTGGAAAGATGGTTTAATGGTGGACAGGACCACATGGTTTGAGGTCCTGAGCAATTGAGCACATGGAAGAGAGACGGGGAGAGATTTATACCCTCTCTTGGGCCCTGCCTTGGAGCTTCCTGTTCCTGTGTAAGGGCAGGTATTCTGATTGGTTGTCAGGCTCCCATGGGGCCATGCAGGGGTAACTTTGTAGGCTGTCTTGATTCCCAGGCTTGGTTGAACCTTGCTGGGTGATGCAATCTCCCCAGGTGACATGTGGTGAGTTCTGTTGCTAGATGGGTAGAGTGCTAATCATATTATGTCCTGAGGGTGAAGGTCTTTTGTTTTGTAGATAAGCTAGCCCAGTCTTTTGTCTTGTAGATAACCAAAATATCTGCTGGTGGAAGGGAGTTTCTGTCTTAAGATTTCTATTTCTCTTTTAGGGGAAATATTCTGCCTTTTTAATATTTCCTAAAATATTTAATTCTTCTAGGAGAGGGGTGGGTGCTAATGAAGGATCAGATGATGGAATGTATGTACAGATGAGGCCCTGGGGATCAGAGGAAGGGTCACATGTGGAGATAGGACCCAGGCATGGATGGAATGGACATGAGAGTGAGGAATATGAATTCTGATAAAACATTTTCTCTTGTCTTCATTTCTTTGCCTTACAATGAACAATTAAGAACTTTGCTCTTTCCTGTCTTCTCTCACTGCAGAAGGAGGCGGGGGTCACAGGGGGTGGGGGTGCTGCCTCAGACAAAAACTTAAAACTGCTTTTACTTTTCTCTGCGGAAGGAGGGGGGTCGGGGGGAGTGGGGATGCTGCCTTGAGACAAAACTGTTCTTTTATTGTGCTCTGCAATAGGAAGGGGGGGCCTGCACAGTCGTAGCAAGACAGAAGTTAGCACCTTACCTGTTAGAAAACCACTAGCCAGGATATTAGACACAAGAATATCTCGCTTATAAGAAAAACCCCAAAAACCACATAGCTGGCACACTTTGCAAGATACCCATGACCTGGGGTGAAAAACAAGTGATGCGACATTTAGCTATTTAGCATAACAAGCGTAAGGGTTTAGTGGGCTGAAATCCAAATAACCAATCAATATTATCTGTTATGCATGCATTATTAGGGGAAGGGCAAAGGGTTGAATGCGACCACCCCTTGACTATAAAAATTCCTGTAAAATTCTAATCTGGGCCCTTGGTTAGCTTTTTGAACCAGGGTCCTTATAGCTTGGTACCAAAATAAAAGTATAATTCTGTATCACACCTTGTGTCCGGTGACTTATCGGCTTCTACACCATGCAAGAGCCCAGTTTTGGGGACAACAGTTTGGTGGAGGATACAGGCATACACGCTTGGATCCACCACTGCCTGAGGGACAAATCAAAGGGGAGGCCTCCAGGTCATGTAAGTTGGCAGTTGAGAGGAGAGTGAATGGTTCCTAAGAATTATATCCGGCAAGGTACTGTTAGAAGGGAGGAGAGGTTTCCCCTCCCCGAGGATTCGAATTTCCTGGCTGGGAGAACGTCCCAGGCACGACGAGCCGATTAACGAGTGAAGCGAGCTGCGTGAAAACAGGATTCCTTTATTCTTTTTCAGGAAGACGGATCCACCAAGTGCACGAACCAGCGTTCCTGGGTGAGCTGACATCGTTACAAGGTAAGCATACATTTTTATACTTTTCTGTACAAAGGAAATTCTTTGTTTCTTTTGTTACTTTTGTGTGTCTGGCTTTTGTGTGTGAGTTCGTGGATCGCCCTGTGTTTTCTTATTCTGAATCTTTCCTACTTGAGATTGGGTGGTGTCTTAGTTATTTGATTTCGCGTCCTTTCGTTTCCTTCTGCTTTCATTATTTTTCCTTTTGCCTTAAACTGATCATGTTGTTATCAATTAAGCCCTTACTCCCAGCTTGGCTCTTATCAGATTGCTGGGGCTATTGATTAAATCTTTTCCTTTTGCTAATCCTCTGCCATCCCTTTTGTTTTGCTCTCCTAGTTTCTGCTGTCTTGATAGTTCCTTTCCTGGCATGTCCTGAGTCTTTTGTGTGTGCCACTTCCCTGGGTCCTCTTTTGTTCCTAAATGGCCCTGATGTTCATGTGTTCTATTTTGGGAAGGTCATTTTCCTATGCCTGTGGCCTTTGCCTTTCTGAGTTGATTATGTCCTACTGGTCCTGGCACTATCTTGGTGGTGTTCCCCTCCTACAATCCCCCATTTTTTATTTTTTATTTTTTTGTGTGTGTGTGTGCGTGCCTGTGCTAAATAGGTGTTTCTTCAACTTCCTTTTCTTTGGCTGGATCTAGGTCTGTGTAAATTTGATACTCGTGGTCAATCTGGATCATCATGAGGGCTGCTTGATTATGTCCTGCCTTTCTCTGGGGAAGATTCGGCTTACATGCCCTTATGCAGCTAAGGCAAGGAGGGATGGAATGACAGAGACAACACAAAAGGCCTCCCAGTACACAGATAGTGACAACACCTGTTAGGGCGATTTTGAGCCAAGAGAAGTCTGGTAACCAAGAAAAGAGCCAAGAAAAGTCTAGAGATGACTGGCTATGGCCAATGTTTTGTGCCAGTTCCTCTAGGTGTTTGACTTCTGTGTCTACAATTTTTGAATTTTGTTCCAAGTCAAAACAGCACAACCCTTTAAATTCTTCGCAGCCATGATGGTGTTTTAGTAGTAAATAATCAATTGCTGCCCGATTCTCAAGGGTGGCCTCCCTGACTTGTCTCAATTCTCTGTTTAGGGCATCCAATGTGTGGGAAGTCGAATTTAAACTTTTTGCTAGGGTACATGCCAAGCTATTTAAGTTTCTGGAATTCCAGACTGCTAGTCCTGGCACTCCCACTAGCGAAACAGCCAATGAAACATATTCTGCTTTAGTGAGTAAACTCACTTGAGAGTCACAGTCTGCCTCTAGGGAATGAAAAGCCCTCCTGTGTCGTCTCTGTAGGGATGGCACTAGCATGGTTAGTTTCCCTAGGGTACATGGCCCTCCTGTTGAGTTGGCTGGCAGGTATGAATAGGCTTGTAGTCCACACAGTATGAACCAGCCATGAGGCAGCCTCAAGTAGCTATAAGAAAAGGGGATCTGCTCTGTATTATTGCATCTCAATTCAGTATTGTTTAAATTGATGCAATTTCCATTTCCCAATTTGTTGCACCCATAGATTTCAAAACACGAGGATGAGGCAGAGACAGCAGCTACATGGAGGGTGTACATGTCTAGATCTTTTGTTATGGTGAGCCAGGCTAAGATTCGATATTGGGATAAAACTCAAATATTAGAAATCCAAATCTTTGGTCAAGACAGAAGTGCCTCTTCCGTGCCAAGGTGCTGAGATGACAAACGGTATTTGACGTAGGTACAGAATTGTAAGAGGGCAAACTGACCCTAAACAGATACATTCTGTTGTTTAATGTTTATTGCATCCCAAATGTCATGCATATCCCTGGATAAGGGGTGCTGCTTCCTTATTGCCCTTGAGGCGTCTCCTAGCCTCTTATCTCCTTTTGTTATGTCTTGAGCGCCGGAGCAGAGAACCTGAGTATGTGAGAAGAAGTTTGTTATTTCCTTTCCCAGAGATAGATGAAAGGGCAGCTTCTACGTGTGAAATGCATCACTCTCTGTAATACTTTTGCCTTTAAACTGTATAAATACATGGCCAGAAGAAGCCATCGGCGTTCAGACTTTTTGTTTGTCTTTGGGCTGTTTGAACCGTGCACAATAAACTTTTTCCTGCATTGGAAAGCTTGGCCTAGTCTCGTCTCATTTCCTGCAACAATGGAAATATTTCCCCACTCATAAATGGTTGAATATGGTTGTGTGATAGGGAAATGTCTAAGCCATGTGTGGTTGAGTATAGCCTGTGGCCCTATTGCTACCCCCATTAAACATGTTTTTAAAATGTCTTTCACTGATCTTCCCCCAGCTAGACAAAATTCTGTGGTGTTCAGTATCTCTTTTGCTAGGTATTCCCAGATGTTCTCTTTCTCTGGGATGAGGTTTGGTTCTAGGAATGCTGTTACTTGAGTCACAATTAACAATATACAATAAAGGTTACATAGCATGCTTACAATAGATTTTTTGTTTCTCATTGTACAATCTAAACCCCCCCCCTCTAAACAAATACTAAAAAAAAAAGAGAAAAAAAAGGTAAGTGTGTATATCCAGGTAATCCGAATGGTGTCAATAAAGAGTTATTACTGGTCAAGTTCGTCGTGTTCAAAAAATGCTTGCAAGGTCCATTCTTCTGTGTCAGGGTTTTTCTTCAGTTTGATTGGAGGGATTTCTGGGCTGTTGTCCACCACTGCAGGTTTGGCGTGTGTCCAGTGTATCCAGCTGTCCCTTTCTGCTACTCGGATAGCTGTCTGGGTTGTTAGTAGAACTTGGTAGGGTCCTGTCCACTTGGGTTGTAGTGGTGAGGTCCTTGTGAAGGATTGTATCCACACGCTATCACCTGGCTCGAATGGGTGTAGGTTTTCCTCCAGGGGCAGCGTCTGTGTTAGGACACTCTGCGTCCACAGCTCCTGTAGTCTCCTATGCAGGGCTGAAAGATATGAAGAAAGGACCATATCCCCCCTGTCTAGGCTGAGAGACTGTTGGTCAAGGCCTTGTAGTGTGTCAGGTGGGCCGCCAAACAGAATCTCGAAAGGGGAGATTCCCATATCCCTTCTTGGTCTCGTCCTTATATAGAATAAGGCAATGGGCAAGACGTGTGGCCAGGAGAGGTGTGTCTCCTGGCAGAGCTTGCCCAGTAGTGTTTTTACCTCCCTGTTAGCCCATTCTATCCCCGCCGATGAATGTGGAGATCGGGGACAATGGAGATTTTGTGTTATGCCTAAAGCTTGGTATATGTATGTGAGGACTTGTGCTATGAAATATGTTCCTCTGTCTGTATCTAAGATTCGTGGCACACCAAATCTTGGCACTACATCTTTAATGAGGTGTCTGGCAGTTTCCAGGGCCATTCTCGGCCAGTCCACCCAACTGCACTGGAAACAAGCCACCACCAGAATGGAATAAAGCAGTTGCAATCCTTTAATTAGGTTCAGCACAGCAAACACAGGCAGGAGAAAGGCACAAGCCGGAAACAAGGTTTAAAGTTAGCGCTACACGCAATCGCAGTGTAGCGCCTTTTATATACGCAGCAATAAATCAAGTGGCAATTAAACAGTTAACATTACCCCTCCTTCCCCTAGCTGGCCTGTAGGAGGAGCGCAATAAATCAATCGGCAATCAAACAGTTAACATCACCCCTCCTTCCCCTAGCTGGCCTGTAGGAGGAGCGCGCCTCTGTTACATCACAAGGCAGCGTCATCTGCAAACTCCATGCCCCCCCTATCTCCGATGAAAGAGTTTGCTTCGTTTTGTGCGCGAGTGGTAAAGACTTCTCAAACAGCTGATGACACACCCCCGGAGAGTCCAGCAGCTTGCCCCCTCCTCCTCGTCCTCCCCAGTGATGGCGAGACCCAACCGAGGCTCGACAGGCGGCTCCTCTCTACCAGGAGTCCACCTGCAGGAAACAAAATAAAGATGTTAGTATAGCAACCGTTCTACCCACTGGGACCTGGTTTATTTGGATATTTACGATGATACCGACGGAGCAACCGGTCGGCATGAATGTCTGGAGCTGCCACCCAAGATGCTTGTGCTAGTGGATAACCCTTCCACCGTACTAAGTACTGTAACCTGCCTCTATGTAGACGTGAATCCAATACTTTATCTATCTCATATTGATCTGAATGACTCGGTCCCGGGGAAACAGGCTGATGTGTGGGCCTTTCCTCTTTGACAGGTTTAAGGAGGCTGCTATGAAAAACAGGATGTATTTTTCCTAACAGTGAAGGTAGCTTAAGCATGACAGTGACAGGGTTGATCACACGTGTTATAGGAAAAGGACCTATGTATTTGGGACCTAGTTTCCTACTAGGTAATCGTAATTTCAAGTATTTTGTAGATAGATACACGTGATCCCCTACAGAAAATGGTTTTGGGTCGGCTCTTTTTTTATCGACATAAAGTTTGTATTCATTTGCTGCTTTCTGAAGCGCCATTTTTACTGCTGGCCACGTTTGTCGGATCTTGTCGGCCCAACCGGAATGCGTAGATACACCTGTAGCTGGAGGTTCTACCTCAGGTATGGCAGGGAATTCTCTTCCATAGATGATCTGGAAAGGAGAAAATCCCGTGCTACGGTGGCTGATATTGTTGTACACGACTTCAGTGAACGGGAGTAAGGCAGACCAATCAGTTTGCTGATACGAAACGTAGCAACGTAGATATCGTTCCACAGCGGCATTAGTCCGTTCGGCTGCTCCATTTGTACTGGGATGGAAGGCTGAACTTAATCCTTGAGTAGACCCTATCCTATGAATGAAAGACCTCCAAAACTGGGTGGTGAACTGGACACCCCGATCTGATATAATACGCTTCGGGACCCCGTGAAGGCAGTAGATATGTTGTATAAACATGTCTGTCAATCGTCGGGCAGATGGTAAACCCCGACAGGGTATAAAATGCGCCTGCTTTGAAAATAGGTCTACTACTGTCCAAATAACGGTATGTCCATTGCTGGGCGGAAGGTCCACTATAAAATCCATCGCCACCTCCTCCCACGGACGACTAGGATCAGCCACCGATTGTAATCGACCGAGTGGTTTCCCTGACCATGGTTTTGCTGCCGCGCATGTTGGGCATGTTTTTATGTAACGTTCAATTTCACCACGCATTCGTGGCCACCAAAATTGACATCTAATCAGGTGAAGTGTTTTAAGGAAACCATAGTGACCTGCTGGTTTGGCATCATGGCACCGTCTTAAAACTGTAGCTCGAAGCGGTTCTGGAATGTATAAACGATCCCCATTCCACCCTAATCCATCTCGTAGGATTACTGACATTTGGTTTTGATTTACCCACATATCCTGGCTGATAGCTATCCGAAGATTCGTTAAGAAGGACGCTTCTTTCTGTAACACCGCCGCAACCGCATGCCCACTCTCAATAGGTGGTATAAGAGATTCCACTACTTCCTCGCGCTTACTGTTATATTGTGGCATACGAGAAAGTGCATCGGCGAGGAAGTTCTTTCCTGCTGGCACATATTTGAGTCTGAAATTGAATCTTTGAAAATATTGTGCCCAGCGTAGTTGCTTTGGGGACAGACGTCTAGGCGTTTGTAATGCCTCTAAATTTTTATGGTCTGTCCATACCTCAAATGGGATAGTAGCCCCTTCCAGGATGTGACGCCACGTAAGTAGAGCCCAACGGACAGCGAAGGCCTCCTTTTCCCAGATCGCCCACCCTCGCTCTGTGGTGTTTAATTTGTGTGAGGTATAAGCACAAGGGCGTATCCTATCCTGTTCATCTTTTTGCAGCAACACAGCTCCCACAGCAACGTCACTAGCATCGGCTTGAACGATGTATTCACGAGACAGATCAGGGTGTTTAAGTACCGGTTCTCTGGTGAAAAGATATTTCAACTGTTCAAACGCACTTTGACATTGAGCTGTCCATTGCAATAACTGGTTTGGTCTTGGTTTTATCACAGGGGATTTAGTGCATAACAGGTCTGTTAACGGTAGTGCTATAGCGGCAAATGCGGGGACGAATTGGCGATAGAAATTCGCAAAACCAAGGAAACTTTGGAGTTGTTTCCTGGTTTTTGGCGCTTGCCACTCAACTATAGCTTGGACTTTACATGGATCCATTTCTATCCCATCGCTTGAGATCCTGTACCCAAGGTAATCTATTTTTGATTTATGGAACTCACATTTCGAAAGTTTTATAAACAGTTTAGCAGCTAACAACTTCTCTAAAACCTGACGGACTAACACGTGTTCTTCCAAGGTGCGCGTATATATTAGAATGTCGTCTAAATAAACAAGAACTCCTGTATACAAATGTTCATGCAAAACTTCGTTGATAAGCTGCATGAACACCGCTGGAGCGCCTTGAAGTCCAAACGGCATACTCTATATTGGTAGCTACCAAGAGGGCAGTTGAAAGTGACTCCCGTCAAAGGTGGCTTGCAGTGCAGGAGGGCCCCAGATTGGAGGTGGTGCCCACATCCCAGGAACCGGGATCCATGCTGGGGGTGGTACAGGCGGTCTGTTCTCCCCATCTCTCCTCAGGTCTCCAACGGGCCTCCGTTCCCCCACAGGACGTTGTGCCCTCCTTCCAGCTCCTACCTCTCTTCTGGTCGATGGTTGTTCGGAACCCCTGGTGCTATCCTCCCTCTTAGGCAGGTGGTAGTCCCGGTCTTCGATTTGGCCCTTTCCTTTTCCTGTTTCCTGTTCCCTTTGGAATTTGGGGCTAGCAATGCGAAACCGAACCTCTGACCTGGAAAGGCCCTCATCCTGCCAAGACTTGCCTTGTAACGGCTCCGCCCCAGTGGCCCAGGGTTGCCAAGACGGGGCCTCCCGGAAACTCCCTTCTCCAAACCGATCTCTTATGGCATCCATAGCACTGGGTTCAGGCCCTGTAGTATCATAGCCCCAGTCCGCCTCTTCGTCATCTGTCCAACGTCTCTCCCGCCAACCTCTAAATAACGGACCCAATGGGGGGGTAGATGGCCATTGGGGCCCGATATGAGTAGAACTAGGCCACCAGCCCCCACCGGAAACCTGTCCCGAAGGGTCTAGCCCTTGACTCTGTGCACCAGCCGTCTCCACACAGTCCTCCTCACGTGGCTGGCGCAGCTTGGGTCTGACCACCGGTTGGTGAGGGGTTGCTGTTTGTAGCTTCTCCTCTTCCACAACCACCTCCTCCACATCAGCCTCTAGAGGGACCTCCAACTCCGAATCACCTAGCGCCGTCCCTTCTGCCATCACTGACAGCCTTTCTCGCCGGACCGCAGCTAGGGAAAGTAGGCAGTTGAAATTGGTGGGTGGGGGAGCGCTAACTTTCTCTCGGCCAGTCCACCCAACTGCACTGGAAACAAGCCACCACCAGAATGGAATAAAGCAGTTGCAATCCTTTAATTAGGTTCAGCACAGCAAACACAGGCAGGAGAAAGGCACAAGCTGGAAACAAGGTTTAAAGTTAGCGCTACACGCAATTGCAGTGTAGCGCCTTTTATATACGCAGCAATAAATCAAGTGGCAATTAAACAGTTAACAAATCAAGTGGCAATTAAACAGTTAACATTACCCCTCCTTCCCCTAGCTGGCCTGTAGGAGGAGCGCAATAAATCAATCGGCAATCAAACAGTTAACATCACCCCTCCTTCCCCTAGCTGGCCTGTAGGAGGAGCACAATAAATCAATTGGCAATCAAACAGTCAACATCATCCCTCCTTCCCCTAGCTGGCCTGTAGGAGGAGCGCGCCTCTGTTACATCACAAGGCAGTGTCATCTGCAAACTCCGTGCCCCCCCTATCTCCGATGAAAGAGTTTGCTTCGTTTTGTGCGCGAGTGGTAAAGACTTCTCAAACAGCTGATGACACACCCCCGGAGAGTCCAGCAGCTTGCCCCCTCCTCGTCGTCCTCCCCAGTGATGGCGAGACCCAACCGAGGCTCGACAGCCATAGCATGGCGGCACAGAAAAGCCTCCACCCAGTGTGTCAGTTGGTCCCTACACACGAGAGCATACTGGTATCCATTGGCCTTGGGCAATTGGATATAGTCCATTTGTATTGCCTCAAATGGTCTTTGTGCCCATGGCCTCCCTCCCTCATAGATGGCTTTCCGGGAGGTGCTATTTTTGGCTTGGCATGTCTGGCAGCTGCTGGCTACTCTGGTTGCCTCCGTGTATATACCTGGTGCATGCCATACTCTCCTAGCAGCATCAACTATTGCCTGGGTCCCACAGTGACCTTTTGCATGTAGCCTCTGACAAATTAAGTGTATGAGGTGACGTGGGGCAATAGGTCTACCATCTGGGTCTCTCCAAAACCCATCTGAAAATGTTGCCCCTAATTTATCCTCCCACATCTGTGCTTCTCCCTGCCCTAGGAAGTCCCTGTACTGAATTTCAGGATCAACTCTTATTGTTGGGGCAGTGACATTATAGGAAAGGGGTTCTGTAGCTACCCACTTGGCTGTTGTATCAGCATAGTGATTTCCTTTAGTGACCATGGAGTCATCTGTTTGATGGACTCTACAATGGATGACTGCAATGGCTTTTGGTAGCTGGATAGTTTGTAATAGTTGGGAGACTTGGGTGGCATGTGCAATTTGCTTTCCTGCTGATGTGAGGAATCCTCTTTGTTTCCACAAGGCTCCAGTAGCATGGCAGACTCCAAATGCATATTTGGAGTCTGTATAGATGTTAGCAGATAGATCCCTAGCTCCTTCACAGGCTTTTGTTAGAGCAATGAGTTCAGCAGCCTGGGTGCTAAAAGAGGGGGAAAGTGGTTCTGCCCAAATGATCTCGTAAAGAGATACTACCGCAGCTCCAGCAACCCTGTTTCCCTCATGAATAAAAGAAGAGCCATCCGTAAAAACTTCTAAATCTGGGTTTTGCAAGGGGGTGTCAGTTAAATCTGGGTGAGGCAATTCTGCATCCTGTATTAGGTGGAGGCAGTCATGAAGGGGTTCATCTGTCTGATCCGTGGGTAGCAAGGTGGCTGGATTTAATGTGTTGCATCTCTCAAACGTTATGTGGTCTGAGGTGAACAATTCAGCCTCATATTGTGCTAAGCGTTGTTGTGTGAAGGCTTGGGTCTGTGATTTTAGAAGGATGGCAAAAACCTCGTCAGGCACTTTTAATGTCAGAGGTTGCCCTAGAATGAGATCCTTGATTCTCTTTACTATTTCAACGGTTGCCACTACTGCTCTTAAGCATGGGAGTGTCCCTTGGGCTACCGAATCTAGTCTAACAGAATAGTACACCACTGGGTTAGGACTCCAGACACGATGCCTAATTTCTTGTGGATGAATAAAGTGAAAGGCTTGGACTTCCGGTTGGCTCCGCGAGCCTCGTTGACGCTCCGTGGGAGCCCGATCCCCGGCACCGTAAAAGCCGCCAGAAAAGCCGAAAAACAGCTGTCTGGCAGCTTGAAAACCCTCTCCCCGGGCAAAGGGGAGAGAGAAGAGCAGACAGGCAGAGGTAGAGCCCCCCAAGCGCCCTAGGAGAATTCTTGGGGCGCGAAGAGTGAGAGCTCCCTAGAAGCCTGTCAGTCTGCTCTGGACTTGGGACGACTCCGCTATTTAGCGGAGCTAGAAGCCGCAACCAATTCTGCTGATAACAAGTGTGGGATTTTTAACATCTTCAATTGCTGCAGGCAGAACAAGCCAGGAGAAGTCAGACTGCAAGTATTTACACTTAACTCCAATGTTTATAGCCTCCTTTGGAAGTAACAATTTAGTAATTTGCAACAAAATGGTGATTGTCATTTGAAAGGGCACGGAAAGTGAAAGTTACAAGAAAGTTTCGTTTCGCTGTAGCCTTTTGCCTGGAAAGAACTTTTGTGTTGAGAGAAGGAGGATTTTAAATGTTAATTTATGATTGGGGAAATCTTTTGACTTTGAGGAACTTTTCTTTTTGGCTTCTGATTAAAATATAATGACCAATTTAAACTGAAAATGGCCTCAAAACCTGTAAAGACCGTTCCTATTAAAGGAACTGGGAGCGCTGGAAGCTCCCCAGCTCATACTTCTAGATTGCAAGCCTCTGCCCCCCCAACAGACCCACAGACTTTAACGTTTGAGATGATACAAGAAGCCCTACAAGCCACACAAAATAAAATTGCTACTGTGATTAATGAAAAAATTAATGAAACTAATGAAAAAATTAATGAAACTAATGAAAAAATACAGGCTGTTTCAGAGGAGATCTTAACTCGGAATCGGCAAATTAGAGAAGACATATTATTGGCATTTAAATGTTTGGCAGGTGATATTGAAATGATGGATGATAAAGTGGAAGAAATTAAGCAATCCACGGAAATTTTGGATAATAAAATAGGAGAGACTCAAAACAGACTTGAAAGGGCTGAAGTTGATGTAACGATGTTACAATATAGAGATATGGAATTTGCTTTAAGATTCAGAGGGGTGAAGGAGAATAAACAAGAGAATTTGAAAGAAATGATATCAGAGGCATTGGCACAGTTGCTGGGGGAGTCGAAAACTGAGCTGGGCTGGCAGATTGACAAGGCATATCGTGTCAACTCTTGGGTGGCCAGACAGAAACACTTACCAAGAGACATTGTAATATATTTTACTACAAGGAGAGTACACAATGAAATTTTACAGGCTACTTTTAAAAACAAGCTTCAGGTTGAAGGCCAGGAGGTGATGACAATGAAAGAAATCCCCCCCAAGATGTTGAGAGCCAGAAGAGAATATGCTTTTCTGGTGGATGAGCTGAGAAAATGCCAACTACAGTATAGATGGGAGGTGCCAGCCGGCCTAGTGGTGACTTATTCGGGAGAGAGATATCGGCTTAACACAATATGGAAAGCAAGAGATTTTTACATCAATGTATTAAAGGCTGGGACACCTAAATCACCAGAAGGAAAAAGAAAGAAGGAAGTAATGGAAGGAGAGAGAGAAGAGTTATTGACAGTAGTTCAGGGGGGAGCCTTGACTGGTCAAGAAGAACCATTACAAATTCAGATGGCTGTTCAAGATTTGGATTTAATTGATATATTAGAAGAACCAAATGATCAAAGACAGACCAGAGCAGCAACAGCTAAGCGTAAGGAAGAATTAAGACAGCAACAACTTCAGATGGCAACCCAAGAAACTACCAAAACAGAAGCTGTGGGAGGAGCAAGACCTAAAGGTCAATTGAGGCAAGATCATCAGAAATTGCTCCAGACGCTTCAGAGGCCCAGAGATGGGAACTAGATTTTTGACCTGGAATGTCAATGGTTTGAATTCTCCACAGAAGAGAAGGAAAATATTTCACTATCTTAAACAATTCAAGAACAAAGTAATTTGTTTACAAGAGACTCATATTAGGATACAAGATCAAAAATATTTGACAAATACAAGATTAGGTACACATTATGTAGCAGCAGCACCAGAGAAGAAAAACGGTATAGTTATATATTTGAAAAGAGACTTAATTGCAAAATTAGTTGAAGCGGATGATCAAGGAAGATTTTTAGCAATTGAACTTTTAATAAAAGGAGAAAAAACACTTGTAATTGGAGTATATGCCCCAAACCAACAACAAGAAAAATTTTATAACTTACTACACTCAAAGTTGACACAATGGAGATATAAAACTTGTATCTTATTGGGGGATTGGAATGGTGTTTTGGACATAAAAAAAGATAAGAAGGGACCTAAACAAAATGTTTTAACAAGAGCAAAATTGCCCAAACCGTTTTGGGAGATGATGGACGACTGGGAGTTGAGGGATATTTGGCGTGAAAGAAACCCAGAAGAAAAAGACTTTACTTTTTTCTCGGATAGACATCAATCTTTTTCAAGGATTGATTTTATATTAATTACCAATGATCTCTTATCTAGGGTGAAGAACACGAAGATTTGTTCAAGAACATTGACAGACCATAGTCCAGTCTGGCTGGAATTGGAGGATGGAAAAGGGCCTAGGAGGTCCTGGAGGTTAAATGATAACTTGTTTAGATATGAAGAAAATGTAAAAGAGTGTAAAAAATTTATGAAAGAATTTTTTGTTATGAATATGCAAAAGGGTACATCTATGGAAATGGTATGGGATGCAAGTAAAGCGTACATGCAAGGAATTCTGATATATTTGAATAATAAATATAGAAAGAAATAGGGGGGGAAAAGAAAAGAATTAGAAGATGAGATTAATAAACAGGAACGGGCTTTAATAGCCAACCCAACAGATAAGAAAATTAAAGAGGCAATCAATTTATTGAAGGGTCAGTTTAATATGTTAATAGCAGATCAAGTGGCAACCAATTTACAATATGCAAAACATAATACTTTTTGTAACGCTAATAAACCAGGTAGGTGGTTGGCATATTTGTTAAGGAAAAAGCAGAAAGCGAGGACAATAGAGAAAATAAAATACAAGGGTAAGGAGGTTTATGAGCAAGAATTGATTAAAAAATCTTTTTTAGAGTTCTACTCAAGGCTGTATACTGGTGATAAAATTCAAGATACAGATATAGATAGATATCTGCAGAAAGAGAATATTTATATAACTTCAAAAGAGCAGAGGGATAGCTTAAATCAATTGATAACTTCCGAGGAAATTATGTTTGCAATTAAGCAGTTGAAAGTGGGCAAAGCTCCTGGAACGGATGGTTTGACAACTATTTATTATAAAAGTTTACAGGAGGAAATGGTGGAACCATTGAAGGAATTATTCAATAATATACAACAGGGAGGAGAGGTACCTCCAACTTGGAAGACAGCATTTACTTCGCTGATCCCAAAAGATGGGCAAGACTATACAGATCCTAAAAACTATAGGCCGATTTCACTTTTAAATACAGACTATAAGATTTTTGCTAAAATTTTAGCAAATAGATTAATGACAGTTATGCAGCAAATGATTCATCATGATCAAACTGGTTTTATAAATGGTAGACAAATGAAAAGTAATGTAAGGCAAATTGTCAATTTATTAGAGTATTTGGGAAGGAACAACCAGGTCCCCGCAGTGCTAGTTTTTTTGGATGCTGAAAAAGCCTTTGATAGATTGAATTGGCAATTTTTATTAAAACTAATAGAAAGGATGCAATTTGGAGAACATTTTACACAATCTATTAAGGCAATATATCAAAAACAAACAGCGCAAATAATAATCAATGGTGGTTTAACAGATAATTTCAATATAGAAAAATGTCACGAGTGTTTCCAGGATTGCTGTGGCTATCTGCCTACTCACAAACAGTATGGTTTTAATCAAGCCATCTGCTGTTGGCAATTACCTGCAAGCCTTCCCGCCCTAGTTAATTGCAGGTTAACTCCCTATATAAGCAAGGACCTTTTGCTTGCTACTTGGGCCTAGTTTTCTAGGCCTAAAAGCACAGCTCCTGCAGGAAGCTTGGTGCCATGCCGCAGATGGGAGAAGAATGCAGATAAGGACTCCAGATGTTACAGAGAGACTCCCACGGATGCTTGCCTTTTGCTGTTTTATAGCACGCAAGCTATCATCGGGACTGCTGTTGCTGGATCTTCTTCCTCCCACAAGCTTCAAGCAATGTTTGCTGTTTGAACTGTTTTTACTTCAGGTGACTTTCAGCTGTGAAGCTCGTGCTGCTCCCACCATGATGGCCTTGATGATGTATCGACGCCGAAGCTGCTTACCTTCATGCTAGCTTTATTCTTTTGTGAACTGTTTCGGTATTGTGGAGAGGGATCTAGGGAGATAGCCTTGCTTCGCATACCCAGATAAGACTTTGTTTTTAATGTGTTTTCTTAAAGACATAGTGCTTTTTAAATGTTTTAAAGTAAATTATATTTTTACACAAGACGCCTCTGTCAGAATCATTTCAGTCTCAGTGTGTTTACTCATGAGCTGGTTCACGGTCCGGATTACCCCTCAACCCCATTTCATCACAGTTGGTAGCAGAGGATGGTTTAACGAACTTACGCTCATGTGGTAACATGCTAGACTGGAATGTCTGCAGTTGAATAGATGTTGACTAGGGCAGCAGCAGCAGCACAAAGTATGAAGTCACAAACTGGACTGTCTGGGGCTCAGGCCAAAAATGTTTTGGCTGAAAAACCCCAAACTCTAATTGACTTAGAGAATAGTGGAGCTATAAGTTTTGGAGCAGAGGCCTCAACTTCTGAAGGGCCTAAGATAGTGAATAAACCATCATCACCTATAGAAGTAGAGACTGGAAGAACGCCACTTCAGGTCTTGAAAACAAATACAGAGGTGGATGATGAGTTTAGGAAGGCAATCCTTCAGTTTTTAGGTTTGCCCACAGTAAGTCAAAACCCGACTACTGATTCTAGCGGATTATTAAAGAATCCAGCCGTGAAAGAAAATAAGATCGAAGTCCTAGAAAACACCAGATTGGTAAGAGACTTTCAATCTTTTCCTAAAACCCCCACCTCAGACCATAAGTGGAGAATGGGGGATAACAGACTGCCTGATTCGAATGTTCCTGCTTCTTTGTTAAACCAGCATGGCCAAGTTGATATTGCGCCATCTGCTGTTGAAGCCATCATAGATCAGGCTATAAAGACTTTAGCTCCCTTGATGACATCAGTGACTTCTGCTAAAAATTTAAGAGACTATCATGTTGAGCGTAAGGTTGCAAGTGTGATAGAAACTTTGGCAACCATTTTAGGCGATGGTTTGCAGGCACCATCGGCTCAACAAATAGTAGCTGCACATACCAAAACACCCCTGATGTCTGCGACTAATTCAGCGCACGCCACGAGTGGGATATATCCATCCGTGACGACATCGACATCCAGGACGGTTCCGGAGGCTACCTCAACTGAAGATAGGAATTTGGGAGCACGTTCAAAAATTCCTAGGGATGTGCACCAGAGAGGACCCTTGAGTTTTTGTGATCAAGCCAGGATGAGCTTTGCATCCGCACAACGTGAAGTTTTAATCCCTCCCATTGGGGAGGAACGATTGTCAGAATGCCAGATGGAAGACACTGTGTTGTGTGCTTCCATTCCAATGCCTTATTGCCCGTTCCAGGATGGACCACATTTTGAACATCAATTAATGTCTGTTTCCATGTTTAATAATGTACAGGTCCTTCCTCCTAATTTTAAAAGTTTAAGTGTGGGTGGAGGAAATTTTAAGGAATGGGTTAAAAGTATTCAAGTAATTTTAATGAAAGAAAATGTTTTATCGTTGCTGTTAAAACCCCCACCTAGACCATGGTCCTTAGAAGTTGATCTTTTACATCATAAGGCCTTTTGTATTTTATTGATGTCTATTGACCCTGCATTATATCCCAGTATACCTTGTAACCTGACCATAACAGAAGTTTGGGTGAAACTGCATAAGCTATTTTGTTCAAAAAGCTCCCATGTTACAAACAGAGTTTATAGGGAGTTCTATTCCGCAAGGTTGAAGGCGGGAGTAGATATTAATGAACACTTATGTGAGTTAAACAGGTTAAGGCAGGAATTGATGTTGAGGGGGGAAACAGTGTCTGAACAAACCCTCATTACTGTTATACTCAATTCCCTTGATCCTAGCTGGGATAATTTTATATCGCAACTGGATAATGTTAGTTGTAATAACTTATCTTTAGAAGTGTTATCTGGCAGATTGATTGCTGAAGATAACTTGCGAAAATGCAGGGCGGCTTTTCACAAAAAGGAAAAACCTTTAAGAAGGCCCGATAGTTCAGATAGAGCATATGCTATCGGAGAATGCTTCAATTGTGGTTCAAAAGAACATTATAGAAGGGATTGCCCACAAAATGTAAATACTAGGGCAAGTGTAAAGACACCTTCTGATAATAAATGTAAAAGGAGATCACTTCCTCCAGGCAGAAAGCCAAGTGGAGACGTTTCTAACCACAGAAGGCGTAAAAAGCCAAATAGAGGCAACAAAGGGAACAATCCCAGGTTTAATGATAGCTCTGTAGGTATAGTGGAAACTACTGAGTCAGAGCTTACAAGGGAACAGCGAGAGCAACTATGGTTAATGGACAGTGGAGCCAGTAACCATGTTGTCAGTGACCGAAGGTTGTTTGCTAATATGAGAAGGCATCAATCCATGGTCAAAGTTGCAAACGGTAAAAAGGTGAGTGTTGTTGGCATTGGAGATGTTTATATTCCTGGGATAGGGGAGATTCACGGAGCATTGTATGTACCAGAGATAGATCATAATCTGCTAAGCCTGATGAGGATATGTGAGAACCCTAGAATGGAGATTCTGTTCTCAGGAGGAACAGCTGTGATCAAAAACAACAAATGTGTGATTGGGGAGGTTTTGAAGATAGGTGGCTTGCCTTATTATTCCCCCAATACGAATGCTGAGTCCTGCAGTGATAGCAATTATGCTATCTCATTTGGTAGTAACAATGAATCACAGTTAGAACTAGGTGATGAGGATCAAGACTTTCACCAGAGGAAGCCTTGTAAAGACAAATGTAAAGTTAATAAAAAGTTTTTAAATTTTAACTTAGAGTCAGATAATAGGGAACCTGAAAATGCTAATGCAATTGCTATAGGTGAGCCGTTGCACAATGAATGTGCTCACTTGATGCATCGCAGGCTAGGTCACGTGAGTTTTCCTATAGTGAAGAAGGTAACCGAACACTCAAGGGGAACCAAGATCAATGACTGTAACACATTCCTAGACTGTTCAATTTGTAGGAGTGCAAAGTTGAAGGCGAAATCTGCGCCTGAGAAGTCTCAGAGGTACTCTGAACACCCGTTTCAGCTCGTCCACATGGATTTGGTGGGTCCATTCGCACCTTCCGTGGGTAAGAGACGGTACTTTCTTACCATAGTAGACGACCATAGCAGATTTGGATTCGTTTTTCCCCTAATGTCCAAGAGTGAAACGTTGACTAAGTTTAAGGAATTTTGTAACTTAGTCCAGAACCAGCACCAGGTCAGAGTTAAGAAGATCTTAACTGACAGGGGGACTGAATTTAATTCCAGGCAGTTCTCCAGCTGGTCAAGGAGTAAGGGCATAGTCCATTTACGCACCGCGCCTTACTCTAAGTTTCAAAATCGCGTTGCAGAACAGCGCAGCGACGTATTACAAACTATGATGCGGTGCGCCCTAGAGGATTCCAGATTAAACTTCGCGTATTGGGTAGAAGCAGTTAGATACGCGAATTACACCCTGAACCGTGTGTGGTCTAGCGTGGTGCAGAAGACCCCATACAAGGTGCTATACGGCCATAAGCCTAGCTTGGCACACCTCCACGTTTTCGGGGTGATGGCCGATGTTCATGTCCCGAAGGAGCTCAGGAGAAAGGGAGACCCAATCTCTGTTAAACTGAGATTTGTTGGTTATGAGCAGGGCTCCAAGGCATTTAGGTTTGCCTACCCTAACGGGAAACTAATGATATCAAGGTCCGCCACCTTTCATGAAGGGGCCAACTGGAGTAAGATCCATGCCAATGAGATTCTTACTCGGAACCCTTCCCGTAGTTGTCATAGGCGAGCGGAGGATGTATCGGAAAACCTATCTGAGGATAGGGACACATCTGGTTCTGGGAAGCGTACATCCCAGGCACCCTTGAAAGGGGTGTTGAAGCGTAAGATGGGGGTAGCCAGGAAGGATAGGCACCCAGCTTCTGAGACGCATAGTGATAGTCACGAGGTAGATGACTCATCGGACGACTCTGATGTGAGTGACTCTCCTAAAGGCAGACCAGTTAGGGTTACTAGGGGCAATAAGCCTAAGAGGTACAACGACTTTGTTACCTCAGTCGACCAGGTTTTGGCCACCCCTCAGAGATATGAGGATGTGTTGGCCTTACCTGACCATGAACGACAGAAGTGGCTGGCCGCCATGGATACAGAATTAGACAAGCCTGAGAAGGCTTGATGTATTCATGCCAACAAGATTGCCCAAGGACAAGAGGGTGATCGGCACCAGGTGGCTTTTCAAGCAAAAGCCCATTGAAGGTGGGGGCTTTATCTATAAGGCGAGACTAGTAGCGCAGGGATTCTCACAGAGATTCCCTGACGATTATGAGGACACCTTCTCGCCCATGGTGCGCCCTGAGAGCGTGAGAACAGCTCTCACCATCGCTACCATGCAAGGAGAACATGTATATCAGTTCGATATTCAGACCGCGTACCTGCACGCCCAGTTAGACAAAGAGCTGTACGTGAGGATTCCTCAGGGAGTAAGCCATCGGGAAGACGATGTGTGGTTGTTGAACAAGAGCCTATATGGCTTAGAACAATCTGGTAAACGATGGTACGAGTGTCTCACAAAAAGCCTGAGAGAGATGGGCTTTTTACCATCGTCGGCTGACGAGTGTGTCTTTGTCAAGGAAGATCAGGGCATTAGGGAAACAGTACTGTTGTACGTTGACGACATACTATATATTTGCAGATCAGAGAACAGGCATAAGAAGTTCTCTGAGGACCTAAGTAAGAGTTTCGCCCTAAAACCATTAGGTCACATTAGCAAATTTTTAGGGGTGCAATTCGTAAAAACCGAGAAGGGGTTTCGGCTCTCTCAGGAAGATAAGATTCAGGAATTGCTTAAAAAGTGTAGCATGGTAGAGGCGAAGCCATGCGATACCCCTATGGCAACAGACTTCCTTAAGAATATGTACACTGAGAGCACGGAGTTTGAGGATAAGACCCTTTACAAGTCCGTGATTGGGTCGTTGTTGTACATTGCAAATTGGACTAGACCGGATATCAGTCTAAGTGTAAATGTGTTATCTAGACATTCTGAACATCCCACACAGTACCATTGGAGCGGAATTAAACGACTCCTGAGATACTTAAAGGGTACTGTGAACTATTCATTGTTATTGGAACCAGAAGCAACTAGAGAATTAAGATTGAGTTGTTTTTCGGATGCCGATTGGGCAGGGGATGTTAGATCTAGAAAAAGTACTTCGGGGTACATTGTATACCTAAATAGTAGCCCCGTGTATTGGTACTCTGGGAAGCAGAAGTTAATTGCAACCTCCACAGCGGAAGCTGAGTATGTGAGTTTGTCCAAAGCTTCCAATAACCTAGTTTGGTTTGACGATCTTCTGGTAAGCTTATGGGGGCAGCCCATGCAACCTATAAAAGTCTATGAGGATAACATGGCTGCCATTAACATATCGGAAGCCGATGCTGTAGGCCAGAGATCGCGCCATATTGATATACAAAACAAACATGTGAGGCAATTGGTGAAAACAGGTTTCATTAAGACTGTGTATTGTGAAACCAAGGAACAGGTAGCGGACGTATTTACCAAACCGCTGCCCCGTGACCAACACCTCTATCTTCTGGGTAAAATGTCGATGGCTATGTGAATGTACTTACCATTGATGTATATATGTACCCAATGTAGAATGTATGTTTGTTAACCAGTCAAATAGCCGCAGAGAAGGGGATTGTCACGAGTGTTTCCAGGATTGCTGTGGCTATCTGCCTACTCACAAACAGTATGGTTTTAATCAAGCCATCTGCTGTTGGCAATTACCTGCAAGCCTTCCCCGCCCTAGTTAATTGCAGGTTAACTCCCTATATAAGCAAGGACCTTTTGCTTGCTACTTGGGCCTAGTTTTCTAGGCCTAAAAGCACAGCTCCTGCAGGAAGCTTGGTGCCATGCCGCAGATGGGAGAAGAATGCAGATAAGGACTCCAGATGTTACAGAGAGACTCCCACGGATGCTTGCCTTTTGCTGTTTTATAGCACGCAAGCTATCATCGGGACTGCTGTTGCTGGATCTTCTTCCTCCCACAAGCTTCAAGCAATGTTTGCTGTTTGAACTGTTTTTACTTCAGGTGACTTTCAGCTGTGAAGCTCGTGCTGCTCCCACCATGATGGCCTTGATGATGTATCGACGCCGAAGCTGCTTACCTTCATGCTAGCTTTATTCTTTTGTGAACTGTTTCGGTATTGTGGAGAGGGATCTAGGGAGATAGCCTTGCTTCGCATACCCAGATAAGACTTTGTTTTTAATGTGTTTTCTTAAAGACATAGTGCTTTTTAAATGTTTTAAAGTAAATTATATTTTTACACAAGACGCCTCTGTCAGAATCATTTCAGTCTCAGTGTGTTTACTCATGAGCTGGTTCACGGTCCGGGGTACCCCTCAACCCCATTTCGTCACAAAAAAGGAACAAGGCAAGGTTGTCCCTTGTCTCCATTATTGTTTATTTTGACGCTGGAAATTTTATTAAATAAAATACGTGGGATGGATATAATAAAGGGAATTAGAATTAGACAGCATGAGTATAAGCTACAAGCATTTGCGGATGACCTGGTGGTTACCTTAGCCCAACCGGTACAATCAATTACAGCCTTGATGGATATAATCTGCTCATATGGACAAGTATCTGGTTTTAAAATAAATACAGCTGAAACAAAGATAATAGCTAAAAATATGGTCAGAAGCCAGAAAGAAGAGATAGAAAGGTTAACAGGATTTGAAATAGTTAAGAAGGTTAAACATTTAGGGGTTTATATTATGACTGCAAATATGAAATTATATCATCATAATTATGAACCGTTATGGCAAAAAATACAGATAGAGATGGAAAATTGGAAAAAATTGCAACTGTCTTTGCTGGGTAGGATAGCCGCTGTAAAAATGAATATTTTACCAAAATTTTTATTTCTTTTTCAAATGATACCTATACTCAAAAAAGATAAAAATCTGAAGGAATGGCAGAAGGGCATAAACAAGTTTGTGTGGGCAGGGAAGAAACCACGAGTTAATCAAAAGATAATGTAAGACACCCGAGAAAGAGGTGGTCTTAAAATGCCCAATTTAAGATTGTATTATGAAGCCGCTACCCTCTCAGCAATTGCAGATTGGATACATTTAACGGAGGAAAAGATATTGAATATTGAAAGATATGGTCTGGTCTACGGCTGGCATGCTTATCTATTGTATGACAAGAAAGTAGATAAGACTTTTAAAAGTCACATATTAAGAAATGCTCTACTGCGTGTCTGGAAAAAGTATAAATATAAACTAAAGGATAAGTTACCAATATGGACAGTACCCAGACATGCGATAGAGAATATAAATTTGGAGCAAAAGCAAGATAAGATTACATATAAGGAACTCCTGTATAAGGAAGGAATCAGATTACAATTAAAATCTATGGAGCAATTAAGAGAAGAAGGAATTATTAGGACTTGGTTTCAGTATGGTCAGCTGCAGGCCAGATGGAGAGAAGATAAAAAAACTGGTATTTTGCAGCAGGATGAGAATTTGATAAAGGTCAAATGCATATAAAAAGGTTGTATAATGTATTAGTGGAAATAGATTCAGAAACAGAGCTAGTCAAGAATTGTATGATAAAATGGGCACAAAACATAGGTGAACCAATAATGATGGATACATGGGAAAAGATATGGGTTAGAAATGTAAGATTCACACAAGCTCAAAACTTAAGAGAGAACTTTTATAAAATGTTTAATAGATGGCATTTAGACCCAAAAAAACTAGCTTGTATGTATCCAAATTTACAACCTAAGTGTTGGCGATGTGAGTGTGAAGATGCTACATATTTTCATATATGGTGGACATGTAAAAAAATGAAGGCTTTTTGGGTAAAAATATGGTGGATTATTCAAAATATTTTAAGGAAAAAAATTAAATTTACACCACAGTTTTTTCTGTTGGGAATAGTCACGGATTGTACTGTAATAGAGACTAAGTTGGTTTTGAATTTAATAACAGCTGCCAGGTTACTGGTGGCACAGTACTGGAAGAAGGAAGATCCACCCACCATTGAGGAATGGACACTAAAAGTTGTGCATTTGGCAGAGATGGCAAAAATTTCATCATACCTTAAAGACCATTCAAACGAAAGATACATATCAGAATGGAGAAGATGGATTGACTATATACAAAAAAAGTATCCAAACAAGAAGATTCATATAGCTTATGAATGAAATATTTTTTTATGTTTATAGTTTTTTGAGTTATAAGGAGTTAAAGACTTAGGGAGAATATGAATGCAATAATCTGTTAGCATATTTTAGCTTTATGTTTGTGAATGCTATACCCTGTGCTTGTTCTGGGAAGTCTAGGGAGGAGGGTAGGGGGGAAGGAGGGGAGGGGGGTGGGAGGGGTTGAGGGGGGAAGGGTTGGGGGGAGAAAATGTTTGCATTTCCTATAAAACTTTTCAATAATAAATAAAAAGAATAAAGTGAAAGGCTTATTGTAGTCGGGAAGACCTAACGTGGGAGCCGATGCCAGGGTCTTTTTAATTACTAAGAAGTTCTGTTCTAGGGATTTAGTCCATGTTATGGGGTCTGCCATGTCCTGTTTTGTTAATTGTATTAAGGGTTTCACCAGTTCCCCAAAAGACGGGATCCAGGGCCGGCAGAATCCCAGGACCCCCAGAAGTGCTCTGACTTGTCTTTTAGTGTGGGGGCTTTTCATTGATAATACGGTTTCTATGGTTTTTTTTTGATGACCATATGGGATCGAATAAGAAATAAATTTTACCTGATGACTCCGATTTGGCTTTCCCCTTTAGAGGCAATGACACACCCGACTCTTTACAACAGAAATAAACCACTAATCTACCAAGCTCTGTTGGTTCCTTCAGGCAAAGTAAAATCTCGAAATATGCTGGGGGAATTAGGCTATGAGCTAGATTGGTGGTCATACAATCAGATCCAATCCAGGACAGCTCAGGATAAAAATAAAGGAGGAATTTATAATTCTCTACAGGAACTTGATAAGATCTTGTTGGGGAAGGATGAGAAGGTATTATCCAAACTCTATCAATTCCTCTTAATGGACTGGATTGGAGAGGAGGTCATCAAAGACTCAATGATTGCCTGGGGGAGAAATTTGGGATACTCGATTGAACTTGAAAAATGGGAAGAAATCTGGGGGACAACCTTAAAATTAACAATGTCAGTTTCCTATAAGGAAAATATATACAAAATGCTATATAGATGGCACCTGCCCCCGGCTAGATTATCGAAGATGTTCCCGGGGACCTCTCCGGTTTGCTGGAAATGCAACGCCGCTATGGGAACTTACTTTCATAGTTGGTGGACCTGTCCCCGAGCAAAAGAATATTGGGTTAGAATTCAAAAATGGATTTTAGAAATCATAGGATGTAGAATAGATTTGAACCCGGAAACGTTTTTACTAGGCATGAAACCAGAGAATTTAAACAAATCTAATTGGTATCTCGCTCTCCACATCATCATTGCAGCCAGGATCTCGTTCGCGCAAGAATGGAAATCTAAAAATATCCCATCGGAGGCTACGTTAATTGCAAAGATCATGGACTGTGCAGAAGCAGACAAGCTTACTGGACTTTTGCGAGATAGACAAGAATCGGGGTTATATAGGAGCTGGGACAGATGGTATGCTTGGCTGCAAAAAAAGAAATCTTAAGAAGAACGAAAATATTAACCTTAATGTGAACGTGGGTAAATACTTCCAGGAGTACTGCATGACGATTGAGAATTTTTTTTCTGGTTAAACCTTCCTTTCTTTTGATGAGTTAGCTTAATGGAAGTTTGTACTTTCTCCAGGCGAAAATTGATACTTTAAAACTCTATATGTATTATATTACTCTCTGCAATTCTATCCATATTATTATATTTTTTTCTGTATTTTTTAATAATTTTCAATAAAAAATTTAAAAAAAAAAAAAGATAATACGGTTTCTACTCGGGTATGTTACTTCCTTTTTTAGGTATTGTAGTTTTGAGGGGGAGGCTTTGTGTCCCCTCTCAGCCAAGGATTTCAGCAAGTGAAGGGTGTCAATTTTACATGCTTGTTCACTGTTAGAGGCTAGCAGGAGATCATCTACGTTTTGGACTAAGGTTGATCCTTCCGGCAGGGTGATGGAAGAGAGGTCTGCCTTCAGGATCTGGGAAAATAGGGTGGGGGATTCCGTGTAACCCTGAGGGAGGCGGGTCCACGTGTACTGCTGTTCTTCCCAGGTAAAAGCAAAAAGGTACTGGGAAGCGTGGTCCACGGGAATACTAAAGAAAGCAGAGCATAAATCTACAACAGTAAAATGAGTAGCTGAAGCCGGCACCTCCGTAATTATCGTGGCCGGGTTAGCTACGATCGGCGCTCGGGGAATTACATGCAAATTAATAAGGCGTAGATCGTGAACAAATCTGAAGATTGGGTTTCCATCTTTGTCCACTGTGGATTTATTTACAGGAAAAATTGGGGTATTGCATGGGGAGGTGCATTTGCGCAAAACTCCCTGCTCCAAATAGGCGTTTATCAGCTTGCGTATGGGCTGGATGGCTTCAGCCTGGATTTTATACTGTGGTATGGAGGGGGGGGGTCCTGGTTTTACTCTGATCGTGACTGGTGTGGCTTCTTTAAGGAGTCCTACCTCTGTCGCATCCCATCCCCATAAAGAGGAAGGTAGAGCTGCCAAATCTGCATGTAATAATGTGCTTTGAGTGGCTAGTAGGAAGGTTTTCCTCCCTGGAATATCTAGGGCTAGTCCCTCTTTTCCACACCTGATGGTTGCTCCTAGTTTACATAGGAGGTCTCTTCCAAGGAGAGAGACTGGAGATTGAGGGCATATGGTGAATGAGTGTTTTAATGAGAAGGGACCTTCTTCTATGGTTACATCGTTTGTGAATTGTACCGGAATCACCTTTCCTTCTACTCCCATTATGTTATCATGAGCTCCAGGTTTTATTGAGTCCCTGTGTGGTGGTTTTACAATCAAAGAGGCGGTAGCCCCGGTGTCCACCAGACAGTCATATTCTCTCCCCCCTATGAGGAGGGAGATCATGGGTTCTCCTTCTGGACCGTTCCTTAAGGGGATGGCTAGTCCTTGGAAGGTGGCGGCAAACTCTCCCTCATCTGTCCCTAGTCATAAGAGCCTTGATTCTCCGTCCCCTTCCGTTTCCCAACGAGTGTTGTTTGGATTGGGCTGTTCATTGAGATAGAATGGATTGTTATGTGGCATGGGCGCTGTTGGTGGTTCCCTGTAATAGTTGTTTCCCCGCGCATTTTGATTAAATGAACTATTTCTTTGTCTAAAATCCCGGGGTGGTCCTGGGTGTCGGTAGCGGGAGGAGGGTTGGGTACAGCCCCGGCTTGAATGTCCTAATTCCCCACACCTAAAACAGTGATAGCATCTATATGGTGGGTTTCCGATCTTTTCACACCTTGTACATCGCGGCCCATTATCGGAAAACCATTTTTTGGTTTGCCCGTAGCTACTGTGCATGGCCGCGAATACTTGCAGTTCCTCATGCCTTTCTGTTCTCCTCCTCCTCTCTTTCTCTATTTCCTTCCTCTCCCTTTCTTCTTCCTTAAGTTTGTCTCTTTGGTCATAAACGAAATTCGCAATCCTGCGCAATTCCGAGATATCTAAAGTGGACCAGTTAGAGACTATTTTGTGGAAGTGTTCTTTAATATCTCGGGCAGATTGGTCAACCAAGGCCGAGGCTAAAATCCTCTGGTCCTTCTGGCAGTTCACATCAAGGTGGGCATAGGTTGTGGCTGCCTCTGAAAGTCGGACCCAAAAGGCATCAGGATTCTCCTGGTCTCTCTGGGTAACTCGCTGGAATTCTGACCAATTTAGGGTTTTTTTCCCAATCTCTTCCAGGGCTTCCATTAGGTTTTGTTTTGCCCTGGTATAAGTGGTCCAGTGGGTGTCATCGTTATAGTCCCAGTCTGGATTCTCAAGGGGCCAGGTGACCCTGGGGCGGGCAGCCTGACCCGGGACCCTTATGATTGGTTGTTTAGCAATCTGGTCCATTTTTTCAAAAAGTTTTAACAACTCATCTTTTGTCAAGAAAACATGCAGTAGTTGGTTCATGTCCCCCCATGATGGGTTGTGGCTATCTATAATGGCTTTTAGGGTCCTGATCACTGTTTGGGGGTCTGCTCTGAAGGTTGGGGCATCTTTCTTCCAGATTACTAAATCTGAGGCCGAAAAGGGTGTGTGTGTTAAAACGTAGTTGGGTTGGCCCCTCTGTCTCCCTGGTACGGGTCTGCTTATTAAGGGGGCCATTATCTTTGCCTCTCTGTCTGTTTCTATCGTGGGTGTGTTGTTTTCTATTAAGGATTCCTTATTCCTAGCTAGTTCGGCCCAGCAATACCAATAGGGTATGTGGCTGGGCTTTAGTCTTGGTCTAAGTGCTTTTAGGATTTTTATATCGAAGGTACCGCTATCAGGCCAAATTTGTTTCCCGGTTTCGTCTCTAAGCAAAGCCCACTTTTGACACAATTTTCCTAACTTCCTTTTATCCATGCCCCTCAGTATGGGCATCGAGCACTTCTTCCAAAGGGGTTCCCGCCACCCGCGAACTATCGCTACCCATGACCCTTTCCTTTTCTCCAGAAGGATCACTTCGACTTAGCCGGGTGGCACGCCGTCAGTTTTCAGAGAAAAAGCTCTGGGAAGGACTTCGATTCCCTTACGAAGTATGGGCCCCTTCCGTAGGGAATCGCCGTAGATTTTCGGATCCAAAAAGGGGATCCGGGAGGACCTGCTGACCCCAGCAGAGGATACTGGCACCTCCTCTCACACATGCTCGCCCCGTGTCTGGGCTGGACAAAACTGGGATTCCCTCTCACAATTTTATTACCCCCCTTTCACACGCTTCTGTTCACTCGACTTTCTTTCCCTTTAGGCAGAAAGTCCTACGTTCGGCTTTCCCCCCTTGCTTTCTCTATCCTACCAGTCACGGCTCGGTGGAGCTAGCAGTAGGTAGAGGTGCGGCTAGAGATTGCTCGAAGAGGTAGGATCAGGCTGCCGTTCAGGTGAAACCCCACACGCACACACTCACTCACGCACTCCCACACTCCCCCTTATTTCAGGGATTTTATTATAATTTAAAGCGGTACTCACCTGTTTTCCAGCAGCTCGTTGAGGGCTAAGCTCAAAAATCTCCCTGTACTACCTTCTTCCTCCCGGGCAGGGTCCGTAGATTTTTCCCTGGACAAAATGGTCCGTGCCGGCTGGGTTCAATCTCCAGGCCCCGTCCGGTCGGCTGGGTTCGTTGGGAGTCCCTTCGTGATTGTCACCAATTGTTAGAAGGGAGGAGAGGTTTCCCCTCCCTGAGGATTCAAATTTCCTGGCTGGGAGAACGTCCCAGGCACGACGAGCCGATTAACGAGTGAAGCGAGCTGCGTGAAAACAGGATTCCTTTATTCTTTTTCAGGAAGACGGATCCACCAAGTGCACGAACCAGCGTTCCTGGGTGAGCTGACATCGTTACAAGGTAAGCATACATTTTTATACTTTTCTGTACAAAGGAAATTCTTTGTTTCTTTTGTTACTTTTGTGTGTCTGGCTTTTGTGTGTGAGTTTGTGGATCGCCCTGTGTTTTCTTATTCTGAATCTTTCCTACTTGAGATTGGGTGGTGTCTTAGTTATTTGATTTCGCGTCCTTTCGTTTCCTTCTGCTTTCATTATTTTTCCTTTTGCCTTAAGCTGATCATGTTGTTATCAATTAAGCCCTTACTCCCAGCTTGGCTCTTATCAGATTGCTGGGGCTATTGATTAAATCTTTTCCTTTTGCTAATCCTCTGCCATCCCTTTTGTTTTGCTCTCCTAGTTTCTGCTGTCTTGATAGTTCCTTTCCTGGCATGTCCTGAGTCTTTTGTGTGTGCCACTTCCCTGGGTCCTCTTTTGTTCCTAAATGGCCCTGATGTTCATGTGTTCTATTTTGGGAAGGTCATTTTCCTATGCCTGTGGCCTTTGCCTTTCTGAGTTGATTATGTCCTACTGGTCCTGGCACTGTCTTGGTGGTGTTCCCCTCCTACAGTACCTTGGCTGTGCGTTCACTGGGGGCAGCCGCCCTTAAGTCCTCATGAGCTCGTCTGAGCTGTGGCCAGGGAACTTAAATAGCAAGGGCTCCTGGAGTGGACATGCATGCCATCATGGCTCACAGAAAGGGTGACTGAATGACCATAAGTTGTCTACTTTTGGACTTGGCCCTGAGATAAGTCCCTGGACAGTGTGGGACTCAAAGGTCAAATCCCAGAAAAATCGAGGTGTGGACAATTTCATCATGGAGGAAGATATTGGAAACAAAAACCAGGCTTCCTCAGGTTGCGTGGCCAAGCTTGACCATCTACAGGATGAGGTGAGACTATTGTGGAGGATGCCCCCAGGGGTTGTAAGGTGTGAAGTCCAGGGTGGAAGGAATACAACACTCTTATGAAGACCCCTGAGAAATAGTCACAAGGATGGGTAATAAATCTCCAGGAGGCAAGGCAAAAAGGGGTAAAATCCCAGATAAAAAATGTAAAACTGGAACAGTAAAAGGAGGGTCTCTGCCGTCAGTGCCCACAGACAGTCCCATAGGACAGGGGTCCCCAACCTTTTGGACCTCAGGGACCACTAAGTTCATAATTTTAAATCCTGTGGACCACTAATACGAATCCAGCACGCCGCTTACTGAAGCGCCTGGACTCCCAGTGATGGGATGGGGTCCTTCAGGCACTCTCCCTCCTCTCTCTTTCTCTCTCTCTCCCCCTCTCTCTCCCACTCATTGTCTCATTCTCTCTCTCTCATCTCTCTTTTTCTCTCTCTATCCCCCTCACTTTCTCTCTCATTCTGATTCTCTCATTCTGATTCTCTCTCTCTCTGATTCTCTTTCATTTTGTCTCTCTCTGATTCTCTCTCTGATTCTTTCTCTCTCTCATTCTCTCTCATTCTCTCTCTGATTCGCTCTCTCTCTTATTCTCTTTCTCTCATCTCATAGGAAAGCCAGTGTCTTGGGGCTGAGAGGAAGTCAAGCATCTCCCTGAGAGACTGAGGTGTGCGGAGCACCAACCAGAGCCAGAAGAAACACCCGCAAGATCCAGCAAAAGACGGAGCAAAGTGAGATCCAGCAAGAGACGATGCTTTGCTCTCGCTTTGGAATATGGAGTGAATCTCCATCCCCCACCCTTCCCTACTCAGGCCAGGCGAGGAGTGACTGGGAAGGGAGGGTGAGGGGCAGGGACAGCCACTGGTGGGGTCAGCCGACAGGAAGCTACAGCAGGGGGAAGAAACAGCCTGGGGTTGCTGCCACCCGTTGCTTCAGCCCGCCTGCACCGCCACCCCCCTTGCACCATTATCTCATTCCGGCCGGCGAGGGCTGCACTGCAAAGTTGCAAGTTGTACGAACCTCCCTCTATGGCAGAGATTTACAGCCCCACTGCAAGCTGCCTGGCCAGTCCCATATTCCAGAGCTCTAGTCACAGGACTGGCCATTGCTCATCCCAGAGCAGCTCCTCCACCTGGGTGTGCCATGGACCACCAAAATTTTCTCGTGGACCACCAGTGGTCCACAGATCACCGGTTGGTGACTGCTGCCATAGGATGTATCTTAGCAAATTTCTGAGAATTAGGAGGGGGGAAATTGGCACGAAAGCTGCTCTGTCAAATTATTGTATGTCAGTGTGGCCCCATGAGAGATTGTCACGACCTGGTGATTTCTGGCCTCCACAAGGGTCAGTGGACAGTCATCTGATCAGGGAATTAAGGACAGTTTTGAAGAAAAAGTAGAGACAGAATGAGATACAATACCTGGATCTTTTTACTAAACTAGGCAACAGTCCTATGTTATTAGAAGAATGTGGGTGTAAACCAGGGGTGAAATTCACTTACCTTCCCTACCAGTTCGCACCTAATCCGCATTTCAACACCTTCCTCTTGACTTCTGGAATCATCCTGTTCCCAAGGAAGGAGGCATTGCCCCTGTGAACACAGACTGTGACAGTGACAGGTGTGCAACCCCTCTGGACATTTATGTTTGAAGCACCTTGGGAGTGGGTCCTCTGGAGTCTGTTAGGAGTCTTGGGATTGTGGGCGTTATACTTGGCAAACAAAACTTGGCTCTGTGGGCAGCCCAGTACTGAGACTACTCCTCCCCAGACCACACCTAATAACTCCCCGCTCCCTGATGTGTTGATTTTGTGATTGGAACTGCATCACTGAATTTTGTTGTTGTTCCCATTGCTGTGACTGTTCTCCTGTGTGTGTGGACTGTCAAACTGAGAATGAGGATTTGGACTGAACTCCTTGAACCTGAACCACAGGAACATCACCCCCGATATTCTAACTGTGTCTTTTGTCAACTGGCAGCCTGGGGGCACACTTATAATGGATGTTTGAGAGGCTCCGGTGTCTATTAAAAAAAACTAACTCCTGGTCTGGCTTCCGGCGCCGCCAGACGGTCCTCCGTGACCGCCGCCCCGTTGCCTGTAAAAGAGCCGCCTTTACATCTGAAAGGCGGCTCGAAAAACTCCATTTCCTGATGGAAATGTGAGTCTGAGTGGGCGGGGGTGGGTAGAGCCCTCTGCGAAGTCCCCAGAGTCTTTTTTAACTCTTGGGGACGGGCAGGTTGGAGCTCCCTATTGTCCCTTGCCGCCGCTCCGGGCATCGAGTGCAATCTGCGTTTTTTGCAGAGCCAGGCGCTGGAACCGGATTAACTAACGAAACTAACAGATGGACTTATTAAAAAAGATGAGACTTGGATTTTGGACCCTAAATCGCAAGTATCCTTAATGAATTTACAAGCATTTTAAAGTGAAAGAGGAAAAAAAAAAAAAAAGCTTTAAAATGGCCGCTGAGGCTTGAGAAGTAGAAGAAAGCTGAAACTAAGAGTCCTTCCATAACAGATACAAAGTAGCGGAATATATACTGTTGGCTACAATTTGAAAGAAAAAGAGTTATTTTAAGTTCCTCTCTTCTTGGAGATTTGTACTTGATCTTGTTTGGGGGGTAAAAAAGAACAGCCTGCTGGAAGGATGGCGTTACTAATGAAATCTGATAGACAAGAAGGGGGGGGTGCTCCCCCACTCACAACTGTTTGAGCAAGTGCTGAGCCTACAGACTTTGCAGAATGGTTTTAATTTAAAAGAACTTATTCAGGAGGAAATGGCAAAATGTTATGAGACTGTGAACCAGAAATTTGAAAATTTAAGGCAGGAAATTAAAGAAATGATACAACAAAAGTATGATAATTTGCAACAAAAGATTGTAAGACTGACTAATGGTTTTTCAGAAATTGTTATAAAGTTGGATACAAATATTAAATTGCTAGAGTCTAAAATGGAGAAAATTGATGATTTGGACAATAAAATATTAAGAATTGAAAAGGACTTAATAAATATTCGAGATAATAGCTCAGAACTAAAGTCTAAAAAGGAAGATGGTCACGAGACTTATAATGCAGAAGATATAAAGCAAGGAATTGAAAGAGAGGTTGTAATGCTGCAATACAGAATTACAGAATTTGCGATCAGAATTAGAGGCTTACAGGAAAATAATAGTGATGATTTAAGAAAAACATCTGCTCAAGTTTTGGCTGGGATCTTAAAGGTTCATCCTGAGGAGGTATTCAGTAAAATTAATAAGGCTTATAGAGTGAATTCCTGGATTGCAAAACAAAGGCAACTGCCTAGAGATGTGGTGATTTACTTTACAGACAAAGAGATAAGGAATGATATTGTGCAAAAATCTTTTAATTCTACTTTACAACTGAATGGGAGAAAAATCTGGATATATAAGAAATTGCCGCCTAAGATGGTAAGAGATAGAAAGAAATTTGGTCTATTGGTGACTGAGTTGAGAAGACAAAATATTCTATTCAGGTGGGATGTCCCAGTGGGTATAATACTGAGATATCAAGGAATAAGATATCAGATAAATACTGTTGAAAAAGCGGAAGAATTTTATCATAAGGTACTTAAAAAGCAAAATCAACAAGAGACAGAAATTCAAGAAAAGCAGAAGGAGATGGAGACAATGAAGAAACAACAAGTTAAAGAGGTCTCCACAGATGAGCCGCTTTTGGATTCTTCTTCAGAGGTCTCAGCTGGATTATTTAATATAAGAGAGGCGGTTCCGGATCCTATTGCAATGATTTGTCAAACCACAAACCAGCATGGAAGTCAATTAGTTGGTATACAATTTACAGAACCAGAAAGATCTCAGCCACAAAAGCAAACCCAACAGGATCAAGTTATACACCAGCAAAACCAAATAGTTGATATACAATCTACAGAAAGGAATTTAGGATGGAGATCCAACCCACAAAAAATCAAGAAAAGAAGAAGTAGGTCTCACAAACATAAAAAATTTTAAACTAAACAACAGTAATGCCAGTTACTTATGAGAGGACTGAATATACGAAAAGATAATTGGCAAAGTATTGGTTTATTTTATCCTGAGGATAGGGCAGATCTCTGCAGTGCTGAATTATTTTGGGATGTGAAAAAGGCCCTAAATTGAATGGTTGGAAACATCTTGTTTGATTTTTGGATTTCTGGATAAATATATTACGTGTATGTCGAGTTATATGGCAAGAGATTTACTGGATTGGGGCACACAGAAGATCTGGTTGTTACCCTATTACGATGGTTGGAATTAATAATCTGGATAAAAGACACCTCCATAAACATTATACGGAATATAATTATAAAGTCACTCGGGTGGTTGTTGGGGGCTTTTTTTGTTTCTTTCTTCCAATATGAAGATATTTGTTACTGATGGGGGCAGATGGTAATTGAAGATTCTGAAAATACTGTTGGAATAAGGATGCGATGTTACCCTAACATGGGTGATGGAATTTATCATCCAATTGAAGGATATTATAGAAGATGTTATATGGATTACAAGCAAAAAGTTTTTTTTTCTTTTAGGATTTTATTTACATAAGGGAATATTCTTCTAGGGGAGTGGGCAGAAGAATAAAGATATTAAGAATAATTATGGTAATTTTGTAGGAAAGTGGGTGGAGATAGGATAGGTTACGGATTGTTTAGTTTAAAGAAAAGGGATATTATGTTTAGATGTGAATGTATGTAATGAAGAGGGGAAGGAAATGGGTAGTTGAACTGAATAAGTGTTAAATTGGGATTTATTGAATAGTATTAGAGTGGAAGTATGCTTTGAAATGTTATATCGTATGGGGGGTAGTAAAAGGGTAGATTATGAGCGGAAATTGTTAAATTGGGAGATATAATAATAATATCATTATGTTAAATCAGGAGTTACTAGATATTGTTATAATAGAATGTCACTTTGAAATGCATATTATAGCATAGTATAAGGGGGGTATGATAATTTTATTAGAAAGAAAGGGTCAGTATATGGAGATGGAGTAAGTGGATAGCAAAGTATGATATAATCTGTTATGAATTTGGGTTTTATTATGAAGAAGTCAAAGGGGAAGGGGGGTGAGGGGGGTTAGGGAGGAGGGGGGGAAAAAGGGGGAAAAATTTGTATTTGAAAAACTTTTTCAATTAAAAAAAAAAAAAAACTAACTCCTGTTCTTGAGGTCCCACTTGTATATTTATCAAGGGCTCTTGGTGGAACCTTAATATCAAGGGTCCCTGACTTCCCTAATCTTCATCCTCATCCATCAGTTGATATACTTTCTGTTCATTTTCTCTTTCTGTTTCCTGATGAAGTTGAGGTTCCTGATTTTCATGCTGAAGAGATCATCTCCCTCTCAGACCTAGACTCATCAGACTACCCTGACTTATTTTCAAATTGGCAGGCATGAGTCCTCTATGGCTTTGTTTGGTGTTTGTGTGTGCCCTGTTGGTGGATAGGGTCCTGAACAACAGCTCAGACTGTTGTGAACATGGCCAGTTGCCTACTCCCACCCAAGAGGAGGGCCCTGGAGCTGTTAGGGATCCTGAGGAGGGAGGAGGAATTAGGGTCCATGGTTTGGGGTCCTCTGCAACACCAAATGAAGAGAGGCCTGAGCCAGTCTGCTCCCCCGTCGCCGCATCTATCATGTCCTTCACCGCACCAAATCCAGTCCATCACCTAAACCCAAACCCAAGTTGGACAGAAGGAAGGATATCATCCGGGGTAAAAAGGGGCCTATGCGACATTTGAGGGAAGGGGACTATATGCTGAACATACTGGACATAGCTCAGAGCCTGGTCAACCAACCTGACCCAACTTTAGCCCAACGATGCTGGTTGTGTTTGTCTGCATCCCCATCGGCATACCACACAGCCCCTGTCATGCCTGAACTCTGGACGAACACCAATGCCACCATAGCCTTTGAGAGAGGCGCCAGATGGAGGGGACCCTGGCAGATGCAAACCTACACGATGACCTCTATGACAGCTTGGTAAAGTTGGGAGTTAGCCACCTTCCCATCATTGGCCCTGTGGCTGTTGGCGTACACCTTCTGGGGCCACCTTTCTTATGCGTCAAAAGGAGTCAGGAACCCCGGGAGAGCACTCCGGTGGGAGAAAGGATGGGGGACCACTGGCAAGGGTGCCAAATGGAACTGACCATAAGCCCTCCTCAGAAAAAGCATGAAGACGTCAAAATCACCCAAAACATTTCCCCTTCCACATACAACCTCTACAGAAACAAGGTCACTTTCTCTGCTCGGCCACAGCTGCACATTACCAAACAGAGAGGCAACTCCACAAAGGGACTGTGAGATTTAAACACCCAAAAAAAATTTATACTCACTAATCCGATAGACAACTCTGATGTACAAACAAAGAGAATTTATTGGAATGTGTTTGCAAAGGCACGCCTCCACGTCTCTTCCCAAGTTGGATTGAGATCGTGAAGCACACTTTTCAAAGTTTCAAATAATGCTGTTATACCTTTCCCCCCAGTATACATCATACCTCCTTCCCCCCAATTCCTGCCTGTTTACATCCTGCGTACGTGTCCAACATGATTCCTTTTGGTTATGGCTTCTTTTATTTACTGATTTCCAATTTCCTGTGTTTTGCAGTGATTGCTTTTGCTAATTTACAACAGGATGCATCTTATTTTTTTCCAGTGCGCTGCTCCTACAATCCATAGATGGGTAATATTCCTCATGTCCTGACAGCAACTGAGTGAAAATTTCTTTACTTCCTTCCTTCATGCTCTGACCACACCCACTTGTCCCATGATCCTCCAGTCTTTTTTCACTCAGTCGCTGACAAGACTGTGATGTTCCTTCGTGCTTGCTTTTACTAGCGTCTTTTTATAGCTACCGTTTAGGCTAGTTCCTTTATTTTTGATTAGTTGGCTCTCGAACAGAGAGCGGAAGATTTAAGCCTGCTGCAGAGGTGCGTGAGGTGGTCCTGGGGCTCCAGGCCACCCCGCACCTCACCGGACCACACGGCTTGCAGCGCGCGGTTTCTGACCCTTTGGGGCGGATCCACCTGGATCTTTTAGCCGCCGGTGTCGGGGTAGAGCAGCTGGTGAGCTGGCTTGCCCTCCCACACCATCCTGTCGCTCTTGCTAGTTGGCGGCTCTGGAGCCTCTGCACGGTCACCGTGTACGCTCTGACGTGATTGCTTCACTGCGCTGAGAGGCCTCACTGCGAGGCGCTTGCATTCCCGCCGTTGCGGCTGCCATTTTGCCATCGGACTGCTGCGGCCGCCATTTTGGAATCGCGGTGGCTGCCATTTTGGATCTAGCTGCGGCCATTTTGGGAGCCTCTGATCGTTCGGCGCCAGCGGAGGAAAGGAATCAGGCGGTGGTGAGCGAAGCGGCGCGTTTTGCCCTGCATACGGCCAGCGCCAGTGGGACCCTTTGGGGCTTCTTGCGGTTAATCCGCTTCACGGAGGCCTTTGTTTCCTGATAACGGGTGGCTGCTCTTCTCTCCCCTCTACCCTGTCATAGGGATTGAGTGTGTGTGGAGGGGTTTTACAGGGGTTGGACACTTTTTACAGTAGTGCCACCCTTGGTGGTACATTACCCCACTGCTCACCCCTTAGTTCGCCCTGGTGATCTATCCCTCGACCTGCCTTACCTCATGGCGGATTCATCTTTATCATCTGACCTGGAGCATGAGGCCAGTCCACCCAGGCCTCCCAAAGCCCACAAGACTGTGTCAGGCAAGTGGGATGCATCATCCAGCCGCAAGTCCCTGCATTCCAAGGCCCCAGCTGCCCTTGAAAAGGACGCCTTACATCGCCACAGGGTGCTTGAACGCCAGTACAACAAAGCCAAGCAGGCTGTACAAGTGTCTCTGGAACTCGGTGCACAGTCTTCCCAACTTGCTCCACCTCTCCAGGAGCCCGTGGTTCAGGGAGGAGCGGTTTCTACTGCCCCACCACCTAGATCGTTGCCAAGCGGTTTGGCTGACACTGGTCCTCCGCTGAGTCTTTCCAAGGGTGTGTCCCTCTCCCTGCCAGATGTCTCAAAGGTTGGGGTAGCTGCATCTCATACTCCGCTTCGGAGACAACCAGAGGCCACTTTTACGCCAACGGCTGCGGGGCTCCACCCAGCTGAAGGTTACTCGTCTGGCGGCCAGTTGGATTTTCAATCTTTGCTGTCTACAGCTTTGTCTTCCTTGCTGGCAGCTGGCATTCAGCAGGCGTCTCTCCCGCCTCCACAACCATCACCTGTACAACCCTTAGTCCATACTCACCTGTTGCAGGAAATGAAACGAGACTAGGCCAAGCTCTCCAATGCAGGAAAAAGTTTATTGTGCACGGTTCAAACAGCCCAAAGGCAAACAAAAAGTCTGAACGCCGATGGCTTCCTCTGGCCATGTATTTATACAGTTTAAAGGCAAAAGTATTACAGAGAGTGATGCATTTCACACGTAGAAGCTGCCCTTTCATCTATCTCTGGGAAAGGAAATAACAAACTTCTTCTCACATACTCAGGTTCTCTGCTCCGGCGCTCAAGACATAACAAAAGGAGATAAGAGGCTAGGAGACGCCTCAAGGGCAATAAGGAAGCAGCACCCCTTATCCAGGGATATGCATGACATTTGGGATGCAATAAACATTAAACAACAGAATGTATCTGTTTAGGGTCAGTTTGCCCTTTTACAATTCTGTACCTACGTCAAATACCGTTTGTCAATTCAGCACCTTGGCACGGAAGAGGCACTTCTGCCTTGACCAAAGATTTGGATTTCTAATATTTGAGTTTTATCCCAATATCGAATCTTAGCCTGGCTTATACCCCCCCTTTGTGACTCATCTGTTTATCCAGACGAGTCACACCATAGGTCCTCTTCTTGCTGGAGCCGTTTGTAATCCCACATAGCCATCACCTGAGCAGTTGTCTTACGTTCCACCAGCAAGGATAGACTTTTAATAGTGTTAACAAACAGAGGTAAAATACATGGGAGAAAAATACACCCCACAGCTATTAATCCCACCAGACCAAAAACGGCCTGCAGGCCAGGTAACTTTGGCCACCATCCTGAAAACATATCCTGTAAATTAAGGCCTTTCCAAGTCTGGACTGGCACATGAGCTATTTCAACCATTTTGTCTGTTATTTCCTTAATAACCTTTCCGCTTTCATCAACGTCTATGCAGCAGTTAGTCAAATTAAACTTTCCACATACCCCTCCTTCCTCGGCTAACAAATAGTCTAAGGCTAACCTATTCTGCATAAGATATGTCCTTGATTTGACACTCTCCCTAGCTAATTGAGTAAGACCTTTTACAGTTTCGTTGGTGATGATTTCAACCACCGCTTGCAGACGAATTAAACGGTTCAGAATGTATATAGGGGTCCGATAGCCATACATGCCATCTTCCGCCCATGTAGCCGGTCCATAAACCTCAATAATTCGCTCTGCAGGCCATTCTTCACTCCCCCAACTACGTTGGTTTCCTCCAACCCTAACTTTTCCTATTGCAGATGTATCTACATGTCTTCTTTGTCTTAAGTTTCCCACCTCATCATATACCGGGACACCTAACACCTGTCAGGTTTTAAGGGGAAGCAAAAAAAATCCAGGCCTAATTAGTCCCAGGACACAGGCTCCACACCAGGATTTAGGTAGGACCCCATATGCCATCTTACCACATATCCAGTATAGCCCATCAGGAGCCAGCCATTCAAGGGTCTGATTATTTGGATCCTTTAAAAAGGATAACCCGTTTACTTTAAACAAGGCCATTTCATCAGTTCCCTCTGTGGCATTAGCTCCTGACCACCATACCTTACTTTCCCATTTTCCTGTACATATGAGGTTTCCTACCTGATGACAGCCTGCCACAATTTTTCCCTGAAAACACACATTCCCTACCAGACTAGTAGTCAATGTCCAGTCTCCATCCTTACCCTTATTATATTTCTGATCCATTTCTAATATTTTGGAATAATTTAATTCCTGGGCTTCCCATGGCCATTTTTCTCCCATGTTAGTTCCTCCACAAACAAAACAATTTGATACATTCAGAGTGTGGGCTATGTCTTCTGCCAATTTGACAAAGGTATTTGTTACATGACTAGGAATTTCGGGTATATTCAGCTTTTCCCTTTTCAGATAATATTACAAGGGGACTTCTTCAGGATTTATTACCAAATAATGTACTAGCACCTCCTCTATAATTTTCACGTCACACTCTACCTTACAGCTTATACATAAAACACAATCAATACAGTGAGTGCAACAACAACACTCACACCCACAATTACAAAACCAACACATTTAAAGAAAATTCTCCTTTCTGTTCTTTTGCATCAAAAGACAGCTTCCAGGGTGTCCTAAGCAGGGACTTCTTTCATCTGTAAGAGGTTCACACTCCGCAGCCGGTTGGGGAAATATTAGGGATCGGAACAACTGAGAAATCAAATGGGCCCTGGTTGTCCACAAAACCATTGCTTATATCTGTAAAACACAATAATCAATAAAGCTACTACCCCAATTACTCAAAGTGCCCACACCCAATTTTCCTCCCACATGGATCCGCAATGATCTTCAATCTCTTGTCAGGATCCAAGTTCCGGACCAATTCAAGAGAGCAGGTGCTCCATCCTCTTTTTAGCTTACAGCGGGTTACATCAGCAGATATACATCAAGGTAACCTATATATAAAATACAAAAGCTTTCTTTAAGCACATTCAAATGTCAGTTTTGTTGGATGTTGTTTGCCCACGGACAGTTTCCAGCCGGTGTCAGCTGCTGCCTTGACTCGTGTCCGATGGATCCATGATTTTGATTCTGCAATCTTAATAGCAAGTGGAGAAGTCATAATACCAATAAAAGATCCCTTCCATCTTCCACTTAGTCCCCAGGTTCAAATGAGTGACATTAAGTTACTAATCTAGGGGGTACTTATTCCATCACATATTGTTGGAATCTCTCAATTTGCTTATTAAGTTCTTGTACCATCTCCATATTCCAACCCCCCCCCCCCCTTTACGACCTAAATCAGGCCACCTAACATACATATTTACCTTATTTTACCATATTTACATGGTCGGGTGGAATAAACCTCCAATACCTGTAAACAATCATGCTCAGAAACAGACTCCATAGGCAACAAAGTTGCTAGATTTAATCGGTTGGACACCACCAGACGCACCTGTGGATTCTCACTCCTAATTGCCTGATATTTTGTCAGCCTTTGCCCACTAATCCACAAATGTCCCTTAGTATCCAACACAGACTGCTCCTCATGAGGGGAGTGCATGAGTATAGGACAAGAAAAAGTAAGTTTATTACAATTCTGAATCAATTCTGCACTTGCAGCCAGCACCTTCAACCAGTGGGGCCAGCTTTTTAGCCCCCCCTTTCCACTCAAGAGGTTCCACATTGGCTCCTTTGGTGGCTGCATACAAAGGTGCTGCCATCAAAGCAAAGTTAGGGATCCAATTACGGCAAAAGCCAGCTAATCCTAAAAAGCTTCTCAGTTGTCTTTTTGGTTCGGGGTCCTGCCAGCATTAGGACCGCCCTTTTCCGCTCTGGTCCTAAAGCTCGATGACCCTTATATCGTATCCCAAATATCTAACTTTCCTTTTCACCAATTGAGCTTTCTTTCTTGATATCCAATAACCACACTCTAGTAACAAATCTAACATCATCGTGCATTCATCTTAGTATTCTCCCATCATAAATCCTCTGTCAGTCCTGTTGATCCAAACATCATCAACATATTACAGTATTGTGTCTCCTGGTTATTGAGGCACATAATACTGTAAGTCTCTAGCTACCGCTATTCCAAACAATGTGGGGGAAGTCTTAAATTCCCGAGACAGCCGAGTCCCATTATATTGCATTTTCATTCCTGTATAAGGATTCTCCCACTCAGAATGCAAACCGTGGCTGGCTTACGGGGTGAATGGGAATTGGAAAGAATGCATCCCTTAAATTAATAACAGAAAACCACTCAGCCCGGGGTGGAATTAAACTTAACAGGGTATATGAATTTGACATGGCCAGGTGTAAAGTTACTGTGCCCCGGGCTGTAAGACCCATCTAACTGTTTAATTGGGATAATTGGAGTATTCCAGGAGGACTAAATAGGCACCAAAAACCCCGCTTCCAAATCTCTGAATGCTTTCATAAATAGCACAAATAGCTTCCCAAGAAACAGGACGCTGCCTTATACTCACAGACTCCACTCCAGGTTTTAGTTCCACCACTGGAGGGTGGTGAGCTGCAAAACCCGGCAGGTTATCCTCAGCGCACATCAAACAAACTCCACTTCTCCCCCTTCTCTCTCTTCAACCTGTCTCCCTATCATCAACCTCCAAATCTCCTCCAGGGAATGCCTTATAGTCATTTTCTGACTGCCTTCATCAAAAGAACTTGTTGCCCCTAATTTACTCAGCAGATCCCTGCCTAACAACGGAATAGGGCACTCAGGGATGTACAAAAATTCATGCTGGATTTCAGCTCCTTTAAAATCACACATCACAGGCTTTAGGATCTGCCATCCCATAATCTGTCCTGATACCCCCTGAACCTGGATTTTACGTGATCCAGGGGCTGCAATCTGCTCATTTACAACTGATCTTCCTGCTCCCATATTTACCAAAAACGTTCTGTACTGACCCCCTATTTTCATTGTAACTAATGGCTCAGGCGGGGGTTCTTCCAAGCCTGGTCCCCCTCAATCTGACCAAGTCATGTCTGCCAATCCAATACTTTCCGCTTTCTGCTGCCCTGCGCCCTCTCCAAATCCTCTACCAAAACCCCAACCTGAACTTGTCTGTCCAACCTTCTACTCAAACCTCTCCTCTGTCCTCGCTCTCCCCTTCTCCCAGAGAGCTGCCCACGCATCCCTGACCCAAAATCCGCTCTTCTCATCCCTCTACTTCTCACCATCTGTCTTGGGCATTCCTTTTCCCAAGTAATTTTATTTCTAGACCACCCTTCTCCCGAAGGACTCAGGGCGGTGTACAGCCTATTTTGTTTAAAAAAAAACAAGACAAACACCAATTTAAAATAATTAAAATATTAAATGGATTCGGCTCAATTTAAAACCCCAGAAATTTAAAACATCCAATGTAAAATTATGTTGCTAACCCAGCCTGGCGAAGCAACAGGATCTTGAGTACAGGTTTAATTAAGCGTTGTTAAACCTCCAAAAATTTCCAGAAAAGAAAAAATAAAAATAAAACGTATTCAGAGCAGAAAGGAAAATGTATCTGCATAGCTTTCATATGTTAATGAAAGAGGCTTCACAGAAAGAGGAGGAGGGGTGGGGGGTGAGAGAAAGGAGAAAAAAAGTTTTAAAAGAACAAAAAGCATCTCTTTTCCTGTTTCTCCCCTTCAAAGGAAGGGGGGGAGAGAAAAAAAACCCTTGCATCCCACTTCGCAGTGCCCCTGCCAACAAACCAGCCTTTTTATTCATCCGTGCCTCCTGCTCTTTCTTCTCCACCTACAGCCCCCACAGCCTCCAAATCATCATCATCATCATCATCTTCATCCTCCCCCTCTCCCTCACTCTGACTGCTACCTCTAGGCGAATGATTCCCCTTGACTTTTGACTTCACGCCATGATCACTCATACGCCTCTGATTTCCTCCTCCGCTCCCTCCAGCAGCCCCCTTACTTTTCCTGCCTGCTCAGATACACATAACCCGACTGTTTCAGCCCTACATTGCAATAAATCCTCAGCTTTTTTCAACAGGGCTCTCACCCATTGATCAATATATTGAAATTGATCAGGATATTTATCCTGATTCACTACAATCATTCCCCACAACTTATCCACTTTCTTCCCTTAACCATCCCTGAGGGGGGCCAGCCCATCTCCCATTGTGGCCACACATGTTTACATAAGAATTGTAATTGATCCTTTGATCCTTTCGAATAGGAAGGGTTTATTATTTATTTATTTATTTATTCGATTTGTATACCGCCCTACTCCCGAAGGACTCAGGGCGGTGAACAGCCAAACAATAAAATAACATAGACATAAAAAATTTAAAAACCAGATAAAATCAAATTAAATTATTTTGGCCCAGACAGATTAAAACACCCCAATAATTTAAAAACAGATTAAAATTTACATATTTAAAAGGGAAGAGATTAGGCCAAGCCCGCCTGCTGGAATAAAAAGGTCTTCACAGCGCGGCGGAAGGTGCGCAGATCCGGGATCCTCCGTATCTCCGGGGGGAGCTCATTCCAGACGGTAGGTGCCCCCACAGAGAAGGCTCTCCCCCTAGGGGTCGCCAGCCGACATTGTTTGGCTGACGGCACCCGGAGGAGTCCCTCTCTATGAGAGCGGACTGGCCGGTGGGAGGCTATTGGTGGTAGTAGGCGGTCCCGTAGATAACCAGGTCCTAAGCCATGGAGCGCTTTAAAGGTGGTAACCAAAACCTTGAAGCGCACCCGGAAGACCACCGGGAGCCAGTGCAGCTCGCGCAGGAGAGGTGTCACATGGGAGCGCCACGTCGCTCCCATTACCACCCGCGCGGCCGCACTCTGCGCCAGTTGGAGCCTCCGGGTGCTCCTCAAGGGGAGCCCCATGTAGAGAGCATTGCAATAGTCCAGGCGGGAGGTGACGAGGGCATGAGTGACCGTGCGTAACGAGTCCCGATCCAGAAAGGGACGCAACTGGCGAATCAGGCGAACCTGATGAAAAATCCTCCCGGTCACGGCCGTCAAGTGCTCTTCTAAAGACAGCCGTGAATCCAGGAGGACGCCCAAGTTGCGAGCCCTCTCCGTGGGGGCCAATGATTCGCCCCCAATAGTCAGTGATGGCGTCAACTGCCTATATCGGGACGCCGGAAACCACAGCCACTCGGTCTTGGATGGGTTGAGCCTGAGCCTGTTCCTCCCCATCCAGATCCGTACGGCCTCCAGGCACCGGGACATCACTTCAAGGGCATCGTTGGGGTGATCCGGGGTGGAGATGTACAGCTGGGTGTCGTCAGCGTACTGATGGTACTCCACCCCGAAACCACGGATGATCTCGCCCAGCGGCTTCACATAAATGTTGAACAGGAGAGGCGAGAGGACCGACCCTTGCGGCACCCCACATATGAGGGGCCTCGGGGTCGACCTCTGTCCCCCTGTCAACACAGACTGCGACCGGTCAGAGAGAAAGGAGGAGAACCACCGCAACACAGTGCCTCCCACCCCCAACTCTTCCAACCGGTGCAGCATGATACCATGGTCGATGGTATCAAAAGCCGCTGAGAGATCTAACAGGACCAGGACAGAGGAGCACCCCCTGTCCCGAGCCCTCCAGAGATCATCAACCAACGCGACCAATGCCGTTTCCGTGCTGTACCCGGGCCTGAAGCCCGACTGGAACGGATCCAGATACGTCGTTTCATCCAGGTGCTGGGGGAGCTGTTGCGCAACCACACTCTCAACAACCTTCGCCACAAAACGAAGGTTGGAGACCGGACGATAATTTACCAACATTGCCGGGTCCAGGGAAGGCTTCTTGAGGAGAGGCCTCACCACCGCCTCTTTCAAGGCAGCAGGAAAGACACCCTCACCCAACGAAGCATTTATAATCCCCTGGAACCAGCCTCGTGTCACCTCCCGAGAAGCCAGCACTAACCAGGAGGGACACGGGTCCAATAAACAGGTGGTCGCGTTCAGTCTACCCAGAATCCTGTCCACGTCCTCAGGGGTCACAGGATCAAACTCATCCCAGATAACATTCTCAAGACCTGCCCCAGTCCCTCCCCCTGAGACTACCCAGTCGGAGTCCAGATCTTCCCGAATCTGAGTGATTTTGTCATACAGATACTGAACAAAATCCTCGGCTCTACCCTCCAAGGGGTCCTCCCGCGCTTCCTGGTGAAGCAGGGAGCGGGTCACCCTAAACAGGGCGGCCGGGGCGATTATCTGATGACGCAATAAGAGCAGCAAAATAGTTACATTTCGCTGCTTTTATTGCCACTAGGTAATTCCTAATATGAGATCTTACCAGTGTCCGGTCAGATTCAGAAAGACTGGCCCTCCAACTGCTCTCTAGGCATCTTTTCCGGCGCTTCAACTCCCTCAGCTCCTCAGTGAACCAAGGAGCTAAATGAGATCGGCGCCGGGTCAGAGGCCGCAAAGGCACGACTCGGTCCAGAGCTCCAGCGGCCGCCCTATCCCAGGCGGCCACTAGGTCTCCAGTCGAGGCGTGTGCCAGAGCCTCAGGGAATGGCCCAAGCTCCATCTGGAACCTATCAGGTTCCATCAGGCGCCATCAGGTTGCTAAAATACTTGTCAAAACCTTTTAACATGCATGCCAACGGAGTATTTGGCACGCTCTGAACCCCACACATTCTATCACACTGCCGTCGACTCGTAGCCACGGAAACTCACAGCCACTAACGAGAAATGCGACAGCTTAACCACCCACACAACCTGACACGGACTTCGTTAGGGTAACTACCCCGAGTCCAAGGGATTGATCAAATCCCTTCTTCTGCCTTCAAATGAGGCAGGTACAATTCTTTTACAATATACTCACTTAAAACGCTCCCACTCCGTAGATTCCTGGCCAGGAATTTGTTCAGACCACCTTTCCTGCACCGCAGGGTTCTTGGACTCGATCAGAGCACCGTCGGGGCCATGGGGGTATCGCTGCTGTCTCCCGGAGACGTATATCTGCGGCGCCTGGAGAATGTTCAGGAGCGACCTCCCGATGGTCCCGAGGGGTCGAAACGGTCCTCAGCGAAATATCGCCTTGCACCTAGTCCCGGCGGAGTCGCCAGCTGTTGCAGGAAATGAAACGAGACTAGGCCAAGCTCTCCAATGCAGGAAAAAGTTTATTGTGCACGGTTCAAACAGCCCAAAGGCAAACAAAAAGTCTGAACGCCGATGGCTTCCTCTGGCCATGTATTTATACAGTTTAAAGGCAAAAGTATTACAGAGAGTGATGCATTTCACACGTAGAAGCTGCCCTTTCATCTATCTCTGGGAAAGGAAATAACAAACTTCTTCTCACATACTCAGGTTCTCTGCTCCGGCGCTCAAGACATAACAAAAGGAGATAAGAGGCTAGGAGACGCCTCAAGGGCAATAAGGAAGCAGCACCCCTTATCCAGGGATATGCATGACATTTGGGATGCAATAAACATTAAACAACAGAATGTATCTGTTTAGGGTCAGTTTGCCCTTTTACAATTCTGTACCTACGTCAAATACCGTTTGTCAATTCAGCACCTTGGCACGGAAGAGGCACTTCTGCCTTGACCAAAGATTTGGATTTCTAATATTTGAGTTTTATCCCAATATCGAATCTTAGCCTGGCTCATACCTGTCTATGAGGGCTCCTTCTCCCCCTCGCAAAGAGTCGGTCTCCTCCATTGACTTCGAGCAGGGCGAGGACTGCCCTGAGGATATCAAGTTTTCCGAAGACGAGGGCTTGCTACCGGATGCCCCGGCCTTTACAGGACTTTTTAGGCCAACATTGTTCAAATCTCTTCTGCACAAAGCCCAATTGACAACAAACCTTGGAACGGGTGACACTTCCCTCGGAGGGTCTCAGCCGGAGTCAGGCCCTCATGATTCATTTTTTCGTTTATCCAAGCCGGACAAAGATTTTATTCCTTGTCCCCAGCTCTTTTCAGAGGTGATTTGCAATCCGTGGTCTCAACCAGGGTCACTAACAGCACCCAGCAGTCAAGACAAGAGACTTTATTGCGCTGCTCCTGAATTGGAGCAGCTTCTTACATTACCGACTGTAGACGCTCCTGTCGCAAGTCTCTCGTCGACATCTGTGCTCTCAACAGATTCCATGGATGGCCTCAAGTCTGAGGACTGAAAAACCGAATTGTCATTCCATAAGGCGCATCAGGCGGCTGCCTGGGCAATCAAAACAGCGACGGCGACATCGTTCTTCAACAGAGCGGCACTTATCTGGCTATGGCAGCTTCAAGAATGGCTTCCCCCAGAGGAAACCAGGTGGCACCAGGACATCAACAAGATTGTGGCTGCCACCAAATATTCAGCGGACACCTCATTAAATTCTGCTAAGTTCGCTTCACGGGCTCTGGCCTCCACCGTGACATTGTGTCGCCTATTCTGGCTCAGCAACTGGAAAGCGGATGCCAAGGCTAAATGGAAGCTAGTGGCGGCCCCGTACGAGAGCACCAACCTTTTTGCGACCGCCTTGGATCCTCTTTTGATAGAGGATAAGGACAAATGCAAAATCCTCCCGTCCTCGTACTGTAGGCCAGAGCACCGTTACACCCCGTACTCTCAACGGCAGCCCTTTCGGGCCTTTTCAGGACCTGGGGGGGTCCTTCTCTCAATGTTCTTCCTTCCACGGTGGCAACCGTTTCCAGGATAGACAACACTTCCAAGATCGTGGCAGATCCCAGTCCTCAGCCAAAAGACCGACTAGGGGGTCTGGATACAAGCCCTTTCACAGAGGCAAGTGACGCCCGGTCGTCGGGCCCCATCGGCGGTTGTCTCCAGCTCTTTCACCACCAGTGGGAACAGTCGACTTCGGATACATGGGTTTGCCGCACCGTAACGGATGGACTTTTGATTGAGTTCATCGGCTGCCCCCCTCAGAGGTTCATTCGTTGTCCAATTCTGACCTCGCCCAACAAGAAGCTTCTAATGGATGAGGAGATTAATCATCTTTTGACCATCAGGGCAATAGAACTGGTTCCCTTGGATCACCGCGGCACCGGTTTCTATTCGGTCCTGTTCTTGGTGCCCAAGAACTCGGGGGGCTGGAGGGGGATTCTAAATCTGAAGCACCTGAATCGGTCGGTCTGCTATCGCAGATTCAAAATGCACTCCCTCCGCTCGATCCTAGGGGGTGTAAGGAAGGGGGACCTCTTGCAGTCTGTGGACCTCCGGGAGGTGTAACTCCATGTACCGATTCATCGGCAGTATCTGAGGTTCAAGTACGCGGGCTGTCATTACCAATACTGTGCCATGCCCTTCAGGCTCTCCTTTGCCCCCAGAACCTTCACCAAATTGGTGGCGGTGGTGGCGGCGACGCTGCGGGGCATCCCTGTTCGAGTCTTGTGTTATCTCGACGACATTCTGGTCCTCTCCTCTTCTCTGAACCAGGCGAGCCACGACATGGAGCTTGTGATATCCGCTTTCCAACAGCATGGATTCACAATCAACATCGACAAGAGCCAATTGGTCCCGTCCACCCGTCTCCTCCACCTTGGGGCGGTGATAGATTCAGCCAAGGGGCAGGTGTTCTTGTCTCCAGACAGGGTCCAGAGCATCTCAGATTCGGTCGTCCAGGTGCTGGCCCAGAGGTCCGTCACCCTACTGCTCCTGTCGCAACTGTTGGGGAAGATGGTTTCGTGTTTTGCCATCGTCCCCTGGGCTTGCAAGCACTCCTGGCCATTACAATGGTTTCTCCTCCCCTTTCAATGGACAGGACGCAGCACATCACTTCGCAAGGTGGCCCTACCTCCTCAGACTCATCTCTCCCTCCACTGGTGGAACTCACCGGCTCTTCTTTGAGGCTGCTGTTTTCTGGAACTGAACCGTCTGGTTCTGACCTCGGACACCAGCCTCCATGGTTGGGGCGCACATCTCCTCAACCAGGTGGCACAGGGTCAGTGGTCTCCGTCCGAGAGGTTGAGCAGCATAAACCTACTGGAACTCAGGGCGATCCTGTTGACTCTTCAGTGATTTCGATCCACGTTGGAAGGCCGTCACGTCTTAGTCCTCACAGACAAAATATCAGCCAAAGCGCACGTGAACCGGGAAGGAGGCACGCGCTCAAGATCGCTGATGCTCGAGGCAGAGAGGTTGTTCAGTTGGGCAGAACGTCACCTCCTATCCATCACAGCGGACCACATTTCCGGATTGGCCAATGTCCACGCAGACTGGCTAAGCAGGGAACAGATCGACCCTGTAGAGCGGCAGCTTCACACTCATCTGTTCCGGGAACTCACACTTCGGTTCGGGATGCCGGTCATCAACCTGTTCGCCAGTCACCTGAACTCACAACTTCCACGCTTCGTGTCCCGCTATCTGCACCCGATGGCGGAGGACTGCAATGCCCTCAGGCGCCCGTGACCATCAGGCCTGTTGTATGCATTTCTGCCGATTAACCTCATCCCGAAGGTCATCCAAAAACTTCTTGCAGAAAATGCCGAGCTTCTTCTAGTGGCTCCCAATTAGCCATGAAGGCCATGGTACGCTGATCTCATGGCGCTCTCCATGACTCACCCATGGGTAATTCCTCCGCATCGGCTCTCTCTGTGCCAGGGGGTCATCAACCACCCGGACCCTCAGTGGCTCCAGTTGACCATCTGGCACTTGAGAGGGTCATCATGCGGAGGGACCCGCCTTTCAGATGAGGTGATTGGGATGATTCAGGCTTCTAGGCGGCCATCGACTTCCCGTATTTACAAAGCATCATGGCGGGCCTTCTGTGACTGATGTTCCGAGCACCGGGTTGATCCAACATCGGCTGAGGTTCCCGAAGTTCTCAAGTTTCTCCAGGCTGGTTTGAGGAAAGGACTCGCGCCTTCTACATTACAAAGGCAAACTGCGGCTTTGTCCACCATCCTGTCCTGCGCACCCTATCAGTCCTTATCACATCACCCGCAGATTAAAGGGTTTCTCCACGGCGCAACGAATTTGTGTCCACCTACAGTGCATTGTTATCCCTCCTGGGATCTCACGCTGGTGCTACAAGCGCTCACCGAACCACTGTTTGAGCCGCTGGGTTCCATTGCTCTCAAGTTCCTGTCATTCAAGGTATCTTTCCTCCTCGCCATCACATCAGCCAGGAGGGTTTCCGGGCTGTCGGCGCTATCCATCAGGAAGGATCTCTGCATCTTTCATGCCAATTCTGTTGTCCTGCGTCTTGACCCCTCATTCATGCCAAAGGTGAACTCCCTATTCCACCAGACCCAGGAGCTCGTCTTGCCGGACTTTTGCCTGTCTCCTTGGCACCACCGTGAACGTCGTTGGCATAAGCTGGATGTGAGGCGAGCTCTTCGTCACTACATTCATCGCACCGCTTCCTTTAGACGGACTGAGGCTCTTCTGGTGTCGTTTCACCCGGCATCCATGGGGTTGAAGGTTTCCACTTCCATGGTGGGCCGGTGGATCAAGGCCTGCATTTCCACTGCCTATGAAGTGAAGGCCAAGCCCCTGCCGGGCAGGATTCTTCCGCATTCTACTCGTAGTGTGGCTACAACTGCCACTTGGGCTACGCAGGCTTCTGCCTTGGATATCTGTCGAGCGGCCACATGGTCATCGATTTCGCCCTTTATTCGCCATTATAAAATAGACGTTTATGCCTTGGCTGAGGCTTCCTTTGGCCGGAGGGTGTTACAGAGCGTTCATGTGGACCAGGGGTCTGGGAGCAGTCAGCGTCCCGCCCAGGGGACTTAAGCTTGGGTATATCCCATCTATGGATTGTAGGAGCAGCGCACTGGAAAACAGACGTTGGTTTACCTGATGTCCCTTTTCTGGGTGCTGCAACTACAATCCATTCCCTACCCCTGTTGGCTTCCTGCTCCGGAGCTGGGGTGACCGGATTTTACTGACTTGTCTATACAGTTTTTCTTGTCTATCAGGTGGCTGCGCCTTCGTGTCAAAAGACTGGAGGATCATGGGACAAGTGGGCGTGGTCAGAGCACGAAGGAAGGAAGTAAAGAAATTTTCACTCAGTTGCTGTCAGGACATGAGGAATATTACCCATCTATGGATTGTAGTCGCAGCGCCCAGAAAAGGGACATTCAGGTAAGCCAACGTCGGTTCTCACCCTTTGTGGATGAACTTTCTTGAACATTTTGGTCAAGCTGACACATAATAATTAACCTTTTTCCTGTGGCTTTTCCTTTGCCTTGTTACTGAGGCTTTGCAATAGAGCCTTTATAATTTCTTTTATGCAATTAATACATTCTATAAAAGAGTAACTTTTAATCTTTTCTTACAATCCACCCTTTTCTTTTCTTACAAATTTTACTCTTTTATACCTTTATTCCTAAAGTATCTCATAATATTGTTCTTTTTCTTCAAAGCCTTTTGTTATTAAGTTTTTACATTCTGAGTTTTCCCCCACCTTTTTCTGCTTTTCTATTTTCATCACCAACATCTATTCTTTCTTCCCTGTGTCAATTGATTTAGCAATTAATGTCATACTACCAATAGTTCTTTGTACCATTATTTGGATGAGAGGGATCAAACATGGCAACATCATCAAGGCCAGGAATCCCAAACCAGCAAATTTGATTAATTCCTTCCAGTCTGAGAACCATCCTCCAAACCAACTGCTTACTCCATCTATATTCAATCCTTTCCAGGTTTGGATGGGGACATGGGCCAACTTTATCATTCTATCGGTTATTTCTTTCACCACTTTTCCACTTTCATCTATCTCAATGCAACAGTTACTCAAATTGAACTTTCCACACACACCTCCTTCTTGAGCTAGCAGGTAATCTTTTTTTTTTATTTAAAATTTATAATTTTATTAAAACACATATTTGACTTTTACACAACATACAACATATAAATATCTTATCATTTTTAAGCGTTGTTTCTTAGTGGTCTTCCATTTGTTATTTTATTCTTCTTCCCCTATATCTTAGTCTAAAACTCCTTCTTCCCCTCGTTTTCCTTTTTTTTTCCCCCTTCCCTTCCCCCTATGGAGATCTATGTATTTTCATTATATCTTTAATATTATGCATTTCTACATTCCTGTTATATACATTTTTATTCCTCTCCATACATTTGTTATATATATATTTTGTACTTCTAATCTTCTCTTCTTATCATTATTGTTCTTTATTTCTAGTCTCGAGCCATTTATACCATTTATTCCATATTCTATAATAATCTGTCTCTTCTTTTTCCTTAATTTCTTTTGTTAATCTCTCCATCTCCGTGCATTCTAAAATCTTATCTATCAGTTCTTCCTCCATTGGGATTCTTTCCTGTTTCCAATTTTTTGCATATGTTATTCGTGCTGCTGTCAAGATGTGTAGCATCAAATATTTTATTTCTTTGGAATATGGTTTTGTAAAAATTCCTAACAAGAATGTTTCTGGCTTCTTTTCTATTTGTTGTTCTGTTATTTGTTCTATCCATTTCTTAATATTTGACCAAAATTTTTTTGCTGCCGGACAAGTCCACCATAAATGATAATATGTTCCTTGGGATTTCTTACAATTCCAACATGTTGCACTATTGTTCGGGTGTATCTTTGCCAGTCTTGTCGGTGGCAGATGCCATCTATAAAACATCTTCAGCTAATTTTCCGTGTATGCCGCCGATAGTGTTAATTTTGCATTCACTTGCCACATTGTTTCCCACTTCTCCAAATCTATTGTATAATTAAACTTTTGCGCCCATTTGATCATTGTATTCTTCACTGTTTCCTCCTCCATTTTATATTGTAGTAAAAATTTATAAGTTTTGCTAATTAGTTTTTCTTCTGATTCTGATATAATTTTGTCTAATTCCTGTTTCTCCCTTTGAATTTCATATGTTTTTGTATGTTCATTATATTTAGATTGGATTTGTGTGTAGGTCCACCAGTTGATTTCTCTGTTTAAGTCCGTTTCCAACTCTTGTTTTGGTTTCAATTTTCCTTGTTGTTCTATTAAGTCTTTATATCTTATTACTTTTTAAAGTTGTGTTAAATTTGGATGTCTTACTGCTTCTAATGGTGAGAGCCAAATCAGTATTTTCGTGTAGTGCTGTTTTTTAATTTTTAACCAGGTTTGTAATAGCGCATTCCTTATTATATGTCTTTTGAAATAGGTATGTGTTTTGTGTTTTCCATCCCAGAGAAATGAATGCCAACCCACTTGTATTTCATGCCCTTCAATTGTTAGTATTCTATAATTTTTTAATTTGATCCATTCTTTTAACCAGGATAAACCAGCCGCTTGATAATAAATTTCCCATTCTGGGAGTGCTGTTCCTCCTCTGTCTTTTGTGTCCTGTAGTAATTTAAGTTTAATACGTGGGCGCTTCCCCTGCCATATAAATTTGGATGTTATTTTATTCAATATTTCAAAAAAAATTTTTTTCCCAATTTTATTGGTATAACCTGAAATAAAAATAAGAGTTTTGGTAAAACGTTCATTTTAATGGTAGAGATCCTTCCCATTAGTGATATCTGTAAATTTCTCCAATTGTCTAAATCTTTCTTTATCTGTATTATTTTCTTTTATTGACGAACTTCTTGCCGATAGCCAAATCCCTAGATATTTTATTTTCTTAGTTGTTTGAATTTGTGTAATGTTCTCCAACTCTTTTTCTTGTTCCTTTGTGAGATTTTTTGTCATTAATTTTGATTAAATTTGATTTATTTTTAATCCTGCCACTTCTCCAAATTCTTCTAATTTCTTAAACAGTTTTGGTGCTGACTCTAGTGGTTCTTCTACTATAAACACAAGATCGTCAGCAAAGGCCTGAACCTTGTATTCTTCTCTCCTTATCTTTAGCCCTTTAATTTCTTGGTCTTCTCTGACCTTTTTTAAAAGGATCTCCATTGTTAAGATATAAAATAGTGGAGAGAGTGGGCATCCCTGCCTCACCCCTTTTGTTATGCCGAATTGGTCTGTGGTATCATCATTCATAATTATTCTTGCCGTTTGTTTTGTATAAATTTTCCCTATAATTTTTTCAAATTTTGTCCCAAATTGCATAATTTTTAGTTGCCCCATTAGAAATTTCCAATTTAAATTATTGAACGCTTTTTGGGCATCAAGGAAAATCAGTGAAGCTTGTTTTTCCGGAAGTGATTTGTAATACTCTAATGTGTTTATTATTATTCTCATATTATTCTTGATCTGTCGGCCTGGCAGAAATCCATTTTGGTCCGAGTGTATATAATTATTTAATACTTTTTTTATTCTTTCCGCTATAATTACTGCAAATATCTTGTAATCTGTATTCAGCAAGGAGATTGGTCTGTAATTTTGAATTAACTGGTGGTCCATATCTTCTTTGGGTATGATAGTAATTATTGCCTCTGTCCAGGTTGTCGGAATTTTTGCCTTCTCCAAAGCCTCATTATATAGTTCTAACATGGTTTCTCCCAATATTTCCTGTACGTTTTTGCATAATTCCACCGGTAGCCTGTCTGGCCCCGGTGTTTTATTGTTTTTTTGTTTTTTCAGTGCCAATTCAAATTCAAGTTTAGTTATCGGTCTATTTAATATTTCTCTTTGTTCTTCTGTGATTGTTGCCATTTCTGATCCTTCTATATATTGTTTTACTTTTTCCTCCTCTACTTCTTCTTGTTTGTATAATTTTGAAAAGAATGTCTGATCATTTCCTTTTTGGCTTCTCTTCTATATTGAATTTTCCCTTTTTCGTCTCTGAGTTGGTAAATCATTCTTTTATCTTTTTCTTTTTTCAATTTATATGCCAACCATCTGCCTGTTTTATTCGCAAACTTAAAATAGTTTTGTTTTGCCATTTTTATTTTCTGGGCTATTTCTTTTTGATTTATCAAATTTAATTTATGTTTAATTATATTCCATTCCTCTTTTATTTTTTTTATTTTGAGGATGTTTTTGTAGTTTATATTCTGTGTTTTTTAATTCTTCATATAGTTTGTCTAGCTGTTGTCTCCTCTCTTTACTTTTCTTCCCTATATATGCAATCATCAGTCCTCTTATGTATGCTTTTGTTGTATCCCAAGTATTCTGTAAGGAAGTATCCTCTTTTTTATTTATCTTTAAAAATAATTCTAATTCCTTTTCTAGCATTTGTTTAAACCCTTTTTCTTTATATATTTTTTGATTCATTGTCCATCTCCTAAATCTTTTTTTCCCCTTCCATTTTATAAGTATTGGGTTGTGATCCGCCCATTCATTTACTCCTCTCTCTATTTTTTCTACCCCTGTCCTAATATCCGCCGTCATCCAAGCCATATCGATTCTAGACCAGGATTGGTGTGGATGAGAGTAAAATGTATATTGATTCGCATCTTCATGTGTTTCCCTCCAAACATCTCTCAGATTTATTTCCGCAGCCATATTGAAGAATTCTTTTGGCAGTGTTTCTTTCTTTTTCTTATTTTTCTTACCATTTTTGTAATCTTTTTTGGCATCTACTATAGCGTTATAATCTCCAATTAGGCATATATCATCATATTCTAATTCTAATATTTTTTTGTGTATTCCTTTAAAATATTCCTGTTGATTTTGGTTAGGGGCATATATTACTACTAATAGTGATTTTTTCTTTTCTACTTCTAACTCAACCATCACAGTTCTTCCTTCCTCGTCTGCATATATTAATTTCGATTCTATCCTTTCTTTTACATAAACCGCTACTCCCCTCTTTTTTTTTCTTTTTTTTTTTGCATCAGAGATGTATATAGTTTTCCTAATTTTGGGTTTTCTAATATTTTTTGGTATCCTTTTTTGATATGTACCTCCTGGAGGCATATCACATCCGCTTCTAATTTTTGTAGTTTTGTAAATGTTTGTGTTCTTTTCTTCGGTGCATTTAATCCATTTATATTTACCGAGAGAAGTTTGATTGCCTCTTCCATTGCCTAGTGTAGCTGTTTTTTGGTGCGTCTTGTCTCCATCCGTCTTTTTGCTTTTGCACCTTCTCTTTCCTCTCGTTCTTTTTCTTGACTCTCTCTTACTTCTTTCTCTTGCTCCACTTCTTCTATTTGCTCTTCCTCCTGGCTTCTACTTTCTGTTTCTTCTTTACTTTCCTGTTCCTCTTCCTGTGTAAAGTGCAAGTTATAGAATTCTCTTGCTTTCTCTGGTGTGTCTACTTTATACTTTTTGTCTTGCCATGTGATTAAAATCCCATCTGGTGTTAGCCATCTAAACATTATTTTATATCTGATCTATTGGGTTGTTAAGAACTGGTATTGTTGGCATTGGTTTCTAATTCTTTGAGGTATTTGCTTTAAAATTATGATTTCCTTACCCTTATATGTCAAAGTTTCTTCTCTTGATTTTCTGTAGACTTCATCTCTAATTGCTCGTTTTTTATTTTCAAACAAAAACAACATAAAAACATCATCCTTTCACACAATTACAGACAGTGTTTCGGTCGGTTAAAATCCTTTCATGCTCCCAAAATCTTCAAAATATCAATATATGACACATGTTTCTTTTCCCCTAAAAAAACCCAAACTTTTACACATTTTATCTTAATTTCATTTCATATATCATATTTCATCTCCATGTTTTATTATCTATCCATTGATAAAATGAATCCCATATCAAATAATATTGTTTATCTTCCTGTTCTCTTATTTCCAATGTCAATTTACTCATTTCAGCACAGTCCAACATTTTCTTAATAATTTCATCAGTAGATATCTTCTCTCCCTTCCAGTTTTTAGCAAATGCAATTCTAGCTGCTGTTAGAACATTCACAATTAAATAATGCAATTCTTTATTGAATGTCTCTGGTAAGATCCCTAATAAAAATGTCTCTGGTTTAAAGTCAATATGTCTCTTTATCATTTTTTCCAACCATGTGTGTATCTTAGTCCAATATCTCCTTGCTTCTACGCATGTCCACCACATATGGTAATATGATCCTGGGGTCTGATGACACTTCCAACACTTCTCTGATTTATTCTTGAACATTCTGGCTATCCTCGTCGGAGGTAAGTGCCACCTGTAAAACATCTTATACAAATTCTCCTTATATGCTGTAGACATTGTCATTTTATAATTATGTGACTACAATTTTTGCCATTTCTCTAAATCAATACCATAACCAAAAAATTTTCCCCCACGCTATCATTGATTCTTTAACTCGTTCTTCTTCCAATTTCACCTCTAACAAATATCCATATAGCTTTTTAATTACATGATCATCAGGACCCATTAAAATCTTATCTAAATTAGTCAAAACATTATAAAAAACCTTCCTGTTTGAGATCTTCTCGATATCTAGAAAATATTTGCATATATGAAAACCAGTCCATCTTACATCCCTGATCTTCTAGTTCCTGCTTTAATTTAAGTTCACCCTTTTCATCCAATAATTCACTATATCTAATAATTTGTTCCCTTTTAAATATTACTGGATATGAAAAAGCTTCAATTGTAGATACCCAGACTGGAATCTTCAGATAATGATGTTTTTTTAGCCTTCTCCCAATTCAACCATAAAGCTTCATGTATCTGATGTCTTCTAAAGTACCCCTGTATTTTAGTTCCTTTATACCATAAAAAGGCATGCCATCCCATCAACAAATCGTGTCCCTCCAAATTCAGTAATCTAGTATTTCTTAAAGTTATCCATTCTTTAATCCACATTAAAGTTGTTGCTTGATAGTATAGTTCAAAGTTAGGCAGGCCAAAGCCACCCCTCATTTTAGCATCTTGTAACAACTTTAATTTTATTCTCGCCTTCTTTCCCTGCTAAATATATTTCAGTATCATTTTATTCAAGTCTACAAATAATTCCTTACCCAACTTGATTGGAATTGTCTGGAATAAGTACAAAATTCTAGGCAAAATATTCATCTTAATAGTTGAGATCCTACCAATCAAAGATAACTGCAAATTTCCCCATTTCATCAAATCTTGCCCTATTTGTTGTTTAAGCTTTTTATAATTATTTTCTTTAAATGCGCTACACCTTGCTGTCAAATATATCCCCAAATATTTTACCTTGTTTGTGACCTGCATCTTTGAAATCTCCATCAATTCCTCTTTTTGCTTTTTCAACATATTTTTAGTCATTATCTTCGTTTTATCTTTATTAATTTTCAAGCTAGCTACTTTCCCAAACTCTCCAATAGTTTCTATCAATTTATTTATTGTTATTAATGGTTCTTCAATAATAAAGACCAGGTCATCTGCAAAGGCTTGTAATTTATATTCTTCTTTTCGTATTTTCATACCTTTTATCTCTTTTTCTTCTCTGATATTTCTATTTAAAACTTCTAAAGTCAATATAAACAACAATGGGGATAGCAGACATCCTTGTCTAGTACCTTTTTCTATTTCGATAGAATCAGTCAATTCACCATTTAGCATTACTTTTGCCGTCTGTTTAAAATATATAGCTTCAATTGCCTGAATAAATTTCCTACCAAAGCCCATCTCTTCCATTTGAAGTATCATAAATTGCCAGTTGACATTGTCAAAAGCTTTTTGTGCATCTAAAAATATCAAGGCCATCTGCTTTTCCGGATGTGCTTCATAGTATTCTAAAGTATCCAGAATTATTCTTATATTATCTCTAATTTGTCTTTTTGGGAGAAATCCATTCTGATCTGTATGTATAAAATTATTCAGATATGTCTTGAGTCTTTCTGCCAGTATTGAAGCAAAAATTTTGTAATCTGAATTTAGCAGGGAAATAGGCCTATAGTTTTTGATTTGTTGTGGGTCTGTATCTTCCTTATGTATCAATGTAATGTACGCCTCAGTCCATGATTTGGGTATTTTCTTCTTTATCATCACTTCATTCATAACGTCCAGTAATGGGAGACTTAAAGATTCTTGTAATGTCCTGTAATATTCAACAGGTAAGCCATCTGGCCCTGGTGCCTTTCCATTCTTCTGATTCTTAATTGCTTCTGTTAATTCCATCATTGTTATGCTCCCCTCCAACATCTCTTCAGTATCTTTGGGAATCCGAGGTAGTTTTGCATCTTGTAAATATCTTGCCACTTTTTCCTCCTCTATCATCTCTCTCTTGTAAAGTTGTCCATAATATTCTTGTATTATTTTCCCCATCTCTTTATTTCCAAATTTACTTTGCCCTTGATCATTAACTAATTGAATTATTTTTCTTGATTCTCTTTCTTTTTTCAATTTATATGCTAGCCATCTTCCTGGCTTATTCGCATTTTCGAAGTAATTCTGTTTTGCATTTCTTATTTTTTGGGCTAATTCTTCTTTCTCCAATAGGTCCATTTTATGCTTTATTGTGTCCATTTTAATTTTGATATCTTTCTTATATGAACCTTTCTGGAGTTCCTTTTCAAATCTTTTATAGTCATCAGTCAGTATTTTAAAGTTCTGTCTTTTCTTAACATTTCTTTTCCTTGAATAGTCTATGATTAATCCTCTTGCATAGGCCTTCATTGTGTCCCAACGGTTTTGTGCCGATGTTTCTTCCTTCTTGTTTTCTTTAAAGAAGAAGTCCAACTCTCTTTCCATTTTCTGTACAAAGTCTTTCTCTTTTAATATTGTAGTATTTAAAGTCCATCTGGGTCTTCTTTTCTGCCCTTTCCATATAACTATCACCGGATTGTGATCTGCCCATAAATTTGGTTTTATTTCCACATGTTCTATATTCAACATCAAATCCATTGTTGTCCATATCATATCTAATCTGGACCAAGATGAATGTCTATCAGAATAAAAAGTATATTGTCTATTTTTTCCATTTCTCTCCCTCCATACATCTTTCATATTTATTTCCTCTATCATCTTGAAGAAAGATTTCGGTAATGTCTTTCTATTATGTCTTATTGTTTTATGTGTTTTACAGTCCAAGCTTTCATCCACAATTCCATTAAAGTCTCCCATCATACATATATTATCATATTCCATTGCAATTATTTTATTATGTAATTTTCTATAAAAATCTCTTTGATTGTCGTTTGGAGCATAAATTGCTACTAGAAGAATTTTCATATTATTATCAATTAATTCCACCATCAGAATTCTACCTTCTTCGTCTGCATATTTTTGCTCCCAAAAAGACAGATTTCTCCCAAAAAGACAAATTAGAGATAATATAAGAATAATTCTGGATACTTTAGAATACTATGAAGCACATCTGGAAAAGCAGATGGCCTTGATATTTTTAGATGCACAAAAATATTGCATTTTTGATATATAAAGCAACTCCTCTCTTTTTGATTTGTGATAGTGATAAAAAAGTTCTTCCAAGTTTTGGTTGTATCAATAGTTGTTCATGCTGTTTTTTAATATGCACTTCTTGTAAACAAATTATGTCAAATTTTAGTTTCTCTAATTTATGAAATACTTTCCTTCTTTTATAGCCGAATTTAATCCATTTACATTTATTGAAATTAATTTCCTTTCTTCCATGTTCATACTTTATATGTAGGTTTTGTTGCTCTAGTTGATCTTGCTTCTCGTTGTTCCTTATGTTCCACGACCCCACCGACAACACCTTCTGTTGATTCAAGCATTGCCAGTTCTTCTTCTGTGAATTTAATTGGAACTACTGTAGCTTGTGTTTCAACTTCCATTGCTACTTCTTTTTCTTTAAGAAATTCATCATAAAAAGCTCTTGGTTTCTCAATTGTATTCAACCTATATCTTTGGAGCTGCCATGTAAGAATTAATCCTTCTGGAACCAGCCATCTATAGTTAATTCCTTTTTGAATCAAGATTTTTGTCAAAAATTGGTATTCTCTTCTCAACTCTCTAATCTTTCTTGGTATTTGTTTCAAAACAGCCACTTCTTTCTCCTTATACTTCAGGGTTTTTTCTCTAGCTGCCTGAAGTATTTGTGCTTTAATCGATTTCTTGGTAAATCTTATGTGTACTTCTCTTGGCAGTTTGTTGCGCATAGCATATCTAGTATAAACTCAATAAATTTCATCGACCCCATCCATCATCTTCTCTTTAGTGATTTCTAGCACCTCGGCCAGCATACCAATCATAATATCTGCCAAATTTTCTCCTTTTTCTTCCTCCACATTTTGAAATCTTAAATAAAATTCTGCTTTGTCCATCTCCCATCCAATGAAACCACTTGTTTCTTGTTCGACCTCTCCCAATCTATTCTCTATTTCTTTAATTTTTTCCTCTTTTTGATCATCTTTCTTCTCTAAATTTAACATTCTTTCTTCATATTTTGACATTGTTTGCTGAATACTAACTACTTTTTCATCCGTCTTAAGTAGTAGTTGTTCCATTCTTTGAACTTTCTCATCTGTCTTAAGTAGTTGTTGTTCTATTCTTAAAACTGTTTGGAAAATCGTTTGTAGTGATGGATCTTTCTCTTTCTCTTTCTCTTTCTCTTTCTCTTTCTCTTTCTCTTTCTCTTTCTCTTTCTCTTTCTCTTTCTCTTTCTCTTTCTCTTTCTCCTTCTCTTGCTGCAACATTGCTTGGATAGATCTTTGTCCAGATGGTGATGAAGACGGTGTGGTCGTGGCAATTCCAACTGTTGCTACTTTTCTACTCATTTTGTTAAATATCCAACCAGGGCAACATCCAAAAGAGACAAAGTTTTAAAAAGAAAAACCCAAACAAGTAATAAAGAAAAAAGAAAAAAGACGGAAAAATCAAAAAGAAAAAGTCAAGTTCTTCAGGTTCTTTCGAACCCTAATCCTTTAAACGTAAATCCAAAAGAGAGAAAAAAGAAAACAAAAAATAAAAAGGAGAAAAAAATATGAAAAGATATAACAAAAAGCTAAAATCTTCAGGCTCTTGAATACCTTAATCCAATACCGTTATAAAAAATCCCCAAAACAATGAAAATGAAAGATATAAAAAGAAAATAGAAACAACAAAAAGGTAAAGAAAAATTTAAAAAAGAAAGAAACCCTTCAGGCACATTTATATCCAGAAAGCATTCAGAGAGTGATCTCTTAGAAGCCACGAGTTAAAGAAAGATAAGAGAAAAGCAAGTAACAGCTCAAAAGAGAACAAAAGCCATCAACAATATTTCTAGGCTCCTACTCCACGCATATACCAGAGAGACACCTGTATAAACAATACAGATCCACTTTCTCAGATGTTCTCCACTCTTATCAAGATTCCAGTACAGAGCCACTTATTTATGGCTACAATGTATCTCTAGGCTGTTACTTGAAAAAAATAGAAACAAAATATCTTTACCAGTAGGTGGCAGTATTAAACACTCTCCTATCTCTCCTATTTTAAAGTCCAAGACTTTTCCATTTGAAATTAATACAAAATTACAAAAAAGAGAGAGAGAGAGAGAAAAGAATAAAGCTTCCATCCAAGTAATCAAACCAATTTCTTCAATTATTTTCTTTTAAAAAGGCAGAATTTAAAAAATTAACAATGCTAATCTTCCCACTTTCAATCCAGTCCTGGTCAATAGTGAAAGTAAAACACTTAAGTCTTTCAAATTGAATAATTGTTTTTTTTTATTAAAAAAAAAGACTATTTCCAATTCAGTTCGCCGCTTCTCTTCTCTTACTCCTAGTCTCCAATTTCCAAATCTTTTTCCCTTTAGGGTGTTCTTTGTATCATTTTAAAAAGTAAAAATCTGTCACCGATCTGATTCACTGTCATTCCTTTCTCTCTTCCTGAAACTGCCCCAGCCATGGCAGCCACAATGGCTGCTGCTCCGCCGCAGGAAAAAGAGCTTTCCTGGATCAACCAGGGACTTTGCAGTGTCCATGGGATCCACAGGATGTGCTCTCCACTAACACAGTCAAAACTAGACTGTGGGGTCCAAATTGGACCATCCAGCAGTGGAGTTTTTGGCGGGAATTCTGGAGCCCCAGAAATTCCTGTCCATCTCGCCGTGACGTCAGCTTCCGGTCTCCTCTAATTGCTCGTTTTGAGAATCTAACGCACTTCCCTCGCCAGTCGATGTCTTCTTATGTAATTAGTATGTACCCAATATATTTCGTCCAACTGTCCTTTTATTTCTGACTTGTCTCTTTGTATTATTTCTGACACTATCTCCGCCATTTTTTCTCCCAAGTCTTCATCTTTTTCTTCTATTATATTTTGAAAGCGTAAGAAGTATGAAGCTTTCTCCATCTTGAGCATCGCTATTGAGTCAGACAATTCCTTATTTAGTTGAAAAGCTTTTTGCTCCATTGCCTCCACTTTTGTCTCTACTTGGTCTATTTTTGTTTCTGCTTTTTTAATTCTTTTTTTGTTTTCTGTTATTGTTTGTTGGATATCTCTAATTTTATCATTCATATTTTTAATGTCCTCTTTTACTTCTCCTATTTCATTTTTGATTTCTGCATGAAACATTCTCATTTCTTCGTGATTATCTGCCATTTTTTCTTGTGTTTTTAATAACGTTTCTTGAATCATTTGAAACATATTCTGCATAGCGTTTAGTGTCATTTCTGGTTTTTCTTTTTCTTTTTCTTTTCCTATCATGTTGTCTATTGTTCTTTGTTGTAGTGGTGATGCAACTGTTGTTGTAGGATTTGCAGTTGGTTTTTTTCCTGTTTTCGCTATAGTTGTTATAGTTTACATTTTTAATGCTCATGTGAAGTTTTCCTACACTAACATATAAATATTAATCATTGATCTTTCTCCCCCTGTTTTATTTTTTGGGGGGGGGATATACTTATACTTTTTTCTCTACCTTTTGCTTATTCAACACAATTTTAAATACACACACCTTTATCTTTATCTTATATATGTTTCCAATTATTCTATTTATGTAAATATACACTATAGCATAATACTTGAAGCTTCTAACAATATCACAATATAATTAATTATTATCTTGCAAATTCTCAATTATTACTTTACAATTTTTCCAATCAATGTAATTATAATTAATTTACTTTACTTTTCTTTTATATTCCATAATTATAAAATTAATAATACTCTTTTCTTCTTTAACTCCTTATCCTCTTTAACATTCCACCTTTTCAAACTTTATAAATTCACAATACAATAAATAATTATAACTGTAATTCAATTCTTTTTCCCCCCTTACTTTACTGTTTATGTATATATTTTTGTATATAGGAATAAGAGTATATATTTTATTCTTTCCTTGTTATTTGATGCTCCTTCTCTTCTCCAATCTTGCTTCTAGTTGTAATTGTAGTTATTTTCTATTGTGCAATAACGTCAGTCCTCTTTCCAATCTCAGTCTCTCTCCTTAAGTCCGTTACAGTCACCAATCACACTTTAAGTCCCACAAATTTTTCAAGAGTTCCTTAATTTCTTCTTTACCTTTTAGAATTATTTAGTTTCTCTGGTTTTTCGCCCTCTCCAATTCTCTCCGTCTCCGTCTCAGGGTCTTAAGCCTGTCACTCCTCCGATTCTGCTGACTCGTTCATTGGGTTCCTCCTTCCCCCGCGCTGTTCTCTTTTCTCTCCTGCTGCGCTTCCCCTTTAATCCGCCGCCGCTTGTTAGTCCGTCCTTTTTGCGCCCACCTCAGTCCACACTTCTACGTGTTATTCCGATTCCTCCTTTGGGTCTATTTCGATCTGCCACTCGAAACCGCTATCTTCACTCTTTGCTTCCCTCTAGACGACCGCCATCACTCCTATCCACCTTAAAGGCCAACTTCCTCTCCACCAGCTTTAAAGGAGTTTGTCCTTTGTCTTCCCCGGCGATAGTGCATCGCCCGGGGGCTTCAAGACTTCCCCTTTTATTTCCCAATCCCTACAGTTTTGAGAGTGCTCTGAAAGAGCTTCTAACAGAGAGTTTTTGGGGTTCCAGAAACGGCGCCCTGTTTCCTCACCCTCTCCACTATGACGTCACTGCCGGAAGTCCTCCAAGCTAGCAGGTAATCTAATGCCAATCTATTCTGCATAATATAAGTCCAGGACTTCACACTTTCCGTGGCTAAATGTTTTAGTGTACTTATAGTTTCATTAGTAATTACTTCGAGCACTGCTTGTAATCTAATTACCCTATTTAATATATAGATGGGCTCTCTGGCACCGAGAGTTCCATCCTCTGCCCAAGTTGCAGGTCCATAATAATTGATTATTTTCTCTGGAGGCCAATCATCCTCCTTCCAGTCTTCAATTTTAATATCACTCAGTTGTATAGCTCTTTTTCCTCTGACGTTACTCGCTAGATCATCATACACCGTCAATCCTAACAGTTGTTTTTGCTTAATGGGGAGGAGAAAGAAGCCAGGTTTAATTATTCCCAATATACAAGCTCCATACCACCCCTTGGGTAGATATCCATAGGCATATTTTCCACATATCCAATACATACCTTCCGGAGCTACCCAGTCCAGGGTGTCACTGTCAGGATCCATCAAATAAGCCATTTCCATTATTTTACTCAATACTTTTTTCATGTTTCCACTTCATCCCCACCAACTGTTGTTATTCCATACGGTTAAGCAAATCATGTCTCCTACTGCTACCCTATTACCATTCTTCTTTCTTTCATAACACATCCTTCCTACTAAGTTGGTCATCAGTGTCCATGTCCCCTCCATACCTTTTGAGAATTTTAAAGAGTTATTTTTCCACATGTCAATCACTATGTCATCATTTAGTTCCTGAGCTTCCCATGGCCACTGTTCTCCCATGTTTGTTCCTCCACACACAAAACAGTTCCTTATAGTAATGAGTTTTGGCAATTTCCTCAGCCAATTGTACAAACATGTTTACTGCCTTCTTAAGGAATTCAGGCAGTTCTAATTTTTCAAACTCTTGATAGTATGACTAAAATATACTTTTGGGTGCTGCTTTCATTTTAGTAGTTTCCACTTTCAGAACTAATCATCCATAAGGGTCAGATCCTTGACCATCTACCCCATTCCAAGGAAAATATATCAAATTCCTTCTTCTTGTTTAGTGTATAAGCATATAGGGTTACATTTCCCTTTGCCACACTTAGTGGTGGTAATTTATTTATTTATTTATTTATTTATTTATTTATTCAAATTTCTATACCGCCCTTCTCCTTTCGGACTTAGGGCGGTGAACAGCCAAAATAAAAACATCTATACATAACATTACAGTTAAAAAGAAAGTCTCGGCTCCCCTAGGACTGTGTCCACGTCCAAAGAATATGCTTAAAGCCAAGCTGGTGTATCTTCGTTTAATCGTGGCAAACAGCTCTTACAGAAACCGGAATGCAAAACATAGCAAAACAAAGACGCAGCTGTCACGCCCTTGCAATCGAGTTCTTATATAGCGCCTTCCCGATTACACTCAGCTGGGAGGTCTCGTACGTCCTCATTTCCTCTGGGCTTACTGGGATGTCGTCATTTTTCTAGAGCATTCTCAGAGTGGTAAGCTAATCCCACGCGATCCCTTAAGGCACCCGTGCACATAAACGCCTACTCGGAAGCCTATTCCACCACCATCACCCATGTGGCTCAGCCCCCCCCTTCCAGCCGGGTATCCATGTTCTGCTGGTGCATGGACATGATGTCGAGTGCTTCTTGATGCTCGACAGGCGGCTCCCCCTACCAGGCGTCCGTCTAAGAGGAGGAGACAAAAAGGGATAATATTAATGGTCAGGTACTGGATGTGGTTTCTGGGGGTTTGCTTTGTGGAACTTTCTCAGTAATCTTGGGGCGTTTATATCTTTTACAGGTACCCAGGATGCTTCACTATCAGGATACCCTGTCCAGCGAACTAAATAGTATAACTGGCCTCTACGTAGTTTGGAATCGATGATGTCTTGTATTTCATAGTGGGCGCCGGTTACCGGGCCAGGAGGTGGTTTTGGTGTTGTAATGGGTGTAGTGGCCGGTTTTAACAAACTAGAGTGGAATACCGGATGGGTCTTTCCCAATAAGGGGGGTAGTTTTAGCATGAATGTTACGGGGTTAATTACTCTAATGATAGGAAATGGGCCTATATATTTGGGTCCTAGCTTTTTACTTGGTAATCATAGCTTTAAGTATTTTGTCGACAAATAAACTAGGTCTCCGATCTGAAAAGGTGGACATGTAGCCCTCCTTTTGTCTGCCTGGAGCTTGTATTCATCAGCTGCCTGTGTCAAAGCAGTTTTCACGTGAGGCCACACAGCATTCACGTTAGTAGACCAGTCGTTGGGAGTCATAGGTTTTGGGAGGGAAAGGTCTAATTCCGGGATAGCAGGGAATTCCCTCCCCATGACTACCCAGAACGGCGTAAATCCCGTACTCCGATGTACTGCGTTATTGTATGCCGTTTCAGCAAATAGAAGGTAATCAACCCAATCGTTTTGTTGGTAGGTAACGTAGGAACGTAAGTATCATTCTACCATGGCATTCGTGCGTTCAACAACACCGTTCGTACTAGGGTGATAAGCTGAACTAAGGCCCTGGGTTGACCCTATATCACGAAGGAAACCTCTCCAGAATCGGGCGGTGAACTGTACCCCTCTGTCTGATATTATCCTTTTAGGCACTCCATGCAAACGGTAAATATGTTGTAGGAATAAACGTACCAGGCATCGGGCAGAAGGTAAACCTTTACATGGAATAAAGTGGGCTTGCTTTGAGAAAAGATCGACTACTGTCCAAATAACGGTATAACCTCTGCTACTGGGAAGGTCTAAAATGAAATCCATGGCTATTTCCTCCCATGGTCTGTTTGGTTCGGCTACGGTTTGTAATAAGCCCAGTGGCTTCCCTGGTTGTGGTTTGGATACCACGCATGTGTGGCATCCCCGGACGTATTGGTCGATGTCTTTCCTCATTTTAGGCCACCAGAATTGTCTGCGCGTCAGATGTAGGGTTTTGAGGAACCCGAAGTGTCCGGTGGTTTTTCTATCATGGCACTGGAGTAACACTCGCTGTTTCAATGTTGCTGGAATATACAGTTTATCTCCCCACCATGCTAGGCCATCACGATGGGTTAGGGACGCCGCATTGTTTTGTGCCCATGCGTCCGTCCGAATGGCTTTCCGTAAGATCGTCAGCCAATCCTCGGTCTGCGGGGCTGTCAATACGTACGCTTTCAGGGGTGAGATCACTGCTTGTAAACCCTCATCTCGTTTACTATGATATTGCGGCATCCTTGACAACGCATCCGCTAAAAACATTCCTCTAGCTGGCTTATATACAAGGGCAAAACGGAACCGCTGGAAATATTGTGCCCACCTCACCTGTTTTGGGGATAGTTTTCGAGGCGTTTGGAGGGCCTGTAGATTCTTGTGATCCGTCCAAACCTCGAACGGCATGGGATTACCCTCCAGTAGGTGTCGCCATGTTTGTAACGCCCATCTTACGGCATAGGCCTCTTTCTCCCACACTGCCCAGTTCCTTTCTGCGGTTGTAAACTTTAGGGAGGTGTATGCACAAGGCCTTAGCATACCGTTTGCATCTTTCTGCATTAGAATAGCTCCTACTGCCACGTCACTAGCATCTGCTTGTATTACGAACGGTTGTGACGTGTTAGGGTGTATCAATACGGGTTCAGTGGCAAAAGTCCATTTAAGGTTTTCAAAGGCTCGTTGGCATTCAGATGATCATTGTAGTTTGTATCCCGGCCTGGGTTTTTTCCCAGGGGCCACCACACCTTTTGTTCGCAATAGCTCCATTAATGGTAAAGCTGTTGTTGCAAAGGACGGAATAAAATGTCGATAAAAGTTTGCAAAACCCAAAAAACTCTGCAATTGTCTACGGGTTTGCAGAGCTTTCCACTCTAAAACCGCTGCTACTTTCTTTGGGTCCATCTGGATACCAGTACGACTAATTCGAAAACCTAGATAATCGATCTCCTCCCGGTGGAACTCTCATTTTGAGAGTTTTACAAAAAGATGTGCGTCCAGCAACTTGGTCAGGACTTGTCTAACCAGCTGGACGTGTTCGTCCATTGTATCAGAGTAAATCAAAATGTTGTCCAGATAGACTAGTACGCCCCGATATAGGTGTTCATGTAAAATACCGTTTATAAGCTGCATAAACACCGCTGGTGCCCCTTGTAGACCGAAGGGCATCACCAGGAACTGGTAGCTGCCGGGGGGAGTGTTAAATGTGGTTTTCCACTCGTCTCCCTGACGTATCCGTACCCGATAATAGGCTTCGCGGAGGTCCAATTTCGTGAAGATTTTCCCTGACGCCAGGGTAGCCAACAAATCAGTCATCAGCGGCAGGGGGTACAACGGTTCTACGCAGACAGCATTCAATCCCCGGTAGTCAACACATAAACGTAAGCCCCCATCCTTCTTACCCCGAAAGAGGACGGGTGCCGCTAAATGCGAACGACTGGGACGAATAAATCCCCAGGCCAGGTTTTTATCTATATACGTTCGCAATTCCTTCAGTTCCTGTGGTGTCATCGAGTACATACGGGGTTTTGGCAACTGGGCTCCGGGGAGTATTTCGATACCACAATCCGTGTCCCGATGCGGGGGCAGGATGTCACATTCTTCTTCGCTGAATACTCGGGCGAGGTCGTTATAGGCTTGGGGGTATGTGCCTTGCCTTGTTGCCTCTTGCTGGAGAGCCACCCTCTCTTTTGTACATGGAAGTCTGAGCCTACGATAACCCTCCTCCCACCAAATGTGTGGTTCCCACCTGTCTAACCACGCAAGCCCAAGAATGATGGGTTCGATCATCTGGGTTACTACTATGAACCGGATCATTTCCTGATGGGCTCCTATTTGCAGGAAAACGGGTTCTGTAACACTGGCGGTAGGTGTGCCTCCCAGGATGGACCCATCCATCTGCTTGAATTTAATGGGGATACGAAGAGTCAGGATCCGAAGGCCCAAGCCCTCAGCTACCGAGCGCCGTATAAGGCACCGAGTACAGCCTGTGTCAATTAAGGCTTTTTGTTCACACTCCTTCTTAGTGACAGGATGTCTAAGGGTCACCGGTATCAGGAAGGGGTGTACAGGGTCACTTACCATAGGATCCTGCAGCTCGTCTCCATTGTCGCTTTCTTCGGATGCGTCGGGGACACGAGCCGTACCTGGCCTGCTATTGCTGGAACTGGTTGTCGGTTCTAACGAGGGCGTCTGCGTGGCCGCCCTAGAGCGTTCTGGTGTTCGTAGGGTTTGGTCACGTGGTGTGGTAGTCGGGACAGGTGGCCGGGGAGTTGACAGCGCCCTGTTGCTCCCATAATCCCCCGCGTGGCCGCATTCTGCACCAGTTGGAGCCTCCGGGTGTACCCCAAGGGGAGCCCCATGTAGAGAGCATTACAATAGTCCAGACGAGAGGTGACAAGTGCTTGAGTGACCGTGCGTAGGGAGTCCCGGTCCAGAAAGGGGCGCAACTGGCATATCAGGTGAACCTGACAAAAAGCCCCCCTGGCCACGGCCGTCATATGCCCTTCTAAAGACAGCCGTGCATCCAGGAGGACACCCAAGTTGCGGGCCCTCTCCGTGGAGTTGACAGTCGCGGGGCTGCGACGGGGCAGTCCGCAGCTCTATGACCCTCCTGGTTGCACCGAAAGCACCGGAACGGGTGTCTGTTCGCTTCAGTAGCGGCCGGCCCGAATGCCGGGGTTCCTCTAAACACCCCGCGGTCACTAGATCTGCCACCTGGACCACGACGGGACTGGAGCTGTGGTGTGTTCCGAGGCCTGAATTCCCGTAAGCCAACGTCTAGGCTCACCGCTGCCTTGTACCATTCGGACAATCGCGGGCCTAGACCCCGGTAGACACAGGCCTGCTTTATTTCTCTATCCAACCCTGCCTGGAATTGGTGGATAAGTAAGCGCTCTGGCCACGAATGGAGTTTCCCTGCCAGGTTACGGAACTCCTTGACATAATCCTTGGCAGGGCGACCACGCTGTCGTAGGTTGACTAATTCACCTTCGATGACCTGGGTCCGAGTTTCATCCTCGAACCTATTGCGTAACGCTTCAAGGAACAGGCCCAGATCCATTAACTCACGGGCGTGTTCACTATGTAAATCGGCGACCCATTCGGCTGCCTCCCCCGTTAGCACTGCTGTGACCGCAACGACCATGGACCACTGCGAAGGATATAATCTGCCATAAAGGTCCATATGGCTTATTACCTGACTCAGGAACAGTGCCACCTTTCCTGCAGTTCCATCAAATGCAGCCTGCACAGGTGGAATCCCCAGGGATGTTGCTGGAGGGGAGGTGCCCAGGGACCGTGGCCCCATGCCGGCAGCGGGTCTCTGTAACGCTGTTGCGATGGCCTACTCTCTGTGCCGGGTAGCTGTCGAGGGGCGTCTCTCACGGGGTCTTCTCTCCTCTCTCCCCCGGGTTGTGTAGCGGCACCAGGAGTCACGCGGCTGCCCTCGCCCCCACCGTATGAATGTACAGCCTGTCTCCGCTCTCCACTCACCCAGCGTTGTTCACACCCCTCCAACTTCAGCTTTGGGCTGGCAAGGCGGAATTTGCTGTCAGAACTCCCACCCGCCGTACTGCCTCCCAACCAGGAGGTGGCTGCCTCCATGCTGGGCGCCCATGGCTGCCAGGAGGGCGCGTCGCGGAAGCTCGCCTTGCCAAAACGGTCACGCAGGATCTCTAAGGTGGAAGCCCCCAGGCCAGTGGAGTGGCTCCAGTCCCCTTCCTCGTCTTCCAGCCACCGCCGTTCTCTCCAGTTCTGGAACTGGGAACCGGCATAGGGCGGGGTTTGAAGACGCATCCCACCTGTCTCTGGGCCGGGCGTCTCCCGGGCGTTGCGTTCACATTCCTTCCGTTCACTGGGGGCGCCGTCGACCCCGGGCTCATGCTGTTTCGGCCACACCACCGGTGGGCTGCCCACCCCATCCATCCCAGCGTCGACCTCCTCCTCTGCCTTGCCCACGGTTTCCGCTGTATCCTCCGGCAGCGCGTCGCCCACTACGCCCTCCGCCATCCCGTTCCCTCACGGGGCGGCTCCAAATGGCTTGGGAAAAGGGAGAGCTGCGTCTTCCTCTCGGCTCCCCTAGGACTGTGTCCACGTCCAAAGAATACGCTTAAAGCCAAGCTGGTGTATCTTCGTTTAATCGTGGCAAACAGCTCTTACAGAAACCGGAATGCAAAACATAGCAAAACAAAGACGCAGCTGTCACGCCCTTGCAATCGAGTTCTTATATAGCGCCTTCCCAATTACACTCAGCTGGGAGGTCTCGTACGTCCTCATTTCCTCTGGGCTTACTGGGATGTCGTCATTTTTCTAGAGCGTTCTCAGAGTGGTAAACTAATCCCACGTGATCCCTTAAGGCACCCGTGCACATAAACGCCTACTCGGAAGCCTATTCCACCACCATCACCCATGTGGCTCAGCCCCCCCCTTTCCAGCCGGGTATCCATGTTCTGCTGGTGCATGGACACGATGTCGAGTGCTTCTTGACGCTCGACAGAAAGTTAAAATAATTTATAAATTTGGCCCGTAATTTAAAACTTGTCAATTTAAAATCAATATTAAAATTTTAAAACTAACCCTAAAATCAAGACAGACCGGCTAACTGGAAAAAATAAGTTTTTAGGGCCCAACGAAAAGTCCGGAGGTCAGAGATCACTCGTATCTCTAGGGGTAGATTGTTCCATAGGGTAGGTGCCACCACAGAGAAGGCTCTCCTCCTGGGGGTCGCCAGCCGGCATTGTCTGGCCGACGGCACCCTGAGGAGGCCCTCTCTGTGGGAGCGAACCGGCCGGTGGGAGGCTATTGGTGGCAGAAGGTGGTCCCGTAAGTACCCTGGCCCTATGCCATGGAGCGCTTTAAAGGTGATCACCAACACCTTGAAGCGCACCCGGAAGTCCACCGGAAGCCAATGCAGCTCGGGCAGGAGAGGAGTCACATGGGAGCGCCCCATCGCTCCCATAATCCCCCGCGTGGCCGCATTCTGCACCAGTTGGAGCCTCTGGGTGTACCCCAAGGGGAGCCCCATGTAGAGAGCGTTACAATAGTCCAGACAAGAGGTGACGAGTGCTTGAGTGACCGTGCGTAGGGAGTCCCGGTCCAGAAAGGATACGCAACTGGCGTATCAGGCGAACCTGACAAAAAGCCCCCCTGGCCACGGCCGTCATATGCCCTTCTAAAGACAGCCGTGCATCCAGGAGGACACCCAAGTTGCGGGCCCTCTCCGTGGGGGCCAATGATTCGCCCCCAATAACCAGCGATGGCGTCAGCTGGCTATACCGGGACGCTGGCAGCCACAGCCACTCGGTCTTGGAAGGGTTGAGTCGAAGCCTGTTTCTCCCCATCCAGACCCGCACGGCCTCCAGGCACTGGGACATCACTTCCAAGGCATCATTGGGATGGTCTGGGGTGGAGATGTACAGCTGAGTATCATCAGCGTACTGATGGAACTCCACCCCAAAACCACGGATGATCTCACCCAGCGGCTTCACATAAATGTTGAACAGGAGGGGCGAGAGGACCGACCCTTGTGGCACCCCACAAACAAGGCGCCTTGGGGTCGACCGCTGCCCCCCTGTCAACACGGATTGCGACCGGTCGGAGAGATAGGAGGAGAACCACCGCAAAACGGTGCCCCCCACTCCCAGTCCCTCCAGCCGGCGCAACATGATACCATGGTCGATGGTATCAAAAGCCGCTGAGAGGTCTAATAGGACCAGGATAGAGGAATAACCCCTGTCCCGGGCCCTCCAGAGATCATCCACCAACGCGACCAATGCCGTTTCAGTGCTGTACCCAGGTCTATTTTTTTTATTGAAAAAGTTTTTCAAATACAGATTTTTCCCCCTTTCCCCCCCCCTCCTCCCTAACCCCCCTCCCCCTCCCCTCCCCCCATGGCTTCTCCAAAATAAAATCCAAATTGATATCACATTATATAATACTTTACCATCCTTTTACACCACCCCCCATATGCTAACCATTTCTTTCTAACATTATTATTATATCCCCCCTATACTATACATTTCAAAGCAACTTTCAGCTATACAATTATATAATAAATCCTAATTTGGCATTTATTCAACTCATAATCTACCCATTTCCTCCACCCCCATACATATATCTCTTAATTCAAATCTTTTATGTATATTAATATCTGAACATAACATCCCTTTTCCTAAACTAAACAATCAGTAACCTAACCTATCTCCACCCACTTTCCTACAGGTCTACCATACATAATATTTTTAATATCTTTGTTCTTCTGCCCACACCACTAAAAGATATTTCCATATATATATAAAATCCTCAAATGACTTTAAGTTTGTAATCCATATGGTATCTTCTGTAATGTCTTTCAACTGGATTATTAATTCCATCGCCCATGTTAGGGTAACATCAAGTTCTGCTTCCAACAGTATATTCAGTATCTTCAATTACCATCTGCCCCCATCAATAATAAATGTTTTCGTATATAAAAAACCACCCGAGTGACTTTATATTTATATTCCATGTAGTATCTTCTGTAGTGTCTTTTGTCTAGATTATTAATTCCAACCACCACGTTAGGGTAACAACCAGATCTTCTGCATGCCCCAATTCCATAGTTCTCTTGCCTTATAACTCAACATATACGTAATCCATTTTTCAAAGAGTCCAAAATAGAAAGTTCCAATCCGCTCAATGAAAGGCCATTTTCCACATCCCAAAAACACCAGCACTGCAGAGATCTGTTATTCTTCTCAAAATAGTATAAGTCTATGATTTGCCTCAGTTATATTTTCATGTATCAGCCTTCTATAAATCCCGCTTATTATATTTAATCGTCTCTTAAGTAACTGGCATTAGTCTGTTGGCTAAAAAAAAGAAAAAGAAATTTTTTTGTTTAGTTTAAAATTTTTTAGTTTTGTAGAACCTGCTTCTTCTTTTCTTAACTTGTTGTGGTTTAGATCTCCATCCTGGTTGCCTTTCTAAGACTTGTATATCAGCTGATTGAATTACATGCTGGTCTGTAACTTGATAAGACATCAAATCGAAATCCAAAGCCGCCTCTCTTATATTTATAGGTGATCCAGCTATAGCCTCTGAAGGAGAATCCAAAAGCGGCTCATCCAAAAAGACCTCTGTAACTTGTTGTTTTTCCATTACCTCCATCTCCATCTGCTTAGCCTGAGTTTCAATCTCTTGTTCATTTTGCTTTTCTTTATCCCCCTCCTGTGTTCCTAACACTGATGACATACGTGGAGATGTTGGATCCATTTTAAAAACCTTGTAGTAAAATTCTTCCGCTTTTTCAACAGTATTTAGTTGATATCTTTCTCCTTGATATCTCAATATTATACCAACTGGAGCATCCCACCTAAATGGGATGTTTTGTTTCTTTAATTCAGTCACCAAAAATCCAAAGCCCTTTCTATCTTTTAACATCTTGGACGGCAGCTCTTTATATATCCAAATCTTCCTTCCATTCATTTCTAGAGTGGAGTTAAAAGACTTTTGCACAATATCATTTCTTATTCCTTTATCAGTAAAGTAAATCACCACATCTCTAGGCAACTGCCTTTGCTTTGCCACCCAAGAATTTACTCTGTAGGCCTTATCAATCTTACAGGATACCTCTTCAGGACTAACCTTTAAAATCCCAGCCAGAACTTCAGCAGACATCTTTCTCAAATCATCTCTGTTATTTTCCTGTATTCCCCTCATTCTGACCGCAAATTCCATGGATCTGAATTGCATCATTGTGACTTCATTTTCAATCCTTTGTTTTATATTATCTGCATTGTAAGTCTCGTGATCAGCTTCCTTTATTTTAGACTCTACTTCTGGGCTATTTTCTTGAATATTTATCAAATCATTTTCAATTCTTTGTATTTTATTATCCAGATTATGAATCTTATAACCAGCTTCCTTCATTTTAGACTCTATTTCTAAGTTGATATCTTTATCCATCTTTATAATTATTTCTGAAAAGCTTTTCAAAGCTGTTACAATATATCGTTTCAGGTTATCATACTTTTGTTGTACCAACTCTTTAATTTCCTGTCTAAATTTTTCAAGATTCTGGTTCACAATCTCATCATGTCTTGCCATCTCCTCCAAAACAAATTCCTTTAGGTCTTTAAAGCCATTCTTCTGCATCTGCAAGCTCAGAACTTGTTCATGTGATTTGTAAATGGAGCACCCCCCCCCCCACAGCTTGGTTGTCTGGCTTTGTCAGTTTTAACGCCATCCTGCCACACAAACAGACTCTTTTTTAAAAAAAAGACTTCTCTCCACACAATATCAATATCAAGTCTCTAAGAAGGAAGAAGCATGAAATAGGAATTTTTCTCTTCACTTCTAGCCAGCGCTATTATTTCAGATACTTTGTAACGTATTAAACTATTCAAATGGAAGGACTTTTGCTTTCAGCTTTCTTCTCAAGCCTCAGCCAGTCGCCATTTTAAACTTTCTTTTTTTCCTCCCGTTTCACTCTTTCTTCACTTTTAAAATCACTCATAGGGTTGTTAGAAATACTTGCAATTTAGAGTCCCAGATCCGGATTTCATCCTGCTTGTTCAAACAATCTGAAAATTTAGGTGCGTCTTATACACCGAATGTAGCCCTGCCCACCCACTGGCCCCCACCCACAGTTACCTCCTTGCAAGCAAACAGCAAGAAAAAAAAAGCTCCTTTCAGCTTCAGCATAGACAAATTACCACAAGTTGATTGGATCATCCTCCCGACTCTCAGCTGATTTGCTCTCAGCTGTTTGGCTCTGCTGCTTGCTGCAAAGAGGGAAATTGCTGGAGCAGATTTTTTTTTCCTTTATGCTAATCAAGCTATGCTGAAAATGAAACTGAAAGTAAAGCAGGCTGTTTGCTGTAACGAGGCAAAATTAGAGTTTAGAGTTTATTGGATTTCTATACCGCCCTTCTCCCAGGGGACTCAGGGCGGTGTACAGCCACATTAAAACACATGAATTTATAAAATTTAAAACCAATTAAAACAAATATATACAATTTGGCCCTCAAATTAAAACACACATACACCCACTTAAAATTCATATTAGGCCAGTCCAGCTTGCTGAAACAGGAAGGTTTTTAGGGCACGGAGAAAAGTATGCAGGTCGGGGCTAAGATGAAGCTCTAGGGGCAGCTCATTCCAAAGGGCTGGTGCCCCCACAGAGAAGGCTCTCCCCCTGGGTGTCGCCAGTCGGCATTGTTTGGCCGACGGCACCCTGAGGAGCCCCTCTCTATGGGAGCGTATTGGTCGGTGGGAGGTTGTTGATGGCAGAAGGCGGTCTCATATGTATCCCGGTCCTAAACCATGGAGTGCTTTAAAGGTGGTGACCAACACCTTGAATCACACTCGGAAGACCACTGGGAGCCAGTGCAGCTCACGCAGGAGGGGTGTTACATGGGCGCGCCAAGTCGCACCCATAACCACCTGCGCGGCAGAGGCAGAGGGAGATTTCTTTTTCTTCTTTTTCCTCACCAAAAAAGGTAGGTGCAAACAATGGGAAATTTAGGGCAAAAGAGGAGAATTCAAGATTTTAAACACAAAAGAAAAAAAGGAGAAAGAAAAAGCCAAAAATAAAAATGGGAAGGGAGAAAAAGAAAAAGAAATGAAAGAGAAAAAATATTATACATATTTAGAATTGAAATATGAATAGTAGTAAGAAATAAATGGGAAATCATGATTGTAAAAATGAAATGAATAATAATTGGAATATTTGTCTTTCAATATTTGTATTTTTGAAATCTAGACAATGATAAATTTTTATTTTTTTATTTTTTTAGAAATATAAAAAAGTATAAACTGTATCAATTGAAATACCTTTAATGGTATATGGTGGTGAAAGTAAAAAAAGATTAAATTGTAGCTTGGATAACAGCTAGAACATTTTTAAATTTAATTAGGGAAATTGTAATGATTAAAGTATTTTTAATTATATATTGTGATGAAAGTAGAAATGATTAAGTTGTGATTTGGAGGATTATATGGGCAAAACTATGGGTTATTGGGAGAGTTTAAGATGTGAAAATGAGTAACATAAGAGGGGGAAATTATTTGGTTTATTATTATTGGTAAATATAATTAATTATTTGTAAGAAATTGGATTGCATGGAAATAATTGGAATATTCATGTTCATATTGATTAATATACAAAAAAAGATAGTTATATAACTAATTGATTTATATTAAAATGTTGAATTTGTATTAAACAATTGTAATATTACATAATTAACCAATGTGAGGATGGATATAAAAATAGATGACAATGGGAAGGGGTATAATATAGAATAGAAGGGAAAAATTGAATTTGATTAAGATTAGAGATGAGGATGAAGGATAATATTGTTTTTTTTAAAAAAATAGATGAGGAATAAATATGGCAAGAAGGAAATATAGAAATTGTAAATTTAATTGAAATGACTAAACACTGTTTAAATTTGTGAACCAGCCAAATACTCTGTTCAAAGAAAATACATTGTATGTTTGTATGTGTGTTTGTCTAAAAAATAAAAAAAAACTTTAAAAAACAAACAAACCAAAAAAGGTAGGTGTGTCTTATACTCCGGTGCATCTTATACTCTGAAAAAATACGGTAATTGGCACTTGGGAATTTAAGTGAAGAAAAAAAAAAGAGGAACTTTAAAACTAAAGCCTTAAAAGGAACCTTCCACCGGGACTTAAAATTGGATTTGGATTAAATTAAAACAAGACAAGAAAAAAGGAGATAGAGAAGTATTCTTTAAACAACAAAAGGATTTAATTTGGAGAAGAGGAAATAATCATTTTTGTGGATTTACAATTTACAAATGGATATTTTGTGGCTGGAGGATTTGTGAATTGGAGAGAGACATCTGCTGGTGGAAAATATCATCATGAGAAAGTACTGTAGGAGTACTTTGTTTAAAATGAGATTACAAGAAGAGTGGAGAGAACAAAGACTGAAATTGGAATGGCTCAAATGAACATTTGAATTGGACACTATCTGGAAAGAAAAAAAAAGAAAAAAGAAAAAAGAGACACTACATGGACTTTGAATTTGAATTATATGCAAAGGAATAATAAATTTAAAAATCCTTGCCTTTTAAATTGATAACATGGAAAATTGGGAAGGAAATTAATGAAAATAAAGATACAGATGATTACACTGGGATTAATCATTTTGTCTCTGGACAGTGGTTGAGTGATCTCGAGATAGGGGATATAGTCACCGAGCCCTTGTCATGGTCTGATCACTCTCTCCTTCGTCTCGACCTTCAAACCGCTACACCCCGCCGCAGGGAGGCGGAGCCGGTAAGATGGTTCCGCCCCAGGTGCCTGATGGAACCTTATAGGTTCCAGATGGAGCTTGGGCCATTCCCTGAGGCTCTGGCACACGCCTCGACTGGAGACCTAGTGGCCGCCTGGGATAGGGCGGCCGCTGGAGCTCTGGATCGGGTCGTGCCTTTGCGGCCTCTGACCCGGCACCGATCTCATTTAGCTCCTTGGTTCACTGAGGAGCTGAGGGAGTTGAAGCACCGGAAAAGACGCCTAGAGAGCAGTTGGAGGGCCAGTCTTTCTGAATCTGACCGGACACTGGTAAGATCTCATATTAGGAATTACCTAGTGGTGATAAAAGCAGCGAAATGTAGCTATTTTGCTGCTCTTATTGCATCATCAGATAATCGCCTGGCCGCCCTGTTTAGGGTGACCCGCTCCCTGCTCCACCAGGAAGCGCAGGAGGACCCCTTGGAGGGTAGAGCCGAGGATTTTGTTCAATATCTGTATGACAAAATCACTCAGATTCGGGAAGATCTGGACTCCAACTGGGTAGCCTCAGGGGGAGGGACTGGGGCAGGTCTTGAGAATGTTATCTGGGATGAGTTTGATCCTGTGACCCCTGAGGACGTGGACAGGATTCTGGGTAGACTGAACGCGACCACTTGTTTATTGGACCCGTGTCCCTCCTGGTTAGTGCTGGCTTCTCGGGAGGTGACACGAGGCTGGTTCCAGGGGATTATAAATGCTTCGTTGGGTGAGGGTGTCTTTCCTGCCGCCTTGAAAGAGGCGGTGGTGAGACCTCTCCTCAAGAAGCCTTCCCTGGACCCGGCAATGTTGGTAAATTATCGTCCGGTCTCCAACCTTCGTTTTGTGGCGAAGGTTGTTGAGAGTGTGGTTGCGCAACAGCTCCCCCAGCACCTGGATGAAACGACGTATCTGGATCCGTTCCAGTCGGGCTTCAGGCCCGGGTACAGCATGGAAACGGCATTGGTCGCGTTGGTTGATGATCTCTGGAGGGCTCGGGACAGGGGGTGCTCCTCTGTCCTGGTCCTGTTAGATCTCTCAGCGGCTTTTGATACCATCGACCATGGTATCATGCTGCACCGGTTGGAAGAGTTAGGGGTGGGAGGCACTGTGTTGCGGTGGTTCTCCTCCTTTCTCTCTGACCGGTCGCAGTCTGTGTTGACCGGGGGACAGAGGTCGACCCCGAGGCCCCTCATATGTGGGGTGCCGCAAGGGTCGGTCCTCTCCTGTTCAACATTTATGTGAAGCCGCTGGGTGAGATCATCCGTGGTTTCGGGGTGGAGTACCATCAGTACACTGACGACACCCAGCTGTACATCTCCACCCCGGATCACCCCAACGATGCCCTTGAAGTGATGTCCCGGTGCCTGGAGGCCGTACGGATCTGGATGGGGAGGAACAGGCTCAGGCTCAACCCATCCAAGACCGAGTGGCTGTGGTTTCTGACGTCCCGATATAGTCAGTTGATGCCATCACTGACTATTGGGGGCGAATCATTGGCCCCCACGGAGAGGGCTCGCAACTTGGGCGTCCTCCTGGACTCACGGCTGTCTTTAGAAGAGCACTTGACAGCCGTGACCGGGAGGAGTTTTTATCAGGTTCGCCTGATTCGCCAGTTGCGTCCCTTTCTGGATCGGGACTCGTTACGCACGGTCACTCATGCCCTTGTCACCTCCCGCCTGGACTATTGTAATGCTCTCTACATGGGGCTCCCCTTGAGGAGCACCCGGAGGCTCCAACTGGCGCAGAGTGCGGCCGCGCGGGTGGTAATGGGAGCGACATGGCGCTCCCATGTAACACCTCTCCTGCGCGAGCTGCACTGGCTCCCGGTGGTCTTCCGGGTGCGCTTCAAGGTTTTGGTTACCACCTTTAAAGCGCTCCATGGCTTAGGACCTGGTTATTTACGGGACCGCCTACTACCACCAATAGCCTCCCACCGGCCAGTACGCTCTCATAGAGAGGGACTCCTCCGGGTGCCGTCAGCCAAACAGTGTTAACTGGCGGCCCCTAGGGGGAGAGCCTTCTCTGTGGGGGCACCTACCATCTGGAATGAGCTCCCCCCGGAGATACAGAGGATCCCGGATCTGCGCTCCTTCCGCCGTGCTGTGAAGACCTTTTTATTCCATCAGGCGGGCTTGGCCTAATTTCTTCCCTTTTTAAATATGTAAATTTTAATCTGTTTTTAAATTATTGGAATGTTTTAATTTGTCTGGGCCAAAATGATTTAATTTGATTTTATCTGGTTTTTAAATTTTTTGTATTTATGTATTTTATTGTTGGCTGTTCACCGCCCTGAGTCCTTCGGGAGTAGGGCGTTATACAAATCAAATAAACCTAAACCAAACCTAAACCTAACAGTGACAGAATAAAAAAGTTGATTACATTGGGATTAGCAGTGATAAAAAAATGGATAAGGGGGAATACAACTCAAAAAGGAAGAGAAGAGAAAGAAATGGGGAAATACTGAGAAGGAAAATTAAAAGAGTTAAAATTAAAGAAAAGAGGTAGAAAGAGAGATATAAGAAAAAGGAGAAGAAGAAGAAGGCAAGGGGATGGGAGAAAGGGAGGAAAGTGTCAAGAAATGGAATTGTGGAGAAATTAAAAGAAAATAGGTAGGGGATAGTAAAAAGGAATTTAAAATATGAATATGTCAATTGAAGAGAAGGATGTTAACCGTAGAAATTATATGTAAAAAGCAATTTAGAAGGAAGATACAGATTATTGTAAAAGAGATATAAGCAAGGATAAAATGAAATGTGAGTAAGTAAAAAAGAAGAAATACATTATTTAATGTAAAATAGATCAGTAGATGCAATGTGAAAGACAGAATGGACTATATATTTTGTTGTTGGAAGATGTGGGAAAATTGAAATGTAAAATTGAATAAAATGGAAATGTTAATAAATGATGCAAGTAAAAATAAAACAATACATGTAAGAAATAAAATAGAAGAAAGATATTGTTAAGGGTTGGAAGGTTATACCAGCAAAGGATTTAAGATAAAAATGGAATAAGTTGAAATACATTGTTAATAATTTAAAAGATAAGGGGAATTTTGAGAAAACAAATGAAAGAAAAGTCGGGGTTGCCTGGACACCATAGTGGAAAATAGAAAATAGAAAATGAATACAGCAATAGAGAGAGACAAAAGAGAGGGAGGAAAGGAAGAAGGAGAGAGAGGAATGGGAAGAAAGGAAAGAGGGGAGGGAGGGAGGGGAAATAAGAGTAGGAGAGAGGGCTAGAAAGGGAGAAAGAGAGGAGGAGAGGGAGAAAGGAAGGGGAAGTAGAGAAAGAGTAGGAGAAGAGGGAAGAAGAAAGTAGAAAGGAAAGAAGGGAGGGAGTGGAAGAGATTGAGAAGAAAGATTGCTGTACAGTAGAAAAGATGAAATGGAAGAAAGGCAACCCCAAACATGCATAAATGCATTAGGATAAAGAATGAGTTATTTAAAAATAAAAGAGAATAAATATGAACTAAAACAGAAAAATTAGAATTTGAGGGCGAATAAAGATGTTGTTTATACAAATAAGCATAGAAATTTTAAGACATGATTAAAAAATGGAAAAAAGGAAATTTTGGCAAAAATTGTAACTGAGTAAAATGTATTTGAATATGATAAATTGTATAAGTTATGATATGGCCAATACTCTGTTCATAAAATATGCGGGTGAATGTGGGGGGGGGGGAATCAATAAAACTTGATTCAAAAAAAAAAGAAAGAATGAAAGAGAAAGAAACAGAGAGGCAATCAGAGAAAGAATGAGAGAGAATGAGGGGGAGAGAGAGAGAGAAAGAGCGAATGAGAGAGAAAGAGTGGGAGAAAGAGAGAAAGAGAGATGGGAGAGAGAAAGAGAAAGGGGGGGGAGAGAGAGAGAGATAAAGAGAGAGGAGGAAGAGTGCCTGAAGGACCCCATCCCATCACTGGGAGTCCAGGCACTTGTTAAGGATATTGTTGTGTTACCAACCAGCAGAGTAAGTGCACAGAGAAACGGTACTGAGAGCAATGAATACAATACATACAAACTGGTTTAACAAAGCTTTTACTTTGTAGTGAAAAACAATTTTTTTTTTTTTTAATTTGATTTATATGCCGCCCTTCTCCGGAGACTCAGGGCGGCTTACAGTGCGTTAAGCAATTGCATAGTCTTTTAGTCAATCCAAGTCTTTAGCCATTCAAATCGGTCCGAAGTTACAGATATCTTCTTACCAGACAAACAGCAGTCGGTAATAAACAGCAATTCACGCTGGTAACAAATCACGATGGTAGCAGATCCATCCACTTCTTCACACACAACAGTGACAGTTCCAATCAACAGTTCCAGTCAAGCAGCAAGTCAAGCAATGATGAGAGCAGGTCCAACAATGCCTATAGCTCGGCTTCCTTCTTATATACAGTTTACACTAGTAATTATCCACTTAAGATAAGTGAAGTCAGCAGTACAATGACTCAACAGTACAATTATGATAATTGCATTCAGCAGTCAGTCAGCAGTCATTAGTCATTACAATGACTCAGCAGTACAATTACTCAGCATTACATCTGTTACAGCATTACATAAAGTTACAGAATACATTTAAAGTGATAGAACACATATATTGCCTGGACAACTGTTAGACTTATACCATATCCTAACAGCTCCCACCTGGTCTTCTTCACCCTCCTGGTCTGACATAATTTGGTATCAGCCCCCTCGGTGTTTATCCAGGATGGCTGGAGATGAATTTCAGCTTAATGTCAGGTATGCTTCCTTCAAAGTCCAGGAAAGAATGACCCAAACTCCATGATTTATAGAGAAAGGTACTTTTACTAGAAAATGAAGTGAATGCAACCAAGGAAAGCTGAAATTAAAAGCAATAAGCGCGAAAAGTGCATATAGAAAGCATCCCCTCCCACTGTCCATCGTAAATCATCCAATCCAAAGGTCTCCCAGGGTCAGGTCTGGCAGCGTCATCAATCAGGAATGCCATGACGGTTGACCCGATAGCAACTTCAAAGATTCAGTTTTGTTTCTTCCAAAGTCCTCCAGCATGCTTCCCCCCCAAGCCCCTGAGCTCTCCCCCCTCCCGTTTCTTATGGCAGCCAAAGCAGTAAAAGCGGAGGCTGACATTCAGCCCCTCTGTAGAACAGATGTTAGTCTGTAGAAGAGATGTTAGTACTAAACAGGGAAAAAGAGAGAAAATGCAACACAAAAATTATGGTTTATCAGGGTATTTGGTATGGAACAACTGTACTTTCCTGGGTGCCCGGACATCACGTTTATTCACCCATTCAGCTTGAGATAAAGGGAAATGTTTCCAGGCTACCAAATATTGCACTTTACCATGGTGCTTCCTAGAGTCTAGAATTTCTTTAACTTCAAAATGTTGTTCCCCTTCTATCAGTATGGGGACTGGGGAAGAACCTTGGTCTGAACGCAAAGGGGACAAGTGTTCTGGCTTCAGCAAGCTAACATGGAAAAGAGGGTGGATTCATCTCAGAATTTTTGGAAATTCCAATTCAACTGTTACTGGGTTAATGAGTCTAGTGATTAGGAAAGGACCCACATATTTGGGTCCAAGCTTTTCCGATTTCTGGGAAGTCTGTAAATATTTGGTGGAAAGATAAACCTTATCACCCACTTTGTACAAGTGTGCCGGGGACCTTTTTTTGTCAGCCTGGGTTTTATGTGCTCGGTGTGCGTCATCTAAAGCTTTTTGAGTTACTTCCCAAGTACCCCGTAACTGTTCGATCCACTCAATCAAAGAGGGGTTCTGTGGGTTATCCTGTGGTAGTTCGGGGATTGGCACAAACTCCTGACCAGAAGCTACCTTAAACAGAGTGAACCCGGTGCTGCTATGTATGGAGTTATTGTACGCCACCTCTGCAAATGGCAATAGGTCCACCCAGTTGTCTTGCTGGTAATTTACATAACATCTCAAGTACTGTTCTAACACGGCATTGGTTCTCTCACAAGCCCCATTAGTCTGGGGGTGGTGGGCGGAGCTTAACCCCTGGGTGGAGCCTATCAACTTTAAAAACTCCTTCCAAAAGTTGGAAGTAAATTGTACACCCCTGTCCAAAATTATACGTTTAGGAGCTCCATGTAATCAGTAAACATGATGAATAAACAATTTTGCAAAGGTTTTAGCTGAAGGGATTTTAGAACAGGGGATAAAGTGCACTTGTTTGGAAAACAAATCCGTTACAGCCCAGATGACCGTTCACCCTTCACATTCTGGTAGGTCAACAATAAAATCCATGGATATCTCTTTCCAACGGGCATTCGGCCTTGCCACACTCTGAAGTAAACCAGGCGGCTTCCCCGGAGGTCTCTTAGCTGAGGCACACACCGGACAACTAGCCACATATGCCTCTATGTCCTTTTTGAGGGCAGGCCACCAAAATTGTCTTTTAACAAGATGTAGAGTTTTAACAAACCCAAAGTGTCCCACTGCTTTGGCATCATGAGTGTACTGTAATACTGTTAGTCTTAAACTATCAGGGACATACAATTTTGCCCCTATCCAAGCTAGACCATCACGGAGTGTACATTCATTTGAATGGGTTTTAAACCATTCATCAGTTTTTAGGGCTTCTTGCAGTTTCTGAAGTAGGTCGCCCGAAAGGGCCGGATCGGCCCTCGCCTGCGCTCTGGTAGTCATTGGCGCTGCCAGTTGTGTCGAAGGGATGATGGGTCGAACCACTTCTTTCTTGGTACTGTTGTATTGAGGCAATCTGGAAAGTGCATCCGCCATGAAGTTCTTTCCACCAGGAATGTAGCGTAGAGTGAAATTGAAGCGGTTGAAATGCTGGGCCCAACGAGCTTGCTTTGGTGACAGTTTACGCGGTGTTTTCAACGCCTCCAGATTTTTATGATCAGTCCAAACTTCAAAAGGATGCTTTGCTCCTTCCAGAAATTGTCTCCACGTTAACAATGCCCATCGCACCGCAAAAGCCTCTTTTTCCCATATGGCCCATCTTCTCTCGGTTTCTGATAATTTACGGGACGTGTAAGCACAGGGTTGTAATTCCCCTTCTGTGTTCTTTTGCAGAAGCACTGCTCCCACAGCTACGTCGCTCGCGTCAGCCTGTACTACAAAAGGCTCTTCCATGTCTGGATGTTTGAGGACTGGTTCAGCAGCAAACAATCGTTTCAACTTTTCGAAGGCTGCTTGACAGTCCATAGTCCATTCAAGAGGTCGTGAGGGCCTTGGTTTTGCCTCACCTTTAGTTTTCAGAAGATTTGTTATTGGCAGTGCAATTTTTGCAAACGAGGGGATAAACTGTCTATAGAAGTTCGCAAATCCCAGGAAACTCTGTAGTTGTTTGCGGGTGCATGGGGCGGCCCATTCCAATATGGCCCGAACCTTTCCAGGGTCCATCTCTATTCCCTCATGCAATATGCGATAGCCAAGATAGTCAATTCTGCTTTGGTGGAACTCGCATTTAGAAAGTTTGGCATATAGTTCAGCAGCCCTGAGTTTTTTCAGGACAGTTCGCACCAACTTCACATGGTCGTCCATGTTCTCAGAGTAGATAAGAATGTCATCCAAATAGACCAGTACCCCTTTATACAGGTGCTCATGCAGTGCTTCGTTAATCAATTGCATGAACACAGCAGTGGCTCCCTGTAGTCCAAACGGGAGCACTCTAAACTGGAAACATCCAAGTGGGCAACTAAACGCTGTCTTCCATTCATCCCCCTCTTTAATTCTCACTCGGTAATATGCCTCCCATAAGTCAAGTTTGGTGAAGATTTTCCCTTTTCCTAGGTGAGATAGCATGTCCTTCATGAGTGGTAGGGGGTAAACGTTTTCCATGCAAATCGCATTCAGATTTCTATAATCAACTACCAAGCGAAAGGAGCCATCCTTCTTTTCTCGGAACAATACTGGTGCTGCCACCTTTGGTCTGGCAGGTTGGATAAACCCCCGTTCTAGATTTTTATCAATAAGGTTTCGCAATTCCACTAGTTCTCGAGGGGTCATGGGGTAGATTTTTGGCTTAGGGAGCTTCACCCCAGGGAGTATTTCAATGGTACAGTTCGTAGCTCTGTGGGGAGGCAGTACATCCGAGGCCCTTTCACTAAAAACTTCACGGAGATCCCAATACTCCTTTGGAATCTTCTCCTCCCCTTCGATGTGGCCTATTGCCACTTCCGCTCTTTCGGGTTCTATACCGTCCTCAAGGGGGCTTTCTTCCCTCTCTAGTCTCGTTTTTCCAGTGCGAATACGCAGGACCCCCGTCTTCCAGTTAACCCGTGGGTTCCATCTACGGAGCCAGGGCAGTCCAAGTATGAGGGGTCGTTCCATGCCAGGGGCCACAATAAATCTGAGGCTCTCTACGTGATCTCCCAACTGCATTTCAATGGGTTCGGTCACAAAGCTGGCTGGGCCACCTCCTGCAATCGATCCGTCCAACTGACAGAACGCAATAGGCCTTTTTAACGTTTTTAGCCTCAGGCCCATTTTCTCCACCACCTTCGGGCTGACTATGCACCTGGCGCACCCAGAGTCTAATAGGGCTAACATCTGCGCATGTGTCCCTGTGGATGGCACCCTTTGTCAGCGTTTCATTTTTTAATTTTGCAGTTAAGTCACTTGCAAGTCGGCCTTGCTGGTCACGTTGTTGCCGTCTGGTGATCACTTGAGCCGCAGCTTGGGTGGAGGGGATGATGGCATTCACTACCTGCTCCCGCTCACTGTTGTATTGGGGCATCCAGGAGAGGGCGTCAGCCAGGAAATTTCTCCCTCCTGGGATGTGCTTAAGCTCGAAATTGAAACGATTGAAGTATTGTGCCCACCGTACTTGCCTGGGTGACAGTTTCCGTGGGGTTTTTAGGGCCTCTAGGTTTTTATGATCAGTCCAGACTTCAAATGGTTTCTGGCCTCCCTCTAGAAGGTGCCGCCAGGTCAACAAGGCCCACCTTACTGCAAACGCTTCCTTCTCCCACGCCGCCCATCGCCTCTCTGTATTGGTGAGTTTGCGGGAGGTGTAGGCGCAGGGTTGTAGATCACCTTGGTTGTTCTTTTGGAGTAACACGGCTCCTACTGCCACATCACTTGCGTCTGCTTGGATGACAAAAGGCTGTTCCGGATCCGGGTGTTTTAAGACAGGTTCTTTCGCAAACATTCCTTTCAGCGTCTCGAATGCCTGTTGGCAGGTCAGGTTCCACTGTAGGGGTTGTCCCGGGCGAGGTTTCATCGCTGGGCTTCCTGTCTTTAGGAGGTCCGTCAAAGGTTTGGCAATCTTCACGAACGAGGGGATGAATTGTCTGTAGAAGTTCGCGAAACCTAGAAAACTTTGCAGTTGCCTGCGGGTGCGAGGGGGCTGCCATTGTAGAACTGATTGGACCTTGGCTGGGTCCATCTCTATCCCTTCGTTTGATACTCGGTAGCCCAGGTAGTCTAGCCGTGATTGGTGGAAATCGCATTTTGACAGTTTGACATATAGGTTTGCCCTTAGGAGTTTTTTCAGTACTTGGCGGACGAGGGGTATGTGTTCGTCTATGGTCTCCGTGTAGATAAGAATATCGTCCAAGTAGACGAGGACCCCTTTGTCAGGGCATTTATTAATCCCATGTTTGGCTCTGGGACTAATTACCCTGGTTTAGAGGAGATGGGTCGTGGCTTAATCCAAGTTGTCAATAATCTTAAAAGAAACGCGAGAAAGGTTTCTACTAAAACTCATTTATTTGTTATAAAGAAAATAAAACACCTCACTAACTAAGAAAAGTTAATTGTTACATTTTTGAAAATGATTTTCCTGCCGGTCCAAGACGGACCTTGCTGGCAGGAGAACAAAGGAAAGAGTGTGAGAAGAGCAAGTGAAGGAATGTGGGTGGATACGGAAACACGTAGTTTACTGATAAGAAGTTGGCAAAGCTACGGAGAGTCTGACAGTCCAGAAATAATGAGCTCAGCTGGTAAATAAAATAACGCAGTGACATTCCCCTTCTTTGCCAGTTGAGCGAATATCAGTACATCATCAAATAAGGCACATCTTCTCACGCAGATACTCGTGTTGAGCTGCTGGAAGTGGTTTGTTGAGCATATCAGCAATTTGATCATGTGTAGATACATATTGCATTTTGACAAAACCTTTTTTCACCAAATGTTTTATGTTTTGGTAACGAATGTCAATGTGTCTGGACCTAGAACCTGTAAAATGTGATTCAGAAATATAAACCACCGATTCATTGTCTTCCATCACGGTGATCGGTCGGATCGGGTGTGTCCAGATATCTGTGACTAAAGCATCAAACCAAGTTAGGGAATTACATGCATCTGAAACACAAGCATATTCAGCTTCAGTAGATGAACAAGAAACAAAATTCTGTTTACGTACTTGCCAATAAACAGGACATCCATTTAAGAACATCATATAACCTGAAGTACTTTTGCGTGATTTCTTATCACTTGCCCAATCAGAATCTGCATAACAACATAATTCTGCATAATCAGTATGTGTTGGTTCTAACAATAACTTCAAATGTTTAGTGTATTTTAGGTATCTCAATAATTTCTTAATACATGTCCAGTGAAACTGTTTTGCCTTACCTACGTGTCGAGATAAGAGATTAACACTAAGTGCAATGTCGGGTCTGGTCCAACTACTAATGTATAACAGTGACCCAATGACTGAACGATACAGTGTTTGATCCTCGAACTCAGGACTTGCTTCTTGTGTCAAGTTGTGAAAATCTGTTTGCATGGGTGTCTTTGTTGTGTTAGCATCTTTCATGTTGCAATGATGCAAAACTTGTTCAATTTTATCTTCTTGTGAAAGACTAAACCCCTTCTGTGTCTTTTCAATCTGAACACCTAAATAAGTGCTAATATGACCTAATGATTTCAATGTGAAGTATCTCTGCAAAGCTTTGGCAAAAATTTCACTCATTTGCTTATTTGGACCAATATAAACAATATCATCAACATAAACAAGAACTATCTCATATGCATTGTTAGATCTTTTTGTGAACACGCACTCATCAGTTTCGGACTTAATAAAGCCCATTGAATTTAGTTTGTCAGTAAGACATAAATACCACATTAAACCAGATTGTTTCAGACCATAGAGACTTTTGTTTAGGAACCAGGTATCCCCTTCTTGCTGTCGGAATCCTGGAGGACTTCTCACATAGATCTCTTCATCTAGGTCTGCATGTAGATAAGCCGTGTCAACATCAAACTGGAAAACTTCTAAACCAAGGATAGTTGCAGTTGCTAAAGCAATTTTTACACTCTCAGTTCTGACTGTCGGTGAGTAGGTATTTGTGTAGTCCTCAGGATAACGTTGAGCGAAACCCTGAGCTACAAGTCTGGCTTTGTACAGTGACTCACCATTTGGTTTCTTTTTGATTCTGTAGACCCATCGAGTGCCAATGACCTTTTTGTTTGCTGGAGGTTTTGCAGGTGTAAATACTTTAAGTTTCTTTAGACTGTCCATTTCAACCTGCATTGCTTCATACCATTTGTCTTGCTCTGAATCAGGGAGCTGCTTGATTTGTGTGAAATTATCAGGTGGAAGTGTGACATTGCAAATCAAAGGCAAGGGTGCTTTTGTCAGTTGCCAAGAATATCGTTGTGGAGGGATCCCTTTTGTGGCCCTCTTGGAACGTCTCGGAACAACTGTCCAGTCTTCTTCTGCTTCGTCCTCGTCCTCACTTTCGTCGCTAGCGTCAGCATCCGCGGCTTGCGAAGACGGAACATCGGGTTGAGAAGAATCAGTGGAATCTTGATCATCAATCTGCGTGGCATCAGCAGTGTCATCTCTGGGAAAATAAACTCCAGGATCATTGGAATGAATCCTGGACCAGTCAATATCTTCTTCAAAATTAGCAGATTGGGAAATCACAATTACATGTTTAGAGTCAATAAATTTGCTCCACTTTGAGTTATCATCAATACCCATAAATCTCAGTCTCTTTGCTGCTGGACCTCCTTTTCTTCTTTGAGCTAAGGGAATGTTCACCATAGCGTATGAACCAAAAATATGAATGTTTTTAAGATCAGGCTTGTAGCCATACAACATGAAGAAAGGAGTCTGATTTGTTACACTGCTCCAAGTACGGTTTACAATGTAATTTGCATATTTTATAGCTTCACCCCAGTATATCTTACCAAGGTTGGCGTCTTCTAGGAGACAACGCATCATGGTTTGCAGTACCCCTTGTCTTCGTTCTGCGACTCCATTATGAGCCGGTGTGTAAGGGGCCGAAGTCTGATGAATAATTCCATTCTTACGCATCCAGTCCTGGAAACGCTGAGACATGAACTCGGCACCACGATCACTCTGGATTCTGGCGATGCGAACTTGGTGTTGGGTAGAAACAAGGGTTGCAAAGTCTTTAAAGATCTGAAAGGTCTCTGATTTTTCTTTCATAGGATATACATATCCATATCTAGAGTAATTATCAACAATTGTTAGAAAATATTTTCTACCACCAAATGATGGCGGGAAAGGACCAACTATGTCAATGTGAACCAAATCAAAAATGCGTGTTGACAGGCGTGTAGCGCATTTGGGAATGGCTGCTGCTTTGGATTTTGCCTTCTTGCATACAGCACAATCCAAAAACACCTTACACCCCTTTAGATCCAAACCTTTTGCGAACTCCGGCATCTTCCTAAGAACACGGAAACTGGCATGCCCCAATCTTCTATGCCATTTATGGATACACCTGGAATGCAAAGGTTTACCAGTTAGTGAATTCTCAACATTAACATTTTTATGCGGAACCTCAGGCTTGCTCTGAGCAACCTGTTTACCAATTCTATTTTTGTTGGCTTTAGGAGCCTTAGGGGTAGCAACAGGATCTCTCTCTGGAGCATCTCTATCTGGGCCTGTGCCTTCCCTTTTTGGAGTTTGCATATTTGCCTGTATTTGTGTTTTAGGCTTTGGCTTTAAGTAATAAACACCACCAATTAATATGGTTTCAGCAACAATATCTCCATCTTTAACTATGTAACTTGCTTTTTCAAGGTGGTGAACTTGGAACTTTAACACTCTAGACAAGTGATACTGACTAAGCAAATTACTGGTTGCTGTTGGTATGTAATAAACATCAGGAATGAATGCATCGAGCTCTTCAACATAAACAGTTCCTTTTCCTTTGACCTGACAAGGATGATTTGAAAAAGAATAAAGTTCACGTAGTTCTGGTTCAGGCTCGTGCATTTCTGTGAAAAGTTCCTTTCTATAGGTAACATGCAATGCTGCACCACTGTCCAAAGTCCACAGGAGTCGTCTGTCGTACTCTGGTTGAGGTTGTGGATCATTGGTTAAAGCCAATGTGGCGAGTGGAGTTTGTGGATCACGCCGGGGACCACGACGACCTTGTCTACCGCCTCTGCCTCTGCCTCTGGAATCTGTTCCTCTGGGCTGGTATGTGACGGGAGCTGGAACTCGTTGGGGACAATCCCAGGTGGCATGTCCCACACGATTACAGGTGTAGCATCTTGGCGTCCTTGGAGCGTAGGTCCTTCCTCGGAAGGGGCGCCTAGCTGGAGCTTTTGATGCGGGTGGTCCTCTCAAGTGTGGAGTAGCTAGCATGAATGCCTCTTCTTCAATTAAAAGTCTACAAACATTGTCCACTGTGCGTTGAGCAATTGGGACTTGGTTAATTTTTGTAACAGCATCTTTCCATTCATAATTCAAAGAGTTAATAATGATGCTGATCATTTGAATATCTTCAATGTTATGGCCTCTTTCTCTCAATTCTGTTCTCAGACCTTTCAGTTTGGTCAAATGTCCTCCAATTTGTTCACCAGGTTTCAATCTCGAACCGTGGAGTTCAGACATTTTTAGTTTTGACTCACCAGTTAGTGGAGATACAGAAAATGCCTGGTGAGGAGACTGCACTTGGTACGCTGGCTGTGCTGGCAGAAATGCCTGTGGTATTTGCTGTGCCTGTTGTGGACCTAAAAATGGTCTTGGTTGTGCCATTGGAGGTGGGCCAGGAGGTGGCCCTCTTTGCACTTGTGGCTGGGGCACATATGCAGGCATTTGTAGCTGCTGTGGCTGATGCACTGGAATCTGCTGTATTCCAGTTGCCATTTGTGCTTGATCTGCAATATTGGCATGACCTGCTGGAGATGCAGTCATTTGCCTTTGCTTTGTTCCATCTAAAAAGGCACCATCACCACCAGGGGGTGTTTGAGTTTGAGCCCGTGGAGACACTTGTGGCATTTCAGCTTGAATCTCTGAGTGAGTTAGAGACAGGTTTGCCAGGGTCTGCTGTAGTAATTTAAAATGTTCATCTAAGCTCTTTTCTCTTTCAGCTTCCTGTAGTAAATTACTTTCGCCAGCAGATGGTGCTGCACCTTTGGGCAGCTTTGCAGACGTGGCATGTTTATATGTAACTTGATCAGGGAGACTTTCATGTGACGTGTGCAGTGCTCTTTGCCTTAATTGGCCTGACACAGGATCCACCAGGGGGAGTGTCTTTGGCTCTGAGCAAGAAGACAATATGGCGCTTTTTGAAAAATTTAAGTCACGGGATTCTTCCTTATCATGCTCAAGCATAAACAAATCTCTCTTAAATCGAGACAGTTCATTTTCATAATATTTTACATGCTCACGATAGGATTTGATGGCCATCTCACGCTGGGTGAGCTCAGGGCTTTGAGAAGAGTAATGAATTACTTCTCTCTCTGCGTGGGGGTGAAAAAGGTTTGCCGTTTGTGGAAACTTTCTTGGCCTGGCACCATGCACATCGTAATCTGTGGGCTCTGGTAGAATAGATTCATAGCATGCAAATTGAGAAGAAAAAGCTACCGACCTCAGTCGCAGTTCATTATCTTCAAAAGCAGCTGTTCTGATATCTGTCCTTTGATGTGTTTCCGAAAGCATTTTCAGATCTTCTTCACCCATGGCACCTTCTTGTTCCAATTGCGTAGCCGTAGCAAGAGGCTGGAATCTTGAGGGCGTTACTATCTCCTGTTCTTCTTCCAAAGAGGATAAAGCTCTGTGCTTCATTTTTCCTTTTTTCTTCTGTTTCGGCATCTTAGCAATATAATTAGCGTACCTCAGTAGCTAAAAACTAATTGCCTATGCGCTCTTATCAGAAGTAACAAAACAAGGAAAAAAGCCATAAATCAGACCATCCTCGTGCTATCAGTTGTCAGGGCATTTATTAATCCCATGTTTGGCTCTGGGACTTATTACCCTGGTTTAGAGGAGATGGGTCGTGGCTTAATCCAAGTTGTCAATAATCTTAAAAGAAACGCGAGAAAGGTTTCTAATAAAACTCATTTATTTGTTATAAAGAAAATAAAACACCTCACTAACTAAGAAAAGTTAATTGTTACATTTTTGAAAGTAATTCTCCTGCCGGTCCAAGACGGACCTTGCTGGCAGGAGAACAAAGGAAAGAGTGTGAGAAGAGCAAGTGAAGGAATGTGGGTGGATACGGAAACACGTAGCTTACTGATAAGAAGTTGGCAAAGCTACGGAGAGTCTGACAGTCCAGAAATAATGAGCTCAGCTGGTAAATAAAATAATGCAGTGACACCCTTTGTAAAGGTGTTCATGTAAGACTTCATTTATTAACTGCATGAACACTGCGGGGGCTCCTTGCAATCCAAAGGGCATTACTTTAAACTGGAAGCTACCCAGGGGGCAGTTGAATGCTGTTTTCCATTCATCTCCTGCCTTTATGCGTACTCGGTAATAAGCTTCTCGAAGGTCTAGTTTGGTGAAAACCTTTCCTTTAGCTAGGTGGGCTAGCATGTCTTTCATGAGGGGGAGGGGGTACAAGTTTTGTATGCAAATGGCGGTGATACTTCGAAAGTCGACCACCAGTCTCATGGAGCCGTCCTTTTTCTCTTTAAACATGACCGGCGCCGCTACCCTTGGTTTTACTGGCTCAATAAATCCCCTTTGTAAGTTGTTGTCTATGTAGTCCCGCATTTCCTGCATTTCTCGGGGCGTCATGGCATACATTTTAGGTTTTGGTAGTTTCGCTCCCGGGATAATCTCGATGGCACAATCGGTCTCGTGGTGGGGGGGCAGAATGTCACACTCGGCTTCGCTGAATACCTCTGCAAGGTCTTGGTACTCCCCTGGGATCTGATCTGCATTACAAGCGGTGGTGGGTGCGGCTGCCAATTGCTTTGCTGTACCTTCTGGGAGGGACCCTTGTTTTGGTGGTGTTTTGTTTTGTGGTGGAGGGCTGCTTTGGGGTCTCAGCATGGGAGGGAATTCTTCTGGTTGGGGTGGCAGGGGTTGGGGGCCCTTTGCTATTCTCAGCCTGCGGGTCCCCTCTTGCCACCAAATGATTGGGCCCCATTTGTCCAGCCACGAAAGTCCCAATATGACTGGTTCTGTCATCTTGGGGGCTATTATGAAGCGAATCATCTCCCAGTGATCTGCTAGTTCTAGTCTCACAGGTTCAGTCAAGTGTGTGGCGTACGCTCCCCCCACTAGGGACCCATCAACTTGCTCAAAACGAATTGGTTGTTTGAGCTGTTTAGCTCGGATTCCCAATTTCAGAACTGTGGGTAGGTTGATTAGGCACCGTGTGCTACCAGAGTCTATTAGGGCTTGGAAAGTCTCTTGGGCCCCTGTTTTGGGGGCTGTCAGGCGTATGGGGAAAAGAAAAGGATGGACAGGTCCACTCACCACCGGGTCGTCTTCGCCTTCGTCTTCCGTGTCATAGGGTTCGGGGAACTGATCTCCCTCATCTGGGGTTCCTCTGGTTTCGGTCAGGTGAGCGAAAAACTCCGGGATTTGGGGAGCTTCCCACGGTACGTGGGTGGCGTGCTTGGGCCCTCGTTCCGGTCATGCTTTGGGTGGTGGAGCTGGTCCCGGTCTAGGCGTTCCACATCTTGCTGCTATGTGGCCGCTCCCCCCACATCGGTAGCATTTCAGTGGGCTCCATGGGGCAGTTGGTCTGTGGGAGGGCTGTGATGTTGGGGTTTCTCGTCTGTTGAGTGGCCCCTGGTCTAGTCGGCCTCTCTCCTTTCCCTCTGGTGGTTTCGTCGTGTCGCTCGCCCGCAACCCTCTGTCGACTTTTATCGCTACCCGGAACCATTCGGAGAGTCGGTTTGGGATGTCACGATAAGCAGTCACTTGGGAAATTCTCTTATCTAGGCTTGTTCTAAAGAAATACACCAGCAATTGCTCTGGTAGGGGAGGCAGTGTCCCAATGACTCTCCTGAATTCACGGATATGCTCTCTGATGGGCTTCCCCTTCTGCATTAGGTTTCTGAGCTCGTCTTCCACATAGGGGTCCTCCTCCTCCTCATAACGGGCTCTCAATAGTTGCAAGAACCCATCCGCATCTTGCAGCTGGGGGGCCCTGTTTTTATAGAGGGATGCTGACCACCTCTTTGCTTCTCCCTCCAGCCCTTCCGAAATAGCATTCACTAGGGCTCTGGGGAAAGGTGTCCAAAACGCTCTATGTATATCTCAGCTGAATCGAGGAATTGGGCGAGGTTGTCTGGGTCACCATCGAACTTCCCTCTGAACTGGGGTGGCTCCTCTCTCTCTGCCCTCTCCTCTCTGTGCTGAGCCCTGTAGGGCCGGCCTTGGTGTTGATAGTCCTCTGCCTCGTCTCTCATCCTGGGGTAGGGAGGTGCTGCCTCATCTAGGCCTTGCTGTTTGCTGGGAGGGGGGGGACCCATGGATGCATCGTTGGGCTCCTCCTCCTCCTGCTGTGGAGGGGGGAAGGGCTGCACCTTGGCCTACGGCCTCTCGGGTCAACAGTCCAGACTGGTTCTCTCTTTTCTTTGGGTCTGCAGGATGGCCCCTCCCCCTGAAGGGTGGCACGGTCAAATTTCTCTTTCAACTCATCTATGGGGCTTTCGAGTGGCTTCCTTAGAATTTCTTGGCGCTTAGTTTGTTTTCTGACTTGTTCCCATTCCCATAGCCAGGATGCCCTGCCCAATTCACTTAGGGGTTTTCCCTTGTCTCTCACGTTCGGAAAGGGAAATTCAGCCTCGGAGGCTTTTGGCACAGTCCCCGGGTACTTATCTGGCTCACGCTTCTTTGTTTGAAGTTCTGCCGAGGGGGAAGGCGGGGAGAGTTGAGCCTTCATAGTTTCCAAACTGGCTGGGATCATGACCGCTTCTCCTCCACTCGTTGCTTGAAGCAGGCTTTCCTCCGAGAGCTTCGCTTCAGCCATAACGTCGGGGGACAACCTCCAGTCCGACCATACGTCTGGGAGGGAACGGGATGATTTAAACTCAGCCAGCCTGGCTTTGAGGGAGTTTGGCTGTCTGTCAGGCTTTGGTGCTATCTTAAATAAACTTCATTCTCAGACGCAAAGTCTCTAATGAAATTCTTTTATTTAAGAATAGAAAAAACACGACATGCCTAAACTCTGGTTGCAGCCAAACTGGCCCCTCCTTCCAACAACCTCCCCTTCCACTCTCCAACCCCAATATCCCATTGGGCATCATGCAGATCCATCTCTTCGTCTCGGCACATTCTTTTCACAGGAATTTGCCCCCACCCTCTGTCACCCAGGTAACACTATCTGTCGCATGCAGAAAACTAGGTAAAAGTTCATCTCAGCAATAAATCACCGCTTCTGCTCTCTGTTTCATTTCATTCATGTCAGCGTTGGAAGAGAGCCTAACTTGGAACGCTGACACCCTTATTTCTATGGGGATGAGCATGGGTTCCTCTGTGTGACTCACCAGATCATCAGAGTTGGAGTCGGAGTCCGTCCCGCTGTCGTCTGCGGTGGTCGGAGTTCCCAACTCACCCTGGTTTTGGGGAGCGAACTCAACGACTTCTCCTTTCAGGGCAGTGTCGCGGGCTTTTGCGGGTGCTTTGTCGGCCTTCTTGGGCCTCGAGCCGGTAGATTTTGGCACTGGCTTGGAGAAACATTCAGCAGCCCGATGGCCTTCCTTTCCACATTTAAAGCAGGTGAAGGGCTTCGATTTCGGTTTGAATTCCACTCTCCCCGCGGCCGCCCTTGGCGCTCCTTTGCAGTAGAAGGAGGATGACGGGTCTCCTGCATGGCCTCCTCGGAGTCGGCTTCGGGCCAGCTCGATCTCTCCATCCTCAGCTACCACGTACCAACTTTGCAAGTCTTTGGGGACCCCCCCTGTTCTGTCCCCATCCCACACACGCACCCCCACAGACGGCCCAGAGTTAATAAGCCACACGACAAAGTCTTTGAAGATAAAGCTGGCAGCAACCCAGTGGCTAGCTGCCAATTCAGACTTTACTCACACAAAACAAAGATTAGACTGCAAGCATTCCGATAAAGCAGGCAAAGTTTCAGCAATACAAGGATTAGTCCAAATGCAGTCCGACAAGGCAGGCAGAAGTCCAGTAACGCAGAGATCATGGATCATTTCTAGTTTTTGCTCGTCACAAACTGAACCGGCCACCACACCCACATTTATACCCTGTGGGGTGTGGTCCAGTGACTCAGCTAATCTCTGGCATGCCTTCCCCTCTGCTGCGCACGCTTCTCCCTGCACCGCTGTTGAGGATCCAGCCAGCACTTATCTCCTTCGTTGCTGTCCACCTGTGGCTGCGGGGACGTGCTTGGCTCTGGGCCTATCTCTTGGCCTTCGGTGTCCTCCGGAGGCATTGCCAGAGAGGAAGGTCCTGGAGAGGGAGGCCTTGCCAACTCCTCTCCCTCGCTCTCAGAGTCTGCATCTGTCAATAGCCAAGGCTCAGGCAATGGAGCCACAACACTATCCCCCACCACAGGGCCCTTCCCCCGCAACTGACGGTCGGGATGCGGTCGGGACGGGAACTGTTCATGGAAGGCCCGTACCAGGTCAGGGGCATGAATGGAAAAAGCGTCCACCCAAGAGAAATCCTCGGGCCCGTACCCCTACCAGGCAATTAGGTACTGGAAACGCCCCTTCAGCTAACGGGAGTCCCGGATGCTGTCCACCTCGTACGTCGTGGAGCCGTCCTCGGTGACAGTGGGCAGGGGAGCAGGTGTCGTCGGGCATCGGCGGTGGCACAGTGGGGCCTCAGGGACCAGAAGGTACTGATGGAAAACAGGGTGGAGTCACATGGATCGTGGCAGGGTCAACCGGTAGGCCACCGGGCTGATGACTGCCTCAATGGGGAAGGGACCGATAAAACGATGGTCGAGCTTCTTCACCGGCCGGTCCGTGGGGAGGTGTTTCGTGGACAGCCACACCCGATCTCCAACCTCCAGCGGTGGCGTTGCCCATCGAGAGCGGTCGGCGACCCGTTTATAGTCCTCCTTCACTCGGTTCAGCTGCCGACGCACCAGCTGCTGCACCGCTTGCAGCTCCAAGAGGAAGTCCTGGGTCTTGGGAACAGGGGAATCCGAGATGGACAGAGGGAACAGCCGTGGATGGTATCCCACGTTGGCGTGGAACGGGGTCATCTGGGTGGAGGTGTGTTGGGAGTTGTTGAAGGCGAACTCCGCCAGGGGAAGGTACTTCGCCCAGTTGTCCTGCTGCTGATTGACAAAGCAGTGGAGGTACTGCTCCAGGATGCAGATGACCTTCTCCGTCCCCCCGTCAGTTTCTGGATGATGCGCCGACGAAAGACACACCTGCACCTCCAATGCGGCCATCAGGCTTTTCCAGAAGCGGGCTGTGAATTGAGCCCCGCGGTCCGAAACCACTCTGTCTGGCAGGCCATGGAGGCGGAAAATGTGTTGCAGGAACAATCGAGCTGTGGTGCAGGCCGATGGCAGTCCATGGCACGGAATGAAGTGTGCCATCTTTGTAAGCATGTCCACCACCATGAGGATGGTGGTAAACATAGCAGACGGTGGCAGGTCCGTCAGGAAGTCCATGGAGATGGCTCCCCAGGGTCTCTCCGGTGTCGGCAGCGGCTGGAGAAGTCCAGGAGGTGGGCCTGACGCGGCTTTGCCTGTCGGCACGTCACACAGGACGTCACATACACATGCACGTCGTGCTGTACTCGAGGCCACCAAAACGTCCGCGTCACCAGATTCAGCGTCTTAAAGAACCCGAAATGTCCCGCCGCAGGGTTGTCATGGCACTGGTTCATGACGAGAGCTCGGAGCAGACTTGTGGGCACGTACAACCGGCCTCGGTGCTTCAGTAAGCCCTCCTCCAAAGTCCATGGGGACGCGGACTCCGGAGGCATTGCCAGAGAGGAGGGTCCTGGAGAGGGAGGCCTTGCCAACTCCTCTCCCTCACTCTCAGAGTCTGCATCTGTTGATAGCCAAGGCTCAGGCAACGGAGCCACAACACCCCCGTCCTCTACAGTCCTTGTATATTTCTTCATTCAGCCCATCCTTGAAACTCTCTAGTAGAGCCGCTTCTGACCACCCTGTCATGTAGGGTGCCAGCTCACGAAATTCTTGGGTGTATTCTGCCACTGATCTCCGGCCCTGCTGGATACCCTTCATTCTGAGTCTCGCCTTTCATTCAGCTAGGTGGTCTTCAAACCACCTCCTAAGAGCCCCCATGAACTGGTGGTAGTTTCTCAGCAAGGGGGAGTTATTATTGTGGAGGACCACCATCCATTCAGCGGCTACTCCCTCTAGGACGTTCGTGACGCATCTTACTCGAGCCGCATCTGATAAGTAGTCCTCCCCCCAGTCCTGCATGTGGTTCCACACTTGGGTCAAGAAAAGCCCCAAGGTCTTCGGATTCCCATCATATTTTTCAGTTAGGGGGGGAATTTTTGGTTTTTTACACCTGCGGGGTGGGGCCTGCAAGGCTGGGGGTCCCTGGGCTGCTGCCTCCCCCACTTGAGCTCCAGAAACCTGAGATGTTTCTTCCCCAGCTTCCTCTTCTTCTCCCCCACAGGCTGTCTCTTCTGGATCCCCCCCTGGGACAGTCTCCTCCCTTCTCCACAGGGAACCCATAAGACTCACGGCTTTTCCGGCTTTCTTTGATATCATGGAGGAGTTGCAATGCTTGCACCATCATGAGGCTTTCCTTTTGCTCTTGCAGCCACACTGCCTCTCTCTTACAGGGTCTGGAGCTGATTACTCCCTGGGGGGTCCTCCCCAGGTCCAGCAGCCTTCCTACTCCTCTCGACCATCTACAGTCAGGTCCAGAAATATTGGGACATCGACACAATTCTAACATCTTTGGCTCTATACACCACCACAATGGAGTTGGAATGAAACAAACACAATGTGTGTTAACTGCAGACTGTCAGCTTTAATTTGAGGGTATGTACATCCAACTCAGGTGAACGGTGTAGGACTTACAGCAGTTTGCATATGTGCCTCCCACTTGTTAAGGGACCAAAAGTAATGGGACAGAATAATAATCATAAATCAAACTTTCCCTTCTTAATACTTGGTTGCAAATCCTTTGCAGTCAATCACAGTCTGAAGTCTGGAACGCATAGACATCACCAGAAGCTGGGTTTCATCCCTGGTGATGCTCTGCCAGGTCTCTACTGCAACTGTCTTCAGTTCTTGCTTGTTCTTGGGGCATTTTCCCTTCAGTTTTGTCTTCAGCAAGTGAAATGCATGCTCAATGGGATTCAGGTCAGGTGATTGACTTGGCCATTGCATAACATTCCACTTCTGTCCCTTCAAAAACTCTTTGGTTGCTTTTGCAGTATGCTTTGGGTCATTGTCCATCTACACTGTGAAGTGCCGTCCAATGAGTTCTGCAGCATTTGGCTGAATGTGAGCAGATAATATTGCCCAAAACACTTCAGAATTCATCCTGCTGCTTTTGTCAGCAGTCACATCATCAATAAATACAAGAGAACCAGTTCCATTGGCAGCCATACATGCCCACGCCATGACACTACCACCACCATGCTTCACTGATGAGGTGGTATGCTTAGGATCATGAGCAATTCCTTTCCTTCTCCATACTCTTCTCTTCCCATCACTCTGGTACAAGTTGATCTTGGTCTCATCTGTCCATAGGATCTTGTTCCAGAACTGTGAAGGCTTTGTTAGATGTTTTGGCAAACTCTAATCTGGCCTTCCTGTTTTTGAAACTCACCAATGGTTTACATCTTGTGGTGAACCCTCTGTATTCACCCTGGTGAAGTCTTCTCTTGATTGTTGACTTTGACACACATACACCTACCTCCTGGAGAGTGTTCTTGATCTGGCCAACTGTTGTGAAGGGTGTTTTCTTCACCAGGGAAAGAATTCTTTGGTCATCCACCACACTTGTTTTCCATGGTCTCCCAGGTCTTTTGGTGTTGCTGAGCTCACCGGTGCATTCCTTCTTTTTGAGAATGTTTCAAACAGTTGTTTTGGCCATGCCTAATGTTCTTGCTATCTCTCTGATGGGTTTGTTTTGTTTCTTCAGCCTAATGATGGCTTGCTTCACTGATAGTGACAGCTCTTTGGATCTCATCTTGAGAGTTGACAGCAACAGATTCCAAATGCAAATAGCACACTTGAAATGAACTCTGGGCCTTTTATCTGCACATTGTAATTGGGGTAATGAGGGAATATCACACACCTGGCCATGGAACAGCTGAGAAGCCAATTGTCCCATTACTTTTGGTCCCTTAACAAGTGGGGGGCACATATACAAACTGCTGTAAATCCTACACCGTTCACCTGAGTTGGATGTACATACCGTCAAATTAAAGCTGACAGTCTGCAGTTAACGTACATTGTGTTTGTTTCATTCCAACTCCATTGTGGTGGTGTATAGAGCCAAAGATGTTAGAATTGTGTCGATGTCCCAATATTTTTGGACCTGACTGTAGCTTCTTCAGGCTCCTCTCTTAGCCGAAGTTTTTCCATCCATTCTGCAGCCTCTTTCTCTTCTTGAAATGAAGTTATCGTAGAACCAGATGCTCCCATCTGGTCTTCTTCACCCTCCTGGTCTGACATAATTTGGTATCAGCCCCCTCGGTGTTTATCCAGGATGGCTGGAGATGAATTTCAGCTTAATGTCAGGTATGCTTCCTTCAAAGTCCAGGAAAGAATGACCCAAACTCCATGATTTATAGAGAAAGGTACTTTTACTAGAAAATGAAGTGAATGCAACCAAGGAAAGCTGAAATTAAAAGCAATAAGCGCGAAAAGTGCATATAGAAAGCATCCCCTCCCACTGTCCATCGTAAATCATCCAATCCAAAGGTCTCCCAGGGTCAGGTGGAAGCATGTCTGGCAGCATCATCAATCAGGAATGCCACGACGGTTGACCCAATAGCAACTTCAAAGATTCAGTTTCGTTTCTTCCAAAGTCCTCCAGCACGCTTCCCCCCCAAGCCCCTGAGCTCTCCCCCCTCCCGTTTCTTATGGCAGCCAAAGTAGTCAAAGCGGAGGCTGACAGAAGGGATTTAAAGCAAAATGCAGTTATACATATATTACAAAAGGAAGAAATACTCTGAACAAAACAGCATCCTACAATTAAATTAACACAAATGATAGGCCAAATTATACAAAATTTTAAGTTGATGCTGAATGTCTCTGGACTCATCTAAAATGTTAAAGCAACAAAGTTACATTTTCAGGAACTGATACAAATCAATTGTGTTAGGGGGGTGAATAATATACAGCTTCCCCCCAAGGAGCTATATTCTTATAGTCAAAATTCCCTTTGAACAAATACTCACTCAAATTAGTAAAGTTTTGAATTACTACAGCAGGTGTACATACAGGGATTAAACATGTAGAAAGCAAATTTTCCATATCATAAGCTTCAGACAAACAAAAAGCATCAGTTTTTGTGATGTTTGCAAGCTGCACCCATAGGTTTTGTTTCATCCGTTGTTCAAGAGAATGTTTAGGTGGGATGACAGCTGCTGTTGCCAAAGTACAGTTATTAACAATCAAACACAAACAAATTATGGCTACAGAATTGGCAGTTAAAACCGCAAAAATGGCAGCGCACAAATTCTCGGATGTTTGTTCCACTTGTTGCTGCTGCAGCACTTCCTGCGCTTTGGTGGTCAAATTCTTCACATCTCCCCATGTCACTGGATGACTGGCACGATGGGATCAGTTTGGTCGCTGCACCGTCTGTAGAGTCAACCCTGCCATCTCTGGAACCGGATTCAGGGGTTGGTGCCACGACATCCTTGGCTGGACGAACACAATGTGCTGGAACCCACAAAGGTCCTGTAGGTGTAAACACAGCAGCATAGCCACGCCCCCAAGTAATTAAAGGGACCGGTCCTAACCATGTTTTGTCTGGTAATGCTCTATAATATACCAGAGGAGGAGGCAAACTTGTTTTTTGTTGAAAATGCCTCTGATAAGCAGTTGAATTAGAAATTGAAAAATTCAATTGATTCAAAGTAAATAAAACTTTTGTAACCTGTTGTGTTACCCATGACAAATTAGGTACCTGAGAGCTCTCTTTTTTTATTTGTTTGTGAAGGCAGTCCTTAAAGGACCTATTAGCACGTTCCACAATGGCTTGACCCGTGGAATTATAGGGAAGACCATGAGTAAGAACAATATTCCAGGTTGTACAAAATTGCAAAAAAGCTTGTGAAGAATAGGCAGGCCCATTATCTGTTATTAAAGAAGAGGGTTTACCCAAAGCTGTAATGGCCGAAAAAAGATGAGAAATAACATGATTAACTGTTTCCCCTCGTTGAGGCGTAGCCCAAATCGCTCCAGAATAGGTATCAATAGAAAAATGAATATATTTCCAAGGAGCCAAAGAAGGAACTTGGGTAACATCCATTTGCCATAATTGATTAGAGGTGAGACCATGGGGATTATCTCCCATGTCCCCTGAGGGGGATGCCCCAGAACATTGAGGACAGGATGAAACAATTTGCTTAGCTTGCTCTAGTGGAATGTGGCAAGCTTGTGCCAGTCCCCTGGCATTTTGATGGAAAAAAGAATGACTAAAAATGGATCTGTAAACAAAGTAGGTAAAACATGAACAGCAGCATCAGCGTGACTGTTGCCTTCAGAAAGAGGCCCAGGAAGGGATGAATGACTGCGGATGTAAGAGACAAAATATAAATGCTTCCGGTCTTGTAGTAATTGCTGTAAAGTGAGAAATAGGGCCATAAGATTGGAGTCAATCCTAGGTGTGATATAAGCACCTGGAAAATTAAAAATAAGTTGACACACATACTGAGAGTCAGAGATCAAATTAAAAGGCTGTTGAGAAAAAGTGTGGAAAGCTAAGATAGCCGCAGACAATTCTGAGCGCTGAGATGAAGACTGTCCTGCAGTGTAAGACACTTTCCAGATGTCGTCATGAGAATCCTTGTAAGCAATAGCTCCTCTCGTTCATCCTCCATCAGAAAAAACCGTAAGAGCTTGCGGTAGTGGAGAAGAAGAAAGTAATGAGCGAATAGGAAAAGAAGAAGTCATTAAGCAAGCAAACCTAGGATCTTTAGGCAGATGATATGAAATACAGCCTACATAGTCAGTTAGAGCACACTGAAGAGATAAATTATTCTGAAAATAAAAGTGAAAGTCAGATTTTGAGATAGGAAGAACAATATTTATTAAATCAGTTCCATTTCTACAACAGGCTCGAGTACACCCCAAGGTTATAATTTCAGCAGTAGCTTGGATGTTGGTAAAACATTTTGAATTGGAGTATGAGGTAAATAAAGCCATTCAATACAATATACTTTTTGCTGTTCTTAAACAGTCAATACTCCCGTGGGTAGTTTACTAGTAGGAAATATTAACAGAGATAACTGACAATCTCTATGAGGGATTCAATCCACAAACTGAGTACTCAAGATGTTATTAATTTTCTCAACTGTAGCAAATACTACAGAAGGAACTATAATTAAATCTTCTGGCTTTTTTCCTTTAGTCAATAACTCAAATAATGGACTAAGTAAATGCATAGGTAAAGAAAAATATGGATGGACCCAATTAATAGTACCCAGCAATTGTTGCAAATTTACTAAGGAAATAACTTTGGGTAACTTTAAATGAGGAAAAGCTGGAGCAGAAAAAGACTGCAACATTTTATGTCCTAAATACAGATAAGGAGCGTGCAGTTGTATTTTTTCCAGGGCAATTTACAATCCATAGACACATAAATCATTTTGTATTTCAGAAAGCCAATTAGATTGTATTTTTGGTGCTCCAATTAAAATGTCATCCATATAATGATAAACCAAAGCCAATGGATGACGTTTGCGAAAAGGGGCTAATGCCTCAGCAACATAAAATTGACATAATGTGGTTCTATTCAACATTCCCTGTGGTAAAACCGTCCAGTGATAGCGTTTATTGGGTTCTGAATGGTTCACCGCAGGTACTGTAAATGCAAACTTTTCCTGATCAGAGGGACACAAAGGAATGGAAAAGAAACAATCCTTTAAGTCAATTACCATCACCTCATGATCTTGGGGAATCAGATTAGGATTTGGTGTCCCGCACTGTAAGGGGCCCATAGGTTGAATACATGCATTCATGGTGCGAAGATTATGTAAAAAATGCCATTTGTCACTTTTCTTTTTTATCACAAACACAGGTGTATTCCATGGACTAGTGGATGGCACAACATGACCCGCAAGCAGCTGATCTTGTACTAATTGGTGGAGAGCCGTTAATTTTTCGTGTGACATGGGCCATTGATCAATCCACACCGGCTCTTTAACCATCCAAGTCAGCGGGAAGGCAGTAATTTCAGTCCTCCAAAGTGAGGGTGGCCCCCAATTTACTGAGCAGGTCGCGCCCCCAAAGGCTGACATGAATATCTAATATAAAAGGGCGGACCTGAATGACCAATTCTGAATTAGGCAAGTGAGCTGAAATAAATTCTTCATTTTGACGTGCACTTTGTCGACCCCTCACACTCCACACACTTGGACAGGGCTCAGTTGGCCAGGCAGCAGGCCACTGCTTGGCAGAGATTACTGAAACATCTGCTCCTGTGTCCAAAATCCCCTCAAAGGGCTTACCCTGCAACACAATGATCTGACGGGGCCGTTGGGATGTTATCGGGGTAGTGATGGCAGCTATGATAGAAGTGGCTGGGTCAGTAGAACCAAAGCCACCTGTCCCTCTCTCCTTTTGCTCTCCCCCTGCCGGGACAAAATAAGGCAAAAGCAGGAGTTGAGCAGGGCTAGTATAAATGGGCAAAGTTTGGGACAAATTGGTCCACAATTGAACATAAATAATCCCGGTGTAGTCTGAATCTATCACTCCAGGAATGACAAAAATACCTTTTTTACCCATGCTTGATCGTGGGAGGACAAGTCCTACATAATTTTCTGTTAAAGGGCCTGATAATTGGGATGGAATTACTTGAACCTCCCCAGAAAATTTAAAATTCACTTCCTCCTGCAGGATTAAATCAATACCAGCACTACCTTTTGTAGCTGCAGGAGTATTTTCTATTGTTGATTTATTGTCTCTGTTTGGACTGGGGCCAGAGACCGGCCTGGCTGGCTGTTTCCCGGCACCGAGGGACATTCACGTGCCCAATGATAACCTTTCTGACACTTTGGGCATTTTGTTTTCGGCCTTGATCCCTGATGAAAGGGAGGGTGAGATGTTGCAGACATACCCCCCCTGGATTTCGACGCTCTTTTTTAAAATGACCAGGTTTGCCACAATTATAACATTTTCCTTGAGGTTTGCTGCCTTGTGATAAAGCAGCTGCTAACAAATTAGTTTGATAGGAGCATGTTCCTATATCCTGACATGCTTTAATCATATCTGCCAAATCAGGATCTTTTCCGAGCCCAACAATTGCTCTTCGACACTCACAAGTGGCGTTGTCTTTTGCCAGCCTCATCAACAACTCATTTTGAGCTTCAGGATTGTCTATCTGTCGCCGTAAAGCATCCTGTAATCTGTTAATAAAATCAGGATACGGTTCAGTAGACTTCTGTCTGATGTTAGAGAAAGCTTGTTGAGGTTTGCCAGAGACAGGCACTTTTCCGAAGACTCGATAAGCACATTCAGAAGAAACTTGCAAAGTGGCTGCTGGCAGAATAACCTGAGCATCAACTGGAGCAAAAGGACCAGATCCATACAATTGATCAGGAATAAATGCTCCTCCCGAGTGGAGGGCATGCATGGCACATTGATGTTTAAATTCACTATCCCAAACTACATATTGCATTGGAGTAAGCAACATGTGAAAGGTAGTTTTCCAATCTTCAGGTACTAAAATATTATTTCTCATCAAAGCTTCTAACATTCCCTGCATATAAGTACTTCCCAAACCCATATCTCTAATTCCTTTTCTAAGTTCTGTTAAAATTGCATAAGACAAAGGGCAAAATTCCACTATTTGAGCCCCATTCTGATCTAATTGGCCCGTAACATGCACTGGACAAACAGAAAGCATATCAGCAATTTCGCCTATATTCCCCCCCCCCCCTTTGTCTAACTGTTTCTCTAAAATCTGCCTAATGGGGGTGTACAGTGGCCGTGGGGATGCAATAGAATTATCTCCTTCAGCAGGAGCTGATGGTTCAATTAAAGATGGTTTTGAGGTGACAATTTTAATTTTATCATAATCAGGTGGAGGGCTTGTAGTTAATTGTTGCCCTTCCAAAGCATCAGAGCCATATTTTTCTATTGCCTGACAGCATTGATACCATTGATGTAATATTTTCACAGGAGCCCGAGGTTCAAGATGTAATGTATGCCCTATCCTTGTCCAGTCCCGTAAACGAAGTGACCCCCTTTCAGGGTACCAGGGACAATGTTTCCCTATCTCAACTATCAATCTTCTTATATAAGTCTCGCACATTGTGACGCCAGACTTGTGCAAAAGGAATCTTAGTTCCTGCACGTGCGTTTGTTGATATTGAGATAGATTGCAGCCCATAACTTACCACTAGGGATCCCGAAGGACGAAAGGCGCGCCAATAGGGGTCTATTCCAGATGATGATAAGTATGTCAAGAATGCTGCTCCCCACGGAGGGTGTCCTTGCTTCGGGCGCCAGATGTTGTAAATCAGAGGTCCAGGCTTTTGCTCTGTTTCAAGATGTCTCCCAAGATGTCTCTCCTGGTCTCCCCGAGAGCTTTATTTTTATACAGTTTTACACAAGCAGATAAAAGACTGGACAGTAACAGTATTCTGATTGGATAGAAATTATTCACCCCCCTCTCAAGATGTCATCCTCTCTAGGTGAGATAATGCAGATCAAAGCCAACAGAAGACAACATTCAATTGTCCCCTGGGGAGTTATCAGTTCCAAGTGATGCCATTCGGGTTACAGGGGGCCCTGGCCATGTTCATGCAGTTGATAAACGAGGTCCTGCATGAGCACCTGTACCAGGGTGTACTTGTATACCTGAATGACATCCTAATTTTCACCAGGACGATGGAGGAACACACCCGGTTGTTTCACCAGGTGTTGCAAAAGTTGCTGGCCGCCAAACTGTTCATGAAACTCTCCAAGTGTGAGTTCCACTGAACAGAGTTGGACTATTTGGGTTACCGAATATCTGGCAAAGGGGTGGAGATGGATCCTCGGAAGGTCAAGGCAGTATTGGAGTGTCAAGCCCTGAGAACAAGGAAACAGTTGCAAAGTTTCCTCGGGTTTGCCAACTTCTATAGGCAGTTTATTCCATTGTTTGCTCAGGTGGAATTGCCACCTGAGCAAATTGGACTTACTATGTTCCATACTTGCCATGACAAGGCCAAGACCAGGGCAAGCGTTTACATGGACGACTGCATGTCAGCGGGCATTTGAAGAGCTAAAAGCACTCTTTGCCCATGAACCAGTCCTGAAACATCCTGATCCGACACTGCCCTTTGTAGTACAGGCAGACGCAAGTGATGTAGCTGTGGGAGCCATCCTGTTACAAAAGAACAGCCAGGGTAGGCTACAACCTTGTGCCTACACATCCCAGAAGCTAAGGCCTTCGCAGTGCGATGGGCATTCCTCACATGGTGACATCTTGAGGGTGCAGAGAAACCATTTGAGGTGTGGACCAATCACAAAAACTTGGAAGCCCTCCAAAACCCCAGGAAGTTGTCCCAAAAACAGGTGCGATGGGCGCAGTACTTCCAGCGGTTTACTTTTACCCTGAAGTACGTGCTTGCTGGGAATAACTTTTTAGCCGATGCCTTATCCCGTATGCCCCAGTATAACAGCAAATGGGAAGAGGTGATACAGGCCTTGATACCACCTAGGCAGTCGGTGGGACAGATAAAAGATGATGAGCCAGTAAACCCATGGCACGACGAATTACGCAGGGCGTTGCTAACTGACCCTTGGCTAGCGGACAATAAGACGTTAGTAACCCACAGGGAGGGCCTCGCCTGGAGGGGGGACAAGCTGTATGTTCCCATAGGCCTTCGGTCTCCAGTGTTGAAGAGATGCCATGACATTAAGCCAGCCGGTCACTTCGGTTTCCTTAAAACATTACATCTCACACAGCGACAGTTCTGGTGGCCATGAATGCACATGGAACTTGAAGCCTATGTAAAGAGTTGTCCGGTTTGCACATTAACCAAACCACGGTCGGGTAAGCCACTCGACCTGTTACAACCTGTAGCTGAGCCTGGTCGGCCCTGGGATGAAATCGCCATGGATTTCATTGTCAAGCTCCCAGATAGCAACTGTCATACAGTGATATGGACGGTGATAGATTTATTTTCAAAACAAGCACACTTCATACCATGCAGCGGTATACCGTCGGCACGGCGGTTAGCGAAAATGTTTATCCAACACATCTACCGCCTGCACAGGGTACCACGTCACATTGTCTCGGATAGGGGGGTGCAGTTTACCGCCAGGTTCTGGCGAAACTTTGTACAACTAATAGGGTTGTCACAGGGTTGTCAGCGTTCCACCCTAGCACTAATGGAGCAGTTGAAAGGACCAATGCTATGGTGGAACGCTACCTGAGATATTACGTGTCATACCAAGAATCAGACTGGTCAGGCCTTCTACCTTTCGCCGAGGTAGCATACAATAACACAGTACACCGCAGTACAGGTCTAACCCCCTTCCAGGTAGTGTCTGGGAGGGACTTTCTCCCCATCCCAGAACTACAGTGTAACCCCCAAAACCCAGAGCCCCCAAATGAGTGGGCTGATAAAATCCAGGAAGTCTGGCCCCAGGTCAAACTAGCGTTAGAGAGAGCTGCAGAGGAATATAAAAAGCAGGCCAATAAGAGAAGGGCAGATCACAAACCATTCCAGGTGGGGGATCAGGTATATCTATCCACCAAGTATTTAAAGTTACGGACACCCAGTAAAAAACTGGGTCCCAAGTACCTAGGCCCCTTTACGGTGACCCGGGTTATTAACCCCGTAACAGTGGCCCTGAAATTACCACCCTTATTAAGCAAAATCCATCCTGTATTCCACAGTAGTTTACTAAAACCTGTTGAGGCCACCAGGCCCCTCCTCGAAACCCCCGGGCCCGTGGCCGAGGACCACTATGAGATAGACGAGATTCTTGACTCCAAACTTTGTAGAGGAAAAGTGCAATACTTATTACGCTGGAAGGGGTACCCTTCAGCGGAGGCCTCCTCAGTGGCAGAGCATAACATCAATGCCACACGGTTGTTACGGTGATTCCATTGCAAGTACCCACACAAATTGGCGGGGGGGGGGAGCAGTGGTTGGTCGGTTAACACTAACCTCTCTGCTTTGTGTCCTACAGATGGACCCCTGGTAGAGGGGAGTCGCCTGTTGAGCCCCAGTCCAGGGCTTGACACACGAACCTGGGGTGAAGCGGGGGGAGCAGAGGAGGCACACACAGAAGCTGACAGAGCATGGGATGGTGAGAATACGAATGGTGGAGCACGGGATGGTGGGCGGATGGCTGACAGAGCACGGGATAGTGGGCAGATGGCCGGATGACAACAGCAGAGCCATGATCACAGTCCAGGCTTCCTGGCGACTGCGGATGACGTCGCAGCAGCCAGCGCGCGGGAGAGAGCCGGGCGGGTCATTTAAAATGCCTAGCCAAACAGCTGAGTGAGAGAGGGAATGTCAGGGTGGCAATTAATGCTGTTCCCCTTTTGGGATAATTGCACTTAATTAGAGACGGACCGTGGCTTTTCCTTGAAGTATTCTTTAAGAGAAAATAAGCCAGGATATATTCTAAGAAACACATTTTATTATAAAGAAATAAAAAACAATCTTACTAGCTATTAATTACATCTTGGCAAACTTCCCTGCCTTGCCGGCAGAAGTTCTGGCAGACGAACAAAGAAGTTAGAAGAAAAGTGAAAAAAAATGTGGACATGCGCAGTGGTTCAGAGATAAGAGTCAGATCAGTCTACCGTAAGTCTCAGAATGGGAGCCCAGCTGACAAATACAAGAACGCAGTGACAGGGAATGCTTGTTTGCTGGGGGGGGGGGGTGGTGGTCTGGGTTGTTAAAAGGTGCTGAGAGGCAGCAGCTCTCAGCGCTGACTTTACCCCACTGTGATTCGGCGTGGACTGAGAACGAACTTGTAGTGGAATTAAAACCTGCATCAAACCAGCAAGAGCGGATCCTGGGTTTTTTTCGGTTGGGTATCCGCACAGGCCTGGCTTAGCCGGGCCGAAAGATACATCCTTTGCAATGAAATCATCCACAAATGCTAATAGTTGACAATCCCCACCTTGTAACTTTCCAGTGTATATGCAACCATCAGCCTTGCAACTCTTGAACCCAAGACCCTTCAATGCAGTATCTAAACAGATATTCCAATTCCTGGCTGACTGCTTCAGCCCATAAATGGCCTTGTTCAATTTATACACTATTAGGCTTTTTACTTTCATACCCTGGTGCTTGAACCATGTAAATTTCTTCCTCTAACTCAGCATTGAGGAATGGTGTGGTTATGTCAAAATGCCAAATTTTATGGCCATGTGCCGTTGCCAACGCTAGTGCCAGCCTTATGCTTTCACTCTTTACTGTAGGCGTGAATGCCTCATCATAGTGTACATTTTTCTTCTGTGAAAAACCTTGTGCCACTAACGTTGCTTTATAGTGTACCTCATTGTTGGGTAGTACTTTCTTGTTGTATACCCACTTGCATCCTACGGTTTTGCTACCCTGTGGCAAAGTCATAGATGTGAACACTTTATCCATGGATATCATTTCTCTGTCCATGGCTTCTTTCCACTTTACTTGTTCAATTTTAGGTAATGCCAATATTTCCTTATAGTTTCTTGGCTCATACCATACATTACACACTTTAACTTTACTAGCAGAATACCTGTCAGGTGGAATCCCCTTGTTCCATCCTTCTGACCTACGTGGCATTGACTGCTTTTGTGTCAATCCTCTCTTGCTTCATATCTTTTTCAGCTTCTCCGCCCTGAACGCTGACACCATCACTAAGTGAATTACCATCACTAAATGAGTTACTGTGAGTTACCGTCACTAAGTGGATCATTCCATAAATTTGCATCAATTCTGTTCCAATTTTGCTCTGCAAAGCTAGCGGACCTGGAAATGACTATTCTTTTGCTCCCATCGCTAAAGCGATAGCTTTTTGAACCAGGCTCATAGCCCATAAACCTGAGCTTTCTAGCCCTTGGTTGTCCCTTTCTTCTAATTGCTTTTGGAATATGCACCCACACATTACTTCCAAAAACCCTTAAATGTGCCAGAGATGGCTTCCTCCCATATAGCACTGCATATGGAATATCATTAAAAGATGAACTCCACAGCCTATTAAATAATTAGCAGTCAACATGGCTTCACCCCAATATGACCTGCTCAGACCAGAATCCTCCAGCAGTGAGTCCTTCATGGTTTGTAAGACTCCATTCTGCCTCTCAACCACGCCATTCTCAGCTGCTGTATACGGATTTGTGTCTGTGTTTTATTCCCAACTGCCCCAACCATTGTTGAAAACTCGCTGACATGAATTCTGAACCTGTCAGTTTGCAGCTGACATACCTGTTGTTTATATCTGCTTTCTATGAAGCTTACCCATTGCTTAAATTTCTGTAGCTGTATGTACCAGCTCTAGAACTTTTGTTGTCTGCCTTATGCTACTCTTGCTTACAGGAAATACCTTGGACTTTGATGATTTGCATACTGCACAATCCAAGTATGCCTTACATCCCTTTAAATTTAATCATTCTCCAAATTGTTCCATCTTTTGCAAAACTCTGCAGCTGGCATGGCCAAGCTTTCTGTGCAAGAGATGAACACATGTATCATGTTGTGGCACATTTCCAAATGTTTGTGCACATTGAACCTTTTGTCCTTGCAACACATAAAATTATCCTCTTTTATGCCCTGTGCACATACATTCCCATTTCTCTTTATGAGACACCTCCCATTTGCAAATGTGGTCTCAAATCCTTTCTTGTCTAAACTAGAGACACTCAGCAAATTAACTTCATTTTAACTTCACAGAAGCTGGTGGGAGGAACTGCTGGCTGTGAGTGGGGAGTCTGAGAGGGAGTACAAAGGACAAAGGTAGAGCGAAACTGCCTCCATTGCATTCTAACTTCCAAGAGGCTAGTGGGAGGAGCTGCTGGCTGTGAGTGGGGAGTCTGAGAGGGAGTACAGAGGAGAAAGGTAGGGGCCATTTTGTATGAAGTCCAGCTGCTTTTGCATTGTGTGTGTAGCTTTTGTGTTATTTTTGTGCAAAGTGTGATAGTTGGTTTTCCCAGTCACACGCCCACCAAGCCACGCCCACAGAACTGGTAGGGAAAATTTTTGAATTTCACCACTGGTTTGGGGTCATTATGTTGGAATACCGCCCTGCGGCCCAGTCTCCAAAGGGAGGGGATCATGCTCTGCTTCAGTATGTCACAGAACATGTTGGCATTCATGGTTTCCTCAATGAACTGTAGCTCCCCAGTGCTGGCAGCAGTCATGCAGCCTCAGACCATGAAATTCCCACCACCATGCTTGACTGTAGGCAAGACACACTTGTCTTTGTACTCATCTGGTTGCCGCCACACACGCTTGACACCATCTGAACCAAATAAGTTTATCTCGGTCTCATCAGACCACAGGACATGGTTCCAGAAATCCATGTCCTTAGTCTGCTTGTCTGCAGCAAACCGTTTGCGGGCTTTCTTGTGCATCATCTTTAGAAGAGGCTTACTTCTGGGACGACAGCCCTGCAGACCAATTTGATGCAACATGCGGTGTATGGTCTGAGCACTGACAGGCTGACCCCCCACCCCTTCAACCTCTGCAGCAATGCTGGCAGCACTCATACATCTTTTTCCCAAAGCCAACCTCTGGATATGACTTCTTTGGTTGACCATGGCAAGGCCTGTTCTGAGTGGAACCTGTCCTGTTAAACCACTGTATGGTCTTGGCCACCGTGCTGCAGCTCAGTTTCAGGGTCTTGGCAATCTTCTTATAGCCTGGGCCATCTTTATGTAGAGCAACAATTCGTTTTTTCAGATCCTCAGAGAGTTCATTGCCATGAGGTGCCATGTTGAACTTCCTGTGACCAGTACGAGAGTGTGAGAGTGATAACACCAAATTTAACACACCTGCTCCCCCTTCACACCTTAGACCTTGTACCAACAAGTCACATGACACCAGGGAGGGAAAACGGCTACTTGGGCCCCGTGTGGACATTATCACTTAGGGGTGTACTCACTTTTGTTGCCACCAGTTTAGACATTAATGTCTGTGTGTTGTGTTATTTTGAGGGGACAGCACATTTACACTGTTATACAAGCTGTATACTCACTACTTTACATTGTAGCCAGGTGTCATTTCTTCAGTGTTGTCACATGAAAAGATATACTTACATATTTACAAAATGTGAGGGGGTGTACTCACTTCTGTGATATATTTTATCTCCCTGGTCTGCCAGCCTACTCCTGGGAACAATCAGATAAGGCTCCAAGGAACCTATCTAGGGTCTGCCCTAGCTCTTTTGTGGTTGTGCAGTGACTCCAGGGTCACTCCACTCTTGATCCCTCCTTCCTGCCTGGCTGGGTGCTTCCCAACAACTAGGGCAAGCTACTGCATATAAACAGGGAGCAAACCCTACACTGATGATCTATGAAACTCCTGCAAGGAAACAACCAAGATCAGAGAGTATCAATGACTCCACAGTTCAACCCTAAATTCTACAGCACGTTTATCAGAACAGAGTTGGAAGGGACCTTGGCGGTCTTCTAGTCCAACCCCATGTTCAAGCAGGAAACCCTATACCATTTCAGACAAATGGCTGTCCAATCTCTTCTTAAAAACTTCCAGTGTTGGAGCGCCTGCAACTTCTGGAGGCAAGTTGTTCCTCTGATTAATTGTTCTAACTGTCAGGAAAGTATGTGGCATTACGATATGGCAGAGCATTCATTACAGCTGTATCACAGAGTTTATTTCCAGAAATGAAAAATTAGGAAAAAGAATAGACTGGATTTAAACCTCTAATTTTCCATAAGGGTAGGTATTGTGTTCTCATCCCCTGCAGAATATAATTCTTGTTTTCCTTCAGCCTAGTGTCCAGTTTCAGGCAATGTCTTATACCTGAATATTACCTACTACTAAGGCCTGCCACCAGCTATTCAATTCATGCTGATTCTACTGGGATTAGATACAGCCTTTGACCTTACAAAATCACTGCCATATGTACGGCCTTTCTTCCAGTTAGAGGACCCCTACTTGTCTTGTTTTCCTTGGCCTATTTTTTTTCCTCTTAGCATATTTGCATGTAGAATCCAACATTTAATAATATAGAGAAGTGATAATCATATTCTTAAATTCACTTTTACACACTGAATTTTAAGATCTCAGTTTTTGTACTATTTTTCAGTTCAGAATGTTAATTCAAGTGATCTTTCCATGGAATAGAGTTCAATGATAAGACACAAGCAGTTTGCCCTCAGCACATCAACACGTTTAATTCCTTGTTGTATTGTTACTTTGCATTAAATTCCCAGCCCCAAATTCAAGAACTCTAACAAATGATAAATAATAAATTCTGAACAGCTGTATTTGTACAATTTAAATTTATTTTGAGAATGAGAATAAGAATTTCTGATTATACTACTAAATAGAACCTGCTCCATCTTAATTTCTATATTATATAGATTTGTCTGAACAGACCAAATATTTCTTATAACTAGTCAGTTAGGCTTGTCCTGATTATGGGGTAGTAAAAATAGGAGGAATTCTTTGCAGGTCAGCTTAGTGTTTAAAGCAAATTCCTCTGAGCAGCACTGAGTTTATTTTATTATGCGCCACTGAACAGTGTATGTAGGGTATAAGGGGTTTTTTTCCTCCAAAGGGTTTTTTTCCCTTCCAATCTAATATTGTTTTAATTAAACTGAAAATCTAGAAAAATTCTGGTTTTAAGATTACATACCAAATTGTGCTGTAACTGAACAAACAGGACAACAGGTTTTTTTAAAAACCAGAAAGATGAGAGGTTATTAAAATAGTAGCTTTCTACTGAAAATACAACATGCAAGCATTGACACATACCAGATCTCTTCATTCATGAGGTTCAACAAAAATCCACTTGTTTAAAAAAATGAACAAAAACATGAATTACAAAATCTTTTACCACTCTGGGATTCCCATTAATTTTTGCTTATAGATATTTAAGTACATAAAACTACAACTATTACATTTGGAATATTACAGTAAGAAGAGATGAAAATGGGTATTTCAAAAGAAAATACATCTAAATGAACCTGGGGATATTTTAATTGGGTATTAGATAACTGTAGGGGCCCTACAGGAAAAACTAGGATTGGAACATGCTGTTTAAAAATGGTATTTGCTCTGTAACTGGCTTTTCTTCTTCAATAACGCCCTGAAAGAAAAAAGAATACTGTAACTATAAATTCATACCTCTGCATCAGCTTCTACATTTAGTTCTCCCTCCTTCCAGCATAGAATATTGTATTGCCATTCCATATCTCACTATACTAAGAGTATGCATATTTACTCTGTATAATATAATTATGCTTACTTGGACTGTAGGAACGAGATCTTGATCTTGATCTGTAACGACTATAGTATGGTGAAGGTGAGCGCCTCCTTTGAAGAAAATGCAAAATATTTCTGTTGACAGTGGTTCATTCCCATGATCATACAATTTAACAGTTCAGATACAGTAGTGGCCAAAATTGTGGAAACCTTTTGGGAAAAGTGTATTTTTGAGGTTTGATGGCTAATAACACCATTTTTGGAGTTTCAAGATAATCGTATTCCACTGCTGGAATGGCCTGGGAATAGCCCAGACCTTAACCCAATTGAAAATCTATGGAGCCGACTAAAGAAACTTGTTAGTCAGAAGTGACCCAGCAATAAAACCCAGTTAATAGAAGCAATCATTCAATCTTGGTTTCACATTATAACAGCTGCAGAACTAAAAGGCTTGGTTCACTCCATGTGAAGATGTTGTAAGGCCGTAATTCATGCTAAAGGTTACCCAACTAAGTATTAACTGACGTGATTTTTTTTGAAAAAGTTTTTTATTTTTATTTCTCATAAACATGTCTTAAATGTAGTCTCTTATCTATTGTTGATCATACATATTCTCTTTTGACTTTCATATTAGTTCATTCTTCATCCTAAACTATTTAAATATGCTCAGGGTTGCTCTTCTACCATTCCATCTTCCTTATTTTACAACAATCCTTCTTCTCATTCTCCTCTTTCCCGTCCCTTCATTCTTCTATCCTCTTTCTTTCCTTCGCTCCTTCCCCTCCTCCTTCCCCTTCCTTTCCCCACCTCCCTTCTTCCTCCCTTCTAACCTTCTCTCCTACTCTCATTTCCCCTTTCTTCCTCTCCTTTTCCCTTTCTTCTGTTCCTCTCTCCTTCCTCTCTTCTCCCCTCCTATCTATCCCTCTACTCCTCTTTCCATTCTCTCTCCATTGTTGTATTCATTTTCAATATTTTCCAATATGGTATCCGAGCAACCCCGATTTTCTATTTATATTTACTTTCTTTTCAGTTTCTTTTCTATTTTACTGGTTTCACACATATCATAAATGTACATTTATATAATAACATTTTTTCCTCGCTCCCTTCCCCCTTTTCCATTTACACAGGTGTCATCTGGGTTTCTATTTCTTTTTTGTCTTCTCTCTCATTTACTTATACCTTATCTAATTTATTGATCTATAATCTTTTATTCATTTCTTTTCTAGCCATGCATAAAATCGTCCCCATGTCTTGAAATACACCGATTCCTCTTTATCTTTTATTCTTAATGTTAACCTGTTCATTTCTGCACATTCTAAAATCTTCTTTATTACCTCTCCTTCTGACGGGATTTTTTTTGCCTTCCACTTTTGTGCAAATACAATTCTTGCCGCTGTTATATGAATAATCAAATAAGTATCTTCTTTGCTATATTTCTCCGGTAATATACCCAATAGAAATACCTCTGGTTTTAATTCTATGCACTGCCGTAACATTTCCTCTAACCATGCCTGTATTCTAACCCAATAGTTTTTTGCTTCCATACATGACCACCACATATATGATATGATCCCAGCAATTGAAAACATTTCCAACATTTAGCTGATTTATCCTTAAACATTTTTGCTAATCTTTCTGGTGACATATGCCATCTATAAAACATTTTATATAGGCTTTCTTTATATGCAATTGCCATTGTTAATTTGTAATTTCTTTCCCATAGTTGTTGCCATTTCTCTAATTCTATCATGTAACCAAGGTTTTTTCCCATTATCAGTCTTTTACTTCATCTTCTAATCTGATTTGCAATAAATAATTATACAATGTCTTAATCATTTTTTCATCTGTCCCAATCTCGTCCAATTCTGATTTTCCCAGGTTAAAACCATACTGTTTCAAATCTTTATCATATCTTGATTGTATTTGCACTCGTGTATACCAATGTCTCAATCCCTTGCTTTTCTAGTTCTTGTTTCTCTTTTAGTTCTCCCTTCTCTGTTAAGATATCCTTGTATCTCACAATTTTTTTCATGTTAATCATATTTGGATGCGTCAAAGCTTCTATTGTTGGAAGCCACATTGGTATCTTCATGTGTTTTTCTTTCACTCTCTCCCATGTTGTTAGCAAACCATTCCTTACATAATGTCTCTGAAAATACCCATGTATCCTATTTTTCCCGTACCAAAGAAAAGTGTGCTAACCTAATTGCAAATCATGTTCTTCCAGAGTCAATATTCTCGTGTTTCTCAATAAAATCCATTCTTTGACGTGATAATTTTTGTATATCTTCTTTATACTGTAACTGCTAATAGCAAATCCTTCATAAAAGTTATTGCATACATTCTTGATTAAATTATCTTTCCATTGATATATAATTTTATGGTACTACTCCAAAGAAAAGTGTTATTAGCTAGTTTTAGAAAATACACTTTTCCCAAAAGCTTTCCACAATTTTGGCCACTACTGTATATACAGTGGATATAATTATAAGAAGTCTGCACACCCCTGTAAAAATGCCAGGTTTTTGTGATGTAAAAAAATCAGACCAAGATAAATAACTTCAGAATTTTTTCTGCCTTTATTATACAGAATTGGAAGGGACCTTGGAGATCTTCTAGTCCAACCCCCTGCTCAAGCAGGAAACCTTATAGCATTTCAGAGAAATGGTTGTCCAATCTCTTCTTAAAAACCTCCAGTGCTGGAACAGCCACAACTTCTGAAGGCAAGCCATTCCACTGATTAATTAATTAATTAATTTAATATAATTTGTATGCCGCCCTATCTCCGTAGGACTCAGGGCGGCTCACAACAAATAAAACCACCCCAATAAAACATAAAATATATAAATATGCATACATAAAATACATAAATGTATAAATATATAATTTAAACATATATTAAAACCCACTAAAATGATCAAAAATCTCCTCAGTCCAGGCTGGGCGATGTGAACAGCCATGTTTTTAATTCACGGCGGAAGGTGCGAAGGTCATGAGCCAACCGAAGCCCCAGGGGGAGTTGATTCCAAAGAGTGGGCGCGCCCACAGAGAAAGCTCTACCCCTGGGGGCCACCAGCCGACGGCACCCGGAGAAGGCCCTCCCTGTGAGAACGCACCGGGCGATGGGAAGCCATTGCTGGCTGCAGATGGTCCGACAAGTATCCTGGGCCTAAGCCATGTAGGGCTTTATAGGTCATCACCAGCACCTTGAATCTCACCCGGAGGGCAACCGGTAACCAATGCAAGTCGCGCAGCAGAGGTGTAACATGGGAGTATCGGGACCCTCCCATCACAACCCGCGCGGCCGCATTCTGCACCAGCTGAAGCCTCCGAGTGGTCAAGGGCAGCCCCAGGTAGAGAGCATTACAGTAGTACAGTAATACAGTAATTGTTCTCACTGTCAGGAAATTTCTTCTTAGTTCTAGGTTGGATCTCTGTTTGATAGGTTTCCATCCCTTACTTCATGTTTTCCCCTCAGGTGCTTTGGAGAATAGGTTGTCCCACTCTTCTCTGAGACAGCCTCTCAAATATTGGAAGACTGCTACCATAGTTTTTGTCAAGACTTGATGTAGGGGTTTTGCAAAATGTAGCCAGGCTTGAATGTTTTTCTTTGTAAGAAAAAGCTTCCATCTTGCTACCCTACCCCACAGCCCAGACATATGAAGAATACAGGAGATTGCTGTCACATGATAGTACACAACCAGTACTTGCCAAAAATTCCTGAAGCTACTTTCATGTTGCTGTAGGTCTCTTGGCAGCCCATTGGACCAGTTTTGTTGAGGACTGTCTTCCCTGTGTTCCATGGTATAGCCAATGCTTTGTTTTGTACCCTTCTCCTGACTGATACCTTTCAACAATGAGATCCCTCTGATGCCTTGTAAGCTCTTTGCACACCCTGGCTTTTGCTGTAAGAGGCAACTGAGTAAATGTCAGAAAAGTCCTACTAGAACAGTTGAACTTTATAGGGACTTGATCAGAGTTGCTTTAATTGATGGCAGGTGTGTACTATTTACCATCAGTTTGAATGTGATTGGTTAATTCTGAACACAGCCACATCCCTACTTATAAGAGGGAGTGGACAATTATGCAACTATGTTAGTGTAATGTTTTTTATTTTTATTTTTTCCCACTAAAAGATTTCAGTTTGTTTTTCAATTTAATTTGTAAAGCAGAAAAAATTCTGAACTGATTTATCTTGGTCTGATTTTTTTACATCTCGGTCTGATTTTTTTACAACTCAAAAACCTGGCATTTTAACAGGGCTGTGTAGAATTTTTATAACCACTGTACTTTAATGAGGATTGATGGTATTCATTGACTTTAGGGCTTACAATGTGGAAGAACAGAGTTATATGTACACATACATATAAAGGTAGTCCTCACTTACTGCCTCATTCAATGACTATTTAAATGCGGTGTCCTAGTGGTCACATGACTGCAATTTGGGAAATTTGCAACTGGCAGACATTTATGAAGGCTTCAGTATCCCAGGATCACATTGACATTTGTGACCTTTAGTTAATTTCTGACAAGCAAGGACAATGGGGAAGGCAGCAGGAAGTTGTGGTCATGTAATGTTGGGTTTAATCATTTGTGATTTGCTTAATGACCACAGTGGAACTGAAGTCAGTCTGGTGTGGTCATGTAATGTTTTTAATTTAACAACCATGTTACTCAGGGATGGAATTGCCGGTCCCAACTGCGGTTGGTAGTGAGGACTTCCTGTATTGGTTTGTGTGACAGCACTCTACATGTATCATCTGCTTAGCACAAATCCATATTTTATTTTTAAATAACATCCTAACTTGTAGCTTACCATGGCACTATCTTTTTGTGCAAAAGTTAAGTTCCAAATTGGCTTATTTGCCATCCAAGCACTCTCTAAGACATTTTCTTCCTAAACCAATTGTCTTCCACTCCTACTTCATTATTATTTCCTATACAATACTATATACCTTTCCTCTGATTTTAGAGTGATGCAATTACACTGACAGAAAAATATTACAATGAACTAGTATTAACTATTTTTGTAGAGCTCCAATGAAACCTTTATATGGAATTGTACAATAATCCTCTCCTATGATCCTGCTTTTTCTTTTTTCTTTTCCTTTTTGTGCCAAGCAGAATCAGGGGCATGGCACCCATAGAAAACTTTAAACAGTGGGGGGGGGGATGTGCTTCTTTTTCCTATTTTGTTGGAAATAGACAAGGTCACCTTACCCTTTCCCCCCGAGCTATTTTATATGACTTCTTTTATTGTGGTATACCAAGTATCTTAAAAATATTCAATACATCAGGGGTGTCAAACTCGATTTCATTGAGGGCTGCATCAGGGTTGTGTTTGACTTCGAGGGGCCAGGGTGGGTGCGGCCAGGGTAGGCATGGCCATCTCGATGTCACTCGTGTCAGCCCGAGTGCTCTGCCAGCGAAAATGGGCTCCCGAGCTCCGTTTTCAGCTGCGACAGCCTCCAGCAGCCCTCTGCCAGCGAAAATGGAGCTCCTGAATTTTCTGAATTTTGATGACGTGACCATGGGGATGCTGCAACGGTCATAAGTGTGAAAAACGGTCATCAGTCACTTTTTCAGCGCAAGTGGTCACTAAATGAACTTTTATAAATCGAGGATTACTGTATCTGCTTCAAATATAATACAAATGTAAAACCTGGTTATATATGAGCAGTAGCTTAGTTTTCCAGATGCTGCAAAAGACCTTCTGGTAATGTCCTTAAAGCAGTAGGTCTGAACATTTTTGGCATATTTTTCACACATTTTGAGAGAAATTTACATGTGGGATTTTGCTTACATAGGCTATACACTATTATCCTGCATTTTAATGTTGCAGTGCTGATAATTGATCATTTTTCTCCCACATTTAGTACTGAACTCTCAGGTCAGTCTGGTGTACACAAATGGGAAACTAGGATGCACATGTGGCTCATGGATTGCCCATCCCTGCTATAAATACCCTAAATAAATAAGCAAAACGTAATTAGTTATATGAACATGCCATTGAAAAGTAATACCTTAAACCCATATACAGTTGCAAGAACAAGTATGTGAACCCCTTGGGATTACGTGGAGTTTTGCATGAATTGGTCATAAAATGTGCTCTGAACTTCATCTAAGTCACAACAATAGAAAAACACAGTCTGCTTAAAATAATACTACACAAACATTAGATGTTGCCATGGTTTAATTGAACATAACATGTAAACATTCACAGTGCAGGGAGGAAAAAGTATGTGAGCCCCTAGCCTAATGACTTCTCCAAGAGCTAATTGGAACCAGGAGTGAGCCAACCTTGACTCCAATCAGTGTGATGATATTGGATGCGTTGCTGACAGCTGTCCTGCCCTTTAAAAACACACACCTGTTTTGGGTTTACTGGTTTCAAGAAGCACTGTCTGATGTGAACCATGCCTCGCAGAAAAGATCTCTCAGAAGACCTACGATCAAGAATTGTTGACTTGCAGGCAAGTTATAGATCTACTGGAATATCTTGAGAAGAATAAACAGATCCCTGCAGTGCTGGTTTTCTTGGATGCGGAGAAGGCCTTTGATAGAGTGGATTGGAACTTTCTATTAAAGACATTAAAAAAGATGGACTTTGGGGATCAATTTATACAGGCGGTTTCAGCAATTTATCAAGAACAAAAGGCACAGATTATTATTAATGGAAGTTTGACAACAGACTTTAATATTGAAAAAGGAACAAGACAAGGTTGTCCGTTATCTCCATTGTTATTCATTTTAACATTAGAAGTCTTGTTGAATATAATACGGGACTCGAGTACCTTGAAAGGAATAGTGATACGGCAAGAGGATTACAGAATAAGGGCATTTGCAGATGATCTGGTTGTTACCCTAACACAGCCGATGGAATCAATAATCCAGATGAAAGACATTATAGAACAATATGGTATAGTATCAGGATTTAGATTGAACCAGAAAAAAACCAAGATGATAGTTAAAAATATGACACAAGATCGAAAACAGGAACTTGAAAGCAAGGCAGGTTTTGAGATAGTACCAAAGGTTAAATATCTAGGAGTTCAGGTTGCAGAATCAAATATGAAACTGTTTCAAAATAATTATGAGGTGTTGTGGCGAGAGGTACAAAAAGACATGGAGACTTGGAAAAAACTGCAGCTGTCTTTACTTGGAAGAATAGCAGCAGTTAAGATGAACGTTTTGCCAAGATTTCTTTTTTTGTTTCAAATAATTCCGGTGCTTAAAAGTGATAAACAACTGAGAGAATGGCAAAGTGGAGTGAATAAGTTTGTATGGAATGAGAAAAAACCGAGAGTTAAGCTGAAAATTATGCAAGATGTCCCAGAAAGGGGAGGCCTTAAACTTCCAAACCTACAATTATATTATGAAGCAGCAGCCTTGACGCAAGCAAGTTTGGAAGGAAAAAGACTGGAATATTGAATATAGAAAGTTATGATCTTGAATTTGGTTGGCATGCATACTTATTTTATGAGAATAAAGTGGATAAAGTATTTAAAAGCCACATACTCAGAAATTCCTTGATGAGAGTTTGGAAGAAGCACCGATTCAAATGGGATTATAAAATACCGCTATCGCTGGATCTTGGTCATATCTTGTGGAATACAAATATAATGTCACTCGGGGGGGTTTTATATAAAGAAGTTCTTTTTACAGATGCGGGCAGATGGCAACTGAAGACATTAGAAACGCTGTTGGAAGAAGGGATTAATTTAACTTGGTTACAGTATAATCAACTTCAACTGAGATGGAAAGAGGACCAAAAAACTGGTATAATGATGTATGAAGAAGAATTGGTTAGACATATAAAAGAGAAAGGTCCAATGCATATTAAAAGGCTTTATAATGTTTTGCTAGAAAGGGACTCAGAAACTGAACTGGTTAAAGATTGTATGATAAAGTGGGCACAAAATTTTGCAGAACCAGTGATGTTGGAAACATGGGAAAAAATATGGGTTCAGAATGTTAAATTTACACAATCGCAGAATTTGAGGGAAAATCTTTATAAAATGTTTTATAGGTGGCATTTAGATCCTAAGAAGTTATCGTGTATGTATCCTAATGTTCAACCAAAATGCTGGAGATGTGATTGCCTAGATGCCACATATTATCATATGTGGTGGACTTGTAAGAAAGTGAAGGCTTTTTGGATAAAAATTTGGTGGGTCATGCAAAATGTTTTGAAGAAAAAAATTCAGTTCTCTCCACAATTGTTTTTATTGGGTATAGTTAAGGGTTTTACATTGGGTGAAACAAAGTTGATATTGTACATGATAACAGCAGCGAGATTACTGATAGGTCAATATTGGAAAAATGATGCTATGCCTACTATTGAAGAATGGACTTTGAAGATGGCCAGTTTTGCAGAGATGGCGAAGATTTCAGCATATTTAAAAGATCGCTCACAAGAGACTTATGTATGGGAGTGGAAAAAGTGGATAGATTATGTGCAGAATAAATATCAAACTAGGAAATACCAGATAGCTTTTAACTGAAAGTATTATACAGGGATAGAATAATTGAATTTTGTGAAGATGTGAAAAATATACAGGGGGTGGAGGGGTTCAAGTTTTATAAAAAGGGGATTTTGATTTGGATTATATTTTGAGGAAGTCCGGGGGGGAGGGGAGGGCTAGGGGGGGTTAGGGAGGGTTAGGGGGGTTAGGGAGGGTTGGGGAGAAAATGTAATTGTAAAACTTTTTCAATAAAAAAAAAAAAAGAATTGTTGACTTGCATGAAGCTGGAAAGGGTTACAAAAGTATCTCCAAAAGCCTTGATGTTCATGTGTCCACAGTAAGACAGACTGTCTACAAATGGAGAAAGTTTAGCACTGTTGCTACTCTCCCTAGGCGTGGTCATCCTGTAAAAATGACTGCAAGAGCACAGCGCAGAATGCTTCATGAGGTAAAGAAGAATCCTAGAGTGTCAGCTAAAGACCTACAGAAATCTCTGGCACATGCTAACATTTTTGTTGACACATCTACAATAAGGAAAACATTAAACAAGAATGGAGTACATGGGAGGACACCACGGAGGAAGCCATTGCTGTCCCAAAAAAATATTGCAGCACGTTTGAAGTTTGCAAAAGAGCACCTGGATGTTCCACAGCACTACTGGCAAAATATACTGTGGACAGATGAAACCAAAATTGAGTTGTTTGGGAAGAACACACAACACTATGTGTGGAGAAAAAAAGGCACAGCACACCAACATCAAAACCTCATTCCCCACTGTAAAACATGGCGGAGGGAGCATCATGGTTTGGGGCTGCTTTGCTGCCTCAGGGCCTGGACGGATTGTTGTCATTGATGGGAAAATGAATTCCAGAGTTTATCAAGACATTTTGCAGGAAAACGTACGACCATCTGTCCGCCAACTGAAGCTCCGCAGAGGATGGGTGATGCAACAGGACAATGACCCAAAGCATACAAGTAATTCAACAAAAAAATGGCTTCAACAGTACAGAATACGCCTTCTGGAGTGGCCCAGTCAGAGTCCTGACCTCAACCCGATTGAAATGCTGTGGCATGACCTTAAGAGAGCGATTCACACCAGACATCCCAAGAATATTGCTACACTGAAACAGTTTTGTGAAGAGGAGTGGTCCAAAATTACTCCAGATCGTTGTGCAGGTCTGATCTGCAACTACAGGAAACGTTTGGTTGAGGTTATTGCTGCCAAAGGAGGGTCAACCAGTTATTAAGTCCAAAGGTTCACATACTTTTTCCTCCCTGCACTGTGAATGTTTACATGTTATGTTCAATTAAACCATGGCAACATCTAATGTTTGTGTAGTATTATTTTAAGCAGACTGTGTTTTTCTATTGTTGTGACTTAGATGAAGTTCAGAGCACATTTTATGACCAATTCATACAAAACTCCACGTAATCCCAAGGGGTTCACATACTTTTTCTTGCAACTGTAATATAGCAGTGCTTGAGTTGTGAACCCTTCTGAATTTTCAGTATTTCTGCATAAAAATGACCTAAAACATGATCGGTTCTCTATACAAGCCCTAAAGCCAGATAATTGAGAATGATCTAATGTTACATGTGTGTATCAAAAGTATGAGAACTTGTAGGGTTTATCAGTTCATTTAAAGGGGAAATTAGAATCAGGGGTTTCAATCAATAGAATGATAATCAGGTGTGATTATGGGAGGTATATGGAAGTGTGTCCTAGCGCTAACAAAGGAGATTTCTGAGGATCTCTGAAACAGAGTTATTGGTGCTCACTAGGCTGGAAAAGCTTACAAAACTAGTTTGGACTCCACCAATGCACTGTCAGGGCAATTGTGTACAAATGGAGGCAATTCAACACTTTTGTTACCCTCCCTAGCAGGGGCCAACCAACCAATATCACACCAAGACCTATGCATGTAATACTCTGGGAGATCTGAAAGAACCCCAGGGTAAAGTTGAAGGAATCAGAACGTTGAAGTTGAAGCTGTTCTGTAAAAGGAATGAGCTAAAATTCTTCCGAGCTTGGATCTGGAAGCAAACTATGGAAGTTTGCTTCCGGATTTGATTTAAGGTGTTGGTTGTTACCTTTTAAGCCCTACATGGCATGGGATCAGGGTATCTGAGGGATGCCCAAAGAGGGATGCTCACTGCTGGAGGTGGCTGATGGGGTAATAAGACCTCATCTCCATCCTGTCCGGCTCTTCACTCTCTTAGTTCAGTTTTAGTATAGTTCTTAATAATAATTTAACTCTGTATTTTTTACTTGTTTCATAACCTGTAAGCCACCCAGAGTCACCTTGGAAATGGGTAGCATAAAAATTTAACCAAAAATTAAATAAGATGATATGCAGGACAGATCAACAGTTACCAGAAACATCTAGTTGCAGTTACTGTTGCCCAATGGAAGCATACCAGTTATTGAAAGCAAAGATTCATCTACTTTTGCCACACAAATATGTACCTTAAGATAATTTTCCGCAATAGCAACAGCACTTAGATTTGTATACCACTTCACAGTGCTTTACAGCCCTCTCTAAGCGGTTTACAGAGTCAGCATATTGCCCCCAACAATTTGGGTCCTCATTTTAGCGATGGAAGGCTGAGTCAACCTTGAGCCTGGTGAGATTTGAACTGCCAAATTGCCGGCAGAAATAGCCTGCAGTACTGCATTCACCGCACTGTGCCACCACGGCACTTTTAATTAATAAATTAATGAACAAGTATACTTTTGACTCAGTTATGTAATTTGGTTCTCTTTATCTAGTTTTAGGACTTGTGTAGAGAACAGATGTCTAGGTCATATTTATGCAGAAATATTGAACATTCAAAAGGGTTCACAAACTTTTAAACACCACTTATCAGAATTTGTTGCTTGTATTGAAGCTCTCCACAACTTCCACATCTGAGTGTGTACCTGTAGCGATAATCATATTCTTCATATCTGTCATATCCTCTGTCGTATCCCCTGTCGTAATAAGAATCACGGCGACGGCCAGTTCCTCCACCTCCACCGCTTTTATAACAAAGAGAGACCAGGTAATGCAGAAAGCTATGCATTTAATTAAGATCAAGGAGCAAGACAACACACAGTGTATATTACAAAGTCTCTCAATGAAGGAACTGATGAGAGTCACAATTGACCTAATTTCAGCAGCTATTAAAACTGGCATCAGATATCCAAAATCATTTACAAAATGTGCTCCTGAGCTCAGGAAAAAAAATGAATGTGCTTCAGGAAGATCACTGAAAGCCTTCCTTTTCTAGCAACATATCTGGTCCAGTTGACTGGTACATGGTCATTCCTCTCTACGTATACATGTCTGTAATATTTCTAATTGACTGTTATTCTACAATTTGTTTAATTTTATTCTTCTGAATACCACCAAGAGTTGTAAGACTGGGGCCAGTTAACAAATATAGTAATCAAGGCTTCCGGTGAAAAGATGGCCAACTGACGACACACCCAGGGAAGGATCCCTGAGGGGTTTTTCCCTGGAATGTAGCTTCTTCAACTTACCAACAGAAGGAACCAGCATTCCTTTAGTTTATATGACTCTCCTGGGTTAGGAAAAGTCCTAGAATCATCCCACAAGATTCTCCGATATAGCAAAAGGTCTACAAGTAGCTTCAGGAGCTGTGCTTCAAAGTAGCCTGCATGCCAGCAGCTGGGGGGGGGGGGGGGAGCGCTGCAATCAGTTCATTGAAGAAGCAGCCATTTTGGAATTTATTTTTCAAATGGACAGTTAAATTGTGCCTTTCATTTCTTAATCATTTTTAAGGACTGTTAATCTTTATTAAGCTAAGAGGCTCTCTTTAGTCACAGCCTGTTATTCCTTTTTGAAGATCTGCACCATTTTGGGGATTTCTTGTTAAACAACAAGGAAGGCGGCTGCTAAGGCAAGCTAAAATAAGGAAGTGTGGACTATTTTTTTTTTAAATGGAGAAATATAAGGGCAGAAATCCCAAAGGTACTTTTTTCAAGAGGCAACTAGACTTTCTGGTTTTTCTTTGAAGACGTTTCGCTTCTCATCCAGGAAGCTGCTTCAGCTCTGACTGGATGGTGGGGAATGGAAGGATTTATACTCCTTGCAGACAGCTGGTCATTTGCATTCTTTTAGTGGGTTGTTAAGGTCACCTGGAGGTTTATCTGTTTCATCAGGGTCACCTGAGTGGTGCCAATGGGTGTGGGTCCTTGGAACGGTTGAAAGGACTGTGTTGTAGACTGGAGATAAATGATGTCGTATCCCTCCCCCCGTTGAGAGAGGGCTGTTCAATTTGGACATAGATGGCCTCTTTGACCCCTCTTTCAAACCAGCTATCCTCTCTGTCCAAAATGTGGACTTTACTGTCTTCAAAGAGTGGCCTTTTTCTTTTGAATGCAGATGGACTGCTGAATCTTGTCCTGATGTGTTTGTTCTCCTACGTTGTGCCATGCGTTTATGAAGTGGTTTTGTTTCCCCAATGAACAGCTCTGCACATGGCTCACTGCATTGTATTGCATATACCACGTTGCTCAGTTTGTGTCTGGGTGTTTTATCCTTGGGGTGGACAAGCTTCTGCCTTAAGTGTATTTTTGGGTTTGAAGTGTGCATGTATATTATGTTGGCTGAAGATCCCCCTGAGCTTTTTTGATATGCCTGCAATGTACGGAATGACAATGTTGCTTTGTTTATTGTTCTCGTCATTGTCTGTTACAGAGGGGCTCCTGTAGGGTCTTTTCTGAGATTTGATGAAGGCCCACTTGGGATAGCCACACGTCCTGAGGGCTTCCTTCATGTGTTTACTTTTCTTTCCCATCTTTGCTGGTAGGCAGGCCTTCAGCTCAGTGTGGTAGGGTTCTGATGACTCCCATTTTGTGCTCCAGTGGGTGGTGGGAATCAAAATGTAAATATTGATCTGTGCGAGTGGGTTTTCTGTAAACTTCAATGTACACATTAAGGAAGACAGAAGCCTTAACAATGGCACAACATAGGAGAACAAACACATCAGGTGTCAGGGTTCCAAGTAACACCCCCAATGAAATCAAACTCTGAGGGGCTTGAAATTCCTCAAAGCTAACTTTTATTAGAGATGTCATATTGGCACATTTGGGAAAACCCGAATCTGAGAGCTTCCGGGTTTTCCACACCCAAAAGAAAGTTCAAGACCTTGCCCCTCACCCACATGTCCACCACACATCCAATCATGTACAGTCCGGAACAGAAGATATCTTCCCATTCTTCTCAGTACAGCTGCAGGGCACCTTGGCCTTGACTTTCTATAAAGAATTTTGTTTTGACTACATGTCTCCTTCACTCTATACTATCCCCCCCTCCCAACTTATTTATTTATTAATTTAATTTATATACCGCCCTTCTCCCAGAAGGACTCAGGGCGGTGTACAGCCAGAATAAAACACACAGATATAAAATTTAAAAAACAATTTAAGAAATATTAAATAATTTGGCCCATATCTAATTAAAATAGAATTACCCGTTTTGGACATTTAAAAATTAAGAGTTAACGATTAAAAAATTTAAAAATTAGGCCCATGGTAACTTCCCATGGTAGGACTTGTGGCAGGCCTGAAGGCACAAAGGGAGAAAGATGGCTTCCATGTCTGAAAGGCTGCCCCCCCTCAGAAAAGATGTGTGTCCTGAAAAGAGAATAATACAAGGGGGGTTAATCATATCTCTAACCACCCCTCCCACCCCCGGGGGACCCTTTGGCTTGTCTGGGTATTTATCATGGAATTGTTTGATTAGTCTATCTGCTTTCACATTCCAACTTTTGACCCAGGTAGCTTCAGACAAAGGGTACCCTTTCCAGTGTACTAAATATTGTAATTGACTCCTATATAGCCTAGAGTCTAATATTTTCTTGACTTCATAATAGGTCTCTCCTTGTATTACTATAGGAGGAGGAAGAGGTGGTTGGGTTTGAGGTCTTATGTTGGACCCATCTGATGGTTCTGGCAAGCTACAATGAAATACAGGGTGTATTTTCCCTAGCATGTGAGGGAGGTTTAATTGAACTGTCAGGGGTTGATTATTTTCACTATAGGGAATGGACCTAGGAACTTTGGTCCTAACTTCTTGCTAGGCAGCCTTAACCATATGTATTTAGTGGATAAGAAAACTTTATCTCCCACCCGGAAGGGGGGGTTGGAGCGAACAGTGCTTGTCTGCTTGCTTTTTATATTCCTCTGCTGCTTCTGACAGCGCCTTCTTAGTATTTTCCCACCCCTTCTTTAATGAGTCCATCCATTCTGTTAAAGACATGGATGAGTGGGGCTCTCCGGGTAGCTCAGGCATGGGAACAAACTCCATGCGCTGGTGACCTGGAAAGGGGTCAGTCCAGTGCTACTGTGCACTGCATTGTTGTAAGCCACTTCTGCAAATGGTAATAGATCTGCCCAGTTCTCTTGTTGGTAATCCACATAACATCTTATAATTGTTCCACCATGGCATTCGTACATTTCGCCGCTCCATTCGTACTCAGATGAAAAGCTGAGCTAAGTCCTTGTGTGGACCCGATGGACCTCAAGAACTCTCTCCAGAACTTTGTCATAAACTGGACTCCTCGGTCCGAGATGATGCAGTGGGGTGCTCCATGCAGGCGATAGATGTGTTTGATGAACAGTTTTGCGAGTTTCTTCGTGGACGGTAGTCCAGAACAAGCAGTGAAATGGGCTTGCTTTGAAAACAGATCAATAACAGTCCAAATTACTGTGTTCCCCCCACTTTCTGGGAGCTTGACTATAAAGTCCATTGTGATTTCTTCCCAGGATCTGCTGGGGGTTGCCACTTGTTGAAGAAGTCCTGGCAGTTTTCCAGGTCTCGGTTTCATCATTGCACATGTGGCACAGCTCCTGATGTAGTCTTCCACTTCTGCTTTCATTTTTGGCCACCAGAATTGTCTCCTAGTGAGGTGTAGGGTTTTTAGGAATCCAAAGTGGCCGGCTATCTTGGAGTCGTGGCTGCGCTTAATATTGAGCCCAACGAACTTGTTTGGGAGATAGTTTCCTGGGGGTCTTTAGGGCCTTAAGGTTTTTGTGATCAGTCCAGACCTCGAAAGGCACCTTACTCCCTTCTAGGAAATGTCTCCAAGAAAGTAAAGCCCATCCAACTGCATAACCCTCTTTTTCCCAGATGGCCCACTGTCTGTGTCATTGAGCTTTTTGGACACGTATGCACAGGGCAATAATTGTCCTTTAGTGTTCCTTTGTAGGAGCACGGCAGCCACTGCCACATTGCGTCAGCTTGTATAATGAATTGCTGCTCCGGATCTGGGTGCTGTAGGATTGGCCCTTGGGCAAACAGTCTTTCTAGGTTCTCAAAGGCTTTGTGGCAATCCATCATCCACACGATTGGTTGGGTCGGCTTTTGCTTCGTTGGCGGGGGTTCCGTTTTTAAAAATTCAGTTAGGGGTAGAGCCACCTCTGCGAAAGCCGGGATGAATCGCCTATAGAAGTTAGCGAATTCCAGGAAGCTCTGGAGTTGCCTGCGGGTTCGTGGGGGTTGCCAATCCAGAACTGCTTTCACTTTCCCTGGATCCATCTCTATGCCTCCGCTGGAAATTCGGTAGCCCAAATAGTCCAGGGAGGTTTTGTGGAATTCACACTTTGACAGCTTCGTGTAAAGTTTGGCGGCAAGGAGTTTTTTCAGCACTTGCCGGACAAGTTTTACGTCCTCCTCAAGGGTTTCACTAAATATGAGAATGTCATCTATGTAAATGAGGACCCCCCTTATACAGGTGCTCATGTAGCACTTCATTAATGAATTACATGAACACGCAAGGGCTTGTTCTGTCCCCTCCCACGAGTGGCCTTGCAGAGGCTCAAATAGCCCGGCAGTAACAAACGCAGGCTAGAGAGGCTGAAGCTGGCCCTTTAATAAATAGTTCTCTTCCAAAGCGTATATCAGTCCAATAGTTACTGGGCAATGTTCCAAAGGTCTTGGCAGATGGCCAGCAGGCTAATGCAGGAATGCAGACTCTTGTCAAACAAACCTCCAAACTAACAGTTGTAAATCCACTGCATCCAAAACGCCAACAAATTGTTCACCACGCCTTTCCAGCCCAGTCACACCCCTTTTATACTTTGTAGGGTGTGGCCCTACGTCTCCTGACCACAACTCTTGGGACGTGGCAATAGCTGTTCTCTACGTCTCCTACGTCTCTCTCTTGCATCCAATAGGGGCTCCCCCTCATTACCGGCCTCTGTTTCCTCCTCAATTTGGCTGGGGTCCAGAGGCACGTCAGCAACTGTCAGTTCTTGCTGACTCACCAGTGAAGACGGCCCCTCCGGCACATAGCTCGTGACAGCTTCCTCCTCCTCCATATCATCCTCCAACTCAGCATGCGAAGATAAATCAGCCTCCGAGGCCGGGGTCACAACAGGGCTCCTTGTAGTTCGAATGGCATCACTTTAAATTGGAAACTGCCAAGCGGTCAGTTGAACACAGTTTTCCATTCATCCCCCTCCCTGATTCTTATGCGGTAATAGGCTTCCCTTAAGTCCAGTTTGGTAAACACCTTGCCCTTTGACAAGTGGTTGAGCATGTCTTTCATGAGGGGGAGGGGGTAGGTGTTTTCCACGCACACTACATTGATTCCACAAAAGTCAATGTAGAGCCTCATCCCCCCATCTTTTTTCTCTTTAAAGAGCACCGGGGCCGCCACTTTGGACTTTGCGGGCTGGATGAACCCTCGCTCCAGATTGGCATCTATGTACTTCCTCAGTTCCTCCATTTCTTTTGGAGTCATGGAGTACATTTTTGGCTTGGGTAATTTAGCCTTTGGCACAAACTATTGCGCAGTCGGTTGAACGATGAGGGGGGAGGAAATTGCAGTCCTCTTCACTAACCCCCCCCCCCCAAGTCTTGATACTCCTTGGGAGCTTGTTGGCTGCCAGGTAGGGTATCCCAGACCAGGGCTGCAGGTTCCGGCGTGGTCGTTTCCTTTGGGGTGATAACTTCTGGGGGAAGGTCCTGCCTCACCGGTGGCAATGGTCCAATCCCAATGACTAGCTTCCTATGGCTGCCATCCCAGGAGATTGTGGGACCCCACTTATCAAGCCAGGAGAGTCCCAATATGACTGAATCTGTCATCTTCGGGGTGACTGCGAACCGAAGGAATTCCCAATGGTGGCCCATCTCTAACCTGAGAAGCTCAGTGACCAAGGTGGCCGGAGCCCCGCCAATTAGCAATCTGTTGACTTGCTCAAAGCTGATGGGGTGTAGCAGGGGTCTAGTGTGTATGCCCAACTGCTCAACTATGGGGAGGCTGACCAGGCATCGCGTGCAACCAGTGTCTATGACAGCCTCTACTTCCCTCTGGACCCCCGTCTCTGGTACCGCTAATGTAATTTTGAGGGCAAAGGGCCGGATGGCTCCACTTACCAATGGGTCGTCGTTGCCACTGCTCTCTCCTAGGGAGATTGGGGGAGATCCGCTGGCCAGCGTCCCCTCTGCTTCGATGGGCAGGAGTCGTTTTTCTGCTGCTTGTTTGATGCTCCATCCCTTGTCAGGTGGCTTCCGTGGAGCTCTCTTTGCCCCAGCTCGAGCAGGCAACCTGGTCTTGGGGATGGGGGCAAGAGCCAGGCATTCTGAAGCCCGGTGCCTGTGCTGACCACACCGGTAACATTTGATAGTCCTGGATGGGGTGGAAGGAGGCTTTTCAGGTATTTTCGCCTGTGCTCGGTGACCTAAGGGTTTCCTGGTTGGTTTGTCCATTGTTGGTTTCCTGTGAGGGTGAAGCTCTAGGTCCAGAACGATGGCAGTGTTGTACCACGACTGTATCCGGTGCAGTATCCCCCTTATGCTTCAGACTTGCCTGAGATCCGGGTCCAGGGCATCTTTGAAGGTGTGCACCATCAGGCGCTCTGGCCAGTCTCGCAGTTTTCCAGCCAGTCTTCAGAACTCCCATACCAATTCTTTTGCGGGTCTTCCAGATTGCTTCAGTGTTTTAATTTGGGTCTCAGCTTCTACTTGCTGGGCAACGTTGTTGAATCTGACCCGCATCAATTGGATAAACTCATCAGCATCTTCTAGCTCAGGAGCCTCGCTTCTCCTTCGTTCATGCCATCCAAGATGGCGGAGATCAATTCTCGATCAGATGGGTATTGATTTCCATATTGGTCAATGTGGGCCCAGACATGGTTAAGGAAGTACGCCAACTTCCCAGGGGTCCCATCGAAAGTCGCCCAAAATCGTGGGGGAGGAGCGGCTGGCAGGACTGGCGGCTGGGTTTACACAGCTTGGGGCCAGGCGCTTGCTGCTGGACCGGAGCTTCCTGCGGAACCACTGGCACTTGTTGAGGAATCGCAGCTTGGGGTTACAGGAGTGGCTGCAGCTGGACAGCTTGCTGTTAGAATTGCATCGGCGGCTGGATCGGGACCAGTGTCCACTGGCATTGCACCCATCCTTGCCCTGGGTAGAAAGCCCACCTGGGAGGGATTTGGCTTGCTGGTGGCAACCTGAGCTGGCCAGTGCCGAAAGGCTGGGTCGTCCCACTCACGCTGAGTTGGCTCAACTGCTCCAGGAGACCGGCTAGCGACTGGCTGTGCGACAGTGGCAGGAATCCCCATTCCTCGGAGCGCCGGTGGGGCAGCAGCCGTGGCTCTTCCCAGCTGAGGGTTGAGGCTTCTCCTGCACCCACTCATGGTTCCCACAGCAATCCTTGAATCGGGGTAATTCCCGCAGCTTTGTCCTGCAGGTCCAGGTCCAGCTGCGATCTCTGCTCTGGCATCGGCTCCTTGCATCGGGCACCCAGTTGGCGTTCGTTTTCCACGGCCTTCATGGCTTCCTCCATAGCTGGGGAAGGAGAGTAGAGGGTCTCAGGAGTAGTTGCTGAGCCCGTGCCCGCTGTTCCCTCTGTGGACTTCTTTTCTTCCTCCATCTTCCCTGAGTCTTTGCGACGCCAAGTATCGGGTTGACACTTGGGGCTCAGGACCCTGGACAGCATCCTGAAATTTGGGGGAGCTGCTTTAGGTTGAAAGTGGATTCAGGTTAATGTCAGGGTTCCAAGTAACACCCCCCACAAAATCAAACTCTGAGGCTTGAAATTCCTCAAAGCTAACTTTTATTAGAGATGTCATATTGGCACATCTGGGAAAACCCAAATCTGAGAGCTTCCGGGTTTTCCACACCCAAAAGAAAGTTCAAGACCTTGCCCCTCACCCACATGTCCACCACACATCCAATCACGTACAGTCCGGAACAGAAGATATCTTCCCATTCTTCTCAGTACAGCTACAGGGCACCTTGGCCTTGACTTTCTATAAAGAATTTTGTTTTGACTACATGTCTCCTTCACTCTATACTATCCCCCCTCCCAACGTCCCATGGTAGGACTTGTGGCAGGCCTGAAGCCTGAAGGCACAAAGGTAGAAAGATGGCTTCCAGGTCTGACATCAGGGCTAGATTCAGCAGTCCATCTGCATTTAAAAGACAAATTCCATATTTTGGACCGATAGGATCACTGGTTTGAAAGAGGGGTCAAAGAAGGCCATCTATGTCCAAATTGAACAGCCCTCTCTCAACAGAGGGGTAGGGATACGACATCATTTATCTCCAATCTACAACACAGTCCTTTCAACAGTTCTAAGGGCCAACACCCATTGGCACCACTCAGGTGACCCTGATGAAACAGATAAACCTCCAGGTGACCTTAACAACCCACTAAAAGAATGCAAATGACCAGCTGTCTGCAAGGAGTATAAATCCTTCCATTCTCCACCATCCAGTCAGAGCTGAAGCAGCTTCCTGGATGAGAAGCGAAACGTCTTCAAAGAAAAACCAGAAAGTCTAGTTGCCTCTTGAAAAAGCACCTTTGGGTTATCTAGGATGTATACACTTGAGGAATTGTCTCACCCCAATGGGATTGGCCCACTCCACTTGTTCTGGCAGAAGGGGTATGCTGCAGATCCCGTTGGTCAAGGAATTCTGGCTGGCGGGGTCCAGGAGAAGGGCCTTTTTTGCTGTAGCTCTCATCCTCTGGAGCATCATGCCCCTCAAGGTGAAATACACCCCCACCCACACAGCCTTCCAACAGAGCTTCAAAACCTAGCTCTGCCAATTGGCCTGGCCCCCAATGGTGGCATTCCACACTGGAGGTGGTTAGTGGACTAGGAATAAGCCCCCACCCCACCCTGTTGTATTCTGGTTTCTGCTTTATTTAATTTCTGTTCATTTTAATATTGTTTTAATGTTTCTTATCTTTGCTTTTTTAAGGTGTCCAGAGTCACCAGACGGTGAGATGGGCAGTGTATAAATTTAAAAAATAAATGTTGTTCATGGCCTGTCCTGAATTGAATGCTTCTTAACTGGATTAGGCTCTAACGCAGTAAAGAAATTGTAAAGGAAGGCTGCAAAAGTGAATAGAACTGTTGCTTCCATTGATTGCTATGGTAATTTTCAAAGCATTTATTTATTCTTCAGGATGTACTCAGCACAGACTACAATTGCACCTACTTCTGGAGCCCTAGGACCAAAACATGAAGGGAAACAATGGTTTTGAGTTTCATTGGTTCCCTATAGCAAAATACTGGAACTATTTGGAGTTGTTGTATTGAAACACAATCCTTTTGAAACATTCTGATGGAACACTTCAGTGAAGTATGTTGTTCCAAGTTTGGAATAAAGTAAGTCTGTGTGTGTGTGTTTACTCCTATTCATTGGGCTCCAAGGTCTCACTTAAAATACCAGCTAATGAATATATCTGTAGAAAGAATATAGTGAAATAAAGCAGTCATTAGACTAGAACATGTTTAAAGGAACTGAACACTTCACTTGAAGTCCCATGGCAAATGGATTTCTCATAATAATAGGGGTAAGACAATCTTGAAATAAAAAGAATATCTTACTGAGTTGGCCTGCCCATATAGATGCCAGGGGTGGGCGTGTGTGCTCTCTTTGTGATAGAGTAATCCACCCGGATTCTTCTACCATCCAGCTCCATTCCATTTGCATGTTCCATTGCCTACAAGAAAGTATCTTATAATAATGTTTATTCTCAATACACAAAATTAGCATGCCTGTACTTATTACTCTTCTATGAACTAAAGCATGCTTTTTTTTCTGTAAAGAAAAATTAAAACTTACATTTCCTGGGACACTTAAGATTACTTAAATATGATCATTTTTAAGCCAACACAGGAAGTTGCTAATGCATCTCTGACACTTCGTTTCTAAGGCAAAAAAAGATAAATAGGCAGCTATTTTTTTTAAGTAAAGCAAACCATTCTATGATTAACTTTAATCAGTGTCACACAAGGAAAGGATGATCAGGGGCATGCAACAATGTGGCTTCTTGCTACCATTTCATGATTTGCCCATCTTCATTTACAGGGATCTATTCTAGAACAACTGAGTATCACTGAAGTTTCAATGATACTCAATTCTTCTAGAACAGTTAAAAACACAATACATAAACATACAACAGCATAAACCCACACACACAAAGCTAAACATCTAACTTAAAAACACTCCATATAATGAACTTCTGGCCTTCACTTTCCTCATGGATCCATTAACCCTCTTCTCTCTCATTCTTTTATAGAACAGATCCCTGTTTATGTGACTTTCTAATTACTATCTTCTCTACTCAGCCATCACATTACACATGCTTAATTGTGGTGGTTATATTTAAAAAAAACCCTCAAAAGTACTAGATAAATACATCAAAATATTCTGAAAATCCTAAAAATAAAATTTGAACTGAACCCACAAATATTTTTGATGTATAAATGAAAAATATCACAATTTACTAAGATATATGCTGACAGCTGCAAGAGCAAATTTATTTATTTGTTCAACTTGTATGCCGCCTTTCTCCGAAGACTCAAGGCGGCTTACAATGCATTTAAAAACCATATATAAAACATTAAAAGTTAAACCATTAAAAACAATTAAAACCCATTCACACCATTCATGGCCGGATCTCGCCAGATCGCAACAGCGAGATCAACGGCCCCAGGCCTGCCGGAAGAGCCAGGTCTTCACCGCTTTTCGGAAGGCCAATAGGGTGGGGATGGTCCGGACCTCAGGAGGTAACTGGTTCCAGAGAGCTGGGGCAGCCACAGAGAAGGCCCTCCCCCACGGGCCCGCCAGCCGGCATTGTTTAGCTGACGGGACCCTGAGGAGACCAACTCTGTGGGATCTTACTGGTCGCTGGGAGCTATGCGGTAGAAGGCGGTCTCGAAGATAACCTGGCCCTGAGCCATGTAGGGCTTTAAAGGTAATAACCAACACCTTGAATATCAGACTGGAAACTAAAAATGGAGAATATGCAATGGCAAAATTGACTCTATATATGTTACCTAACCTGGTAACCTATGTTACCCATTTGTTAAGATTACCCAGCCTGGTAACAAAATGTTCAGAAATCAACCCACAAGCTTGGAGAACAAACCTTCACACTCATCCTACACCCGAGCTACAGATATTCACTATTGCTGACTCTATATATACATAATACAATTGTAACCAAATTTAATTAAAGGCTCCCATATGTATACTACACAGTAAGGCAAATAAAGTCATTTGTAATGGAAGGCAATAATATATCCCCTAGAAAGTTTTCCCATATTGTTTTTTTTAAATTCTACGTCTATTGTCACTATTTAACATAAACTTTTTTCCTTTATATTTTACTATTTTAACAATACAATACCTTTTAAAAAACATGCTTAATTAATATACCATGAGACTGATACTACATCAGGCTCCATCTCTAACAGACTCAGGGATGTTGAAACTTACTGTTACTGCTGCTTTGTATCAAGTCACTACATTACTTTTCAAAATACTCTTAATCATGCACTTAATAAGTGGTTAGCTTAAGAACCAAGTAACATGTTTGCATTAAGACATTTAAAAATGGATAAGTCCATAGAATACTAAGAATAGAAAAGATGGGGAAAAACTATCAACATTAATTACTGTACTGTGGGTGGGAGAGGTAGATATGGCGGGAGCAGGGGGCCATATCGTGTTAGGGGAGCGCGCGCCCGCTGTCTTCGAGCGGTGGCGCGCTCCGGCCCCCAAAGCTCCACTCGTTTTCCAGGTGGCGCAGATCCTCAGGGCCCTGGCCTCCGTCTGATGTTATGCAATGCCAGGTCTGTAGTAAATAAAGCCCCCCTCATTTGTGATCTTGTTCAGGAGGGGGGAGCGGACCTGGCAGGTATTACGTAAACCTGGTTGGGCCAAGGGGGGGGGTCCCTCTTGTTGAAATGTGCCCACCAGGTTTCTGCGCATTCCATCAGCCGAGGTTGCAGGGTAGGGGCGGGGGGGGTAGCGGTTATTATTAACGAAGGTCTGAGACCGAGGGAGGCCACTGTTCCTCAGACGGCCGGCTGTGAATCCCTCCTTGTGAAATGGGGCCACGGGGTTCAGATGGGTTTGCTGATCACATACCTGGCTCCCTGCCATGTGGCAGCAGCCCTGCCCGAGCTACTCAGTGTCATCGCCACGGTGGCGGTTGAGACCCCTAGGCTTATGGTCATGGGGGATTTCAACTTGCCGTCCGTTGGTGAGGCATCTGAGGTGGCTTGGGAGTTCATGGCTTCCATGACAGCCATGGACCTGACCCAGTTAATTCATGGCCCTACCCACACGGGGGGAAACACGCTGGATCTGGTTTTTGTCTCTGGACAGTGGTTGAGTGATCTCGAGATAGGGGATATAGTCACCGAGCCCTTGTCATGGTCTGATCACTCTCTCCTTCGTCTCGACCTTCGAACCGCTACACCCCGCCGCAGGGAGGCGGAGCCGGTAAGATGGTTCCGCCCCAGGCGCCTGATGGAACCGGATAGGTTCCAGATGGAGCTTGGGCCATTCCCTGAGGCTCTGGCACACGCCTCGACTGGAGACCTAGTGGCCGCCTGGGATAGGGCAGCCGCTGGAGCTCTGGATCGGGTCGTGCCTTTGCGGCCTCTGACCCGGCGCCGATCTCATTTAGCTCCTCGGTTCACTGAGGAGCTGAGGGAGTTGAAGCGCCGGAAAAGACGCCTAGAGAGTAGTTGGAGGGCCAGTCTTTCTGAATCTGACCGGACACTGGTAAGAGCTCATATTAGGAATTACCTAGTGGCGATAAAAGCAGCGAAATGTAGCTATTTTGCTGCTCTTATTGCGTCATCAGATAATCGCCCGGCCGCCCTGTTTAGGGTGACCCGCTCCCTGCTCCACCAGGAAGCGCGGGAGGACCCCTTGGAGGGTAGAGCCGAGGATTTTGTCCAATATCTGTATGACAAAATCGCTCAGATTCGGGAAGATCTGGACTCCGACTGGATAGTCTCAGGGGGAGGGACTGGGGCAGGTCTTGAGAATGTTATCTGGGATGAGTTTGATCCTGTGACCCCTGAGGACGTGGACAGGATTCTGGGTAGACTGAACGCGACCACTTGTTTATTGGACCCGTGTCCCTCCTGGTTAGTGCTGGCTTCTCGGGAGGTGACACGAGGCTGGTTCCAGGGGATTATAAATGCTTCGCTGGGTGAGGGTGTCTTTCCTGCCGCCTTGAAAGAGGCGGTGGTGAGGCCTCTCCTCAAGAAGCCTTCCCTGGACCCGGCAATGTTGGTAAATTATCGTCCGGTCTCCAACCTTCGTTTTGTGGCGAAGGTTGTTGAGAGTGTGGTTGCGCAACAGCTTCCCCAGCACCTGGATGAAACGACGTATCTGGATCCGTTCCAGTCGGGCTTCAGGCCCGGGTACAGCACGGAAACGGCATTGGTCGCGTTGGTTGATGATCTCTGGAGGGCTCGGGACAGGGGGTGCTCCTCTGTCCTGGTCCTGTTAGATCTCTCAGCGGCTTTTGATACCATCGACCATGGTATCATGCTGCACCGGTTGGAAGAGTTAGGGGTGGGAGGCACTGTGTTGCGGTGGTTCTCCTCCTTTCTCTCTGACCGGTCGCAGTCTGTGTTGACAGGGGGACAGAGGTCGACCCCGAGGCCCCTCATATGTGGGGTGCCGCAAGGGTCGGTCCTCTCACCTCTCCTGTTCAACATTTATGTGAAGCCGCTGGGCGAGATCATCCGTGGTTTCGGGGTGGAGTACCATCAGTACGCTGATGACACCCAGCTGTACATCTCCACCCCGGATCACCCCAATGATGCCCTTGAAGTGGTCCCGGTGCCTGGAGGCCGTACGGATCTGGATGGGGAGGAACAGGCTCAGGCTCAACCCATCCAAGACCGAGTGGCTGTGGTTTCCAACGTCCCGATATAGCCAGTTGACGCCATCACTGACTATTGGGGGCGAATCATTGGCCCCCACGGAGAGGGCTCGCAACTTGGGCGTCCTCCTGGATTCACGGTTGTCTTTAGAAGAGCACTTGACGGCCGTGACCGGGAGGATTTTTTATCAGGTCCGCCTGATTCGCCAGTTGCGCCCCTTTCTGGATCGGGACTCGTTACACACGGTCACTCATGTCCTCGTCACCTCCCGCCTGGACTATTGTAATGCTCTCTACATGGGGCTCCCCTTGAGGAGCACCCGGAGGCTCCAACTGGCGCAGAGTGCGGCCGCGCGGGTGGTAATGGGAGCGACATGGCGCTCCCATGTAACACCTCTCCTGCGCGAGCTGCACTGGCTCCCGGTGGTCTTCCGGGTGCGCTTCAAGGTTTTGGTTACCACCTTTAAAGCGTTCCATGGCTTAGGGCCTGGTTATTTACGGGACCGCCTACTACCACCAATAGCCTCCCACCGGCCAGTACGCTCTCATAGAGAGGGACTCCTCCGGGTGCCGTCAGCCAAACAGTGTCGACTGGCGGCCCTTAGGGGGAGAGCCTTCTCTGTGGGGGCACCTACCATCTGGAATGAGCTCCCCCCGGAGATACGGAGGATCCCGGATCTGCGCTCCTTCCGCCGTGCTGTGAAGACCTTTTTATTCCATCAAGCGGGCTTGGCCTGATCTCTTCCCTTTTTAAATATATAAATTTTAATCTGTTTTTAAATTATTGGGGTATTTTAATTTGTCTGGGCCAAAAAGTTTAATTTGATTTTATCGGGTTTTTAAATTTTGTGTATTTATGTATTTTATTGTTGGCTGTTCACCGCCCTGAGTCCTTCGGGAGTAGGGCGGTATACAAATCAAATAAATAAAATAAATAAATAAAATAATAATAATTACATTTTAGTATCAATATTACAATTATAAAAGTATTCGTTTTTTTCATCCAAAGTTGAGTTTACCGTTTCTCTTCATATCATATAAATCTTTCACCTTTCAGAGAAAAGTCATTAAATGTAATTAGACTAAAACTGAGTATTGTTTAAAAAACACATATTACAAGAATCAGAATCCTGAAAGTAATGTACCAGACTCGGCATTATCTGGCTTTATAGTGATATCTGAAAAACTGACTTTGCAAAATTGCAAAAAACATAAAAACAATCTGAAACTTGGATTTGATACTGATATAATTCTTAGCTCTAAGGATTTAACATGCCCTCCATAATATCAATAGAAAGATTAAGCAGAATATTAAACACAAGAATCAAAAATGTCGCAAATGAATAACTCAGTAACTGAATGTTTTAAAATTTCACCTATAACAAATAATGTCATATCAATTTACAAGTTTACCATACATCTCCTTTTTCAAACAGTTTCAAAAGATGTCCAATTGGCATTAGATTTGAAAATATAGTTTTTATAGAGATTTTATGTAGAATTTAACCATTAAGTAGAGAGAATTTTATGTAGAAGAGGACAAAGACCATATATTCACATTTCTTCGTAATCTTCCAAAAGATCTCAGCAGTAATAAACATAAAAGTCTTCTTCTAGTTGACCTTAGCTCCTGGTGCCTTAAGATATCTACTGTATGTATGTGTCTTCACAACAATATAAAAAGAATTTGTTACTATTTGTTTCTTTTTTAACCTTCCCCATTTAACCAATAGCTCTGGCTTTTCTGGTAATTTTCCATGCAAATACTAACCAGGCCCAAGTCTGCTTAGCCTTTTCAGCTTAACAAAGGTTAGCTGGATGCTGCTACCTAGCTGGATTAATAATAAATTCCAGTCCCAATTGTGGTCATAAATTGAGGACCTGTATGTAATGTACTGACCTACATCCAGGATGCATCCTTTCCTCTTCAGAATAGTTATTAGCTTTAATTGAATGAAACATTGAAACATGATATATGAGGTTGTTTTTTCAAAAAACATAATCAATATTAACCATATATTTAGGATCCTATATAAGCTAAACCAGGGGTCTGCAACCTTAAACAATCAAAGAGCCATTTGGACCTGTTTCCCACAGAAAAGAAAACATCAGGAGCCACAAAACCTGACTGGGTGTGGCCAACTCGATGTCACTCACTCCCACCCAGTCACATGATCCCCCTAGTCACACCTACCCAGCCGGTCATTAGGGCAGAGAACTGGTTGTTAAAAAAAACATCTGGAACCACAAAACCCTTTTGACATTTCTCTCTCTCTCTTTCTCTCCCTCCTCTCCCTCCCCCCCTCTCTTCCCCCCCTCTCTGTATCTCTGTCTCTCTCACCCTTTTCTCCCCTCTCTCTGTATCTGTCTTTCCCCGTGTATCTCTCCCCTTCTATCTCCCCCGTCTGTATCTCTGTGTCTATCTCTCTCTCTCCCCCCCGTGTCTCTCTCTCTCTCCCCTTCTATCTCCTCCCCCCCCCCCCGTATCTCTCTCTCTCTCTGGCTGGCTGTGGTTGTGAGAGGAAAAGGAGGAGGTGAGTCACCCGAAGGGAAGCCTCTGCCACGGTTCGCGCTCATTCCTCAGCCAGCCCGGATTTCCAAAAAGTTGCCAAGAAGAAAGAAAAGGAGTAGCGAAGAGCCCTAAGGAGAGCTTGCCGGGTTGACCCAACCTTGGCTTCCCGAGAGAGAAGAGAGAGAGAGAGAGAGAGAGAGAGAGAGAGAGAGAGAGAGAGAGAGAGAGAGAGAGAGAGAGATACAGAGACACAAACACACAGACATACAGAGAGAGCGACAGAGATAGAGATACGGGGGGGGGAGACTGGCTGATGGGTGAGCATCATTGGCGAGGGCGCTCCAGCTTTCTCTGAGCCTGACCCCTGGGGTGGGCGTGTAAGGTTCGGCGGGGCCAGCCCCCTTTTCCCTCTGCCCTGAGCTTCTTTACTCCTCCAGTGGAGCGGTGCCGCCACCGGCTTTCATTGAAAAGCATCCTCTGGGCGGCAATAGTCTCCCATGCAAGTTTTAAAGCCGTGGCTGGGCGCTATGGGCCCATCCCCCTTTCCATCGTCCCCTCCTCCCAGATCCCATTCCCACCCACCAGCCCTCGTGTTAGCGAACCCGGCATTGGTCGCGGCCGGGTCGGGCCAGTATCTCGGGGTGGAGAGCAGGTTGCGTGTCTCCCCAAGCGACCGAGGCACACCCAGCACCAACAAGGGCCAGAAGAAGCTCCAGCAAGAGTGAGGCACCGGAGAATCAGCCCCAGCCGCTTCTCCATCCCCTGCCGTTGCCCTTAGCTTCTCAGGCCAGGCAAGGAGTGACTGGGAGGGCCAGGGCCAGGGCCAGGGCCAGCCAGTGGTGGGATCAGCAGAGGGCCCAAAGAGCCGCATGTGGCTCAGGAGCCGCAGGTTGCAGACACCCAAGCTAAACTATAGTTAGTCATCAAAACAAGCCATTTATTTCATTCACTGCAATATTATGTAAAATTATATATGATGCAGAAATTAAACATTTAAGTTTATCAAGTACTGTCAGTGTTAACAAGCACCTTTGCAAAAAGTCTAATATATTCAGAAAAAATGCTTTACCTCTTTAGAATCATCTATTCTTTCAAAGTAAACAAAAGCAAATCCTCTTGATCGCCCAGTCCGTTGATCATACACCACATTGACTCCACTCAATGGTCCATAACGGGAAAAAACTTCACGAAGATCCCTCTCAGTAGTATACAAGCTGAGGCCGAAGACTCCAAGGCATGTATTAGGATCTGGATTAGCCTAAAATGTACCAAGTTAAACTATTAAATTTTTTATTGCTGACCGTTAAAGCAGTTACTTCATTTATACAGGTAGTCCTTGACTTACAACCACAATTGAGCCCAAAATTACTGTTGCTAAGCAAGGCACTTGAATTTTGCCCCATTTTATGAAATTTTTTGCCAGTTAAGTGAATCACTGCAGTTAAGTGACTCATGTAGTTGTTAAGCAAATCTGGATTCCCTCACTGACTTTGTCAGAAGCTGGCTGGGAAGGTTACAAATGATGATCATGTGACCCTGGGACAGTGCAACTCTCATAAATACATGCCAATTGCCAAGTGTCTGAATTTTGACCATGTGACCATTGGGATGCTGCAATGGTGACAAGTGTGAAAAATGGTCGTAAGTCACTTTTTTCAGTGCTGTTATAAGTTCAGTCACTAAACAAATGGTTGTGTTGAGGGCTACCTGTACCTACATTCTTGTCCCAGGAACAGAGACAGCAAAATATTCCATGAAGCTGCACATTCTGAGCAGCATATAAAAGGAAAAGAAATATGATTTGTTGGTACAGTGAATATAAAAAGTCTACACATCCCTGTTAAATTGCCAGGTTTTTGAGGTTTAAAAAGTCAGACCGAGATAAATCACTTCAGAATTATTTTCCACGTTTAATATAACATATAAGCTGTACAATTCAATTGGAAAACAAACTGAAATCTTTTAGGGGGGAAAATAATGTGGTTGTGTTAAGTGTGCACACCCTTAAACTAATACTTTGTTGAAGCACCTGTTGATTTTCTGACAGCAGTCAGTTTTTTGGGGTAGGAGCTTATCAGTAGTGCTCCAAATCTGTCAGATTGCGAGGGCATCTCCTGTGTACAACAATTGGATTCAGGTCCAGGTTCTGGCTGGGCCATTCCAAAACTTTGATCTTCTGCTGAAGCCATTCTTTTCTTGATTTGGAGGTATGCTTTGGGTCGTTGTGTTGAAAGGTGAAATTCCTCTTCATCTTCAGCATTTTAGCAGAGGCCTGAAGGTTTTGTGCCAAAATCGACTGATATTTGCAACTGTTCGTAATTCCCTCCACCTTGACTAAAGCCCCAGTTCCAGATGAAGAAAAGCAGCCCCAAAGCATAATGCTGCAACCACCACGCTTCCCTGTGGGTATGGTGTACTTTTGGAGATGTGCAGTGTTGTTTTTCTGCCGAACATATTTTTTGGAATGATGGCCAAAAAGTTCAACCTTGGTCTCATCAGACTATAATGCATTTTCCCACATGCTTTTGTCAGACGTGATGTAGGTTTTTGCAAAATGTAGCTGGGCTTGGATGTTTAAAGAGTTCTGTACCCCACAGCTCAGATATATGAACAATATGGGAGATGTAGTACACAACCAGTACTTGTCAGAAATTCCTGCAGCTCCTTTCATGTTGCTGTAGGTCTCTTGGCAGCCCATCGGACCAGTTTTCTTGTGTATTCATCAATTTTGGAGGGGCATCCAGTTCTTGGTAATGTCACTCTTGTGCCATATTTTCTCCACTTGTTGAGGACTGTCTTCCCTGTGTTCCATGGTACAGCCAATGCCTTGTTTTGTACCCTTCTCCTGACTGATACCTTCCAACAATGAGATCCCTTGTAGTTTAAATTATGCTAACTAAATATCTCCTCATAAGGAAAAGTTTAAACTTGTATTCTCCATGGCCAATCCAATTCTCTAAGGAAATATCAGTATAATTTGCCTGCAGAAACTTTAGAAGCAAGCTTTGTTCTTTTAACTCCTTCCACCAAGCTACGGCCGACATCCGACACACCCAGAGAATCTCCTCTCTCTAGACTGTCATTTTTCCAACTTAACAACAGAACGAACAGGCTTTCCTCTCATTTATCTAGATTCTACTGGGTTAGGGAGTCCTAGAATCATCCCACAAGATCTTCCGTAGAGCAACAGTCTGCAAGTAGTTTCAGAAGCTGTGCTTTGAAGCAGCTGGTGAGCCGAAGCTGGGGGGCGGGGCTGCAATCACTTCATTGTTGGATAAAATAGCTATTTGGGAATTTATTTTTGAAATGGACAATAAATCATGCCTTTCATTTCCTAACCAATTTATGAGACTATTATCTTTATAAGCTAAAAAAGGCTCTCTTTAGTCATAGCCTGTTACTCCTTTTTTTTTTTTTTTTTTTTGATTTATATGCCGCCCTTCTCCGGAGACTCAGGGCGGCTTACAATGCGCTAAGCAATAGCCTTCATTCTTTTGTATATTTATACAAAGTCAGCTTATTGCCCCCACAACTGGGTCCTCAATTTACCTACCTTAGAAAGGATAGAAGCTCCGCACCATTTTTGAGACTTCTTTATTGTTAAATGACAAGGAAGAGGGTTGCTGGAGGCAGCTAAAATAAGGAAGCGTGGAGTATTTTTTCTTTTGAAGTATAAGGATAAAAGTTGTGGTCTTCATTTACTATTTTTAAAATAATCTGTAGCCCTGGATTGCTTTGTTGTGGGTGATTGAAATTTTCCGATTTTCATGAACCCAAGCCAGAAAAAGGGGGAAATAAACACACACACACACACACACACACATATTTGACCACTAGAGGGAGCTATGAAGGTCCATAATCCTGAGCTCGAGTCTGTCATCAGGGAAATCTTTGAAAGCTTCTTACAGAAAATCACCTATACCAGTGATAGCGAACCTTTTCGGCACCGAGTGCCGAAAAGGTTGCACGGAAACGTCGTGAGCACGCGCGTGCTTGTCGGGGCAGCGCTCCGGAAAAGCCGAACTTCCAGGTTCTAGTGTGCTTGTGCACCCAACAATCAGCTGGCCAGCATGCATGTGCACACCGGTTTTTGGCACTGCTGCGCGCGCAGACAGCTGATCGTCACACGCACATGTTTTCGGCACTGCCACGCGTGCGAAGGAATCGCGCTCCGGAAAAGCAGAACTTCTGCACCTGACAATCAGCTGGCCGGCACGCATGTGCACACGGACAGCTGATCGGCACGCGCACATGCGTGCCAGAAACCCAAAAGACAAACAGGCAAAGCCATGCGTGCCAGGTGACATGGCTTCGTGTGTCACTTTGGGCACGCATGCCATAGGTTCGCCATCATGGACCTATACCATAAATCGGCACAATTAGGTGTAGAAAATTATCAACCCACTGTGATAACTCCACAAATACTGGACAATGAAAATAACTGTAACTTTGGAATATAAATCTGACACCAACTTCTATTACAAGCATGGTTTAAATATAACCCTCCCAGAGCAATTGAAACAAGAAGTGACAAGTAAATTCACAATTTTTAAGAGGTCAAGTTTGGGATTTTTTCTTCATGGATATTAACAAGGTTGAGAATCCTTTGAGAAAAGAAGATATAAGACACATCTCAGAGAAGATTTTATTCTATTTTCTATTTCTATTGCCTTATTTTCTATGAGGTTTGTCATTTTAAATCTCAATTGGCACCCGTTCGGGACTCGAAGACACCCTTCTGGAGAGGGATTTTACCTGAGGAGCCGGGGGTACCAACGCTGATTTTAGCATTCCGGGAAGGGTAATTCTTTTCCAGCGGGACTGCTCTTTGTGAAGTTTCCGAAAGATGCCCTAATTAATTCATGAGCCATGAGCCGAACTTCAAAAGAAATACAGTCATTTATTAGGAGCACCATTTCGGCAATATTCGGATGCAGTTAGAACTAATCCCACGTAGATTTATGTTCCCCTATGACCCTGTCTCTCCCCTCCTCTCTGGCCATGTCATAAATCACATTCTCCAATTAACCACTTTGGCTGGCTGTGAAATCCAACACCCTCCTCCTGATTGCGGTCAGGAAGAATGTATGGAATGCACTTCAGTTAGGGAAATCAATCAGCTCTATCAGTTCTCCCTCCCTCCTGCTCATGGCAACTTGAAAGCTTTGCAAGTTGACACTCTTCTTTAACCTGATGTGACGGAGACCTGAACAACAAAGCAGGGAAGTCTGAGCCGTAAGGGACCAGGAATACCGTGCACTGACCCAGAGTGGAGTATACGTACAGGGTGCTTATGGGGATTCTCGCTGGGGTGGTCTGAATCCTTGAATGTCTGGTGCTGTGTGTATGTTGAAATGCATTAGACGTGATTAGTACTCACGCTGAACGTACTAACCTGAGCTTTCCTCTGGGATTTCATTTCTGGGCGACTGGAGTGGCCAGAGGCTAAACGTGTTGAGTGGATTTTTTAAGGGAAAAGGAGTTCAAGGAGGGAAGCATCAGCTTTAGCTACAGTTGCAAGAAAAAGTATGTGAACCCCTTGGGATTACATGGAGTTTTGCATGAATTGGTCATAAAATGTGCTCTGAACTTCATCTAAATCACAACAATAGAAAAACACAGTCTGCTTAAAATAATACTACACAAACATTAGATGTTGCCATGGTTTAATTGAACATAACATGTAAACATTCACAGTGCAGGGAGGAAAAAGTATGTGAGCCCCTAGCCTAATGACTTCTCCAAGAGCTAATTGGAGCCAGGAGTGAGCCAACCTTGACTCCAATCAGTGTGATGATATTGGATGCGTTGCTGACAGCTGTCCTGCCCTTTAAAAACACACACCTGTTTTGGGTTTACTGGTTTCAAGAAGCACTGTCTGATGTGAACCATGCTTCACAGAAAAGAGCTCTCAGAAGACCTACGATCAAGAATTGTTGACTTGCATGAAGCTGGAAAGGGTTACAAAAGTATCTCCAAGACTTCCGGTGGCTCCGCGTTCCCCGAACGGATGCTCCTTCAGGAGCTCCAGCCCCGTGATTCCGTTTGCTGCTAGAACAGCGAAAATCAGCTGTTCTAGCGGCTTGAAACTCTCCCCCAGGGAAAAAGGGAAAAGAGAGAAGAGCAGAAGGGTCTGGGTAGAGCTCCCCTAGACCCCCAGGCTTTTTTTTTTAAGCTTGGGGCTTGCAGGGTGAGAGCTCCCTGAAAGCCCTTCAGTGCTCAGGATCCGGGACAATTCTGCTTTATGCAGAACAAGGGGTCGCGACCACACCAGCAGTGCAATTTTAAGGATTATGAGAAAATTTGAATCTGGATGCTGGCAGAGCAAAATCAGGAGAACAGAAAATGCAAGTATTAAACTTTAACTCCGCTTAAAACAAAGAAAAAAAGATGGCGCTTAAGGGCGGCAAAACGAAACTTATAAGTGAAAGTGATCGTTAAAGCTGTAACATTGTAAAAACTACTGGATTACCCGGCAAGAAAAAGGATTTAAAGTGCTAGTGAAATGAAAAAGACTATGGTATGGATTCCAACTACTTTATACTTCTAAATTGTGTGAATTTAAAGTGGAAGCGGAAAGCAAGACTATGGAATTGATTTTAACTAATTTACATTTTTAAATTGTGTGAATAATTGGACTTTGAAAAAAAATGGCTGGTACCTTTGAAAGTGCTGAAGGACTATTATTACATACACCTGCAAATACACCAATAAGAGTTATAATACATGAAATTTTTGAGTCACAAACCACTGCTTTACTGGAAAGTCTTAAAGGTTTTTTTGAAGAAAGGTCTCAGGAAGAGGAAACTGTTTTGACTCAAAACATGGAGACAAAGGAGAATATAGTATCATTTCAAGGCTTGTTAGACAGTAGTGAGCTGTTGGAAGAAGATGGGGCAGAAATCCAGTTTAATGTGACTTTGGATAAAAAGGATGTTTTCCACACCAAGAGGGGAAAGCAAAGGAATCTGGAAGAGTTTAATCAGGAGGACTTGAGAGGGATTTATGGGGGTTTCAAATTAAATGAAATAACTTTAAGAAGACAAAAACTTTTAAAGAGACATCAACCTCAAATCCAAATTTTAAAATTCTCGAAAATAAAAGCAGGAGGAGGAGCAATGCTGAAGAAGAAAGAATTATCGAAGAAAAAGGACTGGAAAAAATACAGAAAGAAGGGAAGAACTGAAGATTAATCTTTTTTGGGGAGGATTTTGGCAATAGGTTGAGAAGCTTAATCAAATTTGTATTTTTAAAGTTTATTCTAAGATAATAATATAAAGGAAGTGTGTTATTACAATTGGTTTTGGATATAAAAATGATAGCCTTTTAAGAGTTATCGAGGTATTAAAATGGCTAATTAAAAATTTGAGGGATACCTTTCTGAAGGGCTTGAAATTTATATTTTGAGAAATGACTTAATGTCTTATTGATGTATTCAGAGATTTTTAAAATGTTTAACATAAGATTATTGTATTTTAAGAAGGTATATGAGATAAAATGTTTAAAGTTTTAAAACGTTTAATTTTATGAAGGATTAAAGAGGATAAATGTCTAATTTAGAACTTTATTAGGAAGCAATGTTGACTGAGGAAGGACGGGAAAAAATATAGAAATGGTTAATTAAAAAATTAAGGGATAGTTTCCTGAAGGTTTTGAAATTTATATTTTGAGAAATGAATTAAGAAGGTCTTATTGATGCATTAAGAGGTTTTTAAAATGTTTAATATAAAATTATACTATTTTAAAAGGTATAGGTGATAAAATGTTTAAAGTTTCAAAATGTTTAATTTAGAATTTTTAATGCTGAATAGTTAGAAATTGACAATTGGTTTATGAAGGAATAAAGAGGATAAATGTCTAATTTAGAATCTTATTAGGAAGCAATGTTGAAAAAGAAAGGTGTTTGAGGGATGAAAATGAAACTTATCAGTGTTTGTTAACGCTTGTAATATTGTTAAATTTATTGGATTACATACCAAGAAAAAGGCTTTTATATTTGGGAAGAAAGAATTTAACCGAAATTGATTTTGAGAATTTACAAAAGGGAGGTTGATGAATTTGTAAAAGAGGAGTTAAAGAGTGAGGGAGTTTTAAACTTTGTAGTAGGTTAGTATATTTTAGCTTGTTAAATGTTATACCCTGTTTTTGCTCTGGGAAGTCGGGGGTGGGGGTGGGGAGGGGGGGATAAAATTGTTGAATAGATAAAGGTACAAATATAAAAGTAAATGTGGGGAAAATGTTATAACAAATGAAATGATAATATCAAGATATGATAAATATTGGAGGAGTAAGAGGACAAAAGATGTATTCAGATGATACACTGATTGATTATATATTGTATGTATGCTTGTTTATAAAATAAAAACTTTTTTAATAAAAAAAAAAGTATCTCCAAAAGCCTTGATGTTCATGTGTCCACGGTAAGACAGACTGTCTACAAATGGAGAAAGTTTAGCACTGTTGCTACTCTCCCTAGGCGTGGTCATCCTGTAAAAATGACTGCAAGAGCACAGCGCAGAATGCTTCATGAGGTAAAGAAGAATCCTAGAGTGTCAGCTAAAGACCTACAGAAATCTCTGGCACATGCTAACATTTTTGTTGACACATCTACAATAAGGAAAACATTAAACAAGAATGGAGTACATGGGAGGACACCACGGAGGAAGCCATTGCTGTCCCAAAAAAATATTGCAGCACGTTTGAAGTTTGCAAAAGAGCACCTGGATGTTCCACAGCACTACTGGCAAAATATACTGTGGACAGATGAAACCAAAATTGAGTTGTTTGGGAAGAACACACAACACTATGTGTGGAGAAAAAAAGGCACAGCACACCAACATCAAAACCTCATTCCCCACTGTAAAACATGGCGGAGGGAGCATCATGGTTTGGGGCTGCTTTGCTGCCTCAGGGCCTGGACGGATTGTTGTCATTGATGGGAAAATGAATTCCAGAGTTTATCAAGACATTTTGCAGGAAAACGTACGACCATCTGTCCGCCAACTGAAGCTCCGCAGAGGATGGGTGATGCAACAGGACAATGACCCAAAGCATACAAGTAATTCAACAAAAAAATGGCTTCAACAGTACAGAATACGCCTTCTGGAGTGGCCCAGTCAGAGTCCTGACCTCAACCCGATTGAAATGCTGTGGCATGACCTTAAGAGAGCGATTCACACCAGACATCCCAAGAATATTGCTACACTGAAACAGTTTTGTGAAGAGGAGTGGTCCAAAATTACTCCAGATCGTTGTGCAGGTCTGATCTGCAACTACAGGAAACGTTTGGTTGAGGTTATTGCTGCCAAAGGAGGGTCAACCAGTTATTAAGTCCAAAGGTTCACATACTTTTTCCTCCCTGCACTGTGAATGTTTACATGTTATGTTCAATTAAACCATGGCAACATCTAATGTTTGTGTAGTATTATTTTAAGCAGACTGTGTTTTTCTATTGTTGTGACTTAGATGAAGTTCAGAGCACATTTTATGACCAATTCATGCAAAACTCCACGTAATCCCAAGGGGTTCACATACTTGTTCTTGCAACTGTAGCACTGGCTAAATTACCTTTTGTATGGAAGGGTAGATGTGTGTTAGATATCTCAAAACACTAACGAGGTATACTAGACAAGTGAGGGAACCATTTAAGAAGGAAGGGAATATTTTCCTGGACCTAATGAAAGTGGCTCTCAACCGTTCGTCCTTTTGTGTTAAAGGAGAGACTACAGTCTCTGATATAATGTTTACATGTTTTGTTGGAGTGCCAGTCCCTGGAAAATTTTTATTTGAGGAAGCAAAAATCACGATAGAACCAAATAGTTATAATTTTTCACAGTGATTACTATGTTTGGGAGTCCACAAAAGCCTAATAAATGGACTAACCAGAAAAATTGGTAACTGAAGTGAAAACAATATTACCAGCCTATGATTGCGTGGTTTATAGACAACCTGAGAAGAGATAGGAAAAAGGTGGTATATGTTCCTGTGCCTACTGAGCATGTGTTTACCTGTTCTGAGGTGGAAGAGATAGATGCTATAGGACAGGTGTTATACCTGCCTAGAGGATGGTTTCTATTTTGTAGGTTACATACCTGCTAATGCAGTAGGATTGTACAATTGGACGTCTGACTACCTTTATGGCAGTTGCACATTTTAAAGACATTAATCAGGAGACAGAATTTTACTATGAAATGATGAATGCTAGTCTCTATCATAGTAACCGAGTACCACATAAGGTTGCTACAAAGGTGGCTACACATGATGGTACATGTGGAATCGCCTAAGCCAGAGAAAGAACCACATTTAAGTATTTATGCGCCTGTAAGACCTGTAAAATGGCCTATAATGCCAGTGGAGTACCCCTTCGATCATATGGAGGAAAAGATATATAGGGGCAAAAGAGCTACACTACAAGAGGCATATGATGCAGGATGTAGTGATGAGGTGGTACAAGCTTTACATAATATCACTACACATTTAACACATGTAACTGAAAATACAGCCTTTAAAGGAATATGGGATTTGTTAACCTTTTGGATGCCTAGTCTCATTTACTTAATGTTTGTAGGTATCATTGTTATTGTATATGCCTTATCTCTTGTATTTGTATCAAATGTGCACCTGTATGTTGTAATTGTTGTAAGTATTGTTATCAGGTAACTAAACCAAAGAAGAAAAGGGATAAGATTAAGTAGACAGGAAATATGTATTATGTTACAGAACATACATGATGATTTACAGGAATAAAACTGATCAAAAGGGAAAGGCAGGATTTTTTATTTTATTTTATTTTATTATTGAATTTCTATACCGCCCTACTCCCGAAGGACTCAGGGCGGTGCACAGCCATGAAGTAAAACACATAAATATACAAAATTTAAAATCGAATAAAACGGATTAAATAAATTTGGCTGAATTAATACCCATTTAAAAATACCCATTTTAAAATCCATTAAAATTTAGAATTTACATTTAAAAGGGAGAAGATTTAGGCGAGGCCAGCTTGATGAAATAAAAGCGTCTTCAACTCGCGGCGGAAGGTGCGCAGATCCGGAATCCTCCGTATCTCTGGGGGGAGCTCATTCCAGATCGTCGGTGCCCCCACAGAGAAGGCTCTCCCCCTAGGGGCCGACAGCCGACATTGTTTGGCCGACGGCACCTGGAGGAGCCCCTCTCTGTGGGAGCGTACTGGTCGGTGGGAGGCTGATGATGGTAGTAGGCGGTCCCGTAAGTAACCAGGTCCCAAGCCATGGAGCGCTTTAAAGGTGGTAACCAGAACCTTGAAGCGCACCCGGAAGACCACCGGGAGCCAGTGCAGCTCGCGCAGGAGAGGTGTTACATGGGAGCTCCATGTTGCTCCCATAACCACCCGCGCGGCCGCACTCTGCGCCAGTTGGAGCCTCCGGGTGCACCTCAAGGGGAGCCCCATGTAGAGAGCATTACAATAGTCCAGACGAGAGGTGACGAGGGCATGAGTGACTGTGCGTAACGAGTCCCGATCTAGAAAGGGACGCAACTGGCGAATCAGGCGAACCTGATGAAAAATCCTCCCAGTCACGGCCGTCAAGTGCTCTTCTAAAGACAGCCGTGAGTCCAGGAGGACGCCCAAGTTACGAGCCCTTTCCGTGGGGGCCAATGATTCGCCCCCAATAGCCAGCGATGGCACCAGCTGACTATATCGGGACGTCGGAAACCACAGCCACTCGGTCTTGGATGGGTTGAGCCTGAGCCCGTTTCTCCCCATCCAGATCCGTACGGCCTCCAGGCACTGGGACATCACTTCAAGGGCATCGTTGGGGTGGTCCGGGGTGGAGATGTACAGCTGGGTGTCATCAGCGTACAGATGGTACTTCACCCCGAAACCACGGATGATCTCGCCCAGCGGCTTTACATAAATGTTGAACAGAAGGGGCGAGAGAACCGATCCCTGCGGCACCCCACATATAAGGGGCCTCGGGGTCGATCTCTGCCCCCCTGTCAACACAGACTGCGACCGGTCAGAGAGAAAGGAGGAGAACCACCGTAAAACGGTGCCTCCCACCCCCAACCCTTCCAGCCGGTGCAGCATGATACCATGGTCGATGGTATCAAAAGCCGCTGAGAGGTCTAACAGGACCAGGACAGAGGAACAACCCCTGTCCCGAGCCCTCCAGAGATCATCAACCAACGCGACCAATGCCGTTTCCGTGCTGTACCCAGGCCTGAAGCCCGACTGGAACGGATCTAGATACGACGCTTCATCCAGGTACTGGGGTAGCTGTCGCGCAACCACACTCTCAACAACCTTCGCAACGAAGCAAAGGTTGGAGACTGGACGATAATTAGCCAATACTGCCGGGTCCAGGGAAGGCTTCTTGAGGAGAGGCCTTACCACCGCCTCTTTCAAGGCGGCGGGAAAGACACCCTCACCCAACGAAGCATTTATAATCCCCTGGAGCCAGCCTCGCGTCACCTCCCGGGAAGCCAGCACTAACCAGGAGGGACACGGGTCCAACAAACATGTGGTCGCGTTCAATCTACCCAGAATCCTGTCCACGTCATCTGGGGTCACAGGATCAAACTCATCCCAGATAACAGTCTCAAGACCTGTCTCCGTCACCCTCGCTGGATCTATCCCGTCGGAGTCCAGACCTGCCCGAATCTGAGTGATTTTGTCATACAGATACTGAACAAAATCCTCGGCTCTTCCCTCCAAGGGGTCCTCCCGCGCTTCCTGGTGGAGCAGGGAGCGGGTCACCCTAAACAGGGTGGCCGGGCGATTATCTGATGACGCAATAAGAGCAGTAAAGTGAGTACACTTTGCTGCTTTTATCGCCACTAGGTAACTCCTAATATGAGATCTTACCAGTGTTCGGTCAGATTCAGAAAGACTAGCCCTCCAACAGCTCTCTAGGCGTCTTTTCCGGCGCTTCATCTCCCTCAGCTCCTCGGTGAACCAAGGAGCCAGGCGAGATCGGCGCCGGGTCAGAGGCCGCAAAGGCACGACTCGATCCAGGGCTCCAGCCGCCGCCCTATCCCAGGCGGCCACTAGGTCCCCAGATGAGGCGTGAGCCAGAACCTCCGGAATTGGCCCAAGCTCCATCTGGAACCTATCAGGTTCCATCAGGCGCCTGGGGCGGTACCATCTTACCGGTTCCGCCTCCCTGCGGTGGGGTGCTGCGGTTCGAAGGTCAAGGCGAAGGAGCGAGTGATCTGACCATGACAAGGGCTCGATGACTATATCCCCTATCTCGAGATCACTCAACCACTGTCCAGAGACAAAAACCAAGTCCAGTGTGTTTCCCCCGGTGTGCGTAGGGCCATGAATTAGTTGGGTCAGGTCCATGGCCGTCATGGAAGCCATGAACTCCCGAGCCACCTCAGACGCCTCACCCACGGATGGCAGGTTGAAATCCCCCATGACCATAAGTCTGGGGGTATCAACCGCCACCGCGAATGAGAGAAATGGAATTATTCCTGTAAAGAATATAGCCTAAGCGACTCCATATTTACCCTTCATATGACCTGAGCTAACCCCAAGCTATTTAGCTGTGTAAGACACTTAGAAAGGGGAAGTATGTATGACGCCTTTCCTGAGGAAGCACAGCCATAAACTTGGTTAGTACATTCTGAGTTGGGTCAGGCTGACGAAAGCTAAATTAATAGGAGGAAGGAAGATACCATGTTCCTATTAATTGTTTTTGTTAAGGATGTATAGGAAGGGTAATTCCATTGGTAATTTCTAATCCGGGAATATGATGCTGAATAAGCCAAAACTTTATGTAACGTCCTATAAACAATGATTAGGGGGGGGGGTGTTGGGGCGTTTTAATTGTTTTGCTGATTGTACGAAAATGTATTTAAACCATGTATTCGGACCTGTAAGATGTTCTCTCTCTTTCATGGGAGAACCCTTTTGCAAAAGCTTATGATATATATACCTATATATATATCTATAATAAATCTGCTTTTTACTTGTTCATGGTCTCTGCCTTATTTTCTATGAGGTTTGTCATTTTAAATCTCACAATCTCCCAACAGCAAGGAGAAGCAGAGATGCTTAAATTGATTCTGTTATTCAAAGAAGAGAATATATTTACTTTTGTTTCTATTTGGAAATTGCTTCTGGATTTTGTCCTTGCAATGTAAAAAAAAGAAACGCTTTTTTGTTGATTAGATAGGTTTGTTGCTATAGAAGGGGCTAGTACCATGTTTACCCGAAAATAAGATCTAGCTTGATTTTTTACGTGCGCCTAATATAAGCCCTACCCCAAACATAAGCCCTACCCCAAACATAAGCCCTAGTTAAGACCCCGCCCACTCCGTCCCACTGTCTGTACAAGGTGGGGGTGAGGCGCCTGCGTAAAAATCAAGCAAGGGTGGGGGGGAGCTGCCCCAGGCGCCCCGCACCCACTTACCTTAGGATCGCCGCAGCCAGGCCTCTCATGCCCCGACACCTGTTGTGCTGCTGCCTGACTTCTGCGGCCTCTCACAGCCAGACGCCACATGGTGTATCGTGCCGGTGCCACTTGTGGCAGGCCACATGGCACCTTGCGTCGGTGCCACCATGCGGTCTCCTGCCGTGAGAGGCAGCACCAGCGCAACGAGCCACGGGGTGTCCTGCCACAAGTGGCGGGTACCGGTGCAATGTGCCATGTGGCGTCCGGCCGTGTGCGGCTGCAGAGGTCAGGCAGCAGCATGACAGGTGTCAGGGCATGGGAGGCCTGGCTGTGGTGTTCCTAAGGTAAGCTGGTAAGACATCCCCCCCAAAATAAGACCTGGTGCTTATTTTGGGGCCTAAAAGAAAATAAGACCGGGTCTTATTTCCGGGGAAACACGGTATATACTGTTGTGTAAAAGTAAAAAAGTTGAGGTTGTAATGTTATCTTCTACTGTGCTAAAGAGACTTTGAAGTCAGTGCCTTTTTCTTTCCTTTTCCCTCTTTACTCCATATTTTCTCTCTCCCCCGCCCCCCCCCCCAGTTTTCTATTACTTGTATTGCTTTGTATTTTATACTTTGATAAACTAATAAAAATGTATTATTAAAAAAGGAGCTTTTGGTAGATTAAAATGAATGCCGCTAGGTCTAGAAAGTAGAAAATGTCAAGGCTTGTCCTTTTTTCTTGACTACAGAAACTGTGTTATAGCCAACCAATTTTATTTAATTAATGGAAAATCATAATATTCCTACAAGCTTACACTACATACTCTGCTGCCAGTGTGCCTTCTTCGATTAGACATTGGAGAGTGACTGCGGCTCCTTCGACGCCGATATTCTGGGGTATATGATCTACTTCGTGATCGCCGCCTGTGAGAATGGGATCTAGAGCGAGTGTATCGCCTGTGAGAATGTCTTCTGGATCTAGACCTTTAAATGTTAAAAATATAGTTTCATATAAGAACTGCAATAGACCATCAAAATCAAGTATCAAAAGTTATTAATGACAGTTTAAAACTGAAGGCATTTATATATCAACTGGCCAAAATTTAGGACATTAAGCTTGTTGTTTTCAAAAACTAACATGCAACCTTTTTCAGGATAAGGTCTGCACTTTGAGCGACATGCTGGAATCATATATGAAGGAAATCCCACCCCAAAAAATTCCAACCCTCACCTACCCTGAAACACGTTATTTTTTTTAAGGCAAGGAAATGAAATATTACGTCTCAAAATTGTGAACTGGAACAGTAAACTGCAGAAAAACTCCTAAAGCTGCATGACCACTGGAACCCCATTTTAGAAGGTACAAAATGAGAGGAAATTCATGTATTTTTATTTGGGACACAATTTGTCATGGAAACCTTTGAATTTCTGTTCAAATACTGTGTTTCCCTGAAAATGCGACCTTCCCTGAAAACAAGCCCTAACCCGATTTTAGCACCTGTGCCTAAAATAAGCCCTACCTCCAAAATAAGGCCTAGTTAAACCCCACCCACCATCTGGTTGTACGAGGTGGGGCGAGGCACAGCCGTAAAAATCAAGCCAGGGCGGGGGTGTGGAGGCCGAAACGAGAAAGTTGGGGGTGGAGGACAAAATGAGGCAGGGGGTACGGAGCTGTCCCATGTACCCCACACTGGTTTACCTGACGACCCCGCAGCCCGGCCATCAACATCCTGACAACTGCCTGGCCTCGCTGCGGCAGCTCCATAAACCCCGTTCAGGACCCTGCGTGAACACTGGCCTGCTTCTCCTTGCTCACTGCCGCAACGGAGCAGGAGCCTGAGCAATGCATGTCAGGTCCTGGATGGGGCTGTTGTAGCCGCTGCAAGACGAGGCAGCTGTCAGGATGTTGACGGGCTGGCTGCAGGGCCCTCAGGTAAGCCGGTGTAGGGCATGGGGGCAGCTCCGCACCCTCCACCTTGCTTCGTCCTCCACCCCCCACCGCCTCGCTTTGTGGCTGCCAAACCAGTGCATTGCCCAGCCTCCTGCTCCGTTACGGTGGCGAGCAAGAAGTGGCAAAGAACGAAGCAAGGCGGTGGGGGGTGGAGGACGAACCCTTTTCAAACTGACATCCTATCCCGCCACCCACATCCCTTCACTAACCAGCTTTCCAGCTCCATTCTCCACCACTGCGTGCAGGGCAAGAAAAGTAGTCTGTGGGACTACTGTAAAAATAGTTCAGACCTTCCAACTTCATGAGATCTTTTTCTTTTTCTTGAGAACTTGGAAGGTCTGAACTATATTTTTTTACTGTAGCTCCAGAGACTACTTTTCTTGCCCAGCCCATGGCAGTGGCAAATGGACCTGGAAAGCAGGTTAGTGAAGGGATGTGGCTGCCCTGGGGGTTTGTGAGGATTTGGCATGAGTGGCCTGGTTGAAGCGCCCTCAGGTAAGCCAGTGCGGGGCACCTGGGGCAGCTCCACAGCCCCCGCCTTGCTTTGTCCTCCAACCCCCCACCGCTTCGCTTCATTCTTCACTTCTTCCCCTTATTCGTCAACGTAACGGATCAGGAGGCTGAGCAACACACTGGTACGGCAGCCACAAAGCGAGGGGGTGGGGGGGAGGATGAAGCAAGACGGGGGGTACGGAGCTGCATCCTGACAACTGCCTTGTCTTGCGGCAGCTCCAGCAGCCCCACGTGCATCACTCAGCCTCCTATAAAGATGAATGAAGCGAGGCGGGGGGGGGAGGGGGGGAGGACGAACCAGTGCCGACCACCATGGAGAGCATGGCTGGTGCTGCCTCCATGAGGTGGGGTGAGAGAACGATCTGATTGCGTGTCCGTGTGTCCGCCACAAGCCCTGGTATACAGTTGCAAGAACAAGTATGTGAACCCCTTGGGATTACGTGGAGTTTTGCATGAATTGGTCATAAAATGTGCTCTGAACTTCATCTAAGTCACAACAATAGAAAAACACAGTCTGCTTAAAATAATACTACACAAACATTAGATGTTGCCATGGTTTAATTGAACATAACATGTAAACATTCACAGTGCAGGGAGGAAAAAGTATGTGAACCTTTGGACTTAATAACTGGTTGACCCTCCTTTGGCAGCAATAACCTCAACCAAACGTTTCCTGTAGTTGCAGATCAGACCTGCACAACGATCTGGAGTAATTTTGGACCACTCCTCTTCACAAAACTGTTTCAGTGTAGCAATATTCTTGGGATGTCTGGTGTGAATCGCTCTCTTAAGGTCATGCCACAGCATTTCAATCGGGTTGAGGTCAGGACTCTGACTGGGCCACTCCAGAAGGCGTATTCTGTACTGTTGAAGCCATTTTTTTGTTGAATTACTTGTATGCTTTGGGTCATTGTCCTGTTGCATCACCCATCCTCTGCGGAGCTTCAGTTGGCGGACAGATGGTCGTACGTTTTCCTGCAAAATGTCTTGATAAACTCTGGAATTCATTTTCCCATCAATGACAACAATCCGTCCAGGCCCTGAGGCAGCAAAGCAGCCCCAAACCATGATGCTCCCTCCGCCATGTTTTACAGTGGGGAATGAGGTTTTGATGTTGGTGTGCTGTGCCTTTTTTTCTCCACACATAGTGTTGTGTGTTCTTCCCAAACAACTCGATTTTGGTTTCATCTGTCCACAGTATATTTTGCCAGTAGTGCTGTGGAACATCCAGGTGCTCTTTTGCAAACTTCAAACGTGCTGCAATATTTTTTTGGGACAGCAATGGCTTCCTCCGTGGTGTCCTCCCATGTACTCCATTCTTGTTTAATGTTTTCCTTATTGTAGATGTGTCAACAAAAATGTTAGCATGTGCCAGAGATTTCTGTAGGTCTTTAGCTGACACTCTAGGATTCTTCTTTACCTCATGAAGCATTCTGCGCTGTGCTCTTGCAGTCATTTTTACAGGATGACCACGCCTAGGGAGAGTAGCAACAGTGCTAAACTTTCTCCATTTGTAGACAGTCTGTCTTACCGTGGACACATGAACATCAAGGCTTTTGGAGATACTTTTGTAACCCTTTCCAGCTTCATGCAAGTCAACAATTCTTGATCGTAGGTCTTCTGAGAGCTCTTTTCTGTGAGGCATGGTTCACGTCAGACAGTGCTTCTTGAAACCAGTAAACCCAAAACAGGTGTGTGTTTTTAAAGGGCAGGACAGCTGTTAGCAACGCATCCAATATCATCACACTGATTGGAGTCAAGGTTGGCTCACTCCTGGCTCCAATTAGCTCTTGGAGAAGTCATTAGGCTAGGGGCTCACATACTTTTTCCTCCCTGCACTGTGAATGTTTAAATGTTATGTTCAATTAAACCATGGCAACATCTAATGTTTGTGTAGTATTATTTTAAGCAGACTGTGTTTTTCTATTGTTGTGATTTAGATGAAGTTCCGAGCACATTTTATGACCAATTCATGCAAAACTCCATGTAATCCCAAGGGGTTCACATACTTTTTCTTAAAACTGTAACTCTCCGAGGTTGGATCGGATTACTCTCTCTCCCCTTGTCTTGCTGCGGCAGCAATGGCGACGCATCAGTGACTGGCCGGCGGGGGGTTTCTCAATTGGCCGCTTTCCCTCTTTCTTCTCCCCGCTGTCAGTCTCCGCTTCTATATTGCTTGCTTGCTACGGCTGCCATTGTAACGGGGGGAGGGGGGGAGCTGTCTTTATTTTATTTTTATTTTATTTGATTTGATTTCTATACCGCCCTACTCCCGAAGGACTCAGGGCGGTGCACAGCCAAACAATAAAACACATCCATACAAAATTTAAAAGTAGAATAAAATCAAATTAAATAATTTTGGCTCCGACAAATTTAAAACTCCGAACTATTTAAAACCAATTTTAAAATTGAACGTATAGAATACTAAAAGATATTTAAAAATTAAAAATCTTTTATGAAAGAGGGAAAAAATTAGGCCGGGCCCGCCTGGTGAAATAATAAGGTCTTTAAAGCGCGGCGGAAGGTGCGCAGATCCGGGATCCTCCGTATCTCTGGGGGGAGCTCGTTCCAGATAGTAGGTGCCCCCACAGAGAAGGCTCTCCCCCTGGGGGCCACCAGTCGACATTGTTTGGCCGACGGCACCCGGAGGAGCCCCTCTCTATGGGAGCATACCGGCCGGTGGGAGGCTATTGGTGGTAGTAGGTGGTCCCGCAAGTACCCAGGTCCTAAGCCATGGAGCGCTTTAAAGGTGGTAACCAAAACCTTGAAGCGCACCCGGAAGACCACCGGGAGCCAGTGCAGCTCGCGCAGGAGAGGTGTTACATGGGAACGCCATGTCACTCCCATTACCGGCCGCACTCTGCGCCAGTTGGAGCCTCCGGGTGCTCCTCAAGGAGAGGGTTGCAATAGTCCAGGCGGGAGGTGACAAGGGCATGAGTGACCGTGTGTAACGAGTCCCGATCCAGAAAGGGACGCAACTGGCGAATCAGGCGAACCTGATGAAAAATCCTCCCGGTCACGGCCGTCAAGTGGTCTTCTAAAGACAGCCGTGAATCCAGGAGGATGCCCAAGTTGCGTGCCCTCTCCGTGGGGGCCAATGATTCGCCCCCAATAGTCAGTGATGGCACCAACTGACTATATCGGGACGTCAGAAACCACAGCCACTCGGTCTTGGATGGGTTGAGCCTGAGCCTATTTCTCCCCATCCAGATCCGCACGGCCTCCAGGCACTGGGACATCACTTCAAGGGCATCGTTGGGGTGGTCTGGGGTGGAGATGTACAGCTGGGTTTCGTCAGCGTACTGGTGGTACTTCACCCCGAAGCCACGGATGATCTTGCCCAGCGGCTTCACATAAATGTTGAACAGGAGGGGTGAGAGGACCGACCCTTGCGGCACCCCACATATGAGGGGCCTTGGGGTTGACCTCTGCCCTCCTGTCAACACAGACTGCGACCGGTCAGAGAGAAAGGAGGAGAACCACCGCAACACAGTGCCTCCCACCCCTAACTCTTCCAGCCGGTGCAGCATGATACCATGGTCGATGGTATCAAAAGCCGCTGAGAGATCTAACAGGACCAGGACAGAGGAGCACCCCCTGTCCCGAGCCCTCCAGAGATCATCTACCAATGCGACCAATGCCGTTTCCGTGCTGTACCCGGGCCTGAAGCCCGACTGGAACGGATCTATATACGTCGTTTCATCCAGGTGCTGGGGGAGCTGTTGCGCGACCACACTCTCAACAACCTTCGCAACGAAGCGAAGGTTGGAGACTGGACGATAATTTACCAACATTGCCGGGTCCAGGGAAGGCTTCTTGAGGAGAGGCCTCACCACCGCCTCTTTCAGGGCGGCGGGAAAGTCACCCTCACCCAGCGAAACATTTATAATCCCCTGGAGCCAGCCTCGTGTCACTTCCCGGGAAGCCAGCACTAACCAGGAGGGACACGGGTCCAATAAACAAGTGGTCGCGTTCAGTCTGCCCAGAATTCTGTCCACGTCCTCAGGGGTCACAGGCTCAAACTCATCCCAGATAACATTCTCAATACCTGCCCCTGTCTCTCCCCCTGAGACTACCCAGTCGGAGTCCAAATCTTCCTGAATCTGAGTGATTTTGTCATACAGATACTGAACAAAATCCTCGGCTCTACCCTCCAAGGGGTCCTCCCGCGCTTCCTGATGGAGCAGGGAGCAGGTCACCCTAAAGAGGGCGGCCGGGCGGTTATCTGATGATGCAATAAGAGCAGCAAAATAGCTACATTTCGCTGCTTTTATCGCCACTAGGTAATTCCTAATATGGGATCTTACTAGCGTCCGGTCAGATTCAGAAAGACTGGCCCTCCAACTACTCTCTAGGCGTCTTTTCCGGCGCTTCAACTCCCTCAGCTCCTCGGTAAACCAAGTGTGCCAGAACCTCAGGAAATGGCCCAAGCGCCATCTGGAATCTGTCAGGTTCCATCAGGCGCCTGGGGCGGAACCATCTTACCGGCTCCGCCTCCCTACGGCGGGGTGCAGCGGTTCCAAAGTCGAGACGAAGGAGAGTGATCTGACCATGACAAGGGTTCAGTGACTATATCCCCTATCTCAAGATCCCTCAACCACTGTCCAGAGACAAAAACCAGATCCAAAGTGTTTCCCCCTGTGTGGGTAGGGCCATGAATTAACTGGGTCAGGTCCATGGCTGTCATGGAAGCCATGAACTCCCGAGCCATGTCAGACGTCTCACCCACGGACGGCAGGTTGAAATCCCCCATGACCATAAGCCTAGGGGTATCAACCGCCACCGTGGCGATGACGTTGAGTAGCTCGGGCAGGGCTGTTGCCACGTGGCAGGGAGCCAGGTACGTGATCAGCAAACTCATCTGAACCCCATGACCCCATTTCACAAAAAGGGATTCACAGCCGGCCGTCTGAGGAACAGTGGCCTCCCTCGGTCTCAGACCTTCTTTAATGATAACCGCTACCCCCCTCGCCCCTCCCCTGTGACCTCGGCTGATGGAATGCTTGGAAACCTTGTGGGCACATTTCTACGAGGGGAAACCCCCCTCCTGGCCCAACCAGGTCTCTGTAACACCTGCCAGGTCCGCACCCCCCTCCTGAACAAGATCACAAATGTCTTGTTACTTGGGAGGGGGGAAGCGAGCTGATGGAGATGTCTCGTAACAGGGAGTGAATTGGAGTTTTCCTCAGCGCTTTCACTGCAGCTGGGAGGTGTGCTGATTATGACCAGTTTATGGCAGCTCTCAGACTGCGCTTTGAGGACCCATTAGCTGACCGAAAGGCGAGAATCAGAATGAAGTCCATAAGTCAGGGGCGGAGATCGGTGGCTGAGTACACCCAGGAGTTCCGCGAGCTGGTGAGCTACATGAGAGGGTGGCTGGAAGTTGCCCTGCTGGAAAGCTATAAGGATGGCCTCAATGAGGATGTCTACAAGGATTGTTGCTCCCGAGGAGTCCCTCGGGATCTGCAAATTTGGTACGTGCTGGCTGCTGACGTGGAGATCGATTTGGCCAGAGATCGCTACCGTGGTGGCTGAACCTGGAACAAGCCACCCTCCTCACCCCACAAGGGGGCTCCAAAGGCCGCCAGGGGGCCCGCGGGCTTCCAAGTCAAAGTCCACCACGTGCTTCAGATGTGGAAAGGAGGGGCACCGAGTGGCTGATTGTTTCTCAAAGCCTGGACCCAAGGCGACCCCTGGTGGAGGGAGGAGAGCCGACAAACCTCCCGCCAAACCCCGCGAGACCGCCCTAAAAGGGGTGGAAGTCGTTGAGTTCGCTCCCCCGAACCAGGGAGAGCTGGGAACTTTGACCCCCGCCGATGACAGCGAAACCAAAACTGATTCTGACGAGGACCTCATGGTAAGTCAGAGTGGGTGACCCATGACCATCCCAGTGGAACTAAAGGTACCAACTACCGGGGCCCAAGGGAAGATGCTACCCCTCCTAGATTCGGGGTGCACAAGGTGTGTCATCAGCCCTGAGATCGTGGAAAAGATGGGTCTAAGACTAAGAACGATGAAAAGGCCCATCCCATTCTGTCAGCTAGACGGGTCGGTAGCGGGGAGGGCAGCCCATTTTGTAACCAAACCAGTTGAGATGTGGATGGGAGATCACCAAGAAACTCTTGAGCTTCATTGTGTCCCCTGGCATGGAACGATCCCTTCTACTTGGGCTGCCCTGGCTCCGAAAATGGAACCTGCGCATAAATTGGAGGACGGGCGTGTTGCACATCTGCTCTAGCCAGCAAGGGAAGACAGGGGGGAGCCCCTATTGCATGGCCAAAGCGGCGACTGAGTTGGCGGCGGCCGCAACGGAACACATTGTGGGGGAGGAAAAAATCCCAAGAGTACTGGGACCTCCGGGAGGCATTTAGTGAGAAGGTGTCAGATGTGCTGCCCCCCCCCATCGGCCTACAGACTGTAGTATAGAAATCCTTCCAGGGGTGAAACTCCCTAAACCAAAAATCTACCCCATGACACACACACACACACCCCGGGAGCTGGGGGAGCTACGAGACTTTATTGATAAAAACCTAAAACACAGCTTCATCCAACCGGCTAGGCCGTGAGTAGCTGCCCAGGTGATATTCCAGAAGAAAGATGGGTCACTTCATCTGTGCGTTGACTATAAGAATTTAAACGCCATTTTTGTGGAAAATGTCTACCCCATACCCCTCCTGAAAGACATGCTAGCCCACCTTCTTCAAAGGGAAGATTTTTACTAAGCTGGATTTACAGGAGGCTTATTACAGAGTTCGGATTAAAGAAGGTGACAAATGAAAAACTGCTTTCAATTGCCTGCTGGGATGTTTCCAGTTTAGGGTGCTCCCTTTCGGATTACAAGGGGCCCCAGCAGTATTCATGCAACTGATCAATGAGGTATTGCATGAGCACCTCTACAAGGGGGTCCTGGTCTACCTGGATGACATTCTTATTTACACAGAGACCATGGACGACCACGTAAAACTGGTGAGAGCTGTCCTGAAAAAACTTAGAGCTGCTGAGCTGTATGTTAAGTTGTCAAAATGCGAATTCCACCAGACTAAAATTGACTATTTGGGGTACCGCATCTCGCATGAGGGGATAGAAATGGACCCGGAGAAAGTCCGGGCAGTCCTGGAATGGGCACCTCCATGTACATGTAAACAACTACAAAGCTTCCTGGGCTTTCCTAACTTCTATCGACAGTTCATCCCCTCATTCGTGAAGATTGCCTTACCGATTACTAACCTCCTGAAAACAAAAGGAGAGGCAAAGCCAAAACCTTCCCGGCCTCTCGAGTGGACTATGGAATGCCAGGCGGCTTTTGAAAAACTGAAACTGTTTGCCGCTGAACCGGTCCTTAAACACCCTGACATGGAGGCCCCGTTTGTCATCCAGGCCGATGCCAGCGATGTGACTGTCGGGGCAGTGTTACTTCAAGCCAATGCCGAGGGAAATTATCTGAAACCGAGAAGAGATGGGCTATCTGGGAACAGGAGGCTTTTGCTGTTTGCTGGGCGCTGCTAACATGGAGGCACTTCCTGGAACAGGCGAAGCACCCTTTTGAGGTGTGGACTGATCACAAAAACTTAAGAGGCCCTAAAAACGCCCCGGACGTTGTCACCTAAGCAAGTCCACTGGGCCCAACACTTTAACCGCTTTAATTTCTCTCTGCGCTACCTTCCTGGGGGAAAGAACTTTATGGCAGATGCTCTCTTGAGACTACCTCAATACAATAGTGCTCAGGCGGAAGTGATTCGCCCGGTTGTCCCCTCAAAACAGCTGGCTGCTCCAGTAGTTACCAGAGCCCAGGCGAAAGGGGACCTAACCTTGTCCGGCGACTTGAGCGAGCAGTTAAAAGAAGCATTAAAAACTGATGAGTGGTTTTTAGCCCACTCCAATGAGTGCACACTTTGTGAGGGTCTCGCCTGGGTGGGAGCGAAGCTGTATGTCCCCGCCAGCCTGAGGGGAGCGGTGTTACAACACGCCCATGATGCTAAAATCGCTGGGAATTTTGGATTCGTAAAGACATTGCATTTAGTTAAATGACAATTCTGGTGGCTGGCTCTAAAGAAAGATATAGAAGCCTACGTGGCGAGCTGCCCTGTATGTGCGTCAGCAAAGAAGCCTCCTGGGAAACCCCCTGGGTTACTTCAGAGTGTAGTCAGACCGGGAGCCCCATGGAAGGAGATATCCATGGATTTTATTGTTGAATTGCCCGAAAGTGGGGAAAATAGTCATTTGGGTGGTTACTGATTTGTTTTCCAAGCAAGTGCATTTTATACCATGTCCCAAGATCCCTTCGGCTAAAAATCTGGCTAAACTGTTTGTCCAGCATGTGTTTGTTTGTTGTTTTATGTTTATGTTTTATTAAATTTATATACCGCCCTACTCCCGAAGGACTCAGGGCGGTGAACAGGCACAAAATAAAATACATAAATACAAAAGTTAGAAACATAATTAAAACCGAATTAAATAATTTAGCCCAAGACAATTAAAAATCCCAATAATTTAAAACAAATTAAAATTCCAATTTAAAAATTCAAAAGAAAGGGGAGGAAATTAGGCCAGGCCGGCTTGCTGGAATAGGAGGGTCTTAAGAGCATGGCGGAAAGTGCGCAGATCCGGGATCCTCCGTATCTCCGGGGGGAGCTCGTTCCAGATAGTGGGTGCCCCCACAGAGAAGGCCCTCCCCCTGGGGGCCGCCAGTCGACACTTCTTGGCTGACGGCACCCGGAGGAGCCCCTCTCTATGAGAGCGTACCGGCCGGTGGGAGGCTGTTTGTGGTAGAAGGCGGTCCCGTAAATAACCAGGTCCTAAGCCATGTAGCACTCTAAAGGTGGTGACCAAAACCTTGAAGCGCACCCGGAAGACCACCGGGAGCCAGTGCAGCTCACGCAGGAGAGGTGTCACACGGGAGCGCCATGTTGCTCCCATAACCACCCGCGCGGCTGCACTCTGCGCCAGTTGGAGCCTCCGGGTGCTCCTCAAGGGGAGCCCCATGTAGAGAGTGTTACAATAGTCCAGGCGGGAGGTGACAAGGGCATGAGTGACTGTGTGTAGGGAGTCCCGATCCAGAAAGGGACGCAACTGGCGAATCAGGCGAACCTGATGAAAAATCCTCCCGGTCACGGCCGTCAAGTGCTCTTCTAAAGACAGCCGTGAATCCATGAGGACACCCAAGTTGCGAGCCCTCTCCGTGGGGGCCAGCGATTCGCCCCCAATAGTCAGCGATGGCGTCAACTGACTATATCGGGACGTCGGAAACCACAGCCACTCGGTCTTGGATGGGTTGAGCCTGAGCCTGTTCCTCCCCATCCAGATCCGCACGGCCTCCAGACACCGGGACATCACTTCAAGGGCATCGTTGGGGTGGTCCGGGGTGGAGATGTATAGCTGGGTGTCATCAGCGTACTGGTGGTACTTCACCCCGAAACCACGGATGATCTCGCCCAGCGGCTTTACATAAATGTTGAACAAAAGGGGCGAGAGGACCGACCCTTGTGGCACCCCACATATGAGGGGCCTCGGGGTCAACCTCTGCCCCCCTGCCAACACAGACTGCAACCGGTCGGAGAAAGGGATACCACCGTAGTACAGTGCCCCCCACCCCTAACTCTTCCAACCGGTGCAGCATGATACCATGGTTGATGGTATCAAAAGCCGCTGAGATATCTAATAGGACCAGGACAGAGGAGCAACCCCTGTCCCGAGCCCTCCAGAGATCATCAACCAACGCGACCAATGCCGTTTCCATGCTGTACCCAGGCCTGAAGCCCGACTGGAACGGATCCAGATACGTCGTTTCATCCAGGTACTGGGGGAGCTGTTGCGCAACCACACTCTCAACAACCTTCGCCACAAAACGAAGGTTGGAGACCGGACGATAATTAGCCAACACTGCCGGGTCCAGGGAAGGCTTCTTGAGGAGAGGCCTCACCGCCTTTTTCAAGGCGGCGGGGAAGTCACCCTCACCCAATAAAGCATTTATAATCCCCTGGAGCCAGCCTTGCGTCACCTCCCGGGAAGCCAGCACTAACCAGGAGGGACACGGGTCCAATAAACAAGTGGTCGCGTTCAGTCTACCCAGAATCCTGTCCACGTCCTCAGGAGTCACAGGATCAAACTCATCCCAGATAACATTCTCAAAACCTGCCCCAGTCCCTCCCCGAGACTACCCAGTCAGAGTCCAAATCTTCCCGGATCTGAGCGATTATGTCATACAGATACTGAACAAAATCCTCGGCTCTACCCTCCAAGGGGTCCTCCCACGCTTCCTGGTGGAGCAGGGAGCGGGTCAACCTAAAGAGGGCGGCCGGGCGGTTATCTGATGATGCAATATTTCGCTGCTTTTATCACCACTAGATAATTTCTAATATGAGATTTTACCAGTGTCCGGTCCGATTCCGAAAGACTGGCCCTCCAACTACTCTCTAGGCGTCTTTTCCAGTGCTTCAACTCCCTCAGCTCCTCGGTGAACCAAGGAGCCAAATGAGATCGGCGCCGGGTCAGAGGCCGCAAAGGCACGACCCGATCCAGAGCTCCAGCGGCCGCCCTATCCCAGGCGGCCACTAGGTCTCCAGTCGAGGCGTGTGCCAGAGCCTCAGGAAATGGCCCAAGCTCCATCTGGAACCTGTTAGGTTCCATCAGGCGCCTGGGGCGGAACCATCTTACCGGCTCCGCCTCCCTACGGCGGGGTGCAGCGGTTCCAAAGTCGAGACAAAGGAGAGTGTGATCTGACCATGACAAGGGCTCAGTAACTATATCCCCTATCTCAAGATCACTCAACCACTGTCCAGAGACAAAAACCAGATCCAAAGTGTTTCCCCCCGTGTGGGTAGGGCCATGAATTAACTGGGTCAGGTCCATGGCTGTCATGGAAGCCATGAACTCCCGAGCCACCTCAGACGCCTCACCCACAGACGGCAAGTTGAAATCCCCCATGACCATAAGCCTAGGGGTATCAACCGCCACCGCGGCGATGACGTTGAGTAGCTCGGGCAGGGCTGCTGCTATGTGGCAGGGAGCCAGGTACGTGATCAGCAAACCCATCTGAACCCCATGACCCCATTTCACAAGGAGGGATTCACAGCCGGCCGTCTGAGGAACAGTGGCCTCCCTCGGTCTCAGACCATCTTTAATGATAACTGCTACCCCCACCAGCCCCTACCCTGCAACCTCGGCCGATGGAATGCGCGGAAACCTGGTGGGCACATTTCAACGAGAGGGACCCCCTCCCCTCTTGGCCCAACCAGGTTTCCGTATAGATTACACAGAGTTCCGGAGCGAATAATCTCGGACAGAGGGGTTCAGTTCACCTCCCACTTCTGGAAGGAGTTCCTGGGGCTGTTAGGCTCCGCCTAGGGGTTAAGCTCCGCCCACCATCCTGAGACCAATGGGGCTTGTTAAAGAACTAGCTTGATATTGGAACAATACCTTAGATGTTACATAAATTATCAGCAAGATAACTGGGTGGACCTGTTGCCGTTTGCAGTACTGGTTTTACTCCGTTCAAGGTGGTCTCAGGTCAAGACTTTGTACCCATCCCAGAGTTGCCTCAGGACAAACCACAAATACCTTCATTGGCTGACTGGATTGAACAGCTACGTGGTACCTGGACTGTAACACCCAAGTACCACTGAGCGGGATGTCTACCTCCTTTCACTCAGCATGGAGTGGTTCATTCCTTAACCTCACGCATCAGGCTCGGTCTACTGGGATGACAGCCATCTAATGGGGATGGTGCAGCAACAAAGCCCACTGAGCCAGCCCAGCCCGGTGCTACAGGGACCACAACTGGGGCTATTGGGACCTAGTACTCCACCCCAGCAGCTGGTCCTCAGACTGCCTCCAGCTGACCAGATCCCTCCCGGATGGGCATTCTACCTCGGCCAGGGGTGGGTGCAATATCAGTGGACACCTGTCCCAATCCTGCTGCCCATGCCGCTCTATCAACTAGTGCATTTCCAGCCACCGGTCATGGCCCCGCCGCCGATACCGGTCCAGCCACTGCTGCAGCTCCAGCCACCGGTCATGGCCCCACCACCGATACTGGCCCAGCAGCCTGCGCCAGTCCACCAGCCGATCCCCCTCCGCGATTTAGAGCGACATTTGATGGGACCCCAGGAAGGCTAGCCTACTTCCTCAATCGAGTCTGGACTTACATCAACCGTTATGGGGATCAATACGCAACTGATCGAGACTTGATTTCAGCAATTGCGGATGGCATGAATGAAGGAGAGGCGGCGGAGTGGATAGCTGAACTACATGACGAGGAAGCCCCCGAGCTGGAAGATGCTGATGAATTCGTCCAACTGCTTTGAGGCCGGTTTGAAGATATGACCCATTGAGTAGAAGCCGAGGCCCAGATCAAGGTGTTGAAGCAAGCGGGCCGGCCTCCCAAGGAACTAGTGTGGGAGTATGCTGGGAAACTGAAGGAATGGCTGGAGCGTCTCCTAGTCCACCACTTCAAGGAGGCCCTCGATCCAGACCTCCGACAAGCTTACAGCATTAGGGGAGTACCAGAATGCATTCAAGAATGGTACAGCGGGATGACCGGAAGCGTCGTGGCGAGACAGTCGGGGAATTTGTGGGCTCTGATGAGCTCCGCAAAAACCCGGACTGACGAACCGCTGCCAAGGGGTCTTCGGACCGGAACCATCCTGTAGGGACGGGGGTGAAGGAGAGGCACCTCGGAAGACCAAGAGGAACAGGCAAGTTCCTCGATGGACAGAGGTAGTTTCTATGACTTGGCGGCGGGGGCGGCAGCCATTGCGGCTGTCACGAAGCTGGGGCACCCGGACTAAGCATGGAGCAGGAGCAGTGATTTGATCGGAGTTTTTGGAGCCGGGTGAGTTAGCCAACTCATAAGGGGAATTTTTTTTAAAAAAACCTGAAACCCCCAGCGAGAAAACGGCGGCTAATAAGCATGGGGGAAAGAAAAGAGGACATTGGAGCGTATTTTTAAAGAGACAAAAAAAGAACCCGAAATAGAAAATTGATTTTTGAATAAAACGATTTGAAAAATAACGTGGAAATTCTTAAAATGAAAGAAATTACCCCAAGATTGATTAAAGGATCGGAAAGGAATAATTAGATCCTTTTTCTCTCCTTTCTCGTGAACTTTAAGAGAAATAAAAAGAGAATGGATAATAAGCCTTGTAACAGAAATGTTGTATAAACAAAGGGAAAAAGAAAGGAGAAGAGTTGTTTAAACTTGGACTGAATTACAAAATTGACTTGGTATTCTCAAAGCCAAAAAGAAAAAGAGAAACTAGTTAAGATCGTTAACATAATGAAACAAAATGGATACTTGCTAAATAACCGGAAATTGTGGATTGTAAGAGACACCATCAGGAGCAAAAAAGGAACATTTTAACTTTGTCTGTGTTTTGGAAAATCATGAACTTTACAGATAATAGCCGTGAGAACTTTTGGGGAGGATCCGTTTGTTTGCAAGCGGCTTGACTTTGGGGGGGGGAGAGGAATACTACTGAACTTTTAAAATTGGAACAATATCAACTTAAAAGGAATAAAATGGCACAGGAAATCAGAGAAATGATTAAAGTGATGTACTTGTCATGGAAAATGGAAATTGTTAGGATATGGTTTGGCCTAACAAGTTGTCCAGGCAATATATGTGTTCTGTAACTTTAATCTGAATATGTATTGTATGACTTTAAAGTTTTACTGCTGATTCATTGTAATGCTGAGTCATGCTGTAATTAGTTGTGAACGTATTTAAGAAAGGTACTGTAATGTATTCAGTTGATGATAAGCTACCATAGTGTGAGGAGTTGCTATCATTATGCTATCATCGTTGGATGGATCTGCTACCATCGTGGTTTGTGAACCAGAGTGAGTTTGTTATTCTAACCAACTACTGTTTGTGTGGTAAGAAGATTTTTGTATCACTGGACTGATTTAACTGGCAAAGACTTGGATTTGTTTAAAAGACTATGAGATTGTTTTTTCACTATAAAGTAAACTTTTGATAAACCAGTTTGCACATCTCTTATTCATTGCTCTCAGCAACGTTTCTCTGTGCTCTACACTCTGCTGGTTGGTAACACAACAACAATATCCTTAATAGAAATAAGAGAAATAACTACAATGATACATGGGGAATCAAAATCTGAGGACCTAAAAAACGGGAAAGAATATGTGCAAGCTGATGAGGAAACAAAGAGGGAGAAGCAACACACAGAGTCTGAAGATAGAGAAGATAAAGAAAATGAGACCAAATGTGAAAATGTATTTGAATATGTGGATAGTAATAATAAAAAAGAGGTTTTTAAAGATTACATTGGGATTAACAATGAAAGTAATAGGGAGGATAGAAAGAGACAAACATGGAAAGAAGAGTGGAACAGAAAGGATATAAAGAATTTAAATGATTACACTGGGATTTACAGTGAAAAAACACAAACGAGAGAAAGAGGAAATATAGGGCAGAAGAGAAGAATCCAGAATTTTTATATACAGAATGACAATATTGGGTTAAACAGCGGGCCAAATAGTGGTGAAATAAAAAAAGAGAAAAGAGAGGGAACAATGGGTAACATAGGGCAAAATAGGAGAGATCAGGATTTTAAAGTGCAGGAAAGAAGGGGAAAGAAAAAGGTAAAAGTAAAACTGAAAAGGGAGAAAAGGAGAAGGAAATGGAAGAGGAATTTGAGGTATACATTTAGAACTGAAATGTGATTTGTAGCAAGTAATATGGTAAAGTATATTATGGTGAAAATGAAATGTACAATAATTGGAATATTATCATTTATATTTTTTAAATCTAGATGAGGACTTTTCTTTTTTTTTCTTTTTTGAGAAATATGAATAAGTTTAAAATGTAATAATTGAAATACTGTTAATGGTTTATGGTGGTGGTGTATTAAAATGATTAAGTGAGGATTTGAAACAATACATAGGGGAAGCAAGTAGAGGATAACAGAAGACTTTTTAAATTTGAGGAAATTGTAATAGATGAAATAGTTTTAATGATATATTGTGATGAAAGTAGAAATGATTTAAGATGTGGTTTGGAGGAACATATGGGGAAATTATTTGATGTATGAAAATGGAACTAAGTGGAACAGCTATGCTTATATTTGTTTTTTCATTTTCATTAAATGTTTGAATATATAAATAGAAAAGATACTTATAGAAGTAACTGATTACATTAAAATGTTGGACTGTATTACTTAAGAAAATGTAAGTTATAAAATAAGTGGGCTCACTACTCCTGTAAGAACTGAATAATTGCAACATCATAAAATTAATTATTTTGATGATGGATTGGGGTTTAATATAGAATAGAAGGGAAATTGGAATTTGGTTAAAATTAGAGATGAAAATGAAGGGTAAAATTGGTAAAAAAAATAGATGAAAATGAACACTATGGCAAAAAGGAAGTATAGAAATGGTAATCTTAGTTGTAAAAATTAAAAATTGTTTAAATTTGTTAACCGGCCAAATACTCTGATCAGCAAAAATATATTGTATGTTTGTGTGTGTGTGTAAAAAATAAAGAAAAACTTTTTACAAAAAAAAAAAAAAGAATGGTACAGCACAGCAGTGGCTATGGATCTATGAAGGGAGCAGCGGCAGCGGCAACCCGATCGTAAGTGAAGCCATCCACCCTTTCACTATCAAGACCCGGATAGTAGTGCCAGAAACAGGGCCCCAAGGGGAAGTAGAAGCTGTCAGACACTGGCTGTACCAGATGCCTAATCAGCCCCCCCATAGTTGAACAGCTAGGCATACGCACGAGACCCCTAGCACGCCCCATCCGCTTTGAACATTTCGAGGGACATTAATAGGCAGAGCCCCTGCCACGCTAGTCACGGAACTAGTCAGGCTAGAAATGGGTCGCCACCAAGAACTCATCTGATTCGTCATAGCTCCAAAAATGACTTTATCAATCATATTGGGCCTCATGTGGCTAGACAAATGGGGACCGACCATCACGTGGGAAGATGGCTATAGGAAGCTAAGGATAGGTGTCGGACTGCTACCGTCCATAAAATCAGACCAGTGCCAAAATGCCACAAACCGCAACAGCACTAGAGAACCTGAAACCACGGCCCCCAGCGCAGATGGACTGCCCGGCAGCCCGCAGGTACCAAGAGAGTACAGAGACCTGTCGGGGGTCTTTAGCGAGGAAGATTGCAACTTCCTCCCCCCTTACTGCCCAAAAGATTGCGAGATCAAGTTTGTGCCAGGAGCCAAGCTGCCCTAGCCAAAGATGTACTCTATGACTCCCAAAGAAATAGAGGAGCTGAGAAAATACATCGATGCCAACCTAGCACAGGCCTTTATCCAACCCGCAAAATCCAGAGTGGTGGTCCCAGTACTATTTAAAGAAAAAAAAGATGGGGGGAATGAGGCTTTGCATTGATTTTTGTGGTATTAATGCTGTGTGCGTCGAGAACACCTACCCCCTCCCCCTCATGAAGGACATGCTAAGCCACTTAGGCAAGGGCAAGGTGTTCACCAAACTGGACTTGAGAGAAGACTATTGTCAGCTTTGGAAGCCATATTAGCACCAGAAGCTTCCACGCTGCCAACTCCATGCACTTGGGAAAGTAGGAGGGGGGATTTAGGAGAGTGAATGTAGTTTAGACATAATAGCATTCTTCCCTTCGGTCAAGGTCATGGTGTTTATGCATCTAGAGGAGGAGTGGTTGCAGGGATGGCTCAAGTTGGGACTGATGATGATTGGACCATGTGACAGACTGATGGGTGAAGGGGCTGGATTTGGGGTTTTGATTTACTGAGGGAAAACCCGGAACCCTCAGATTCGGGTTTTCCCAGATGTGCCAGTATACCTACTCTAATAAAATGGAACTTTGAAAAATGCCTGCCTCTGAGTTTTTACTTGGACTCGGGGACTTTCTGGAATGCTGACACCTATTATCACATAAGAATCAAAGGAGATGAGTGGAAGACAGCCTTTAAATGTCCGCTTGGCAGCTTCCAATTCAAAGTCATGCAGTTTGGTGTGCAGGGAGCCCCAGCAGTCTTCATGCAATTAATAAATGAAGTGCTACATGAGCACTTACAGGTGAAACTCGAAAAATTAGAATATTGTGCAAAAGTTCATTTATTTCAGTAATGCAACTGAAAAGGTGAAACTAATATATGAGATAGACTCATTACATGCAAAGCGAGATAGTTCAAGACTTGATTTGTCATACTTTTGATGATTATGGCTTACAGCTCATGAAAACCCCAAATTCACAATCTCAGAAAATTAGAATATTGTGAAAAGGTTCAATATTCTAGGCTTAGTGTCCCACTCTAATCAGATAATTAAGCCATAACACCTGCAAAGGGTTCCTGAGCCTTTAAATGGTCTCTCAGTCTGGTTCAGTAGGAATCACAATCATGGGAAAGACTGCTGACCTGACAGTTGTGCAGAAAACCATCATTGACACCCTCCACAAGGAGGGAAAGCCTCAAAAGGTAATTGCAAAAGAAGTTGGACGTTCCCAAAGTGCTGTATCAAAACACATTAATAGAAAGTTATGTGGAAGGGAAAAGTGTGGAAGAAAAAGGTGCACAAGCAGCAGGGATGACCGCAGCCTGGAGAGGATTGTCAGGAAAAGGCCATTCAAAAGTGTTGGGGACTTTCACAAGGAGTGGACTGAGGCTGGAGTCAGTGCATAAAGAGCCACCACACACAGATGGATCCTGGACATGGGCTTCAAATGTCGTATTCCTCTTGTCAAGCTGCTCCTGAACAACAAACAATGTCAGAAGCGTCTTACCTGGGCTAAAGAAAAAAAGAACTGGTCTGTTGCTCAGTGGTCCAAAGTCCTCTTTTCTGATGAGAGCAACTTTTGCATCTCATTTGGAAACCAAGGACCCAGAGTCTGGAGGAAGAATGGAGAGGCACACACTGCAAGAAGCTTGAAGTCCAGTGTGGATTTGGGGAGTCTGTGTTGATTTGGGGAGCCATGTCATCTGCTGGTGTTGGTCCACTGTGCTTCATTAAGTCCAGGGTCAACGCAGCCGTCTACCAGATTTTGGAGCACTTCATGCTTCCTTCCGCAGACGAGCTTTATGGGGATGCTGACTTCATTTTCCAGCAGGACTTGGCACCTGCCCACACTGCCAAAAGTACCAAAACTGGTTCAATGACCATGGGATTACTGTGCTTGATTGGCCAGCAAACTTGCCTGACCTGAACCCCATAGAGAATCTATGGGGCATTGCCAAGAGAAAGATGAGAGACATGACACCGAACAATGCAGAAGAGCTGAAGGCCGCTATTGAAGCATCCTGGTCTTCCATAACACCTCAGCAGTGCCACAGGCTGATAGCATCCATGCCACGCCGCATTGAGGCAGTAATTGATGCAAAAGGGGCCCAAACCAAGTACTGAGTACATGTGTATGCTTATACTTTTCAGAGGTCCGATATTGTTCTATGTACAATCCTTGTTTTATTGATTTCATGTAATATTCTAATTTTCTGAGATTGTGAATTTGGGGTTTTCATGAGCTGTAAGCCATAATCATCAAAAGTATGACAAATCAAGGCTTGAACTATCTCGCTTTGCATGTAATGAGTCTATCTCATATATTAGTTTCACCTTTTAAGTTGCATTACTGAAATAAATGAACTTTTGTACAATATTCTAATTTTTTGAGTTTCACCTGTATACAAAGGAGTCCTAGTTTACTTAGATGACATTCTTATATTCAGCGAAACTCTCCAGAGCATGTAAAGCTAGTGCGGCAAGTACTGAAAAAACTCCTCGCCGCAAAGCTCTACGCGGAGCTGTCAAAATGTTAATTCCATCAAACCTCCCAAGATTATCTAGGCTACCGAATATCCAGCAGAGGGGTGGAAATGGATCCAGGAAAAGTGAAAGCGGTGCTAGATTGGCAGCCCCCATGCACCCGCAAACAGCTTCAAATCTTCCTGGGATTTGCAAACTTTTACAGGCAATTTACCCCAGCATTCGCAGAAGTCACCCTGCCCCTCACAGAACTGTTAAAAACAGGGTCTCCTCCTGCGGCACCACAGCCGAACCAACTGCTCAATGGACTGCCAAAGAGCCTTTGAGAAATTAAAACGGCTCTTTGCCGAGGAGCCGATCCTTCAACACCCGGACCCAGAACGACAGTTCATCATCCAAGTGGACGCCAGCGATGTAGCTGTGGCAGCCATACTCCTACAGAAGGACCCACAAGGACAGCTCCTACCCTGTGCCCAGTGGTGAAATCCAGCAAGTTCTGACAGGTTCTAGAGAACCGGTAGCGTAAATTTTGAGCAGTTCGGAGAACTGGCAAATACCACCTCTGGCTGGCTCCAGAGTGGGGTGGGAATGGAGATTTAGCAGTATCTTTCCCCTGCCACGCCCACCAAGCCACACCCACAGAAAAAAATTAGTAAAAAAAATTGGATTTCACCACTGCCTGTGCCTACATGTCCAAGAAGCTCACCAACACCGAAAGGAGGTGGGCCATTTGGGAGAAAGAAACCTACGCAGTCCACTGGGTCCTCCTCTCCTGGAGACATTTTCTGGAAGGGAGTAAAGTGCCCTTCGAGGTCTGTACTGATCACAAAAACCTTGAGGCTCTAAAAACCCCCAGAAAACTATCTCCCAAACAAATCCGTTGGGTACAATACTTCAGACAATTTAAATTTGAGCTGAAGTACATCCCAGCAGGAAAAAATCTGCTAGCTGATGCCCTACCGAGAAAACCCCAATTCTATAGCCACTGGGAAGAAGTGGGTCTACGTTATCATTCCCCCCTCGCAATCAGCCGCACAAGTCACCACTAGGGGTCAAACCAGACAACAACCCGATCCCAGCTGTGACAAGCTGACAGCGGCACTGAAAACAGTGCTTCTAACTGACCCATGGCTCATAGATAATAGAAATATCTTGAAGAGAGATGGACTGGCTTGGAAGGGATCAAAGCTATATGTCCCTGCCAAATTGAGACTGGAAGTACTACAGCGCAGCCATGACTTCCGACTGGCTGGCCATTTCAGATTCTTAAAAACCCTGCACCTGGCCAGGAAGCTATTTTGGTGGCCGAAAATGAAAGCTGTGCCACCTGTGCTGCCATGAAGATGAGACCATGGAAACCTCCTGGGCTCCTCCAGCAAGTAGCTAGCCCCAGCCGACCTTGGGAGGAAATTGCAATGGACTTTATAGTCGAGCTCCCAGAGAGTGGGGGGAATACAGTCATTTGGACAGTAATCAACTTATTTTCAAAGCAAGCCCACTTCACAGCCTGTTCCGGATGGCCATCAGTGAAAAAGCTGGCAAAGAATTTCATCAAACAGATTTACCAACTGCATGGAATACCCCGCCAGGTCATCTCAGACCGTGGAGTCCAATTCACGGCTACATTTTGGAGAGAGTTCCTGAGATCGGTCAGATGCACACAAGGACTTAGCTCAGTTTTCCATCCGAGTACGAACAGAGCTGCAGAACGAGCGAATGCAATGGTGGAACAATATATAAGATGTTATGTGGATTACCAACAAGAGAACTGGGTGGACCTGCTGCCGTTTGCTGAAGTGGTTTACAACAACGCCGTGCACAGTAGCACTGGATTAACCCCCTTCTAGATCACCAGCAGCATGGACTTTGTACCCATGCCCAAACTGCCCAGAGAACCCCCCTCCCCCATGACCCTGACAGAATGGAGTCACTGAGGAAAGGCTGGGAGAACACTAAAAAAGTGCTAGCAGAAGCCGCTGAGGCATATAAAAAGCAGGCAGGCAAACACTGATCTCTTCAACCTCTTTTCCATGTCTGAGATCGGGTTTATCTATCAACCAAATACATAAGACTAAAGCTACCTAGTAAAAAGCTGGGACCCAAGTTTTTAGGTCCATTCCCAATAGTGAAAGTAATTAACCCAGTGACAGTTCATCTTAACCTCCCCCGGATTCTAGGAAAAGTACATCCTGTTTTCCACTGTAGTCTGTTGAAGCCTTTGGGTCTAGATTAAGACCACAAACTCAACCACCTCCCAAACCTATCGTGGTGCAAGGAGAAACCCATTATGAAGTAAAAACGATTTTAAACTCTAGATTATATAGAGGTCGACTACAATATTTAGTTCATTGGAAGGGGTACCCTTTGTCTGAAGCTACTTGGGTTAAAAGCTGGGATGTAAAAGCAGACAGGCTAGTAAAACAATTGCATGATAAATACCCTGATAAACCCAAGGGTCCCGGGGGGGGGGGGTGTTAAGTCTTTTGAATTAACCCCGTGTTACTCTCGTTACAGGACACTATCTTCTGATGGGGGGGGGACAGCCTGTCAGGCCTGGAAGCCATCTTTTGCATTGGGCCTTCAGGCCTGCCACATTTACTACTGTGGGAAACTGGGAGGGGGGATTGTATGGAGCAGGGGTGATATCAGGGGTGAAATCCAGGAGGTTCTGACAGGTTCTGGAGAACCGGTAGCGGAAATTTTGAGCAGTTCGGAGAACCGGCAAATACCAGCTCTGGCTGGGCCCAGAGTGGGGTGGGAATGGAGATTTTGCAATATCCTTCCCTCAGGAGTGGGGTGGGAATGGGGATTTTGCAGTTTTTTTTTTTTTTTTTTTTTAATTTGATTTATATGCCGCCCTTCTCCGGAGACTCAGGGCGGCTTACAATGCTTTAAGCAATAGCCTTCATACTTTTGTATATTTTATACAAAGTCAGCTTATTGCCCCCACAAACTGGGTCCTCATTTCACCTACCTTAGAAAGGATGGAAGGCTGAGTCAACCTTGAGCCTTGGAGAGATTCGAACCAGCAGAAATTGCAGGCAGCTGTGTTAATAACAGGGTGCACTAAACCCTTGTACTATCAAGGCAGTATCCTTCCCCTGGAGTGGGGTGGGAACGGAGATTTTGCAGTATCCTTCCGCCGCCACGCCCAGCAAGCCAGCCCACCAAGCCACACCACACCCACAGAACCGGTAGTAAAAAATTTGGATTTCACCATTGGGTGATATATAGTCATAACAACATTCCTTTCTCAGAGTCAAGGACAACTTGCCCTGCACCTGGAGGGGTGTGACTGGGAGGCATCTCCAGTTGGGACGGTGCTGTGATCGGACCATGTGATGGACATGTGGGTGCTGGGCAGGGACCTGGACTTTTCTTTGGGTGGGAAAAACCTGGAAGCTTTCAGATTTGGGTTTTCCCAGATGTGCCAATATGACATCTCTAATAAAATAGAACTTTGAGGAACTTCAAGCCTCGGAGTCTTCTTTCATTGGGGGTGTTACTTGGAACCCTGACACACACACACAGAGGTTTGATCAGATCGTTCTCGCTCTCTCACCCCACCTCATGGTGGCGGCACTAGCCATGCTCTCCACAGCGGCCTGCAGCTGATCCAAGGCGCACAGGCTGATGCCCTTTGGGCGCCTGCCTCCACCTCCTGCTGAAGTCGGCCTCGGTGTGGATGCCGCCTCCTGTGCGCACATGGGGGCGGGTGGGGTATGCCCAGCCAGGCCAGGCCTTGTGATAAAAAAAAAATAAGACCTCCCCGAAAATAAGCCCAAGTGCTTATTTTGGGGCCCAAAAGAAAATAAGACTGGGTCTTGTTTTCGGAGAAACATGGTAGTCTTTTTACATTCTTATAGGTACATTTTCGTATTTTATAACTACATGTAGCAATGAACTTAAATGTCTTACCTGTATTTCTACATTTGTACGTGCATGCTTGCGTATTGTTAAAGCACATTACAATTGCATTGAAACATGCATAGAACTGTTCAGACGGGCTTCAACAATGTCATAACGTTCTCTAATCATCTTCTTTTTTTTGCCATTATCACTATATGGCTACTTATGAAGTTTCTGGATATTTTTCAAGCCTTGACAATAAAAAAATCTTATTACAATGTCTAAATTTTCCATTGAAAGGTCCAACCAACAATCAAACAAGTTTAACATATTCAAGTTTTTAATAAATAACATACACATACCTGGATTTTGATCTTGATTGTGAGTGTGATTCAGAATGTTTAGAAGCTCTTGATGGGCTACGAGATCCTGACCTGCTCTCAGATTTTACACAAGCAGGACTCCCAGCTGGAGATTTTGACTGAGAGCGTGAGTCCTAATGAAAGAAGCAGTATTAAAAATGGTATTGGTTGCACAAAACCTACCGTCTTTTGTTAAAAGTAACTATATATTATTGAGTGTGCCTGAAAAATAAACGGTTAGGAAATACCCTCCAGGACAAGATTCTCTTTAACCCAGTTAACACTGTGAAATTCCTCAAACAATTCCCTATTAAACCAGACGACCAATACTCTTATTAACTAAGTAATCATGCAAATTCATCTACAACTTGATCAGACACTGGAACATAAACCATACATTTACTTAACCTAGGACCCATTCATTCTTCCAGATTCTTTTAATTCTACTTCACTCTTGCTTTCTACTTTTCTTCATTCTTCATTGACTTTTTCATTTTTCATACTTCGTGTATTCTTCCCCAATTCAAACAATTCATTATAGCCTTAAAAATATTCAAGCGCTTCTATCTGACCAATCTTCTGTTCAATTTTTTCCCCCAATTTTAATTTTCTGATCTTTAACACTTTTCATTAGCCTTCTTTTATCTTGATTTATCTTCCACATTCTTGGAAAAAATTCTTCCATTTCTTCACGAACATTAACCTTAATGGAAAAAGAACATTTAGTATATTTAAGCACGTGGGGATTATAAAACCCTGCTGGAGTTTCAGAATTTTACCTACTAAAATGGAATAGTCAGCAGGTGAAATGCAAATAACTAGTTTATAAAAGCAATGTTTAAAAATATTTTAACTGATATAATCATACAGGCTCTACTAATAACTCCACTGATTTTCTTGAAGTATTTCCCAAATATTCTATACCTATTCTGCTCCCTAACTTCAGTAACTTTTCAAGTCTGTAATATATATCTGTATCTGTTTATATCTACACACACGCACACACACAATTTTAAGTAATATACTTGCCTGAAGTTTTTTTAGACGAGTAGGATCTCATGTCTTACTACAAATTTAGTTATTTTACACACACACACACACACACACACACACACACACACACACACACACGTGATGGTTGTTCAAGTCCCAAATCTGTACTGAAAATTCAAATTTGATTGAACTCTTTGGATTCTGGCCATAGAAACTTCCTCAAGATTTATAAATCCCACAATTTACATCTATCACTAAGCACGATTGTTTTATTCAAAAGTTACAAAATATTTGTACAGTAAAATAAAAACAAAGGTGAACTATTTGTGTTCAATAGAAGATATAGTGCTGGTAATGGGTTAACTACTTGACTAGGATGTCTACTTTGTAGTCCATCAGAAGAAATATATCAGACAAGGCAATATAGAAAGAGCAAGCATATTATATATATTAGAGTATCTAATATTATTTGTTCTCCCCAAATAAAGAACCAATCAGGAATTACTTTCAAATTTAACTCAAAAGCTGATCTCAAAAAGATCCAAATTTCATTCAGGAATTAAAAATGCTAATTTTATTATCTAATTTCAGATTTTTTTAAAATATTGGATAAATTTGTAAAAATCTCAAACATTTTTCAGCTTTAGCAAGGATCTGCAAATGCTTGGTGGCTTTTGTAAAATCCAAGTTTTATGTATTTCTCTATAATACTTTCCCACAATTAAATATTTATTTTATTTTTCATTTATTGGTTTGATTTATATGCTGCCCTTTTCCGGAGACTCAGGGCGGCTATAATCCAGAACCACTTCAGGAAAGTAAAAATTTGTAATCTGGGAAGAATGGGTAGGAAGAAATATGACAACAAGATGGCGACCCGGGTTTAGGCTCGCCGTGATAGAGATGGGGTCTTGGCTTGCGAGGGTCTCCGGGGGGGTCGTTTGACCTTCTGGGACCCCCTGCCCGGCGGGCGTGCTTCTAGCCGGTCGATTGAGAGCTTTTCGGGCTCTCTAAGGTGCCGACAACAACGTGGCACCGACGTTCCGACACTCCGACGAACAGCTGTTCCGAGGCCGCCATGAGAAGGGCGGCGTTTGTGATCTATGGGCGGCGGCGGGTAGCGGCGGCGACGGAGGAACAGAAACGGCCAGCCTTCGGCTATGTTTGGATGGCTGGTGCGACGGCTGCGGTGGGGGCGCTGGCGTCGTCGCGGACTGCACCCCCCCCGTGTCAGAGTAGTGGAAGTAGACGCCGGGGGGAAGGAAACGGACGTCGAAGGAGGTGAGGGTGAATGGAAGATGTTGGTGGTGCCCGCGATGATGCCAGCGCCTCCACCGACGCCGTTGTAGCAGCCATTGGGACGGCTGGAGTCGTGTAACCGAAGAAGAACGTGAGGGGGGAGCCTCCATCTTTGAATTTTAACCTTGGCAACTTCGGGCCGCCATGGGGCTCTGGGGTAATTCCCAAACTTTAGCTCCCATGGCGAGGCCTCCTCCATAACCATCTCGGGGGGCTAGGACTGGGCATATAGGATGGTTGGAAGACCTGGAAGACTCGAGGGGGGGGTTAATGAGGGTGGAGGGGCTGTTGGAGTTACTGCGCAGCCCTGGTTAACCCTCTCCCCCCCTCCCCTCCCATCCTAGTTGGGCCATTATCAGGCCCTATGATTAACTTGCTTGCCCTGCCGGTTTCTGCTCGATGGAGGTGGCCCCCACTTCTATCTGCTTGCCTGTATTATCCATCTGTACGCTACCTGTATGAATACTGTGGACAGCTTACTTTCTTCTGGAGACTTTGGACCTGGCTCTGTTTGTTATCTAGCACGCTGGCTGTATGAAAAATGGCAGCTTACAGGAGGACGAACGGAGCCGGTTTCTATCATTGTTTCACTATCGATGGGATGTACCATCTTCCCCATGGCGAGTTGTCCAACCATCGTGAGAGGATGGTTGGACGATTACCCTCGAATTGGTTGGAACATTGGACTCCTCCACTGCCGTGAGAGGACAGTGGAGACTCTTCCGCTTATGGTCAACCTGCCTCTTCCGCTTATGGTCAACCTGCCTTTTTCAGGACAATTTGGACTATCATGGAGCCCTGGGCCATACCTTATCACTACCTCAGAGCTTAGATGTACCGAAGGGCACAGCTTCTTGCATTGCGAGACTCCCCCCTCTCGCAAGCCTGGCCCTCTACGTTATCGAGGGTCTACCTCAATGACGGGTCTTGGAACCCAGAGAGGTGGCATGCGGCGAAGAGGGGGTTGAGGGGTTTTTTATGTAAATTTTTGGAAAAAAATTTAAGGGGTCCCGGGGGGGGGGGGAGGTAAAACTGGAACTAGGGCAGTGGGTTTGGGGGATAACCCACCAAGGGGAAGGTCAGGCCTGGCCACTATACGCGGCGGGGGGGGGTGGGAGTTCCGGAGGAAATGGGGGGGGTCGAGCTTGTCCAGATTGTGTTTTTACCATCGGTACTGTGAGGGGGAGGGGTAGATATGGCGGGAGCAGGGGGCCATATCATGTTAAGGGAGCGCGCACCCGCTGTCTCCATGCGGTAGCGTGCTCCGGCCCCCAAGGCTCCACTCGTTCTCCAGGTTGCACAGACCCTCAGGGCCCGGGCCTTCGGCTGATGTTGTGCAATGCCAGGTCCGCAGTAAATAAAGCCCCCCTCATTTGTGATCTTGTTCTGGAGGGGGGCGTGGACCTGGCAGGGCTTACGGAGACCTGGTTGGGCCTGGAGGGAGGGGTCCCTCTGGTAGAAATGTGCCCACCAGGCTTCCACGGATTCCATCAACCGAGGTCTCAGGGGAGGGGAGGGGGAGTAGCGGTTATTATTAGAGAAGGTTTTAGGCCGAGGGAGGCCACTGTTCCTCAGACGGCCGGTTGTGAGACCCTCCTTGTGAAGTGGGGTCATGGGGTTCAGATGGGTTTGCTGATCACGTACCTGGCTCCCTGCCACGTGGCAGCAGCCCTGCCCGAGCTACTCAACGTTATCGCCGCGGTGGCGGTTGATACCCCCAGACTTATGGTCATGGGGGATTTCAACCTGCCGTCTGTGGGTGAGACGTCTGAGGTGGCTCGGGAGTTCATGGCTTCCATGACGGCTATGGATCTGACCCAGCTAATTCATGGCCCTACGCACATGGGGGGAAACACACTGGACTTGATTTTTGTCTCTGGACAGTGGCTGAGTGATCTCGAGATAGGGGACATAGCCATCGAGCCCTTGTCATGGTCGGATCACTCTCTCCTTCGCCTTGATCTTCGAACCGCTGCTCCCCGCCGCAGGGAGGCGGAACCGATAAGATGGTACCGCCCCAGGCGCCTGATGGAACCTGATAGGTTCCAGACGGAGCTTGGGCCAATGCCTGAGGTCCTGGCTCACGCCTCGACTGGAGACTTAGTGGCCGCCTGGGATAGGGCGGCCGCTGGAGCTCTGGATCGAGTCGTGCCTTTGCGGCCTCTGACCAGGCGCCGATCTCACCTGGCTCCTTGGTTTACCGAGGAGCTGAGGGAGATGAAGCGCCGGAAAAGACGCCTAGAGAGTAGTTGGAGGGCCAGTCTTTCTGAATCTGACCGGACACTGGTAAGATCTCATATTAAGAATTACCTAGTGGCGATAAAAGCAGCGAAATGTACTCATCTTGCTGCTCTTATTGCGTCATCAGATAACCGCCCGGCCACCCTGTTTAGGGTGACCCGCTCCCTGCTCCACCAGGAAGCGAGGGAGGACCCCTTGGAGGGAAGAGCCGAGGACTTTGTTCAGTATCTGTATGACAAAATCACTCAGATTCGGGAAGATCTGGACTCCGACTGGGTAGATCCAGTGGGGATGACGGAGGCAGGTCCTGAGAATGTTATCTGGGATGAGTTTGATCCTGTGACCCCTGAGGACGTGGACAGGATTCTGGGTAGACTGAACGCGACCACATGTTTGTTGGACCCGTGCCCCTCCTGGTTAGTGCTGGCTTCCCGGGAGGTGACGCGAGGCTGGCTCCAGGGGATTATAAATGCTTCATTGAGTGAGGGTGTCTTTCCCGCCGCCTTGAAAGAGGTGGTGGTGAGACCTCTCCTCAAGAAGCCTTCCCTGGATCCGGCAATATTGGCTAATTATCGTCCAGTCTCCAACCTTCGCTTTGTTGCGAAGGTTGTTGAGAGTGTGGTGGCACGACAGTTTCCCCGGTACCTGGATGAAACGACGTATCTAGATCCGTTCCAGTCGGGCTTCAGGCCTGGGTACAGCACGGAAACGGCATTGGTCGCGTTGGTTGATGATCTCTGGAGGGCTCGGGACAGAGGCTGTTCCTCTATCCTGGTCCTATTAGATCTCTCAGCGGCTTTTGATACCATCGACCATGGTATCATGCTGCACCGGTTGGAAGAGTTGGGGGTGGGAGGCACCGTACTACGGTGGTTCTCCTCCTTTCTCTCCGACCGGTCGCAGTCTGTGTTGACAGGGGGGCAGAGGTCGACCCCGAGGCCCCTTATATGTGGGGTGCCACAAGGATCGGTCCTCTCGCCCCTTTTGTTCAACATTTATGTGAAGCCGCTGGGCGAGATCATCCGTGGTTTCGGGGTGGAGTACCATCAGTACGCTGACGACACCCAGCTGTACATCTCCACCCCAGACCACCCCAATGATGCCCTTGAAGTGATGTCCCGGTGCCTGGAGGCCGTACGGATCTGGATGGGGAGAAACAGGCTCAGACTCAACCCATCCAAGACCGAGTGGCTGTGGTTTCCGACGTCCCGATATAGTCAGCTGGTGCCATCGCTGACTATTGGGGGCGAAGCATTGGCCCCCACGGAGAGGGCTCGCAACTTGGGTGTCCTCCTGGATTCACGGCTGTCTTTAGAAGAGCACTTGACGGCCGTGACCGGGAGGATTTTTCATCAGGTTCGCCTGATTCGCCAGTTGCGTCCCTTTCTGGATCAGGACTCGTTACGCACGGTCACTCATGCCCTCGTCACCTCCCGTCTGGACTACTGTAACGCTCTCTACATGGGGCTCCCCTTGAGGAGCACTCGGAGGCTCCAACTGGCGCAGAGTGCAGCCGCGCGGGTGGTGATGGGAGCGACGTGGCGCTCCCATGTAACGCCCCTCCTGCGCGAGCTGCACTGGCTCCCGGTGGTCTTCCGAGTGCGCTTCAAGGTTTTGGTTATCAACTTTAGAGCGCTCCATGGCTTAGGACCTGGTTATCTACGGGACCGCCTGCTACCACCAATAGCCTCCCACCGACCAGTACGCTCCCATAGAGAGGGGCTCCTCCGGGTGCCGTCGGCCAAACAATGTCGACTGGCGGCCCCCAGGGGGAGAGCCTTCTCTGTGGGGGCACCTACTATCTGGAACGCGCTCCCCCCCGAGATACGGAGGATTCCGGATCTGCGTACCTTCCGTCGCACGCTTAAGACGTTCCTATTCCAGCAAGCCGGCCTGACCTAAACTTCTCCGCTTTTAAATGGGAATTTTAAATTTGGTTTTAAATTATTGGGGTTTTAAATATGGTTCAGCCAAATTTATTTAATTTGTTTTATCTCTATTTTAAATTTTGTACTTCCATGTTTTATTTTTATGGCTGTTCACCGCCCTGAGTCCTTCGGGAGTAGGGCGGTATACAAATTCAATAAATACAAATACAAATACAAATACAACACTGGAAAATGCATACAACCAAAGATAATGCTAGACAGCCTACTTGAAAGGAACTCTTTTTTGACAAAGAGTTTCTGATCCAAGGTGCCCAAATAAAAGGTCTCTTCAACTACGTACAAAAGTAATGAAATATATTGTGGGGTGTCACATTAATTTAGCAACTGACAATTCTACACAGACTCTGTTTAACAGATAAAACCAACTTATATAATGACTAATAATTAATTTTAATTTATCAGACTGACGTTAATTTTAAGGAATATTTCTACAATATTCCTAAATAGTGAACTGCCTGAAAAATTCCACTCAACTGGACTTTATTCACATATTTACATTCTTACATGACTAAGGTTTCATGGACTACACTTTAGTAAAGCCGATGGAGCCATAAATGCAACTTTTTACTACCATTGTTAATGTTAACATTAATTTTTAAAATCTCTATTTTTTGTACTATATTTTGATTCTTATTGATAGTAGAGTGTACTTGAATAGAAAAGTAGGATATAAATCAAGTAATATACAGTATTGTAATTCTAGTCTGAAAGCCACTTTGGTGTTGTTATTAAGGCATAAGGCTAGAAACTGGGAGACCATGAGTTCTAGTCCTACCTTGGGCATAAAGCTGGCTGGGTGACCTTGGGCCAGTCATGTTCTCTCAGCTCTAGGAAAGAGTCAATGGCAAACCATTTCTGAAAAACTTTTGCAAGAAAACTGCAGGAACTTGTCCAGGCAGTCTTTGAGAATTAGACACTATTGAATGAAAGGGAAAAAATGCATATGCAAGGCTATCAACACTAGAAAAAGACAATGGAACAGTTATATTAAGAGAAGTATTTTTAAACCTTCATCATGTAGGCTTAAATCTATATGCCTATTATTTTAACACAACTTTGGAAAACAGACAATTAAGCTTTATTGTCTTGATGCTATTTCCACTTAAATCATTTTAAAGTTGTGTTCTGACCCATGCATTCAGAAATAGTGCACTTTTAATGCAAGGATGTCTGTTTAAAGTGACATGGTTACTGAATCTTTTACATATTTTTTTCCCAAATTAAAAATATACATTTCACCAACTTTATTGGCCACATCTCTGGCCAATTTCACCAAACAACCCTGGAAAAGAATTGTATGTATATCAGTGATACACTACTTCACTTTCTTCCCTTCTGCCCATCCTGGATATGTTCATAAGGTCACCAGGAATCAAGCTTAACTGAAAGAGAACTTTATCCTGGTTTGAAAGTCCACTTTTAGTTAAGCTTGATTACTGGTGACCTTATGAACATATTCAGGGTGGGGCAAAGGCAACCATACTATGTGATTTCCTATTGCTTCTTTCTGGATTTTTTCCCAATTTCCAAATCACTGGGATTTCCCAGTGGCCCCCTATCTTTGTAAACTTTTTGAGATTAACCAAGGTCAACATCAAAAGCATGCTAACATTATTAGAAGGCAACCCCATGTTTATAAATAGTCTTTGCTTTTAAATCTGCATTTCAGGCGCTTGGCAACTGGCTCATCTTTACGACGTATTGCAGTGTTCCATAGTCATGTGATGTGATTTATGATTTATTCTGGCCAAAAAAAGCCCACAGGAATGCACTGACTTGCTTAATGACCATGGTGTTTCACAACCACCACAAAAAAGGTGGTAAAATTGGGCCAGTCACGTGGGTGCCTCAACTTACGACTTTCATGATGTGTGATGGAAATTCCAGGCTTCATTACGGTTGTAAGTCGAGGACTTACAACCATATATGAAAATCACAAATATTAAAGAACATTCATCAATATATTCATATTGTCAAGTAAGATAATTTCTACAGGGAAAATATAACATTTAGGTTGGTGCATTTATCATAGGGACTGTACTATCTTCTCAAAATTGCAATGGGCGACTCAGAATTTCTCCAGACTCTTGAAACTTAAGAGATCGCCGTGGATCACTCAACATTATGAGGTTCCTTCCTTTGGTCTAAACCTAGGGGAAAGCTAGTGACTTTGATCACTCAAAAGCCAGATTGCCAGATGAACATCAGGAAACCCAGATAAGCTGCTCTTCTGCAGCTTTTCTTCTACAAAAATAGCAGTGGTTGTTACATTACACAGGCCATTCTTAGAGTATGGAATAAATACAAATCTGGGTTGTGCCCAAAAACACCTTTGTGGCTTTTAGTGCAAGAAACATTCTATAGATAAGAGATGAGAAATCATAAATATAAATGGTTAAGTACTTTACAGATCACAAACCATGTGTTCCAAGGCCACTGCGACTGCAAGGACTACCTGTAGATAGAGATACTTGTCAATGTAAGACTGAGTTTGAAACAGAATTATGTACTAATGATGAACATATTATTGCTAAAACGTATAAGCCTCTGTTGAAATATGAGACAAAACACGTGAAACAATGTATGAAAATAGGGGCTAAAATGTTGGTTACAATATAGAAATGGATCAATGGGAAAATATGTGGTTGAAGGAATTGAGATTTACATTATGTTTTAATATTAAATTAAATATTTAATATTATAATTTTTATAAAACATATTGTTGGTATTTGTCACCAGAAAAATTGTCTAGAATGTATAAAGGTACTTTGAATCATTGCTGGAAACATGAAGAACATCAAGTGACATTTTATCATATTTGGTGGATGTGCAAAAAACCAAAAAATGAAACCAGGGGCTATTTTTTGGGGGCCAATTGGCAGGGAACTAGAAAAAAGTTATGGAAATTTGTTTCTATATATGACAACTGCAGCAAGATTATTATATGGAGTCCTTGGTGCTCTCCGAGCTTGGTTGTTTTCTTGCAGACGTTTCATTACCCAACTAGGAAACATCGTCAGTGCTAGAAGGGAATGGGGTTTGCTCTTTTTATATACTAGTGGCTTGTCCAGTCAGTGTTGGTGGGAGTGTTCTTGGTGGTTCCTTAATCAGGTTGTTGTTTAATGTTTGTCTGGCTGAGTTGGTTGTTCCTCAATTGGGGTACTGTTTAACTGCTTGATTGTTGTTCTGGTGTTAATCCGTTTATCTGGGTGTCAACTGCTAGTGAGGAAGAGTTCTGTCCTTTTTTATTCCTTTTTAGCCTTTTCACTGTCTCTTTTGAATGGTGTGTAAATGTTGTTTATCTCTATGAACTTGTTGATGGCTAATTTGTCTGAGTGCCAAGCTTCTAGGAATTCTGTAACACTTTTGGATTTAGCTTAATCTAGAATGCTGAGTTTCCCAGTTGAAACTATGGTTACGTCTGTCCAGGTGTTGTGACATTAAGGAGTTCTCATCACATCTTCTGACTGCTAGTTGGTGTTCGTGGATGTGTTCTGCCAGTCTTCTGCCTGTTTGTCCTACTGTTTCAGTCATTATATTGTATGTTGTAGTTGACTCCTGTTTTTTCTTCTGGGGCTACTGGATTTTTTGGTTTAAGATGTTTTGGAGAATTTTAGTTGGTTTGTGTGTTATGGTGCTACTGTGTGGTTGTACTAGCTTACTGGTTATTTCTGCGATGCTTTTGGTGTATGGCAGTGTTATCCTTTTCACAGCTTGTGCTGGTTGTGCTATAGTGGGTTGAGTAGTCCGGCACTTTTTGATGAAGTTGCGTGGATATCCATTTTGTTGGAAGATGTTGTGTAAGTTGTCTGTTTCCTTTTTTGGTGTTCAAAGTTGCTGCAGTGCATTTGTACTAATCCAAATAATTAAACAAGCACATATAAACATACAGATTATATAATCTATTTAAGATAATAATCTCTTTGAGGGAGATGGGAGGTACAGAAATGTGAAAAATAAAATATGCTCAAAAGTGGAAAGGTTCAACACTACCCACAATGGAGGAATGGTCGATGAAGATGATGAAACTTGCAGAGATGGCTAAATTAACTTCTTTGATTAGAGAAGTCAGTTTCTACATTTATGGCTGACTGGAAACTCTTATAGACTTTTTACATAAATCAGAAAAAAATGTACTTAGGATTTCTGGTTTCGCTGAGTGAACGTTTTTGTAATTGAGGAGTAAGAGAACTTTGTAAGCATACTTGTATTTGCTGCAAAGAAAATTGCAAGCTTCTATTTCTTTTTATCCTTTCTTCACTTTTATTTTTTCTGTGTTCTCCTTATTCTATATTAGTTTGTTTTTATGTTCTCTTTAAAAATTTAATTAAAAAGTATATTAAAAATAGCAGTGGTTATAAAATATTTACCTAGTTAATGAGAGGGAAGGTAGAATTTGCATGCTATTTAATTTATTACGAAAGCCTGTCAATAGTTTTATGCCATTAGCAACTCAGAACAGAACCTGAATCACAAGGCATCAAATAAAAAAAAAATACGATTTATGCAGCTCAGGCTAGGTGACCTCAAACATTCTGTATTTACTGATAGTGGAGCAGGTTTTTCAGTATCTATTCTAAAAATAGTAAACTAGCATGATAGTGATAGACTGAAATTTCACAATAAATTTTTAAAAATAAAAACAGACTCACCATTCTAATTCTTATCTGCCCCACTTGTCTCTATATAAAATAGATTCTTTTCACCCTGCCTCTGATATAGGTTAACTTCCACCAACAAAAATGAACAGTGTACTTGGATATTCTATTAATACAGGTAGTCGAGTTACGACCACAATTGAGCCCACAATTTATGTTGCTAAGTGAAATATTTAAGTGAGTTTTGCCCCATTTTTCTTGCCACAGTTGTTAAGTGAATCATTGCATTTATTAAATTAGTAATATGGTTGTTAAGTGAATCTGGCTTCCCTATTGACTTTGTCAGAAGTTCACAAAAGGTTGTGACATGACCCTGGGAAACTGCAACTGTCATAAATATGAACCACTTGCCAAACATCTTAATTTTGATCATGTGACCATGGGGATGCCGGAATGGTCGTGTGAAAAACGGTCGTAACTCATTTTTTCCAGTGCTGTTGTAACTTTGAACAGTCACTAAACAAACTGTTGTAGGTCAAGGACTACCTGTACTAAGCCATTTCCCCCATATTGCATTTAAGACTTAAAAACAGTTATTAAAAATATTTACAATCATGTGCTCGCTTTGGCAGCACATATACTAAAATTGGAACGATACAGAAAAATATTTACAATCATGTAGAAAATTCAAGTAAATGAAAATGCAAAAAGAACCTATCTTCCCCCACCCAAAATGTAACACATGGCCACAAGAACTCACTATTCGGAAAGGTTTGAAAACATGGCTCTGATGTCTTGCTTGTGGCTCACAAAGGAACATGCAGCCATGGGGCTGGTTAGTGCCCTGAAGGCCCTCCCCTGCCTTTTAATTTACTTTTAATGTTGCATTTTAACTATCTTTGACTCTTCAAAAGCACTTGAGGGCAGGACAAGAAGCAATGGGTGGAAACTAATCAAGGAGAGAAGCAACCTAGAACTAAAAAGAAACTTCCTGACAGAACAATTAATCAGTGGAACAACTTGCCTCCAGAAGTTGTAAATGCTCCAACACTGGAAGTTTTTAAGATTGGATAACCATTTTTCTGAAATGCTATAGGGTTTCCTGCCTAAGCAGGGGGTTGGACTAGAAGATCTCCAAGGTCCCTTCCAACTCTGTTATAATATTTTATTTGTACACTGCCTAGAGTCGCTCTGTGAGGGAGATGGGCAGTTTCTAAATTTGATATCTCAAATAATTTCTGAATCCTGGGATAACTATAGTGAAAGCTGTGGTCCAAACTACTATGTTGCTAGTCTTTAACAGTCTTTATATTGTTCCTAGGCCACTGGAAGCTTCAAAGGCAAGTGCATGCTCCCTGGACTCGGCCAAGAAATTCAGAGGTAGCTAAGGCAGAACACTCAACTAAGAGAAGTGCACCTCAGCAAAATAAAATAAAATAAATACAATAAAAAACCATCCTACTTCAATGACATAAGGAACAATTTATAAAGAAACAAAGCAGCATTTGACTGCACCCAATCAGGCTCTTAATCTAGTAATTAAGAATCTGATCTAGTAATGTTGGGCAATTTATTTTTTCACACACCTATACACTTCTATCTTGCTTGGTTTCAGATTGTTTCATTTGTTTCACTTCTTCTCAACTTCCAGATACTGCTTCAATGTTAAGAAGATAACCTGTTTCCCCCAAAATAAGACATCCCCTGATAATAAACCCAATCGGGCTTTTGAGCACATGGCAATAAGGCCAAGCGCTTATTTCAGGGTTCAAAAAAATATAAGACAGGGTCTTATTTTTGGGGAAACATGGTATGTGTTATTGAACTTCTACATAGGAAATCAAACAATGTCCTCAATATAGCAAAAGCACTTATCTTCACAGCTTTACATTTAATTTTGTTGTTTTTCAAGATTTAAAATGTGAGAATCAGCTTTATGAAGCATCATTACTAGTGGCAAACTGAACATTAATTGTACAGACAGAAGTAAGATCCACAGATAAGATTTGCAGTAAAACCACACTCTTCTATTAGCATTTTTGAGAAAACTACAAGATACCTCACTTTTTAAAAATGATTTTTCCCAAGTTTATAAGATAGGAGGGGAATGAAATTCTCACTTTTTAATACTGTAATCACACACACACACACACACACACACACCACAGAGCTAAATCTAAAGAAACTAACACTCTTCCCAGACAGTATCTTTAAAAGCATGCCGTTATACTCCGTACAGAAATTTTTTAAAAAAATCTTTCAATAATTAATGACCTGAGAAGTTATTTAAGATAGTGCAAAATAAAACTGGAACAGTGGCAAGTAGCTTCCAATTCAATCTTTTCATCATTACTACCCACAATAACGCAGAAAATATCCGCTAGTACCATACCTTAATACCTTATCGTAAGAAAATGTTGACTCTCTTCCGGTGTAAACCTACTCATGCTGGAAGCTTAATGGCATTTTTAACTGGAAAAAAAAACCTGAAGCCATTTTCATTATATTACAAAAGGCCCTCAACTCTCTCCCAGGCCAAGAGGGCTTTTATCGCCGACCCACCCGATTTCTGACTGTGTAGGGTCCCTTCCCACTAGCCCCGCATTTTCTATTTGGATTTGTCGGGGGGGGGGCTCTTATTTATTACAGTGAAAAAGATTATTTAAAGCAAACGGGAATGAAAGAACCGCAAAATGGGGAAAATCTAGGGACAGAGCAAACGTTTTAAAAAAGCGAAAGGGCGCTAGAACCCAAACCCATTAAAAGGGTGAGGGATGGCACCAAAAGAAGAGTCGGGGATCATGGTTTGTAAGTCCGAAGAGCCTGGTCCGGAAGGAAGGAAGCAGGGCCAAGTCGAAACAGACGAGCGTGCGGCCGCTGCGATCGAGATGCAGCGTAGCCCCTCAGCTGAAGGAACCATTTTGGCAAGGAACAACGAAGTGTCTCGGGATGAATCCAGCCCGCTCAGCACCCGACCCGGAGGGTTATTTTTCCTCTTCGCCCATTTCTTGCCCTCAGGGCCAGGCCAGGCTTCCGACACCTCGCACCGCACAGAACCGCTCGCTACTCACCCTCCCCTCGAAGTTATTCTCCTCCACGTCACTCATGCTGGCGCGTGTCTAAGGCGGCAGGTGGCCAAACAAGCGGGAATCCAATGCCACTACCTCCAATTACTTAACTTGTCTGCTGTGGCGATGGGAACGTAAAATGGCGCCTCAGTCAGTAAGGTCTGCGCACGACGCTGACGCTAAGGGACCGGGACGGACTCTTGGTGCCACGCCCCAATATGCCTCAGTGTTGGCACAGACGACGAACGGAACAATATGTCATCTGGGCGACTGGCGCAGGCGCAGTTCAATCAGAGCTGGAAGAGACCTTGGAGGTTTTCTAGCCCAGGGGTCCCCAACATTTTGGACCTCAGGGACCACCAAGTTCATAATTTTAAATCTCGCGGACCATTAATACGAATCCAGCGCGCCACTTGCTGAAGCGCCTGGACTCCCAGTGACGGGATGGGGTCCTTCAGGCACTCCCCCTCCTCTCTTTCTCCCAGTCATTCTCTCTCTCTCATCTCTCTTTCTCTCTCTCTATCCCCCTCTCTTTCTCTCAATTCTTGCGAGATTTAAAATTCCCAAAATTTATACTCACAACTCCAAGACAAGCCTGGTTAACAAAATCAAAGATTTATTAGAGAAAAACATGAAAATAAAAACAAGAAAAGCGGTTGCAAGCGCGGCCTCTTAGACTCTTCCCAAATGGATTGAGTTCAAAGAGCACAAAAAGCAGTTTTCAAGCTATACATTTTATACACCTTTACAATGCATGCCACGCCTAAGAAGCCCTCCCAACTCCCCCTTATTCTCTTAAATCATCCTTTAAGTTGTTTTACACTTTAAAGGGTCATCTTGACAATTTCCGTCCATCCCCCCCCCCCCCCCCCCATGTTCCTGTCTCCTGATAGCGATTTTTGCCCAAGGCTTAAATTCTTGTTTCCTGGAGAGCTCTTAGCAAGTCATAATGCATTGTCTCCACTGATTACCATTTGTGGTCACTTTACATCAGCGGTTCTCAACCTGGGTGTCGTGGAAGAAGGAATTCAGAACCATCCCTTTAGGGCAGACAGAATCAGTTTATTTATTTATTGCAATAAAGGATCAAACCTTGGTATCGCTACCAGAAATGGAGGTCTGACCGAAGTATGATTTTCAGCTCAAAGCATTTATACAGTTTCAAACAAAGGATTCTGTGAAGTCAGCAATTCATATGGTCATATACATTTGTCATTTTTAATTGACATTTCCTAATTACTGAGTTTGTTACTATCTTTGCAAAACAGTTATAATTCTTCTCAGAAGTTACTGAAGCATAGATTCAAATTATCTCTTGTTGAAACAACAATATGGACATCTCCTTTCTCTGACCTTAAAAATGTAAATCACCAGATTGTCCTTATCTGTGACAACTGAGAGGCCTTGAAGTAGAAATCCTACTTGAAAGGAATGTGCCTGCCTACGTGCTGGATACAATTGCAAGCATTTTCTCTTTTACAATATTAAGAACAACGAGGTCCCTTCAGTGATCATCTAGTTGGACCCACTTTTACTTTATTTATTACTTTATTTGTCACTTTCCCACATTATGGGGGTCGCGACCCCTTTGGGGGTTGAACGGCCATTTCACAGGGGTCGCCAAAGCCCTCTCTCGCCCCCCCCCACGCCTTCACTCACCCTCACTCTCTGCTCTGTTGGATCGCCGGCCATTCGCTTACCCCGCCCACTCCCAATCTATTGCTGCCTCCTGAGTCCCAGCTGATGGCTAGAGGAAAAAAAACTGTTTAAATTCTTGCCGCGGGGCTTCAAAGGGCCGCCCTATAGCCAGTGGTGGGATTCTGCCGGTTCTAGGGGGTTCAGCCGAACCGTTTGTTAAATTGCTGGCTCGCCCCACCCCTCTGCACCACTATTTATTGCCAATAAATAGTGGTGGGCGAGGGGCGGGCGAGCCAGCAATTTAACAAATGGTTTGGTGTTTTTTTGTAATTTTATTGGCCCGCCGAGCTTCAACATAGGCTAAGTAGCCCTTGATTAGATCGGCTCCCGACTCTCAGCTGTTTTGCTCAGGGCTCTGCTGCTTGTTTGCTTGCTGGAGCAGGTTTTTTCCCCCTAGCTATGCTGAAAAACAAAACTGAAAGTAAAGCAGGCTGTTGGCTTTGCTGTTGCTGCAACGTTGGAAAATTAGGCAGGCAGATTTCTTTTCTTTTTCCTCACCAAAAAAGGTAGGTGCAAACAATGGGAAATTTAGGGAAAAAGAGGAGAGTTCAAGATTTTAAAACACAAAAGAAAAAAAGCTCTACTTAACTAGGGAATTGTAATAATTGAGATACTATTAATTGTATATTGTGTTGAAAGCAGAAATGGTTAAGTTGTGGTTTGGAGGAATATATGGGGGAAATTATTTGGTTTATTATTATTGGTAAATATAATTAATTTATTTGTAAGAAATTGGATTGCATGGAAATAATTGGAATATTCATGTTCATATTGATTAATATACAAAAAAGGTAGTTATATAACTAATTGATTTATATTAAAATGTTGAATTTATATTAAACAACTGTAATATTACATAATTAACCAATGTGAGGATGGATATAAAAATAGATGGGAAGGGGTATAATATAGAAGGGAAAAATTGAATTTGATTAAGATTAGAGATGAGGATGAAGGGTAATATTGGTTTTTTACAAAAATAGATGAGGAATAAATATGGCAAAAAGGAAATATAGAAATTGTAAATTTAATTGAAATAACTAAACACTGTTTAAATTTGTGAACCGGCCAAATACTCTGTTCAAAGAAAATACATTGTATGTTTGTATGTGTGTTTCTAATTATTGTTATTTATTCATATTTGTTCTCTTTTATTTTTTAAAGTTTAACAATTCATTCTTTATCTTAATATCTTTATATTTGTTTGGGGTTGGCTTTCTTCCCTTTCATCTTTTTTATTGTACAGCAATCTTTCTCCTCAAACCTACCACCTCTCTCTTTTCTTTCCTTCTTACTTTCTCTTCCTCCCCCTCTTCTTCTCCTCCCTACTTCCTCTTCCTTTCTCCTTCTCCTCCTCTCTTCCTCCCTCTCTTACCCTCACTCCTACTCTAATTTCCCTTCCCTTCCTTCATCCCTCTCTATTGCTGTATCCTTGTATGCATATGGACTACTCAGAGGGCTGAAAAAGTTATTTCTGACTGGTCCTCGCACTTTTGACCAGTCCTCGAACTTACGACTGTCCTCACATTTTACGTTTTTGCCCTATCTTGTCACCATGGTGAAGAGAAGCAGTTGTGAAATGAGTGACATGGTTGTTAAGAATGCTACAATGGGCATAAATGATGACCAGTCATAACTGCAAAGACTGGTCAAAAGTGCGAGGACCTGTCAGAAATCACTTTTTTCAGCCCTCTGGGTAGTCCTTTTGTGCACATGGACTACTCAGAGGGCTGAACAAGTTGTTTTTGACTGGTCCTCGCACTTTTGACCAGATCTTGAATTTACGACTATCCTCACATTTTACGTTTTTTGCCCTATCTTATCACCATGGTGAAAAGAAGCAGTTGTGAAATGAGTGACATGGTTGTTAAGAATGCTGCACGGGCATAAATGTGAGGATGGTCATAAGTGTGAGGACCAGTCAAAAGTGCGAGGACCTGTCAGAAATGACTTTTTTCAGCCCTCTGAGTAGTCCCTATACACATAGCCATGGCCACCCGGTCACATGACCAGCTAGCCACGCCCACCCAGTCACATGACCTCCAAGCCACGCCCACAAAATAAGCCACGCCCACAGAACCGGTAGTAAAAAAATTTAGAACCCACCCCTGGTTGGGGGTCACCACAACATGAGGAACTGTATTAAAGGGTCGCGGCATTAGGAAGGTTGAGAACCACTGCTTTACATAGTCAGAAAACAGCAGACAAATAGTCTCACACTTTGATATTACATCTGTTACAATTTATAAAAGAATAACCTTTATTCATTTCCTTTAATTCCATCCTTTTTCTCTTCTACCTGAATTATTCTTTTATACTTTTAATAATTCATAATTCCCTAAGTTTTCTTTTGGTTCCTGTGGAAGCAAGTTTTTATATTCTGAATCTTCTTTCCCCAAGCCCTGTTTGCCTTCCTTTATTAACATTGTTTCTTTCCTCCCACTCTCTATTGAACTTGTTATTAAAGTCATGCTCTTCATTGTTCGTTTTATTAACATTTGTATGAGAGGAATCAAACATGGTAAAAACATAATAGCCAAGAATGCTAATATTGCAAATTTTGCTAGTTCCTTCCAATTTGCAAACCATCCTCCAAACCAGTTATTTACCCCATCTAAGGTTAATCCTCTCCAGGTTTGGACTGGGACATGAGCTAATTTAATCATCATGTCTGTAATTTCCTTTACTATCTTTCCACTCTCATCTACTTCAATGCAGCAATTACTCAAATTTTCCACACACACACCCTTCTTGGCAGGGGTGGGTTCTAAATTTTTTTACTACCGGTTCTGTGGGTGTGGCTTATTTTGTGGCCGTGGCTTGATGGTCATGTGACTGGGTGGGCGTGGCTAGCTGGTCATGTGACCGGGTGGCCATGGCTATGTGTATTATTTAGGATTTTGCAGAGGTATTGGTCTACCAGGCTTTTAACTGCTTGCAGAGCTGTACCGATCTACCCATTTATTTTTGCAGGCACCGATCTACTCATGTATCATGTATTTGAGGAAGAGAAAATTAAGTAAGCAGAAAAGTGGAGAGAACTTAGTGTGTATGCTGGGTTGGAAGAATTTTTGGTCTCCAAATAAAAATCAAGGAGGACCTCAAGGAGAGATGTCCATTGCAGCAGTTACAACCGTTACTAAAGGGAACAAGAAAGTTTTACTGCCCCCCTCGGCATCATCGCTGGTATTATCATCCCAAATGTCATCTAAACCTATAGAAGATGCAAATACATTGGGAAAGTCCCCCTCATTACAGAATTTACAGGGAATGATGCAGACGATGCAAGAGGTAATGATGAAAAATTTTGAGGACTTAACGATGAATTTGAGAAGTGAAATGGGAGCGGTGCGGGGAGACATTAAAATATTAAATGAACAATTGACAGAAGTGCGAGAGGTAATGGTTAAACAAGAGGGAAGACTTCACGAAGTGGAAGCCCGTACTAACAGATATGAAGAACGCTTGGCAGGACTGGAACGTGAACAGGCCGCAACTACGAGGATTATGGAAGAAGAAATAATTTTCTTACAGATGGAACGCTCCTCCTTTTTCCTAAGAATGCAGAATGTGGTTCAAGATAAAGAAGAATGTGTGAGAGAAGTAGTTGGAAGTATTTTAACTGAAATCTTGGAAAAAGATAAGGAGTTAATAATGAAAGACATTGATGAGGCCTATAGGGTATTTACGGGATATGCAAAGCGACATAATTTGCCTCAAGAAATTCATATTCGATTTTGTAAGAAGGATATACGGGAGGAAGTTTATAGGAAGGCAAGGGACCAGGTGATATCATATAAAGGACAACAAATTATGATTTTAAAGCAAATCCCTAGGAAAGTTAGAGAGCAGCGGCGAAGATACCAATTTTTGACGATGCAATTAAGGAAAAATGCAATTCTATATAGATGGTTGATACCGGAAGGTTTACTGATAACTTTGCGAGATAAGAGGATTAAAATTGAGAACTTGAGAGATGCACGAGATTTCTATGAACTAAACTTTAAGGCGAATGAATTGGAGACTGAGGGGGAAGCGGAAAATGGAAGCTTAGAAGACCTACAGGAGGATGAAGAATTTAAGGAACGAACAGATGGGAAGGAGAGAAAGATAGAGAGGGAAGGAGTTGGTGGAAGGAAAGAACCCCTTTCCCCAAGGAGAACCCGACAGACTAAAAACAAAACAGAGAGCAAGTAATAAGTAAGTAGTAAGGAGGATGATAAAGGGAAAGGTGGGGGTATCTTTATTTTCAGCTAATATTAATGGTTTAAATAATCCATGTAAGAGAAAGAGAGTGTTTAACCGGTTGGTAAAAGGAAATTATGATATGATATGCCTGCAGGAGGTTCATATAAAAGGAGACCAGAAAGCGATACTGGAGAATAAAAGACTGGGAAATTTGTATGCCTCCCTGGCAGATCAAAAAAAGAAGGGAGTAGTTTGTTGAGTCCCCCATCCATAATTGGGTAACATAGCATCCTGGTGCAACAGTTTGTTCAAAGTCTTCAGTCTTCATCTGCCCCCATCAGTAATAAATATCCTCATATATATATAAAAATAAAAACAACCACCCGAGTGACATTATAATTGTATTCCATAGAGTTGTAATTGTGGCTTTCATCAGGATTATTAATTCCCATCATCGTAATGGGTAACAACCAGATCTTCTGCATGCCCCAACGTAACTCTCTTGCCTTGTAGCTCAGAATAATTATAATATATTTATCAGTACAAGAAAAGAAATCCAAAATAGATAATTCAAATCCAACAGATTAAGGCTCTTTTCACATCCCAAAATTACGGCATTGCAGAGGTCTGTCACTGTCCTCAGGATGATATTAACCAATACTTCGCCTCCACTATCTTTTCACATATTCATTCATTTTTCACATATTCATTCAACAATCTAGTGGAAAGACATCAAAGAAGATATTATATGGATTATAAATTTAAAGTTATTGTCTTTTTTTTTTAAATAACGGAATATATGTATATATATATATATATATTAGTAGAGTGGGCAGATATTAAGAATTGAATTGTTGTGTATGGTAATTTTGTAGGAAAGTGGGTGGAAATATGTTAGTCTACTGATGGATTAGCTTAAGAAAAGGGATGTTTAAGTGATATATTTAGGGTAGTGGAGGAAATGGACAGAGTTGAATAAATGTTAAATTAGGACTTATGTGGAAGGCTGCTTTGAAATGTTATATTAATATACACAAGGAATAAATGTTAAAGTAGGATTTATTATACAGTCTTAAAGTGGAAGGTTGTTTTGAAATGTTGTAACAATACATAGATATAAGTTTTGGGGAGGACAAAAAGGGTAGATTATTGCTAAATTGGGGGTTATAATAATATTATGCTAAACTAGAAGTTATCATACAATGTTATAGCAGACTGCTTTTTTTTTTTTTTTTTTTTGAAATGTATGGTAAAAGGGGAAAGTAATAATATTAATAATATTTTTAGTAAGTAAGGGTCAGTATATAGAGGAGAGAGTAAGGCGATGGTAAAATATTATGTAATCTGTTATGAATTAGTTTTTTGGTGTGAAGAAGTCACGGGGGGATGGGTGGTGAGGGGGGGTTAGGGAGGAGGGGGGGAAGGAAAAAAGGGGAAAAATTTGTATTTGAAAACTTTTTCAATAAAAAAAAAAAAAAAAAAAAGAAGGGAGTAGTGATATATGTAAAAGGACACTTAGAATCTAAATTAATTTATGCCGGGAAAAAAGGTAGAGTCCTGATGGTAGAGGTAACAATGGACCAAAGGAAATGTTTGTTGGTTGGAATTTATGCCCCAAATGGATGCCAAGTAAACTTCTACAGGAAATTATATCAGAAGCTATTAGAGGTTAACTATGCCAATATTTGTTTGCTCGGGGATTTTAATGCGGTTATAGACCCAAACTTGGATTATATACCAGAGAGAGGTAAAGCCGGGAAAAAGAGGAGGAAACTTCTGCCAAAAATTTGTAAACAGATTAGAGAGGTAACAGGGTTGAGAGATATATGGAGGGATAGAAATCCGGGAAAGAAACAGGGTACTTATTTCTCCCCCAGACATCATTCCTGGTCCAGATTAGATATGGCCTGGATGACTGTAGGATTATGTGACCAGGTGTTAGATGTGGCAATTGAGGTTAATGACTGGGCAGACCATAACCCGTTGAAAATAGTATGGAGAGGAGCCCGCAGAATAAAGAGATGGAAGATGGATGTAGGAGTATTAAAAGACAAAGATTTACTCCAAAAGCTAAAAGAGGAGATGGTTTTTTTCTTTAGGGTCAATAGGAAAGAGGATACTAGTCCACAGATTATCTGGGATACGGCGAAGGCGGTGATCAGGGGAGTAGTATCATCTCATATAATTGGAAAGAGGAAGACCCAAAGACTGAAACGGAGTAAATTGAGGTGTGAATTGGAGAAAGTGGAAGCGAGGTTGCAGACAGACCCAGGGAACTTAAAACTAGTTGAGAAGAAGAAAATAACCCGACACCAGTTAAACCTATTAGATCAGGAAGAATTGGCTACTAAAATTAGATGGGCAAAACAAAGGCATTTTGAGCATGCAAATAAAGCAGGAAAATGGCTTACTTATAGACTGAAGAAGCAACAGGAGAGAAATAGGATAGTTTGTTTGAAGGACCAAAGGGGAAGATGTGTTTCGGATAAGGAAGGGAAAGGAAAAATAATACAAGAATATTTTACTGCTTTGTATTCAGCTGGAGATGAACAGGACCAGGAGATTAGAGAGTATTTGGCTAGAGCGGATCCCCGGAAGGTCCCACCCCCAATGAGAGAAATATTGAATGCAGAGATTATGTATTTTTGCAGGCACTGATCTACTCATGTATTTTTGCAGGCACTGGTCTACCCATTTATTTTTGCAGGCACTGGTCTACTCATGTATTTTTGCAGGCACTGATCTAAGGCAGAACATAAAGTGAAATTTGGTTGTAAGAGTGAAAAAATACAGGGTCAGCCTAGAGGATCTCTGAAGGGACCCTTTAATTAGTAAATATAAGAGACAAATGCTGGGTTCAAAAAGTTAAACTGCATGGTTACGCACTATTCTACAGTTGGAGAGTTCAAGAAGTAAAACCACAAGAAATTAACTAATCTTCCTGTTCAGGCAATAATGGGAGGAGGGAGAGAGCCTAACACGTAGGAGGTTTATTTCGCATTTCCTGTTTTTATGTTCTATAAAGATACGTGTCTTAAAGAAGGACTTTTGTTCAGAATGTAAAACAGAATGCATGTCTGAACCTTTTGGCCAAAATAAAAAAGCTATTTCTGATCTCGAAATTCATCTCCGTTGTTTTTCTGCAACATTTATGGTGACTCCGCCGGGACTGAAGCAAGATTTCGCTGTGGGCGTGTCACTTGTAAATGCCTTACCCATACAGGCAGGTACACATGACCCAGGACTGCAAGGGTTAACTCATACACACCATACACCTACCTCCCCCCTAGACCACTCCTTACCTCAGACTCCGCCTCCCAGGTATTTAAGGTTGCCCCATGCTGCTCCAGATGTTCTTGCTGATGATTGCTGTAATGAGAAGGTCAATGTTAATAAAAGGTAGCCTGTTTGAACATAAATGAGTCCATGTCTGTTATTGGGTCCGATCCTTGAAATCAGTAACAATTTGGTAGCAGAGGATGGTTTAATGACCCAATAACAAGAAGATATGCCAGAAAGACAAATCGCAGACGAAGAAAAGAAGAAACCAAACACCCGAGCACGAACTAAAAGGATGGCAGCACAGCTGTCCCCTCATGGCAACCTCCCGGCGGGAACGCCAGAGAGATCCAACACCAAGACCGATCCCGAGACAGCAACGATGGGCGACGAAAAGGTGATCAGAGACCAGATCAGCCAAGAAACCGACACTCAAGGAAGCAACAAACTGCGACTAGACATATTGAGATTGCTGAGATTGCCAACAGCCGATGAGGATCTCATTGTGAACCTCCAAAGCCTGATCCAGGACCATGGAGCAGCGAGAGGAGATCACGACCAAAACCCGGAACCTGAGGACCACGGCTCGGTAAGAAACTCACCCCTGGCCGAACTCCTAACCGACATCGAAGAGCCTGATCTCACGCCAAATTTTGAATGGCGGCCATCTTTGACCGAGCAGCCCGCCAAGATGGCCGACCACCGACCAATCGAAGGCCGAGATTCAAAATGGCCAGCGCGAAATTCTTGCACCCCCGAAACCAGCGGGGATGACGAACCGTATGAGGACGGGGGGTCTGACACAGATCCCGAAACGTCCCCGACCGAGCGGCAGATCGAACAGGCCATAACGACCCTCACCGCCGCCTTCAGCTCCGACCTAAAAATCTCTAAAAACAAGCCGAATGTGCAGAGAGGGGCAAGGGACGAGGGGGAGAAGCACCGAGCCACCCACGCGAGGGACGCGGATGCCGCTGCCAGCCCACTGACATCGCAGCACCCCCTGAGGACGCAACACCACCCATTGCAGAGGCTGCGAACACCAGAACGCAGAGACCGGAGCAGATACTCACCGCCATTGCAAGACCACCCGAGGAGACTGGATCTTCATCCGGACGAGATCGCGATGGCCCAACCACCTTCGGCTCACCGGTGGACACACAAGGTCAAAACTGAGGCCTGCCCGACTGAGAGAGACCTCTACGTGGGAACTGCAGCAATGAGAACCTCCTCCGATGACTACAGAGCTGAAATGGACCTCGCGCATGCACAGATCCGCCTGGAGGGAGAAGGAGAAAAAAAAATGCAGAGAGGGCTTTTTAAACTCCCAGCAAGTATCCCTATGCCGTATTGCGGCTATCTGCACATTCAGAACCATGGACAGCCGCCTGCTGTAAGTAATTTAACAAATAATGCAGGGAATTTACCTAATGATTTCCCAAAGTTAAAAATGGATGGGTCTAACCTGGAGTGGAGCCAACAGCTCCAGGTTGTTTTTTTGAGAGAAAATATATTGTTTTTTATTACTAACCCCCCAGAAAGGCCCTGGACTTTTGAAATGGACTGCCTGCACCACAAGGCATTTTACCTACTAATCTCCAGTATTTCCCCCACCATATACCCCAGTATCAAACACTAATTAACGGTATCAGAATTAATGCAAAAAATGTTTGGGCTTTTCTATAGTGAGAGCGTGGCAACCACAACCAGAATCTCTAAAGAGTTTTATTCTGCAAGAATTAGGCCAGGGGTTTCTATGAGCGAACACCTGTTAGGGCTAAACGCCACCAGGGCTGAATTACACCTAAGAGGGGAGATTGTGTCAGATCAGACCATGAAGAGTGTGATAGTTAACTCCTTAGATTCCACCTGGGATAACTTTATCACACACCTAGATTCACTAAGCCTGGGGCACCTATCCATTGATAGCCTATCCAACAGGTTGATAGCGGAAGATAACCTGAGGAAAAGCCGCCCCTTGTCACGCAGAGAGCACAGGCCCATAAAGAGAGTAGGCTTTCAGGACAGGCAACAGGACACAACAGAATGCTACAATTGTGGACCCAGAAGCCACTATAAAAGGGACTGCTCCAGAAATTTCAGGGAAAGGGACAGACATGAACACAGGACCAGACATCTGGAAAGACACTCACCAGACAGTAGATACAGGCTCAGGGACTCTCCCAATCCAAGGGACAGAAGGGGAAACAGGGACAGTTCCAGGGACAGCCGAACCGGGTCGCTGTATGGAATAGGAGAACACACACAAGTGACCCATCAGAACAGGAAGGACACCATGTGACTCATAGATTCAGGAGCCACCAATCACACTACATATAACAGGCAACTACTCTCTTCTTTCACAGAAGAATAGAGGAAAAATAGAGGGGGTATTGCTAGTCCCAGAGATACCTCACAACATTCTAGCTGCACTGAAACTCAGCAAAGAATCCGGGATAGAAGTAACTTTCAAGGGGGGAGGAGTTCTCATGAATAGGAACTGGAAGGACATAGGAAAGGTAGAGGTTAGAGGGGGACTACCCTACCTGCACACCAAGAACAATAACATACCTAGTATAAACGCCAGCATAGAAACAGAAAGAGATAAGACAAACACTAAAACAGAAGAAGGCAAAACTGACAATGTAGATGAAGGGGACCAGGGAAACAGAACCGCCAGCACACATGAACACAACCCACACAGTCAGAGGAAACCCACAATAGGCAAGCCCATCCACGATGAATGTGCCCACCTGTTACACCGGAAATTGGGACACGCTAGCTTCCCTATTATTCAAAAAATGACAAGCTGTACTGAAGGTATAAAAGTAAAGGACTGTGAAAATTACCTCGAGTGTTCGGTCTGTAAATGCTCAAAGCTAAAAACCAAACCTAGGCCCAAGAAGGCAACATGCACCACCAGCTACATTTTCAATCTGGTACACATGGACTTAGTGGGGCCCTTAAGGCCATCCATAAAATACAAAAAAGGTACTTTCTCACCTTCATGGACGACTGCAGTCGCTACGGTTTTGTGTACACACTAAACCACAAAAACAAAGTGTATCAGAAATTTAAGGAGTTCTACAAGAGGGTAGAAGTCCAACACAACACTCACATAAAACAAATAATGACCGATAGGGGGTCAGAGTTCCTTTCGAGGGATTTCGCACACTGGCTCAAGTCTAAGGGGATACTATACTACACATCCTCGCCGTTCTCAGCCTTCCAGAATGGGGTGGCGGAACGAAGGAATTCTACCCTACAAACCATGGTAAGATGCGCACTAGAAGATGCGGGAATTGGCCAACATTTTTGGTCTGAGGCCTTAGTGTATTCCAACTACACGCTAAACAGACTATGGTCTAGCGTGGTTGATAAGACCCCGTACGAGTTGATGTACAATAGGAAGCCCCAGATAGGACACCTACATGTATTTGGGGTCACGGCAGATGTGCACATACCTAAACAATTACGACACAAGGGGGACAAGGTATCCAGGAGGCTTAGGTTCATGGGTTACGAACCAGACACCAAGGGATTCAGGTTTATAGACAGTAACAATAGGTTCGTTGTATCTAGGACAGCAGTGTTCCATGAACAAGCGAATTGGTCCAAGATACACCTCAACGAGATACACCCCAGACAGGAGATAAAGCACAATACACAGGACCAGGCCAAACAAACCACAATAGATAGCGAGAAAGAAAGGGGACACAAACCCAAACACCAGGGAGTCAAAATCAGTGAATGGAAGGGAGACCACCCCAAGATAAAGATAGACACACTCACACAGAAAGAAGCAAGGTACTTACACGACACCGAATCAACTCCAAATAGACCAGTTAGGGCAAGCAGGAACCAGATGCCCAAAAGGCTTGAGGATTATGTACTGCACATACACTCTAACCCAATCACTCCAAACTCAGACGACAAAGTGCTCAAACCCCCCCCAGGAAGAAAGACTAAAATGGGAGACAGCCATGGAAAAAGAAATGAGCAGTCTCAAAGAGCTAAACGTGTTCACACCTGCCAAGGTTCCCGATGATAAGTCCCCAATAGGAACCAGATGGATTTTTAAGATCAAAATGCTAGAGGGTGGCAAGACACTATACAAGGCTCGGTTGGTGGCACAAGTGTTCGCTCAAAAATACCCAGAGGACTATACCGAAACCTACTCACCCACCGTGAGAGCGGAGAGCGTTAAAAGCGCCTTAGTAATTGCCTCCATCCTAGGTTTGGAAGTGCATCAGTTCGATGTACAGACTGCATACTTACATGCCAAACTGGACAAGGAGATTTACGTTAAGGCACCACACAGCAGAGACACACGCAGGGGAGACACATGGCTACTCAACAAGAGCTTATACGGGTTGAAGCAGTCCGGGAAACGGTGGTACGAGTGCCTGGTCAAGGTGCTTGAAGCAATGGGATTCACTGCAACACCAGCAGACAACTGCTTCTTCGTCAGAAAGGATGGCGGTTCCCTAGAATACGTGCTTATCTACGTGGATGACATATTATACATTGGCAAATATAAAGAAAAATGTGACTCCTTCGTTAGCAAGTTAGGTGAACATTTCTCACTAAAATCTCTAGGGAAGATAAACAAATATCTGGGTGTACAAATCAGTAAAACCTCCAAGGGATTTCACTTTTCACAAAAGGAAAAAATCATTGAACTCTTACACAAGTGTAACATGGCAGATGCCAAACAAAGTGATACACCCATGCAACCAGACAGGTCAACCATAGGGTCCCTTTTGTATATTGCCAACTGGACAAGGCCCGACATCACCCTATCGGTCAACTTACTGTCCAGACACGTAGGCAAACCCACCATATATCACTGGGAAGCAGTCAAAAGGGTACTCAGGTACCTGAAGTACAGTTTTGTTTTGTTTTGTTTTGTTTGTTGTTTTTTAATTTGATTTATATGCTGCCCTTCTCCGGAGACTCAGGGCGGCTTACAATGCGCTAAGCAATAGCCTTCATTCTTTTGTATATTTATACAAAGTCAGCTTATTGTCCCCACAACTGGGTCCTCAATTTACCTACCTTAGAAAGGATGGAAGGCTGAGTCAACCTTGAGCCTTGGCGAGATTCGAACCTGCAGTAATTGCAGGCAGCTGTTCTTAATAACAGGGTGCTTTAGAACACTGTACTACCAAGGCTCTAGTTCAGACGCATGCTTATGCCTAGAGCCGGATACACTCGATGAACCAACCCTCACCTGCTACGCGGATGCTGACTGGGCAGGAGATGTAAAGAGTAGGAAGAGCAGTTCAGGATATGTGTTCTTCCTCAACAACAGCCCTGTACATTGGTACACGGGCAAACAAAATCTTGTAGCCACATCGACCACCGAAGCAGAATACATATGTTTATCCAAGGCAGCCAATAACCTGACGTGGTTCAATGATCTACTCACCAGCATCTGGGCCGAACCCGCATATCCCATAATCATTCACGAGGATAACAAAGCTGCTATTGAAATATCTAGGGCGGATGCCATAGGACAGAGATCCAGACACATAGACATAAAGCACAAACATGTGAGACAACTTTCTAAAATAGGGTTCATCAAAGCCACACACTGCGACACTGAAGAACAAACGGCAGATATACTGACAAAACCTCTGCAGGGCAAGCAGCATGCCTACCTAGTGTCCAAACTAAGCGTCCTCCCCTGGACTCTTCCCCAAACACAAAACACACGCACACAGGTCAGGCATTTAGAGGGGGATTTGTCACATGTAAATGCCTTACCCATACAGGCAGGTACACATAACCCAGGACTTCAAGGGTTAACTCATACACACCATACACCTACCTCCCCCCTAGACCACTCCTTACCTCAGACTCCGCCTCCCAGGTATTTAAGGTTGCCCCATGCTGCTCCAGATGTTCTTGCTGATGATTGCTGTAATGAGAAGGTCAATGTTAATAAAAGGTAACCTGTTTGAACATAAATGAGTCCATGTCTGTTATTGGGTCCGATCCTTGAAATCAGTAACAGGGCGGAAAAGACCAGCCAGTGTCTGGGCAAGGACATCCTACCCAACCTTCAAGGCGCCTCTGAGAGTTTTTTTCTCTGGAAGGAAGCAGATGGCCCCTCTGGGTACTCGATGGCTCTGACCGACCCAAGAACTAAAACGAGATCAAAAATAAGCTAATAGATAAATGCCGGCTGAGAAAGAAAAAAGAAGACACCTGCAGGCAAGTATTGTGGGAATGATAAGCCCACTCCTTGAGAGTGGAAGAGGGAGCATGATCACCTCCCTCGGTCCAGGAATGTCCCTTCCTAATGGAACCGGCGTGTCCTAATGAGACTCTAGAATTGTGTGGGTGGTTAAGCCATTGCAGTTCTTGTTGGTGGCTGTTGGAACTCCAGCACCGCAGATCAATGGCAGTGTCTTAGAAAATGGGTGGCAAATAGTAGTGAAACAGAACCCTGACTGACTTCACAAATGCCAAGTAGAAGTCATGCAAGTCTGTGTGGCTCGAGTGAGAGGAAATCCCAAATGTCAGGTCAGAAAGAGTCACCCTGAAAAGAAACCTATCTTAAAGACTGCAATCTATGAAGAAGAGAGACCACCCTGAAATGCCAGCTTGTGCAGCATTGCAAATGCCAAGGGGACTGAGCCCCAGATACTCTAAAGCAGAAGCACTTCAGTGCATAGCTTACATCAATAGCCTCCACTCACTATGTGCACATGCAAGTGAGAAAAGAAAAGAACTACTGTAGTGTTATAAAGATTTTGATACATTACCATTCTTAAAAAGAGCCAGAGAACTCTGAAAGAACTAAGAATAGAGAAGAAATTGTTATTGTTCTTCCCACCCGGGGTTTAGCAGGTAATAAAAAGAAAAGCCTGTCTAAATGGGAAGACTCAGATAATTGAATTGATTAAATTTGATATGATTCTGTTAAAAAATTAATTGTTAAGATCTGTGCATTCCCTAATTCAACTAAAATTTAAGGCGGGAATGACTAGTGTGTATGTCTAAAGTTTTGTGTACCTTCAAGGTAACTGCAACTGCCTGATCTCTAGAGATATGAATTTAAATTGTTAGAAAAGAATTGAACGTATTGAGAGGAAGGAAAATATCTCACCCAGTTTGGTCTGGCCAACTAGATTGAGTGAAGAACAAAATTCAACTTTCCTTCTTCTCTATGCTTCAAGATAAACTCGAGTTTATAAGTGAAAGTTTTAAATTCACTAGCTACAATACTGATGTGTAGTTGCTGTCCTTCAAACTCCCTTTCTTCTACTTCTGCAATGCCTTTCCTCACCCACAAAGGGGGGAGGGGACCTCGTTTTCATGTCTTTTAGCCCTGCAAGGTTGACTTAGATCTGTAAAAGCAGAACTAGAGAGATTAAGGACTCAAATTTTATTCAGGCATGAAGAATTATCAAAAGTGAAAGATGATTTACAAATAGGACACAAAATAAATATTGAAAATCTTAAAGATAATATGACTATCCAAGCTGTACATCTCCACCCCAGACCACCCCAACGATGCCCTTGAAGTGATGTCCCGGTGCCTGGAGGCCGTACGGATCTGGATGGGGAGAAACAGGCTCAGGCTCAACCCATCCAAAACCGAGTGGCTGTGGTTTCCGACGTCCCGATATAGTCAGCTGGTGCCATCGCTGACTATTGGGGGCGAAGCATTGGCCCCCACGGAAAGGGCTCGCAGCTTGGGTGTCCTCCTGGATTCACGGCTGTCTTTAGAAGAGCACTTGACGGCCGTGACCGGGAGGATTTTTCATCAGGTCCGCCTGATCCGCCAGTTGCGTCCCTTTCTGGATCGGGACTCGTTACGCACGGTCACTCATGCCCTCGTCACCTCCCGTCTGGACTATTGTAACGCTCTCTACATGGGGCTTCCCTTGAGGAGCACTCGGAGGCTCCAACTGGCTCAGAGTGCGGCCGCGCGGGTGGTGATGGGAGCGACGTGGCGCTCCCATGTAACGCCTCTCCTGCGCAAGCTGCACTGGCTCCCGGTGGTCTTCCGAGTGCGCTTCAAGGTTTTGGTTATCACCTTCAGAGCGCTCCATGGCTTAGGACCTGGCTATTTGCGGGACCGCCTGCTACCACCAATAGCCTCCCACCAACCAGTACGCTCCCATAGAGAGGGGCTCCTCCGGGTGCCGTCGGCCAAACAATGTCGACTGGCGGCCCCCAGGGGGAGAGCCTTCTCTGTGGGGGCACCTACAATCTGGAACGAGCTCCCCCCTGAGATACGGAGGATTCCGGATCTGCGTACCTTCCGTCACGCGCTTAAGACGTTCCTATTCCATCAAGCTGGCCTGACCTAAACTTTTCCTCTTTTTAAATGGGAATTTTAAATTTGGTTTTAAATTGGGGTTTTAAAATGGTTCAGCCAAATTTATTTAATTTGTTTTATCTCTTTTTTAAATTTTGTATTTATATGTTTTATTTTATGGCTGTTCACCGCCCTGAGTCCTTCGGGAGTAGGGCTGTATACAAATTTAATAAAATGAAATGAAAAAATGAAACAGCAATTAGATGATTTGCAAATGAAATGAACAAGAAAAATTAGAAGCTATGCAATTCAAAAATGACAGCTTAATTAATTAAATAATAATAATAATAATAATAATAATAATAATAATAATAATAATAATAATGTGTTAGACAATTTAGACAGAAAAACAAGGAAGCTTATGACAATGAATCATGCCTTGCACCCTAAAAGTGATGTTGACCGATTATATTTACCAAGAGCAGAGGGTGGTCGAGGACTCCTACAAGTAAAGCAGACGTGGAAGAAGAAAAACACAGCTTGAATGATTACATCCAGAAAAATGAAGAACCAATGATTAAGGAAGTAAATAAAGGAGGCCTTTTAAAGACAACTAAAACAAAAGCAGAATATAAGAAAGAAGTAATTGAGCAGCGAGCTGAAAATTGGAAAAGCAAAACTCTGCATTGCCAATACTTGAAAAGTATTGAAGGCAAAGCTGACCAGAAACTAACTTGGAACTGGTTAAGATCAGGAGTACTGAAAAAAGAAACAGAAAGCTTTATTTTGGAAGCTCAAGAACAAGCCCTAGCCACAAACTGCATGAAGGCAAAAATTCAACATGTTACCACCAACAGCAAATGCCGCCTCTGCAATGAGAAAGATGAGACAGTCGACCACCTGATCAGTGGGTGCAGCAAAATTTCACAAACTGACTACCTACAACGCCATGACCGTGTTGCTAAGATCATTCACTGGAAATTGTGCCAGAAGTTTGGATTTGAATATAGCAAAAACCATTGGGAACATCAGGTTGAGAAAGTTTTAGAGAATGAGAAACTCAAGATCTTGTGGGACTTTAGGATTCAGACTGACAGGCACTTGGTCCACAACACACCTGACATAACAATAGTTGAAAAGAAAAAAGTATGGTTCATTGACATTGCAATACCTGGTGATGCACGGATTGAAGATAAGCAGCAAGAAAAAATCACAAAGTACCGGGACTTGCAAATTGAAGTTGAGTGACTGGAAAAAGAAATTGTGTGTTGTCCCGATTGTAATTGGAGCCCTTGGAGTGTGAAATGTTTCCAAGGATCTTACCCAATGACTCCAACACGAAATGCAATGAATCAGATCTCTTTATTAATCAGATGTTTCTATTACAGGTATACGTCTGGAAGTGGATCTGGATCATCTGGACCACATCTTATATACCTGGGAGGCGGAGCTGAGGTAAGGAGGGGTCAGAGGAGGGTCTAGGTGGGTGGATGGGTGTAGTTAACCCTTACTCAGCCAGTGGGCAATGTTAGGCATTTACATGCAACAAATCCCCCTCTAAATGCCTAACAGTTGGCCCTGTGTGCGTATTTTGTGTGTGTACACCTAGTTTTGAAGTTAGGTAGACGTGCTGTTTATTCTGCAAAGGTTTGGTCAGGATGTCAGCGATTTGCTCGGCAGTTTCGCAGTGTATGGCCTTGATAAAACCAATGTTCATTAGCTGTCTGATGTGCTTGTGCTTAATGTCTATATGTCTAGATCTCTGGCCCACTGCGTCTGCCATGGATATGTCTATGGCTGCCTTGTTGTCCTCATGTATCATTATGGGGTAGATTGGTTCAGTCCAGATGTTGGAGAGCAGGTTGTCAAACCACGTCAGGTTGTTGGCTGCCTTGGAGAGACAGATGTATTCTGCTTCGGCCGTAGATGTGGCCACCAGGTTTTGTTTCCCGGTGTACCAGTGCACTGGGCAGCCGTTGATGAGGAATACATAGCCAGATGTGCTTTTCCTGCTTTTTGTATCGCCTGCCCAGTCAGCGTCGGCATAGCAGGTTAATATGGGGCTTTTGGAGTTCGCTGGCTCTAGGTTTAGATAAGCATCCATGCTATATTTTAGATATCTGAGTATGCGTTTTACACCTTCCCAGTGGTACGTTTTTGGATCGCTCACGTGTCTAGACAAGAGGTTGACCGCTAGGAGGATGTCTGGCCTAGTCCAGTTGGCTATATATAGGAGGGACCCAATGACAGACCTATAGAGGGTATTGTCCTTAAATGTCTCACCTTCTTCGTTCATGTGTTTTAAAAAGTCAATTTGCATGGGTGTTTCACACGGCTTGGCATCCCTCATGTTGCACTTGTGTAATAGTTCTAATATTTTCTCTTTTTGGGAGACCCTGAACCCTTTCTGCGTTCTGTCGATCTGGACACCCAAGTATTTGTTTACCTTTCCCAGAGTTTTTAGTGCGAAATGCTTCCCCAACTTGTCAGCGAAATCATCACATTTTTGTTTATGTTGGCCACAGTACAAAATATCGTCCACATAAACAAGTACGTATACGATGGATGTGCCCTCCCCTTTTGTGAAGAAGCATAGGTCAGCGGAGGTGGCTGTGAATCCCATGTCCCTGAGGGTTTTTGCTAGGCACTCATACCACCTCTTACTGGATTGTTTCAGCCCATACAGACTCTTGTTTAACAACCAGGTATCCCCCTCCTGTGTGTTTCTTCCGGGGGGTGCCCTGACGAAGATCTCTTTGTCTAGCTTTGCGTGAAGATATGCTGTCTGCACGTCGAATTGGTAGATTTCTAGTCCTAGAATTGTTGCTATCACCAGGGCGCTCTTTACACTCTCGGCCCTGACCATGGGTGAATATGTGTCGGTGTAGTCCTCCGGGTACTTTTGCACAAACCCCTGTGCTACTAACCTAGCCTTGTACAAGGTCTTATTGTCCTCGAGCTCCTTTATTTTAAAAACCCACCTTGTCCCAATGGGTACCTTGTTGTCTGGTACCTTGGATGGGGTATACACATTTAGCTCTCTCAGTCTCAGGAATGCCGTGCGAGACGCAATCAAAACACAGCTACAGCCTTATTCAGCTCTTTTGGCACACTGGTTTATTCGCATCCGCATCCGGCTACACACTGTGTTTCGTAAACACGATTGAAATCAGCGCTACGTTACACCAAGAATGGGGCGTTTATATAGCCCATCTTTCCATTAACTCATTAGGACCGCGCCCTTGTTTGTTACCACGCCCCTCTTTTAGGGGCGTAGACCGCGCCCTTGTTTATTACCACGCCACGCAGGTTGCTAGGCTCGACACTCAGGCTGTTCATCTCCTTGTCCATGGCCTCCTCCCAGCTAATCCTTTCTTCTCGTTGCAACCGAAGATTGTCCTTGTAAAAGTTGGGTGTCATGGTGTTTGTGTGTACTGAGAGTATGTAATCTTCTAACTTTTTTGGCATTTTGTTCCTGTTGTGTCTGACGGGCCTGTTGGGTAGTGTCTCTGTGTCATGCATGTATTTGGCTTCCTTCTCTGTGAGTGCATCTACCTTTATGACGGGGTGGTCCTCTTTCCATCCCTTGGTGTCTACCCCTTGGTGTTTGGATTTGTGTTTCTTGTGTGCCTCGGTTTCAGCTGTGTCTAGTCGACTCGTGGCCCTTACATTGTCTGAGGTTTCCTGCCTGAACAGCACTTCGTTGAGATGTATTTTTGACCAGTTTGTGTTTTCATGGAACACTGCTGTTCTAGATACGATAAATCTATTGTCCTTATCAATAAACCTGTACCCTTTTGTCCCGGACTCGTATCCCATAAATCTTAGCCTCCTTGATAACTTGTCCCCCTTTCGTCTTAACTGCTTTGGTATATGTACGTCCGCAGTGGCCCCAAATACGTGTAGGTGAGCTATTTGGGGTTTCCTATTGTACATAATCTCATAGGGAGTTTTGTTCACCACGCTTGACCATAGCCTGTTCAGTGTGTAGTTTGAGTATGTGAGTGCCTCTGCCCAGAAGTGTTGCCCCAGCCCTGCGTCTTCTAATACGCATCTTACCATTGTTTGTAATACGCCATTCCTGCATTCCGACACTCCGTTCTGGAATGCGGAAAAAGGCGCTGAAGTAAAGTGTAATATCCCATGTTTCTTTATCCAATTGGAGAAGTCCCTTGATAGGAACTCTGACCCTCTATCTGTCATAATTTGTTTTATTTTGATGTTGTGTTGTGTTTCTACCCTTCTGTAAAATTCTTTGAACTTTTGAAACACCTCATTTTTGTGATTGATCATGTACACGAACCCGTAACGACTGAAGTCATCAACTATAGTTAGAAAAAAACTCTTTTTGTACTTAATCAAGGGTTTCATGGGGCCTACCAAGTCCATGTGGACTAACTGAAAGGTCGAATTGGTGGTGCGAGAGGCCTTTTTTGGTCTAGGTTTTGTTTTTAGTTTAGAGCATTTGCACACGGAACACACTAGGTAATTGTCACAATTCTTTACTTGCAAACCGTTTGTACATTCAGTCATTTTTTGTATAATTGGGAAACTGGCGTGGCCCAACTTCCTATGAAGCAGGTGGGTGCATTCATCGTGGATGGGTTTGCCAATGGATGGCCTCCCCTTGTTTGCTGTGTCGGGAATATTTTTGTCCTCAGTGGTGTGCTTGGCCCTGTCCCCTTTTGTCTTCCCGAGGGTACCTGTTTTGTCTTCCCTATCTTCTAGTTGTGCGTTTGCGTCTGGATAATCTTGGGGTTGTAAGTATGTGAGCCCCCCTTCGATGATGATTTTGCCTATGTCCTTATTTCCTTTTGTCATGTACGCTTTCCCTCCCTTAAAGGTTGTCTCAATGCCTAAGTCTTTGCTGAGTTTGAGAGTTGCCAGTATATTGTGGGGTATCTCAGGTATGAGCAATACCCCCTCTATTTTCCCTATCCCATCTATGTGTGTGTTCCCTTCTCCCATTACCAGTACCTTGTCCTGATTGGCTACCTTAATGTGGTATTTCTTCGGTGTGAATGATGTTAGTATGTCTCTGTTGTTGGTGGTGTGGTTGGTGGCTCCTGAATTGATGAGCCATGTGTTCCCTTTCCTTGGCTGCGTGCGTGTGGGTTGGTGGTCTCCAAGGCCATACAGTGAACCTGTTTGGCTGTCCCTGGAGCTGTCTCTATGTCCCCTCCTGTCTCTGGGATTGGGTGAGTCCCTGCGCCTGAACCTTCTGTCTGGTGAGTGCCTATCTGGGTACCCTGACTTCCGGCCTTGCCTTTCCCTGTGGTGATTGTAGTCTCTGTCCCTTTGGTTTCTGGGGCAGTCCCTCTTATAATGGTTTCTGGAGCCGCAGATGAAGCATTCTGGGGTGTTGTGATCCCTGGTTTGAAACTCTACCCTTTTTATTGGTCTACTCTCTCTGCGGCTCGTGGAGCGGTCCCTTCTTAGGCTATCCTCCACTATCAGCCTGTTGGTAAGTGTTTCTAGGGAGAGATGCTCTATGTTGAGGCTATCTAGTTGTAATATAAAGTTTTCCCAGCTAGAGTCCAGGGAATTTATGATTATGCTCTTCATGCTATCTTCTGAGATAGTCTCCCCCCTTTGTATGAGTTCTGCCCTGGTGGCATTTAGTTTAAGGATGTGTTCCCCCATGGGAGTTCCAGCCTTGTGCCTAGCTGAGTAGAACTCCCTAGATACCTTGGTGGTTGTGGCTGCACTCTTACTATAGAATAGATTAAATATTTTTTGCAATATCTCAGCCACAGTCTGGTAGCGGCCAAGGCTAGGGTATATGCTGGGTGATAGGCTAGCCATTAGCAAGTAATAGGCCCTGTGGTGCAGGCAATCTGTATCAAAGGTCCAGGGTTTTCTGGATGGATCATCAAGTAAAAATAACATATTTTCTCTTAGAAAGATAATTTGTAGCTGATGATTCCACTCTAAGAAATTAGTTCCATCTAATTTTAACTTGTGGAAGTCAGCAGGCAAAGTCATTGAGCTGTATGGTAAATTACTCACAGTCTGGAGCTGTCCATGGTGGTTTTGTAGGTGAGGGAACTCGCAATATGTTGGAGGGATGCTTGTTGCTAGTCTGTATGGATTTATTTCTATGCTCTTTGTACTTATCTCTATGTTCCTCTCTCTTCCTGCAGGTGGTGACTGGGCATGCGCGAAGCTCATTTCGCACCGGAGATCGTCGGGTGAGGAGCTCTCTGCTGTTGCTCTCAGGCCTAGGCCTAGGCCTGCCGGTGGGAGGCTGGGCTTGCTCCTGGTGGGCCTGTAGCCCTCCCTGGAGGATGGATGCCATGGCTGGGCCCCTGCATCTCGGGCGAAGAACGGGAAGAGGTGAGGAGGCGAGGCGGTCGCAGGTTGAGGACCTCTGGAGCTTGGTGGCGCGGCGGCAGCGGCGGACGTAAGTCGAGGATCCCCTGGATTTAGCGGTGCAGCGGTGGCGGCGGCAGCGGTGGCAGCGGCGGATCCTGGGTGATGCTGGGTGGTCTCCGGGAGAGTAGAGAAGCCTGGCGGGGGTCGCGTGGCTGGTAAGTAGCTGTTTTTTCTTCTTATTTCCGGGTCCGATGAAGTTGGTGCAGCGGGTGGCGAGTGCGAATCCTACGGTCGATCGGTCCTGCAGGTGGTCGGGTTCTGGTGGTCGCTTTCTGGGCGCGTTGTCTCTCGGGTCGTCGGCTGGGTTGCTGCGTGGGTTCCGGTGGTCATCCAGATGTCCCCTTGGCCTTGGGGTGCCTCGGGGCATTTCTTTGCAGGCGCGGGAGGCTTGAATGCAGAGCCGAGTGCTGCCGCTAAAGTCTCTATCGTTTTTTCCACTTCGGGCCCGGTAGGTGGGCCCTTGTAGGCCTGCGGTGTTGTCTCTGCTTGTTTTTCGGGTTCTTCCCCACTCGTGTTGGGGTCCCTGCAGGTTCGCGCCATTTCTTTCAAATCTAGGCTCCCCATTGGTTGTCGGCCATTCCAAGATGGCCACCGGGAGCATGGCGCGGAAATGAAATCTTCCAAGTCCGGAGCTTCAGCTTGGGAAAGCCTTTCCCTTGCCAGACTGGCGACTTCATTTTCTGGTTCCTGGGTGCCCATCGCTGCTCCATGGCTTTCCAGGAGACCCTGGAGTTCCGCGATGAGTTCCCCTTTGCTGGTGGGTGCTTCCAACATCTTCAGAATAGCCAATCGGAAGTTGTCTCTGCTCTGTGGCTCCTTTCTCTCTTTGCTGCAGGTTTCCTCTCTTGGTTCCTCGTCCCAGAGCAGTAAGTTCGGGTCATCTCCCTGCTCACTCTCGTTCAGGCCGATTCGCGCTGTGGTGCCTTCAAGGGCCTGCAACTCCTCCATCTGTTTCATATAGGCTCTGGTGCACATCCTGTTCTCTGCTTCGGACTGGATTCCTGATTCTGCCATTTCTGTGAGTTGTGGGTAAACCATCCTCTGCTACCAATCTGTGAAATGTTTCCAAGGATCTTACCCAATGACTCCAACACGAAATGCAATGAATCAGATCTCTTTATTAATCAGATGTTTCTATTACAGGTATACGTCTGGAAGTGGATCTGGATCATCTGGACCACATCTTATATACCTGGGAGGTGGAGCTGAGGTAAGGAGGGGTCAGAGGAGGGTCTAGGTGGGTGGATGGGTGTAGTTAACCCTTACTCAGCCAGTGGGCAATGTTAGGCATTTACATGCAACATGGAGCAATACCCAAAGGGCTACCTTGCTATTTAGAAATTCTAAATTTGCCGGACTTGAACATTTCGACTCTACAAAAAACCACCTTACTCGGAACAGCTTACATCCTCCAACGATACCTTAACAGTTCCTAGGTCCTTGGTTAGGACTCAAGCTGCTGAGCTATTAACCAGCCTCAAAGGCTGTGAATCTCACTAAAGATTAACTAATAATAATAATATCAGAATCAACTTACATTAGAAATAGCAAGACTAAAAGATTTACCTACAGTAATTACTATCTCTGATGAAATGATGCTTCTGGTAAATAACCTCAAGGAAGAGATAGAAGTTTTTAGACAAATTAATAGTTGAAAATGAAAAACTTGTACAACAAGGCATCAAACAAAAAGAAGAGAAAACAAAAATTCCTTTTCACTTGCTGAAATAAAATTTAATCATAATTACCAAGAACTCCAAGAAAATTATACTTCTCTTTTAAAAGTAAAAATTGGATTAGAAGAAAGCAAGGGCAAGAATAAAACTAAACTCCAGGCTAGCCTCGGAATGCTGTGCTTGTATTTTTTTTGCCTGCTTTCCTATAAACAATAAACTAATTTAGCAAGAAAAAAAAATGGAAGCTCTGCCTTCCAACAATCCTTAAAGGGAAAGGCTTCTTTTTTCCTTCCAACAAGTCATTATAAAGACCCACAATCCTACCTGGCAGAACTTGGAACAGTTGATGACCACTCTTCTTAATGGTGAAGAGAGAGAGATATTAAGTAGTGCCATTGGTAAGATTTTAAAACCCACAGACGAGGGAAACCTCCAGGCTATAATAGACCAACAGTTTCCAAGAAGGAACCCTCCCTTTCTTCTCTTGGAGCATTGCTGGACATTCTGTTTGAGTGAAAATGCATCTCTTCTCTGCACACAACTTATAAAAAAGACTTTGTTTGCATCTAATTGAGACCTTTGCTTAGCCACAAAAGTGACAAGGCTTGCTTTCCTTCTCTTTGCATCCCATTAATTCCATTGGATTTAATTGAGTGAAAGTATTCTGCTCAGCAGTAGAGGGAAAGAAAGAGGAAAGACAGTTCTTGTGTTTGCTAAGAAGATTGCCCTGCCATAAAGGGGCCCAGGGCAGCATGTCTGAATCATCTTTGCAAGGTTTGTGCGTATGTTGTTTTAGACAAGTTGCTTCTCAGCCTAGTGAGCTCAATCTGCATTTGAAGAAAAACTGCAAAGGCATTCTGTAAAGAAAGGAAGCCATAGGCCTGGCTGCAGTAGATGAGAGGCCTGAAGACTGAAGGGGACCAGGGTTCAGTCAAGCCCCCCCCCCCCCCAATCCTTGGTCTGAATGAAAATAGGGGGAATAATGTAGCCTTCTTAGTAGACACAGGGGCATCTAAATCTGTAATTACAAAGCTGCTGGCTCCCTTTTCTAATGATGTAATAAATATCCAAGGGGTTAATGGCTTCATAAATGTCGCCCCATGCTGAAAACCCTGAAATGTTCCTTAGATGGAAGAAATATAGATATGCCTGTGTGTCCAGTTTCCCTCCTGGTCGTGGTGGCGAGAAATATGGCTCAAGAGGGTCAAATCCCCATACCTGGCAGGAGTTTGAAGTACCAAAGTTGAAGATAACCCACCAGGATATGCTGCACCCCATGCTGAAATCTCTAGCAGTGCCTGTTCGTCTTAAGCAGAAAAGCTATCCACGCCACATTACAAAGGCAATACATAGAGACAGTCAGAAACTGTTTGCTTTTGAATGGGAAGACCCAGTAACAGGTCGGAAAAGGCAGTATGCTTGGACCAGGCTTCCCCAAGGATTTAAAAATTCACCTACCTGTTTGGCGAAGCCTTAGCCTCAGATCTAGAAGTTTTCCAGCCTTACGAAGATGGAGATGTACTATTCCAATATGTAGATGATGTATTAGTAACTGGGCAAACGAAGGAAACGTGTTGGGACCATACCAACCAACTGCTTCATCTGTTAATGAACAAGGGATATCGCGTCTCAAGGCAGAAATCCCAGTTGGTGAAGCTCCAGGTTAAATACCTAGGTTACATTGTAAGCAAAGGGCAGAGATCAATCGGACATGAACGGAAAGAAGCAGTTTGTTGAATTGCAGAACCAACCAATAGAAAAGAGTTATGGGGATTCTTGGGAGCAGCAAGCTATTGTAGAATATGGATTCCAAACTTTGCTCTGCTGGCTAAACCACTTTATGAAGTTATAAAGGGGGGAGAAAAAGCACCCTTTGTCTGGGATCTGGAGCAAAAATGGGCATTTGAAACCTTAAAATCAAAACTATTACAGGCCCCTGTCATGGGACTCCCTAAATTAGAGAAGCCTTTTATACAAAGAACAATACTGCCCTCGGAGTCCTAACACAACAAAGAGGAAGTTGGCAACAGCCGATCGCTTATCTATCAAAGCAGCTTGACGGTGTAGCAAAGGGCTGGCCGCATTGCTTAAAAATATTAGCCGCTACTGCTCTTTTAATAGAGGAAGCTAATAAATTAACTTTTAGGCAGCCAAGTACCATTTACACCAGCCATGCGATTCAAGGAGTTTTAGAGACAAAGGGCCATTTATGGCTGACAAACCCCAGAAATTACAAGGAGCCTGGATAGCTCAGCAGACTAATGCATTGTAATTAACATCCAGCTGTCTGCAATTACTGTAAATTCGAATCTCACCAGGCTCAAGGTTGACTCAGCCTTCCATCCTTTCTAAGGTAGGTGAAATGAGGACCCAGTTTGTGGGGGCAATAAGCTGACTTTGTATAAATATACAAAAGTATGAAGGTTATTGCTTAACGCATTGTAAGCCGCCCTGAGTCTCCGGAGAAGGGCGGCATATAAATCAAATTAAAAAATAAAAAAAAAATAAAAAAAATAAATCAAGCTCTCCTCACTCAGAAACCACGAGTGATCCTGGAACAAACAAATGCTTTAACCCAGCTAATCTTTTGCAAGCATCAGGTCCTGAAATTGAAACAACGTATGCAGGTCAACACAGCAACCAGAGTGGAGCAGACCTTCCCAAGCCTGAATGACCAGTCTGACCAGGACTATAAGAGAAAAGGTGAAAAAGGTGTGCCTTGAAAATCACCTTAAGTGAGTAAATGCATTACCACTATTACTTTGATCTGTGTGATATTCTCCACATTCACCGCCCCGAGTCCTTCGGGAGAGGGGGCGGTATAAAAATTTAATAAATAAATAAATAAATAAATAAATAAAGGAATTAGATTATTTCCTTTTGAAATACTTGAAAATCATATAGGAGACCTAAGCCAGATAGGAACTAAGTGGGTGAATCAGATGGTGGGAGAATTAAATAAGCAAATACAAGAAATCCAACAATATTGTGTGTCCCTTAGTCCACCATTTTTGACCACCTCTAGTTATAATATTCAAATAGTAGTAAAAAATAAATGGGAAAACATGATTGTAAAAATGAAATGAATAATAATTGGAGTATTTGTCTTTGTATTTTGAAATCTAGACAATGATAAGTTTTTCTTTTTAATCTTTTTCTAGAAATATGAATAAGTATAAACTGTGACAATTGAAATACTTTAATGGTATATGGTGGTGAAGGCAAAAAAGGATAGAGTTGTAGCTTGGATAACAGCTAGAACATTTCTAAATTTAATTAGGGAAATTGTAACGATAAAAATATTTTTAAAGTTTATATTGTGATGAAAGTAAAAAGATGATTAAATTGTGATTTGGAGGATTGTATGGGTAAAACACTGGAAAGGAAAAAGTTTAATGCCTAGGTGGAAGGGCCCGTATACTGTGGCCACTTGCAGTAAAAAGTGTGTTGAAATCCAAGTCTTGGATTCACTGGACTCGAGTTAAGTCCGCAGTTTAGGAATATTGGGAGGCAGACCAGGCCCAGGCCCGACCCCTAGTAGTACGCTTGAAGAAGCGCCCCCTATAACTGTCTTACCAGCAACGGGCAGGCAACATACAGGGCAGAAGAGGCCTTACTGGTGTCACACCGGAAGCTGACCCTCCACTTACGGCTGAAGATTTGGAATGGGAAGTCAAACATATATAGTCATAGCTGTACTATCTCTTATTTTAATAAGCGTGCTTGCTGTTATTATGATTAGTTGTGATTTGCTGTATATAGTATGCTGGAATCACCTCTTCCCCAGAAAGACAGGTGCTGAACCTAAAATCATTGACTGTAACAGAGAGCAGTACGAAACTCCTGTAGATATTTATGATAAAGAAGTGAGGAAGTGGGCTCTCTGTGGGGCTGCTCTAGCTTTAGGACTGTGAATATTGTATTTAACAAATAAGGGGTGGTTCTGTGAGATACCTAAGACTAATATTGCCTTTTCCCAAGTCACATATAACCCTAACCTTCTTCCTGATGTGGTGATTTTGTAGATTAAGGGAATTGTGATTGGATAGGTTCTGTGTAGAGGACAATTATGAGTTTTCTGTGGCTTTGGCTATTATTGGCAAAGGGCCTAATGAGTAATAACACCCTGAATAGTAGTTCCCAATGTTGTGAGAATGCCCGAGTGACCCCCCCTTGCTCTTATCTGGGGAAGTTGAAAAACTCCAAAGTACAAGGCAAGAACGGGTCACAAGGTGTGAACTCTTTGGAACAGGTCCACTCCCGCCAACGACATATCATCAATAGGTGGGGTCGGTACCCTGAACCTAAGCCAACCCCAAGACCTAAAAGACAAGCGTTTGACAATCCCAGAACAGAGTGGGGTAGAACAAAGGGAGAATGGGCCCCTGTAACAATTGAGAAAAGGGAACTACATGTTAAGAATACTGGAATTGAGTTAAAGCCTAGTTAATCAGTCTGACCCTACCCTAAGCCAAAAATGCTGGTTCTGTTTGTCTGCTGGTCCTTCATTTTATAATGATGTTCCAGTAGAGCCAGATCTTTGGGTCAGGGCCACAATAGTTCCTGAGAAAGATATTAAATGGAGAACCAAAGTAGCAGTAGCCAAATTGCAAGGAGACTTTTATAACGCCTTCAAAAGGCTGAGGACGAACCGTCTCCCTATTGTTAGCCCTATAGCCGTTGGTGTGGAAATCCTAGGGTCACCCTCCTTGTGTGTAAAGTGACATCAGGAACCAGGTATACCTGTAGAATCCCTGAAGGGAGAACAATGTCCATCACTTACAGATGTAAAACTAACTAGTGGCATTTCTCCTTATGCCCACTATTTATTTCAACAGAAGGTCACTTCTCAATACCACCACATGTCTCCATTAGATCCAACACAGGTTTATGTGTCCTACTTCCCTTTGGAAATGCAAGCTCCCGTTATCTTTTTGAAGGCATAATTCTCAGAGAAAAGCAAAAGGACCCTACACTAGAAGTTCCATTGCAGCCTCTGACAGGCATGCTAGTGGCAGGAACTTTAGGGGTCTGGACTAATGAGAAAAACCAACGAGCCCATGCATTTTCCATGAATATAGGTGTGTGTGTGTGTAGGGAAAAATGGAGTTTTCTTCTTATGTGGGAAAAATGTGTATTTGTGTTTACCTACAAACTGGACTGGAACATGTACATCTTCCCCAAAATAGGTGTTGTCAGTGAAGAGCACACTATCCCTGTTCCCCTCAAGGGGCATGTTCAAAAAGGGTGCCACTCTTGGTCCCACTATTAGTAATCCTGGGGATAGGGACTGCTGTTGGAACAGGTGTAGGTGGAATGGCACACTCCATAACACAGTTCAAGCAATTGTCAGAGGAGTTCCAAGAAAGCCTGAACCAAATTGCTGAAACCTTGGTTAAAGTCCATGAATAAGTCAGGACAGGTGTGGTCAGGGAGATTGCCAAGGATTTCGTCACCGCTACCGGCTCAGCGGAACTGGCCCGAACCGGGAGGAACCCACCACTGCTTCTTGGGCTAATAAGTAATCTAAGGCTAACTGATTCTTCATGATATAGGTTCGAGACTTTACACTTTCCTTGGCTAAATGTGCTGTAGGAAGTTAGCACCCACCCCTTTCCTAGAAGAATGAAATATTTTAGGAAATATTAAAAAGGCAGAATATTATGTTTGTTTGTTTGTTTGTTTGTTTGTTTGTTTGTTTGTTTGTTTGTTTGTTTATTTATTTATTTATTTATTTATTTATTTATTTATTTATTTAATTTATATACCGCCCTACTCCCGAAGGACTCAGGGCGGTGAACAGCCAAACAGTAAAAATACATAAATACAAAATTTAAAAACAAAGTAAAATCGAATTAAACAAATTTGGCCCAAACATATTAAAACCCCAATCATTTAAAAAACCAATTAAAATTTGCGTAATTAAAAAGAGGGAAAAGATTAGGCCAGGCCCGCCTGGTGGAATAAAAAGGTCTTAAGAGCGCGGTGGAAGGTGTGCAGATCCGGGATCCTCCGTATCTCCGGGGGAAGCTCGTTCCAGATAGTAGGTGCCCCCACAGAGAAGGCTCTCCCCCTAGGGGCCGCCAGTCGACATTGTTTGGCTGACAGCACCCGGAGGAGCCCCTCTCTATGAGAGCGTACCGGCCGGTGGGAGGCTATTGGTGGCAGCAGGCAGTCCCGTAAATAACCAGGTCCTAAGCCATGGAGCGCTCTAAAGGTGGTAACCAAAACCTTGAAGCGCACCCGGAAGACCACCGGGAGCCAGTGCAGCTCGCGCAGGAGAGGTGTTACATGGGAACGCCATGTTGCTCCCATTACCACTCGCGCGGCCGCACTCTGCGCCAGCTGGAGCCTCCGGGTGCTCCTCAAGGGGAGCCCCATGTAGAGAGCATTACAATAGTCAAGGCGGGAGGTGATGAGGGCATGAGTGACCGTGCGTAGGGAGTCCCGATCCAGAAAGGGACGCAACTGGCAAATGTTTCCCTGGATGAGAGGTGGAGAGGCATGTTTTAAAAGACAAAGCAGCTCCCACCTTCCTGCCCCCCACCCTTTGTTAATGGGCCAGAGGCAGAAACTCAGTTCCCTCCTATCTTTGTAAATGGACCATCATCTGCAACACAATAGACCCATCTAGCAACAGAAACTCACCACATGGCACCTGGGAAGATTACATCAGCCAGCAAGGCTAGCTAAGACCCCCACCCCCTGGGAGTCTGACAACCAATCAGGATACTCTTTCGGGGGCCCAGGAAGTTCAAAGCCAGAGAGAGCATAAAACCCGGGGACTCGCTGTATCTCACCCCTTTTCTGTTCAGGAACTCAAACCATGTGATCCTGTCTACCATTAAACCATCTTTCCAAGCAGCCTCCATGTTTCCAGTGTCTTTTCCCCACTTGGAGCTGAACCCAGAAGGATATTTCTTCCAACAATTTGGCACCCCCACAGATGGGACTCCAAGCTAACCTAACTAATGGACCTGGCCCAGGTAAGCCTCCCTTGCTAGCAGCAGACCCATTGAGTCTGTGGGTAAGTTTTCCTGGACCTTGGCCATTTGGAACTAGGTTTTAAAGGGGTTTTGAGTTTGAGCTCAAAGGCTGCTTGGAAAGAAGGTGAGTACCTCTAAATTTTAATTTTAAAGCATGGAAAAGCATGGGAAATGTATGTATGCCTGCATGTGTGTGAGTGAAGGCCCTTCTCCCAATCACAGCTAGATCTTGCTTCCTCTGTGCATTTCCTAACCGCAGAAAGACCAACAGTCTGGAGAGCATGGGGATTTTGCCAGAGCACAGGACCTTTTGTTAGGGAAGGAGGAAGTGTGTGTGTGGGATTCCACCCGGAAAACAGTCTGATTTCACCTCTTTGAGCGACCTCTAGCCGCACCTCTGCCTACCGCTAACTCCACCGAGCCGTGACTGGTAGGATAGAGAAAGCAAGGGTGTGTGTGTGTCACCGAACCTGGAACTTTGTGTTTAAAGGGAACGGAAGCCAAGCGAATGTCAAATGAAAGTGAAACGGGTAATAAAAGGAAAAAAGGGAATCCCGGTGTGTCTAAAAGTACGAAAGCCCAGGCGCGGAGATAGTGTGAGGAGGTGCCAGTACTTACTGCTGGGGGCAGCAGGTCCTTCCGGATCCCCTTTTTGGATCCGAAAACCTACGGCGAGTTCCCTAAGGAAGGGGCCCATACTTCGTAAGGGAATTGAAGTCCTTCCCAAAGCCTTTTATCTGAAAACTGACAGCGGGCCACCCGGCTAAGTCAAAGTGATCCTTCTACCAAAAGGGTCATGGGTAGCAGTAGTTCGCGGGTGGCAGGAACCCCCTTGGGAGAATTGCTCGAGGCCTGGGACGCCAGGCGGATGCCCATTTTGAGTGGCATGAATAAGAAAAGAGCGGGAAAATTGTGTCAAAAATGGGCTTTGCTTAGAAATGAAACCGGGGAGACAGATTTGGTTAAATAAAGGTACTTAAAAGAAAAGGGAAATGTATAAATAGGAATGTTGGGGGTTTTGTTTGTTTGTCTCTCTGTTTTCTATGCAACCAAGTGGTATTTTTGTTAAGATTTGTGCCTTCCCTAATTTAACTGAGATTTATGGTGGGAATGATCAGTGTGTGTGTGTAAATCTCAGAGTTCTGTTTTCCTCTTTGTCCTCCTTGTTTTTATGTGTGTATGTCTAAGTCTTTGTGCACCCTCGAGGTAATTGTAACTGTAAAATGTATTTGATCCCTAGAGACAAGAATTTGAAATTCTTAGAGAAAAAAAAAAGGTTGAAGCAATGAAAAATGGGAGAGAGAGAGAAAAAAAGAAAGAGCCTTTGCTCTGTATTTGTCTGGCCAACAAGAACAGAGTAAAGATAACTTTTCATTTTATTTCTATTTTTTTCTCCTTCCCTCTCTGTAACTTAAAGTAACAACTCAAGTTTATGAGGAAACGTTTTAAATTCATTTACAAGAAAAAAAAATCAGTCTTGCATTTACTGTATGTGTTTAAATGGGTTTACCTGTTCATCTCTTTCCTGAAGCATGTGAATCCAGTTTTTTCTTATCTGTTGTGTCTCCATTTTGTTGAAACTGCATTATCTGTTTAGTAACTGCAATACTGTTGCTTTGTTTCTTTTCAAACTCTGCCTGCAAGCTATCTACACCCCCCCCCCCCATCTCTAATCCTGTTACACTTTTTTCCCACTTGGAGCTGAACCCAGAAGGATATTTCTTCCAACAGTGCCATAATACTTTTAGAAGAATTATCCTTCTGGGTTCAGCTGAAAGTGGGGAAAAAGACACTGGAAACATGGAGACTGCTTGGACAGATGGTTTAATGGTGGAAAAGATCATATGGTTTGAGTTCCTGAGCAGAAAAAGGGCAGAGATGCTGAGCGTGCCTTGGTTTTATGCCCTCTCTGGCTTTGAACTTCCTGGGGCCCAGGAAGAGTATCCTGATTGGTTGCTGCCAGAGGTCATAGCTAGCCTTTTAGGTTGTCTGTGTGCCAAGTTTGGTTGAAACTTGGTGGGTGGTGCAATAAAGGGCAATTAAATGGCTCTGCCTGAAGGAGGTAGATCTTTGTTATGTAGAATAGACTGGCTCAGGCCTTAATGGCCCATTAACAAAGGTGCGGGGCTGAGTTTCTGCTTCTCTGAGTTTCTACTTCTCTTTTAGGGAAAATATTCTGCCTTTTTAGTATATCCTAAAACAGTGGTCACCAACTGGTGGTCCGTGGAGATATTTTCGTATTTTTGCAGGTGGTGCAATACAGAAAAAGGAGCGCAGCCCTCACCATCCAGAATGAATGGTGCTATTGTGGTGGTGAGGGAGTGGGCAGCACAAGTGGGAAGAAGCGGCGTTTGCATTGGCTGGAAGCTGCGGGAGCGAAGCACTACTTTCATTTGCATGGCAACAACATTCCGCCTCTGTATATTTGCACCAGCCAGTGGCGCAAGGCAGCCCTCGTCTCCTGCCACTTGGGACTCGGAGCGGTAAATGGCGTCTGGTCCGGGGAGCAGCCGGGTTTTGCTCTCCATTGCGAATGCCAGATCGGCCCCCTGCAAGCTCTCGTCTCTCGAGGAGCGCTCCCTGAAGTGGTGCAGGAAACTTTGGTTGGGCTCCTTGAGAGACGAGAGCTTGCAGGGGGCCGATCTGGCATCCACAATGGAGAGCAAAATCTGGCTGCTCCCCGAACCAGACACTGTTTACTGCTCCGAGTCCCAAGTGGCAGGAAACGAGGGCTGCCTTGCGCCGCAAATATACCAAGGTGGAATCCTGATGCTGCATTTACAGCAGATAGAAGAAGCTGGATTTTGCTCTCCATTGCAGACACCAGATCGGCCCCCTGCAAGCTCTCGTCTCTCGAGGAGCCTGACCAAAGTTTCCAGTGCTGCTTCAGGGAGCGCTCTTCGAGAGACGAGAGCTTGCAGGGGGCCGATCTGGCATCCGTAATGGAGAGCAAAATCTGGCTGCTCCCCGGACCAGTCACCATTTACCACTCCGAGTCCCAAGCGGCAGGAGATGACAACTGCCTTGCGCCACTGGCTGGTGCAAATATACCAAGGCGAATGCTCATGCCACACAAGTTCAAGTAGTGCTTCACTCCCACACTTCTTCCGGCCCTTGTTGGTGCTCTGCACACCTTGGTCTCTCAGGGAGATGCTTGACTTCCTCTCAGCCCCAAGACATTGGCTGGCCCATGAGATGAGAGAGAGAGAATCAGAATGAGACAGAGAGAGAAAGAGACAAAGAATGAAAGAGAGAGAAAGACAGAATGAGAGAGAGAATGAGAGGGAGAATGAGAGAGAGAGACAGAATCAGAGAGAGAGTGAGTGAGTGAGAGAGAGACAGAGAAAGAGACAGAAAATGAAAGAGAGAATCAGAGAATGAGAGAGAGTCAAAATGAAAGAGAATCAGAGAGAGAGAGAGAATCAGAATGAGAGAATCAGAATGACAGAAAGAGAGTGGGGGAGAGAGAGAAAGAGGGGGGAGAGAGAGAGAAAGGGGGAGAAAGAAAGAGAAAGCGGGGAGAGAGAGAGAAAGGGGGGGAGAGAGAAAGAGAATGAGAGAGAGAGTGGGGGGAGAGAGAGAAAGAGGGGGAGAGAGGAAGGGGGAGAAAGAGAATGAGAGAAAGTGGGAGAGAGAGAAAGAGAATGAGAAAGAGGGGGAAGAAGGAAGAGAGAGAGAAAGGGGGAGAGAGAGAAAGAGAATGAGAGAGAGAGTGGGGGAGAGAGAGAAAGAGGGGGAGAGAGAAAGAGAGAATGAGAGAGAGAGAGTGGGGGGGAGAGAGAGAAAGAGGTGGTGAGAGAAAGAGAATGAGAAAGAGGGGGCGAGAGAGAAAGAGAGAATGAGAGAGAGAGAGTGGGGGAAAGAGAGAGAAAGATGGGGAGAGAGAAAGAGAGAGAAAGTGGGAGAGAGAAAGAGAGAGGGGGAATGAGAGAGAAAGAGAATGAGAGAAAGAGTGGGAGAGAGAGAGAAAGGGAGAGAGAGAAAGAGAGAGAGGGGGGGAGAGAGAGGGGGGAGAGTGCCTGAAGGACACCATCCTGTCACTGGGAGGCCAGGTGCTTCAGCAAGCGGCGCACTGGATTCGTATTAGTGGTCCGTGAAATTTAAAATTATGAACCTGGTGGTCCCTGAGGTCCAAAAGGTTGGGGACCCCTGTCCTAAAATATTTCATTTTTCTAGGAGAGGGGTGAGTGCTAACTTCCTACAATCCCTCCTTTTTTTTTTCCAAAACGTGAGTTTTGAAACAAGTTCTTGGCAAAAGATTAAAATTGATCAGATCAGGGAGACTTGATGGGTGCTTTTAATTGTTCTGATTCAAAGGGGAAGGCATTGATAGAGGCAACAGAAAAGGATTCCTTCTGTGGCTCCCAAAAGGAGAGCTTTCAACCATGAAGGTCTAGCAGCCAGGGCAAAAATTCTGAAAAAAAATTTACAGTATCTAATTTCTATACCAATTAATTTCAGATGTCAGATATCACTTTCTGTGAGCTTCCAGTCAGGTTTCAAGCAAGCACATGTCCCAAAATTTTTCACAGCCATGGTTTTCCTTTAAATTACAGGCTACCCATTTCCAAGGGTTGGTTACTGAACCTGCCGTAGCTCTTACTTTAGTGCATCCAGGATTTTTTTTCCAGTCCAAATTGAGGTTAGACAGTGTGCAATCCATGATTTTTTCCCCCTTCTTCTTCCACTACTACTACTTCTTCTTCTTCTTCTTCTTCTTCTTCTTCTCCTCCTCCTCCTCCTCCTCCTCCTCCTCCTCCTCCTCCTCCTCCTCCTCCTCCTCCTCCTCCTCCTCCTCCTCTTCTTCTTCTTCTTCTTCTTCTTCTTCTTCTTCTCCTCCTCCTCCTCCTCCTCCTCCTCCTCCTCCTCCTCCTCCTCCTCCTCCTCCTCTTCTTCTTCTTCTTCTTCTTCTTCTTCTTCTTCTTCTTCTTCTTCTTCTTCTTCTTCTTCTTCCTATTTTTTTTAAATTACACACAATGAGCCCTGGGACTTCTACTCATGAGACCACCAGCACAACATATCTTGCTTTACTGGGCAACTGGGCAGCATCATTTGTGAGTCACAGTCAGGGCTTGGGTTTTGGATATCACTTTTTCTGCTATCTCTTCAAGTGAGGGAATTGCCTCAGGGGGATGCCCCTCCCCCATGGAATTAGCAGGGAGATATGACTCCTTGAGCTTTTAGTGCCACAGAGCAAAAATCAACCTAGGAGAAGCTTTGTGTGGAGGTAAGTGAAGGGAATAGTTTCAGTCTAATTCTGAATGGTGTGTCTCTCTGTGTGTGCATGTGCATGCAGCTACTTCTAAAATACTAAAATACAAGCAATACAGACATTTTTGACAAATTTTCCTCCCACCAGACAGAAATCTAAAGTTTACATAACTTGCTGTGGCAACCACTCCCAAATACAATTCTTACAATAAACTGATTACAATATAAAGGAGACAAGAAAGGAAACCTTACAACTAATGTCCACCCTCCCCCATAGCCTTTCCAGCTGTCTTCTGGGGATTGAAAAGAGTCTTTTGGTCTTTACTTGTCCAGCTCAGGGTCTTTTCTTTCATGTCTTCTGGGTAGCATGTTTGTTGGTAAGGCTGGTCAGTCAGGCTTGGGAAGGTCTGCTCCACTCTGGTTGCTGTGATGACTTTCAGTGGAGGCTGGATTCAAACCCAATTCCTGGCTCAAACAGATAGAAGGTCTCCTCTGGAGGCAGTATCTGGATCCATGTGCTCTGCTTACACAGGTTGCAGAGTCATTTGTGCAGGGCTGAAAGACCTGAGAACAGGGTCCCCTCCCCCCTTTTGTGGGTAATCTTCCCAGGAAAGGCATTGTAACAGGATTAGAGATGGGGGAGTGGGGGTAGATATCTTGCAGGCAGAGTTTGAAAAGAAACAACAACACATCAGTATTGCAGTTACTAAACAGATAATGCAGTTTCAACAAAATGGAGACACAACAGATGAGAAAGAAAAATTGGATTCACATACTTTGGGAAACAGATGAACAGGTAAAACCATTTAAACACATACAATGAGTGCAAGATTGAATTTTTTTTTCTTGTAAATGAACTTAAAACGTTTCCTCATAAACTTGGGTTCTTACTTTAGATACAGAGAGGGAAGGAGAAAAAAATAGAAATAAAATGAAAAGTTATCTTTACTCTGTTCTTGTTGGCCAGACAAACACAGGGCAAAGGTTCTTTCTTTTTTCTCTCTCTCCCCCATTTCATTGCTTCAACCCCTTTTTTTTCTCTAACAATTTAAAATTCTTTTTTTTAAATTTTTTAAAATTATTTTTTAAAACATAAACGTAAAATACATCTTTTAAGAACGGAGCATTGATCCGGTCATGAATAGGTACAATCGCTTACCCCTCTTTGTTAAGCTCTTTCCCAAATCTCCACCATTACATCTTTTAAAATAAAAACCAAAACAATTCCCCCCCCACACAATTGTAATACTGTATCTTAATCTAAACATTTACCATTTTATTGTATCACCACCAGTCTTAATTTCCAAATAACACAACTCAATATTTAACTACAATTATTTACCCTAAATTCTATCTAAATGCCCATCCTATGACCCATTACATTAAATCTTTAAATCCTAATCACTTTTAACTTACACCTATATTTCTTAAGCTTATCACACTTTGCACTCTTCATTATACATGGAATCATTTCATTATTACAATCTTATCATCTTCATTTTGTTATTCATATCAACATAGTCACCTTTATATTTGATGCTAATCCCAACATAATCATTTTATTATTACTATCAATTCCAACTTAAATCATATTTATTTTAACTATTCGTCTCTTAATCATTTTCTTTTGGCTGTTTTCCAGCATATTCAGTTATTATTTGGCTGTTTTCCAGCATATTCAGTTGTTATTTGGCTGTTTCCCAGCATATTCATACTATTTTGGCTGTTTCCCAGCATATTCATCTTTATTTTACTGTGATACCCAGTATACACATCTCCATCTATTGTTTTGGCTGTTTCCCAGCATATTCATCTATTATTTGGCTGTTTCCAGCATATTCATTAAGCATATTCTTAATTTTACTGTTTATCTCTGTGTAATCCCCTGTTTTATTTTACCTTCCATCTATACGTTAATTCTGTATATTTAATCTTATTATCATTCTCAGCTTTGTTTACAATTTAACATTGAGGCTTAATTCTTACATCAGACATATCCACATATAAATCAATAAAATTTCTTGGATTCTTCTCATATTCATATACATTCTTATTCATCTATAAGAAACTCCTTTTTATCAATACTATCCATCTTTACTTCATTTTTCTATTTTAATCACATTATTTTATTTTCCATCCTTATATATCTATAAACACCTCCTTTTATAATTAATATTCATCTAAACAATACAGTTCATTTTTAATCAAACTATTTTTATACTTTTCTTTTCAACCGTATATATTTTATTTCTTCATTTCCTTGTCTATCAATTTATAATCCATTTCAAATTCAATGTTCCCAAAATGAATTCTTCATGTATCATAGTTCTTTTTGTTACTTCTATTCCCTGCAAAGTACATCGACTTTCCTTCTTTTGTTCCTGCACCATTTGACTTCTTTTGTTCCTGCACCAATTAGTATCAATTATAAAAGTTCTGTTGTATTTCCTCTTTCTTTCCACTGAAGAAGCCATCTGTAGACAAAGAAAAAACCTCCACCACCAAACTCTCATGGCTATTATCAGTAATTTCACAGTGCTCCACAACAAACAGCAAGTTACAGTGTTTCTTTTTAAAGCGGAAGGTGTTTCTCTGCAATCCACACTTTCCCTTACTCACGCCAGTCTCCATTTTGTTGCGATTATATAACAGTCCAATTTAACTCTCTTCTTCTTTTGAGTTTTAAAAATATTAAATCCCTACCTTTTTTCTTTTTTCTTTTTTCCAAGTCCAATTCTAATTTAAAAATTCTTTCCAGGCTTTTCAACATGCCTCAATGTTTAATTGTTCCAATCGAATCAATACCAAAGTAAATTTCCTTGCAGGTCTTTTCCTCCTAAAGTCACTTTGCAAAATTTTCTATGCCCCTCAAATCCACAGCCGCTGTTTTAAGGCTAGGGGTCTTACAAATAACGATCATTGCTCTAGCGTTGTTTCAAGCCTAAGTTGGTGTCATTCACCCGGCTTCAAAGAGCTTTGTTCTTTTTCACTTTCCTCCTGCACATCTCTTAATTCGGTTTGTCCCAGCTTCGTGGCAGCTGCCATGGCTGCCGCCCCCCACCGCCGACTCACAGAGAGTTCCCTCCGACCTCCGAGGAACTTGCCTGTTCCTCTTGGTCGTCCGAGGTGCCTCTCTTCCTACCCCGTCCCTGCAGGATGGTTCTGGTCTGAAGACCCATCGTCAGCGGTTCAGCAGTCGGGTTTTTCGCGGGACTCCACAGAGCCCGCTATTTTCCCGGCTGTCTCGCCGCGACATCAAACCGGAAGTCCCCTAACAATTTAAAATTCTTGTCTCTAGGGATCAGATACATTTTACAGTTACAATTACCTCAAGGGCGCACAAAGATTTAGACATACACACATAAAAACAAGGACAAAGAGTTGAAAACAGAACTCTGAGATTTACACACACACTGATCATTCCCGCCATAAATCTCAGTTAAATTAGGGAAGGCACAAATCTTAACAAACATACCACATGGTTGCATACAAGAAAGAGAAAGAGACAAACTGTGAGGGGTGGCAATTAATCCCGTTCCCCTTTGGGGTAATTGCACTTAATTAGAGACGGACCGTGGCTTTTCCTTGAAGTATACTTTAAGAAAATAAACCCGAGATACATTCTAATAAAACACATAATTTATTATAAAGAAGTAAAAAACAATCTTACTAGCTATTAATTACATCTTGGCAGCGTTTCTGCCTTACCTCTTGGCAGGCGAACAAAGAAAGTTAGAAGAAAAAAAAAAGAATGTGGACATGCGCAGTAGCTTAGAGATAAGGTGCTCAGCATCTACCGTAAGTCTTAGAATGGGAGCCCAGCTGACAAATACAAGAACGCAGTGACACAAACAAACAAACCAAACAAACAAAACCCCCAACATTCCTAATTATACATTTCCCTTTTCTTTTAAGTACCTTTATTTAGCCAAATTTGTCTCCCGGTGTTATCTCTTAGCAGAGCCCATTTTTTACACAATTTTCTCATTTTTTTTCCCTCATGCCAGCTAAGACTGGCACCTGCCTGGCATCCCAGGCCTCAAGCAATGCTTCCAGGGGGCTACCTGCCACCCGTGAGCTACCACTTCCCATGACCCTTGAAATGTAAGGTTCACTTTGACTTAGCTGGGTGGGTCGTCGTCAGTTTTCAGAAAGAAAAAGAGTCTGGGAAGGACTTTGATTCCCTCACGAAGTATGGGCCCCTTCCTACCGAGGGAATTCGCCTGGATTTTCAGATCAAAAAGGTGGTACTGGCACCTTTCTTACTCTATACGCATACAACGGGGCTATGCTTTCTTGAAAAACACCGGAGATTCCCTTTTTCCTTTTTATCACCCTTTTTCACTTTCACTTGGCGTTCGCTTGGCTTTCGTTCCCTTTAAACACAAAGTCCCATGTTTGGTGACCCCCCCTTGCTGTCTCTATCCTACCAGTCACGGCTCGGTGGAGCTAGCGATAGGCAGAGGTGCGGCTAGAGGTTGCTCAAAGAGGTGGAATCAGACTGTTGTCCAGATAGAAAGCCCCCCCCCCCCCCACACACACTTCCTCCTTCCCTAACAGAAGGTCCTGTACTCTGGCAAAACCCGCATGCCCTCCAGACTGTTAGTCTTTCTGCAGTTAGGAAATGCACAAAATTTAGAAGTACTCACCTTCTTTCCAAGCAGCCTTTGAGCTCAACAATCAAAACCCCTTTAAAACCTAGTTCCAAATGGCCAAGGTCCAGGAAAACTTACCCACAGACTCAATGGGTCTGCTGCTAGCAAGGGAGGCTTACCTGGGCCAGGTCCATTGGTTAGGTTAGCTTGGAGTCCCATCTGGGGTGCCAAATTGTTAGAAGAATTATCCTTCTGGGTTCAGCTCCAAGTGGGGAAAAAGACACTGGAAACATGGAGACTGCTTGGACAGATGGTTTAATGGTGGACAGGATCACATGGTTTGAGTTCCTGAGCAGAAAAAGGGCAGAGATGCTGAGCGTGCCTTGGTTTTATGCCCTCTCTGGCTTTGAACTTCCTGGGGCCCAGGAAGAGTATCCTGATTGGTTGCTGCCAGAGGTCATAGCTAGCCTTTTAGGTTGTCTGTGTGCCAAGTTTGGTTGAAACTTGGTGGGTGGTGCAATAAAGGGCAATTAAATGGCTCTGCCTGAAGGAGGTAGATCTTTGTTATGTAGAATAGACTGGCTCAGGCCTTAATGGCCCATTAACAAAGGTGGGGGGCTGAGTTTCTGCTTCTCTGAGTTTCTACTTCTCTTTTAGGGAAAATATTCTGCCTTTTTAGTATATCCTAAAATATTTCATTTTTCTAGGAGATGGGCGAGTCCTAACTTCCTACAGTACTTACAGTATCACTGGTAATTACTTCGAGCACTGCTTGCAGCCGAATTACCCTGTTTAAAATATAAATGGGCTCTCTGGCACCTAAGGTGCCATCTTCCGCCCATGTAGCAGATCCATAATCGTTGATGATCTTCTCTGGATTCCAATCATCATCCTTCCAACTTCCGATTTTTATATCACTTGGTTGTATGGCTCTTTTTGCTCAGACTTTATCTGATAAATCATCATATACAGTTAGTCCCAGCAATTGTTTCTGTTCAATGGGGAGGAGGAAAAAACTTGGCTTTATTATTTCTAAGATGCAAGATCCGTACCACCCCTTGGGTAGATACCCATAGGCATATTTTCCACATATCTAATACATACCTTCCGGGGCTATCCAGTCCAGGGTGTCATTTTCAGGATCCTGAGCCATCTCAGTTATTTCACTTAATATCTCCTTCTTTGATATTCCACTTCCTTCCCACCAACTGTTGTTCCATAGTCAAGCAAATCATATCTCCTACTGCAGGGGTGGGCAACTGTGGCCCTTTTACAACCTGTGGACTTCAACTCCCAGAATTCCTGAGTCAGCTTGGCTGTCTCAGGAATTCTGGGAGTTGAAGTCCACAGGTTGTAAAAGGGCCACAATTGCCCACCCCTGTCCTACTGCCATTCTCCTATTCTTCCTTTTTCTTTCATAACATAGTTTTCCTACTAAATTTGTAGTTAATGCCCAAGTCCCCTCTTTTCCCTTTGTGAACTTGAGAGTTTTATTTTTCCACATACCTGTATTTATCACAATATCATGTTTCAATTCTTGAGCTTCCCATGGTCATTGTTCTCCCATATTTGTTCCTCCACACACAAAACAATTGCTTACTGTTAAAGTCTTAGCAATTTCTTCAGCCAGTTGCACAAACATATTCACTACTTTTTTAGGAAATTCAGGTAATTCTAATTTCTCAAATTCCTGGTGTAGGAAGTTAGCACCCACCCCTTTCCTGGAAGAGTGAAATAGTTTAGGAAATATGAAAAAGGCAGAATATTATATTTCCCTGGATGAGAAATGGATAAGCATATTTTGAAGCAGCTCCCATCTTCCTGCCCCCACCCTTTGTCAATGGACCATTAAGGCCTGGGCCAGTCTATTCTACATAACAAAGATCTACCTCCTTCAGGCAGAGCCATAGTAGGAATTGCCAAAGATCCAACAAAGATAGGATTAGCCCTCTACACAATAGCAACAGAAACTCACCACATGTGACCTGGGAAGCACATGTGACCATCAGCCAGCAAGGCTAGATAAGACCCCCACCCCCTGGGAGTCTGACAACCAATCAGGATACTCTTTCGGGGCCCCAAGAAATGCAGAGCCAGAGAGAGCATAAAAACCTGAGGATTTACTGTATCTGCCCTTTTTTCTGTTCAGGAACTCAAGCCATGTGATCCTGTCCACCATTAAACCATCTTTCCAAGCAGTCTCCATGTTTCCAGTGTCTGTTTCCCCACTTGGAGCAGAACCTAGAAGGATGTTTCTTCCAACACTGGTAATACGACCAAAAGATACTGTGAAGGGGGAAGAGGTTTGGGGGTTCGAATAGACCATGGCCTGATACGCACACAAATGCACCAGCATGGAAGTTGGCTGAAAAGTCTTGAGAAACTATTTTAATAAAACACATAAAAACAAAACCTACAAGAAGGCATCAACAGCCCCAAAGATTCTCCTCTCAGCAAAGTCCATTTAGCTCTTATCTTCTTCCCAGCGTGGGAGGCATTCAGCGTTCTTTGTCATGCTGAGTGGTTTTTCCTCTCAACAATCCCCTTCTCTGCAATAATTGATTACAGAAATACATGTACATACAAGTCATGAGCATATACATTACAGTAGTAAGAAGTACAATCTTACATGGTCATAGATATCTTATCCAAGAGGTATTGGTGTTGGTCCCTAGGTAATGGCTTCGTGAGCAAGTCTGCTATTTGTTCCTTTGTCTCGCAGAAAAACTGTCCCAACAAAACCTATCCTGGTCATTTGTCTGGCATGTTTGTACTTGATGTCAGTGTGACGTGACCTCTGGCCCACTGCATCAGCTTGCAAGATATTAATAGCTTTTGTTGTTCTTTATCAGATAGCGTCAACACATCTTCATACCTTTGGGGTGTGACCAAAACCTGGTCAACAGAAGTAGCAAAATCTTCATACCTTTTTGGCTTCTTCCCCCTAGTGGATCGAACTGGCCTTTGGACTGGTTCCTCATCCACTCCAGTACTATCTGATAGATTGTCCTCCTCACTATCACCATCCTTTACCTTTAAAGTGGGATGCCCTTCTTTCCATGCTGTCTGCATTTTCCACTTTAAGATTCACTTCAAGGGTTTGGGAGGTGTACTGTCCTCCTCATCTCCAAAACCAGAGGTGTCACTATCAGTAGATAGGCCTTCAGACACTTTTTCTGTGTTTTTATTCTTACTACGAGGGGGATCTTGAGCCAGGATCTCATTTGCATGGATCCTGCTCCAATTGGTGCTTTCATAAAAGGTGGCTGACCTAGATATTACAATTCTGCCTTTTGAGTCCACGAACCTAAAGGCCTTAGAACCTGTCTCATAACCCATAAACCTCAGTTTGGTTGAGACTTTATCCCCCTTCTTTCTAAGTTCTTTTGGGACGTGGACATCAGCCATTACTCCAAAAACATGAAGATGTGCCAATTTTGGCTTATGGCCATACAGTACATATGGGGTCTTTTGTACCACACTGGACCATACCCGGTTGAGTGTATAATTTGCATACGAAACAGCTTCCACCCAATATGAAAAACTTAAATTAGCATCCTCAAGTGCACATCTTACCATTGTCTGCAGCATTCCACTCCGTTGTTCAGCAATCCCATTCTGAAATGGCAAACATATTATGCCTTTCCTTTTTAACCAATCAGAGAACTGTGCTGAGTTAAATTCAGTTTCTCTGTCGGTCAAAATCTTTTGAATATTGACCTTATGCTGGTTCTCCACTAGGCGGCAGAATTCCTTAAACTTAGACAATGTTTGATCCTTGGATTTAATAGGGTAAACAAAACAAAACCTACTATGGTCATCCACAATTGTCAGAAAGTAACGATTCCCACTAAAAGAAGCTTTCAGGGGACCCACCAGATCCATATGTACCAAATGAAATATGTGTTCAGAATATCTCAGGGATTTCTTGGGTGCAGGGCTCATTTTTGACTTCGCAATCCTGCAAATAGAACAGTCCAGAAAAATGTTACAATCTTTAACCCTAGTTCCATTTGAACATTCAGATACCTTTTGTACTACTGGGAATCTTACATGACCCAATCTGCGATGCATGAGATGAGCACATTCATCATGCAATGGTTTGCCAATGGAGATTGTGTTGGCATTCTCAGGCTCACTCCTTCCCTGTTTTAAGTTAAAACTTACAGACTTCTTACTGTTTAAAACATTTTTACAATTGCCTTTAAAATTCCCCTTCTCTTGTGTACCTTCAACATCATCATCTGAATCAAATTGGGATTCATCATCATCACTATCAAAAATGGTAACCTGGTTTGTAACATTAGATTCCTCAGCCTTTGAAATGGGAGAGTAATAAGGTAAACTGCTGATTTTCAAAACTTCCCCAACCACATGCTTATTGTTGGTAACCACAGCAGTTCCCTCTGTGAACAATACCTCTATCTTAGAGTTTTCACTTATCTTCACAGTGCTGAGCAAATTATGATCAATGTCAGGTACATATAAAACATCATCAACTTCCCCAAGCCCAGGAATAAAAACCTTACCAATGCCAATAACTCTTACCCTTTTACCATTTGCAACCTTAACCATAGACTTATATCCCCTCAATTCAGTAAACAAACTTCGGTTATTCACAATATGTTTGCTGGCCCCACTGTCCAACAACCAGAGTTTATCACGTTTTCTTGAGAGATCTGATTCAGATGTCTCAACCACAGTAACAAGGTTACTAGCAAAATCAAATTTGTCCTCCTTATTATCCTTCTTTGGCCAACTACCCCTTCTCTGACTAGAAGGGTTACCTTGTGGTTTCCCATGTGGGGTAGGTGATCTTTTTCTATATCGACCACCAGAGGGCGCCCTTTGGCGTGCTCTAACATAACGTGGGCAATCCCTCTTGTAATGACCCTTAGACCCACAATTGAAACATTCTCCAACAGTAAAGATCTTATCGGGGCTATTTGATCTTCTCATTTGCCTATCCTTCCCATGGAAGGTTGCCCTATCTTTTCTCAAGTTGTCTTCAGCAATTAACTTACCAGACAGAACTTCCAGGGACATATTTTCAGGACTAATATTGTCCAATCGGGACACAAAATTATCCCAACTAGGATCCAGGGAGTTGATTATAATACTAATCAAACTTTGTTCATCTACATGCTGCCCCCTTAGGGTTAACTCCTCCCTCATCTTATTAAATTCACAAAGATGTGCATTCATATCAATACCTGGTTTCAATTTTGAAGAATGAAATTCCCTGGAAATTCTGCTTGTTGCATTTGAATTCTTGCAACAAAACAGTTTAAAATTTTTTTGCCAAACCTCACATATAGTTAAACCATGTGGAATACTGGGATACAAAGCAGGGTCAATAGCTGATAGCAAAACACAAAATGCTTTGTGATGCAAAAGATCAATCTCCATGGTCCAGGGTTTGTGGGGGGATCAAGCAATAATGATAACACATCCTCCCTCATTAGAATAACCTGTACATTCTGAAGTGGTTCGGGAATAACGAGAGGCACAACCAAGCAAGTGACAACAGCTCTTTAATTTACAGTGAGACTTCAGCAAAAACTCAGAGGCTGCAGCCCTCCTTATATACAATCCTGGAGGGACTGTCAGCCAATCAGAAACATAGGCAGGTTTGAAACTCCCGCTTAAAAGTATCAATACATAACACCCCTCCCTTCCCAGAAGGCACTAACATTCAAATATTTACATAAGTACACACAAAATCTCGCAGGTGCCCAGGCTGAGTTCTCGTCCTAGTTGACCTGCGCAGTTCAGTGTTTGGTGGGGCGTCGAGCTGGTCGGAGGGACTTTCTGTCTCTCCCGGCTCCGCCAATGGAACCTCCTGGATTTTGTCCGGGACGTGGTTATCCCCGGTTGGGAGTGGCGACTCGCTGGGGCAGCGCTGGAACCAGGGCTTGTCAGCTAAGTATTCTCGCGAACCCGGGCTTGAGTTAGCTGTTTTGGGAAAGTTGTTATAGTTAGGCTCGGAGATGTCTAAATTGATGTTTGCTTCGCCGACTACCCTTTTTCTCAGTTGGTCTATGTGGCGCTTCCAGAGTCTGTCTACCCCTACGTCTACCGTATAAGATTTCGGGCCTGTTATGCCCACTATGGTTCCTGCAACCCATAGAGGTCCACTGGCATAGTTGCGAGCGAACACCGGGGACCCAACCTGAAACTGTCTTAGTCCAGAGGTCTCTCCCTTGAAATTTTTGTGCGAGTAGTTAGGGTGAAGCCTATCTAACACGCACCGAAGCTTCCTGCCCATGAGGAGCTCTGCTGGGCTTCTCCCTGTGACTGTGCATGGTGTGGCATGCTGGACAGCTAAGAATTGGTCTATCCTGGCCTGCCAGTCCCCGTTATCTAGTCTGGATAGGGCCTCTTTGGCCGTTCTTACAAAACGTTCGGCCAATCCATTAGAAGCCGGGTGGAACGGGGCCGATAGGGCATGGCGGATGCCCAGTCCGGCCAAGTAACCCTCGAACAGGGTTGCTGTGAATTGAGGGCCGTTGTCAGATACTAGAGTATCCGGTAGGCCATGTGTGGCAAATAGCTTGCGAAGGGCTTTAATGACTGCCTCGGCTGTGGTAGAGGGCATTAGAATTATTTCGAGCCATTTCGAAAAGGCATCAACTACAATTAAAAATGTTTGCCCATGGAAGGGGCCAGCGAAATCAATATGGATCCTCCCCCATGGCCCTTTTGGTTTCTCCCACTCTCGGATGGGCGCTACCGGGGGATTGGGGCGAGACTCCTGGCAGGGTCTGCACTTCCCCACCCACTCGGAGATAACTTGGTCCATGTTGGGCCACCAAACATAACTGCGGGCTAAACTTTTCATTCTGACAATGCCCGGATGCCCTTCGTGCAGCAATTCTAAGACCCTTGTTCGTAGTTTCGTTGGCACTACCACCCTGTCACCCCACAACAAACAACCACCTTGCGTAAACAGTTCGTTTCGTTTGTTTACAAAACCTTGGTAGTCCCCCCCGTCCACCTTGACCGGCCACCCTTTTAGCACCCACCCCATCACAGTGCGAATGATCGGGTCCCTGGCTGAGGCTTTTGCCACTTCAGCAGAGGAAATAGGTCCCAAAGTTAATGTGTCCAGTAGAAGGACAGAGGCCTCTGGTGTTGGATTGGTCAGTAAGTCAGGTAGGGGGCAGCGGCTGAGGGCATCCGCGTGACCCAGGGTCCATCCGGGTCGATGTACAAGCTGATATGAATAGGCCGAAAGAAAAATAGCCCATCTAGTCAAACGTGGGGAAAGAGCAGCGGGGGTGGGCCTGTCGCCTGCCAAAAGTCCTAGCAAGGGCCGGTGATCAGTCACAAGTTCGAATTGCCGGCCATAGAGGTATTCGTGGAACTTTTTAACCCCCGCAATTGCAGCCAGAGCCTCTCTGTCCAATTGACTATAGTTCCGCTCTGTGCTTGACAGAGTGCGAGAGTAAAACGCAATGGGCGCCTCTAGGCCGTTCGGCAGTCTATGGCCTAGGACGGCACCAACTCCTACGGGGGAGGCGTCACAAACCAATACAAGCGGTAGCGCCGCGTTGTATTGGATTAGGAAACTGTCTTCCGATAGAAGTCTCTTTACTGCCTCAAAAGCGGCTGCTTGTGGTTTCCCCCAGACCCATGGTACATTCTTCACCAATAGCTTGTGTAGGGGATCTGCGACGGTAGCCTTGTCTTTCAGGAACATTGAGTAAAAATTGAGCAGTCCAAGGAAGGCTTGGAGCTCTGCTTTGGTCTTGGGGGCAGGTGCGCTCTTAATAGCTCTCACCTTGCTTTCGGTAGGGTGGATGCCTGTGCCGTCCACCCTGTACCCCAAAAATTCAATGGAGGGGACTGCTATCATACACTTGTTTTTTTTTAATTTGAGTCCCGCTTCCCTGAATCTGAACAGGACGTTTCTAACTCTGTCCCCTAGTTGTTGTTCGTCCTGAGCGCTGACTAGGACGTCATCGAAATATGGCACCACCCCGGGAAGCCCTTGCAACAGGCGCTCCATGGTGCTTTGAAATAGGCCGGGTGCGACGCTCACCCCGAACTGGAGCCTGGTGCATTTAAATGCACCCCTATGGGTTACTATTGTCTGTGCCTCAGCCGTGGCATCGTCGACAGGAAGTTGTTGATAGGCCTGGGCCAGGTCTAGTTTGGTGAAAATTTTTCCAGGCCCCAGGGAGTGTAGTAGATGATGCACGATCGGCACCGGATAGGCGCTCGGCTGCAAAGCCTTGTTGATCGTGCACTTGTAGTCGGCGCAAATTCTAATTGAGCCGTCCGACTTAACTGGGGTCACTATGGGGGTTTCCCATTTTGCGTGGTCAACGGGAACCAAGATCCCTTGTCTAATTAATTTGTCCAGTTCCGCATCGATCTTTGGTTTCAATGCAAAGGGCACCCGTCTCGCCTTGAGTCTTATTTGGGCTACGTTGGGGTCTAGATTAAGAGAGATAGGGGTCCCCACATACTTGCCCAACGTGTCCCCGAAAACGTCCTGGAACTCGGTCAGGAGACTGTCTTTTAACGATGACTTGAGCATCTGGTGGACGCCGGTGAAGCCCATGCCGAGGGCTCGGAACCACCCCATGCCGAGAAGGCTGGGAAGCTGCTTCGTGACGATGGTCAGTGGCAGGTCTCTTTCGTAGTCTCCGTAGGTGACTCGGAACGTGCCCACGCCCTCGAGGGGGACTCAGTTCCCCTGGTAGTCTAGGATGCGCAGTCTCTGTTTGGAGAGCTGGTCCTTCCGGAACGACGGCAGGAGGGTCTTTAGGGTCGCCCATGACATTATGGAGAGAGCTGATCCGGTGTCGATCTCCATCGAGCATGGCTTGCCGTTGATTTCGACCACCGTGCTGACTTTGTCCTCAATTTCCGCGCTGGCCTGGTCTATGTGAATGCTGCGGCCATCTCGAGTTTCAAATTTGCGCCGTTTTTTCGCGCCGCCTTCTCTCGTTGGTTGTTTCTGGCGCGTTGATTCTGGTTGGCTGCGGCGCTCACGTGGTTGGTGTTTTCTGGGCAGAATGGCTCTACAGACTCGCGCCAAGTGCCCTTTTTTCTCGCAACGCCTGCAGATAGCCTCCCTGTATTTGCAGGACAGTCTATCATGGTGCCCTCCACAGCTGGGGCAGCTTCGCCGCGGGCTGCCTGTGTCTTTTCTCTGGTGCTCCGTTCGGAAGACGTCCTCATCCGACTCGGACTCCGAGCTGGATCCGGCGTCTTCTCTGTGCACCGGGGCAGACTTGGGGTTGTCTTTGCTGGTCAGCGGACGCTGCAGCGTTTCTGCGGCTTTTGTGGAGGCTTCATGAGCCCTGGCCTCGTCTAGGGCTCCAGCAAGTGTCAAATCAGGCTTGGCGAGCAGGCGCCGTTGCAGCCTAATGTCCCGAACACCACAGATAAGTTGCTCAAGCAACGCATCGTCCAAGTCTCTATAGTCGCAATGGGTTGCGGCTTTTCTCAGGCTGGCCATGTATGCGCTGACCAGTTCTCCCTCTCGCTGAACGCGCTGTCTGAGTTGGTATCGTTGCACGAACTTGGAGGGCACGGGAGCATAGTGAGCCCGGAGCGTGGCCATCAGGGTGTCCCAGGAGACGGTCTGGACCGGTGTTGTCTCACACAGTGACTCTGCCATCTCGAATACATCCGGTCCGCAGTGGCTTAGGAAGAGGGCCCTCTTCCGATTAGCCGAGAGCCCTTGCATGTCGCTGGCTTCGAGCGAGCATTCGAACCTCGTCAGGTACGAGACCCATTTTTCGCGGGTTGGATCAAAAGGCTTGGGCGGAACGTAGGCAGACATGTTTGGTATGCCTCCTGTAATTCGCCTCGTCGCCTAGCTGAAGCTCGTGGTCTCACTGGTTCGCTTCTTGTGACCTCTATCCCACCTTCGTCGCCAATGAAGTGGTTTGGGAATAACGAGAGGCACAACCAAGCAAGTGACAACAGCTCTTTAATTTACAGTGAGACTTCAGCAAAAACTCAGAGGCTGCAGCCCTCCTTATATACAATCCTGGAGGGACTGTCAGCCAATCAGAAACATAGGCAGGTTTGAAACTCCTGCTTAAAAGTATCAATACATAACACATTCTTAGACCACTCCTCTAAATTCTTTCCACTAATATTTAAGGTTTTAAAACTGGATGGCAAAATATTTGCGTTTGAAGGCATAGGATTAGAAAAATGCTGCCTCCCAAGATGTCGCAAATTTTTAAACTGGCAATAGGGCATAGCAATCACGGCAGTTGGCCTAAAGACTGCCGATTGGTCACTCGATGGTGGCCCCCCTTCAATGGAGGGGGTCAAATTCTCAGGCTGTGTGTACTCAGGAATCATCTGTGCCTGTGGTGCAGAATGCAAAGACCTCCTTGGGTGCCCCCCGCAGAAAATCTTGAGTGTTCTCCTGGAACATCAACTTCAGTTGGCATAGTCCCAGAAGTGGCTCCAAAAACTGGGGGGACCCTGGAAATGCCCACCCCGTTTGCAACAGATGAAGAACAGGTCATAGATGTCGAGGGAGTATTAATACGAGTTGCAGTTTCACATTGAGCAAGAAGCAACTTAAAATCAGTTCCAAAATGTGCAGTTAATGTCTCAATGGCACTCGTAACTTCAGATTCGGGAGGTGAATTCCTTACATTCAAGGCTGTGCCCGCCGTCACCGTATTGGTCATCTGGGTAGTAACCCGCTCAGGCAGCATTGGAGGCATTTGAGATGCAACCGGAGCTAACAATGCTGCAGTTGGAGGGGGGGGACTTTCAGCTGGCTGATCTAAAACAATTTGGGCAGTAGATGGTGCCATTACATTTGGCGGGAAATTTAAAGCAGGCAATCCTTTATTTCCTGCCTTAGGCCTACAGCCAGCGAGGGGAGTTACAGGAGAAGTTTGGAAATCTCTTACCGGCCTGGTGTTTTCAGTCCTTTCTCGAGCTGCTGCTTGTGTAGTTGTAGCTTGCATTAAAGAGCTAAAATCAGCAGCTGGATTCTGAGATGTCGTAGGAAGACCGAAGGTTCGAAGTATTATGGACCTCAGTTCATCTTCTCCCATTGATCTTACGCTCGTTGTCTTAGGGGGATGCCTGTCCACCTACTGCTCCTCCAAGCGGGGGAAAATCACCTTCTGCAATGTGCATTTCGAGAGCTGGGGCGTCTGTTTCAAAACTCACAGCCTCTTCACTCTCCTGCCCGGCCGTTGCTTGAAGTCCTCCAGCTGAAGTCATCCTGGCTTGTTCTTCCATCAATCAGCCTTGGGGTTGTTTACTCTTGGTAAAGGCCCGGGTCTCGACTTTTTCCTGTCGCATTGGTTTAATAGTAGGCATGCTAATGCATTGTGCTACGGATCAGGTCCATCGAAACCATCCCCTCTGCTACCAATTGTGAAGGGGGAAGAGGTTTGGGGGTTCGAATAGACCATGGCCTGATACGCACACAAATGCACCAGCATGGAAGTTGGCTGAAAAGTCTTGAGAAACTATTTTAATAAAACACATAAAAACAAAACCTACAAGAAGGCATCAACAGCCCCAAAGATTCTCCTCTCAGCAAAGTCCATTTAGCTCTTATCTTCTTCCCAGCGTGGGAGGCATTCAGCGTTCTTTGTCAGCCTTCTCAGGAGCAAGGCAATGACTCAGCTCTTTGTAATGACTTCAGCTCCGGAGGTAGCTGCTGCTTGGCATCTCTGCAGTTCTCTCTCTGAGGATCAGCAGCTGCGAGGCTCACAGGATCAGCAGGCTCTGAGGTGAGGAGCAGCTTGGCTGTAATTCTGCTGCTACTTATATAATAACCAACTGACCGTTGGAAAGTGCGGGAAACTCAGAGCCAGGAAGCTGTGCTCTGATTGGCTCATTCAAAATGTTCAAACCAATCAATCAATTAATTGCAGCAAACATGCTGAGAGGTTTTTCCTCTCAACAGATACTTTTGTGTATTGGTTTTACCTTAGTTGTTTCCAATTTTAATACTAGCCACCCTCACGGATCCTTTCCGGTTCCGTCTATTCCTATTCCAAATTCTTTATATTGGATTCCTTGTTCTAGTGACTGATTTGTATATATACAAATGGGGTTACATTTTCCTTGAGTGCAATCAGTTCTAGTACTACCCATACTGATGTTCATTTCTTTTGGTCCTATACTTCTCTCATTTGGGACTGTAGTGGTGTACCAGTAATCATAGCTTGGAGCAAAAGTCACCTGTCCTGTGCTTAATGTAGACACTCTCTGAAGTAGGTACTTTCTTTCTTTCATATAACTTCTTTCCCACTCCAAGTTCCCACATCTCACCCCAAACGAGTTATCAGATCCTTCTCCATTATTAATGGCTTGGCATGCATCAAAACACCCACCCACACTAGTTTCACACCTAGTTTCGTTATGAGCTATATAACCTTGTTTGCTTTGTGTTAGATCAGGTGCAGGAAAAGAAGACATGACCAGTGTGGTCCATTCAGTACTTTTATTTAGTGGGAACAAGACTGGCGGCTGCGCTGCCAGAGCTCTCCTTTAAAGCGCTCCCGGCAAGTCGCACCACCCAGAGACAGCATTTTGAATTTCCCACCGGAGGATTAGCCAATCCCCGGCGGATGTCCTTATAAGGACATAACACCCCCCCCCCCCCTAGTTAGTAAACTGTCCATCAATGTTAATTAGAGTCACGTAGTCGCGCAGGTACGCTGGACTTCTGGTAGTCCTGGTTGACCTGCGCAGTCCCAGTTGAGCTTCGCCATCGTCCAGGATAGGCAGAGCTCCTGTGTCTCCTGGTTCCCTCCCTGGAACCGGACCAGACTCGGCCGTCGAGTGTGCGGGCTTCGCCCCAGCACCTCCAGCTGGGTTTTGGACCTCCGTCCGCTGGTGATGCTGGTCTTCTTCCTGGCCTGGATGTCGGGTGTCTCGCTGCTGGCTATCGGTGCTGATCGGTGGGGAACTGCTGAACCCCGGTAAGTCTCTGGTGTTTCCTTTCAGCTTGCCAGCCTTCGGGGTGGTGGGGTCCAGTTGGGTTCCCGTTTCCCGTTTCCATTGTCGTGAATGTTTTTGATGTCGTTGGTTCTCGTTTGGTTGCGGTCGTTGTTGTTGTTGACTCTTGTCGGATCGTTGTTGTTGGGTGACCTCGCCGGGGTGGTGCAGGACTCTCTTACCTGGGTGGTGGAGGCCCTCCTCGCCGGGGTGGTGTCGGCCTACCTTGCCGGGGTGGTGGTGACTGCCCTTGCTGGGGTGTAGCGGGCCTGCCTCAATGGGGTGGTGGAGGTCTCCCTCGCTGGGGTGGCGCAGGCCGACCTCGCCAGAGTGTTGCAGGATTCCCTCTTCAGGGTGTCCCTGGTCTACTGTCAGGCGGTGGTGGAGGTCTCCCTTGCCGGGGTGGCGCAGGCCGACCTCGCCGGAATGTTGCAGGACTCCCTCTTCCAGATGTCCCTGGTCTACTGCCTTGTTGTGATGATGGTCTTCCTTGCTGGGGGGTCGTCGGCCAATCTCGCTGGAGTGTTGAGGTTCACCCCCTTCAGGATGTCGCCGGTCTACCCCCAGGGAACGCTGCTGGCTTGTCTCACTGGATCGTTGTCGGTCTACCTCGATGGGGTGTTGCAGGCCTACCTCGTCAGGGTGTTGCAGGTCTACCTCGACGGGGTGTTGCAGGTCTACCTTGTCGGGTTGGTTTCGTCCTACTTCCCTCCACCTTTTCTGGAGCTGGTCGATGTGACGTCTACAGACCTGTCCGTCTTCCAGCTCCGCTCTGTAGGACTTTGGGCTGGTTATGCTTCCTATCTTCCCCTTCAGCCATTTCGGAGAACCGTGAAAATTGAGGGCAAATACCGGATCTCCTATGGCGAAGGCACGAAGCGGGCGGCTGGCGGTTGTTGGCACCTCTGGGTTGTACTGGGGGTGCAGCCGGTCCAGGGGTGACTGTAGTCTTCTGCCCATCAATAGTTCTGCTGGGCTCTTGCGGGTGGTGGCGTGATGTGCTGGGTGAGGAGAAAGTTGTCAATTCTTTCTTGCCAGTCACCCGTGCCCATTTTGGTGAGTGCCTCCTTGGTGACCCTCACCATTCTCTCTGCCTGTACATTCCCAGCTGGTATGTAGGGCACTGAGAGGGCATGACTGATGCCCAGTCCAGCCAGGAACTCTTCCATGGGTTTGGACGTAAGTTGGGGACCGTTGTCGGAAACTAGGACATCCGGCAGCCCGTGAGTTGCGAACAGCCACCGGAGTGCCCTGATTGTTGCTTCTGATGTGGTGGATGCCATGGAAACTTCCTCTAGCCACTTTGAGAAAGCGTCCACAATTATCAAGAGGTACTTCCCTTGCATCGGGCCCGTGAAGTCAATATGGATCCTTGCCCAGGGGCTGCTTGGTGTCTCCCACTCCGACGGTTGGGCATGGGGAGGTGCGGGACGTACCTCTTGGCACGGGTCACATCTGGAGATCCATTCTTCAATGTCCTTGTCCAGGGACGGCCACCAGACATAACTCCGTGCCAGCCCCTTCATCCGCACGATGCCCGGGTGCCCGTTGTGGAGGGTTTCCAGCGTCTTCTGTTGCAGGGCGCTGGGAATCAGCACTCTGTTTCCCCATAGAAGGCAGCCTCTCATGGTGGACAGCTCCTGCTGCTTCCTGATGAATGGGCTGAATTTCTCTGCTGTCTTCTCCGTTGGCCAGCCCCGCAGGACCCATGATTTAACTTGTTTGAGGGTTCGGTCCTTTTGGGTATGGGCTGCCACGTCCGCAGAGGTTACTGGGCAGGCTTTGTCGTCATCAATGTGGAAGAGCCTGAGTGTGGGGGCTGGGTCTTCCACTGGTTCTTTGGACGGGCATCTGCTTAAGGCATCTGCATTTCCTATGGACTTGCCGGGTTTGTGTACCAGTCTGTAGGAATACCCGGCTAGGAAAATCGCCCATCTCGTCATTCTGGGTGACATGAACGTCAGAGTCGGTCTATCGCCCATGAGTAGTCCCAGCAGAGGCTTGTGGTCCGTGATGATGGTGAAGCTTCTGCTGTAGAGGTACTTGTGGAAGCGCTTGGTGCCTGCGACAATAGCCAAGGCTTCCTTGTCCAGCTGGCTGTAGTTTCTTTCTGCGCTGGACATTGTCTTTGAAAAATAGGTGATAGGTGCTTCAGAGCCATTCGGAAGTTCATGGCTGAGCACTGCTCTGACCCCGTAGGGTGAAGCGTTGCAGGTCAGCCTCAGGGGAAGCGTCTCGTGGTACTGCATGAGTACGCTGTCCGAAGAGAGCAGTCTTTTAATGGCTCTGAATGCTGCTTCCTCTTCTTCCTCACATTTCCAGGGAGCTGCTTTCCCCAGCAGGTGATGGAGTGGCTCAGCAGTCGTGGCTTTCTGTTTTAGGAAAACACTATAGAAGTTGAGTAATCCTAAGAAAGCCTGAAGCTCCGCTTTGTTTTTGGGGCTGGGAGCTTCCTGAATGGCCTTAACTTTATTTTTGGTGGGGTGGATGCCCGTGCCATCAATGAGATAGCCCAGGAACTTGACCTCCTGGACTCCAATAATGCACTTGTCTCTCCTGACTCTCAAACCCTTTACCTTGAACTGCTGCAGGACAAGCCTGAGCCGCTCAATTAGTTGGGCTTTCGAGTCCCCGGAGATCAAGACATCGTCGAAGTACGGCACCACCCCTGGAATGCCTTGGAGAAGGCGTTCCATCATTGATTGGAAGATGCCTGGGGCTGCGCTGACTCCAAATTGGAGGCGGTTACACTTAAAAGCGCCCCTATGGGTGATGATTGTTTGAGCCTCAGCCGTTTTTTCGTCCACTGGCAGTTGCTGGTAAGCCTGGGCCAGGTCCAGTTTAGCGAATATTGACCTGCTCCCAAGTGAATGCAACAGATGTTGCACCACTGGAACCGGGTATGCGCTCTGCTGCAACGCCTTATTTATTGAACATTTGTAGTCTGCACAGATGCGCACAGATCCATCATGCTTCATCGGGGTCACAATGGGGGTCTCCCATGTCGCATGATCGATCGGTTCCAATACGCCCTGGGCAATTAATTTGTCCAGCTGGGCATCTACCTTGGGCCGCAAGGCGAATGGAACCCGGCAAGGCTTGAGTCTAATTGGTGTGATTGTTTTGTCTAAATTGAAAGAGATGGGTTTTCCCACAAATTTCCCCAGCTTACCATCAAAGACTTCCTTGAACTCTTCAATGAGGTTGTCGAGCTCATCCTGGCGAATTTGATGGATCCCTCCAATTGAGAGCCCTAATGGCTTGAACCACTCCACTCCCAACAGGTTCGGGCGGCTGTGCTCCACGATGATGATGGGCAGGTTGCCATGGAACTTGTGATAGGAGATCTGAAGAGAGGTTCTTCCCAGGACTCCTATGGGATTCCCTCCAAAATCCATGAGCCTTGATCGCAGGGGTTTCAGATCCTTCTTGCTGAAGCTGGGTTTCAATCGCTTCAGCTGATGCCAGTCCATTATGGAGTAGATCGATCCCGAATCTACCTCCATTGAGCATGGTGTCCCTTCCACGTGCACGGTCACATGGAATTTGGTGGCGCTGTCATCGTTGGTGTGAGCGATGGTCGTCTGATGGACTGCCCCGCTCCTGAAGGCTTCGTCTTCACTGCGTCTGGGTTGGAAAGAGGACCATTTGGATGATCTCTGGTGATCTTTCCGAATTTCACGGTTCTGGTGCTTGGGTGGTTCTGGGGCCGGGTCTGCGGATCTACAGGCCTCTGCGATGTGCCCCCTCTTCAGGCAGCGTCTGCAGGTGGCATCTCTCCATCGGCAAGTGGCCCTTGCATGGTCTCCTCTGCAGCTGCCGCAGCGCTCTCCCCGGTCACCATTTTGTGCGGTTTCCTGCCTTGGGGGTCTGGAGACCTTATGGACGGCCATTTCCTCATCGGACTCAGATGCAGCGGTTGTCAGCACTAGAGTAAATGCAGGTTGAAGTGCGACATCGAAAACCTGACAGCGGTGGAGTCATCAGTGGAACTTTGGGGAGCCCTCTGTATCTTGTGGACCGCTTTAGCCTTCATCATTGTGGCCGCCGCTTTTTCCGAAGTCTCTGCAGCCATGGCTTCCTCAACGACTTCCTTGAGCGTTATCTTCTTTCAGCTCAGGAACTTCTTTTGCAGAGCCATGTCTTTCATGCCAAATACAATGCGGTCCCTGATGGCATTGTCCACATTGTCAAATTCGCAATTGGCTGCGATTTGGCGTAGGGCTGCCATAAAATCTTTGATCGGTTCTCCGTCCTGCTGGTTCCTTTGTTGAAATGTGAAGCGGTTGGCGATTGGGGTGCCCGTTGGGGCATAGTGTTCTTGGAGTACTTCTTGCAGGTCGGTCCAAGACATTTCCTCGATGTCCCTTGGGGCCACGAGGTCGATGGCCATCTCCAGTACCTCGCAGTGAGCCAGGAACAGAGATATTTTACAGTCGTCGTTCAGGTCCTGGTAGTTGTTACCCCTCAGGAATTGGCGAAACCAGACCATGTAGGATCTCCATTTCTCCTTCCCGGGGTTGAATGGGACGAGCGATATGAGCGGAGCTTGCGGCGATGCCATGCTTCTGTCGGCTTCGGTTCAGTCACTTCAGCTCAAGATCAGCTCTCTAATCGGTTGGCGCTGTGCCCCGAAATTGTCGCTGTGGTTCTTTTTGTGTCCTTCGTCGACAGTGTTAGATCAGGCGCAGGAAAAGAAGACGTGACCAGTGTGGTCCATTCAGTACTTTTATTTAGTGGGAACAAGACTGGCGGCTGCACTACCAGAGCTCTCCTTTTAAGCACTCCCGGCAAGTCGCACCGCCCAGAGACAGCATTTTGAATTTCCCGCCGGAGGATTAGCCAATCCCCGGCGGATGTCCTTATGAGGACATAACACTTTGACTTAATGAGAACATCTGAAATGCATTTCCCCCTCCTTTATAAGCATATACCCACATTCTTGCTGTTACTGGTCCTATTGCTTTTGGGTCATAACATTCTATCCGTGTACTGGTGTTGCAGTGTTTGTATTGAGTTTCATTTTGTATGCAGTCTGTTAAATCAGTCTGTAAACAATCAGGAATCATAGTGTGGTATATCATTGTGTTCTCAATCTTCCCCTCTCTGTCATGTTTACGCATTGCATACACGGCTCTAATGGTTGGGCAGGTTTTAAGAGTATAAGAAGAAGGCTTCCCCACACGTACCACCTTATAGTGTGCCAATACATCTTCTATGATCTTAATATCACACTCTATGGTACACCCTGTACACAAAACACAATCAATACAGTGAGAACAGCAGCAACACCCACAAAGGCACCTGCAAAACCAGCACATCTGGGAGGTATTGGATGTTCTCAATCTTTGTTTCCTTTGGTTGGAGCAGAAGTATAAACAACCATTCAGTTCTGTATAGAAAAATTGCAAAGTTTTAGTCCTTATGCCTCTATTACCCCTCCTTCTATCAAGAAGATCGACTATTAGTCCGTTAAGCCCTTCAAAACTTTAACTTCAGTGGGTCTCCTTGGTGAGACTCCACCTTCCACCTCTCTGGGGCTGGCACGGGCCCTTTTACTCGGGAGTAATGAGTCCAACCTTTTTCAACCATCCGGATAGCTGTCTCAGTAGTCAACAAGACGATGTAAGGTCCTTCGCAGGTGGGAGTTAGTTTTTCATCTCTCCAGGCTTTTATCAACACCCACTGTCCCGCCTTGTATTGGTGTACTGCAAAGTCCAAGGGTGGAGTTTGAGCAAGAATGCCTTTCTGTCTCAAGAGAGAAAAACATCTGGACAGTTCGAGTATATATTTTCTAATCATTTTATCTTTCAATTCAATTCTTGGTAATCCCTCCTTCTCCATATAAGGTATTCCAAACATGAGTTCAAATGATGACAATCCAATATCTTTACGTGGTTGCATTGGTATCCTTAAGGCCAAGGGGAGGGATTTATTCCAGGGTAGATTTGTTTCTTCCATTAATTTACTCAAAGTTTGTTTTAATTTTTGGTTTCCGTGTTCTGCCACCCCAGAACTACCAGCGTGCCATGGAGTGTGATAATCCCACTTAATTCCCACAGCCTCATTAATTAATTTTACTACCCTTGCCATAAAATGCGTCCCCCGGTCACTATCTATTACTTCAGGAAGACCATACCTAGGTATTATATTTTCTAGCAATATTCTGCCCGTGGTGCTAGCATTTGCATTCACACATGGAAATGCTTCCACCCATCGAGTTAAATGATCTACAATGACCAGCAAATATTTCATTCTTCCTGCTTTTGGTAATTCAGTATAGTCAATCTGAATTCTTTGAAAAGGTCATATTGCCAACTCTCTTCCCCCCATTGGTTGTTTTCTCAGTGCCGCTTTGTTTGCTTTCAGACAGACCATACATTTTCTAATCATTTGTAAGGCCAAGCTGTATATTCCTTTATATACATATTTTCTTTGTATCAAATCTATCAAAGCCTGTGCCCCCCAGTGTGTCCCTTCATGTAGCCTCTCGATCAGATTTCTCATGATTGGTTTATTTAACATCTTTCTCCCATCTGGCAATATCCATTCCCCTTCTGTATTTTTAACCATCCCTTCTTCTTCATTGCTTCTTCCTCTTCCTTGGAGAACTTTGGTATCCCTGGTTCTTCTATTTCAGGCATCATTATAAAACCTTTTTCTTTTTCCTTTTCTATGAGTCCTGCTTCTTTAGCTCTTTCATCTGCTAAATTGTTGTCATAGATTTCAAATCCCTCTCCCTTTGATGTGCTTCTACATGTATTATGGCTAATGCTTGTGGTATAGTTATTAAATTTAAAACTTCAATGACCAATTCTTCTTTTGCTAATCCCTTCCCTTTGCTATTCACCAACCCTCTTTCTTTCCATATTTTTCCAAATGTGTGTGCTATTCCAAAAGCATACATAGAATCTGTGTATATATTGCCACCTTCCTTTCCCAATTCCTTCAGAGCCATTTTTAATGCATATACTTCACAAGTTTGAGCAGACCACTGATTTGGTAATCTCTCGGCTAGCACTGTTGTGACTCCGACCCCCGAGGCCGACTTATCGGAGGGAGAAGGCTCCGAACATGAAGGAGAGGAGTTGGCCAGGCCTCCCTCTCCAGGACCCTCCTCTCTGGCAATGCCTCAGGTGTCTCCCGAGGGAGGAGAGATTGGCCAGGAGCCAGGTATCTCCTCACAGTTGGACAGTGACGGAGATAAGTCTTGGCTGGATCCATGCCAGCATCGGAGAGACAAGCGCACGCAGCAGAAAAGGAGGCATGAGTCTAGTGAGTCACATTGTATCTTTGCAACAACGATATCTGCCTTGGATTTAATACGGACTGGACTTGACAATTCTTGAACTGTGTGTATCTTGTTTGAACTTCTTCCCTGGTCCAACACCTTAAAGCCACAGGACATGATATTGACTTTAAAAAGACCAGAACTATCACCAAAACTGAACACTTTAACAACAGAATAATCAGAGAAGCCATCGAGATAGAAAAACGCCCACACAGCATGAACAAACGAGACGATACCTCCCGCCTACCAGCCATTTGGAAACCCACCCTTATTGACAAACGAGTCCCTAACACGACGAATGACACCAGACCCACACTCACGAGAGCCACACAGGATGTCACCACCACACATCCACGCAGAAAGCAGACTCAAACCCACACTGATAATGAGCCACGACCAAGGACCAGAAGCCAGACTGCAGCTGCATCATTAGCCACTTTAAACCCCTCCAATCCATACATGAAGCAGACTGACACCCACCATGAAGAGCTCGCACGGCCACAAACACGAAGCCAAACAACAACAACGCAGCTCACCAGCTCAAATCCCCCTGCAACTCAGACTAAGCTGAGCACAACCAAGCCCCCACCCAAACAGAACACACCCCCAGCCAATCAGAGCACAACCAACCCCCCATCCAATCAGAGCACAGCCAAGCCCCTAACCAATCAGAACACACCTCCACCCAATCAGAACACAGCCAAGTTCCCACCCAATCAGCTCACACCCCCACTAGCAGTTAAAAGGAAGAGACAGCTGCGATCTCACATTGCTCCTGGAAGCACGAAGCCGAGAACACCAGCCTGAAGATGACGAATGAGACTTCGTCGAAACGTTGCCAAGAAACCTCCAATTTTACGCGGGAAAAAACCTGAATAACCAAAGACCTACATACAAACACCCGCGAAAACCTCAGAAAACATATATATATATATATATATGATTTATGATCTTATTTTGGAGGGGGGTGCGAACCTGGCAAGTATTACGGAGACCTGGCTGGGCCAAGGGGGGGGGGGTCCCCCTCGTTGAAATGTGCCCACCAGGTTTCCGTGCATTTCATCAGCCAAGGGCCCAGGGGAGGGGTGGGGGAGTGGCGGTGATTATTAGGGAAAGTCTTTGTCCAAGGGAGACCACTGTTCCTCATATAGCCGGATGTGAGTCCCTTTTTGTGAAGTGGGGCCGTAGGGTGCAGATGGGTTTGCTGACTACGTACCTGGCTCCCTGCCACGTGGCAGCGACCCTGCCTGAGCTACTCGACGTCATTGCCGGGGTGGCGGTTGATACCCCCAGACTTATTGTCATGGGGGATTTCAACCTTCCATCCGCGGGTGAGGTGTCAGATGTGGCTTGGGAGTTCATGGCTTCCATGACGGCCATGGACCTGACCCAGTTAGTTCAAGGCCCCACTCACATAGGGGGACACACTCTGGACTTGATTTTCATCTCTGGTCAGTGGTTGAATGATCTTGGTAGAGGGGACCTAGATATTAAACCCTTGTCATGGACAGATCATTCGCTCCTTCACTTGGACTTTCCTACCGCTTCCCCCCACCGTAGGGAGACGGAACCGATTAGATGGTTCCGTCCCAGGCGACTGATGGATCCCGAAAGGTTCCTGACGGAGCTTGGGACGTTTCCTGAGACTCTGACACACGACTCGACTGAAGAGCTGGTGGCCGCCTGGGAGAGTGTGGCTGCCGGAGCTTTGGATCGCGTCGTGCCTTTGCGGCCTCTGACCCGATGCCGATCTCAATTGGCTCCTTGGTTCTCTGAGGAGCTGAGAGAGATGAAGCGTCGGAAAAGACGCCTAGAGAGCATTTGGAGGACTAGTCAATCCGATTCCGACCAGACACAGGTGAGGTCTTATATCAAGACCTACCTAGTGGCGATAAAAGCGGCGAAATCTAACTATTTTTCCGCTCTTATTGCATCTGCAGAGAACCGCCCAGCCACCCTGTTTAGGGTGACCCACTCCCTTCTTCGGGGGGGGGAGTGCGGGAAGATCCCTTGCAGGGTCGTGCTGAGGATTTTGTGCAATTTCTGCATGATAAAGTCGCTCGGATTCGGGATGGTTTGGACTCCGATTGGATGAGTCCAGGGGAGGAGACGAGGGTAGGTCTTGAGAATATTATCTGGGAGGAGTTTGATCCTGTGGCTCCCGAGGATGTGGACAGGGTTCTGGGTAAGATTAGTGCTGCCACGTGTTTATTGTACCCGTGTCCCTCCTTGTAGGTACTGGTCTCCCGGGAGGTTACACGAGGCTGGCTCCAGGGAATTATAAGTGCTTCTCTGAGTGGGAGTGCCTTTCCTGCCACCTTGAAAGAGGCGGTAGTGAGGCCCCTCCTCAAGAAGCCTTCCCTGGACCCGGCTGAATTAACCAACTACCATCCGGTCTCCAACCTTCATTTTGTGGCAAAGGTTGTTGAGAGCGTGGTGGCACGACAGCTTCCCCGACACCTAGATGAAGCTGTTTATCTGGACCCGTGCCAGTCGGGCTTCAGGCAGGGGTGCAGCACAGAAACGGCATTGGTCGCGTTGGTGGATGATCTCTGGAGGGCTCGGGACAGGGGTTGCTCCTCTGTCCTAGTCCTGTTAGATCTCTCAGCGGGTTTGATACCATCGACCATGGTATCATGCTGCAGTGGTTGAGGGGGTTAGGAATAGGGGGCACCGTTTTGCGGTGATTCTCCTCCTTCCTCTCCGACCGCTCGCAGTTTGTGTTGGCAGGGGGGCAGAGGTCGACCTCGAGGCACCTCGCATGGGGAGTGCCACAAGGGTCGGTCCTCTCACCCCTTCTGTTCAACGTTTATGTGAAGCCGCTGGGTGAGATCATCCGTGGTTTTGGGGTGAAGTGTCATCTGTACGCTGATGATACTCAGCTGTACATCTCCACCCCAGACCACCCCAACAATGCCCTTGATGTGATGTCTTGCTGCCTGGAGGCCGTGCGGGTCTGGATGGGGAGGAACAGGCTCAGACTCAACCCTTCCAAGACCGAGTGGCTGTGGCTTCCGGCGTCCCGATATAGTCAGCAGGTGCCATCGCTGACTATTGGGGGTGAATCTTTGCCCCCCACAGAGAGGGCTCACAATCTGGGCGTCCTCCTGGATGCACGGCTGTCTTTAGAAGAGCATATGACGGCCGTGGCCAGGGGGGCCTTTTATCAGGTTCACCTGATTCACCAGTTGCAGCCCTTTCTGGACCGGGACGCCTTGCACACGGTCACTCACGCCCTTGTCACCTCCCGGCTGGACTATTGTAATGCTCTCTACATGGGGCTCCCCTTGAAGAGCACTCGGAGGCTCCAACTGGTCCAGAATGCGGCCGCGTGGGTGGTTATGGGCGCAACTCGTTGTGCCCACGTGACACCCCTCCTGCGCGAGCTGCACTGGCTCCCAGTGGTCTTCCGGGTGCGATTCAAGGTGTTGGTCAGCACCTTTAAAGCGCTCCATGGCATAGGACCCGGGTACCTTCGAGACCGACTTCTGCCACCAATAGCCTCCCACCGGCCAGTTCCCTCCCAAAGAGAGGGTCTCCTCAGGGTGCCATCGGCCAAGTTATGTCGGCTGGTGACACCCAGGGGGAGGGCCTTCTCTGTGGGAGCCCCAGCTCTGTGGAATGAACTGCCCCCGGAAATACGTAAGATCTCCGACCTCCAGGTATTTTGCTGTGCACTGAAGACCCTGTTGTTCCACCAGGCTGGGCTATCAACATAATAATTTTAAATTGGGGTATTTTAAATTTCTGGGGTTTTAAATTGAGCCGAATTTATTTAATAATTTTAAATTTTAAATTGATGTTTGTCTTGTGTTTTTAAATAGGCTGTACACCGCCCTGAGTCCTTCGGGAGAAAGGCGGTATAGAAATAAAATTATACTATACTATACTATATAAAAGGGAAGGAAAAGTACGAATGAACTTGAAACACATTGGACCTATAATATTGTTTTTTCTACCATTTCCAGCTTGGGAGGACTAGAACTGAGGACTAGGAAACAACTGGATAATACTTAGATATATTAAAAAATTGAAATCACGGACAATTGAAAATAAGTCGAGTTGGATTATAGTTGGACACTCAATATAAGGAGTAAGAAGAAGGAGAAAGTAACGAGCATGGGAAGTACTTCCAAAGAAGAATCAAAGACCTGCTATTAAAACTACTCATTAATTATCAATAGGGACCAAGAAGTAATATTTATATATATATAGACATCTTTATACACGATTGCATAGTATAATTTGATATTGATTAAGTCGATTATTGCCTCGTCAGTTTATTTGTATATACTTATACTTACTTTATATACTTAGAAACAAAGGTTTAGAGTATAGCATATATAGCATATTTACTATATTTGTGTAAAGTATACCTATACATGTATGCTAGAGAAATTAGAAATTAATAGTAATTGATATTTATTGGATTATTGAATTAGTCACTGAACTATCTATTGATTATTGAATTATTGTTGCATCAGTCTACCTTCATACATTTAGGAGCAAAGATTTACAATTAAATATATTTATACGTTTATGTCAGATAAATTAGAAATCAATGGTAATTGATAGTTATTGGAACTAAGATATATATATATATACTTATGTGTTCTTGAGATTTACTTTTATATATGATTGCATAGAATAAGTTTATTAACACTAAGTGAACTATTAACTTATAAGACAATTTTTACACTGTTAGAGTCAAAGACTTAGTCTATAGTATATTAATTATATTTATATAAATTATATATCCTTACCGTATTAGATAAATTAGAATTCAACAGAAATTGATTTTTGATTAATAGGATAAGAGTTATAGCAGGTATTTAAATATTTAATTTTAAGAACAACCGGTCGATGGATTGCTAGATTAGTGTACTTTTCCCTCAATCCCTTCCTTTTAGTTCCCATCATTGTTGTCTCACAAATATCGTGAAATAACAGAAGAATATTGAATAGTGATAAACAAATCTGGGTGCATAGCCAAGAATCAGAATTACAAATATTGACTAGCATATGAAATTCTGGGAAATCATAAAAAAAGAAATAATAATGGCAACTACAGGCACAGCAACAACAACCAAAACAAGTAAGAAAATACCATCAAGCCAAATGATACTTATGGCCTCGCCAGCCCAACAAAAAGTAACTGAAACTACAAAAAAGGAAAAGACGGGCCCCGCCCTCAACATACAGAACATTCAATCAGCACTAGCAATGATCCAGGAAGGTATGACTAGAATGCAGGAAATGATGGCACACAACCATGAGGAAACAAGAAAAAACCACGAAGAACTGAGGTCAGATGTAAGCGAAATAAAGGATAACATCAAAAATATGGATGAGAAGATAGAACAAATCCATCAAAACATAGCGGAAAATGAGCAGAGGATTAATAGGGTGGAAGAAAAAATAGAACACACGACCAACAGAATGGAAAGATTGGAACAAGATCAAGGGGCATTTAACAAGGAAACCAAAGACACATTAACATATCTGGAGATGGAGAAGGCATCATTCTATTTACGTTTTCAGAATGTAGAAGAACAAAAGGAGGAAGACCTAGGTGAAACAATGACCGAGATATTGGCGAAGGCAACCCAGATGGACAAGGATGAATTACGAAATGGAATTGACGAAATATTTATTTATTTATTTATTTATTTATTTATTTATTTATTTATTTATTTATTTATTTATTTATTTATTTTTCAGATTTCTATACCGCCCTTCTCCTTTCGGACTCAGGGCGGTGAACAGCCAAGATAAAAACATTTATACACAAAAGTTAAAAATAGATTTGTTGTTCCGCCAGGCCGGGCTATCAACTTAATAATTTTAAATTGGGGTATTTTAAATTTTTGGGGTTTTAAATCGGCCAAATCTATTTAATTATTTTAATTTTTAATTATTGTTGTGTCTTGTGTTTTTAAATTGGCTGTACACCGCCCTGAGTCCTTCGGGAGAAGGGCGGTATAGAAATAAAATTATTATAATTATAATTATAATTATTATTATTATTATTATTATTATTATTATTATTATTATTATTTAAAATAATTAAATAAATTTGGCCCGTAATTTAAAACTTTTCAATTAAAATCCATATCAAATTTTAAAACCAACCATAAAATCAGGACAGCCCGGCTAACTGAAAAAAATAGGTTTTTAGGGCCCGACGAAAAGTCCGGAGGTCGGAGATCACTCGTATCTCTGGGGGTAGATTGTTCCAGAGGGTAGGTGCCACCACAGAGAAGGCTCTCCCCCTGGGGGTCGCCAGCCGACATTGTCAGGCCAACGGCACCCTGAAGAGGCCCTCTCTGTGGGAGTGAACTGGCCAGTGGGAGGCAATTGGTGGCAGAAGGCGGTCCCGTAAGTACCCTGGCCCTAAGCCATGGAGCGCTTTAAAGGTGATCACCAACACCTTGAAGCGCACCTGGAAGCCCACCGGAAGCCAATGCAGCTCGCGCAGGAGAGGAGTCACAAGGGAGCGCCCCGTCGCTCCCATAATCCCCCGCGCGGCCGCATTCTGCACCAGTTGGAGCCTCCGGGTGTACCCCAAGGGGAGCCCCATGTAGAGAGCATTACAATACTCCAGACGAGAAGTGACGAGTGCTTGAGTGACCGTGCGTAGGGAGTCCCGATCCAGAAAGGGGCGCAACTGGCGTATCAGGCGAACCTGATAAAAAGCCCCCCTGGCCACGGCCGTCATATGCTCTTCTAAAGACAGCCATGCGTCCAGGAGGACACCCAAGTTGCGGGCCCTTTCCATGGGGGCCAATGATTCACCCCCAATAACCAGCAATGGCGCCAGCTGGCTATACCAGGACGCCGGAAGCCACAGCCACTCGGTCTTGGAAGGGTTGAGTCGAAGCCTGTTTTTCCCCATCCAGACCCGCATGGCCTCCAGGCACTGGGACATCACTTCCAAGGCATCGTTGGGATGGTCTGGGGTGGAGATGTACAGCTGAGTATCATCAGCGTACTGATGGAACTCTACCCCAAAACCACGGATGATCTCACCCAGCGGCTTCACATAAATGTTGAACAGGAGGGGCGAGAGGACTGACCCTTGTGGCACCCCACAAACAAGGTGCCTTGGGGTCGACCGCTGCCCCCCTGTCAACACAGATTGCGACCGGTCGGAGAGATAGGAGGAGAACCACCGCAAAACGGTGGCCCCCACTCCCAGTCCCTCCAGCCGGCGCAACATGATACCATGGTCGATGGTATCAAAAGCCGCTGAGAGATCTAACAGGACCAGGATAGAGGAGTAACCCCTATCCCGAGCCCTCCAGAGATCATCCACCAACACGACCAATGCCGTTTCCATGCTGTGCCCAGGTCTGAAGCCGGACTGGAGAGGATCCAAATAGACAGCTTCATCCAGGTACCCAGGAAGCTGTCACGCCACCACACTCTCAACAACCTTCGCAATAAAACGAAGGTTGGAGACTGGATGATAGTTAGCCAAAACAGCCGGATCCAGGGATGGCTTCTTGAGGAGGGGCCTCACAACCGCCTCTTTCAAGGTGGCTGGCAGGACACCCTCACTCAAAGAAGCGTTAATAATCCCCTGGAGCCAGCCTCGTGTAACCTCCCGGGAAGCCAGCACCAACCAGGAGGAACACGGGTCCAATAAACATGTGGTTGCGTTCATCCGTCCCAAGATCCTGTCCACGTCGTCGGGAGCCACAGAAATATATAGGGTGTATATGAATTACGCAAGAAGAAATAAATTACCGAAGGAAATTCACATAAGATTTACGAAGAAATTGATAAAGGAAGAAATCTATAGAAAAATGAGAGAAGAGACAACGATGTATAAAGGAAGAGAAATCCTAACCCTTAAACAAATACCAAGGAGAACAAGAGACCAAAGAAGAAATTATAACTTCCTAACTAACCAGTTGAATAAGTTCAAAATAAAATTCCGCTGGCTATTACCGGAAGGTCTACTCATCTCCTGGGAGGAAAGAAAATATAGAATCGATAATATAGAAAAGGCTCAAGACTTCTTTGAACAACATTTCGCCTGCGAGGAGGAACTGGAGACGAGAGGAGAAATGGAGCCCGGGAGACAAGCGATACAGTGGACAGAGAGAGAGGAAAAAGATCAGGAAGACAAAAGAAATGTGGAGAGAGAAAGAATGGAGAGAGAGGGAACGAGGGAAAAGACCCAAAGAGTCACTAGAAACACAACAAAGTTGAAAATAACGAACAGAAAAATCCAATAGAGATGGAAAGAGAACTGAAAATCATATCTGTGGTGGTCTCCCATGAGAAAAATGAGACACGCAGACAGGTATCTCGGGATGGGAGCCAAGAGCTGACTCCGTGACCCTCTTTTATTAGAAATTCATCAAGCTCATTATACAGCATCATAGCAAGGTGGGATTGGGGGTGGTTACATGATCGGGTTGCATACACTCATATTATATTAGTTACGTAGACCCTTCTCAGGCTGGTACGATCCTTCCCAGGCTGGTACGAGAATAATCATGTAGGTATTTCTTGCCTGAGCAGTCGGGACTTTTCAGATGACGTCAACATCCTATTTCCCTGCTGTAGCAAGGCCTACGGATAATTCTAATATGCAAGTATATTTCTATACAACTATTCCCACACATATCAATTAATATAAACGGACTTAACTCACCAAGGAAAAGGAAACATATATTCACAAAATTGCAAAAACTGGACTATGACATTGTAACATTACAAGAAGTACACATTAAAAGACAGCAACAAAAACTTTTGGAGAACCAAAAATTAGGAAAACTATATACATCTTTAGGAGATAGCAAGAAGAGAGGAGTGGCAACATACATTAAAAATCACTTGAAAGCCAAACAAGTATACACAGATATGGAAGGACGCATTCTAATAACAGAATTACAAACAGAAACAAAGACAATACTACTAGTATCTATATATGCTCCTAATGGAAACCAGAGGGAATTCTACAAGAAATTACATGACACAATTAAAGATTGGGAATATGAGAACATCTGCATTGTCGGGGATTTTAATGCAATTGCGAACCCACAAGATGACTATCGAAGTAATAAACAAAGCAAAGCTAGAAAGAGAATCTTACCGGATACATTCAAGGATATGACTGAAGAATTGCAGCTACACGATGGATGGAGAGAGGCCAACAAACGAACTAAACAATATACATTTTACTCAAATCCACACCAGTCATGGTCTAGGATCGACATGGCTTGGATGACGTCAGAACTTAGAAAGGAACTACAAGATATTGAAATCATGCCAAATACATGAGCCGACCACAATCCCATAAAAAGAGGCAGAAGAGATGGATGATGGACACTGGAATAATAAAAGATAAAGAGTATGTACGGATGATAGAGAACAAACTCAAAATATTTTATCAAATAAACACAAAGGAACAGACCTCACTACAGAATCTATGGGACACCACAAAAGCCTACATAAGAGGCCTTACTATAGCATATACAGCAAAAAAAAAAAAAAAAAAGAATGATGATCTTTCCAATATGCCATAGCAGCTTTTCGAATTAAATCCCTCTCTTCCAGGGTAAAGAGCCTTGGTAGTACAGTGGTCTAAGGCACCCTGTTATTAAGCTGGTTATTAAGACCAGCTGCCTGCAATTACTGCAGGTTCGAATCTCGCCAAGGCTCAAGGTTGACTCAGCCTTCCATCCTTTCTAAGGTAGGTAAATTGAGGACCCAGTTGTGGGGGCAATAAGCTGACTTTGTATAAATATACAAAAGGATGAAGGCTATTGCTGAGCACATTGTAAGCCGCCCTGAGTCTCCGGAGAAGGGCGGCATATAAATCAAATTAAAAAAAAAAATAGAAAACCCAGAGAGTACTGGAGTTCATCCCAAGTGTATGTATTGGGACCCAAAAAGGCAGCAAACTCCTCAGCTACTGTTTGGGGTTCCTCTTGAACCTTCTTCATTCTTTGTTTAAATTCCCTCAATTCAGTAGCTGTGATATTTACTGCTACATAACCCATCACTGGCTGTCCGTGTGCATTTATGCCTTGAGGAACTTGCTGCAATGGGTATAATTTTTCCTCTTTTTCATCTTCTGTCTCTTTTTTTCTCTCTCTTTTTTGGGTTCTTTCAGCTATAGGTTGTTCTTCTACTCCCCCTTCTGCTCCTTGATCGTCCTCTAGGGCTGGAGCATTTGGTATTACTTGTGGAGGGGGAGGAAGAGGAGGAGGTGGTGTAGGGAGGCATTCTAAAGGATCCCACCCCAGTTTTTCCTCCTTCATTTTAAAAATCCTATCTTCCTCTGGTAGAACTAGTCCTTCCCAATTCACAAAATACCATGGCTTTATGTACAGTATTTCACTGCTTAAGGTAGGTCTTTTAAGAATATGATTTCCCTATCCAATATTTATTTGACTCTCCCAACCGATCCCAATGATAATCAGGTGGATTAATTACATAATGAGGCCATTTCTTTAAACACAAAGTTATCATCCTGCTTTTTGTTATCTTAAAAGTCCATGTTTCCAAATTCTCATCATCCCATTGACTTAGTAATTGTCCTAATGGACTGTCAGAGGGTATTTCTACTTCCCAATTAGTTAATTTTATAGTTATTTTCTTTTCTTTAGCTTTACTACAACAACTACAACAATTGCCCATCTTTTTGAATTTCCCTGATTATGGTTCCCTGAGGTTCTTGATTTAACGGCCACTCAAATTCCCAACACCAGTTCGCTTCCCTTTGGGCTGGCCTTCCCCCTCATGGGAGTTAAGGAAATGCAACCTTTCAGGTCCGCACTCACTCTGGACTCACCAGTTTTCCCAGAACACAGTCCAACACACACACACAGCCATTATCGCAGTAACCTCCCACAATCACTCTCTTGACCACCCAGGTACAATTGCATACTTCCCTCCTTCGGGGCAAAAGGTTCCTACCTGGGCCAGTGCACTGGGTTACCTGGTCATCCTGGGCCTCAGTTGTTGACTCTCTTCTTCTTTCCTATTCTTTGATTTTGTAAATCAGAGTTGTTAACTTAGTTTGGCTCAGAGCCTGCAATGGGAAGCTAGATCTCAGACAACTCCAGGCAGTTGAAAACAACCGGCGTGCTCCTGGATTTTACTGAGAACAGCGCCCCCTAGAGGCCCTTCGAGCCCCACGTTGGGCACCAAGATTGTGAGAATTAAAATTCCCAAATTTTATACTCACAACTCCAAGACAAGCCTGGTTAACAAAATCAAAGATTTATTGGAGAAAAACAGGAAAATAAAAACAAGAAAAGCGGTTGCAAGCATGGCCTCTTAGACTCTTCCCAAATGGATTGAGTTCAAAGAGCACAAAAAGCAGTTTTCAAGCTATACATTTTATACACCTTTACAATGCATGCCACGCCTAAGAAGCCCTCCCAACACCCCCTTATTCTCTTAAGTCATCCTTTAAGTTGTTTTACACTTTAAAGGGTCTTCTTGACAATTTCCGTCCATCCCCCGATGTTCCTGTCTTCTGATAGCTTTTTGCCCACGGCTTAAGTTCCTGTCTCCTGATAGTGATTTTTGCCCAAGGCTTAAATTCTTGTTTCCTGGGGAGCTCTTAGCAAGTCATAATGCATTGTCTCCACTGATTACCATTTGTGGTCACTTTACATAGTCAGAAAACAGCAGACAGATAGTCTCACACTTTGGTATTACATCTGTTACAATTTATAAAAGAATAACCTTTATTTATTTCCTTTATTCTGATTCTCTCATTCTGATTCTCTCTCTCTCTCTGATTCTCTCTTTCATTCTGTCTCTCTCTCATTCTGATTCTCTCTGATTCTCTCTCTGATTCTCTCTCTGATTCTCTCTCTGATTCTCTCTCTCTCTCTCTCTCTCTCTCTCTCTCTCTCTCTCTCTCTCTCTCTCATCTCATGGGCCAGCCAGTGTCTTGGGGCTGAGAGGAAGTCAAGCATCTCCCCGAGAGACCGTGGTGCGCGGAGCACCAACAAGGGCCGGAAGAAACGCCCGTGAGATCCAGCAAGAGACGGAGCTTCGCTCCCGCTCTGGAATATGGAGCGAATCTCCATCCCCCGCCCTTCCCTTCTCAGGCCAGGAGAGGAGTGACTGGGAAGGGAGGGCGAGGGGCGGGGACAGCCACTGGTGGGCTCAGCCGACAGGAAGCTACAGCAGGGGTAAGAAACAGCCTGGGGTTGCCGCCACCTGTTGCTTCGGCCCACCTGCACTGCCACCCCCCCCCCCTGTTGTGGCACGTCAGCAGCCTGTGCAGCTAGTAGCTGATTCCAACATCGAGGAGGCTGGTGTGGTGCTGCGCCAGCAGCCTGTGCAGCTGGCACTCGAGTCAGACAATGAGGAGGCTGGAGAAGATGTGGTGCCAGAGGCGGGGATTCAGCCAGGGCCTTCAGAACCTCCAGAAGCTCCCATAAGTGAAGAGGAAGAAGAGGAGGAGCCTCTTCTCAGTGCACGGGCGTGCAGAGCTGCCAAAAGGCAGGAGTGGTTCCTCAGGAGGAGGTCTCCTCGAGAGTAAGGCTTGGGGCTAATTGGCCACTCCCTTAGCCTATTTAAGGACGGACGACGACTGAGGCAATTTGCAGGGAACAACTTTGTTCACTCTCCTTCGTGTCTTGATCTTAGTTCTCTTATCAGTTTCCTGCAAATTGCTTCTGGGCTTTCTGCCAACCATAGTAAGATTATGATTATTTATTCTTTGGATTCTTGTAGGCTGTTAAGAAAGTTAATTAACAGCCTTTGTTTGAAAAAGACTGATTTAATTTAGTAAACTAAGGTTTGTACAGACTTTGTGTGTGCTGCATTCTTTGGGGTCCATAGCTGGGGCAGAACACCCCCTTGCACCATTACCTGATTCCGGCCGGCGAGGGCTGTGCTGCAAAGTTGCAAGTTGCACGAACCTCCCTCTATGGCAGAGATTTACAGCCCCACCACGAGCTGCCTGGCCAGTCCCATATTCCAGAGCTCTAGTCACAGGACTGGCTATTGCTCATCCCGGAGCAGCTCCTCCACCCGGGTGCACCGCGGACTACCAAAATTTTCTCATTGGTAAACCACTGTTCTAGTCCAGCCCCCTGCTCAAACAGGAGACCCTATACCATTTCAGCCAAATGACTGTCCAGTCTCTTCTTAAAAACCTCCAGTGATGAACCTACAACTTCTGAAGGCAATTTTTGTTCCACTGATTAATTGTTCTCACTGCCAGGAGATTTCTCCTTCATTCCAGGTTGCTTCTCTCCTTGATTAATTTCCATACATTGTTTCTTGTCTTGCCTTCTGGTGCTTTGGAAAATAAGTTGACCCCGTCTTCTTTGTGGCAGCCCCTCAAATACTGGAATACTGCTATCATGTCACCCCTTAGTCCTTTTTTCCCTAGACTGGCCATACCCAATTCCTGCAGACGTTCTTCATATGTTTTTGTCTCCCGGCCTTTAATCATCTTAGTTGCTCTTCTCTGCACTATTTCCAGAGTCTCAACATCTTTTTTGTAATGTGGTGACCAAAATTGGTTGCAGTATTCCAGGTGAGGTCTTACTAGGGTTTTAATACTTTAGTACTAATACTTCACCTTGTAAGGTCCCAAAATGTACTTGAGTCACCAAAATGCCAAAGAGAGACTCAAGAAGAGGCTTGAAAATTGTTAAGGATATTGTTGAGTTACACCCGAAGTTGTGGTTTATAAAGCAGAGTACCATTAGAGTTTTACGCATGGAAACGTTTTGAGAGTAATTGTGAATAACATACAGACAAACTGGGTTTTATAGTATTTTACTTTTAGGAAAAAGCAAAATCATAGTCCTTTAACAATCCAAGTCATAGCCATATAAAGTGCAATATAAAATCAATCCAGGGATATAAAATCTTCTTACCAGTTTGTAGAAAAATACAAGGAACAATCAGGAACAATATAAAAACAGTTCAATAAATATCAGAAAGCAGTAAATAAATAATCATGATCAAACAATTGACCATATAGAGAGATCAAAAAGAGTTACAGCGTAGCAGCAGTTAAAAATGGTGTAGTGTCCACACTAATCATAATTTAGCTCTCCTTAAATATATTGGCTACAGAGCTCAGCCAATCAGGATGCAGAATGACACAGCACAGTTCTTAAAGCTACATAATACATTCACATGTATTAAACTGGGAGCAAAAACTTCATCGTAGTCTCTTTCAGACTGCGCGAAACCTTGAGCGACTAAACGTGCTTTATGGGTTACAGTTCCATCAACACCTGTCTTTAACTTATAAACCCATTTACAACCTATTAACCTTTCTCCTGGTGGTAACTGAACATTTTCATATACATCTAACTCTGTTAAAGATTTGAGTTCTCTATTCATAGCCTCCTTCCATGCCATTCGATCCTTTTCAGGATACATTTTGATATCATCATAATTGGAAGGTTCTACATTTTTTTTTTGATTTTATTGATTTAAAAACAAAAACAATAAAAACATATACACAGGAGAAAAAAAACGTACATACAGGTACAAATAAAACATACACAACATATATAACATTTAAACGTGTTGACTTATTTCTTAAGACAGTACATTGGTAAGGTATGTTTCTCAATATATACTCCCATCTCTCACCTTATATAACAATATTATTTTTATTAAGGTTTTGTTGTACTCTGTTGTGTCTCATTTGGTACAGGATTTGGTTCAAGTCTTTTAGGATCGTCTTTTTGTTTGGTTTTCCTTTTCTTTCGCCATTGATACCACTTTTGCCAAACCAAACATTAGTCTGATTCTTCCTTTCCTTGGATTTCTTTAGTGAGTTTGTCCATCTCGGCACATTCCATTACTTTCGATATTATTCTGTCTTGTGTTGGGATTTCTACCGATTTCCAATTTTGTGCAAAGATGATTCTTGCTGCATTCAAAATGTGTGTAATTAAATATATTGTTTCTTTTTCGTAATTATTTGTTAATATACCTAATAAATATGTTTCCAGTTTTAATGGTATTTTTTGTGCTGTTATTTCTTCCAGTTGGGTTTTGATTTTATTCCAAAATTGTTTTGCTTTCGGGCACAACCACCACATGTGGTAGTATGTCCCTTTTTGTATTTTGCATTTCCAACAGAGAGGAGAAGTGTTGGGAAACATTTTTGAGATCCGTGCCGGGGGGAGATGCCATCTGTAAAACATCTTGTAAGCATTTTCTTTATATGATACTGATAACGTCAATTTACTGTTAATTTTCCATAATTTCTCCCATTTGCTTAGTTCAATACTGTATCCGAAGTTTTTCACCCATATGATCATATTCTCTTTTACTATTTCCTCTTCTAGCTTATATGTCAATAGAAAGTTGTAAATTTTTGTTATTAGTTTCTCATTTGGGCCCAGTAGTATTCTGTCCAGTCCATTTAATTCTTTTTGAATTCTGTATTTTTCCATGTCTGTTTTGTATCTGAATTTTAATTGTAGGTAAGGCCACCACTCAATTTCCACATCTTGTATTTTTAATTCCTCTCTCGTTTTTAATTTTCCTTCATTGTTTAAAAGATCCTGATATGTTTTCTTTTTGTTTATATCCATTGTATTTGGATATATTTGTGCTTCCATTGTTGAAATCCACCGTGGAATTTTATCATAATGGTTCTTCCTAATTTCGATCCATATCTTTAACAAAGTGTCTCTCACAATATGTCTACGGAATTGTTCATGCTTTTTAGGTTTCTCTTCCCATAAATATGCGTGCCATCCTTTCGTCAGGTCAAAGCCTTCTATTGTTAGTGTGCGTCTATTTTTGAGTTCGATCCAATCTTTAATCCATGTTATTGATGATGCTTTATGGTAAGTCTGCCAGTCTGGAAGTCTCATTCCTCCTCGTTCTCGTTTATCCTGCAAGTGCTTTAATTTAACTCTTGCCTTTTTCCCTTGCCATATATACTTTAATATCATCTTGTCCAAATCTTTGAAGTAAGTTTTGCCTGGATTTATTGGTATCACCAGGAATAAGTACAGCATCCTTGGCAGAATATTCATCTTTATTGAGGCGATTTTACCTAGAAAAGATAGCTGAAGTTTAGTCCAAAATTCTAAATCTTTTTCTATTTGTTTAGCCAATTTAATATAATTATCTTCCTTAAGTGTTGAGATTCTATTGGTAAGCCACACCCCTAGGTATTTCACTTTCTTTACTATTTGTATCCCTAGCATATTTTCCAATTCTTTTTCCTGATTTTTGGTGAGGTTCTTCGTTAACATTTTTGTTTTTTGTTTGTTAATTTTCAGACCTGCTACCACCCCATATTGTTGTATTTTTGTCAATAATTTTGATCCTGATTGTAGTGGTTTTTCTAGGATGAGTACTATATCATCCGCAAAAGCTTGCAGTTTGTATTCCTGGTTCTTTATCTTTAATCCCGTTATTTCTTTATCTTCTCTAATTTCTTCCAGTAATATTTCCAGTGTTAGTATAAACAATATGGGGGATGGGGGCATCCTTGCCTCACCCCTTTCTTTATATCAAATTGTTCTGTTGTCTCTCCATTAATCAATATTTTTTCAGTTTGGGTGTTGTATATCCTTTTGATCATCTTTACGAATCTTTCTCCAAATTTTATCCTTTCCAACTGTGTTATTAAAAATGTCCAATCAAGATTATCAAATGCTTTTTGCACGTCCAGGAAAATTAAAGCTAGCTGTTTATCTGGTCGTTGTTCATAGTATTCAAGAATATCGATAATTGTCCTTGTATTATTTTGAATTTGTCATCCAGGGATGAAGCCGTTTTGATCTGAATGTATATAGTACTTAATGAAATTTTTCAGTCTCTGTGTTATGATGTGAATAGTTTATAGTCCACATTGAGAAGGGATATTGGTCTGTAGTTTTTAATTTCAGCAGGATCCGAATCTTGTTTTGGTATTAATGTGATTATTGTTTCATTCCATGATTGTGGGATTTCAGCTTCCAATAGTGCGTCATTAAATACTTGTATTAGGATGTTGTCTAGTGATTGCTGGAATGTCTTATAAAACTCAGATGGTATGCCATCTGTTCCCGGTGTCTTATTGTTTTTTTGTTCTTTCTTGTTTCTTTTAATTCTGACATGGAAATCAGTCTATTCAATAATTCAATATGTTCTTCTTTTAATTCCTGGATATTTATTTTGCTTAAATATTCTATAGTATCTTCTTCTCGAATTTCTTCTTTTGCGTATAGGTTTTGGAAAAATTCCCTTGCAATTTGTTTTTTATCCTCATTGTTGTGATGTATTTGTCCGTCTTCATCTTTTAATTGCAATATCATTTTCTTCCGGTGGTGACATCAGCACGCTAGGAGCAAGGGGGACTGAGCTCCGTTCCCTAAGTTCCAAATTTTCGATCTGGAAGACGTTTTTTGGCGCTATTGACCACGAAGAGGTCAATAGATTAAAGTGGAAATCCCGAGGACCTCGGAGGCAAAGCAAATGCGCCAAAGGTTCAGGGAAAACCCCTTAATTCTGACCGAAAAAAACCCAGCCATCCCTGGCTGGCCGGAACGTTGACAGCTGTATAAGAAGGAAGCGAAGATCGAATTAAGAAGACATCGGCAAAGAACAGCAAGAAAGTAAGATTTTGAAAGGTACAATTATAGAGTGGAGGAAAATATAATTAAGAGAGAGACTCCAAACCAATCGGCAAAACAGAGCCATAAAGAAGCAGCGAAGTGAAAGTGAATGGAGTGAAGCAGAGAAAACAAACCGGAGGGTGACTAAGCAGAGCTGACAGGCGACGGAACCAACGTGGATTTAAAAGAGCATACCGGAGAGTTGTGGATTATAAAATCTTGGAGAGTTGTGGATTATAAAACCTACTGAATTTGATCTGATTGGGATTTAAAATTTGGTGAGGACTAATTGGATTGTGAAAGAAATACAGAAGGAAACGTTAGACTCATTGTGAACGGAAGCAGAGCTGAGACGACGGAGGAGAGCTAGCTACTGAACGTGAGAGCGGACTTAGAGGAACTTTGGTAATTTGTATCTATGACCCCAGAATTTTAGTATTTGGAATCAGTGAACGAACGGTGAACTTATATTAGAGTACTTATCCTGGAATAATCAAGCGATATTGGGGCTTTGAAATTGTGATATCAGCACTACTGGAAAATAAACTGAAGGACTCTGGTAACAATCTACAGGAGAGACAGTTTGAATGATGCAAGACTAATTGAGAGTTACAACGACTACGATCCGGGAAGCTAAATACAACCTCTGAAATTTAATTAATCAAATTTTCTCTATCCTCCTTTAACTTTCTACACTTATAGTATATTGTATTACAAGCTTTTGTTGTGGCTCTGTTGCCTGAGCCTGGGCTATCGACAGATGCAGACTCTGAGAGTGAGGGAGAGGAGTTGGCAAGGCCTCCCTCTCCAGGACCCTCCTCTCTGGCAATGCCTCCGGAGGACACCGAAGGCCAAACGATAGGCTCAGAGCCAAGCACGTCCCCGCAGCCACAGGTGGACAGCGACGAGGAAGATAAGTGCTGGCTGGACCCTCGACAGAGGCGCAGGGAGAAGCGTGCACAGCAGAGGGGAAGGTGTGCCAGAGATTAGCTGAGTCACTGGACCACACCCCACAGGGTATAAATGTGGGTGTGGTGGCCGGTTCAGTTTGTGATGAGCAAAAACTGGAAATACTTCATGATCTCTGCGTTACTGGACTTTGCCTGCTTTATCGGACTGCATTTGGATTAATCCTTGTATTATTGACACTCTGCCTGTTTTAACGGAATGCTTGCAGTCTAATCTTTGTTTTGTGTGAGTAAAGTCTGAATTGGCAGCTAGCCACTGGGTTGCTGCCAGCTTTATCTTCAAAGAGTTTTGTCGTGTGGCTTATTAACTCCGGCCCGTCTGTGCGGGTGCGTGTGGGGTATGGGGACAGAACAGCTTTAAGTTTAAATGCATATTTTAAGTAAATTGAATTGATAAATATATAGAAATAAGAAGAGAGTATATATTTACCTATAGATACATAAGGAAGAAAGATAGAATAGTATCTGGCTTTAGTAAGTAGATTGATAATAATATAAGATTTGAATAGAAAACAGCACTATAACAAATAGTTTATTTTTATTCTCTTTCTTTCCTTTCTTTGTGATATAACTTATTATAAATCTAAGTCATAGATACATTACTATATTGATAAACTGAAATAGAGTGCTCTAGAATATAAAACATATACTTTGTGTTTATTATATATATAAATTAATAGTAACCATATATATAGCACTGTTTAGAATAAGAATAGACGTTTGATACTGGTAAGATTTAATACATATATAATCAAGAATTTAATAGAGTATTTAATATAGAAATATAGAAATAGACACATGATCTGCTGAAATATTTGATTTTTTCCCTACTCCCCATTTAAGTTTTTTTTTCGATCCCTATATAACAATATTGTAAAGTGAACTCCGGAATATTGATTTGATCTGAAAGTTTAATAAGCATATTTAGTTTCTATAACTTACATAAACCATATAAATAACTTATCAACAAGAAATCCTACTCGATAATATAGACTGTGTATGAAAATTTGGGAAGCTATTAAACAGAAAATTAAGATGACAACCACCAGCCCATCAGCGACAGTAAAAACAGGTAAAAGAATAATTTCCAATCAACCATTGACCACTGCATCACCGATACAACAGAAAACGATAGACACAATGCTAGCCACAGAAAAAGAGAAAACTCCCCAAACTTTCAATATTCAAAATATACATTCAGTCCTGGCGATGATACAAGAAGGGATGAATAAAACACAGGAATCAATAGCTAATAATCACGAAGAAAGCAGGAAGAACCATGAAGAATTAAGATCAGACGTAGGAGAAATAAAGGATAACTTTAAAAAAATGGATGATAAGATGGAAAAGATTCAACAAAACATCGCAAAAAATGAACAATGGATTCAAAACATTGAAACAAAAATGGACCAAGCAGAGAAAAAATTGGACAACATGGAAAGCGACCAAATAGCATTGAATAAAGAAATGGAAGATTCAATCTCATACTTAGAAATGGAGAAGGCATCCTTCTACCTAAGATTCCAAAACATCGCTGAAAATAGAGAAGAGAATTGAGAGACTTAATGGTGGAGATCTTAGCAGAGGCGACCCAAAAAAAACAAGGAGGAAATCAATAAAGAAATTGACAAAGTCTATAGGGTATATACAAATTACACCCGAAGAAACAAATTACCCAGAGATACATATTAGATTCACAAGGAAATTGGTGAAAGAAGAAATATATAAAATAATGAGAGAAGAACCAATTACTTACAAAGGCAAAGAAATAATAACATTAAAACAAATACTGAGAAGAATAAGAGAAACAAGGAAAAATTACAACTTTCTAACTACAGAATTGAACAAACACAAAATAATGTTCCGGTGGTTGACACCTGAGGGAATCCTTGTTTTGTGGCAAGAGAAAAAACACAGACTTGACACTTTAGAAAAGACACAACAGTTTTTTGATACATATTTTGTACTAGAAGAAGAACAAGAATCCGAAGTTCAACAAGACTCAACAAATAAGGAGGACCCAGTGGAGGAAGTACAGAGGGAATGAGAAGGAAAAAGAAGAATGGAGAAAGAGAAGATGGAAAGAGAGGGAGCAAGGGAAAAAACACAAATTATTACAAAAAACACAAGATGACTCAGGACAGTAAGGAGATAGAAGAGCGGAATGGATAATGAATTAAGTCTGAGGACCCAGTTTGTGGGGGCAATAAGCTGACTTTGTATAAATATACAGAAGTATGAAGGCTATTGCTTAACACATTGTAAGCCGCCCTGAGTCTCCGGAGAAGGGCGGCATATAAATCAAATTTAAAAAAAAAATTAATCAACATAAATGGCCTAAATATTCCATCTAAGAGAACTTGCATATTTAAAAACTTACAGAAATTGAAGACAGATATTATAACACTACAAGAAGTTCACATCAAAAAACAACACCAAAGATTATTAGAAAATAAACGTTTGGGAACACTTTATGCTGCATTAACAGAACAAAAAAAGAAAGGCATTGCAATGTATATTAAAAATTACATACAAGCAAAACAAATATTTGCAGATGAGGAGGGTAGGACCCTGATGGTTGAGATCAAAACAGGAACGAAAACTATACTATTAGTGTCACTCTACGCGCCGAATGGAAGCCAAACTGAATACTTCAAAAAAATACACAATATAATCAAGGAATTGGACTACCAAAATGTATGTCTCATTGGAGACTACAATGCAATTGTAAATGCAGAGAAAGATTATCGAAGTAGTAAACAAAATAAATCAAGGAAAAAAACACTCCCGGATACATTTCACAATATGGTACAAGAATTTCAATTACAAGATGCTTGGAGGGAAATCAACCACAATAAAAAACAATTCATTCTACTTTTTCATATCCAGTGATATTTAAAAGGGAACAAATTGTTAGATATAGTGAATTATTGGATGAAAAGGGTGAACTTAAACTAAAGCAAGACTTAGAAGATCAGGGACTTAAGATGGATTGGTTTTCATATATGCAAATATTTTCTAGATATCGAGAAGATCTCAAACAAGAAGGTTTTTATAATGTTTTGACTACTTTAGATAAGATATTGATGGGCTCTGATGACCATGTAATTAAAAAGTTGTATGGACACTTGCTAGAGGCAAAACTGGAAGAAGAACAAGTTAAAGAATCAATGATAGCATGGGGGCAAAATTTTGGTTATGGTATTGATCTAGATAAATGGCAAAAATTGTGGTCATGTAATTATAAAATGACAATGTCTACAGCATATAAGGAGAATTTGTATAAGATGTTTTACAGGTGGCATTTACCCCCAACGAGGATAGCCAGAATGTTCAAGAACAAATCGGAGAAGTGATGGAAGTGCCATCAGACCCCAGGATCTTATTACCATATGTGGTGGACATGCGTAGAAGCAAGGAGATATTGGACTAAGATACACACGTGGTTGGAAAAAATGACAAAGAGACATATTGATCTTAAACCAGAGATATTTTTATTAGGGATCTTACCAGAGACATTTAACAAAGAATTACAATATTTAATTGTGAATATTTTAACAGCGGCTAGAATTGTATTTGCAAAAAACTGGAAAGGAGAGAAGATGATTACTGATGAAGAAATTATTAAGAAAATGTTGGACTGTGCCGAAATGAATAGATTGACATTTGAAATAAGAGAACAGGAAGATAAACAATATTATTTGATATGGGAGCTATTTTATCAATGGATAGATAATAAAGCATGGAGATGAAATATTATATATGAAATGAAATTTGGATAAAATGTTTAAGCACTTGTTTTTTATTAGAGGTAAGAATATCTGTCATATAATGAGAGTTTGAAAATTTTGAGAGCATGAAATGATTTTCACCGATCAAAATACTGTCTGTAAGTGTTTTGAAGGTTGATGTTTTTATGTTGTTTTTGTTTAAAAAATAAAAAAAAACTTTTTGCAAAAAAAAACCAATTCACATTCTACTCGAATCCGCACCAATCTTGGTCCAGAATCAACATGGCTTGGATGACAGCAGAGCTCAGACTAAACATCAAACAAATAGAAATAGCAACAAACACATGGGCAGACCACAGTCCAATTGAAATAACATGGAAGGGTCACCAAACACGGAGAAGATGGATGATGGATAGACACATCATAAAGGAGAAACAATACGTGGAAATGATCCAAAGAGAACTGAAAATATTTTTTCAAATTAATGTAAAAGAACACACTAGTCTTCAAAATTTATGGGACACAACCAAAGCATATATCAGAGGCCTCACAATCGCTTATACAGCAAAAAAAATAAAAATAAGGACACACAACAAACAAAAGAGAATTTAGCAACACAGCTGCAACAATATGAATCAGAACTGCAGAAAGAGCCACACAATCAAGAAATCAAAGAGAAAATAAACCTTACAAGACATAAAATAAATTTAAACACAACAACGAAGATAGCAAGGAAAATTAAAATGGCTAAACAAAATCAATTTGAACATGCAAATAAAACTGGACGGTGGCTGGCCTACAAATTGAAAATGGAAGGTTCTACATTTACTTGACAAACCACACTTGCTTGATACCTGTTGGGCGGATTTCTTACCCGAGTAGATCTTCTAGGCAATACAGGACTCATAACTGGTATTTCATCTGACTCCTCCCCTAAACCTTCTTCTTCTTTTACAGTAGATTCTACATCATCTACATCATCTTCATCAGGGGTATTATTGAACATTTGATTATCAATAATAACATTATCATCATTTCTGTAATCAGCTTGCTCAAGCTTATCCCAACCTACATGCTCCAGGAATTTTGCACTAGCACTACAATAGATACTAGTGGTTCCTGGCACCCAGAATTTAAATGATCTGTGGTTCAATTCATATCCTACAAAAAACATTTTTCTAGCTCTCTGTTGTCCTTTTCGTCTTAACGGAGAGGGAATATGAATCCAAGCAGGAGCACCAAATGTATGCAAATAACTAAGATTAGGTTTTCTACCATGCCATAGTTTAAATGGTAATTCACTAGTAGATGAATTTACTACGTTGTTTAAAACATGGTTAGCACACATTATGGCTTCACCCCATAGAGTTTCTGGCAAACTAGAATCTGCTAACATAGCTCTAGACATAGCTTGCAGTGTTTGACTTCTGCGTTCTACATAAGCATTGTGTTGTGGTCTATATGGGGCAGAAAGTTTATGCTCAATACCTGCCTCCTGCAACATATTCTCTAACCTTAGATTAGTAAACTCGGTACCGTTGTCTGTTACCAAGCAAACTACTTTATGTTTCTGTTTTCTCTCTACAAATCTTAGCCAGTTGTTAATACGCTGAAATGTTTCAAATTTTGTTTTCATCAAGTAACAGAAACCATATCTAGAGAAATGATCAACAATGCTTAGTATATAGCAGGCTCCCCCTAAACTGGGTTGTTTAGGTCCAATTAGATCAGCAAACACCACTTCTAATGGTCTTTTGGTTTTGAATCCATTGACTCGGTTTGCTGGGGTTACTTTGCTTTTCTCCTGATTACAGGCATTACAGTTCAGATATTTAGTACATGGTTTTAACTTTATCTCTTCAGATAATTCTACTGTCTTTTTCAATACCTTAAAATTCATATGTCCTAATCGTCGATGAAGTAAATGAATACATTCATCGTGTGGCTTCTTATTATCATAAACCGAGTTAGTATTAGCCACTATTGCTGGGTTATCTCTTAATACAAATAAATCATTTTCTAACATTGCATTTTCCATCCTTTTCGATTAAACATTCATCTCCTCTAAAGTGTTGGAAGAAATATCCTTCTGGGTTCTGCTCCAAGTGGGGAAAAAGACACTGGAAACATGGAGACTGCTTGGAAAGATGGTTTAATGGTGGACAGGATCACATGGCTTGAGTTCCTGAACAGAAAAGGGCAGATACAGTAAATCCTCGGGTTTTTATGCTCTCTCTGGCTTTGCATTTCTTGGGGCCCCGAAAGAGTATCCTGATTGGTTGTCAGACTCCCAGGGGGTGGGGGTCTTAGCTAGCCTTGCTGTCTGATGGTCACATGTGCTTCCCAGGTCACATGTGGTGAGTTTTGGTTGCTAGATGGGGCCCATTGTGTTAGTTTATGTTGCTATTGTGTTGCAAATGTCCTTTGACAAAGGATTGCGTTTTCTGCCTCTGGTCCATTAACAAAGGGTGGGGGGGCAGAAAGGTGGGAGCTGCTTTGTCTGTAAAATATGCTTCTCCATTTCTCATCCAGGGAAATATAATATTCTGCCTTTTTAATATTTCCCAAAATATTTCATTCTTCTAGGAAAGGGGTGGGTGCTAACTTCCTACAAAAGGTTACTACAAACCCAACCTGTAATAATGATTTACCAGATAACAAGTTGAATTTCAGTCTAGGTATATACAACATTGGTAATTGTTCGGTAATAAATGAACAATGTGCAATACCTTCTCCAGCTACTTTCATTCTCCATCCATTGGCTAATGTAACATGTTGTTTGCTATTATTCAATTTAACAAACCTTTCTCTATTTCTAGTGATGGATTGTGATGCACCACTATCAACTACCCACAAATCATGGTCTATAACATTTTCTGGCGACCATGAAGGGACTGAAGAACAAAGACCATTGTTCTGCCCTGACAGCTGCCCCAGCGGGGACCGACACCTTCCCAAGGAAAGTCCACAGGCCACAAAGACTCCATTGAAGTCTATGGAATCTTTCAGTGAGAAGACGCCGTGAACCCGCTGCCGGAGCAGACCAGTCAAGGATCCTCAGGTCAGACCAGATCCATACATCTCCACAAGTGGCCACCAGGAAGGAAGAAAAGCCAGCAGGCAAGTATAAGTAAAAGGGATACCTACCAATTTAGTGGTAGAGGAGGGGGCCTGATCACCCCCCTAGGAGACAAGGCGTCGTCCTAAAGTCTCTAGTAAGGAATTAAGGAATTATTGTGTGGGTGGTTAAACCCTTGCGGTTCTCATTGACGACTGTCGGAACGTCCAGCGTCGTGAGCCAGGGGTAGTGTTGTTAGGGTGGGTGGTAGTATTAGTGTCCCCAGGACACCGTTACAATGTATGTTAGCCAATTTTAAGAGTGCCTATAGTGGAAACTATGGTGATTCCCCGTGTGATCCGGAAACCTTGAAGATGTTGTGTATAAGTGTCTGGCCTACCTTTGGCATAAGGTGGCCAGAAGAAGGATCGTTGGATCCAATAGTGATATCCAAGGTACATCGGATCATTACCCGGGATGGCCATTGGGACCAATTCCCATACATAGATCAGTGGCACATTGCTCAAAAGGCAGCCCCCTCTTGGCTTAAGAAATGTCAGCAGGAATGTGTGAAAGTGTGTTTGATGAAAGAGAAAAATAAAACCAACAGAAAGATATTTAAAAACAAAGTTTTCAGTCAGGAGGAGGAGGAAGAAGTTAGTCGCCCTCCCCCATATGCACCACATCCCGTAACCCCAAGACATTGGACTAACACTGGGTGACCAGCAGCTTGTCCATATTCATGGCGAAGAGTCTGCTGCTAGGTGTTGGACCAAGTTAAAGAGACTATATGTTCGTGACTCTGTGGGTGCTCATATTTATCTCACACGGAGATTATTTAAACAACATCTTCTTAAAGGTGGAGATATGATGGCTCATTTGGAATCCATGACTAGAATTTTCCAGGAGCTGCATGAAAAGGAACTTGTGTTCTCAGAACTACAACAAGTTTATATAATTCTTTCTTCTTTGGATGATAGTTATGATGACTATGTTTCTTCGTTAGGGGTTTTGTCCAGAGATGAACTGACATTGGCTGGCATAACTGGCAGGTTATTGGAAGAATCCAAAAGAAGACAAGAAAGGGATCAGTTGAGACTGCAACAACCAAAAGAAGAAAAAATGTACTCAACTGCCTATTTTGTAAAACGTTGTTTTGCTTGTGGGGCTAAAGGGCATATAGCTAAGTATTGTAAGAATAAAAAAATGTCTGTTAGGGACAATGCTAGACCCAAGAAGGGTTGTAATTTAGCTATATCCAGTTCAACTACTGATGTTAACCAGGATTGTTGGGTTGTTGACAGTGGTGCTTCTCAATCAATTTCTAGAAATAGAAATTTTTTTTGTTAAAATGGAAAAGAGTAACCAACATGTTAATCTAGCAAATGGCTGGAAGGTTAAGGTAGCTGGAGAGGGTGTTGCTCGTTGGTCATTTAGTAATGAACCATTGCCTATGTTATATATTCCTGGGTTAAAATTCAATTTATTAACTGTTAAATCATTACTGAAATTTGGGTTTACAGTAACATTTAAAAATGATAAGTGTTTTATTGAGAAAGATGGCAAAGTTGTTACTGCAAGTTTAGAAAATGATTTATTTATTTTAAGGGATAACCCAGTATTGATGGCTAAATCTAAGTCTGTTTATAAGAATGTTAAACCACATGATGAATGTATTCATCTGTTACACCGGAGACTTTGGCATTTAAATTTCAGGATGTTAAGGAAAACAGTTCAGTTAACTGAAGGGATAAAACTACATGCATGTAGTAAATATCTAAATTGCAATGCCTGTAGTCAGCAGAAAAGTAGGGTTACACCAGCAAACCGTGTTAATGGTTTTAAAACAAAAAATCCATTAGAGGTAGTGTTTATAGACCTAATTGGACCCAAGAAACCCAGCATAGGAGGTGCCTGCTATATTCTGAGCATAGTAGACCATTATTCAAGATACGGATTCTGTTATCTAATGAAAACAAAAAGTGAAACATTCCAGCATATTAACAACTGGCTACGTTTTGTGGAAAGGAAACAGAAATTTAAGGTTAAATGCTTAGTGACTGATAATGGTACAGAATTTACTAACCAAAGATTAGAAAAGTTTTTGCAGGATGCAGGGATCCAGCATAAACAGTCTGTGCCTTACAGACCACAGCATAATTCATATATCGAGAGAAGAGGTCAGACATTACAAGCCATGACTAGAACTATGTTGACAGATTCTGGTTTGCCTGAAAATTTATGGGGTGAGGCTGTTATGTGTGCTAACCATATGTTAAACAACGTGGTTCATTCCTCTACAGGTGAAATACCATTCACCTTATGGCATGGGAGGAAACCAAATCTTAGTTACTTACACACATTTGGAACCCCAGCTTGGGTACATATTCCATCTAGTTTAAGGAGAAAGGATCAACAGAGAGCCAGAAAAATGTTTTTCGTTGGCTATTAATCAAATCATAGATCTTTTAGATTTTGGGCACAGGGAACTACTAGTGTTTATTGTAGTGCAAGTGCTAAATTTCTAGAGCACGAAGGATGGGATAAACTAGAGCGTGCAGTTTATAGACATGATAATAATACTATTAGTGTAAAGCATCATATTTCTGATGATATTCCTGAGGATTTAGATGATGTAAAATCCTCTATCAAGGAGGAAGAACAGGAAGTAGGTTTAGAGGATGCAGTTTTAGGGGAGGAGTCAGATGAACCATCTGCTGTAAGTCCTGTATTACCTAGGAGATCTACTAAGGAAAGGCATCCACCTGATTGTTATAAAGCAACCGTAGTTTGCCAGGTTAACATTGAACCTTCAAGTTATGAAGATATCAGTCTTTATCCTGAAAAGGAGCAGAATGCTTGGAAGGAGGCAATGAGTAAGGAAATTAATTCTTTAACTAAGTTAGGTGTTTACGAAACTGTGAAATTGCCACCTGGTGAAAAATTAATAGGTTGTAGATGGGTTTACAAAATTAAGAAAAGCATAGATGGCACAGTAACCCATAAGGCTCGCCTTGTAGCTCAAGGTTTTTCTCAGACCGAACAGGATTTCGATGAGGTTTTTGCTCCTAGTTTACGTGCGAGTACGTTAAGTACAATGCTAGTGTGGGCGGCTAAGCATAAATATAGTATTAACCATATAGATGTAGAGACAGTATACTTGCATGCTCCATTAAGACACACCATCTATATGAAGAAGCCTTTAGGAGATGAAACACAAAACCACGCTGATTGTTGGAAGTTAAATAAAAGCCTTTATGGTTTGAGACAATCACGGTTTGAATGGAACCAATGTATAGTTAAAGAGCTAAATAAGATCGGTTTTCATGAAGGTGTAGCGGATAAGTGTCTCTTTAAAAGAGAAATTAATGGGTTAGTATCATTTTTGTTATTGTTTACAGATGACATAGCCATAATAATGAAAACTGACAATGAAGCCATAGATATTGTTAAACAGTTACAAACCAAATTTAAGATCAGAAATTTAGGAAATATTAGGCATTATTTGGGTTTAGATATCAATCAAATAGCTAGAGGTTATAAAATATCTCAATCTAGCAAAATAAGCCAAATGTTGAAACGTTATGGCATGGAGCTATGTAAGCCAGCTAAAACGCCCATGGCACAGGATTTTCAACAAGGAGAAATCCAAAGTCCTAAATTTAGTAAGGAGATCTACCAGTCTCTTATAGGTAGTCTATCTTATATAAGCAATTGGTCGAGACCCGATATTTCATTTGGAGTAAACCAATTAGCGAGATATAATGCAGAGCCAACTGATAGGCATTGGCAGGCCGCAAAGCGTATATTAAGATATCTGAAAATGACGATGCATTATGCATTATATCTAGAACCTAACAATGATTTAGTATTGAGCGCATATGCTGATGCCAGTTTTGCTATTGATTTGACCACCAGAAAGTCCACATCGGGTATAGCTATCATGTTAGACAATTGTTTGATTGGCTGGAAATCAATTTGTCAAAAACATATTAGTCTATATACTATGGAGGCAGAATTCTCATGTTTGTCACTAGTTTGTACTGATCTGATTTATTACAAACAACTAATGATGGATATTGGTTTAAAGATGGATTATCCAATTGTAATACATGAGGACAACCAAGCTGCTATAAAAATGGCAACAAATTTAGCAGTTAAAACTAGATCTAAGTATACTGACATTCGGTATCTGAATGTTCGTCAGTGTATCCAAAGCAACATGGTTAAGTTGGAATATTGTATGTCGGAAGACAATATTGCAGATAATTTTACCAAAGCGCAAGGTGCTATCAAACATAAAACGTGTTGTGAAAGCTATGGATTAAGAATCTAAACTGTATATATTGACCTGTCCAAAGGGGAGAATGTTAGGATATGGTTTGGCCTAACAAGTTGTCCAGGCAATATATGTGTTCTGTAACTTTAATCTGAATATGTATTGTATGACTTTAAAGTTTTACTGCTGATTCATTGTAATGCTGAGTCATGCTGTAATTAGTTGTGAACGTATTTAAGAAAGGTACTGTAACGTATTCAGTTGATGATAAGCTACCATAGTGTGAGAAGTTGCTATCATTATGCTATCATCGTTGGATGGATCTGCTACCATCGTGGTTTGTGAACCAGAGTGAGTTTGTTATTCTAACCAACTACTGTTTGTGTGGTAAGAAGATTTTTGTATCACTGGACTGATTTAACTGGCAAAGACTTGGATTTGTTTAAAAGACTATGAGATTGTTTTTTCACTATAAAGTAAACTTTTGATAAACCAGTTTGCACATCTCTTATTCATTGCTCTCAGCAACGTTTCTCTGTGCTCTACACTCTGCTGGTTGGTAACACAACAACAATATCCTTAACATAGTGCAAAAAGCAGAAGCAGCTGCAGAAGTTGATCCTAATTGGGATCCCAATAATACCCAACGCCAGCCTCTATTAGATGCCTACCGCCTCTTATGCATAAACATTTTAAGAGAGGCAGCAAAAGGTCCTGTTAATTATGCCAAAACTGCTACTATACTTCAAGAAAAAGATGAAAGCCCTGAGACCTTTTTGACTAGATTAGTAGAATCCTATAAAATCCATACTGGGATAGACATAGAAAATGTGACAAATAGGTACCTGTTGAATGAACGATTTATCAGTCAAAATGCCCCGGATATCAGGAGAAAATTACAGAAATTGGACAGAGCTCTAGGAAAGAACACTAGTGAACTCCTAGAAATTGCCAGAAAAGTCTACCTGAATAGAGATAGAGAAGAAGAAAAAAAAGGAAGCTATTAGAGAGAGAAAGAAGACTGAAATGTTAGCTTTGGCCCTGGGAGGAGTTACCTTAGGAACCAACCATTGTGCCATCTGTAAAGAAGAAGGACATTGGCAGAGAGTGCCCCCGTAGAAGTACGGAATCAAGAGGAGTATCCTACGGGTGTGGGCGACCTATATTGAGAGGAAGAAGTTTTAGAGGGACCCTGGTTTGGTCTTCGCCGCCATCAGACTGTCTTTTTTTAGACCGCCAGCCCCGCTGTCCGTAAAGAGCCACTTCGAGAAAGGAGAAGCGGCTCGAAAAACTCCAAATCCGAAAGGAATTGCGAGCAGAGCCGGAGGCATTCGGTTGAGCCCCTGTGAAGCCCCCAGACTGCTTTTTTTTGCTTCTGGGGGAGGAAACAGGCGCGGCTCCCTCTCCAGCCCACTGAAGCTCCGGACCTTGGGGACGCTTCTACTTCGTAGAACAAGATGGCGTGACCATCCAAACAAGCGAAAGTAAAGCAAGTCTCCTAATTGAACAGGGTGAAATCAGGACTTGAACCTCAAAACCGCAAGTATTTTTGCTGTGTTGTGCTAGCCCTGTGATTAAACTTAAGTGGGAGATTGAAAGTTTCCTGAAAATGGCGCCCGGCTTCAGCGCAGAGGAATGCTGAAAGTGAAAGTGGATTTGCCTAGTTACTTTAATACGTTACAAAGTCTCACTGCGTGTAACAACTGAAGAGAAAAGACTAAAAGACTATAATAAGCAAGCTTGATTTTGACTTAATTCTATTTCTAATCTGATCAAACCTGGGGGAATTCTTTAGAAGACTTTGTGGAGGAAGAAGGGAAAGAAGAACCTCCCTTTTTGAAAAAGTTAGGCTACGTGGCAGAATGGCTTCTAAACAGCCAAAGCAAGATACGAAGGCGGCAGGGGGGGGATCTCCCACCCATAAGCCACAACAACAGCCTTCTAGCCAGCAGAGCCAGAGAAAGGAGATTGATCTTGAAAGTTTGAAAGAGTTTATTGCCCAGGCTTTGATGAAACAAGATGAAAATTTGGATGAGAAGTTTAAAAAGTCACAACAGGAAATTAAGCAGGAGATTAAAGAAATTAAAGAGGTGGTGCAAGAAAAATATGAAAAGGTGACTAAAAAATTAATGACAGTTGTGACTGGATTGTCAGAAGCAATTATTAAAACTGATAAAAAAGTGGAGGAACTCAGATCAGAAATGGATGTCAAAAAGAAGGAGACTGATTATAAAATCTTTGATGTTGACAATAAAATGCAGAGACTTGAAAATGAGATTACAATGATGCAGTTCAGGTCTATGGAATTTGCCATAAGGCTGAGAGGCTTAAAACAGAATGATAGGGAAGACCTGAGAAAGATCTGTGCTGATGCATTAGCTGTGATGTTAAAGATTAGTCCTGAAGAGATTTTTTGTAAAATGGACGAAGTGTACAGAGTGAATTCTTGGGTGGCCAGACAAAGACAATTGCCCAGAGATGTGGTGATATATTTTACAGACAGAAAAATGAGAAATGATATTCTGCAAAAGTCCTTTGTCTCTGCTGTGCAAGTGGATGGAAAGGAGATTGGAGTTTATAAAGAGCTACCACCTAAGATGTTAAAAGATAGAAAGGATTTTGGATTTCTAGTGAATGAATTAAAAAAACAACAAATTCCATTTAGGTGGGATGCTCCAACTGGGATAATCTTGAGATATAAAGGAGAAAGATACCGATTAAATACTGTTGAGAAGGCGGAAGAATTCTATTCAAATTTTTTTAAAGCAAGTTCACCATCCCCACGTACATCTTCTGTGTTGGAGACAAAGGAGAGTGATAAGGAGAAGCAATCTCAGCAAGAGATGGAAGAGCAGTCAAAGCAGCTGGAATTGGAGGCAATGGAAATGCAGGGAGCTACAGGAGGATTTCTGGATGCGCCCCTGCTAGACCTTCCTTCAGAAATTGTAAATGTACCACCCAAGACTACAAGAGAAGTGGCTTTGGATCTAGCCCGGATGTATGAAGCTAAAGATCAGCGCATAACTCGAGCAGTTTCTAAGCAAATTAAAGAAAAACAACAACAGGAAAGGCTTTATTTTCTTATCATCTGATCTGCTTGTAAAAACGAAAAGAACAAAGATTTTTCCAAGGACTTTAACTGACCATAGCCTGGTATGGATAGAAATTGAGATGGGAAAGAATGAGAGAAGATCATGGAGAGTAAATGAAAATTTATTTAGATATGAAAAGAACATAATAGAACTTAAAAAGCAGATGAAAGAATTTTTTGAAATGAATTTGAATAAGGGTACCCCTATTGAAATTGTGTGGGATGCGAGTAAAGCATATATGAGAGGGGTACTCATTTATATGAATTCTAAACATAAATTAAATCAACAAAAGAAAAGATCTGAAATGGAAGCAGAAATAAAGAACAAAGAACAGTTACTTATAAAAGACCCAACAGATGAAAGAATACGAGGAGCTATAAAACTTCTGAAAGATCAATTTCAAATGCTTATGGCGGAACAAACAGCAACAAATTTACAATTTGCGAAATATAACACATTTTGTAACGCTAACAAACCGGGCAGATGGTTGGCTTATACACTAAGGAAGAGGCAGAGTACACGGGTCATTGATAGTATTGATAGTGGAGGGAAGGAAATTTTTCAACAAAAATTAATTAAAGAAATTTTTTTAGATTATTATACTAGATTATATGCCAAAGATGATACACAGAATGGACTTATAGAGAAATATTTAGAAAAAAGAAGAGTCACAAAAATTTCTAGTCAACAAAAGGAGAGAATGGATCATCCTATAACAGCTGAGGAGATTATTGCCGCAATTAAACAATTGAAAACAGCTAAAGCACCAGGGACGGATGGTTTAACTGCGGTGTATTATAAAACTTTACAAGCAGAAATGATTAAACATCTTAAAGATCTATTTTGTAGTATACAACAAGGGGGTAAAATACCCCCTTCATGGAAAACAGCTTATATCTCATTGATACCGAAAGAGCAAGTAGGTCCTAAAAAACCTGAGAACTTTAGACCAATATCTCTTCTGAATAATGATTATAAAATTTTTGCAAAAGTATTAGCCAACAGGTTGATGCCAGTTATTCAAGAGGTGATTCATTGTGATCAAGCGGGATTTATAGAAGGCAGATATATGAAGGATAATGTAAGGCAAATTATAGATTTATTGGAATATCTTGAGAAGAATAAACAGATCCCTGCAGTGCTGGTTTTCCTGGATGCAGAGAAGGCCTTTGATAGAGTGGATTGGAACTTTCTACTAAAGACTAAGAAAGATGGATTTTGGGGACCAATTTCTACAGGCGGTTTCAGCAATTTATCAAGAACAAATGGCACAAATTATTATTAATGGAAGTTTGACAACAAATTTTAGTATTGAAAAAGGAACAAGACAAGGTTGTCCGCTATCCCCATTGTTATTTATTTTAACATTAGAAGTCTTGTTGAACACAATACGGGACTCGAGTACCTTGAAGGGAATAGTGATAAGGCAAGAGGATTACAGAATAAGGGCATTTGCAGATGATTTGGTTGTTACCCTAACACAGCCGATGGAATCAATAATCCAGATGAAAGACATTATAGAACAATATGGTATGGTATCAGGATTTAGATTGAATCAGAGAAAAACTAAGATGATAGTTAAAAATATGACACAAGATCGAAAACAGGAATTTGAAAGCAAGGCAGGTTTTGAGATAGTACCAAAGGTTAAATATCTAGGAGTTCAGGTTGCAGAATCAAATATGAAATTGTTTCAAAATAATTATGAGGTGTTGTGGCGAGAGGTACAGAAAGACATGGAGACTTGGAAAAAACTGCAGCTGTCTCTACTTGGAAGAATAGCAGCAGTTAAGATGAATGTTTTGCCAAGATTTCTTTTTTTGTTTCAAATGATTCCAGTGCTTAAAAGTGACAAACAACTAAGAGAATGGCAAAGTGGAGTGAACAAGTTTGTATGGAACGAGAAAAAACCGAGAGTTAAGTTGAAAATTATGCAAGATGTTCCAGAAAGGGGAGGCCTTAAACTTCCAAACCTACAATTATACTATGAAGCAGCAGCTTTGACGCAAGCAAGTGACTGGTTTGGAAGAAAAAAGACTGGAATATTGAATATAGAAAGTTATGATCTTGAATTTGGTTGGCATGCATACTTATTTTATGAGAACAAAGTGGATAAAGTATTTAAAAGCCACATACTCAGAAATTCGTTGATGAGAGTTTGGAGGAAGCACCGACTCAAATGGGATTATAAAATACCGTTATGGCTGGATCTTGGTCATATCATGTGGAATACAAATATAATGTCACTTGGGGGGTTTTTATATAAAGAAGTTCTTTTTACAGATGCGGGCAGATGGCAACTGAAGACATTAGAAACGCTGTTGGAAGAAGGGATTAATTTAACCTGGTTGCAGTATAATCAACTTCAATTGAGATGGAAAGAGGACCAAAAAACTGGTATAATGATGCATGAGGAGGAATTGGTTAGACATATAAAAGAGAAAGGTCCAATGCATATTAAAAGGCTTTATAATGTTTTGTTAGAAAGGGATTCAGAAACTGAACTGGTTAAAGATTGTATGATAAAGTGGGCACAAAATTTTGCAGAACCAGTGATGTTGGAAACATGGGAAAAAATATGGGTTCAGAATGTTAAATTTACACAGTCGCAGAACTTGAGGGAAAACTTTTATAAAATGTTTTATAGGTGGCATTTAGATCCTAAGAAATTATCGTGTATGTATCCTAATGTTCAACCAAAATGCTGGAGATGTGATTGCTTAGATGCCACATGTTACCATATGTGGTGGACTTGTAAGAAAGTGAAGGCTTTTTGGATAAAAATTTGGTGGGTCATGCAAAATGTTTTGAAGAAAAAAATTCAGTTCTCTCCACAATTGTTTTTATTGGGTATAGTTAAGGGTTTTACATTGGGTGAAGTAAAGCTGATATTGTATATGATAACAGCAGTGAGATTACTGATAGGTCAATATTGGAAAAATGAAGCTATGCCCACTATTGAAGAATGGACTTTGAAGATGGCTAGTTTTGCAGAGATGGCGAAGATTTCAGCATATTTAAAAGATTAGACACAAGAGACTTATGTATGGGAGTGGAAAAAGTGGATAGATTATGTGCAGAATAAATATCAAACTAGGAAATATCAGATAGCTTTTAACTGAATGTATTATATAGTGATAGAATAATTGAATTGTGAAGATGTGAAAAATATATAGGGGGTGGAGGGGTTCAAGTTTTATAAAATATGCTTCTGATTTGGATTATATTCTGTGGAAGTCCTGGGGGGAGGGGAGGGTTGGGGGGGGAAATTGGGGAGAAAATGTATTTGTAAAACCTTTTCAATAAAAAAAAAAAAAAAGAGGAGTATCCTACGGGCATGGGCGACCTATATTGAGAGGAAGAAGTTTTAGAGGGACCCCGAGAGGAGTTTTTAGAGGAAGAAGAGGTACAGACAGATGACAACTCAGCCAGCAGTACCAGAAGGAGGAAGTAATCGGCCTAGCCAAAATGGAATGGGATGACTGAAGAGGCCAGGGCCCCACGGACCCACCCCCGGAGCCCATGATGGATTTATGGGTGGGAGGACGTCAAGTCCACATGATGATCGATACCAGAGCCAGTCGATCAGTAATTAATAAACAAGTGGCCCCCTTATCAAAGGAGAAAGTCAGAGTCCAAGGAGTGTCAGGCACACCAGCCACACACAGCCTCCTGAAACCGGTTAAATGCAAGGTTGGGAACGGCCAATTCTTGTATATGCCTGAATGCCCAGTTCCGCTGTTAGGAAGAGATCTACTTTTTAAATTGAGAGCCATCGTGTCCTTCAACGAAAGTGGACAGTACTTGACAGTGTCACATCCAGTGGAAGAAACTTGGCGATTAATGTTAATGCAAGACTCAACTCAGGAAAGTACATGGAAAGAATTTAACATTCCTACCCTGTGGGCAGAGGACAAAACCCCTGGGCTAGCTAAATTTGCCTCCCCAGTAGAAGTCAAACTGAAATTGGGATACAAGCCCATCAGAGTACCCCAGTATTATGTTCCTCAAGAAGCGGCAGAAGCCATTCAAGTTTTAATTGACAAATACTTAGCTGCCGGGATACTTAGAGAAACTCAATCCCCATGGAATACCGCAATTTTGCCCACAAGAAAACCAGATGGGGGCTGGAGACCGGCACAGGATTTGAGACCCGTAAATAATGCAGTGGTCACGCTCCATGCGATTGTCCCGAACCCCTACATTTTGTTGGGGACCATCCCTCATTCAGCCGCATGGTTCTCCATCATAGACCTGAAAGACGCTTTCTTCACTATACCCTTACACCCTGATAGCCAAGACTTGTTTGCCTTTGAGTGGAAAGACTCTAAACTGCGTAGACATTGTCAGTATACCTGGACAAGACTACCCCAAGGCTTTAAGAATTCTCCTACCCTTTTTGGGCATGCCTTGGCTTTGGACTTGCAGCACTTCCAACCCGTTCAGGAAGGGGACTATCTCCTCCAATATGTAGATGATGTATTAGTAACAGGAACCACTCAGGATAACTGTTTCAAAAATACCCAAACCCTCCTTGAATTATTGAAAGACTGTGGATACAGAGCTTCAAGGAAAAAGGCTCAATTAGTAAAGAAAGAGGTTACATATTTGGGATACACTCTGTCTCAAGGTCAGAGAAATTTAGGCTTACCTAGGAAACAGGCAATCTTGCAACTGCCTCCACCGAAAAATCGAAAAGAACTGTGAGGCATTTTGGGAGTCATGGGCTTTTGTCGCTTATGGATTCGCAATTTTGCCTTACTTGCCAAACCCCTGTACGCTTCAACCCGGGGAGCAGAAACAGACCTGTTTGAATGGAGCAAGGAACAAACAAATTCATTAAGTCATTTAAAGGAAGCACTTACATCCTCTCCAGCGTTAGGGTTGCCAGACCTTTCCAAACCCTTCCGTCTTTATGTAGATGTCCGTCAAAATGTGGCACTAGGGGTATTAATGCAACAGCAAGGATCATGGCAATGGCCGGTGGCTTACTTGTCCAAACAGTTGGACAGCCCGGCTCAAGGCTGGCCACACTGTCTTAAAATTTTGGCCGCTGTGGCAGAACTTATGACAGACACAAACAAACTAACTTTTACCTCAGAAGTAGCAGTCTACACATCCCATGCGTTGCAAACTATCCTAGAAAACAAAGGACACTTGTGGATAAGTAACCAGAGATTGCATAAATATCAGGCTCTGCTGTTAGAAAACCCCCAGATAAGTCTTCACCAATGTGCCACTATTAATCCAGCTACTCTCATGCCTGTACCTGATGCATCCCTCCCGCTGCATGACTGCCTACATGTGTTAGATCATCAGTATTCCTGTATACCAGACTTGACTGACACCCCTCTTCCAAATGCCCAGCTTACCTGGTTCACTGATGGCTCAAGCTTTATGGAAAAAGGAGCTCGTTATGCAGGATATGCTATAGTTAGCCAACACGCAGTTATTGAAAGTGCCCCTCTTCCCGTGGGTACCAGTGCCCAAGCAACTGAGTTGTGGGGACTCATCCGAGCATTAGAATTAGCCACAGACAAGACTATTAATGTGTACATGGACAGTAAATATGCCTTTTTGACTATTCAAGCACATGCGGCTATTTACAAGGAAAGGGGCTTCACTGACTCTACAAGCAAATTAATCCAACATGCCCCTTTAATTAAAAGGTTGATTTCTGCTGCACAACTTCCCAAATCCTTAGCTGTCATCCATTATCCGGGTCATCAGAAGACGGACACACTCGTTGCACAAGGCAATCGATTTGCTGATAGAGAGGCCGAATTGGCAGCACACCTACCCCTGGATAAGAATGATTATTATCTCTATATGGCACAAGAAATTGAATCCTACATTGAAAGATCTTATCCCACCTACACTCAGGTAGAGAAGGAAAAAGCTGAAGGAGATTTGAAAGCCAATCTGGTGAAGGGATGGTATACCCTTCCAGACAATCGCCTAGTGGTACCAGTTTCACTCGCCTGGCCTTTAGTATCAGAGGCACACTAAACCTCACATAGTGGCAAAACTGCTTTGGCCCAACAGTTGCAAGCAACATTCTACATACCTAACTTGCAGAGTCTGGTCGCCAAAGCAACTTCCCAATGTCCTACGTGCGCACAAGTAAATGCTAAGCAAGGACCGCGTTTACCACCAGGACAGCAGCCAATCTCCTACTTACCCATGGACTACTTATTTTATTTATTTATTTATTTATTTATTTATTTATTTATTTATTTATTTATTTATTTATTTATTTATTTATTTATTTATTTATCATATTTGTATACCGCCCTACTCCCGAAGGACTCAGGGCAGTGAACAGCCAAGATAAAATACAAAACATACAAAAGTTAAAAAACTATTAAAAACAGATTAAATAATTTAGGCTCAAAAAACAAATTTAAGACATCCAATTTATCTAAAAAACATTTTAAAACCCAATTTAAAAGGGAGAGTTAGGCCAGACCAGCCTGTTGGAATAAGAACGTTTTTAGGGCGCGGTGGAAGATGCGTAAGTCTTGAATCCTCTGTATCTCCGGGGGGAGCTCGTTCCAGATGGCAGGTGCCCCCACAGAGAAGGCTCTCCCCCTGGGGGCCGCCAGTCAACATTGTTTGGCTGACGGCACCCTGAGGAGCCCCTCTCTATGGGAGCGAACTGGTCGGTGAGAGGCTACTGGTGGCAGAAGGCGGTCTCGTAAGTACCCTGGTCCTGAGCCATGGAGCGCTCTAAAGGTGGTAACCAAAACCTTGAAGCGCACCCGGAAGACCACTGGGAGCCAGTGCAGCTCGCACAGGAGGGGGGTCACATGGGAGCGCCACATCGCTCCCGTCACCACCCGCGCGGCCGTATTCTGGACCAGTTGGAGCCTCCGGGTGCTCCTCAAGGGGAGCCCCATGTAGAGAGCATTGCAATAGTCCAGGCGTGAGGTGACAAGGGCGTGAGTGACCATGCATAACAAGTTCTGATCCAGAAAGGGATGCAACTGGCGAATCAGGCGAACCTGATAAAAAGTCCTCCTGGCCACGGCCGCCATATGCTCTTCTAAAGACAGCCGTGAGTCCAGGAGGATGCCCAAGTTGCGAACCCCATCTGTGGGGGCCAATGACTCACCCCCAATAGTCAGAGATGGCGCCAACTGACTATATCGGGACGTCGGGAACCACAGCCACTCGGTCTTGGATGGGTTGAGTCTGAGTCTGTTCCTCCCCATCCAGATCCGTACGGCCTCCAGGCACCGGGACATCACCTTGAGGGCATCATTGGGGTGGTCTGGGGTGGAGATGTACAGCTGGGTGTCATCAGCGTACTGATGGTACTTCACCCCAAAACCACGGATGATCTCACCCAGTGGCTTCACATAAATGTTGAACAGAAGGGGCGAGAGGACCGATCCTTGTGGCACCCCACATACAAGGGGCCTCGGGGTCGACCTCTGCCCCCCTGTCAACACAGACTGCGACCGGTCAGAGAGAAAGGAGGAGAACCACTGTAAAACAGTGCCCCCCACCCCCAACCCTTCCAAACGGTGCAGCATGATACCATGGTCGATGGTATCAAAAGCCGCTGAGAGGTCTAATAGGACCAGGACAGAGGAGCAACCCCTGTCCCGAGCCCTCCAGAGATCATCAACCAATGCGACCAATGCCGTCTCCGTGCTGTACCCGGGCCTGAAGCCCGACTGGAACAGATCTAGATAAGTCGATTCATCCAGGTACTGAGGCAGCTGTCGTACAACCACACTCCAGTTGCGGACCACAGTCCAGTTGTGGACTTTACTGATATGCCCAAATGCAATGGTTATAAAGCTTTGCTCATTTTCATTGACACTTACTCTGGATGGATTGAGGCCTTCCCCACTCGAAATAAGTTAGCTATACAAGTAGCACGCTTTCTTTTAAAGGAAATAATCCCTAGATTTGGATGTCCATCTACCATCAGCTCTGACAATGGCCCAGAATTTGTGCAACGTATAAATCGCCACCTGGCTGAAGCTGCAGGCCTGAAATGGAGGTATCACTGTTCGTTTCGGCCAGAATCGGAAAGGAAGATTGAAAAGGCTAATCGCTCATTGAAAGCAATCATTACAAAACTGTGCTTAGAAACCCACTTGCCATGGCTTCAAGTTTTCCCCATGGCCTTGTACATTTTTAGAACAGCCCCACGAACCAAATACCAGCTGTCTCCTTTCGAACTTCTGTATGGGAGACCCCCTGCCTTGTTCAAGCACCACTTTCAAGGCTGGCCAGATTTAGTTCAAAAAGGGGGGGTAGAAGCAAGAAAATTACTTTTGCAGTTACAACAGCACAACAATCATGTCAACAAATTGAGGCATTATATGCAGGAATGTAGACACCCCCCCCCCCCTATTACGACTGCAGGTCACAACTACAAACCAGGTGATAGAGTATGGATAAAACATTGGAAAAATGAGCCTTTAAAACCTAGATGGAAAGGGCCATATACTGTTGTGATGTGTTCACCTCTTGCAGTTAAGACCTTAGAAGGAAGATCCTGGATCCACTGGACGAGACTAAAGCCCGCAGACCAGAGTGATTCAGTCACATACCAGGTGACAAAAACTGGCAGGCCATTGGTGCTGAAGTTTAAGAAGAATACACCCTGCTGAGTCCTACCGGCAACGGACTCTCAACGCACGGTGGTGATCGTCAGCCTTGCTGAACCACCCCAAAAGCTGGTTCCCAGCGCACGGCCGAAGCTTGGAACGGAGGAAGACAACATTCCAAGATTGTAAATTGTAATGTAAAACCCATTAACAGTGATAGTATCCAGTAAGCAATTATTAAAAAACACTCATGGTTGAGGAAGATTGGGTGTGGGGACTCTGGGCAACCACTGGTTTAGCACTTCTGGGGGTATTGTTTTATATATATAAGGACCAGTTCTGTGGGAAACCTAGGGATACGATTGATATTGACCTCTTCCAAGTTACGTATACTTCTAAATCTCTTTCTGACCTGGTGAATTTGTAAACTTCGGGTCTTGTGCTCTTAAGGCCTTGTGGGTGTGGGAATAAGGTCACTATGATTTATTTAGGGCTGTGGGTACTATTAGCCAAGGGTCTAGTGAGTGAGGCTAGCTTGAACAGTAGTTCCCCATGTTGTGTGGGTGTTCAAGAAATTCCCCTTGTCCCTGTAGAAGGAATTAAAGATGTCAAGAATCCCAAGGGAACTAACAGCATCAGGACACTGAATGGGGACACTTTGGGTCAAGTCCACTCCCGCCAACAACGTGGTATCAGAAGGTGGGGAGGGAGCCTTAGACCTAAACCAACTCCTAGACCTGAGGTCAAGAGTTTAACAATCCCGGTCCAGGGGGGAATAGAAAAGGAGAACGGGCCCCTGCAACAACTAAGAAGAGGAGACTACATATCAAGAATACTGGAATTGGGTCAAAACCTTGTTAATCAGTATGACCCTACCCTAGGTCAAAAATGCTGGTTGTGTTTATCTGCCAGCCCCTCATCTTATCATGCCGTTCCTGTCAAGCCACAACTCTGGGCTAGGACAAAGGCTACAATAGTCCTTGAAAAAGATAGTAGAAACAAAGCACCAGTATCTCTGATACAAGGAGATTTTTATAAGGCATTCCAACGGCTGGGAAAAAGCCGCCTCCCTATTGCTGGCCCAATAGCCACTGGTGTGGAACTCATAGGAACACCTTCTCTGTTTGTAAAGAGATATCAGAAACCTGGTAGGCCTGTAGGATCCCTGACAGAAGAACAATGTCCATCAGAAGTGTACTTTGGTCCTAGAACGGACCTTATGGATGTAAAACTAACCAAAGATCTTTTTCCTTCTGCACATCACTCATCTCATCATAAGGTCACTTTCTCACTACCACCTACTGCCACTGTCACAAGATGGGGAGGATGGAAGGGATCCGGGAATGTATCCCAGGAAAGGTGCCCCAGTCTATTCCAACCCCCTCACTTCCCTATCTGGCTCTCCATTAGATCCAGCACAGGTTTATGTATCCTCTTTCCCCCTGGGAATACTACCTCCCAATATCTTTTTGAAGGCCCAATCCTCAGAGATAAGCAAAGGGACCCTTCACTAGAAGTTCCATTACAGCCACTGGCTGGAATGTTTGTGGCAGGGACTTTGGGGGTCTGGGCTAATGAAAAGAACCATCGGACCCATGCTTTCTCCATGAACATAGGCGTGTGTGTAGGGGAAAAGGGAGTTTTCTTCTTCTGTGGAAAAGATGCGTATTTATGTTTGCCAACAAATTGGACTGGAACATGCACACTAGTACACCTTTTTCCTAAAATAGGTGTTGTCAGTGGAGAACATACCATCCCTGTTCCTCTCATGGGGCATGTTCAGAAACGGGTACCAATCCTAGTCCCACTATTAGTAATCATGGGAATAGGAACTGCTGTGGGAACAGGTATAGGTGGGGTAACACACTCAGTAATACAGTTTCAGCAATTATCAGAGGAGTTCCAAGAAAGCCTGAACCAAATCGCTGGAACCCTGGTAGAAGTCCAAGACCAGATAGATTCATTGGCAGCAGTGGTCCTACAAAATCGACGTGCCTTAGACCTCCTAACCACAGAGAGAGGAGGTGTGTGTGTATTTCTGGGAGAAGATTGTTGCTTCTCTATGAATAAATCAGGTGTGGTCAGAGGAATTGCCAAGGAATTGCAGGATAGGGCATCCAAGATAGGTCAAAGGTTACAAACAACGGACATGTGGTTTTCTTGGGTGCCTGGATCCGGGTGGATTAAACAAATTGATCTGTCCCCGTCTACACACACACACAAACACAGCCAGCTGAGGGTTAAGAAAGTACTTGGCACGCACACAGGTCATTATCTCAAACTTGGCAACAATATAAGCACCGTCTGCCAAGAGCTTTACTGCAACAGATAACATAAAATTACATACGCATTGCAAATAGTCCAGCAAAACAATATCCCTTCGGCAGCTTCAGACGTTGTTCAAGTGACTAGCCAGAGTTTGTTTTTGTTCATCACAGAGTTTTACCAGCCACCACCCTCTCTTATATAGTCTCTGGGGTGTGGTCCAGTGACTCAGTTCTAATCCCTAGCACGCCTCCTTAACTGCTGCAACCGTTTATCACGCCTTCGTTGGCGTGCATCCAGGAACGACGGCTCTCCTTCTTCACTCTCATCAGAGACACCTGGCTCCTGGCTAATCTCCTCTCCCTCAGCCAGCACCTGAGACAGTGCCAAAGGGGAGGGGCCTGGAATGGGGGGCCTGGCTGACTCCTCTCCCTCATGTTCGGAGCTTTCTTCCTCTGATGAGATAGGCTCAGAGGGCAGGGCCACAACACTATCCCCCACCGCAGTGAGCCAGGCTAGGATTCGATATTGGGATAAAACTCAAATATTAGAAATCCAAATCTTTGGTCAAGACAGAAGTGCCTCTCCCGTGCCAAAGGTGCTGAGATGACAAACGGTATTTGACGTAGGTACAGAATTGTAAAAGGGCAGACTGACCCTAAACAGATACATCCCGTTGTTTATTGTTTATTACACCCCAAATGTCATGTATATCCTAGAGAAGAAAAACTGCTTCCCTTACTGTCCTCTTTACTGCTCTTAAGGCGCCTTTGAGCCCCTTATCTCCTCTTTTATTATGTCTTGAGCTCCAGAGCTGAGAACCTGAGCCTGTGGGAACCAGGTTGTTATGTCTTTCCTAGAGATAGATTAAAGGGTAACTTCTACGTGTGAAATGTTGCACTCTTCGTAATAACTTTGTCTTTATACTGTATAAATATCTGGTTGAAATCAGCCATCACGGTTCAGACTTTTCGCGGTCTTTCGGACTGTTTGAACCTTGCGCAAATAAACTTTTTCCTGCACTGAAGAGCTTGTTCTAGTCCGTCATTTTTCCTGTAACAGCTGGCACCCCAGATGGGACTAGGTGCAAGGCGATATTTCGCTGAGGGCCGTTTCGACCCCTCGGGACCATCGGGAGGTCGCTCCTGAACATTCTCCAGGCGCCACGGAGATACGTCTCCGGGAGACAGCCGCGATAACCCTGTGGGCCCGACGGTGCTCTGATCGAGTCCAAGAACCCTGCGGTGCAGGAAAGGTGGTCTGAACAAATTCCTGGCCAGGAAACTACGGAGTGGGAGCGTTTTTAAGTGAGTATATTGTAAAGAAATATTGTACCTGCCTCCTTTGAAGGCAGAAGAAGGGATTTGATCACTCCCTTGGACTCGGGGTAGGCTACCCTAACGAAGTCCGTGTCAGGTTGTGTGGGTGGTTAAGTCGTCGTATTTCTCGCTAGTGGCCGTGAGTTTCCGGGGCTACGAGTCGACGGCAGTGTGATAGGATGGGGGGGGCTCAGAGCGTGCCAAATACTCCTTTGGCATGCATGCTAAAAGGTTTTGACAAGTATTTCAGTAACCCTTCCTATCCGAAAGGATCAAAGGAGCGATTAAAATTTTTATGTAAGCATGTGTGGCCATTATTGGGGACAGGGTGGCCCCCGCAGGGATCATTAAGGGAGGAAACGGTGGATAAGTTGTGGGGGGTGATTGTAGTGAATCAGGATAAATATTCTGATCAATTTCAATACATTGATCAATGGGCGAGAGCCCTAACAGAAAAAGCTGAGGATTTGCTGCAGTGTCAGGCTGAAATGGTCAGGCTGTGTGTATCCAGATCTGGTGGAAAGAGTAAAGGGGGGAGAGAAGGGGGGAGAAGTGAGCAAGAAAAAACCCAGGCAAAAAGAGGAGAGGAATATTCAAGGAGGAGAAAAGTATTGACAGAAGATGAGGAGGAGTTAGTTAGACCCCCACCGTATGCTCCATTGTGGCAGCAGCAGCCCCCAGTGCAGCAGCAGCCCCCAGCGCAGCCCCCAGACCAACAACAGCAATTGCCGGGAGCTGTAGGAGGAGAGGGAGGTGGAAATCAGAGACGCATGAGCGATCCTGGGGCGAGACCGAAAATAAGGAAAAGTCCCCCGCTGGAAGAAGGTAGTCGGAGCGAAGGAGAAGATCAGGATGATAAGGGGTTGAAGGAAGCAACAGGAGGAGAGCAGGTGGGGGTGCAAACTCGCGCGGTAACAGCGAAGCTGAAGGCTAGCAAGCAAGAAGTTACAGCGCCTTTGCGCCAGGTGGATCAGATAATAGTAAACCAGCAGGGGCAGGTGGAACGTCAGCCCCTTTTTCAATACGTGCCGTTTACTACTACTGATCTTTTAAATTGGAAGCAACATTATGGGCCGCTGACTACTAAGCCCACTGAGATGGCGGACCTGTTTCAAACTATTATGTTAACACATAACCCAACGTGGCAGGATGTACAACAGTTGTTACGCACTCTGTTAACTCCGGAAGAACGAGAGAAGTGGAAAGCGGCAGTTAGGCAGTGTGTGAAAGAGATGTTGCCAAATGATGCGGATGTGCAGCCGGAGGTGTTGGTCCGGGCGCCCGAAATAGATCCGGGCTGGGACCCTAAGGAGGAACAGGACCGGACACGTTTGAGGGAATATCAGAATTTGGTGGTGCAAAGTCTTAGAAGAGCAGGGAAGCCCCCAGTAAATATGTCCAAGCCATCTTTAGTGATGCAGGGTGCGGATGAAAGCCCGGAGAGTTTCCTGCAAAGATTGATTGAAGCGTATGAGTTATATACACAGGTGGATCCAAGGCAGGGGGATAATGTGCGGATGTTGAATGAAAGGTTTATAGCTCAAAGTTATGAGGATATAAGGCGAAAATTGCAGCGGGTAGAAGGAGCGCTAGGGAAGAACACGACGGAATTGTTGGAATTGGCACGGAAGGTGTATGTCAATAGGGATAAGGTGGAAAAGAAGGAGAGAGACACTAGAATGCAAAAGAAGGCTGAGTTATTGGCAGTAGCACTACAGGGAGGAATGAGTTTCGACCCCAACCCGGGGACACCCCTGGGTCCGAACCAATGCGCCTATTGTAAAGGAGAAGGCCATTGGCAAAGAGAATGTCCCAGACGGATGATGAGAGGTAGAGGGATGATGAGAAGACCTGAGTTTGGAGCAGGGATGAGGGGGCAGTTTGCAGGGAGAAGGGGAGAACGAGGAATGAGAGGGGGCTTGAATAGAGGATTTGGACAAAGAGGCTTGGGACGAGGCTTTGGTAGAGGAGCTAGAGGGGGTGCCGGACCAAGAGAAGCAGAGAGTATTGGATTGGCAGACATGGGGTGGTCAGATTGACGGGGACCAGGCTTGGAAGAACCCCCGCCTGAGCCGTTGGTTACAATGAGGATAGGGGGCCAGCAGACAACATTTTTAGTGGATACAGGAGCAGGTAGATCAGTTGTAAATAAGCAAATTGCAGCCCCTGGATCACGTAAAATCCAGGTTCAGGGGGTATCAGGACAGATTATGGGACGGCAGGTCCTAAAGCCTGTGATGTGTGATTTTAAAGGAGCTGAAATCCAGCATGAATTTTTGTACATCCCTGAGTGCCCTATTCCATTGCTAGGCAGGGATCTGCTGAGCAAATTAGGGGCAACAATTTCTTTTGATGAAGGCAGTCAGAAAATGACCATAAGACATTCTCCAGAGGAAATTTGGAGGTTGATGATAGAGAGACAGGTCGGTGAGAAGGAAAAGGAGGAAAAGTGGAGGATGTTTGATGTGCCGGGTTTGTGGGCAGAGGATAATCCACCAGGTTTTGCAGCACACCACCCTCCAGTGGTGGTTGAGCTAAAACCGGGAGCAATGCCAGTTAGAATAAGGCAACGTCCCGTTTCATGGGAAGCGATCTATGCTATCTATGAGAGTATACAGAAATATTTGGAAGCGGGTGTTTTGGTGCCTACTCAATCCCCATGGAATACCCCAATTATCCCGATTAAAAAGGCAGATGGGTCTTTTCGCCCGGCTCAGGATTTGAGATTTGTGAATAGCCTAACAGTTACCTTACACCCAGCCGTGTCTAATCCATATACTTTGTTAAGTTTAATCCCACCCCAGGCGGGGTGGTTTTCTGTAGTTGATTTAAAGGATGCCTTCTTTACAATTCCTATTCATCCATCAAGCCAGCCGCTGTTCGCCTTTGAGTGGGAGAACCCTCATACGGGCACAAAAATGCAATACACATGGACTAGGTTGCCACAGGGGTTTAAAAATTCCCCGACATTGTTTGGAACAGCGCTGGCTAGGGACCTGCAGTACTACATGCCTCAGCAACCGGGGGATACAATTTTACAATATGTTGATGATGTTTTAGTGACAGGACAGACAGAGGATTTATGCTGGAATAATACTAAAATGTTATTAGACTTGTTGCTCGAGTGTGGGTATCGGGTATCAAGGAAGAAAGCTCAACTGGTGAGAGAGAGGGTGAGGTACTTGGGTTATGATATTGAGAAAGGACACAGGGCTTTAGGACCGGAGCGGAAACAGGCAGTTTTGATGCTGGCCGAACCTAGAACAAAGAGACAACTGAGAAGCTTTTTAGGGTTGGCTGGCTTTTGTCGTATTTGGATCCCCAACTTTGCTTTGATGGCAGCACCCTTGTATGCAGCCACCAGGGGCGCCAATACAGAACCCCTTGAGTGGGGGGGGAGAACAGAAAAAAGCCTTTAAAGATATAAAACTTGCGCTGACTCAGGCACCGGCGTTAGCCTTACCGAATTTGCAGAAGCCTTTTAATTTATATGTAGACACAAGTAGAAATATTGCAGTGGGGGTGCTTACTCAACCGTTGGGAAGTTGGCAACAACCAGTAGCATACTTATCAAAACAGCTGGATGGAGTGGCACGAGGCTGGCCGCATTGTTTGAAAGTGTTGGCTGCAATTGCAGAATTAATTCAAGATTGTAATAAACTTACTTTTTCCTGTCCTATAAATGTGCACTCTCCCCATGCGGTACAGTCCGTTTTGGATGCTAAAGGACATTTATGGATTAGTGGGCAGAGATTGGCAAAGTATCAGGCAATCATGATTGAGAACCCCCAGGTGCGTTTGGTGATGTCCAATAGGTTGAATCCGGCTACGTTGTTGCCAATGGAAGTGGATACCCAACACAATTGTTTACAGGTATTAGACAAAGTTTATTCCACCTGCCCTGATTTAACGGACATCCCGTTACCCAATGCACAGTTTAATTGGTATACGGACGGATCCAGTTATATTGTAGAGGGATATCGGGTGTCTGGATATGCCATTGTAGATGATGAAGGTGTGGTGGAAAGTGGACCTTTAGGAAGTGGACATAGTGCACAGGTGGCTGAGTTGTGGGCATTGATACGTGCCTTAGAAAGGGCCAAGGGAGAAACATTGAATGTGTGGACCGATAGTAAATATGCATTCCTTACTTTACATGCACATGGGGCTGTTTATAAGGAACGAGGGTTTAGAGATTCAGCAGGGAAAAGTATTTTGCATGGACATCTTATTAGCCGCCTGATTGAAGCTGTACATAAACCAAAGAAAGTGGCAGTGATGCATTGTAAAGGACATCAAAGAGGAGATGATAAGGTAGCTATAGGGAATAGAGCAGCGGATGTGGAAGCAAGGGAAGCGGCGAAGCAAGAGGGGCCTTTGCCCGACTTATCTGTCTGTGTGGCAATGGATTTAGGGGTTATTCCCCCTGAAATTAAACCAACATATACGCAACAGGAAAGTGTGAAAGCAGTGACAGACTTAAAAGCTCAGGTTGAAGATGGGTGGTATGTATTACCAGACAGGAGGATTTTCGTACCAGCCTCAATGGCATGGACACTAGTACGCCTAGCCCATGAAACAACACACATGGGAAAAACGGCTTTAGAATTGGCATTAGGAAGAGATTATTACATCAATGGGCTGGCCGGAGTCGCTGCTGGAACTGTTGCAAAGTGTGTTACATGTGCTAAGGTTAACCCAAGGCAAGGGCCCCTACTGCCCCCTGGTGCCATACCCCGGTCATACATTCCCATGGATTATATTATGATAGACTTTACTGATATGCCTAGATGTGGATTGTTTAGAGCTCTGTTAGTCATGGTGGATATGTATACAGGGTGGCCTGAGGCTTTTCCAACAAAGACCAAACAGGCACGGGAAGTGGCAAGACTATTATTGAAAGAGATAATTCCCAGATTTGGAATTCCTAGTCATATCTCATCGGACAATGGTCCCGAGTTTGTCCATCATATTAACCAGGCCGTTGCAAAGGCGGTAGGAATCAAGTGGCGGTTTCACAGTTCTTTTCGGCCAGAAGCAGGTGGATGTGTGGAACGCATGAATAGGACTCTGAAGGAAAGGATTATTAAGATTTGTACAGATAGTCATTTAAAATGGCCAGATGCTTTACCACTAGCCTTGTATGCCATTCGAAGCTCACCAAGGGGCCAGCACAAGTTATCGCCATATGAGTTAATGTATGGACGACCGCCAGGGTTGTTAAGAAGAAACTTGGCAGGGTGGCCAGATCTGGGGCATAAAGGGGGGGTCTGGAATATGGAAATGGTACAAGAACTTAATAAGCAAGTCGAGAGGCTTCAGCGATACGTGATGGAACAAGTGCCCCCCCGATTAATAACCCATTGTCATCCATTTAAACCAGGGGATCAAGTGTGGGTCAAACACTGGAAGAAAGAGCCACTGGAAGGACGGTGGAAGGGACCTTTTACTGTTATGATGACTTCTCCCCTTGCTATTAAGATTGCAGAATCACAGTCATGGATCCATTGGACACGAGTCAAGGCGGCAGCAGAAACTGGCTGGAAAGTGATCGTGGATAAACAAAACCCTACTAAGCTAACATTCAAGCGTGCTCAAAAATAGTTTTTTTTTCTATTTTATATAGGATACTTGGAGGTGTGATCGATTGTGGGGATCCTCAACGGATCATAAGAGTGAACTACATACCCGGGTTGTCGTATTCTTTTGGAAACTGATTTTGGAAACGACAAGTGACTGAAGAACAAAGGATCCATGTGGGAGGAGAATTGGATGTGGGTGTGTTGGGGATTGGGGGTATTGGTTCTGTCGATTATTGTGTTTTACAGGTATAAACAGTGGTTTTGTGGACGACCAAGGAGCATCACGGCACCAGCTACTCCAATTCCTAACTGCCCGGATCTGCTCCTGAACACCCACTCAGTATAAATTGTTTGGTCATTAAAGAAATCTGGATTGTAATAAGCAGAGGGGCGATTTCTGAATGTATTAAGATTTTTATTTCCAATGTGTTGGTTTTGTAATTGTGGATGTAAGTGCTGTTGTTGCGCTCATTGTATAGACTGTGTTTTATGTACAGGGTGTTTGATTGAGTGTGACATAAAAATCATAGAAGAAGTACTAGAATACTATTTGGTGATAGGGGTAAGGACACCTTATTACACACTTAAGGTTACCCCCACCGTTGAGAGAGCATTGAGGGATCTGAACAAAAAGGGCCGGGAGGATGAAGAATATGGTAATCATTGGACTGGGATTATGGATGAGCGGATGGGTAACGAGACTACGAAGTGAGCTAGACATTCCCATAACAGAAGCGGTGAGTGAGGAGAACTGTGACCCATGCATACGCACAACATTGCAGGGAACACGGGTTTCTAAAACTTTGATCTATCACACTCAAAAGCCTGACGGGTGTGGGGAGTATAAACCCCAAACCTGTCAGGTAAATAATACCATATATCACATGTGTGTGTTGAAGGATAAGGTACAATGTTACAACCCGGCAGAAGCTAAGCAAATCACCACTTATGAGATGTCAATATACACAACTGAATGTGGGAGAGAAGAACTTTTAAATAAGACGGAGTTTAGAAAATTAGGAAAGCCAGTAGAGATAACATTTGATGCCTGTTTAGCTATCAATCGTAACTGTGATGTGTGGAAATCAACATGTGGGACATTAGAATGGGAAAGAAGTTATATGTTGGACAAAAAGTATATGTGCCAAAAGCAGGGAGACTGCAGTGATCGGGACACATATAGTTATTGTCCATACTGGGCTTGTGCAGTTATGTGGACGGGAGATCAGCCAGGGGGCTCCCAAAGATGTAAGCTGGAAAACGGGGTAGCTAGCAGTAACTGTCAACGAAACCGATGTAACCCTATAAAGATTACATGTACCCCGACAAAATTATGGAAGGAGGACTATGGATTAGGAATCTATGCAAGGGGAAAAGATCCTCTTGTAACCCTTCGATGGTATGTCACTAAAGTTACCAGAGCGACACAGGATACGAAAGGATTGTTTTGGTCATATTATTTGGAAATGGAGAAGTTGAATGTACCTGAAATTCCTAGTCATGTAACAAATACCTTTGTCAAATTAGCCGAAGATATAGCCCATACCCTGAATGTATCAAATTGTTTTGTTTGTGGAGGAACTAACATGGGAGAAAAATGGCCATGGGAAGCCCAGGAATTAAATTATTCCAAAGTCTTAGAAATGGATTATAAGGGTAATCTGTCCTATAATAAGGGCAAGGATGGAGACTGGACCTTGACTACTAGTTTGGTAGGGAATGTCTGTTTTCAGAGGAAAATTGTGCCAGGCTGTTATCAGGTAGGAAACCTCATATGTACCGGAAAATGGGAAAGTAAGGTATGGTGGTCAGGAGCTAATGCCACAGAGGGAACTGATGAAATGGCCTTGTTTAAAATAAACGGGTTATCCTTTTTAAAGGATCCAGATAATCAGACCCTTGAATGGCTGGCTCCGGATGGGCTATACTGGATATGTGGTAAGATGGCATATGGGGTCCTACCTAGATCCTGGTGTGGAGCCTGTGTCTTGGGATTAATTAGGCCTGGATTCTTTTTGCTTCCCCTTAAAACCCGACAGGTGTTAGGTGTCCCGGTATATGATGAAGTGGGAAACTTAAGACAGAGAAGGCATGTAGATACATCAGCAATAGGAAAAGTTAGGGTTGGAGGTAACCAACGTAGTTGGGGAAGTGAAGAATGGCCTGCAGAGCGAATTATTGAGGTTTATGGACCAGCTACATGGGCGGAAGATGGCATGTATGGCTATCGGACCCCTATATACATTCTGAACCGTTTAATTCGTCTGCAAGCAGTGGTTGAAATCATTACCGATGAAACTGTAAAAGGTCTTACTCAATTGGCTAGGGAAAGTGTCAAGTCACGGACATATATTATGCAGAATAGATTAGCCTTAGATTATTTGTTAGCTAAGGAAGGAGGGGTATGTGGAAAGTTTAATTTGACTAACTGTTGTATAGAAGTTGATGAAAGCGGAAAAGTTATTAAGGAAATAACAGATAAAATGGTTAAAATAGCTCATGTGCCAGTCCAGACTTGGAAAGGCCTTAATTTACAGGATATGTTTTCAGGATGGTGGCCAAAGTTACCTGGCCTGCAGGCCATTTTTGGCCTGGTAGGGTTAATAGCGGCGGGGTGTATTTTTCTCCCATGTATTTTACCTCTGTTTGTTAAAACTATCTCTAAAAGTCTATCCTTGCTGGTGGAACGTAAGACTACTGCTCAGGTGATGGCTATGTGGGATTATAAAAGGCTCCAGCAGGAAGAGGACTTAGAGGTGTGACTCGTCTGGTTATCTCAGATGAGTCACAAAGGGGGGTATGAGCCAGGCTAGGATTCGATATTGGGATAAAACTCAAATATTAGAAATCCAAATCTTTGGTCAAGACAGAAGTGCCTCTCCCGTGCCAAAGGTGCTGAGATGACAAACGGTATTTGACGTAGGTACAGAATTGTAAAAGGGCAGACTGACCCTAAACAGATACATCCCGTTGTTTATTGTTTATTACACCCCAAATGTCATGTATATCCTAGAGAAGAAAAACTGCTTCCCTTACTGTCCTCTTTACTGCTCTTAAGGCGCCTTTGAGCCCCTTATCTCCTCTTTTATTATGTCTTGAGCTCCGGAGCTGAGAACCTGAGCCTGTGGGAACCAGGTTGTTATGTCTTTCCTAGAGATAGATTAAAGGGTAACTTCTACGTGTGAAATGTTGCACTCTTCGTAATAACTTTGTCTTTATACTGTATAAATATCTGGTTGAAATCAGCCATCACGGTTCAGACTTTTCGCGGTCTTTCGGACTGTTTGAACCTTGCGCAAATAAACTTTTTCCTGCACTGAAGAGCTTGTTCTAGTCCATCATTTTTCCTGTAACAGCAGGGCCCTTCCCCCGGGTCTGACGGTCGGGATGGGGTCGGGACGGGAACTGTTCGTGGAAAGCCCGTACCAGGTCAGGGGCCTGAATGGCAGACGCGTCCACCCAGGTGAAATCCTTGGGCCCGTACCCCTTCCAGGCGATGAGGTATTGGAAGCGCCCCTTCAGCCAACGGGAGTCCCGGATGCTGTCCACCTTGTACGTCGAGGCATCGTCCTCGTCGGCTGCGACTGGGGGGGCAGGAGTCGGCGGGCGGTGGAGATGGCTCGCGGGGGCCTCAGGGACCAGGAGGGACCGATGAAAAATGGGGTGGAGCCGCATGGAGCGGGGTAGAGTCAACCGGTAGGCCACCGGGTTGATGACCGCCTCGATAGGGAAGGGACCGATAAAGCGGTGGGCCAGTTTCCTCACCGGCCGGTCCGTGGGGAGGTGTTTTGTGGACAGCCACACCCGATCTCCGACTTCCAGCGGTGGCGTCGCCCGGTGGGCGCGATCGGCGAACCGTTTATAATCCTCTTTCGCCCAGATCAGCTGCCGCCGCACCAGTTGCTGCACCGCCTGCAGCTCCGAGAGGAAGTGCCGGGTCTCGGGAACAGGGGAATCTAAAATTGTCAACGGGAAAAGCCGTGGATGGTATCCGACGTTGGCATGGAACGGGGTCATCTGGGTGGAGGTGTGTTGGGAGTTATTAAAGGCGAACTCCACCAGGGGAAGGTACTCGGCCCAGTTGTCCTGCTGCTGGTTGACAAAACAGCAGAGGTACTGCTCCAGTATGCCGATGACCTTCTCCGTGCCCCCGTCAGTCTCCGGATGGTGCAACGACGACAGGCACACCTGCACCTCCAGCGCGGCCATCAGGCTTTTCCAGAAGCGGGCCATGAACTGGGCCCTGCGGTCCGACACCAATCGGTCCGGCAGGCCGTGGAGGCGGAAGATATGTTGCAGGAACAAGCGAGCCGTGGTGCGGGCCGACGGCAGGCTGCGGCACGGGATGAAATGTGCCATCTTTGTGAGCGCATCCACCACCACGAGGACGGTTGTGAATGTAGCAGACAGGGGCAGGTCCGTCAGGAAGTCCATGGAGATGGCTCCCCACGGTCTCTCCGGTGTCGGCAGCGGCTGGAGGAGTCCAGGAGGGGGGCCGGACGCGGCTTTGGCCTGTCGGCACGTCACACAGGACGTCATGTAGGCGTGCACGTCGTGCCGTACCCGAGGCCACCAAAAAGTCCACGTCACCAAGTTCAAGGTCTTAAAGAAGCCGAAGTGCCCCGCCGCGGGGTTGTCATGGCACTGGTTCATGACGAGGGCTCGGAGCAGACTCGTGGGCACGTACAGCCGACCCCAGTGCCTGAGCAAGCCCTCCTCCATGGTCCATGGGGACGCGGGGCCGACGTCCGCTTTCCGCTGCTGCAACCAGTCATCCCGTCACTGCGCCTCCAGCACCTGAACCCGCAGGTCCACCGGTTCCTGGACCGTGGCCAAGGAGTCCGCTGGCAGCACCGTCCGGGGGGAAGGGAGTCCTTGGGGCAAAAGTATTCCGGCTTACGGGATAGCGCGTCCACCCTCTGGTTGAGGTTGTTCGGAACGTAGGTGACGTGGAAGCTGAACCGGGCGAAAAACAACGACCACCGGATCTGCCGCTTGTTCAACTTCCTGGCCGTGGTGAGGTGCTCCAGGTTCCGATGGTCCGTCTGCACCTCCACCTGGTGTCAGGCCCCCTCGAGGTGATGTCGCCAAGCCTCGAACGCGGCCTTGATAGCCAGCAACTTCTTTTCCCAGATGGTGTAGTTGCGCTCGGAAGGATTGAGTTTCTGGGAGTAATAAGCGCAGGGAAAAAGAGTGCTGCCATCCACCGGAGCCTGTAGCAGCACCGCCCCAATCGCCACGTTGGACGCGTCCGTCTCGACCACGAACGGACGGTGTGGATTGGGATGCCTCAGGACTGGCTCCGTGACAAAGGCCTGCTTGAGGATCTCGAAGGCCTGCTGCTGCGGGGCCCCCCACTGGAACGGGACCTTCTTCCGAAGGAGCTGGGTCAACGGCAAGGTCAGGGTGGTGAAGCCCGGGATGAAGGTCCGGTAGTAGTTGGCGAATCCCAACAGACGCTGGACGTCCTTCACCCGACACGGGGGTTCCCAACTGCGCAAGGCCTCCACCTTGCGCGGGTCCATCGCAATGCTCGCGTGGGTGATGATGTGCCCGAGGAACTCTATGGAAGTCTGGAAGAAGTAGCATTTCTCCAACTTCGCATAGAGCTGGTGCTCCCGCAGGCGCTGCAGGACCTGGCGGACATGCTGGAGGTGGCTTTCTGGGGTCCGGGAATAGATCAAAATGTCATCCAGGTAGATCACCACAAACCGATCCAGCATGTCCCAGAACACGTCGTTCATTAAGTGCTGGAAGACCGCGGGGGCGTTGGTCAACCCGAACGGCATGACGGTATACTCGAAGTGTCCATACCGAGTCCCGAACACCATCTTCCACTCGTCCCCCTCTTGCACGCGCACCAGGTTGTAGGCCCCTCGGAGATGGAGCTTAGTGAAGATCGAGGCCTCCCGCAACCTCTCCATCAGCTCCGGGATCAGCGGCAGGGGGTAGCGATTCCGCACTGTGATGGCATTCAAGTGACAGTAGTCGCAACACTGGCGTAAGTCCCCGGTCTTCTTCTTCACGAAGAGGAGCGGGGCCGAGAGCAGGGAGGTCGAAGGCTGGATGAACCCACGGGCCAGGTTCTTTTCCAGGAAGTCCCGTAAGGCGGCCAGCTCGGGCTCCGACATGGAGTACAGGCGTCCCGAGGGCAGGGGCGCGTTGGGCATCAGGTCCACCGCACAGTCGTAGGGTCGGTGCTGGGGAAAGCGGTCCGCCTCCTTCTCGCTGAACACGTCGGCGAAGGATGTCAGCTCCGGAGGCAAGGAGACGTTCGGGGCGGAGACGTCCTGGCCGGCACAGGTGTGGCGGAGGTGGTCGACACACTGCAGGCTCGGGAACAAGATGGCATTTCTCGACCATGCCACCTGAGGATCGTGCGCCTGAAGCCAGGCCATCCCCAGGACCAAGGGAAAGTGCAGGTCTGCCGTCACGTAAAATTGGATCGCCTCCTCGTGGTTTCCAATGGTGAGGCGCAAGAGCTGGGTAGCGAATTTGATGGGCCCTGCCACGAGTTCCCACCCATCGATAGTCTCGACCCTCAACAGAGGGTCCACTGGAACCAAGGGGACTTTGTAATGGGCCACAAAGGCCTGGTCCATAAAGTTCGTGGTGGCCCCCGAGTCCACCAGCACGTGCGCCTGGAGCCCCTCCGGTTAGCCAACAACACCCGGGTGTTCAAAATCAGGTGCCGAGGGGGCTCACAGTCCACAGCCGCCGACTCTGGCGGGGCATGGTCACGTGCCTGACCCAGGGTTTCCCCTAGGCCAGGCCTGGCCCGTTTCCCGGCTGGTCACACCGCGACTCCGGAACAGGCTTGAGCGCTCCACTCCGCTTCCTGGGACACGAGGCGGCAAAATGTCCCGCCTCGCCACAATAGAGGCACAACCCCCCTTGGCGTCTCCGCATCCGCTCCTGGGCCGTCAGTTGAGGTCTGGCTGCTCCGAGCTCCATGGGCTCCTCAGCCGTTGCCACAAAGCGTGGTGTGGTCCGGGGCGCTGTCGGTGCCAAACGCGGGGGTGCTGACGCTGTCAGTGGTTCCGGAAGGGCCCGACGGGGCCGTCGCCGTTGAAGGCGGGCGTCAATGCGCAGGCATTGGGTCACCAGCGCGTCAAGGGTCTGTGGCGCCTCCACACGAACCAGCTCATCCTGCATCTCATCGGAGAGGCCGTCCAGGAAGGCATCCAGCAGCGCCCCCTCATTCCAAGCCAAATCCTGGCCTAGAAGTCGGAACTCCGCAATATAGTCCTGCAGGGGGCGCTTGCCTTGGCGGAGGTCCTTGATGCGCCTGGCTGCCGTCTGCACCTGGAGGGGGTCTTCAAACATGGTGCGCAGGTGTTGTAAAAAGCCCTGATAGTCCAGGAGAAAGGGGCTATTTTGCAGCAACAGGGGCGTGGCCCATCGGGCGGCAGTGCCAGAGAGGGAGCTGATCACAAATGCCACCCGAGCCCGATCATCTGGAAAATCCTCCGGCCTCATCGCCATGAAAAGATGGCATTGTCCCATGAAGGCTGGGAACATCTCCTGCTGCCCAGAAAACCTCTCTGGCACGTTCACTGGGCATCTCGGACAGGGAGGGGGAGGAGGGGGAGCTGCAGGAGCATTTCCTAAAGCAAGTTGAGCAGTTAGCTGTGCTACTTGCTGTTGTAGAAGCTGATTGGCCTCTAGCATCTGCTGTATCTGCTGCAGCTGTTGGTCCATCGTGGGTTAACGATGGAGTATGTGTTGGGGTGACGAACAAGATGATCTGTCCCCGTCTAAACACACACACAAACACAGCCAGCCGAGGGTTAAGAAAGTACTTGGCACGCACACAGGTCGTTATCTCAAACTTGGCAACAATATAAGCACCGTCTGCCAAGAGCTTTACTGCAACAGATAACATAAAATTACATATGCATTGCAAATAGTCCAGCAAAACAATATCACTTCGGCAGCTTCAGACATTGTTGAAGTGACTAGCCAGAGTTTGTTTTTGTTCGTCACGGAGTTTTACCAGCCACCACCCTCTCTTATATCGTCTCTGGGGTGTGGTCCAGTGACTCAGTTCTAATCCCTAGCACACCTCCTTAACTGCTACAACCGTTTATCACGCCTTCATTGGCGTGCATCCAGGAACGACGGCTCCCCTTCTTCACTCTCATCAGAGACACTTGGCTCCTGGCTAATCTCCTCTCCCTCGGCCGGCACCTGAGACAGTGCCAGAGGGGAGGGGACTGGAGAGGGGGGCCTGGCTGACTCCTCTCCCTCATGTTCGGAGCTTTCTTCCTCCGATGAGATAGGCTCAGAGGGCGGGGCCACAACACAAATGTTATTCTTGTTGATATGTGCTGTGGCGGGCCTAGCTTTTATTCCTTGTGCAATCCCTGTGCTGAAACAGCTATCTATCAGAGCAGTGAAAGAGATACAGAATGAGAAGGCGTTCGTTTTGACAGAGCATTTTCTTGAAGAAAAAGTTTATGAAACAGACACATATGTCGAAATGGGGTCTGGGAAAGAATGGAGGGAGTACCTCCATAGATTAGGAGAGTAAAAGATCAAGACAGACCTATCTCTTGCCTAGATTAGTCATATGTTGTGGGATATTATATGTTAGCTTTGTGTATTAAAGGACATAGAGTGGTATGTAGGAAGTAATGGAAGTTTATGCATGGAAAAACTTCCACAGGGGGGAAATGATTTGAATAAGGTAGGAATTCTAGCAAATAAGAAATAATGTGAATAAAATAAGAATCATACCAAGTCAGATACATAAAATCAGATCCATGAACTCTGAAGGACCCTCTTTATTCACATTATTATAAGAGAGATACGTGCTTGTTAGAGGCAGCTGAACTTCATTATTGGTAATAGATCTTCTGAGAGGGCCTAGCTGTCATCCATCAGGAAAGCTAAGAATGGTGTTCTGGTGGATGACTGACTCTGATAAGGAGAAGAAGCTAAGCAATTAAATCATAGATTTCCTCATTACTTGACCTATGATACTGTGTCAAACACACTGATTCTATATATCTTCTCAATAGAATCAAAACTACAGAAATACAGCTATATGGGAACATCTGAAAGGACATGCATAGGAAACAGAAAGTTACTTATTGTTTAAAGTATAGCCATAAATTTCTGCATTTAAACATTACAGCACTTAAGGAAAGTTGTAAACTATAAAGTGATGGGTTAGTAAAGTTGTAATGGTTTAATAATTAGTAAAATGATGGAGTAGTAAAAATGTGTAGCCAAAATAATTTTATTAACTAGCATGTAATGGTTTGGTAATTAGTAAAGTGTAATGTAAGTATAATGTATTTATAATGTAACCATATATGGAAGCCGGAAGGGCTCATAGAACTCCTTGTCTTGAAAACATATAAAAGCCATGAAGTCAGAGCTTTTTCTTTGTTCAGATTTGCAAGAACCAAACACTGCACTGAACCTTTGCGCAAATAAAATGCATCTGTCTGACCCAGGAATGTTTTCCAGTCTTTCATTTCTATAACACTCTCTCCCTCTCTCCTTCTCTCTTCCCCCCTCTCTGTATCTCTCTCTGTGTGTTTCTCTCTCTCTCTCCCTATCTCCCCACTCTCTCTGTATCTCTCTCTCTCCCTCCCCTCTGTATCTCTCTCTCTCTCTCTCTGTTGTGACTCCGACCCCCGAGCCTGTCCTAACAGAGGGAGAGGACTCAGAAGGTGAAGGAGAGGATTTGGCAAGGCCTCCCTCTCCAGGACCCTCCTCTCTGGCAATGCCTCAGGTTTCCTCTGAAGGCCAAGAGCTATGCCAGGAGCAAGGCACTTTGGAGCAGCCGCAGTTAGAGAGCGAGAGGGATGAGTGTTGGCTGGATCCCAGACAGCATCGGATGGATCCCAGATGCTGCTGCGCGCGCAGCAGAGAAAGAGGTGTGGGCGGGCCAGAGATTGAGCTGAGTCACTGGACCACACCCCACAAGGGATAAAAGGGGTGTGTGTCGGCTATTCAGGCCTTGTGACGGACAAATTGAAAAGCTTGGAAGTCATAGCGTGTTTCTAGAACCCTGTTAGAATCTCTTTTTGGATTTCTTCGGATTGGACTTTGACAATTCTTTGCTTTGAGGAATTAATTTGGTATATCGGACTGAGGAGAAAAAACCTCCCTTAGTGAGTAAAATCTCTTGGCAGGCAGTTCATGATTCGCTGCCAAGACTGTTATCTTAAAGGAATTCCTGACTGTTTGATTCATTAACTCCTGGCTGTCTGTTTGTGTGTGTGCGTGCAACGGGGACAGAACACTCTCTCTGTATCTCTCTCCCCCCCTCTCTGATTCTGATATGAGGTGTCGGGCAGGCCATGAGGCATTCTCGCAGCGCCTTGCACAGCACAGTGGACTTTAGCCTATTTCTAACCTAACCGGCTCAGTGACATGGGTAGCCGGCGCTCCTCCAAGTGTGGAGCCATCCATTTGTTCAAACTTAATGGGCTCATGCAGCCTCATCATGCGAACCCCCAACTCGTCGACCACAGCACAGCTCATTAAGCACCGGGTGCAACCTGAGTCAATTAACACCCCCTGCTTAACCCCCTGGGAGGTGTGTAGGTTCTGAACAGTCACCAGGATCACGAAGGGATGAACAGGGTCGCTCACCATCGGGTCATTCGGGTCCTTGTCATCGCTGTCACTGGACACCACTGGGAATCGTCCCGTTCCTGGCGGGCTCTCGATCTCCTTAGTTGGTGTATGGGCGTCAGTTGGAAGTGTCTACGTCGCTACCCAGGACTGTTCTGGAGTTGGGCGGGGCCATTCCCTGGCCTTTTCTCCGGTTGCCGGTGGTTTTGGCGCCGGCGTTCGTGGTGGTGGCGTTGGACACTCTGTGGCCCGGTGCCCCATCTGGTTACACTGGAAACAGCGGAACAGTGGCCTCCAGGTCTGATCAGTAGGCTCTGGGGCTGCTAAAGGATGTCTTACTTTCCCGGGAGGCATTGGCCTGTCCACAGTCCTCCTCGGCTGACTCAGTCCTCCCTCCCCCCATGGCCGGAACTCCCTTAGTCCAACGTCCAAGTACACGACTGCCCGGAACCAGTCGGCTAGATGGGGCAGTAGGCCCCGGTAGACACATGCTTGCCTGAGGTCCCGATCCAGGCCCATACAGAATTGATGGACCAGCAGGTGCTCTGCCTTCTGGCGATTTTACGGAATTCACGCACATATTCCTTTGCCAACCAGCCCCTCTGCTTAAGTGCTACAAGCTCTCCCTCAGCCACCTGTGCCTTCGACTCATCTTTGAACCTCACCTACAGTGCCTCTAGGAAAAGTCCCATATTTGCCAGTTCTCTGGTGTGGTCACTATGGAGGTCAGCCACCCAATCTGCTGTCTCCCCTGTCAGCATTGCCATGACCGCCACAACCATCGCCCACTGGGATGGGTAAAAGCGTCCATAAAGGTCCATACGGCTGATGATTTGACTGAAGAAGAGGGCTACCTGGTTAGAGCTTCCATCAAAGGTGGCCTGTATAGGTGGTAGATCCCATATCACCTGTTGAGGCCACCCTCAGCTCGCTCAACAAACCTGGGCATACTGAATGACTACGCTTCAGTCAAAGTGCTTCAATGACGAAAGATGGTTTATTCACGCTCCGGATCTGCCGTAGACAATACCGAGTTTAATGTAAGTAACACAAAGTCGGTGTTGGGAGCTGCCGCCTCCCAGCGCCGGTTAAAAAGCCCATGCCGGCACGCCCTGAAATCAGGCTTTATTTCCAGGTTCGCATCTCTGCTGCTGCTGCGCGGTCTGTGACGGTGTATTCCCTCATAACGGCATGGCAGCATGGCGGCAGGGTTCCAGTGTGGAGATGCCTCACCCGGCTGCAGTGTGCCTGACCGCCTATCCCAGCACCATCACCCACCACCACCATCATGTGCACCACCTCCCCCCCCCCCCGAGCCCTACAAGATCTGTGCATAACATCGCATAACATCCGGAGTGTCCAGTAGTTGGTGTCTGGGGTCTCCGGTTGAATGCTTCCCTAACCCCTGCTGTGTCGAGCCGCAGTGAGTCTTGACAAGCGGCCCCCTCTACCAGGAGTCCCCCTGCAAGACATAAAAATGAGGGGTTAATACAGTACTACATCTACATCAGGTCCTCACCCCCGGGTTTGTGTGGGTGTTTCCGATGGAACCTTCTAAGTAATCTCTTGGCCTTGAGATCAGTAACTGGTACCCAGGACGCCTCCTCAAACGGGTATCCTTTCCACCTCACTAGGTACTTAACTTTTCCCCTACTGTATTTAGAATCGAGAATATCATCTATTTCATATTGATCATCCTCCATTGGCCTGGGAGTCTTTGTAGATTCCCTGACAGTTTCCACAGGTTTTAACAGACTGCTATGGAACACTGGATGAATCTTACCCAGCAAAGGCGGCAGTTTTAAAACCACAGTTACTGGGTTTATTACTCTGGTGATTGGAAAAAGTCCGAGGTATTTGGGCCCAAGTTTTCTACTAGGTGTTTTTAATTTAATGTATTTCGTGGACAAATAGACTTGATCCCCAACTTGGAATGGTTTGTGGTCCACCCTCCTCCTGTCAGCTTGGCGTTTGTACTCCTCTGCCGCTTTGGTTAATGCCGCCTTTACCTGTGGCCACAGTTTCCCGATCCGGGCACCCCAGCCCTCCGGAGACACATGCTCCTGACTCTGTCCCTCGAGTTCGGGGATCGCAGTGAATTCCCTGCCAGTCACAACCTGACCGGTGCTACGGTGTACAGCATTATTATACACTATTTCAGCGAACGGTAGGAGATCAGACCAGTCAGATTGTTGATAAGATACGTAACAACGTAAATACCACTCCACCATGGTATTAGCCCTTTCTGCCGACCTATTGGTACTAGGATGGAAAGCTGAACTTAATCCCTGTGAAGACCCTATCATGATAATGAAATTGCGCCAGAACTTTGCTGTAAATTGGACACCCCTGTCCGATATAATCTGACAAGAGGTCCCGTGCAGTCAGTATACATGTTGTATGAACATCTTCGATAGCTTCCTAGCAGAGGGTAGTCCGCTACAAGGGATAAAATGGGCTTGTTTTGAGAATAGATCTATTACAGTCCATATTACAGTATTATCGTTACTTTCCGGGAGATCCACAATAAAATCCATAGCGATTTCATCCCATGGTCTGCTGGGTTCCGCAACGGACTGTAATAACCCGAGAGGTTTTCCAGGTCGGGATCTTGTTATTGCACACACTTTACAACTTTTTACATATCTCTCAATGTCATTACACATTCGTGGCCACCAGAATTGATGTCTCGTAAGGTGTAAGGTTTTGAGGAAACCAAAGTGACCAGCTGGTTTTGCGTCATGGCATCTTCATAATATCGAAGATCTCAATTTTTTAGGTATATATATTTTCGTTCCCATCCACGCAAGACCATCTCGATGAGTCATTATTGGTTTATGCTCTGCAAGCCAAGAATCCTTGCTCAACTCTAGACATAATTCATCGTGCCACGAGTTCTTGGGTTCCGTATTGTATGACCTCCCTGCCCGCTGACTTCCTGGTATCATGGGTTGTACAACCTCCTCTCTCTTACTATTATATTGAGGCATTCGTGATAAAGCATCAGCCAAAAAGTTTTTTCCCCACTGGAACATATTTCAATTCGAAATTAAATCATTGGAAGTATTGCGCCCAGCATACCTGTTTCGGCAACAACTTCCTGGGGGTTTGGAGGGCTTCTAAATTTTTATGGTCAGTCCATACTTCAAATTTGTTACCAATGCCTTCAAGTAAAAGTTGCCATGTGAGTAGCACCCATCTTACCGCAAATGCCTCTTTTTCCCAAATCGCCCAACCCCTCTCTGTGGGTGTCAACTTCCAAGAGGTATAAGCACAAGGATGTAGCTCACCCGCTTTGGTTTTCTGTAGCAATACAGCTCCAACAGCCACATCGCTAGCATCTGCCTGCACTATGAACGTCAATGCAGGGTCAGGATGTTTAAGTATCAGTTCCCGAGAAAAAAGTGTTTTCAAGTTCTCGAATGCTTTTTGACACTCGGGTGTCCACGCCAATATTTTTTTTTTAAATTTTTTTTTTTTTAATTTGATTTATATGCCGCCCTTCTCCGGAGACTCAGGGCAGCTTACAATGTGCTCAGCAATAGCCTTCATACTTTTGTATATTTTATACAAAGTCAGCTTATTGCCCCCACAAACTGGGTCCTCATTTAACCTACCTTAGAAAGGATGGAAGGCTGAGTCAACCTTGAGCCTTGGAGAGATTCGAACCAGCAGTAAATTGCAGGCAGCTGTGTTAATAACAGGGTGCTTTAAACCACTGTAGTACCAAGGCTCTTTGCCCTGGCCTTGCCTTGGTTCCCGTATATTTGATACGCAGTAGGTCAGTTAAGGGTAGGGCCACCTGAGCAAAAGCTAGAAAATACTGTCTATAGAAATTTGCAAATCTAAGGAAACTCTGTAACTGTTTCCTTGTCCCTGGTGCTTGCCATTCCAGTACTGCTTTAACTTTCTTTGGGTCCATTTCCACCCCATTCCCCGAAATGCGATATCCAAGATAATCTAACTTCGTACAATGAAATTCGCATTTTGATAACTTTACGAAGAGCTTTGCTTTTAGTAATTTGGTCAATACTTGTCGCACCAGTTGGGTATGCTCCTCCATTGTCTTGGTTTATATCAAGATGTCATCCAGATATACAAGTGCTCCCCGATACAAATGTTCATGCAGGACTTTATTTATTACCTGCATGAACACGGCTGGAGCGCCCTGCAGCCTGAATGGCATCACCAGGAATTTGTAGCTACCCAAGGGACAATTGAAGGTGGTTTTCCACTCGTCACCCAGTCATATACATACTCTATAATAGGCCTCTCTCAGATCAAGTTTCGTGAATATCCGCCCAGTGGACAGCATAGCTAAGAGGTCCTTAATTAAAGGCAAAGGGTATAGATCCATGATGGTGAACCTATGGCACGTGTGCCAGAGGTGGCACGCAGAGCCCTCTCTATGGGCATGCGTGCTGTCGCCAGCTGCTCTTCTGGTTTCCAGCTAGTCTTTGCGGGCGCCAGAGCACCGGAAAAACAGCCAGAAAAACAGCCTGAAAACAGCCTGAAAAAAGTCCAAAAAACAGACATGTGTGTGCCGGCAGCTGGTCCTCGGGTTTCTGGTGCTCCGGCTCGTGCACATGCATGTGCATTCCGGTTTGGGCACTCGGTCCCGAAAAGGTTCACCATCACTGGTATAGATGTTCAACACAAACAGTGTTCAAGCCACAGAAGTCCACACAGAGACGTAAACCACCATCTTTCTTCTCCCGGAACAATACTGGTGCAGCCATATGTGACCTACTGGGCTGAATAAATCCCCTAGCCAAGCTCTTATCAATATATCTCCGGAGTTCATCTAGTTCTTTTTGGGTAATGGCGTACATGCATGGGAGGGCCTTCTCTGTGTCGGCCCCAGCTCTCTGGAACCAGTTACCTCCTGAGGTCCGGACCATCCCCACCCTATTGTCCTTCCGAAAAGCAGTGAAGACCTGGCTTTTCCGGCAGGCCTGGGGCCGTTGATCTCGCTCTTGTGATCTGGCGAGATCTGGCCATGAATGGCGTGAATGAGTTTTTAATGTTTTTAATGTTTTTAATTTTTAAATGATTTTTTATAATGATTTTTTAAAATGTATTGTGAGCCCTCCTGAGTCTTTGGAGAGGGGTGGCATATAAATTGAATTAATTAAATTAAATTAAATTAAATTTGGTAGCTTAGCACCAGGCATCAACTCTATAGCAGTCGGTTGCTCTATGGGGGGGTAGCACCTCACATTCCTCCTCATTAAAGACTTCTGCTAGATCCTTATATATCTCTGGGAACCCCTCATGCTGAGACCCCTGTTCATAGTCCAACCCATCTCTGACCTGTCCATTCTGCTGCTGGTCCTCCGGTTCCGGTTCCAGCCTGACAACTAGCCGTAATTTCCGAAATCCGCCCTCCCACCAAATGGTAGGTTTCCATTTGTCCAACCACACTAGACCCAATATGATAGGTTCTATCATCCGCTCTACAACTATAAAGCGGATACTTTCCCTATGCTCTCCTATTTCCAACCTAACAGGCTCAGTTACCTGTGTTGCCGGCGCTCCTCCAAGCGTAGAGCCATCCATTTGTTCGAACCTTATCGGAGTTCGCAACTTTAATGTATGGAGGCCCAAGCTATCGACCACTGCTCTATGTATCAGACAGGTGTACCCGGAATCAATCAGAGCTCCCTAATGAACTGTAACAGATGTGTGGGTATTTCTCAAAGTCACTTGAATAACAAACGGATGTATCTGATCACTTACCATGAGGTCGTTCGGGTCACTATCATCACTGTAATTAGATACCACTGGCAAACTTCCTGCTCCAAGGGGACCCCTTGCTTCCTGCGTTGTAGAGCGGGAACCGCTGGTTGGGGTCTGAGCGGCTGTTCTAGACCATTCTGAAGTTGAACAAACTCGCTCCCGAATCTTCCCACCTGTCACCAGGGCCCGGGAGGTTGAAGGTTGTACAGGAGGCATAGGACACTCGGCTGCCCGATGTCCCAGTTGGTTGCATCGAAAACATCGAAACATTCTTTTCCCTTATTCACACACAATTTTGGATTAGCCAAATGGAAGCAGCTGTCTGTACTGCCATGTGTTCCCACTCCTCCTTGCCAGGTGGTCAAGGTTTCCACTCCTGTTGCCCAAGGCTGCCATGAAGGAGCGTCCCTGAAGCTGGCTTCCACAAACCTCTCTCTCAATACATCTAAAGTAGTGGTCCCAGGGCCAGTAGAGTAGCTCCACTCCCCTTCCTCATCCTCTATCCACCTCGTTTCTCTCCAGCCTTGAAACGTTGCTTCACCTTGATGGGGGGTTGGTGGCTTGGTCACAACAGGACAAGTAAGACCCAAACTATGCCACCATTCACCTGAAGAGGACTTTGTCCTGCTGGGAGCAGAAGCCTCCAAGTCCTCAGAAGCACTCTCTCCCTGCTGTGTCTTCCTCTCCTTTGGTCGTACCACTGCAGGCTCACTGGCACCCTGGGCTTCTGGTACCTCCAGTACCGTGTCCTCGCCCGCCTCCTCCATCACCGGCAAACCAGCCGTCATACCCTCGGCCATCCCACCAGCTCACAGTCAAGCCAAACAAGAAAGGAAAAGAAGCAGCGCCAACTTTCTCTCGGCTCGCTCAACAAACCTGGGCATACTGAATGACTACGCTTCAGTCAAAGTGCTTCAGTGACGAAAGATGGTTTATTCACACTCCAGATCTGCCGTAGACAATACCGAGTTTAATGTAAGTAACACAAAGTCGGCGCTGGGAGCTGCTGCCTCCCAGCACCAGTTAAATAGCCTGCGCCAGCACGCCCTCCAATCAGGCTTTATTTCCGGGTTCGCGTCTCTGCTGCTGCTGCGCGGTCCGTGATGGTGTATTCCCTCATAACGGCATGGCGGCATGGCAGCAGGGTTCCAGCATGGAGATGCCTCACCCTCACGGTGAGTCTCAACAGCCACATTCCCTGTTAGGTGTTTTGTGCCAGCCATGGCAGTTTCTTAAAAGGCCACCAGATGGGAGCAAAGAGGCACCTTTGATCCCACTGGTGGGTCAAGGGGCTCCAGCCCCTGCAGCCCCATTGGGGAGAGTTAATGGCCCTCCAGCCCCCTCACACACCTTGGTAAGGGAGGGGCCAAGGGCCCCTATAAGAACCCCTGCACAGGGGCTGCTCTTTGGCTCTTGTTCTAACTTCCTACGGGACTGATCCATGGGCTCAATCCAGGCATGGATGCCTCCATGCCAGGGAACTCATTTTACCTAATATTACATATAATTACGGTGGCTAGGTTAGCCCTAGCACAAGTTTGGAAAACAGATCAATTGCCAACGGAGCAGCAAATAATTCAAAAAATTTATACATGTGCAGAAATGGATAGACTAATGTTGAAATTGAAAGACAAGGAAGACTCAGAGTATTTTAAGGTATGGGAAAGTTGGTATGAGTGGATAAACCAATGGAAAAGAAGGTAAAGTTAAAATTTAATAAGAAATTAAAAGTAATAATTATACAGCGTCATCAAGATAAAAAAGGAAATAAGTCACTGTGTATATTTGTACTTATATATACCACATATACTTAGTTTGTTTGTTGTGATTAGCACCGTTGATTGTATTTTAAGGTTGTGAATGTTTTATATAATTTTATCTTTTTAAATCTAATAAAGTTTGTCTTTTAAAATAAAATAAAATAAAATAAAAAAAGAACCCCTGCACAGGGGCTGCTCTTTGGCTCTTGTTCTAACTTCCTACGGGACTGATCCATGGGCTCAATCCAGGCATGGATGCCTCCATGCCAGGGAACTCATTTTACCTACTTTATTTCTAAATAAAGATTTAACTTGATTGCATCCTTGCGTGCTGCCTTTTCTTGGAAGCGCCCTCAATGAACCATCGATCTTCGTGAGATCCCTCACATTCCCGGGGTCCATAGTGGAGCCTGGTCGGGTGCTCGAGCTGTGCCTAAACCTCTACTATTTGCCCGGTGGGGTCCTGGTTGTTTCCTGTGCCCTGGTTGACCCACTTCCTGCTCCACAGGGGCCCTTCATGGGACTTGGTCCGCGTCTCTTACCACATCCCCCAGAGAGGAGGCCTGGTCCCAAGTGGCCTGGTGTTCTACTCCCCTAGACCGACTGGGCGCCTGCTCTAAGTGCAACTTCGGGCTGGCAAGGTGGAAGCACATCTCCGACCCATGTCCAGTACCCCCCCCCGCCTTGCCACGTGGCTGAGTGTTCCATCCCCGTTGCCCAGGGCTGCCAGGAAGGCTCATCGTGGAAGCTGGCTTTGCCAAAACGTTCTCTCAAAACGTCCATAGTATTGGTCCCAGGGCCTGTGGAATAACTCCACTCACCCTCCTCATCCTCATTCCATCATCTCTCCCTCCACCCCTGGAATGGGGCTCCAGTGTGACGGGGTGTTGGCATCCTGGGGCCCACAGTCACTGTTAGAGCAGAGCTATGCCACCAATTTCCAGTCAAGGATTGAACAATCCCAGTCCCAAGAGCCTCCTGGCCCTCCACCGGACAACCCTCACTCTGGCTCTTGCGTTCCTTGGGCCTCACCACAGGCTGGTCACTGTCCTTCGGAACCTCTGCCTCCAACTCCTTCTCCTCCACTACAGCCTCCGTCTCCAGCTCCCCTGTTGCCATTCCCTCCACCATTCCTGGCCCACGCCTACTCACACAAGAAGGAAAATGAGATGAGCGCTGACTTTCCCTTGGCCCGGCTAAGCCAGGCCTGTGTGGATACCCAACTGAAAAAAACCCAGGATCCGCTGTTGCTGGTTTGATGCAGGTTTTTGTTATGTCCGCGCAGGCGTGAGCAGAGGCTTTACTTCTGCCACGCAAGTGCGGGACATATTTTAAAGTTATTGGTTAAAGGCTGACAGTTTTCCGTTAAAAGGGGCTGTCAGCCGGAAATTACATGTTGGTTTTACTGAGTCATTATCTGCAATAAACATTGCTGCTGGAAGTTTGGCTTCTCGTCTGTGTTCCTACACCCACACATTCCATTGTTGACGAAGGTGGGATTGTTGGGCCCTGAGCCAACAGAAAAGAGGCACACGTGAGTGGCTAATTTTTGTTATGGAAAGAGAATGGCTAACTCACCACAGTTTGTTCCATTTGATCCAGAAACACAGATGTGGGATTCTTATCTAATCCTTTTTGACTGTATATTGGAAGCTAATGACTATACAAATATCACAGACAATCGTAAACGAGCACTTTTTTTGAGCATTTGTGGAAAAGAAGTGATTGAGACAGCGAGGGCCCTCATTGCGCCCCAACCTCTGCAGATAGTTCCTTGGGACATATTATTAAGCAAATTGAGGGAACATTATGCTCCTCAACCATCTTGCATTGCTAGAAGACATGCTTTTTACCATAGGGACCAGGCGGAGGGTGAGTCTATCAGTTGTTATATGGCAGCCCTCAGGAAAGCAGCTATCTATTGTGAATTTAGCAACTTAGATGAAGCCCTTCGAGACAGATTGGTCTGTGGGGTTCGGGATGTTCGGTTACAGAGACGATTATTGGTGAAACCAAAGTTAACGCTACAGACAGCAGTAGAGGAGGTGCAAGCCGCCGAATCATTGAAAAGATTGATGGAATATATACAGAAGTTGGGCAGCCCCCTGACGGCTAGAAGGGGGAAAACTGTCCATCGGGGAGAGGTGGAATTATGGGAGGACACTGAAGATGAGGGAAATAATCATGATGATGTCCATCGGTTGAGAGCGGCCAGCAAGGATCGCAGATAGACAGAGGATCGAAAGTTGTTCTTCTCATGTATAGGGTGCGGCAGAAACCATCTGAGAGCTATGTGTTGCCAAAAAAACACCATTTGTAGACAGTGTGGGAAGAAGGGTCACCTAGCAGAAGTTTGCTGTGCTGCGTTGCCTGTCCCCCCAATGGACAGACTTCAATTCATAATGGGGGGAAGGAAGCGTGGCCCACCAAGGCTAAGAACCCCAGAGGACAAGTGTTTTACTATTAACACAGATGCTTGTCGTTCAGAGAGGGTGAGCAATCAAACCGGGATTCCGGGAAGTAGTAAAATTTACATTACTGTCCTTATTGTGGGATCTCCCTGCCAGATGGAAGTGGATATGGGGTCGGCAACAACAATTGTATCTTGGCAGACTCTACAGAAATTGGTGCCACACGGAGCCGAGCGGAAACTTATGTGTAGTCGTATGCGTTTGAGAGATTATCAAGGAAATAACATCCCCATTAAGGGTAGCGGATTGTTCCACATAGAATATAAAGACTTCTCTGGGCCACTTAAATTGGTTGTTGTTGAAGGTTCACTGCCTAACCTCCTGGGACTGGATTGGTTTGCAGCTTTGGGGTTAGAGATTACCGGGGTTCATAAAATCCAGGAAGAAACCATCGGAGAGTTGAGTAAAGTGTTCGCCGATGTGTTTGATGGAAAGTTGGGAGAATATAGGGGTACCCCGATATCCTTCAGTTTGGACCCCAAGGTGGCACCAATAAGAATGAAACCGAGGAGGGTGCCGTTTGCACTAAAGCCCAAGGTTGATGAACAACTAGATAAATTGATTCAGCAAGGCGTACTGGAACCAGTGGACCACGCCAAGTGGGAGACCCCTATTGTGACGCCAGTGAAACCAAACGGGTTGGTCCAAATTTGCGCGGATTATAAATGTACATTGAATAGGGCTCTTCAACATAATGCTTATCCGTTACCAGTGCTGTAGCACTTGTTACGTTCGTTGGGGGTGTGCGGGTGTTAAGTTCTTTGCAAAGTTAGATCTTGCCCAAGTGTATCAGGAGCTCCCTGTAGATGATGCCACTGCCGAAGCCCAAACAATCATAACGCATGGGGGGGGGCATTCCGTTGCTGCCGCCTACAGTTTGGGGTGAGCGTGGCCCCAGGGTTGTTTCAAAGCCTGATGGAACATTTTCTATATGGCATCCCTGGGGTTGTGCCCTATTTTGATGACGTGCTCATCTCCCCTACCCATAAAACTGAATTATTTGAACGACTACAACTAGTGCTAAAAAGATTTCAAGAGGCTGGGCTAAAGGTAAAGGAAGAAAAGTGTAAAGTAGCAGTAAATCAAGTTGAGTTCCTGGGATACCTGGTCGATGTGTCCGGATTGCACCCCACCAAGGAGAAAGTACAAGCAATTCAGGCTGCGCCGACATCAAGGAATAAGATGGAACTCCAGGCCTTTTTAGGGCTCCTCAATTTCTATAGTGTGTTTTTGCAACAAAAGGCATCTGTCACTGAACCACTACATCAGCTGTTGGAGAAAAAGGTGCCGTGGGTATGGGGGCGCAGAGAAGCAGCTGCATTTGTGGGGGTAAAAAAATTAATTTCCTCGGATAGCGTCTTAGTTCAGTTTAATGAAAATCTGCTGTTAGTCCTGATGTGTGATGCATCCCCGTTTGGAGTTGGAGGAGTTTTGAGTCATCGCCTTCCAGACAATCGTGAGGCTCCAATAGCGTTCTTTTCCAGGACATTATCATCTGCCGAGAGGAACTACAGCCAACTTGATAAAGAGGCGTTGACTGCGTTGGCTGGAATTAAGAGATTTCACGAATATGTTTATGGAAGGAGATTTGATTTAGTGACAGATCATAAGCCGCTTTTGGGACTAATCGTGGGGGACCGGCAAATACCGCAGGTCCTGTCCCCAAGAATGACGCGTTGGATGGAGTTCTTAGCAGCATATAGTTATCAATTTATACATCGACCTGGCATAGAACTGGGCCATTCTGACGGCCTAAGCCGATGTCCGCTACCTAATCTAATGGAGGATCCAGCTTCAGCAGCATCAGGACTGCTGATTGAGACCATGCCGTCTGTTCTTGTTACAACTGCGGAAGTGGCAACCCAGTCGAGAAAAGACCAAACAATCATGCAAGTGTTAAACTGGGTGTGGAGGGGATGGCCTAAAGAGACAGGGAGTGTAGAGTTTAAGCCATTCCGGGCAAGGCAATATGAACTTTCAGTGCAGAAGGGTTGCCTATTGTGGGGGAATCGAGTAGTGATACCTTCAAGGCTAAGGAAATCATTATTAGAGACTCTACATGAATGCCACCCTGGAATTGTAAGGATGAAGGCATTGGCCCGTAGTTATCTGTGGTGGCCAAATACGAATAGAGATATTGCAGAGTGGGTGGTGTTGTGTCAAGCATGCCAGGAATTGAGACCGGCACCTCCTGCAGCACCACCACGGGACTGGGAAACACCGAAAGGCCCCTGGTCTAGAATACATCTGATTTTGCAGGGCCGATAAAGGGGTTGTCCTTCCTAATTGTTGTGGATGCCTATTCCAAATGGCTGGAGGTGGCCATAATGAGGTCATCCACGATGGACGCTGTTGTTAGAGTATTAAACAAAATGTTTGCGACACATGGGTTGCTGGACGTGTTGGTATCGGACAATGGGCCGCAATTTACGGCAACAGCATTCAAAGTATTCCTAGTAAACCGAGGAATACGTCATGCCCTTGTCGCGCCATTTCACCCCGCGAGTAACAGGCAGGCGGAGCAGTTGGTGCGAATGGCAAAAGAGGCATTGACTCGAATGGGTCCAGGGGACTATCAGGAGAAACTTGTTAAGTATTTATTCAACCAACACATCACTCCCTGTGTAGCCACCGGAAAGAGCCCAGCCGAATTACTTATGGGTCGCCAGCTGAGAACAAATTTAGTTAGAATACACCCCGATTATTCGACAGAAACCCTCACAGACTGGGAAAGTACGGTCAGAACCTTTGAGCAAGGTGATCTAGTATACGCCCGGAATTATACCGGTCAACCCATATGGGTGCCGGCACAGATTACAGAAGTTACAGGTCCCCATTCGTACTGGGTGGAGCTCGAGGATGGGCACCTGTGGCGCTGACATATCGATCAGCTTCGGAGCCAAGTGAGGGGGACAGCTGTTAGGGAGCTGGAAGAAGTAAACTGGGGAGGGAATCCAGAAGAGTGAGAGGGACAACAACGCAGTGAAAGGGTATCTGAAGGGCTGAGGCCAGTGCAGAATGAAACACCTGTTATTGAGGGTCCATTGCTGTGGAGCTCGTCTCGCTTTTCCCCATCTCTGACTGAGGGATAGGTTCGGGGGGAGGGGGGGGCAGAGAGTATTTGTAAGCCATCTGATGTAGTTGAAGAATAATTGAGAATGCAGTCGATGTGTGAGGGCCTGACAGAAATACAGGAGAGCCGCCAGTTGATGCGAAACCGCCGTAGACCAATGTATCAGAATGATTATGTTTGTGGTGTATGAAGTTTCCCCGAGGAAGGGGGAAGGGGTGTTATGTCCGCGCAGGCGTGAGCAGAGGCTTTCCTTCTACCATGCAAGTGCGGGACATATTTTAAAGTTATTGGTTAAAGGCTGATAGTTTTCCTTTAAAGGGGCTGTCAGCTGGAAATTGCATGTTGGTTTTACGGAGTCATTATCTGCAATAAACATTGCTGCTGGAAGTTTGGCTTCTCGTCTGTGTTCCTACACCTAAACATTCCAGTTTTAATTCTGCTACAAGCTGGTTCTCAGTCCATGCCGAGTCACAGTGGGGTAAAGTCAGTGCTGAGAGCTGCTGCCTCTCAGCTCCTTTTAACAACCAAGACCCCCCCTCCTCCCAGCAAACAAGCATCCGGTGTCCGAATCCCTTCCCCTCTCAGCTGTTCAGCTGGGTGGTTTAAATGACCCGCCCGGCTCTTTCCCACACGCCGGCTGTGTTGAAAGCTGGATCTAGCCCAATAACTCAAAGACAGACTTCGATTCTTTTCTGTAACTTTATTATAGATTTAATGGTACTGGAGGTCACTGACCTTGTACCTTTCTCTTTCAGGTATACATCTGGAATACCCTGTGGACCACGTGGTCGGAGCCTTTATACCCAGGAGGAGGGGCAAAGAGGTAAGGAGTGGTTACAGGGGTTATGGGATAGGTGGTCAGTTAACCCTTGCAGGTCCGGGTGATCAGGGAGATGTAGTAGTTAGACATTTACCATGACAAAACCCCCTCTAAATGTCTAACTGGGTACCTGGGGAAGTGGTTGTATACATACAGAGAATATACAGGCACAGGCACGAATTACATGTAAACACGCATTTTAGACATGAGGTACGCATGCTGTTTATGTGGTAGGGGTTTAGTGAGAATATCTGCTGTTTGCTCCTCTGTGTCACAGTGTACTGCCTTAATGAAACCTATTTCTGAAAACTGCCTGACTTGTTTGTATTTAATGTCAATGTGCCTAGACCGCTGACCTATAGCATCGGCCTTTGAGATCTCTATCGCTGCCTTGTTGTCTTCGTGGATGACTATTGGATATGAGGGTTCAGCCCAGATGTTGCAGAGCAGGTCATCGAACCATACTAAGTTGTTTGCGGCCTTGGATAGGCAAACAAATTCTGCTTCCGTAGTTGATGTGGCCACCAGTTTTTGCTTTCCAGTGTACCAATGGATGGGGCAATTGTTGAGTAGTAGCACGTAGCTAGAGGTGCTTTTTCTGCACTCTATGTCCCCAGCCCAGTCAGCGTCAGCATAGCAGGTTAGCTTTGGTTTCTCGGATGTTTCTGGCTCTAGGCAGAGTAGGGCATCCGCACTGAATTTTAAGTATCTAAGTAGTCTTTTGGTGGCGTTCCAGTGTGTTACCGTGGGTTTGCTTACATGTCTGGACAGTAGATTGACGGCCAAGGCGATGTCGGGCCTGGTCCAGTTGGATATATACAGCAGTGACCCTATCGTTGATCTATACAACTTATTGTCTGTGAAAGGTTCAGATTCCTCGTACATGGACTTCAGGAACTCTGGTTGCATGGGGGTCTCGCTGGGTTTTGCTTCAGACATGTTGCATTTGGACAGCAGCTCGATGATCTTTTCTCTCTGGGAGAGGCGGAAACCCTTGTTGGTTTTTATCACTTGGACCCCTAGGTATTTATCGATCTTTCCAAGTGACTTTAGGGAGAAGTGGCTACCCAGCTTAGTGGCGAACTTGTCACATCTGTCCTTGTGCTTGCTGATGTACAAGATGTCGTCCACGTAAACGAGCACACCTTCAAATGTGTTGTTTTCTCTCTTCGTGAAGAAGCATTTGTCGGCTGAGGTGGCCTCGAAGCCCATGGATCTGAGAGCTTTGGCTAGGCAGTCATACCACCTTTTGCCCGACTGCTTGAGCCCATACAGGCTTTTGTTCAGCAGCCAGGTTTGGTTCCCGCCCTCGTTGTACCCAGGCGGTGCTTTAACGTATATCTCTTTGTCCAACTCGGCGTGCAGGTACGCTGTTTGTACGTTGAATTGGAAAACCTCCAAGCCCAGGATGGTGGCCACCACCAGGGCGCTTTTGACACTCTCCGCCCTGATGGTTGGCGAGTAGGTGTCTGTATAGTCTTCGGGGTATCTTTGGGCGAAACCCTGCGCAACTAGTCTTGCCTTGTACAGGACCTTGTTGTCTTCTAATGTCTTAACTCTGAACACCCATTTGGTTCCTATTGGTTTTTTGTCCTCTGGAATTTGGGCAGGTGAGTATACTTGGAGGTTTCTTAGGCTCTCCATCTCCTTCTCCATGGCAGACATCCATTTTTCTTTCTCTTTCTGGGGGAGCCCGAGGATGTCCTCGTATGAGCTGGGCGTGAAATGGGTGTTGTGGATGGCCATAACGTAGTCCTCCAGCTTCCTTGGCAGCTTGTTTCTGGTTTCTCTGATTGGCCTGCTGGGGGTTGGCTCGGTTTCCTGCATGTTGTCTGCCTCTTTGTCTGTCAGGTCATCTATCTTCAGGGAAGGGTGCCCTTCTTTCCACTCTTTGATGCTCGCCTTGCGATTGTTGGCTTTATGCCCTCCGACCTCTCTGACCTCCTTTTCCCCTTGGCCATGTTCGAATGTGACCCTATTGGTGGGAATGTCGTTGGAGTGTACCCTCGACCAGTTTGCATTTTCATGGAAACTGGTTGACCTGGAAACCACAAAACGGTTGTTGTTGTCGACAAATCTGTAGCCCTTTGTGCCCGGTTCGTAACCCACGAATCTCAGTCTTTTTGATAATTTCTCCCCTTTCTTTCTTAATTGTCTGGGGATGTGGACATCGGCTGGGGCGCCGAATATGTGTAAGTGTGTGATGTTGGGCTTTCTGTTGTATAGCATCTCGTATGGTGTCTTATTGATAGAGCTTGACCACAGTCTATTCAGGGTGTAATTAGCATAGTGTAGTGCCTCTGACCAGAAATGCTGCCCCATCCCAGCATCCTCCAGGGCGCACCTCATCATGGTTTGCAAAAGTCCGTTCTTTCTCTCTGAGACTCCATTTTGGAAGGGGGAGAAAGGTGAAGAGGTGTAATGCGCTATGCCCTGTTCTCTCAGCCACCTTGTGAATTCCTTGGCCATGAATTCTGAGCCCCTGTCTGTCATTATCTGCCTTATTCTCATGTTATGTTGCATATCTACTCTTCTGTGGAATTCTTTAAACCTTTGGAATACTTCGTTTTTGTGTCTGAGGGAGTAGACATACCCGTATCTGGTGTAGTCATCCACAATCGTGAGGAAGAATCACTTCCTATGCCCTACAGAGGGTTTCAATGGCCCTACCAAGTCCATATGCACCAATTGGAAGGGGGACTCTGTGGTTCATTTGGATCCCCTGGGGATGGCCTTAACCTTGATCTTAGAACGCTTACAGACCAAACACTCCAAGTAGTTTTCGCAGTTCTTTACTTTGAGACCCTCGGTACATTCCGTCATTTCCTTTACAATGGGGAAACTTATGTGTCCCAGCCTCCTGTGGAGGAGGTGGGCGCAGTTATCGTGCAATGGCTTACCGATAGATACAGACTTGTTGGCCTTCTCATGGCCACTTCCTGCCTCTTGCTGCACCCCCTCTATTTCTGGATACTCATCTACTTTGTGGTTCGTGTTGGTATCAATGCCTTCTTCCTCCCTTGCGTTGGGTGTGAAGTAGGGAAGTCCCTCGTGTATGGTTACCTTTCCTATCTCTTTCCCTTGCTTGATCAAGTGTGCCTTTCCATCTTTGAATTTTATCTCTATGTTTGTGTCCCGTGTCAGCTTTGTGATGGCTAGCACGTTGTGGGGTATCTCTGGCACGTACAGTACCCCTTTTAAATCCCCTATCTGTGTGATGTGTACGTTTCCTTTCCCCACTACTTTGACCTTGCTTTGGTTTGCCACCTTTATTTCTGAGTCTACTTCTGTGAGTGAGTCTAGCAGCTCTGGGTTACAAGTAGTGTGACTTGTGGCCCCTGAGTCCAGGAGCCATGTGTTTCAATCTGCCTTATGTTTGTCATTTGGGTCATCGTGTCTGATCCCGTACATGGAGCCAGAGTTACTGTCCCTGGAGTGGTCTCTGCGCTCGTGGTGTTTCCTGGGGTTGGGTGACCACCCTCGCCCCCTTTCCTTTGGGTACCTGCGTTCAGGTGACCTCCCCCCTCTACTGTCGTGCTGTCCCCTGTCCCTATGGTTCCTGGGGCAATCCCTCTTTAAGTGGTTCCTTGATCCACAAGAATAACATTCTGAGGTATCCCTGGCCCTATCTTGGAAATCCACCCTCTTCGTGGGTCTAGGATCCCTTCTGGATAGTTGGCATTCCCTCCTCAGAGTGTCCTCTGCAACGAGCTGACTGGTCAGTGCGCCTAGTGTTAGGTATTGCAAGCTGAGGCTATTTAGTTGGGTTATGAAGCTGTCCCAACTGCTATCAAGAGAGTTTATGATTATGCTTATCATGCTCTCTTCAGTGATGATTTCCCCCCTCTGCATGAGCTCTGCCCTTGTAGCATTCATCTTTAAAATGTGCTCACTCATGGGGACCCCTGCCTTGTGCTTGGTGGAGTGGAACTCCCTAGATATTCTAGTGGTAGTGGCTCTACTGTGGCTATAAAACAGGTTACATAGTTTTTGCATAACATCATAAACAGTCAGATTGTCCTCAATAGATGGATACATAGCAGATGGAATGGAGGTTAACATGATACAAAATGCCCTGTGATGAATACAGTCAATTTCTAGTGACCAGGGTTTTTGGGGAGGTCTGTTAGCTAGGAACAGTGCATTCTCTCTCATGAGAGCAACTCTTAATTGTTGACTCCATTCTATAACATTACCCCCATCTAACTGTAATTTTGGCAAATTGGCATAATTTGCCCCAGAAGTGTTAGTAAGGTTACTTACTGGGGGGAGCTGTCCATGGTCCAAACTGTGATTGAACTCACAATAAGGCTTTGGGATGTCTGTGGCCATTCTGTACTTGCTTGGATCTATGTAGCTTGCTTCTCTTGTTACAGGCAGGTACTGGGCATGCATGAAACTCATTCCACGCTGGAGTCCATCGGGTGAGGTTCCTGTTGCTGGAGCTCCCAGACCTAGGCCTAGGCCTGTCAGTGGGAGGCTGGACCCACCCACGGTGGGTCCGAAGATTCCTCCAGAAGGTGGACACCACTGCTAGATGGCTGGATCCCCGGCAAAGAAGGGTAGAAGGTGAGGAGGCGACGCGGTCGTAAGTCGAGGACTTCCGCAGGTCGGCGGCGTGGCAGCAGCGGAGGTCGTAGGTTGAGGATTCCCTGCACCCAGCAGCTCAGCGGTAATGGCGGCGGCGGATCCTCCCTCGTGGTCGCTGGTCCCTGGTCGCGTGGATCGGCCTGGTGGATGTTGTGGCGTTGGTGAGTAGCCGGTTCTTCTCTTGTCCCTCGGGCCTCGCGTAGTTGGTGTAGCGGGTGGCGACTTCGAGTCCTGCGGTTGATCCTTCCTGCAGGTGGGCGGTCTTTTGTGCCGGTTGTTGGTGTGCGCGGTGTCTTTAGTTGGCTGTGACTCGGTTGCCTGGTCGTTGTTGGTTGTCCTGGCCTTCTTGTGTTTTCCAGGATTTTTCTTTGATTTTTTGAGTGCTGCAGGAGGCTCGAAAGTGGAGCCCAGGGCAGCGGTGATGGTCTCGATTGCCTTTTGCAACTCGAGATCGGTAGGTGCTTTTTTCTTAGTGATTGTAGTTTCTTCGTGGTCGCTTTCAGAGCTGGGCTCTTCGTTGTCGCTTTCTGAGTCCCCCTCGTCTGTTTCGGGGTTCGGGCATTTTCGTGCCAAGGGATTCAAATCCTGGCTTCCCATTGGCTGGTGCTCGTCCCAAGATGGCCACCGGGAAGAGGGCGTGAAAATGGATTCTGCCAGCTCAGGATCATCGGGTTGGGGTGGCTTACCCTTTTTTGCTGGCTTTTCTCTCTCGGTGGTCTTTGGGGCCTCAATCGCTGCTTCTTGCTGCTCGAAGAGGCTTTGAAGGTCCGCGATGAGGTTTTCTTTGTTGCTGCTTGCCTCCATCAGTTTCAGGATGGAGAGTTTGAATTTATTCATTTTCTGTGCTGTTTCTTCTTCCAGGGCGGTGATCTCCTTGGATGGCCCTTCTTCATCTGATTGTGAGTCCAGGCTGGAGTCCTGCTCACTTCCAGCTTCTGTCTCCTCCATGGCTGTGGCTTTGGTTGCAAGTTTCTCAGCCATCTTCTTGGTAAGAGCTCTGGTCTGTACTCTGTCTGCTTCTTCAGGGTAGGTGTTGGGTTCAGTCATTATCTGGAGTTATGGGCAACCAACCTCTGCTACCATTTTGTTGAAAGTTGGATCTAGCCCAATAACTCAAAGACAGACTTCGATTCTTTTCTGTAACTTTATTATAGATTTAATGGTACTGGAGGTCACTGACCTTGTACCTTTCTCTTTCAGGTATACATCTGGAATACCCTGTGGACCACGTGGTTGGAGCCTTTATACCCAGGAGGAGGGGCAAAGAGGTAAGGAGTGATTACAGGGGTTATGGGATATGTGGTCAGTTAACCCTTGCAGGTCCGGGTGATCAGGGAGATGTAGTAGTTAGAAATTTACCATGACAGGCTGCTGCAACGTCATCCGCAGTTGCCAGGAAGCCTGGACCACGATCGTGGCTCCGCCATTGTCGTCCGGCCATCCTCCCACCATCCTGTGCTCCGCCACCATCCCGTGCTCTGTCGGCTTCTGTGTGCTCCTCCTCCGCTTCTCCCACTTCCCCCCAAGTTCGTGTGTCGAGCCCTGGACTGGGGCTCGACAGTATCACAGTAAAAGGGTTCTCAGGTATTTGAAGAGAACTGTGAATGTGGGTCTTCAAATACAGGTATCTGAAGAATATTAAGGTAATTGGATTTATGTCTATTCCAGTCATGAAGGGAGGAGTGTCAGAATATTCATGAACTGGAACAGGGGCATAGCAACAAGGTCAGCCAATGGGAGCTGAGACAGGAAGGAGCCTGGGCGTGGCTCTGTAGCTCTGTGCTCAACTCTAAAACGAAACTAGTCTGTCTGTCTGCTGAACTGAAACTCATCTCTGCTGTACTCTGTGTGTGTTTTGTGCTTACAATCTCTCCTGCTGAATCAGTTATCTGTGTGTGCTTTCTGGATGTGATTTCTGCAACAAACTCTGATATCTTCATAGGTCAAAGTGAGTTGTTTATGGGAGCCTGAGCAGCAGAGTTTCCAATGGACCACTCAAGGGTGTCCTTTGTGCTGAGTTTGTTAATAGAGTCAGCAGCTCAGTGGACACTACCAATCATTGAAGGCAACAATCTAGTCATGGATAATTACCAGAACTTTATGGACCGATTCGGGGAACATTTCAGAGACCTGATATGAGATGTGAAAACTAGCTGCAGGATTCACCAGCAGGGTAACCGAAGGGTCAGACCAGTGGAGAAATGTAAAATTTGTTACTACTGGTTCTGTGGGCGTGGCTTGGTGGGGGTGGCCAACTTTTTTTTTTTTTTACTTTTAAAACCATTTTTTCTACAACCTCTTTGGCCGATCTTTTAGAAGTCTCTGACGATCAGGCAACTCAGCTGGGATCGTCAGAGCCTTTTAAATGCTTTTAAAAACCTCTGACGATCCCAGCTGAGTTGCCTGATTATCAGAGGCTTTTTTTTCTTTTAAAAGCCTCTGACGATCCCAGCTGAGTTGCCTGATTTTCAGAGGCTTTTAAAAGCATTTTTTCTACAACCTCTTCGGCCGAAAGGGTTGTAGAAAAAATGCTTTTAAAAGCCTCTGACGATCCCAGCTGAGCCGCACGATCATCAGAGGCTTTTTTTTTTTTACTTTTGAAAGCATTTTTTCGGCTGAAGAGGTTGTAGAAAAAATGCTTTTAAAATTTTTAAAAAAAGCCTCTGATGATTACGTGGCTCAGCTGGGCATGGGGGGGGGGGCAGGGATTTTTGCTACCAGTTCTCCAAACCACCTGCAGCCATCGCTACCGGATCGGGCAATCCGGTCCGTACCGGGAGCATTTCACCCCTGGGTCAGACTGTATATAGAAATTCAAATAAGTAGCAGCTGATATGGATTGGAATGAAGCAGCCTTAATTAACCAATTTACACAGGATGTGGATACTCAAATCTGGACCAAACCTGTGAGGCAAGGAGTGCCTTGGAACCTGGAGCAGTTGTACCAGCTTTGTGTGCTCATAGACTCACACTTGGAAGAGATACAACGGGAGCTTGGGCAGCCAAAGGAACCAAGCCCAAGGTCTTGCTACACAGAATTTTCCCTTTTGAAAAAATAGTTCCACTGCAACTAACAATTTGGGAGCACATCAAGTTTTTCCTCTTTATGTAACACACAACCTTCACTTCCCAATCATCCTGGGGTCTTCATGGCTGAAACTTCACAATCCTGCAATAGCCTGGGAAAGAGGAACTCTCTATCTTTTCTCTCTCTGGGTTGCCAACTCCATCACATGCAAGTAACGACTTGCAGCAGATTGCCAAAAGCCCATGGGGGAAGGGAGGCATCAGTCCTTCCCCTGCATAGAAACTGTGTGTGCGATCAATTTGATCACAGAGCTAAAATTCCTGCTAAGAGGCAGTATCCCATGTCAGCAAAAGAGCTGTCAATCCTGAAATATATTTGGAGTCCAATTTGCAGAAAGGATTTATTAGACTTTCTAAGTTGCCAGCTTCAGGTCCTACATTTTTTGTCCCCAAGAAGCAAGACTCAATCATCTCTAACCCCAGCGGTGAACTCCCCTTGCGCACAGTCCATGATTACGAAGATCTGAACAGGATCACAGTGTGGGGCGAGTACTCACTGCTCTTATATTGGATTTAGAATGCATGCATATTTACCAAGGTAGACCTTAGAAATGTGTATAACTTCATTAGAGACAAAGGAGGACATGAATGACAGCATTCAAATACCAGGTACGTCTTTTTTTTCATTTTTCATTTTTCTTTTTATTATATAAAATACAAAAAAAAAGAAAAGAAAAGAAAATAGGAAATTAAGGGAGGGAAAGGGAACGGGGAAAATGGGGTGTGAAATACAAGGGGGAAGAGAAAAAGAAAAGGGGGCATTTGACTTCCAACTCTTCCTAGCACAGTACAAGATAAACACACCTCAACTTTGGTTTTACACATTAATATATAACTAGCCATTTCTATAACATCAAATCTTTCTAATCAACAAAACCAAGATCAAAGTTTCATTTTTTTCTTCACAAGCACAAATTCCAGAAGTGATATCCAAATAAGAACATATTTTCCTGTTTAAATAAAGTAATCAATTTAACCATTCCTGCTTTATCTTCCTTGCTATGGAAATAATGTATTTCTATTTGCACCTAGTAATCTTTGTGAACTGTCACCATTTTTATTTACAAAGTTTATTGTATTCTTTCAAATTCTTTGGCCTAAAAAAAGGGGGGGCTTTTTTTTTCTTTCACCCTCCTTTTTCCTTCAAAGTACTAAACTTTTTTTTAAAAGCACTTTTTAAAAATCAAAACTTTCTAATACATCTTATTCTTTGACTTTAATATACAAGCTTTAAACTTCAATATTGCATTTAGCTCCCTCCCTCCAGACTACCCTTATAGAATAATTTTTTTTTTCTTTTATAAACATGCTTTTTAACATACAGAGTTTTTCTTTAAACTGGGACAACATTTTCTTTAACTTTCTCTTAATACAGGTACTCTCAAATACATTTTCAATAGGTTTTGCCTACTTTAAGAGTTACTTAAGCATTATATATATGTAAAAAATATATACATTTTCACATTTTGGGTTAAACCTTTCAGTTGCACATATCAAGCAGAGAAAAATGCATCCTGATTCCAGTTCTCATTAAGTTTAAGTCACTCCTTCCAGTTTATCTTCATGGAGTAAAATCTTTTTCTTCTCTGGAAGTATCAAAGACTTGTAGTCCATTCTTTTTATCATGAGATCCTCAACCTTGTTAATTTCATTAAAGAAAAAGTCCAAAATTTTTCTTTTTTCTCGACGTTCTTTCAATTGTGTTGAGAGGTTTACATTTGAATCATAGTAATGAAGTCAAAAGTGAAAGTTAATATCTGGAGAATATTAGAACAGAAGAATATTAACAATAGAAGGACATGACTTACAGCGGGGATGGCATGCCTTTATTTGGGAGGGAAACAATAAAGCCCATAAATATTTTCAGAGACGCCAGGTGAGAGATGCCTTATTAGAGACTTGGCTGAAAATTAAAAGAAATTTTTATACAAAAATGCCTAGATGGATATCAACCATGGAAGCAATGGTTTACCCCAACCTAATTGACTTGAACAGGATAGTAACTTACAAAGAGCTATTAGGGAAACTCAAATCAAATCAGGATCTACAAACACAGGGAATTAAAATAGACTGGTGGCCGTACCTACAGATCCAAACAAGATATAAAAAAGATTCAGAACAATACGGGTTTCAGAATGAGCAACAAGAATTGGATAAAATATTAACAGGCCCGGATGAAAAAATGATTATTTATTTATTTATTTATTTATTTTATTTTATTTTATTTTATTTCTATACCGCCCTTCTCCTGTGGGACTCAGGGCGGTGTACAGCCAAGATAAAACATTGCATATAAAATTTAAAAACAATTTAAAAAACAATTAAATAATTTCGGCCCAAGATATTAAAAACAACCCAATTAAAACCAAATTCAATTAAAACTGAGAGGATGGGATCAAGCCAGCCCGGCTAGATGGAATAGGTGTGTTTTCAGGGCCCAACGAAAAGTCCGGAGGTCTGATATCATGCGTATCTCAGGGGGTAGGTCATTCCAGAGGGCGGGTGCTGCAACAGAGAAGGCTCGATGTCAGCGTTCCAAATTAGGCTTTCTTCCAGCGCTGACATAACAAGTTGAAGCAGAAAGAGCGGAAGCTTGATTTATTGCTGAGATGAACTTTTACCTAGTTTTGTATGTACAGATAGTGTTTCCTGGGAGACGAGGATGGGGGCTGCATTCCTGTGAAAAGAACGTGCCGGGGTGTAGAGATGGATTTGTATGATGGCCAATGGGATATTGGGGTTGGAGAGCGGAAGAGGAGGGGGTTGGAAGGAGGGGCCAGTTTGGCTGCAATTTGAATCAGAAATGTCGGATTCTGCTATTCTTAAAAATAAAATGATTCATTAGACAGCTTGCGCTTGAGAATGAAGTTTATTCAAGATAGCACCGAAACCTGACACTCTCCCCCTGGGGGTCGCCAGCCGACACTGTCTGGCCGACGGCACCCTGAGGAGGCCTTCTCTGTGCGAGCGAACCAGTCGGTGGGAGGCTATTGGTGGCAGAAGGCGGTCTCGCAGATACCCCGGCCCTAAGCCATGGAGTGCTTTAAAGGTGGTCACCAACACCTTGAAGCACACCCGGAAGACCACAGGAAGCCAGTGCAGCTTGCGCAGGAGAGGTGTCATATGTGAGTGCCCCATTGCTCCCATAATCCCCCACGCGGCTGCATTCTGGACTAACTGTAGCCTCTGGGTGCACCCCAAGGGGAGCCCCATGTAGAGAGCATTGCAGTAGTCCAGGCGGGAAGTGACAAGTGCTTGAGTGACCGTGCGTAGGGAGTCCCGATCCAGAAAGGGGCGCAACTGGCGTATCAGGCGGACCTGATAAAAAGCCCCCCTGGCCACGGCCGTCATGTGCTCTTCTAAAGACAGCCGTGCATCCAGGAGGACGCCTAAGTTGCGAGCCCTCTCCGTGGGGGCCAGTGATTCGCCCCCAATAGCCAGCGATGGCACCAGCTGGCTATATCGGGACGCCGGAAGCCACAGCCACTCGGTCTTGGAAGGGTTGAGTCGGAGCCTGTTTCTCCCCATCCAGGCCCGCACGGCCTCCAGGCACTGGGACATCACTTCAAGGGCATCGTTGGGGTGGCCTGGGGTGGAGATGTACAGCTGAGTATCGTCAGCGTACTGATGGAACTCCACCCCAAAGCCATGGATGATCTCACCCAGCGGCTTTACATAAATGTTGAACAGAAGGGGCGAGAGGACCGACCCTTGTGGCACCCCACACGCAAGGCGCCTCGGGGTTGACCGCTGCCCCCCTGATTACCAAAACATACAATTGCTTGCTTAAATTTAAAATGGAGGGGGAAACTGTGGAACAAACAATTTGGGCCAAAAATTTTGGGTATAACATTGAATTGGAGCATTGGGAAAAATTATGGTGAAAAAATTATAAAATGACGATGTTGGCCGCATACAAGGAGAACATCTACAAAATGTTTTATAGATGGCATTTACCCCCGGCGAGATTGGCCAAAATGTTTCCCAATAGACCACCAAATTGCTGGAAATGTAACTACCAACAAGGGACCTACTACTACATGTCCTGGACATGCCCCAAAGCCAGGGAGTATTGGACAAAAATTAAAAAAATGGTTGGAGGAAATTGTTGAACAAAAAATTGATATGAAGCCAGAGTTATTCCTTTTGGGTATAATAAAAGGTAATATAAGCAAAGAAATTCAATACATCATGCTCCATATAATCACCGCAGCCAGAATCACATTCGCCCAAAATTGGAAGCAAGAAAACACGCCATCAAACACAATGATTATAAAAAAGGTGCTAGAATATGCAGAAATGGACAAATTAACGATGGAATTAAGGAACAGAGAGGAAACAGTGTATTATGAGACATGGAACAGGTGGTATAACTGGCTTGAAAAGAAGTCTAAAATTAACGTATAGTGAATGTACAAAAATAGATAATCAACAGATAAAATGTATATTTTAGAGTGTAGTAGACATGTAAATATTGTATATAGTATAAAGATAAGTAACTATGAAATAAGAATATATATGTATAAAACAATAGGCCTGTAGATAAGTTGAAATTAAGAAAAAAATCCGATAATGGAAAGCTGTAATAGTGTAATTGTGACTTTAAAGGTTAAAAATGTTGAATATATATATTTTTTTTAAAAAAAAAGAAAGTTAATATCTGGTTCTTCCAAAGCTGCAATACACTCCTCTGCATTTTCTTTTTTCTTTTTGAAAAATATTTTTTATTTTTATTTTTTTAAACATCTTAAACATAAAATACATCTTTTGAGAGCGAAGGTTTGGTCCGGTCATGAATAGGTACAATTGCTCACACTTCTTTAACAAGCTCAATTCCAAGTTTTATCCATTTACATCTTTTAAAATAAAAGTCAAAACACAAATTTTATCACAAATTCGAACATCTTAATCTAAACATTTAGCATTCTATTGTATCACTATAAATCTTAATTTCTAAATAAACACAGCTCCTTTTTATATGCAATCTTTAGTTTCCAAATAAACATAATTCTAATTTTTATATCATTTTATAAATCAAAATTCCATATATATTCCTTAATCTCAAGACCCATTTCATCAAATCTCTATTTTAACCTCTATTGATTTACGTCTAATTTTCTTAGGCTTATCATCAATTACACTTCTCATTTTACATAAAATCATTTCAAAATCATTTCTCATTATTTAATTATCATCCATCATTTTCTTTTTCACCCCAACTGATTCCCAACATTTTTATCTTTAGGCTGTTTTCCAGCATATTCTCCTCCACGTCTCCATCTATTGTTTTGTCTAATCCCTAGTATATTTTATTTTGGCTGATTTCCAGCATATTCTCCTCCACTTCTAAATCTATTGTTTGGCTGAGTCACAGCATTTTTATTTTGGCTGTTTTCCAGCATAATCTCCTCCATTCCTCCCTCTGATTACCAGCATATTCTCCTCCACTCCTAAACCTGTTGTTTGGCTGATTCACAGCATATTTTATTTTGGCTGTTTTCCAGCATAATGTCGAGTCCTGCCGGAGCTCGCCATCGATGGGGGGTGTGGGAGACGAAGGAGTGGAGATAAGCAGCCGCAGCGAACACACAAACAGTTCCTGGATAGCAGCATTCAGGGCAATGATTGATGACGTTGCTGGGCCTCTCCGATTCTGCTGTCCTCGCTGCTCACAGCTGTTACTGTTAAGGGAGTGGGGGGTGCTTGATTGATAATCACCGGATGTATGTTTAAGGGGCTGAGTTTTTGTTAAATAGCGCTGTGGTGTGATTACACCCAGCGCTGACTTTGAACCAAAACACCGACTTGTACTTTACTTTTGACTGCAAGCTTATCATTGCCAAAGTAAACCCTGATTCTCTGTGTGTTACTGGTGATTATTTCCTATCGCAGTTCTGAACGAACGACAAGCCGAGAGAAAGTCAGCGCTTGGTTCCTTTTCGCAAGAGGTGAGGAGTCCCTGTGGCTTTGCAGCAAAGGGGGATATGGCAGAAGGGACGGCCTTGGAAGAGCAGGAGTGTGGTGGAGATGTGGAGGGGGAGGAACCACTGATAGAGGAGGTGAAGGAGAGTGTGGAACAGTTGGCAGTGAAACCAAAAGTCAAGCAACCCAAGAGCGCCCCGCCCCGACCGGAGGAGGAGAGTTTTCCAGGACAACGGGCTCGGACGGGGGATTGGTGGCACAGCTCTGTTCTCCTCGGGCCACGGATGCCAACACCCCCTCGCTTGGGAGCATCTTTCCAGGGCTGGAGGGAAAGACGATGGACTGAGGAGGATGAAGGGGATTGGGGGTATCCTGCCTCATCCGGTCCCAGCACCATGGATACGCTACGTGAGCGTTTTGGGGAATCTGGATTTCGTGACGCCCCATCCTGGCAGCCCTGGGTTGCAGGGCTGGAGCCTCCAGGTTCTTCTTGGCAGGATACAGGGGTGACCGCTTCGGAGACCCAATTCCGGCTCACAAGTCCTAAATTGAGGATGGAGCGGACCTCTAGACGATCCATGGACCAACCCCCTCCAGAACAAGACCAAGGTGCCTCGTCGGGAGACCTTGGAGCCGGTCCTGAGCCCCAACCAACGCAATTGGCAGGGGGCTTACCTGTTGGGGGTCGCGGGGTGACGAGGGACCAACCTAGGCAGGACAGGAGAGCGACTGGAGCAGCGAGGACCCCAGGCCCCATGCCTTGGCCTCCGGGGGCCCCGCCGGGGCTGTGGGTCCCGCAGGCCATTTGGGGACCACCTGCCCTGCAGACTTCCTTTGACGGAAACCCTGAACGAGTGGCTATTTTCTTAAGCCAGGTGATAAGCCATATGGACCAATATGGACAGTGGTATCCCTCCCAGTGGGCTATGGTGGTTGCTGTTATGGGGGTCCTGACGGGAGAAGCGGCTGAGTGGGTGGCAGGCCTCCATGCTAAACATGCAAGGGAACTCGTGGACCTGGGACGATTTCTGGAGGCTCTTCGTGCCAGATTTGAAGACGAAACAAGCGCCCAGGTTGCAGAGGGGGATTTGTTTGCGCTTAAGCAATGGGGCGTACCAGCAAAGGAATATGTACAGGAGTTCCGAAAGATTGCGGCTCGGTTGGTGGGGTGGCCAGAACGTCTTCTGGTGCACCAATTCCATAAAGGACTAGACCGTGATTTACGGCAAGCCTGCGTGTACCGGGGCTTGCCCCCCAAGTTGAGTGTGTGGTACAAGGCAGCCATCGAATTGGACGTCGGTCTCCGAGAATTCCGTATACGGGGTGAAGGGGTTGCAAGTCAAGGAAGACGACCAGCAGAACGCACACAAACACCCAAGGAGACTAAACCGAATGCTGGCTCCGGCTTGGGTGAAAGGATCCAGCGGCCTGCGTTTCGTTGCTTCAGATGTAATTGCCTTGGTCATCGAGCAGCCGACTGTCCTCATCCCATGCCCCGCAACTTGGACCAAAACCCCCCTCCTAGAGCTGTGTTGAGAGGCAGAGGCCGACCAACATCCAAACGGTCCCAAATGACTCGAACATCCTGTATGGAGAGGGATCCCCTGGCTACAGATACTAAGAAAGTGGTGGCGGAAAAGTTCCCGATTGTGGCTGGGGATAGTGATGACGACGATGAGGACCCACATGACCCGATGGTGAGCGACCCCATCCGACCTTTTGTGGTACCAGTCGTACTCCGAAACCCACGGGCCACCACTGGACGCCGATATGAGGCATTGATTGATTCAGGGTGTACTCGTTGTTTAATTCGTAGGGCGATAGTTGACAAACTTGGGCTGCGGGTTGTGCGGTTGAGAACCCCTATTACCTTTGAACAAATGGATGGTTCATTGCTGGGAGGGGCACCAGTGACTCATATAACAGAAAAGGTGCACCTCGATATTGGGGAGCACACCGAAACTATTCGGTTTATTATAGTGGAGAAAATGTTAGAACCAGTGATTTTAGGATTAGCATGGTTGGACAAGTGGGCTCCTACGATATGGTGGGAAGGGGGTTTTCGCAAACTTCGATTACCGTTGGGACCTCCCCCTACCAAGGAGGAAAAGGAGCCAGCAGGGGGAATAGAAGCAGAGAGCCCACCAGTAGACACGACGTATCCTGATGTGTATAGGGATCTCGCCAGAGTCTTTAGTGAGGAGGAATGTGAGACCCTGCCCCCTCACCGGCCTACGGATTGCAGTATTGAGTTAATACCCGGGGCGAAGCTACCCAAGCCCCGGATGTATTCAATGACACAACCCGAACTAAAAGAATTACGAAAATATATAGACAAGAACTTGGCCCGGGGTTTTATCACACCTAGTCGATCAAAGATGGCTGCCCCTGTCCTGTTTCGTGGGAAGAAAGACGGGGGTTTACGCTTATGCGTTGACTTCAGGGGTCTCAATGCAGTGTGTGTGGAGCCCCTCTATCCACTTCCCTTAATGAAGGACCTGTTAGCTGCCCTAGCCACCGGTCGTATCTTTACGAAACTCGACCTACGCGAAGCGTATTATAGGATACGAATCAAACCAGGGGATGAGTGGAAAACAACATTCAATTGTCCCTTGGGAAGCTATCAGTTCCAGGTCATGCCGTTCGGACTACAGGGCGCCCCTGCGGTGTTCATGCAGTTCATCAATGAAGTGCTGCATGAACATCTGTACAGGGGTGTCCTTGTATATTTGGATGACATCTTAATTTACACGCAAACTGAAGAGGAACATATATCTCTGGTCCGACAGGTCTTAGACAAATTATTAGCTGCTAAGCTGTACGTGAAACTATCCAAATGTGAGTTTCACAAAAAGAGGATAGATTATCTAGGCTATAGAATATCAGAGAGCGGGGTAGAGATGGATCCCAGAAAAGTCCAGGCAGTGCTTGAATGGCAGGCCCCTAGAACCAGAAAGCAATTACAGAGCTTTCTAGGCTTTGCAAACTTCTATCGGCAGTTCATTCCCAGATTTGCTGAAATAGCCCTACCACTAACGGATCTGTTACGGACCAAACCGGCCACAGCTAAACCAAAGCCGGGACAAGCGTTGACGTGGTCGTCAGCGTGTCAAATGGCTTTCGAGCAGTTAAAAACACTCTTTGCTCAAGAACCAGTACTCAAGCATCCAGACCCAACGCAGGCATTCGTAGTCCAAGCAGATGCTAGCGACGTGGCTGTAGGAGCAGTACTCCTACAAAGAACACAGCAGGGAGGGTTACAACCTTGTGCCTATACGTCTAAAAAGTTAACCACGACAGAGCGGGCATGGGCGATCTGGGAAAAAGAGGCATTCGCGGTCCGTTGGGCGTTGATGACATGGCGACATCTCTTGGAGGGGGCGTCTCATCCTTTTGAGGTATGGACGGACCATAAAAACTTAGAAGCCTTACAAACGCCCAGGCAACTATCTCCCAAACAGATAAGGTGGGCACAATATTTTCAGCGTTTCTCTTTCCGGTTGCGGTATGTTCCTGCTGGGAAAAACTTCCTGGCTGATGCGCTGTCCCGGATGCCACAGTATAATAGCAAGCGAGAGGAAGTGATAGAACCTCTAATTGCACCTTCCCAAACCCTATTAAGACTTACAGAAGTAGATGGTCACTTACGTACCGAGTTTAAAACAGCTTTACAACAGGATCAATGGGTAATCCAAAACCCCTCTATGGTTAGCTATAATGATGGAATAGCGTGGAGGGAGAATAGAATATATGTTCCAGAACGTTTACGGAACGTAGTGTTATGCAGGTGCCATGATGCCAAATCAGCAGGCCATTTTGGGTATTTAAAAACTCTACACCTTGTGAGGAGGCAATTCTGGTGGCCACGAATGCGTAAGGACATAGAAACATACGTAAAAGGTTGCACAACCTGTGCAACCGCCAAACCCTGGTCTGGACGACCGTTAGGACTATTACAGACAGTCGCGAATCCTAGCAGGCCTTGGGAAGAGATCGCTATGGATTTCATAGTCGATCTCCCCCCTAGCCATGGCCACACTGTAATTTGGACGGTGGTAGATCTGTTTTCGAAACAGGCCCACTTTGTGCCATGTAAAAGCATACCATCCGCGCGACAATTAACCGAACTCTTTTTGCAACATATCTATCGTCTCCATGGAGCACCTAAGAGGATTATATCCGACCGCGGTGTTCAATTCACCTCTAAGTTTTGGAGACGATTTGTCCGTTTAATTGGGTCCTCTCAAGGGTTAAGTTCAGCATTCCACCCGAGCACTAACGGGGCGGCTGAACGGGCCAATGCCATGGTCGAAAGATATATCAGATGCTACGTTTCATACCAGCAGACGAATTGGTCAGGACTCCTGCCTTTCGCCGAAGTGGCATATAACAACATACCCCACCGCAGTACTGGATTCTCCCCTTTCCAAGTAATATATGGCCGAGAGTTTTCAGCCATTCCAGAGTTAGATCCCCCTGTGACAGACGGTGACACGCCACGCAGTTGGGCCGATAAAATTAGTAATGTATGGCCAAGTGTAAAAACAGCATTACAAAAGGCAGCAGACGAGTACAAAAAATATGCAGACAAGAAAAGAGCTGATCCAAAACCATTCCGGATAGGAGACAAAGTATACTTATCTACGAAATACCTTAAACTCCGACTGCCCAGTAAAAAATTAGGACCTAAATATATAGGACCATTTCCCATAACACAAGTCATCAATCCTGTAACCGTAGCTCTTAAACTTCCCCCTCTGTTCAGTAGGATACATCCCGTATTCCATAGCAGTTTGGTGAAACCGGTGACGATAGAAAGGCCAGGTACCTCAACTACTCCACCGGGTCCCGTGCATACCAACCAATATGAGATAGACTGAATATTGGACTCCAGGGTTCGTAGGGGGATGTTACAATATCTTGTGCGGTGGAAAGGATACCCTGTAACACAGGCCTCGTGGGTGGCAGCACCCGATGTTCACGCTGCCCGATTGATACAACGGTTCCATCGGAAATACCCAGACAAACCTAATGCAGGATCGTAACAGTGACTAACATCTGTATGCTTTCTATTTATAGGTGAGCTCCTGGTAGGGGGGGTCGCCTGTCGAGTCCTGCCGGAGCTCGCCATCGATGGGGGGTGTGGGAGACGAAGGAGTGGAGATAAGCAGCCGCAGCGAACACACAAACAGTTCCTGGATAGCAGCATTCAGGGCAATGATTGATGACGTTGCTGGGCCTCTCCGATTCTGCTGTCCTCGCTGCTCACAGCTGTTACTGTTAAGGGAGTGGGGGGTGCTTGATTGATAATCACCGGATGTATGTTTAAGGGGCTGAGTTTTTGTTAAATAGCGCTGTGGTGTGATTACACCCAGCGCTGACTTTGAACCAAAACACCGACTTGTACTTTACTTTTGACTGCAAGCTTATCATTGCCAAAGTAAACCCTGATTCTCTGTGTGTTACTGGTGATTATTTCCTATCGCAGTTCTGAACGAACGACAAGCCGAGACATAATGTCCTCCACTCCTCCAACTATTGTTTGGCTGATTTACAGCATTTCTTGTTTTGGCTGTTTTCCAGCATATTCTCCTCCACTCCATTTTTATTATTTTGGCTGATTCACAGCATATTGTATAGGCTGCTTTTCAGCGTATTCTCCTCCATGTCTCCCCCCAATTTAGAATAGAAACATGTTACATCAAATATATTCTCCACATATTCTCTCCTGGGCTATAAATTTTTCTTAAGTTTATCCCATATACATACATATTCTTATTTTTCTATAAAAACATCATTTTTATCCACCTTAGTATCAGTTTTCTATATTTATTACTCTATGAGCACCTCCTGTTAATACTCAAAATTCATTTAAGCATTTAAACATTATATTTTCATTTGTTGCTACCATATTTCATTCACTCCTCTGCATTTTCAGCTACTTGTGAAGTTGCCTCTGCAGTTTGGTAACATTCTCCACATGTTTGCATCAGGGGTGGGTTCTACTTACCTTTACTACTGGTTCGCAATGGGGCTGCGCTGATGTGCTCCCTCCCCATCGCCCCACAGATTGCAGCATAGAAATCCTCCTTGGGGCGGCTGACATCAGGTGAGATGACGTGCCTCACGGGAAGGTCTGTGGGATCGTCAAAATCCCAGCTGCTGAGCGGTCCTAATTGGACCTAAATCACCTCGTAGGGGTGATAAACAAGGGGAGCACACTCCATCGATCTCAGAGAACCCTAACTCCCTGATTGATCTGGAGAAGGCTCCCTAAACTGACAGCTGGGAAGGCAGCCATTGTGAGCCACTATGAAGCCGGATCAGTCACCGGAAGAGTGAGAAGAAGGAAGGTGTGATCGATCTGGGTGAGATACTTTTAACACAGGACTTTTCAACTTTTTAAACCTTTTAAAGAAGAGCCTCCTGGGGAACAACAGAGGAAAGTGTGACTCAGAAGGAGGAGGTGAATTCCCCCCCCCCACCTCTGGAAGAAAAGCTGTGAGGAAGGCTTTTGGAGCCATTATAAAAAAAAAAAAAAGAAATTGGCTTAGAAGGATTTGCATGAAGAGTAAAGTTAGAAATCCAGACTGGGTATCTTAACTTTTAAATTTTGAACTATTGGTCAATACAAAAGTGACTATATGAACTTTGTTTTTCTTATAAACATCATATTTTACAACTTGCTTTGAGCTATATAGCAAAAAGAGGAAGAAAGAGGGGAGCAGAGCAACAGTGCCATGTACAGGCAAAAGTGAAAACTGAAAGACATAAGAGAGAGAAAAGGGAAGTAACCTTGAGAGCCTGTGAACTAAATTGATAAGAAGCTTCTTTGACTGAAGAACTAAGATAGAGAGTGGAACACTGGAATACTTCCTTTTTTGATTAGTGTAGCTCTTGGAATTTAAAAGGGAAAATACAAGGTAAAGTAAACAGAAGCTGAATAAGGCAAACTTCCTTTGCTCTTTGAATAAGGTTTCTCTCTTTTTTTTTGTTTCTTTTCTGCTGCTGCTCTGTGAATTCTCTCTTTGGATATAAACATTTGGTGATTGTATTTTTGGGGCTTGGTGGGCCGATTTGGATTACAAATTATTATTTTATCAACTCCTTTCCCTGTAACAATTTGGATTAGGGTTTAAAGAACCTGAAGAAAAGAAGAACTCTAAGAACAGCTGCCTGCAATTACTGCAGGTTTGAATCTTGCCAAGGCTCAAGGTTGACTCAGCCTTCCATCCTTTCTAAGGTAGGTAAATTGAGGACCCAGTTGTGGGGGCAATAAGCTGACTTTGTATAAATATACAAAAGAATGAAGGCTATTGCTTAGCGCATTGTAAACCGCCCTGAGTCTCCGGAGAAGGGCGGCATATAAATCAAATTAAAAAAAAAAGAACTCTAAGAAGGATATATAAAGTGACAAGACTCGGATTTGGATTATAAATTATTTTTCCTTTGGATTATAATTGAGTTATATTACTTATACTTGGTGGATTACAAATACTAAGATATTGCAACATGAGGAAAGCAACATCAGCACCATCTTCAGCATCATCGTCTACAACCTCTAGCCCTGCTAGGCAGAGAACATTGGATGCCATGCTACAGCAAAAAAAGACCAATACAATGCAAACAGAATTAAAGACTATGATACAAGGTCTTCATGAAGATTTGAAGGAAAGAATAGGTAAAGTAAATGAGAAAATAGAAAAAGTAGAAGGAAAATTAGAAAATTTTCAACAAATAATGGAGAAAACTAAACAACGAATACAAAAAGTAGAAGAAAAAGCCGAATCAACAGAGGAAAGAGTGGGAGAGCTTGACTATAGACTCACAGTGACAGATCAAAATAAAGAAAAAACAATAATATCTCTAGAAATGGATAGGGCAGATTATTACTTGAGATTTCAGAATATGGAAGAAGAAAAGGGAGAAAATTTAGCAGAGATAGTGGCAGACTTGTTGACGGAAGTGATGGAAGAGCCCAAGGAAAAATTTTTGAATGAGACTGATGAAATATTCAGAGTGCACACTAGATATGCAATGAGAAACAGATTACCTAGAGAGGTTCATGTTAATTCACCAAGAAAGCAATAAAAACAGAGATTCTGCAGAGAGCAAGAGACAACCCTTTGAAGTATAAAGGGAAAGAAATAGTAGTGTTAAAACAAATTCCGAGAAGAGTTAGAAAAATAAGAAGAGAATATCAGTTCTTGACTGATATTCAGGTCTGTCTGATTCGCCAGTTGCGTCCCTTTCTGGATCGGGACTCCTTACTCATGGTCATTCATGCCCTCGTCACTTCCTGCCTGGACTACTGTAATGCTTTCTACATGGGGCTCCCCTTGAGGAGCGCCCAGAGGCTCCAACTGGTTCAGAGTGCGGCCGCATGGGTGGTTATGGGAGCGACGTGGCGATCCCATGTAACACCTCTCCTGCGCGAGCTGCACTGGCTCCCGGTGGTCTTCCGGGTGTGCTTCAAGGTTTTGGTTACCACCTTTAGAGCGCTCCATGGCTTAGGACCTGGTTACTTATGGCCTTCTGCCACCAGTAGCCTCTCACCGGCCAGTACGCTCACATAGAGAGGGGCTCCTCAGGGTGCCGTTGGCCAAACAGTGTCGACTGGCGGCCCCCAGGGGGAGAGCCTTCTCTGTGGGGGCACCTGCCATCTGGAATGAGCTCTCCCCGGAGATACGGACGATGCCGGATTTACGCACCTTCCGCCGTGCCCTCAAGACATTTTTATTTCAGCAGGCTGGCCTGGCCTAACTTCCCTTTTAAATTGTAAATTGTAAATTTGTTTTAAAATATTAGGGGTGTTTTAATTTGTTTTGGGCCAACTTATCTAATGGGTTTTTATATTGTCTTTTAAATTTTGTAGTTTGTGTGTTTTATCTTTTTGGCTGTTCACGGCCCTGAGTCCTTCGGGAGTAGGGCAGTATATAAATCCAATTAAATAAAATAAATAAAATAAATAAAATAAATAAAATAAATAAAAGTGTTTAATTAAAAAAGGAGTGAACTTTAGATGGCTGATACCAGAGGGAATATTGGTGACTTGGCAATAGCAAAGACATAGATAGACTATGAAGGCGGAACAATTTTTTTAAATATTAAAATATTGGACACAGTGCGACCATCCTGGCGTTATCTCCACCATACACACTAAAATATAAAGCAAATATCATATATACTCATCATACATTACTGATAATATACAATTATACTGCCCAATATACTCATTTATATTTACATATATTACATCACATTTTGTGACTACAAATCCTGATTATTTCCTGTTCCAACTCCCACCTCTCAGTTCCAACCATTGGTAAAATCTATTCCATATATCATGATATTCTGTCTCTCCTTTATTTTTTAATTCTAACGTCAATCTATTCAATTCTGCACATACCAATATTTTCTTTATTATCTCCCTTTCTAAAGGTATATTTTCACTTTTCCATTGTTGGGCGTATACCATTCTTGCTGTTGTTATAATGTGTAGTATTAAATATGTTGATCCTTTACTATAGCCCTCTGTTATGATTCCTAAAAAAAATAGTTCTGGTTTAAATACTAATCTTTGTCCAACCATTTTTTCTAACCACATCTGAATCCGTCACCAAAATTCCTTTGCTTTTTTGTATGTCCACCACATGTTGTGGACCACATATTGGTTTTAACTGGGTTATTTGAAATTGATGGCCAAAATTATTTAATGTCTTTTAAACTGCTTTTAAATTTTAGATGTTGTGTTTTACCGTGGCTGTTCACTGCCCTGAGTCCTGTTGGAGAAGGGCGGTATACAAATAAAATTAATTAAATAAATAAATAAATAAACATGTGGTAATACGTGCCTGGTACTTGATTGCTTTTCCAGCATTTCGATAATATACTACTAAACATTTTAGCCAATCTTGCCGGAGGAAGGTGCCATCTATAAAACATTTTATATAAATTCTCCTTGTATGATGTGGCCAGTGTTAGTTTCCTATTTCTTTCCCACAGTTTTTGCCACTTTTCCAATTCAATGTTATACCCAAAATTTTTGGCCCATACCACCATTGTCTAACTTGTTCTTCCTCTGTTTTATAATCTAGTAGATATTTATAGATTACCTTTGTCAATTTCTCATCCGTCCCCAATAAAAATTTATCTAGTGTCGTTAATTCTCTGTTAATACCCCACATTTTCACATCCTTCGCATAACATGATTGAATTTGTAGGTATGACCACCACTCCAATTCTACCCCTTGTTCTTTTAGTTCTAGCCTAGTTTTCAATTCCCCTTTTTCATTTAGTATATCCTTATACGAGACAATTTTTCCCAAGTTGATGAGATTTGGGTGTACCAATGCTTCTAGGGTGGAAAGCCAGACCGGTATTTTCATGTAATTCTGTTGTTTAATTTTGTTCCATACCACCATTAGAGCATGTCGTATATAGTGCCTTTGAAAGTATTGATGTGCCGAGTGTCTTCCATACCAGAGAAATGCATGCCACCCTAGTTCAATATCATGGCCCTCTAGTGTTAGTAATCTCTTAAAGTTATCCACTCTTTAACCCAAGTAATTGTTGCAGCTTGATAGTACAATTCCCAATTGGGCAAACCGAACCCTCCTCTTTCTTTTGATTCTTGCAATAATTTCAATTTGATTCTTGGTTTCTTTCCTTGCCATATAAATTTCAACATTATGTTATTCAGGTTTCCAAAATATTTTTTCTCTAATTTTATGGATATGTTTTGAAATAAGAAGAGTATCTTTGGCAGAATATTCATTTTTATTGCTGCTATTCTGCCCATAAAGGAGAGTTGCAAATATTTCCATCTCTCCAAGTCTACCTTTATTTGGTTTGTTAGTTTAGTATAGTTATCCTCCTTGATCGTTATACACCTTGCAGTTAAGTAAATTCCTAGATACTTCACTTTCTTCACTAACTGAATGCTTATTCCCTTAGTCAAGTCATCTTTCTGTTTATTTGTCATATTCTTGGCTATTATTTTAGTTTTTTCCTTATTTACTTTTAGTCCGGCTACTTCTCCATATTCCTCCAATACCTCCATAAGCCTCAGGCCCGATTGCAATGGTTCCTCTAGAACAGGGGTCCCCAACCTTTTGGACCTCAGGGACCACCAAGGTAATAATTTTAAATCCCACAGACCACTAAATTCATAATTTTAAATCCTGCAAACCCTAATTCATAATTATTTAAGTCCCGCAGACCAATAATACAATTTTTTTTTAAAAAAGATAAATACATTTGTAAAATAATGATCAGAGAACTTCCATTTTATTAATATGAAATGCACCTATTTAATATAACAAAATTATAAATGCTTATTTAATTATAACACATTTTTTAAAGGTTGTTTAATTGTAACAAAATTATTAAAGTTAGTGTAATTATTACAAAATAATTGAAGCTTATTTAAGTGTTACACATTTTTAGTGTGATATTTGTTCCTGCTTCTTTGAAATAAGTTTATGGATTTTTGGCTCCAATGACGATACTGCAACCGGAAAGTCATTTTTATTTTGAGCCGAGACCGGTACTGACTTTTAATTGCTGTGACAGCTAAAAATGTCTTTTTGCACAAATATGTTGTTGAAAATTGAATCAAAATTTTCATTGCTTTTTCACTCAGCAATGGGTATTCACTTTTTACGGGGAGCCAGAAATGAGGTCTTGATATGGATGACTGGAATTTAGCTTTGAGACCATCATCAGATGATAGATCAATGAAGCTTTCTTTTTCATGCATACTTAAATTACTATCTTCAATGTTTGCTGCAAATGGATCTATTATCCACATATTGCCATGTCTGGGATCTTCTTTCTTTGGGTAGTAATGACCAAAAGATTCTGTGAGTGATTGTAAGTGCTGTTGAACAATGGTTACCACCGGCCGGTTGACATCCTTCTCTCTCATATATTCATCAAAATTTGAAAACATCTGCAGATCTTCTTCAGCCAATCGCTTTTGCCACAGTAATATTTTCTTTTGAAAAGCATCCATTTTATCTCGTAGTGTGAACACGTCCTTAAGTTGTCCTTGCAAAGATACGTTTAGTTCATTTAACAGCGAAAAAATATCTGCCAGGTATGCAAGCTTGGCTACCTACTCATTGTCGGACAAGAGTTCTTGAAATTTTGGATTATTTTGTTGGTAGAAAAATAATTTGACTTCTTCACGCAGGGTGAACAGTCGGGTTACTACTTTGCCCCTTGACAGCCATCTCACCTCAGTGTGCAGAAGAAGGTGAGTATACTCGGAACCCATTTCTTCACAAAGTGCCTCAAACATTTGAGAATTGAGCGCTTTGTGTTGAATTTTATTTACAATTTTAATAACATCTGATAATACTGCAAGTTGCTCATGATGTATAATGCAGTGTGTAGACAAAATGTCTGGGTGGCCAACATTTTTCATCTTTGCAACAATTCCTGAAAGATGTCCAGTCATGTTTGCGGCACTGTCTGTACATATCCTGATACATTTTTTCCATTCAATTCCATGTTCCAGGAAATATCTATTCAGTGCTTCAAAAATCTCAAAGTGTTGTGGCCCACCAGCGGCCTGCGTGGATCGTGGCTGATCCCAACAACGAGGAGGCTGGTGTGGTGTTGCGCCAGCAGCCTGCGCAGCCGGCGCTCGTGTCGGACAGCGAGGAGGCTGAAGAGGATGTGGTGCCAGAGGCAGAGACTCAGCCAGGGCCTTCAGAACCTCCAGAGGCTCCTTCAAGTGGAGAGAGCGAAGTGGAGGAGCCTCTTCTCAATGCTTGAGCACGCAGGGCTGCCAAAAGGCAGGAGTGGCTACTCAGGAGGAGGAGGTCTCCTCGAGAGTAAGGCTTGAGGATAATTGGCCACTCCCTTAGCCTATTTAAGTCACACGCGATTAGTAAGTTTCTTGCTGGAAACAACTTGTAATTATCATCAGAGCATTTTTGGAAAAGTCTTATCGTATTTTGTTTTCTGGGCTGGTTGCCAACCTTTGCCGGACTTTGGTTTATTCTTGCTACTTAATAAATTTGATAAGGACCGTTGGTGTGTGTCAATATCCTCGGAAATCCAGAGCTGGGGCAGAACACAAAGCTAGTTGTTCTATCCATCAAGTTGAGTGAACAAAGTAGTTCTTCCTGTAATTCTCCTTCACGCTCAATCCTCACAAAACAAAGGAGAAGTGCCTTGTTACTTATGTCTGTTGATTCATCAAGTTGAATTGCATAACATGGTGAATGAAGAATTTTCAATATCTTCAGCCATGTCTTCAATTCTGTGCTTGACAGTGGTAGCGGACATAGGAATTGCTTTCAGTTTCTGGACAGCCTGCTTTCCCAAAACCTCTTCACTGGCTTGTAACATGCAAGGCTTAACTAATTCTTCTCCAATCGCATATGGCTTTTTATTTTTTGCAATCTGAAGTGCTATCAGAAAAGAAGCCTTTAATAAGGACTTATCTTCAAGTGTCATTTTTGTTAAAACACTTACTTGCTTTTGCATATTTACACACATTCTTTGAAAATATTCAAGTATTGAATATACTCAATATCATCCTGAGGATAGTGGCAGATCTCTGCATTGCCGTAATTTTGGGACATGGAAAGAGCCTCAAATTGATGGTTTTGAATTATCTACTTTGAAACTTCTTTTTGTGTTGATAAATATATTATAATTATTTTGAATTATAAGGCAAGAGAATCACATTGGGACATGCAGAAGATCGGGTTGTTACCCAATACGATGATGGAAATTAATAATCCTGATGAAACCCACAATTATTATTATATGGAATATAATTATAATGTCACTCGGGTGGTTGTTTTTACTTTTATATATATAAGAAGATGTTTACTACTGATGGGGGCAGATATGATTGGAGACCTTGAATAAACTGTTGCATCAGCAAGCTATGTTACCCTATTATGGATGTTGGTTCTAACAATCCAGTGGAAAGACTTCAAGAAGATATTATATGGACTATAAATTTAAAGTTATTGTCTTTTCTTTTTTTATTTAGATATAATGGAATATATATATATATATATATATATATATTTTTAAGTAGTGTGGGCAGTGAATTAAAGATATCAAGAATTGTTGTGTATGGTAAATTTGTAAGACAGTGGGTGAATAAGCTAGCTACAGATTGATTAGTTTAAGAAAAGGGATTTTTAAGTGATACATTTAGGGGAGTGGAGGAAATGGATAGAGTGGAATAAATGTTAAATTAGATTTTATGGGGAGCCCGCTTTGAAATGTTATTAAAGTAGGACTTATCGTATAGTTTTAAAGTGGAAGGTGGTTTTGAATTGTTGCAATAATGTATAGATATAAAACACTATTATGCTAAATTAGAAGTTATTTTATAATAGTTATAGTATAATGTGTTTGTTTTTTGTTTTGTTTTTTTCTCTTCTTCTTTTCTGAGATGTATGGATAAAGGGGGATTTATAATACTTTTAGTAAGTAAAGGTCAGTATTTTGAGGAGGGAGTAAGTAATCTGTTATGAATTAGGGTTTTTTTTTTTGTTACGAAGAAGTCACAGGGGGGGAAGGGTGGGGAGGGGGGGTTAGGGAGGGGGGGGGAGGGGGGGGAAAAAGGGGGAAAAATTTGTATTTGAAAACTTTTTCAATAAAAAAAAAAAAAAAAAAAAAAAAGAAAATATTCAAGTGATTTGTTAGCCAAATCCAGGTGTTTTGAGTGCAAGTGTCTTCTGAGTTTCAAAGGTTTCATGCCATCATTGGATAAATTCTCAGAACACACAACACAAAGCGGCCATGGATCTGGCTCACTACCAGGTTCTTGAATAAATCCAAATTTCAAGTAGTTCAAATCATATCTTCTTGATACTTTGAGTTTTTTCTTTTTTCGCCTCCAGTTTGAATGTTCTTCCTAATGGTGGCTGATGAGGACTGTGAAAGCTCTGATTCATTAATCAGCTCACAATTAAGCGAAGTACAGGCACCCTGTTATTAAGCTGGTTATTAAGACCAGCTGCCTGCAATTACTGCAGGTTCGAATCTCGCCAAGGCTCAAGGTTGACTCAGCTTTCCATCCTTTCCAAGGTAGGTAAATTGAGGACCCAGTTGTGGGGGCAATAAGCTGACTTTGTATAAATATACAAAAGGATGAAGGCTATTGCTGAGCACATTGTAAGCCGCCCTGAGTCTCCGGAGAAGGGCGGCATATAAATCAAATAAAAATAAAATAAATAAATAAAAATAAATATTGTTATTGCTACTATTATCATTAGTAACATTATCTTTTGTATTACTAAAGAAATGCAAAATATTTAAATAATGAAATACTTTCTTCTTTTTTGTGGTGAATTTAGGCCATTAATATTCCAAGATAGGAATTTAGTTGCCATCTTTAGCCTTACGAAGCCTCATGAGCATCAGCTGAACATCCTCCTCCACCTTACTCTTTGGCCTAGCCCCCCCCTTGTGTTTTTTGAACTTCTTGAGATAGATCTTGAGATTGTTGCATTTTTTGTTGTTCTTGAAGGTTATAAGTTGATCGGGTCAGTCGTTGTTCTTTTGGCTCTCCCTTCTTAGGTGGTTCCAGAGTTGGGGGTGGGCCCCCAAGATCCAGGTCTTCTTCCATGGTGATTCCTCCAGCTGCAACTTCAGCATAAGTTTGTATCTGCTTTCCATCTTTTTCTTGTTGTAGTATCTCCATTTTCTTTCTACCCACCCCCTGGTGAGGGTGGGTATCCAGCCTTTAAAACATTGACATAAAAATCTTTTGCCTTCCAAACTGTGTTTAACCAGTATCTTTCTCCACTATAAGTCACTATTAGACCAGTTGGAACGTCCCATCTGTACGCCACTTGTTGGTTTCTCAGCTCATTTACCAAAAAACCAAAGTCCTTTCTACTTCTCAACATTTTTGGAGGGATCTCTTTCAAAACCACCACTTCTTGCCCAGCCACCTGAACCTTATTCTTGTAAGAAGCTTGTAAAATATCATTTCTGATCCTCCTGGTTGTAAAATAAATCACCACATCTCTTGGCAGCTGTCTTTGTCTTGCCAGCCAGGAATTAACCCTATAGATTTTATCAATTCGGCTTGCCACATCTTCTGGTCTTTCTTTAATTATCTCTGCAATAGCTTCAGCACAAATATCCTTTAGATTTTCTTTGCTGTTTTCTTTCAGGCCTCTCAGTCTCAAGGCAAATTCCATAGATCTGTATTGTAGCATTACCAATTCATCATCCACTCTCTCTGTTTTAGTCATGATATCTCCCATTTTGCGTTCCAAATTTAAATTGGCTTCGTTAATTTCTTCCACTCTCTCGTCCACCTGAATAACAAGTTTTGACAATCCTGATACTGCAAAAACAATATCATCTCTTATTTCATCATGCTTTTTTGCAACAACTTCTTTAATTGACTTTATATCCTCCTCAACTTTCTTTAATTTCCCTTCCAGAATTACTGTTAGGTTATTCATTGCTGCAGCTTGATTATTCATGGCTTCTTTCATAAATTCTTTAAGATCATTAAGAGCAGCCTCCTGACTCTGTGAATCAGCCGGAAGTTGTGCTTTCTGTGTCACCACTGACACAACTGGAGAACCTCCCCCTCCTTTAACAACTCCTGGCTTAACTTGTTTAGAAGCCATCTTTTTTTTTTCTTTTAAAAAGATCTTTTTTTTTCCTTTCAAAGCCACAAAGTCCCTTGAACAACTTTAAAAAGCTTGTAATTTATAGTCTCTAATTTATCAGGCAAAATAGTCTTTTCTCCACAAGCTCTCAATTCCCAGCAGCTTAAATCCACTCTCACGGAAAGTTCTCAATAAGCACTTTCGTTTCTGACTTTCACTTTCAAAACCATAACAAGGACGCCATCTTCAGCCTCCAGCTCAAAGAAATTCAATTTGAAACAAAGTAAGTCTGGAGTTAAGCTCTGTTACTTTTAAGGCTTGTTCTCCTGTTTCCGCTCTGCCTGCGCTTGTAATCAATCAGACTCACTTTTGACAGCAGGATCGGTCGCGGCTTCTAGCTCTGTTTACACAGAGTTGTCCCGGATTCGGAGCTTCTTGGCGGGCTGACTGGGGAGCTCTCACCCTCCAAGCCTCTGGAATTATTCCAGAGGACTTTCGGGGAGCTCTACTCTCACCCACCGACTCTCCTCTCCTTCTTTTCCCAAAGGGGAGGTTTTTCAGCTGCCAGACAGCCGATTTCCGCTGTCAAAGCGGCTTTTACGAAGTCACGGGGCTGGCAGTCTAAGGAGACCGTCCACGAAGCCTGCAGTGCCAACAGTAACAATGATGTTATTTGCCTGCAAGAAACACATATTAGACTATTAGATCCAAAATATTTGATAAGTTCAAGATTAGGCACACACTTTGTGGCATCAGCATCAGAGAAGAAAAATGGGTTAGTTATATATGTAAAGAAAGGATTATCAGCTAATTTAATTGAGGCAGATGATCAAGGGAGATATATTGCAATTGAACTATTAACACAGACTGGAAAAATGCTTTTAATTGGAACATATGCCCCTAATCAGCAACAAGACAAGTTTTATAAATTTTTACATACTAAAATAATACAATGGGATTATAAATCTTTTATATTAATGGGTGACTGGAATGGAGTAATAGACACACAGAAAGATAAAAAAAGTTTATCAAAGATCTCAGCACGTGCAAAATTACCTAAATCTTTTTTTGATATGATGGAAGATATAGAATTGAGAGATATTTGGAGAGAACGCAACGTGGAGGAAAGAGACTTTACTTTTTTTTCTGATAGACAACAATCCTTCTCCAGGATTGATTTTATACTAACCACAAATGATTTTATTTCCAGGGTGAAGAAGACGACAATATGTCCAAGAACTCTAACTGATCATAGTCCGGTTTGGGTGGAATTTGAACAGGAGAGGGGAGAAAGGAGGTCCTGGAGGCTAAATGAAAACTTATTTAGATATGAAGATAATGTGAAAGAGCTTAAAAAACAAATGAAAGAATTTTTTGCTATTAATATGCATAAGGGTACTTCTATGGAAATGGTTTGGGATGCTAGTAAGGCTTATATGAGGGGTATGTTAATACATATGAATAATAAACATAGATTAAAACAACAAAAGAAGCGGAAAGAGATAGAGGAAGAAATAAAAAAGAAAGAACAATTACTTATACTCAATCCAGGAGATAAGTAAGTGAAAGAAATAATAAATATACTACGAGGGCAATTTAATATGTTAATGGCTGATCAGGTGGCAACTAGTTTACAATATGCTAAACATAATACATTTTGTAATGCCAATAAACCAGGTAGGTGGTTGGCCTATATGCTGAGGAAAAAACAGAAATCACGAGTCATTGGTAAGATAGAATTTAGAGGTAAGGAAGTTTACCAACAGGATATGATCAAAAAGGCTTTTTTAGAATTTTATACAAAGTTATATGCTAGTGACTCAATACAAGGTACAGATATAGATAGATACTTAAAGGAAGAAAATTTTCCTGAATTAACATTAGAACAGAAGGAAGGATTGAATCAGCCAATAACTTCTGAGGAAATTATTGCTGCAATTAAGCAGTTAAAAACAGGGAAAGCTCCGGGAACAGATGGATTAACAGCTGTTTATTATAAGAATCTACAGTCTGAAATGGTAGAACCGCTTAGAGATCTATTTTGTAAAATTCAATTAGGGGGAGGAGTTCCACCCTGTTGGAGAACAGCTTTTGTTTCACTGATCCCGAAGGAAGATCAAAATTGTACCAAACCTGAAAATTTTAGGCCAATTTCACTTTTGAACACTGATTATAAAGTTTTTGCTAAGATATTAGCGAATAGACTAATGCCAGTTATGCAGCAAACAATTCATAATGATCAATCAGGTTTTATAAAAGGGAGGCAAATGAAATATAATGTTAGACAAATTATAAACTTATTGGAATATTTGGAAAAAAACAACCAGGTCCCTGCAGCGTTCATATTTTTGGATGCAGAGAAAGCATTTGATCGATTGAATTGGCAATTTTTGTTTAAGATAATAGAAAAAATGCATTTTGGAGAGTATTTTACACACTCAATTAGAGCAATATATCAGGAACAAACAGCACAAATAATAGTTAATGGAGGCCTAACAGATGTTTTTAAAATTGAGAAAGGCACAAGGCAGGGTTGTCCCTTGTCGCCATTGTTGTTTAACTTTAGAAGTTTTGTTGAACAAGCTACGTGACTCTGATAAAATAAAAGGAATTGTAATTAGACAGCAGGATTATAGACTAAGAGCGTTTGCAGATGACCTGGTTGTTACTTTATCTCAACCTATAGAAGCGGCTCCATATATGTTGGACATAATAGGTCAATATGGTAAAGTATCTGGATTTAAAGTAAATCAACACAAGACAAAGATGATAATTAAAAATATGTCCATATCTCAAAGAGAAGATTTAGGAAGAATAACGGGGTTTGAAGTAGTTAAAAAGGTTAAGTATTTAGGAGTATATATTGCAGCCTCAAACACGAAATTGTTTAAAAACAATTATGAAGTTCTTTGGCAAAAAGTACAGAAAGAAATGGAAAATTGGAAAAAGTTACAACTATCATTACTGGGAAGGATTGCAGTAATAAAAATGAATGTACTACCTAGGTTTTTATTTTTGTTTCAAACGATACCAGTGCTTAAGAAAGATGGAAATCTGATGGAATGGCAGAAAGGGGTTAATACTTTCATTTGGGCTGGGAAGAAACCAAGAGTGAAACTGAAAATTATACAGGATATACATGAGAGAGGAGGTCTTAAAATGCCTAATTTAAGATTGTACTGTGAAGCAGCCGTTTTATCTCAAATTAGCGATTGGTTTAACTTAACTGAAGAAAGAATGTTAAATATAGAAGGTTATGATTTGTTATATGGATGGCATGCTTATCTGTTATATGAAAAAAAAGTGGATAAAGTGTTTAAGGGTCATATACTTAGAAATGCGTTGCTGAGGGTTTGGAAAAAGTATCAATATAAGCTAAATTATAAAATACCCATATGGGCAAATCCCAGACATGCAATAGAAAATATAAGTATAGAGCAAAAAACAGAGGTGATTACTTATAAAGAGCTTCTTTTTTTGGAAAGGGGTAAACTTCAATTGAAATATTTAGATGTATTAAAAGAAGAAGGGATAATTTATACTTGGTTTCAGTATGGTCAGCTTCAAGCTAGATGGAGGGAAGACCAAAAAATTGGTGTTATGCAAAATGAGGAAAATCTGGTGAAACAGATTAGAGATCAAAGTCAGATGCATATTAAAAGGTTGTATAATGCTTTATTGGAAATAGATTCAGAAACGGAATTGGTTAAGGATTGTATGATAAAATGGGCACAAAATTTTCAGGAACCAGTGATGATGGAAACATGGGAAAAGATTTGGGTTAGAAATGTTAAATTTACACAAGCACAAAATTTGAGAGAAAATTTTTTATAAAATGTTTTATAGATGGCATTTAGATCCTAAGAAATTATCATGTATGTATTTGAATTTGCAAGCTAAATGTTGGAGATGTGAATGTGATGATGCAACTTATTATCATATATGGTGGACTTGTAAGAAAATCAAGGCATTTTGGATAAAAATTTGGTGGGTGATGCAGAACATTCTGAAAAAAAGGTTGAAACATGGAATTGGTTCTCTCACAAGCCCATTAGCCTGAGGGTGGTGGGCAGAGCTTAACCCTTGGGCAGAGCCTAACAACCCTAGGAACTCTTTCCAAAAATGGGAGGTAAACTGAACTCCTCTATCCGAAATTATCCGCTCAGGAGCTCCATGTAACCTGTATACATGTTGGACAAACAATTTTGCAAGTGTTTTAGCAGAAGGGATCTTGCGACATGGGATGAAATGCACTTACAAATCAGTAACCACCCAAATAACTGTGTTCCCCCCACTTTCGGGCAATTCTACAATAAAATCCATGGAGACTTCCTTCCATGGGGCTCACGGTCTGGCAACACTCTGAAGCAATCCGGGTGGCTTCCCAGGAGGTCTCTTGGCCAAAGCACATACGGGACAGCTGGCCACATATGCCTCTATGTCCTTTTTTAGTGCGGGCCACCAGAACTGCCGTTTAACTAGATGTAATGTCTTCACGAACCCAAAATGCCCGGCAACTTTGGCATCATGGGCGTGTTGTAATACTGTCACTCTCAGACTGGCGGGAACATACAGCTTGGCTCCCACCCAAGAGAGTCCTTCCTGAACCGTACACTCATTTGAATGGGCCAGAAACCACTCGTCGGTCTTTAGAGCTTCTCGTAGCTGCTTAGTCAAGTCGCCAGACAAAGTTGGATCTGCTTTTGCCCGGGCTCTAGTAACTACTGGTGCCGCCAGTTGTTTTGAGGGGATAATCAGCTGAATCACCTCCTCTCTAACACTATTGTATTGCGGCAGTCTCAAAAGGGCATCTGCCATGAAGTTCTTCCCTCCAGGAAGGTAGCGCAGGGAGAAATTAAATCGTTTGAAGTGTTGAGCCCAGCGGACTTGTTTTGGGGACAGTTTTCATGGCATTTTCAAAGCTTCTAAGTTTTTGTGGTCAGTCCACACCTCAAACGGGTGTTTAGCTCCTTCAAGGAATTGTCTCCATGTTAACAGTGCCCAACGAACTGCAAAAGCCTCCTTCTCCTATATGGCCCATCTCCTCTCGGTCTCTGATAATTTACGAGAGGTATAGGCACAGGGTTGCAGCTTTCCTTCTGCATTCGCTTGAAGTAACACTGCCCCGACGGCTACGTCGCTGGCGTCAACCTGTACAACAAAAGGGGCTTCCATGTCAGGATGGTTAAGGACAGGTTCGGCAGCAAACAGCCGTTTTAGTTTCTCAAACGCCGCCTGACAGTCCATAGTCCATTCGAGAGGCTGGGAGGGCTTTGGCCTTTCTTCTCGTTTCGTTTTCAGAAGATTTGTAATTGGTAATGCAATTTTGGCGAACAAGGGGATGAACTGTCTATAGAAGTTAGCAAATCCCAGGAAGCTCTGTAGTTGTTTGCGGGTGCGTGGTGCGGCCCATTCCAACACTGCCCGGACCTTTTCCGGATGCATCTCTATTCCCTCATGCGAGATGCGGTACCCCAGATAGTCAATTTAAGTTTGGTGGAATTCGCATTTTGATAGTTTGGCATACAGTTCAGTGGCCCTATGTTTTTTCAGGACGGTCCTCACCAACTTTACATGGTCATCCATGGTCTTGGTGTAGATAAGAATGTCATCCAAGTAGACCAGCACCCCCTTGTACAGGTGTTCATGCAGCACCTCGTTGATTAGTTGCATGAACATGCCAGGGGCTCCTTGCAGTCCGAAAGGGAGCACCTGAAACTGGAAACATCCTAATGGGCAGTTGAAAGCCATTTTCCATTCATCTCCTTCCTTAATCCAAACTCTATAATATGCCTCCCGTAAGTCCAGCTTTGTAAAAATTTTCCCTTTGCCTAGGTGAGCTAACATGTCCTTCATGAGCGGCAGGGGGTAGACATTCTCTACGCAAATCACGTTCAGATTTTTATAGTCGACCACCAAGGGAAAGGACCCATCCTTCTTCTCCCGGAACAGTACTGGTGCTGCCACCTGTGGCCTAGCCGGTTGGATAAAACCATGTTTTAAGTTCTTGTCAATAAAGTCTCATAGTTCCCCCAGCTCCCGGGGGGTCATGGAGTAGATTTTTGGCTTAGGGAGTTTTACTCCAGGAAGGATTTCAATGGTACAGTCAGTTGGCCGGTGGGGGGGCAGCACGTCTGATGCCTTCTCATTGAACACCTCCTGGAGGTCCCAGTACTCTTTTGGGATCTTTTCCTCCCCCACAATGTGGTCTGTTGCCATTGCCGCCCCCTTGTTTTCTACTCTGCCCACGAAGTGGGGTTCCTCCCCTTCCTTCCCTGCTTCTTTGGAGCGGATACGCAAAACTCCCGTTTTCCAGTTTATGTGTGGGTTCCATTTACAGAGCCAAGGCAGTCCAAGTAGGAGGGGCCGTTCCATGCCCGGGGCCACAATAAAACTAAGAGTCTCCAGGTGATCCCCCATTTGCATCTCGATTGGCTCAGTTACAAAATGGGCTGGGCCCCCTCCTGCCACTGATTCGTCTAGCTGACAGAATGCGATGGGTCTTTTCATTGCTTTTAGTCTTAGGCCCATCTGTTCAACCATGTCTGGGCTGATAACGCACCTGGTGCATCCCGAATCTAGGAGGGCTGGCATCTGGCCGTGGGCCCCGGTGGATGGTACCCTTAGTTCTACTGGGATGGTCATGGGGCCCCCTTTCTGACTCACCAGGCCATCGCCGTTGGAATCGGTGTCAGTCTCGCTGTCGTCAGCGATGGTCGGAGTTCCCAACTCACCCTGTTTCAGGGGAGCGAACTCAATGACTTCTTCTTTCAGGGCGGTCTCGCGGGCTTTTGTGGGTGTTTTATCAGCCCTCTTTCCTCCGGTATAGGTCACTTTGGGCGCTGGCTTGGAGAAACACTCAGTGGCTCGGTGCCCCTCCTTCCCACATTTGAAAAACGCAGAGGATTTTGGCTTGGGCCCTGCCTTCCCCACTGTGGTCTTTGGCACCCCCTTGTGGAATGAGGAGGATGGCTGATCCCAAGTGCGCCCACCACAGAGACGGCTTCAGGCCAGGTCGATCTCCACATCCGCTGCCAACACATACCAGCGCTGCATGTCGTCAGGAGCCCCCCGTGAATGGCAATCCTTGTAGACGTCCTTATTTAACCCATCTTTATAGCTCTCTAGTAGGGCCACTTCTGACCACCCTCTCATGTAGGGTACCAACTCGTGGAACTCGTGGGTGAACTCCGCCACCGATCTCCGCCCCTGGTGAATGCCCTTCATTCTGATTCTCGCTCTTCGCTCGGCTAATGGGTCCTCAAACCGCATTCTGAGGGCTGTCATGAATCGATCATAATTTCTCAGCAAGGGGGAGTTTTCATTGTGGAGTCCCACCAACCATTCAGCTGCTACCCCCTCTAGGGCTTTGGTAACGCACCTCACGCATGCAGCATCTGAGAGGAAGTCCTCTCCCCAGTCCTGCATATGGTTCCACACTTGGGTCAGGAAAAATCCCAATTTCTTCAGGTCTCCTCTGAATCTTTCTGATATTGGGGGAAATTTTGGCTTTCTTTGCCTCTGGGGTGGTGCCTGTCTTCCCGGGGGGCCCTGGGCTGCTGCAGCAACCGCTTGAGTTCCGGAGGCTTGAGCTGTTTCTTCCCCAGCTTGCTCTCTCTGTCCCCCACAAGCGGCAGCCTCCGTTTCATCCCTGGGGCATTCATCCTCCCCCACAGCTGAGTATGCATACCTTTCCCGGCTTCTACGGCTCTCCTCAGCTTCTCTCAAAAGTTGCAGGGCCTGTGTGACCAGGAAGTTTTCTTTCTGCTCCTGCATCCAGGCAGATTCTCCCTTTCAGGGTCTGGTGCTTGTTACTCCGTGGGGGAGTCTTCTCCAGCTTCGGTAGCCTCCCCACTCCCAGTGACCATCTGGCTTTCTCCAAATCTTCTTCCAGACGTAAATTATCCATCCAGTCCGAGGCTTCTCCGCCCGGGTGGGATGACAAAGCTGCTGAGCTGGCAGCTCCTATCTGGTCCTGGTCGCTGTCTTGATCAGACATTGTTTGTTCAGCCCCCTTGGTAGTTTTCCCGGGAAGACTGTTAAAACAGACCTTGCTTATTGTCAGGCATGTCTCCTTTCAACACTCAAGAAAGAAAAACCCCGACTCCATTTTCATAGAGAAAGGTACTTTTACTGAGTGAGAACTGAATGCAACCAAAGAAAAGCAAGGTCTGAAGCAAAGGTGCAAAAATCACATATAGAAAGCATCCCCCCCAACTGTCCAGCGTAAATCATCCAATCCACAATTTCTCCAGGGGTCATGTGGGTGCAAACGTCTGGTAGTGTCATCCTCCTGCTATGCCATGACCGTTGACCTTGAGACGTTATCAGCTTCAAAGAAAATGCTGCAGAAAAGTTTTCTCTCTTCCTTCTCCTCCAGCTCACTTCCCCCCTCCCAAGAATTCCAATAGCTCCCCACTCCCCCCATTTCATGGCAGCCGAGCAAGTAAGCAATGAAAGAGCGGAGGCTGACACCTTTGCGTTTTTTCACTCATCATGGAAACCATTCAAATCTAAAACCAAACAAGAAAATCAAATTGATGCCATTAAATATTACAGTTAAAAAAAATAAAGTTAAGATCAAACTTAACTAAAAAGAGTGTCTGAGAAATAAGTAAAACAATTGGATGAGAATTGGTATCCTCAGAGCACGGTGACTGTTATAATGGTCAAAACTATAATGAAGCATACGTTGTCTCATTTTAAGATTACCCTGACATCACTCTGCACCCAGCACACTTCACTGAGGACTATGAGCATCCTTGTCCTAAGGATGGACATAATAATTTCCGCAGGATACATTAAAAACAAAACCAATGCGGGTGCAAAAGGCAGGTGAAGGGAAAGCAAAGGGCAGGAGGAAGCCCAGGGTGAGGGTGGGTGGAGCGGGCCACCCCACCCTCCAAAAAGGGGAAGGAAAGTGGCAACAGGTGTCCTGTTGGTCGCGTGGTGAATTCAACAGCAGCCTTCCTGGGTAGAGGGGCAGGACATGTGCCGGGTACCGTTTTCCTCAGCAGCCTCTCACCTTGTAGGCAGCGCTTCATGCCGCCAGGCTGGCTGGCAGGCTTGCCTTCCTGACCAGAATGGCTCCGCGACTGCGCTGCTTCTTTCCCTGGAGCTGGAACAGCTCATCCCCCTCTCAGGCTCTGAGCTGGGTGACCCTGCATCTCCAGCCGAGGCCGGCCAAGCGAAGAAAGTGGGGCTGAGGAGAGCGCTTCTTGGGCGGGCTTGTGCACACCAGAGTGTTTAAAAAAATTATGCACCTTTAAGAATGGGGGCTGGCGTGTGGGTGGGGTGATGTGAAAGATTTCTCTGGGGACCACCAAAAATTTATCTCGGACCACCGGTTGGTGACCTAGGCTCTGGGCCATAAAGATGCACCTAGCTTTTGGGGAGGAAAACATGAAAACAAAAAATCTGCCTCTGCCTCCGAGCCCCAGCTCATCAGGGCTCTGCTCCGTTGTGCCCACCACAGGTCAGCTGAGTGACAGCTGGATCCCAGCCTTCTGTAGCCCCACCTATCAGCAGGCTGGCTGACCAGAAAGGGCACTATTGCTGCCTCCTCTGTGTTTGCTGCCTCCGGCGGGGAATGCTGGAGCCTTCATCAGCATGCCCTGGTTATCGCCGCTGCTCGCCACCACTGCCGCTCGCCACCGCTTGCCACCGCTCGCCTCTGCCGCCTATCAGCAGTCGGATTGGCCTCCCAGATTACCACCGATCAGCTGTTCCAGGCAGCAGGGTGAACGGCGGCGAACAGCGGTGTTATGGGGTTGTGTTGCTTTTAATCTTTATCTCTATGTGCCTCTATGAGGTGTTGCCGGTTCCTGGGTGTTGCCTTTGAAGACGCTTTATAAGCGTTGTTTGTTAGTTTTACTTTGTTAATAAAAGCATATCCGAAACATGGTGTCAGAAGTGGTTCAGCCCTGAAAGTGGAGCGTTTGAAGTAAGAAATAAAGCACCATGGCAGATAATATACCACTGCCGCAACCCATGCGAGTAAGTGAGGACTCTAGCACTAATTGGGAAAACTTTAGGGCAGAGTTTGAAGATTACTCTTTGGCAACAGGCTTAAATGATAAGCCGGCAGCAGTACAAGCTGCCACATTAAGAAGATTGATGGGTGCAGAATGTCTTTATGTTTATAAGCATAGTTTATCTCTTACAGAAGAGCAGAGGACTGATACTAAGGCTATTTTGGATGCTTTGGAAGCTTTCTTCAGACCACATAAGAATATTATATATGAAAGATATCTTTTTGGCAGCTGCACGCAGGAAGAAGGGGAGACGATAGACGCCTTTCTAACACGCTTAAAGGAAAGAGCGGCAAGTTGTGATTACGGTTCCCTGAGAGACGAACTCATCCAAGACAAAATAGTTTTGGGTGTTGCCAAGGAAAGTACACACCACCGTTTATTAAGGGAACATGGTTTAACTTTGCAATTAGCCATAGAAATATGTCAGACTGCTGAACTTATAGATAAACGGCTGATGGCATTGGAGCGAGATAAACAGACCAACTGTGTTAATGTAGCTTCCAGGCACCAGTCAAATGTGAGGAATCGTCAGCAACAGCAGCAGTTTAAACAGAAGCCTCGCAATTTGTCAGCAGACAACCACACACCGTGTAAATACTGTGACAATGTGCATGCACATGGGAAAGATCGGTGTCCAGCGTATGGTAAAATCTGTAGGGTGTGTGGGAGGCTGAACCATTTTGCTGGGGTGTGTCTGGCAGCAAGGAAGTTGCATATGGTCAAGCAAACGCCGGACTTAGAGGATGTATCGCTGTTTACCACAGATGCAATCTATACGAAAGAATGCATTGGTGCAGTACATTCAAAAGGCAAAAAGTGGTTTGTTAATCTTCAATTTAATGATATAACTCAATCTTGTCAGTTGGACTCGGGGGCAACATGCGATGTGATGAGCCTAAAGGATAAAAGGAAATTGGCACCTGAGACACCCCTTCAGCCTAGTAGTGCCACATTAAAGTTATATTCGGGGGAACTGATGGAGTCACTAGGCTTATTTTATACAGAGTGTAACATACGTGGGGTTACTCACAAATTGGAATTTGAAATTGTGGATGTAGATCAAAAGCCGTTACTGTCAGGCTCAACGTGTGAGCGTTTGGGACTGATGCGATTTACCATTCCGAGGGAGTTGCATAATGTTGAAACCTATTCTTCCAAAGCCTTGGGGAGACCATTGATAAAGCATCAAGTCCTCCAAGTTTATAGGGAGGTGTTTGAGGGCCCTATTGCATCCGTTCCAGGAGAGGTTCACTTTCAACTTGATCCCACTGTCCCTCCAGTACAAAGTGCCCCGCGCAATGTCCCTATAGCTATTAAGGCACAGGTTAAAGCACAGTTGGATAAATATGAAGCAGAGGGACATATTGTTTCAGTAGCCGAGCCAACCGACTGGATAAGTAATATGGTGGTGATTAGGAAGTTGGAAAAGATCCGAATTTGCATTGATCCCAAGTTTTTGAATATGGCTTTGAAACGATCGCATTACCCAATGCCAATGTTAGAGGATGTTTTGCACAAGCTGCCTAAGGCACGGGTTTTTACACTTGTTGATGCCAGGGATGCCTTCCTACAGTGTAAACTGGATGAAGAGAGCAGTTATATGACTACGTTTTGGACTCCTTGGGGCAGAAAGAGGTGGCTTAAACTGCCCTTTGGTGTATCCGTAGCACCAGAGATCTATCAAAGGAAGCAGCAGGAATTATTGAGTGGCCTCAGCGGAATTGAGCCTATAGCTGACGATATCCTTATAGTTGGGTGTGGCGACACTGATGATGAAGCGGAGCATGATCATGACGGGAAATTGATGGCACTATTGGAGCGGTGTAAGCAGGTGAAGCTGAGGCTCAGTATAAAGAAGCTGCAGTTTAAGGTGCGAGAAGTCCGCTTTCATGGACATATTTTAACATCACAAGGGTTAAAAGCGGACCCAGACAAGATCAGAGCTATTGTGAACATGCCACCACCTACTGATGCTAAAGCAGTGCAGAGATTTATTGGCTTTGTTACATATCTAGCAAAATTCTTGCCACATTTATCTGAGGTGTGCCAGCCATTGAGACGTCTGTTGGATAAAGACACAGTTTGGCACTGGCTCCCTAAACATGACCAGGCAGTGCAAGAGATAAAATGCTTGGTTACTACTGCTCCAGTATTAAAATACTATGATGTCACAAAGATGGTTACTATTCAAAGCGACTCAAGTAAGAACGGTCTGGGATGCTGTCTGTTACAAGAAGGTCAGCCAGTTGCATACGCGTCCAGAGCACTTTCGCCAGCAGAGTTAAACTATGCTCAGATCGAGAAAGAATGTTTAAGTATCATATTTGCTTGCCAGTGTTTCCATTATTACCTTTATGGTAGAGATATAATTACAGTTGAAACTGATCACAAACCGTTAATAACTATATTCAAAAAGCCTCTTCTGTGTGCCCCGAAGCATTTGCAAAGCATGATGCTCAGTTTACAGCATTATAATCTTGATGTCGTTTTTAAGCCAGGACATGAAATATCAGCGATACCCTGAGTAGAGCCACAGTAGATCAGACAGCTACGGGAGGAGAACATGAATATCAGACGGTTTGTTGGCTGCGACAGGAACAAATATGTTTTGCTGAAATTAACCAAGCAGATTATCTTAATGTTACGAATCAGCGGTTACAGTAGTTGAGGCAACATACGGACACTGACGTGGCCCTACAGACACTAAAGAATATCTTGCTGAGTGGGTGGCCGGATGTGAAAGAGGCAGTTCCCATGATTGTAAGGGAATACTGGTCCTTCAGAGATGAGATCGCTGTACAAGATGGCATTCTGTATAAGGGTCCAAGAGTTATAGTGCCAAAGTTATTGAGATCGGAGATGTTATCGCGCATCCATTCAAGCCATATTGGTGGGGAGGCATGCTATAGACAAGCCCATGACACATTGTACTGGCCGAATATGTGAGGCGAAATTGAGATTTTGTCAGTAATTGTACCATCTGTAATGAATATGCATATCGGCAACAGAAAGAAACTATGATGTCACATGAGATACCATCCCGACCCTGGCAGATCATTAGTATGGACTTGTTTAATTATGCAGGGAAAGAGCACTTGATAATAGTGGACCATTATTCGGATTATTGGGAAATTGACCTCCTTCCAGACCTTTCAGCTGAGACCACCATCAAGAGATGTAAGTCTCAGTTTGCACGTTACGGGCAACCAAATGTAGTGATTACAGATAATGGTCCTCAATTTGTAAGTCTGCAATTCAAGAAATTTGCTGCTGAGTGGGAGTTTGATCATATTACTTCATCGCCATGTTATCCGCAAGCGAATGGAAAAGCCGAATCAGCTGTAAAGATTGCTAAGAACTTATGTAGGAAAGCACATGGCGAATGTAGCGATCCGTGGAAGGCTATTTTACATTGGAGGAATACTCCAACCGAAGGTATGGACAGTAGGCCAGCACAAAGATTAATGTCACGGAGATTAAAGACGTCCTTACCCGTGGCAAATAAGTTGCTTGAGCCCATGGTGATACAAGGGGTCCTGGAAATGCTACGGCAGAGGAGGCAAATGGCGAAGGCCAAATATGATAGATCTGCAAGAGACTTGCCAGAGTTAAAGGTGGGAGAACGAATTCGGATGAGACCACTGCCTGGAGATCGGACTGGCCGTTGGGAAAGGGGTACCTGTTTACAATAAGTGGCACCTCGCTCCTATTAGGTGGAGGTTGGAGGAACCCAATATCGGCGGAACCGTGTGGACTTGCGTGTGGCTGAGCAACCAGACTTGCATGTGGCTGAGCAACCAGACTCCTCATATCCAGTGGGTGGGTCAGAGCCAGTTGCCAAGCCAAACCTACTTAAGGATAATAAAGAATGCTCGTCTGACATTGATGACGATGCCCTTGAAGTGATGTCCCGGTGCCTGGAGGCCGTACGGATCTGGATGGGGAGGAACAGGCTCAGGCTCAACCCATCCAAGACTGAGTGGCTGTGGTTTCCGACGTCCCGATATAGTCAGTTGACGCCATCACTGACTATTGGGGGCGAATCATTGGCCCCCACGGAGAGGGCTCGCAACTTGGGCGTCCTCCTGGATTCACGGCTGTCTTTAGAAGAGCACTTGACGGCCGTGACCGGGAGGATTTTTCATCAGGTTCGCCTGATTCGCCAGTTGCGTCCCTTTCTGGATCGGGACTCTTTACGCACGGTCACTCATGCCCTTGTCACCTCCCGCCTGGACTATTGCAACGCTCTCTACATGGGGCTCCCCTTGAGGAGCACCCGGAGGCTCCAACTGGCGCAGAGTGCGGCCGCGCGGGTGGTAATGGGAGCGACATGGCGTTCCCATGTAACACCTCTCCTGCGCGAGCTGCACTGGCTCCCGGTGGTCTTCCGGGTGCGCTTCAAGGTTTTGGTTACCACCTTTAAAGCGCTCCATGGCTTAGGACCCGGGTACTTGCGGGACCGCCTACTACCACCAATAGCCTCCCACCGGCCGGTACGCTCCCATAGAGAGGGGCTCCTCCGGGTGCCGTCAGCCAAACAATGCCGACTGGCGGCCCCCAGGGGGAGAGCCTTCTCTGTGGGGGCACCTACTATCTGGAACGAGCTCCCCCCAGAGATACGGAGGATCCCGGATCTGCGCACCTTCCGCCGCGCCTTAAAGACCTTACTATTTCACCAGGCCGGCCTGGCCTAATTTTCCCCCTCTTTTATAAAAGATTTTTAAAATTTTAAATATCTTTTAGTATTTATATATTCAATTTTAAATTGGTTTTAAAAGTTTGGGGTTTTAAATTTGTCGGGGCCAAAATTATTTAATTTGATTTTATTCTATTTTTTAAATTTTGTATTGTATGTGTTTTTATTGTCTGGCTGTGCACCGCCCTGAGTCCTTCAGGAGTAGGGCGGTATAGAAATCTAATAAATAATAATAAATAATAATAATGACAGTCCTGAGCAAGTTGGTGTGTCTGGTGATAGCCAAACATCTGAGGCTTCAGAAAATGGCGAGCGAAGAGATCCGGCCTGCGTGAGAGAGTCAGGTGTGAGAGAGCCAGTCATTACTCGGAGCGGTAGATGCTCACGCCCCCCTGATAGACTCAATTTGTAGAAAGTGTTGCTGTTATTAGAAAAGGGGAGATGTTATGGGGTTGTGTTGCTTTTAATCTTTATCTCTATGTGCCTCTATGAGGTGTTTCCTATTCCTGGGTGTTGCCTTTGAAGACGCTTTATAAGCGTTGTTTGTTAGTTTTACTTTGTTAATAAAAGCATATCCGAAACAGCGAACGGCGGCGAACGGCAGCGAACGGCAGTGAACGGTGCCGAACGGCGGTGAATGGCGGCAAACAGTGGTAAATGGCGGCAAATGGCGGCAAACGGCGGTGAATGGCGGTGAATGGCGGCAAACGGCAGTGGTGGTGAGCGGTGGCAGTGAACGGTGGTGGCGAATGGCGGTGGTGGTGACCGGCGGCAATAGGCAGTGGTGATCCCTGCTGCCTGGAACAGCTGATTGGCAGTATTCCAGGAGACCAATCCAACCACCAATAGGTGGCAGCGGCGAGTGGCGGCGATAGGAGGCGGTGACGACAGGCTTGAGCCATTTGGAACCGGGCCGTGGAAGTGGTGGGTGAGCTCATGAGTGCATGCATCCCCACTTGTTTGAGCAGCAGGTGAGTGCATGTGTGCCTGCTTGCCCACCGTTCATGTGGAACCATCCCTTCCCCCCCCCCCCGCCCCGTCAGCAAAGCCGGAAAGGTTGGGGAACTCTGCTGTAGATTATTGGATTCATCATGGGTAGAATAATGGAATACATTATTGTAATTATGAAATCAAGGTCTGGTGGGCTCCCGGATATGGGTCTTAGGTAAGCAAAGGACCAATAAATATAAATATGGTGATGACGAGGTGTGGTAGGCAAGTAGAGAAAGGGTTTTTTTTCCCTTCCTTGAACAGAAGGGATTCTCACAACAGCACAGAGAATCTGCACATATGTAGCAATGATGAAGACAAAACAACCAAATGCTAATATAGAACTAAATATTTATACCTCCAACTTCAATTACATGTGAATCTGAACAGGCAAGCTTAAGTAACTGTGGGGTTTCACAATAATATTGATTTATCTCATTAGAGCAGAAATGATTATTAAAACTTCCAAAAGAGCTGTTGGGAAAAAAATCTAGGTCCAGTTCCAAGCCGGGAATAAAATGGATGCTCATTAAGAAAGAAAGTTTATTGATGAACAGAACCACCAACAGCATGTGGTTCTGGGACAGCTGACAAATTAGCTTGATGAGTGTAAGGGTTTATATTTATATTTATATTCCTTGCAGACAGAAGGTCATTTGCATCCTTTTAGAGGGTCGTTGAAGCACTTGGAGGTTTATCTGTGTCCTCAGGGTCACCAGAGTAGTGCTCCTAGTTCCTGTAGTCTGCAATTTTTCTACAGGAAAATTGTCTGCAAGGAATATAAATCCTTCCATTCCCCACTATCCTGTCAGAGCTAAAGAAGCTTCTTGGATGAGAAGTGAAACATCTTCAAAAAGAAAAAACAAGAAAGTCCGGTTGCCTCCTGAAAAAGAGGCCTCCCTGATGGCTCCTCAGCCCGCAAGTCTTTCCCTTTCACCAGGGTGCCGCACCCCCCCCCCCCCCGGTGGGAAAGCCTCAACCACTGGCAGCACTGCCACTCTCTCCCCCTCCCCTCGTGCCTACCTGGGCATGGAGGGAGGGAGGGAGGGAGGAAGGAAGGAAGGAGATGGGAATGAGAAGGAGGGAGGCAGGGAAGGAAGGAGGAGGGAGGGAGGGAAGAAGGAAGGAAGGCAGGAAGGAGGGAGGGAGGGAGGGAGATTGGAATGAGAGGGAGGGAGGGTCTGATGGAAGTCCTGCCTTAGCACTTGGCCACCAGTAGCTCTGCTGCCCTCTCACCATCCCCTTGCCCTTTTCTGCTGGTCTCTCCTGGTGGTCTCCCATCCATGCACTTTGCCCTCCCGCACCTACCATGAACAACCTGGCAAAGGAGAGCAAGCACAGCAGCAGCAGCCTTGAGGAGGAGGTAAGCACGGCTGGGCACCCCCTCAGGGAAGCAGGGCTGGACTGGGCTGTGGGGTCCCAATGCCCTGGGAACTCAAGGGCTGGGCTGAGCACTTGCCCTCCTCTGGGCAGCCTGTGCCACCATCCAGGGGTCCTCCGCATGGCCTGAGAGGGACCTCCAGATCCCCCCTGCCCCCCCCCAGGAGGAGGACAACGCTGCTGCGTGTGGAAGCACAGAGGAGAAAGTTTGCAGAAAGCAGTTTCCTCCAAGTCCAACTTCTGCCTTGACAGATCTCTGGAGAGGAGGAGGGGGTGGTGGGGGAGCTGCATGAGGGAAGGCTGCCCCAACAAGCCAGCATCCTTACCACACACGATTGGAAATGGGGATTCCCTTTCAAGAAGGGCCTGTCTCCCACATGCAGGACCAGAGAGTTCTGCTCCCCTGCCTCCTCCTCTTGCTCTCCAGAGATCTGTCAAGGCAGAAGTTGGACTCAGAGGAAACTGCTTCCTGCAAGCTTTCTCTTCCATGCTTCCACATGCAGCAGCATCATCCTCTGCCTCCTGCTTTGCTGGGAGGGGGCACCGGACAGGGAAACACCAGTGATGTCTGGGATTGAGAGAAGAAAGTCTCCTTTGGCATGCTGTGCACTGGACATGCACACACACACCATTCCAAGCTTGGAGACTTTTATCCACATCTGAGCTTGTAAACTGCCAATCATGCTTGGGCTTGGGGAGAAGGCCCTCTCCTTCCTCTGTGAATAAAGGTCTTCAAACTTAGAATGTGGTGTGTGTGTGTGTGTGTGTGTATGCATGCACTTGGCTGCTAGCAGTTTGGGGAGGTGAGGAGCTTGTGGGGCACGAAACTGTCCCCATATTGAGTTAGCCAGTGTGACTTGTTCCATCCTGACCCAGCCATGCCCAATGAGCGGCGTCGAGCCAGCCGCATCAAGCCAGCTGCATCCACCCAGCCACACCCACCTGGCCGCTGTAAGTCATCATAGTCTTACATGAAACTGACCCTTTCAGGGCAACCATAATGCTGATGCAGCCCTCAATGAAATTGAGTTCGACACCCCTGCTCTAGTACATTCTCCTCATAATGGATCTTAAATTGGTTAAATAGTGTATGATTATTTGGTCCCATCCTAGCATTTAAATCCCTGTCTATAATTATTGCAGCTGTGGGATATTTGTCTAAACAACTAGAGATAAAATTTTCTATGTGCTCCCAAATATTGTTGACCAGATTGTTCTTATTAAGAGGGGGGAATATAAATATTTAAAAGCAAAATCTCCACCTGTTTGGATGAGACCAAGGAGTCAACCCATGGCTGTAAAGAAGGCAGCGAGACACATTTAAATTGCAGACCTGTGCTAACTAGGGTCACTATACCACCTTTAGATCTCCCACCTGCCTTGCTCGGGGCAGCTGGGATACAGTAGCCATCTAATTCCACCTCTGAAGAGACACAGGTTTCCTGTAGGAAGAGGACATCAAATTGTGATATAAAATCAAAAAAAAGTTAAACTTGTGAAGATGCCTATATAACTTCTTATCTCCTGCTCTCCACAGGTTGGCATTGGTATAACATCATTTCTTGTAGGGGAGAATGAGGAAATAATCTGTCCTCTCAGATGTAGGGAGGGGGTATGCTTTGGTCAGTTGTATTGTTCTAGATAAAGCAAGGCAACTTAAGTGGAAGTGGAAAACTTAATTTAGTAGAAAAACCAACCAATCTGTTCCAATGCTTTGAACAGCAGTTTGTTTAAAATGTTGCGTTGAAGCAATATACATTGTTCCCTGTTAAGTATCTCCACATCAAGCTACCTTTGTAGATGCAACAACAGAAATGGGCTGAAATTAAAACTGGCTACCCTCACATTCACAATGAGCAAAAAGGAAACCCTTTCCTCCCTCCCTCCCTCCCTCCCTTCCAACAAATTAACCCATGGCAGTACCCCAAAGCAGGGATTATTGGTGCCAACAACATTGCAGAGGAGCAGGGGAGAAAAAAAAAACAGGGAAAACACTTGCTCCTACTAGACCTGGCTGTATACTGAGATATAAAGCAGTTACTGAAGGAGGGGCATGCTCTGAGATAGGCCTAATTGTAAAGCACTATCCACTGTATCAGGTGGCTAAGCATCACTCTGTAGGGTTGGGTTTTTTTTTTCAAAAAAGTTAATTGGGTTAGTTTCCTTGGTATATTTTAAAACCCTCCAATGACAAAGTTCCTTGTTTGCTTTCTCAGAAAGATTGATAAAGGTCTGAAGAAATGCATTTCAGCTGAATAGAAGTTTCCTTTTAAATCATTTTATTAGATTATAGAATAAAATACAAAAAACAAAAGCAAATAGTAGGACACAGTGGGGAGGAGAAGGGGAAAGAAAAGTGAGGAGGAGAGGGAGAAAAGAAAAAAAAAGTGTTGACTTCCGACTCCCTCTGTTGCAGTAGAATAAAGCATTAACATTGAACCTCAACTTTTTACTTTTCCATAATAGTATAAACTAGCCATTTCCATATAAACAAATCAATCTAATCAGCAAAATCCAAAATCAAAGTTTCATTTTTTCCACCTCAAGCACAAAGTCCAGGCTGATGTTGCGGTGACACGATGCATCCCCACAGGGCTCCATGGGATCGCGCCGAAATTCAAACTGCAAGGAGGTTCTGATGGACCTAAGTCACCTCGGAGGGGTGATGAAGTAAGAGAGCACACTCCATTGATCTCAGGGAGTCTTCAAACTCCCTGATCGATCCAGAGAAGGCTCTCAATCTGGGAGGAAGAAAAAGATGGCCATTGCATGCCTGACCAAAGCTGTGACAGCCGACAGATGAAGAAAGCACGAAAGACTGAGGAACAGTGTGAATGATCTGGGTGATAGATTTCTAACTTCTAACTTCTATTGAGAAATGAGCCCCCTGGAAATTAGCTGGGTGAAAGTGGGACGCAAAAAGGAGGAGGTGGAATTGTTTTCCTTCCACCTCCCAAGAAAAGCGGCGAGCAAGCCTGAGAGCCATTTTTAAAACCGGACAAGAGAACTTCTTAAAAGAGTGAAAGAACTTTGAAACTAGGAAGCTGGACTGGGGACCTCAAATATAATATTGACTAACTTGGAAGTTTTTGGGTACTATAAAATTTGGACTTAGAGAACTTTTTTTGACAAAAAACCTGGACTGGATAATACAATATAAAATAAAAAGGAAGAGAAGGGAGAGAAGCAGAGTAACAGTGACACTTACAGGCAGAAGGAAATGTTGAGAGGTGCAAGTGAGAAAGGAAAAGAAAACATAACCTTGAGAGGCTGAAGAAGATAAAGACTGGCTGTTAAAACAAATAACATCTGCACCAGTAAACTCTTCATGTTAGATAGTTGAGACAGAGAGTGAAACACTGAGACTTTTTAAAATAGTGCAGCTCTTGGAACTCAAGCGGAAGCTAAACAGATAAAGTGAACAGAAGCTGAGAACAGCAAAATATTTTCCTTCTCTTTTATTTTCTGCTCTGTGAACTCTCCCTCTGAAAATAGAAGACAGTTGGTGGTTGAATTCTGGGGCTTGGTGGGCCTATGTGGATTACAAACTTAACAAGAGAAGAAGAGAATACCTTTTGAAGAATGAAGGGGTTAACAGTCTAATAATTTTTGGATTACAATTTATATTTTCGCTTTCCTCTTGGATTACAATTAACAGTCTCATTTCTTCTTTTTTGTGGATTATGATTACGCTCCTCTGGGATTACAATAAAAAAAACAGTGACATTGTTTGGAGATTGAGAATAAGAAGAAGAAAGAAGGAAAAAGGGATACTGTAACATTGAATATTCTGACTCCTGAATAGCTTTGTAAAAGGGGAAATTGGAAGGAGATAGTGAAGTAGAGCTTCCAGCGGTGATGTCATCGTGGAGAGGGTGAGGAAATGGGGCACCGTATCCAAAACCCAAAAACTCTGTATCAGGAGCCCTTATAGGGCACTCTTGATCCAGTAGAGATTGGGAAATAAAAGGGGAAGTTCTGAAGCCCCTGGTCGACACGCTATTGCCTGGGAGGACAAAGGACTAATGCCTTTAAAACTGGTGGAGAGGAAGTCGGCCTGCAAGACGGACTAAGAGTGTTGGCGGCCGTATAGAAAGGAAGCAAAGAGTGAAGAAAACAGTTTCTAGTGGCAGACAAAATGGACCCAGAAGAAGGAAATCGGAAAAAACAGAGAATTGGAAGCGCGGAGTGAGGAGGACGCAAAAGAGACGGACAAGTTAAGTCCAACAAGCGGCGACGGATTAGGAGGGAAGTGCAGCACAAAACAGAAAAAGAGGTCAGTACGAGTGAAGGAGGATCCCAGAGAGTGAGTCAGCAGAACGGGAGGAGGAATAGTGACAGAGTTAAGACCCCTGGGACGGAGAGAACTGGAGAAGGCGAAAAACCAGAGAAACTAAATAACTTTATGAGGTAAAGAAGAAGCTAAATAACTTAATTTTGAAAAATCCATGGAATTTAAATTGTGACTGGTGACTGTAAAAGGGAGATATAAAAACTAAAAACTAAAAAGAAGGAAAGACGAGATCATTTAGATGGATTTAAAGGGAGAGACTAAGACTTGAAAGAGGACTGATGCAATAGCACAACAGAAAACTACAACTACAACCAGAAGTAAAACTAGAGAAGGGAAGGAGTGACAAAGAACAACAAAAGAATTATATATATATATATATATATATATATTAAGAAAAAAGATTGAATTAAAGTTATAATTAATTATTGCATTGTTAATCTACAGAGTTTGAAAGAGAGGAATGTTATAGAGTATAAAGAATTAATGAATGAATGAATAAGATATTAAGTGAGGTATGGTAATATACAGAGGGTATACAAAAAGAAGAAAAAAATAATATAGAAGCAGAAGAAAAGTAAATTAAATAAATTGTACTGATTAGATATACTGCAAAGTGGGGTCTTCCGGTTGGCTCCGCGAGCCTCGTTGACGCTCCTCCGTGGGCGCCCGATCCCTGGCACTGTAAAAGCCGCCAGAACAGCTGAAAAACAGCTGTCTGGCGGTTTGAAAACCCTCTCCCCGGGCAAAGGGGAGAGAGAAGTGCCGACAGGCGGAGGTAGAGCCCCCCAAACGCCCTAGGAGAATTCTTGGGGCGCGAAGGGTGAGAGCTCCCTAGAAGCCTGTCAGTCTGAGATGACTGAGACGACTCCACTATTTAGCGGAGCTAGAAGCCGCGACCAATTCTGCTGATAACAAGTGTGGGATTTTTAACATCTTCAATTGCTGCAGGCAGAACAAGCCAGGAAAAGTCAGACTGCAAGTATTTACACTTAACTCCAATGTTTATAGCCTCCTTCGGAAGTAACAATTTAGTAATTTGCAACAAAATGGTGATTGTCGTTTGAAAGGGCATGGAAAGTGAAAGTTACAAGAAAGTTTCATTTCGTTGTAGTCTTTTGCCTGGAAAGAACTTTTGTGTTGAGAGAAGGAGGATTTTAAACGTTAATTTATGATTGGGGAAATCTTTTGACTTTGAGGAACTTTTCTTTTTGGCTTCTGATTAAAATATAACGACCAATTTAAACTGAAAATGGCCTCAAAACCTGTAAAGACCGTTCCTATTAAAGGAACTGGGAGCGCTGGAAGCTCCCCAGCTCATACTTCTAGATTGCAAGCCTCTGCCCCCCCAACAGATCCACAGACTTTAATGTTTGAGATGATACAAGAAGCCCTACAAGCCACACAAAATAAAATTGCTACTGTGATTAATGAAAAAATTAATGAAACTAATGAAAAAATTAATGAAACTAATGAAAAAATACAGGCTGTTTCAGAGGAGATCTTAACTCGGAATCGGCAAATTAGAGAAGACATATTATTGGCATTTAAATGTTTGGCAGGTGATATTGAAATGATGGATGATAAAGTGGAAGAAATTAAGCAATCCACGGAAATTTTGGATAATAAAATAGGAGAGACTCAAAACAGACTTGAAAGGGCTGAAGTTGATGTAACGATGTTACAATATAGAGATATGGAATTTGCTTTAAGATTCAGAGGGGTGAAGGAGAATAAACAAGAGAATTTGAAAGAAATGATGTCAGAGACATTGGCACAGTTGCTGGGGGAGACGAAAACTGAGCTGGGCTGGCAGATTGACAAGGCATATCGTGTCAACTCTTGGGTGGCCAGACAGAAACACTTACCAAGAGACATTGTAATATAATTTACTACAAGGAGAGTACACAATGAAATTTTACAGGCTACTTTTAAAAACGAGCTTCAGGTTGAAGGCCAGGAGGTGATGACAATGAAAGAAATCCCCCCCAAGATGTTGAGAGCCAGAAGGGAGTATGCTTTTCTGGTGGATGAGCTGAGAAAACGCCAACTACAGTATAGATGGGAGGTGCCAGCCGGCCTAGTGGTGACTTGTTCGGGAGAGAGATATCAGCTTAACACAATATGGAAAGCAAGAGATTTTTACATCAATGTATTAAAGGCTGGGACACCTAAATCACCAGAAGGAAAAAGAAAGAAGGAAGTAATGGAAGGAGAGAGAGAAGAGTTACTGACAGTAGTTCAGGGGGGAGCCTTGACTGGTCAAGAAGAACCGTTACAAATTCAGATGGCTGTTCAAGATTTGGATTTAATTGATATATTAGAAGAACCAAAGGATCAAAGACAGACCAGAGCAGCAACAGCTAAGCGTAAGGAAGAATTAAGACAGCAACAACTTCAGATGGCAACCCAAGAAACTACCAAAACAGAAGCTGTGGGAGGAGCAAGACCTCCCACAGGGTGGTCTAAAGCACCCTGTTATTAACACAGCTGCCTGCAATTACTGCAGGTTCGAATCTTACCAGGCTCAAGGTTGACTCAGCCTTCCATCCTTTCTAAGGTAGGTTAAATGAGGACCCAGTTTGTGGGGGCAATAAGCTGACTTTGTATGAATATACAAAAGTATGAAGGCTATTGCTTAATGCATTGTAAGCCGCCCTGAGTCTCCGGAGAAGGGCGGCATATAAATCAAATTAAAAAAAAAAAAAGACCTAAAGGTCAAATGAGGCAAGATCATCAGAAATTGCTTCAGATGCTTCAGAGGCCCAGAGATGGGAACTAGATTTTTGACTTGGAATGTCAATGGTTTGAATTCTCCACAGAAGAGAAGGTGTGGAGGAGCTCAGTGTGGATAGGGTGGAGGGCAGCTCTATCAGGACCGTGGTTGGGAGGGGCAGATATGGCGGGAGTAGGGGGCCACATCAGGTGGTGGGGGCACGCACCCGCTATCTCCAAGCGGTGGCATGCCTCGGCCCCCATGACTCTTCTCGTCTCCCCGGCTGTCCAGAGTCTCAGAGCCCAGGCCTTAGACTGATGTTGTGCAACGCCAGGTCCGTGGTTAATAAGGCCCCCCTCATTTGTGAGCTAATACAGGAGGGGGGTGCGGACCTGGCACGTATTACAGAGACCTGGTTGGGCCAAGAGGGGGGGGGTCCCCCTCGTAGAGATGTGCCCACCAGGTTTCTGCGCATTCCATCAGCCAAGGGCCCAGGGCAGGGGTGGGGGGGGTGGCGGTCGTTATAAAGGAAGGTCTTGATCCGAGGGAGGCCAATGTACCTCAGATAGCCAGATGTGAGTCTCTCCTGGTGAAGTGGGGCCATGGGATGCAGGTGGGCCTGCTGATCGCGTACCTGGCTCCCTGCCATGTGACAGCGGCCCTGCCCGAGCTTCTCAACATTATTGCCGGGGTGGCGGTTGATACCCCCAGACTTTTGGTCATGGGGGATTTCAACCTGCCATCTACCGGTGGGGCGTCTGGGATGGCTCGGGAGTTTATGGCTTCCATGACAGCCATGGACCTGACACAATTAATTCATGGCCCCACTCACGTGGGAGGACACACTCTGGACTTGGTTTTTATCTCTGGTCAGTGGCGGAGTGGTCTGGATATAGGGGATATAGTTATTGAACCCCTGTCATGGTCGGACCATTCTCTCCTGAGACTGGACCTTTCGACCGCTGCACCCCACTGCAGGGAGGCGGAACCGACCAGGTGGTTCCGCCCCAGGCGCCTGATGGATCCTGATAGGTTCCAGAGGGAGCTTGGGCCAGTTCCTGAAACTCTGGCTCACGACTCGGCTGAAGATCTGGTGGCTGCCTGGGATAGGACGGCCACCGGTGCTCTGGACCGAGTCGTGCCTTTGCGGCCTCTGACCCGATGCCGAACCTGCCCAGCCCCTTGGTTTTCCGAGGAGCTGAGGAAGATGAAGCGCCGGAAAAGACGCCTAGAGAGTGGTTGGAGGGCTAGTCGCTCCGAATCCGACCGAACACTAGTTAGGTCTCATATTAAGACCTATCTAGTGGCGATAAAAGCGGCAAAGCGTAACCACTTTTCCACTCTTATTGCATCGGCAGATAACCGCCCAGCCGCCTTGTTTAGGGTGACCCGCTCCCTCCTATATCAGGGAGCGCGGGAAGACCCCTTGCAAGGGCAGGCTGAGGATTTTGCACAGTATCTGCACGATAAAATCGCTCAGATTCGGGAAGGCTTGGACTCTGACTGGGTAGATCCCGGCGGGGTGACTGAGGCTGGTCTTGAGAATGTTACCTGGGATGAGTTCGACCCTGTGACTCCTGAGGACGTGGACAGGATCCTGGGGAGGTTAAACGCAACCACATGTTTATTGGACCCATGCCCCTCCTGGCTGGTACTGGCCACCCGGGAGGTAACACGAGGCTGGCTCCAGAGGATCATAAATGCTTCTCTGAGAGAGGGTTTCTTGCCTCCTGCCTTGAAAGAGGCGGTGGTGAGGCCCCTCCTCAAGAAGCCTTCTCTGGGCTTCCGGTTTCCTTGTCTTCGGTGACGGCGGCGCTCTTTGAAGCTCCGCCAGCCCCGCCGCCTGTAGAGCCGCTTCGAGGCGAAGAAGCGGCTCGAAAACTTCTAAATCCACAGGATTGAAGAAGGAGAGAGCGCAGGGCACAGGTTGAGCCCCTGTAACCCCCCAGGGAAGCTTCTGGGGAGAGAACAGGTGTGGCTCCCTCCCAACCTGCTGAAACTCCGGGCGACGTGGGACGATTCTGCTTTTGCAGAACAAGCCGGCTGCAGGAAACTTAAAGCGAAAGAACCAGCTTTAATAAACAGCGAAACTACTGAATCCCGAAATTTGGAAACGCAAGTATTAGCACTTTGTTGACTTTTCAATCTGAGAAAATGCGAGTGAGTGAAAGTGCTTTGAAAAAACATGGCGCCTAGCCTCAGAGTTAACGAGCCAGCGAGTGTGGATTGGTGAAGTTACTTTGCTTTGTTACAAAGTTTCCAAGTTGCTACAAAGTTGCCTTGCTTGTTATAAGAGAAACAACTGGGAAATTTTTCCCTTTTCAATATTGGATTTTGCTTTATTTTAACCCTTATTTGATCAAATCTGGGGGACTTTTTTAGAAGTCTTTGTGCAGGAGGGAAAGGAAAAGGAACTTCCCTCTTTAGAAAAACTAGATCACGAGCCAGGATGGCTTCAAAGAAGCAGGAAGGGAAGGCATTGGGGGGGGATCCCCCACACACAAACATGAAACGCAACTTCCCCCTGCTCAACAGCTACAAACTCAGAAAAAAGAATTTGATGTGGGAGATTTAAAAGAATTTATTTCTAAAACTTTGGATGATAAATTTCAAAAATCTCAACAGGAGATAGATGATAAACTTCAAAAATCACATCAGGAATTTATGCAGGAAATTAATGAAGTTAAAGACATGGTGAAACAGAATCAAAATAAGGTGACCAAAAAAATATCAGAAGTGGCGTCTGGCCTGGCAGAATTTATTGGGACAGTTGATTTTAAAGTTGAAGAATTTAAATCAGAAGTTAATGTTAAGATGAAAGACAATGATTATAAAATTGATGAAGTTGACAATAAAATGCAGAGAATCGAAGATGAGATTGTTATGATACAATTCCGGGCGATGGAATTCGCCATACGGCTTCGGGGAATTCGAGAGGAGGAGAGACAGGATTTGAGACAAGTTTGCTCTGAAGCCTTGGCTAAGATTTTACAAGCTAATCCTGATTTGGTATTTCATAAAATAGATAAAATTTACAGAGTGAACTCTTGGGTGGCCAGACAAAGACAACTGCCCAGAGATGTGGTCATATACTTTACTGATAGAGAAATTAGAAATGATATCCTGCAAAAATCTTTTCACACTTCTGTACAAGTGGGGGGTTCACGACTTGAAATTTTTAAAGAATTACCTCCTAAAATGCTGAAAGCCAGAAAAGAATTTGGTTTTCTTGTTAAGGAATTGAAAAATTTACAGATACCCTTCTGGTGGGACGCACCAGCTGGGATAATTTTTAGATATAAGGGAGAAGGATATCGGTTGAATACCGTGGAGAAGGCACAACACTTTTACAGTACTATTCTTAAGGAAAGAACACCATCTCCACGTACATCTACAGTTTTGGAGATTAAGGAGAGTGAAGAGAGGCAATTGAAAGAACAGTCTAAGCAGGAATTAGAAATAGTGCAAGGTGCAGAAGGAGGTTTTCTGAGTGAGCCCTTGTTGGATTCTTCTCCAATTTTGGATTTGATTCAGTTGACTGAAGTTAAAGATCAACGTATAACTAGAGCTCAATCCAAGCTACTTAAACAAAAGCAACAACAACAACAGGAAAGACAAGACAAGAAGGCAGTTAAGAGTACCGTACAAGAGAGTGGCGCTATGGGAGGAGCGAGATCGAAGCTTTCGGATGAACTTCAAATATTTTGCTCTGCGCTCCAGAAAGAGGCTGATGACCTTTAAGTGTCTATCTTGGAATGTCAATGGGTTGAATTCAGCACAGAAAAGGAAGAAATTATTTACATATTTGAAACAATTTAATAATGATATAATATGTTTACAAGAAACGCATATTACAACTCAAGATCAAAAATATTTGATAAACTCAAAATTAGGAGCACATTATATATCTTCAACTTCGCAGAAAAAGAATGGTGTGGTTATTTATGTAAATAAAAAATTAACAGCGAAAGTTATAGAAGCAGATCAAGATGGTAGGTTTGTAGCAATTGAATTGCTCACAGCAAATGGCCAAATTCTTTTGATTGGAATTTATGCTCCCAACCAACAACAGGACTATTTTTATAAGATGTTACATACTAAAATATTGCAATGGGACTATAGATCTATTTTAATTATGGGAGACTGGAATGGAGTAATTGATTCTAAACTAGATAAAAAGAGCTTGGCAAAGTCTAGAATTAGACTACCACAGACTTTTTTTGATATGAAAGAAGATATGGAACTAAAAGATGTTTGGAGAATACATAATTCAAATGAATTGGATTACACTTTCTTTTCTGATAGACACAGATCCTTTTCTAGGATTGATTTTATCCTGTTGTCAAATGATCTACTTGTTAAAACAAAAAGAACAAAGATTTTTCCAAGAACTTTGACTGACCATAGCCCTGTATGGATAGAAATTGAGATGGATAAGGTTGAGAGACGTTCTTGGAGATTAAATGAGAACTTGTTTAGATATGAAAAAAATACAATAGAACTTAAAAAGCATTTGAAAGAATTTTTTGGAATAAATTTGAATAAAGGTACCCCAATTGAAATTGTTTGGGACGCAAGTAAAGCTTATATGAGAGGGGTACTTATCTACATGAATTCTAAACATAGACTGTTCCGACAAAAGAAAAGATCTGAGTTGGAAATGGAAATAAAGAATAAAGAACAGTTACTTATTAAAAACCCAACAGATGAAAGAATACGAAGTGCTATAAAACTTTTGAAAGACCAATTTCAAATGCTTATGGCGGAACAAGTTGCAACAAGCCTACAATACGCGAAGCATAATACATTTTGCAACGCTAACAAACCGGGCAGATGGTTGGCTTACACATTGAGGAAAAAACAAAGTACACGGACTATTGATAGTATTGATATTGGAGGGAAAGAAATTTTTCAACAAAAATTAATTAAAGAAGCTTTTGTGGACTATTATACTAAACTATATGCCAAAGAAGAGGTGCAGAATGGACTTATAGAAAAATATTTAAATGATAAGAGAGTTACAAAAATTACTGATCAACAAAAGGAAAGAATGAATTATCCTATAACAGAGGAGGAGATAACAGCAGCAATTAAACAGTTAAAAACAGCCAAAGCTCCTGGCACGGATGGTTTGACGGCAGTGTATTACAAAACTTTACAAGCTGAAATGGTGGGACAACTTAGAGATTTATTTTGCAATATTCAACAAGGGGGTAAAATACCCCCATCTTGGACAACTGCTTATATATCTTTGATACCAAAAGAACAAGTTGGTCCTAAAAAACCAGAGAATTACAGACCAATATCTCTTTTGAACACAGACTATAAAATTTATGCGAAGGTATTAGCCAACAGGTTGATGCCAGTAATCCAAAAGGTGATTCATGAGGACCAAGCGGGATTTATTGAGGGTAGAAATATGAAGGACAATGTAAGGCAAGTAATAGACTTATTGGAATATCTTGATAAGAATAAACAGATTCCTGCAGTGCTGGTTTTTTTGGATGCAGAGAAGGCCTTTGATAGAGTGGATTGGAATTTTCTACTAAAGACTTTAAAAAAGATGGGCCTTGGGGACCAATTTATACAGGCGATCTCAGCAATTTATCAAGAGCAAAAAGCACAGATTATTATTAATGGAAGTCTGACGACAGAGTTTAAAATTGAAAAAGGAACAAGACAGGGATGTCCGTTGTCCCCACTTTTATTTATTTTAATATTGGAAGTCTTGCTAAATACAATACGGGACTCTAAAATTTTGAAGGGCATAATGATAAGGCAAGAGGATTATAGAATAAAGGCATTTGCAGATGATCTGGTTGTTACCCTATCACAACCAATGGAATCAACAATCCTGATGAACGACATTATACAAGACTATGGTAGAGTTTCAGGTTTTAGACTGAATTCAAAAAAGACTAAAATGATAGTTAAAAATATGACACAAGATCGTAAACACGAGCTTGAAAGGAGGGCAGGTTTTGAAATTGTACCTAAGGTAAAATATCTTGGAGTTCAGGTTGCAGAATCAAACATGAAATTGTTTCAAAATAATTATGAGGTGTTGTGGCGAGAGGTCCAGAAAGACATGGAGACTTGGAAAAAGCTGCAACTGTCTTTACTTGGAAGAATAGCAGCAGTTAAGATGAACATTTTGCCAAGATTTCTGTTTTTGTTTCAAATGATTCCGGTGCTTAAAAGTGATAAACAACTGAAAGTTTGGCAGTCTGGTGTGAATAAGTTTGTCTGGAACGAGAAGAAGCCGAGAGTGAAATTGAAAATTATGCAAGATGTTCCAGAAAGAGGAGGTCTTAAACTCCCAAACCTACAGTTATATTATGATGCAGCAGCTTTAACTTTAACAAGTGATTGGTTTGGAAGTAAAAAGACTGGAATACTGAATGCAGAAAGTTTTGATCTTGAATTTGGATGGCATGCTTATTTATTTTATGACGACAAAGTAGATAAAGTATTTAAAAGTCATATACTTAGAGAATCTTTGATGAGAGTTTGGAAGAAGCACCGATTCAAATGGGATTACAAAATACCGTTATGGCTGGATCTTGGTCATACTATGTGGAATACAAATATAATGTCACTCGGGGGGTTTTTATATAAAGAGGTTCTTTTTACAGATGCGGGCAGATGGCAGTTGAAGACATTACAGACACTGTTGGATGAAGGAATTAATTTAACTTGGTTACAATATAATCAACTACAATTGAGATGGAAAGAGGACCAAAAAACTGGTATTATGTTGCATGAGGAAGAATTGGTTAGACATATAAGAGAGAAAGGTCCAATGCATATTAAAAGGCTTTATAATGTTTTGCTAGAAAGGGATTCAGAAACTGAATTAGTTAAAGATTGTATGATTAAGTGGGCACAAAATTTTGAAGAACCAGTGATGTTGGAAACATGGGAAAAAATTTGGGTTCAGAATGTTAAATTTACACAGTCGCAGAACCTGAGGGAAAATTTTTATAAAATGTTTTATAGATGGCATTTAGATCCTAAAAAGTTGTCATGTATGTACCCTAATGTTCAGCCAAAATGTTGGAGATGTGAATGTTTGGATGCTACGTATTATCATGTTTGGTGGACCTGTAGGAAAGTTAAGGCTTTTTGGATAAAAATATGGTGGGTTATGCAGAATGTTTTGAAGAAAAAAATTCAATTCTCTCCACAATTGTTTTTATTGGGTATAGTTAAGGGTTTTACACGGGGTGAAATAAAACTAATATTGTATATGATAACAGCAGCAAGATTGTTGATAGGTAAATATTGGAAGAATGAAGCATTGCCTACTATCGAGGAATGGACTTTGAAGATGGCTAGTTTTGCAGAGATGGCGAAGATTTCAGCATATTTAAAGGATTGTTCACAAGAGACTTATGAATGGGAATGGAAAAGGTGGATAGAATACGTTCAGAACAAATACCAAACTAGAAAGTATCAAATAGCTTTTATTTGAAAATAATGTATTAGAAATATCTTAATGTAAAGAGACAAAGAGGAAAAATTATATAGGGGGAGGGATGGGTTCAGGTTTATATATCAGTGTTATTAGTTATGAGTACATAATATGGAAGTCTGGAGGGGGAGGATTAGGGAGGGTTAGGGAGGACGGGAAGTTTGGGGAGGGAGGTGGGGGGGTGAAAAAAAAGGGGTGAAAATGTAATTGTAAAACTTTTGTAATAAAAAAAAAAAAAAAAAAAAAAGAAGCCTTCTCTGGACCCGGCCGTTTTGGCAAACTATCGTCCGGTCTCCAACCTTCGCTTTGTTGCGAAGGTTGTGGAGAGTGTGGTTGCGCGACAGCTCCCACAGTTCCTGGATGAAACCGTCTATCTAGATCCGTGCCAGTCCGGCTTCAGGCCTGGGTACAGCACGGAGACGGCATTGGTCGCATTGGTGGATGATCTCTGGAGGGCTCGGGACAGGGGTTGTTCCTCTGTTCTGGTCCTGTTAGACCTCTCAGCGGCTTTTGATACCATCGACCATGGTATCATGCTGCGCCGGCTGGAGGGACTGGGGGTGGGAGGCACCGTGCTGCGGTGGTTCTCCTCCTATCTCTCTGACCGGTCGCAGTCTGTGTTGGCAGGGGGGCAGAGGTCGACCTCGAGGCGCCTTGCTTGCGGGGTGCCGCAAGGGTCGGTCCTCTTGCCACTCCTGTTCAACATTTATGTGAAGCCGCTGGGTGAGATCATCCGTGGTTTTGGGGTGCGATGCCATCTGTACGCTGATGACACTCAGCTGTACATTTCCACCCCAGACCACCCCAATGATGCCTTGGAAGTGATGTCCCAGTGTCTGGAGGCCGTGCGGGTCTGGATGGGGAGGAACAGGCTTCGGCTCAACCCTTCCAAGACCGAGTGGCTGTGGATGCCGGCGTCCCGGTATAGCCAGCTGGTGCCATCGCTGGCTATTGGGGGCAAGTCACTGACCCCCACAGAGGGGGCTCGCAACTTGGGCGTCCTCCTGGACACACGGTTGTCTTTAGAAGAGCATATGACAGCCGTGGCCAGGGGAGCTTTTTATCAGGTTCGCCTGATACGCCAGTTGCGCCCCTTTCTGGATCGGGACTCCTTGTGCACAGTCACTCATGCCTTGGTTACGTCATGCCTGGACTACTGTAACGCTCTCTACATGGGGCTCCCCCTGAGGAGCACCCGGAGGCTCCAGCTGGTGCAGAATGCGGCCGCGCAGGTAATTATGGGAGCGACGTGGCGCTCCCACGTAACACCTCTCCTGCGCGAGCTGCATTGGCTCCCGGTGGTCTTCCGGGTGCGCTTTAAGGTGTTGGTTCTCATCTTTAAAGCGCTCCATGGCTTAGGGCCAGGGTATTTGCGAGACCACCTGCTGCTACCGATAACCTCCCACCGGCCAATACGCTCTCACAGAGAGGGTCTCCTCGGGGTGCCGTCGGTCAGGCAATGTCGGCTGGCGGCCCCCAGGGGGCGAGCCTTCTCTTTGGGGGCACCCGCCCTTTGGAATGAGCTGCCTCCTGGAATACGATTGATCGCGGACCTCCGGACCTTCCGTAAAGCCCTGAAGACGTTTTTATTTCATCAAGCCGGCCTAGCCTAAATGGTTTTTAATTGGGATTTTAAATTTTATGGATTTGGGGTTTTAAATTGGGTAGCCAATGATTTAATTCTTTTAATTATCTTAACTTTTGCATTTGTATGTTTTTTAATTTTGGCTGTTCACCGCCCTGAGTCCCTTCTGGGAGAAGGGCGGTATACAAATTAAATAAATAAATAAATAAATAAATAAATAAAATATTTCACTATCTTAAACAATTCAAGAACAAAGTAATTTGTTTACAAGAGACTCATATTAGGATACAAGATCAAAAATATTTGACAAATACAAGATTAGGTACACATTATGTAGCAGCAGCACCAGAGAAGAAAAACGGTATAGTTACATATTTGAAAAGAGACTTAATTGCAAAATTAGTTGAAGCGGATGATCAAGGAAGATTTTTAGCGATTGAACTTTTAATAAAAGGAGAAAAAACACTTGTAATTGGAGTATATGCCCCGAACCAACAACAAGAAAAATTTTATAAATTACTACACTCAAAGTTGACACAATGGAGATATAAAACTTGTATCCTATTGGGGGATTGGAATGGTGTTTTGGATGTAAAAAAAGATAAGAAGGGACCTAAACAAAATGTTTTAACAAGAGCAAAATTGCCCAAACCGTTTTGGGAGATGATGGACGACTGGGAGTTGAGGGATATTTGGCGTGAAAGAAACCCAGAAGAAAAAGACTTTACTTTTTTCTCGGATAGACATCAATCTTTTTCAAGGATTGATTTTATATTAATTACCAATGATCTCTTATCTAGGGTGAAGAACACGAAGATTTGTTCAAGAACATTGACAGACCATAGTCCAGTCTGGCTGGAATTGGAGGATGGAAAAGGGCCTAGGAGGTCCTGGAGGTTAAATGATAACTTGTTTAGATATGAAGAAAATGTAAAAGAGTGTAAAAAATTTATGAAAGAATTTTTTGTTATGAATATGCAAAAGGGTACATCTATGGAAATGGTATGGGATGCAAGTAAAGCGTACATGCAAGGAATTCTGATATATTTGAATAATAAATATAGAAAGAAATAGGGGGGAAAAAGAAAAGAATTAGAAGATGAGATTAATAAACAGGAACGGGCTTTAATAGCCAACCCAACAGATAAGAAAATTAAAGAGGCAATCAATTTATTGAAGGGTCAGTTTAATATGTTAATAGCAGATCAAGTGGCAACCAATTTACAATATGCAAAACATAATACTTTTTGTAACGCTAATAAACCAGGTAGGTGGTTGGCATATTTGTTAAGGAAAAAGCAGAAAGCGAGGACAATAGAGAAAATAAAATACAAGGGTAAGGAGGTTTATGAGCAAGAATTGATTAAAAAATCTTTTTTAGAGTTCTACTCAAGGCTGTATACTGGTGATAAAATTCAAGATACAGATATAGATAGATATCTGCAGAAAGAGAATATTTATATAACTTCAAAAGAGCAGAGGGATAGCTTAAATCAATTGATAACTTCCGAGGAAATTATGTTTGCAATTAAGCAGTTGAAAGTGGGCAAAGCTCCTGGAACGGATGGTTTGACAGCTATTTATTATAAAAGTTTACAGGAGGAAATAGTGGAACCATTGAAGGAATTATTCAATAATATACAACAGGGAGGAGAGGTACCTCCAACTTGGAAGACAGCATTTACTTCGCTGATCCCAAAAGATGGGCAAGACTATACAGATCCTAAAAACTATAGGCCGATTTCACTTTTAAATACAGATATTATTATTATTATTATTATTATTATTATTATTATTATTATTATTATTATTATTTTATTTCTATACCGCCCTTCTCCCAAAGGACTCAGGGCAGTGTACAGCCTATTAAAACACAAAACAACATCAGTTAAAATAGTTTAAAATTATTAAATAAATTCAGCTAAATTTTAAAACCCCAGAAATTTAAAACCCAATTTAAAATTGTTATGTTGATAGCCCAGCCTGGCGGAACAACAGGGTCTTGAGTGCGCAACGAAATATCCGGAGGTCGGAGATCTTACGTATTTCCAGGGGCAGTTCATTCCACAGGGCTGGGGCACCCACAGAGAAGGCCCTCCCCCTGGGTGTCGCCAGCTGACATAACTTGGCCGATGGCACCCTGAGGAGGCCCTCTCTGTGGGAGTGAGCTTCATCCAGGTGCCGGGGAAGCTGTCGTGCCACCACGCTCTCAACAACCTTCGCCACAAAACGAAGGTTGGAGACTGGATGGTAGTTGGCTAATTCAGCCGGGTCCAGGGAAGGTTTCTTGAGGAGGGGCCTCACTACCACCTCTTTCAAGGCGGTAGGAAAGGCGCCCTCACTCAGAGAAGCACTTATAATTCCCTGGAGCCAGCCTCGTGTAACCTCCCGGGAGGCCAGTACCAACCAGGAGGGACATGGGTCCAATAAACACGTGGTGGCACTAATCATACCCAGAACCATGTCCACATCCTCGGGAGCCACAGGATCAAACTCCTCCCAGATAATATTCTCAAGATCTGCCCTCGTCTCCTCCCCTGGACACATCCAATCGGAGTCCAAGCCATCCCGAATCCGAGCGACTTTATCATGCAGGAATTGCACAAAATCCTCAGCACGACCCTGCAAGGGATCTTCCCGCACTCCCCCTCGAAGAAGGGAGTGGGTCACCCTAAACAGGGCGGCTGGGCGATTCTCTGCAGATGCGATAAGAGCGGAAAAATGGTTAGATTTTGCCGCTTTTATCGCCACTAGGTAGGCCTTGATATAAGACCTCACCTGTGTCCGGTTGGAGTCGGATTGACTAGTCCTCCAAATGCTCTCTAGGCGTCTTTTCCAATGCTTCATCTCTCTCAGCTCCTCAGAGAACCAAGGAGCCAATTGAGATCGGCATCGGGTCAGAGGCCGCAAAGGCACAACGCGGTCCAAAGCTCCGGCGGCCGCACTCTCCCAGGCGGCCACCAGCTCTTCAGTCGAGTCGTGTGCCAGAGTCTCAGGAAACGGCCCAAGCTCCGTCAGGAACCTTTCGGGGTCCATCAGGAGCCTGGGACGGAACCATCTGGTCGGTTCCATCTCCCTGCGGCGGGGGGAAGCGGTAGGAAAGTCCAAGTGAAGGAGCGAATGATCTGTCCATGACAAGGGTTTGATGTCTAGGTCCCCTCTACCAAGATCATTCAACCACTGACCAGAGACAAAAATCAGGTCCAGGGTGTGTCCCCCCATGTGAGTTGGGCCTTGAACTAACTGGGTCAGGTCCATGGCCGTCACGGAAGCCATGAACTCCCGAGCCACCTCTGACGCCTCACCTGCAGACGGAAGGTTGAAATCCCCCATGACAATAAGTCTGGGGGTATCAACCGCCACCCTGGCAATGACGTTGAGTAGCTCAGGCAGGGTCGCTGCCACGTGGCAGGGAGCCAGGTACGTGGTCAGCAAACCCATCTGCACCCCACGGCCCCACTTCACAAAAAGGGACTCACATCCAGCTATCTGAGGAACAGTGGTCTCCCTCGGACAAAGACTTTCCCTAATAATCACCACTCCCCCACCCCACCCCTCATCAAGGTAGGCCCTCGATAGAGTGGAGGGCCAAACCTGCGAGAGGGGGGAGTCTCGCAGAACAAGAAGCTCAGCTGCTGAATACATTTTGCCACAAGAGGATGAGGTGACCAAGTCCCAAGGGTCCCAAGGGTCCAGATGGTGAATAAAAAAGTCCAGGGGGGGAGAAAATAAGATGGGGGCATCCAAGTCTAAGGTCCAAGGCCACTGTCCTCTCACAACAGTGGACAAAGTCTCTTGCCAAGTCGACACAGTTCAAGGGGGATACAATCCAACCACTCCCTCACAGTGATTGGTCTGATGGACAGTCCCCTCTACTGGTGAGATGGAAGTAGTGAACCAATGCCAAAGTATCAAACACAGTCCAAGGGGTTAAGGACCAAACCACCCTCTCATGGTGGATTGGTCTGATGGTCAATCCCCTCTGCTGGCAAATTGCAAATGGTGAGCAAAACCATAACGACTCAGCCTGAGGGGCTCAAGCCAAACCACCCTCTCACAGTGGATTGGTCTGATGGTCAGTCCCCTCTGCTGGTGAGATGGAAGAATTACACCGGCTCACATGGCATCCCAACGTATTTGACAATCCCTCCCCAAACAGCTAGGGGAAAGGCTCAGATGAAAATAAGCCAGGTCTCGGTGTCAGAGAGTCAGTAAAAGTCAGTAAAAGCAGCTGCCAGTCCAGGATAGGCATGGAACAAGGGGAAACGATGGAAAATAAGGGGGGGGAGATGTTCTCCAACCCCCAGCCTCCAAAATACAAGCGGGGGCCTCCCAAAGTCTGCAAGGGACTGACCCATCAACTGGGCAGCCCTCATGCAGATCCCAGTCAGTCCCGGGCAATAGATGTTTGTCTGCCATCGACCACATCAGTAGGGCTGACCGCGGGTGCTCTCCTCCTCGCCATCGTCGGATGGCCACCATTTCAGCCGTTGCAGCTGCAGCCGAAACTGCCGTTGCCGTTGCGACTCCCACTGCCAGACGAAAAGTTCTGGCAGCGTCCCAGAGCTCACCAGGGAATCCGGCAATCCCCAACACAACCAGGGAAACCCCCCAGGCTAGGGGCATCGCCAAGTTGCAAACGGCCCCAGTGGACCCGTTCGCTGCTGCTTCTCCAGACTCCAAAGCCTCCGACTCAGAAACGCCAACGCCGCCGCCCAGCTGGTGCAAACGAAGCGATCTGCCGGCCACCATACTAGCCCTCACTAACGCCGACGCTGCCACAACCCTCGTCCAGCCACGATGTCCTGGGGGGGGGGAACCCCACCCGGCTGGCAAAGAGCTCCCCTAGCTGGGCCTGGGGTCATAAGCTGTCAAATTGACCCCCTAAAGGACCAACAAGGCGAATAGGCCACCATCCTCAAGCCGTGATTCAGGCAGACACCGCCATCTTGGATATGTGCAAAAGGGGGATAAAATCTGACAATAAGATTTTTGCTAAAATTTTAGCAAATAGATTAATGACAGTTATGCAGCAAATGATTCATCATGATCAAACTGGTTTTATAAATGGTAGACAAATGAAAAGTAATGTAAGGCAAATTGTTAACTTATTAGAGTATTTGGGAAGGAACAACCAGGTCCCCGCAGTGCTAGTTTTTTTGGATGCCGAAAAAGCTTTTGATAGATTGAATTGGCAATTTTTATTAAAACTAATAGAAAGGATGCAATTTGGAGAACATTTTACACAATCTATTAAGGCAATATATCAAAAACAAACAGCGCAAATAATAATCAATGGTGGTTTAACAGATAATTTCAATATAGAAAAAGGAACAAGGCAAGGTTGTCCCTTGTCTCCATTATTGTTTATTTTGACGCTGGAAATTTTATTAAATAAAATACGTGGGACGGATATAATAAAGGGAATTAGAATTAGACAGCATGAGTATAAGCTACGAGCATTTGCGGATGACCTGGTGGTTACCTTAGCCCAACCGGTACAATCAATTACAGCCTTGATGGATATAATCTGCTCATATGGACAAGTATCTGGTTTTAAAATAAATACAGCTAAAACAAAGATAATAGCTAAAAATATGGTCAGAAGCCAGAAAGAAGAGATAGAAAGGTTAACAGGATTTGAAATAGTTAAGAAGGTTAAATATTTAGGGGTTTATATTATGACTGCAAATATGAAATTATATCAGCATAATTATGAACTGTTATGGCAAAAAATACAGATAGATATGGAAAATTGGAAGAAATTGCAACTGTCTTTGCTGGGTAGGATAGCCACTGTAAAAATGAATATCTTACCAAAATTTTCATTTCTTTTTCAAATGATACCTATACTCAAAAAAGATGAAAATCTGAAGGAATGGCAGAAGGGCATAAACAAGTTTGTGTGGGCAGGGAAGAAACCACGAGTTAATCAAAAGATAATGCAAGACACCCGAGAAAGAGGTGGTCTTAAAATGCCCAATTTAAGATTGTATTATGAAGCTGCTACCCTCTCAGCAATTGCAGATTGGATACATTTAATGGAGGAAAAGATATTGAATATTGAAGGATATGGTCTGGTCTACGGCTGGCATGCTTATCTATTGTATGACAAGAAAGTAGATAAGACTTTTAAAAGTCACATATTAAGAAATGCTCTACTGCGTGTCTGGAAAAAGTATAAATATAAACTAAAGGATAAGTTACCAATATGGACAGTACCCAGACATGCGATAGAGAATATAAATTTGGAGCAAAAGCAAGATAAGATTACATATAAGGAACTCCTGTATAAGGAAGGAGTCAGATTACAATTAAAATCTATGGAGCAATTAAGAGAAGAAGGAATTATTAGGACTTGGTTTCAGTATGGTCAGCTGCAGGCCAGATGGAGAGAAGATCAAAAAACTGGTATTTTGCAGCAGGATGAGAATTTGATGAAGCAAATAAGAGATAAAGGTCAAATGCATATAAAAAGGTTGTATAATGTATTAGTGGAAATAGATTCGGAAACAGAGCTAGTCAAGGATTGTATGATAAAATGGGCACAAAACATAGGTGAACCAATAATGATGGATACATGGGAAAAGATATGGGTTAGAAATTGTTGTGGCCCCGCCCTTTGAGCCTGTCCCATCGGAGGAAGAAAGCTCCGAGCATGAGGAAGAGGAGTCAGCCAGGCCTCCCTCTCCAGGCCCCTCCCCTCTGGCATTGTCTCAGGTGCCGGCCGAGGGAGAGGAGATCAGTAGGGAGACAGGTGGCTCGGATCAGAGTGACGAAGAAACATCATTCCTGGACGCACGCCTCCGAAGGCGTGATAAACGATTGCAGCAGTTTAGGAGGCGTGCTAGGGATTAGAACTGAGTCACTGGACCACACCCCAGAGACTATATAATAGAGGGTGGTGGTCAGGGATCCTTGTGACGAACAAAGCAAACCTTGAATAGTCACTAAAGCCTCGTCTGGAATTGCTGAGAGAAAGATTTCTTGTCGGACATTTGGACTCTTGAGTATTTAATCTTTCTGTTTTTACTGTGAAAATAAAGGCACTTGGCAGACGGTGTGTCTATCGCTGCCAAGTGGGAGATAAGAAACTGGGTGCGTTCCAAAGTGTTTCCTTAACCCTCGGCTGGCTGTGTTTGTGTGTGTGTGGGTACGGGGACAGATCATCTTGTTCGTCACCCCATACTCCATCGTTAACCCACGATGGACCAACAGCTGCAGCAGCAGTTACAGCAGATACTGCAGGCCAATCAGCTTCTGCAACAGCAAGTAGCACAGCTCACTGACCAACTTGCCTTGGGGAATGCTCCTGCAGCTCCACCTCCTCCCCCTCCCCATCCGAGATGCCCAGTGAACGTGCCAGATAGGTTTTCTCGGCAGCAGGAGATGTTTCTGGCCTTCTTGGGACAATGCCAACTGTTCATGGCGATGAGGCCGGAGGATTTTCCGGATGACCAGGCTCGGGTGGCATTTGTTATCAGCTCCCTCTCTGGCACTGCCGCCCGATGGGCCACGCCCCTGTTGTTGCAAGATAGCCCCTTGCTCCTGGACTTTCAGGGCTTTTTACAACACCTGCGCACCATGTTTGAGGACCCCCTCCAGGTGCAGACAGCAGCGAAGCGCATCAAGGACCTCCGCCAAGGCAAGCGCCCCCTGCAGGACTATATTGCAGAGTTCCGACTGCTAGGCCAGGATTCGGCTTGGAATGAGGTGGCGGTGATGGACGCCTTCCAGGATGGCCTTTCCGACGGGTTGCAGGACGAGCTGGTTCGTGTGGAGGCGCCACCGACACTCGACGCGCTGGTGACCCAATGCCTGAGCATCGACGCCCGCCTGCAACGGCCCCGTCGGGCTCTTCCGGAACTACTGACAGCGTCGGCACCCCCGCGTTTCGCACCGACAGCGCTCCGGACCGCACAGCGTTTTGTGGCGACGGCTGAGAAGCCCATGGAGCTCGGAGCAGCCAGACCTCAACTGACGGCCCAGGAGCGGATGTGGAGACGTCAAGGGGGGGTTGTGCCTCTATTGCGGCGAGGCGGGACATTTTGCCGCCTCGTGTCCCCAGAAGCGGAGTGGACCGCTCAAGCCTGTTCCGGAGTCTCGGCGTGACCAGCCGGGAAATGGGCCAGGCCTGGCCTAGGGGAAACTCTGGGTCAGGCACATGACCATGCCCCGCTGGAGTCGGCGGCTGTGGACTGTGAGCCCCCTAGGCACCTGATTTTGAACACCCGGGTCTTGTTGGCTAACCGGTCGGAGGGGCTCCAGGCGCACGCGCTGGTGGACTCGGGGGCCACCACGAACTTTATGGACCAGGCCTTTGTGGCCCATTACAAAGTCCCCTTGGTTCCAGTGGACCCTCCGTTGAGGGTCGAAACTATAGATGGGCGGGAACTTGTGGCGGGGCCCATCAAATCCAATACCCAGCCTTTGCGCCTCGCCATTGGGAACCACGAGGAGGCGATCCAGTTTTACGTAACGGCAGATCTGCACTTTCCCTTGGTCCTGGGGATGGCCTGGCTTCGGGCGCACGACCCTCAGGTGGCGTGGTCGAGAAACGCCATCTCGTTCCCGAGCCTGCAGTGTGTCGACCACCTTCGCCACACCTGCGCCGGCCAGGACGTCTCTGCCCCAAACATCTCCTTGCCTCCGGAGCTGACGCCCTTCGCCGACGTGTTCAGCGAGAAGGAGGCAGACCGCTTGCCCCTGCACCGACCCTACGACTGTGCGGTGGACCTAATGCCCAACGCGCCCCTGCCCTCGGGATGCCTGTACTCCATGTCGGAGCCCGAGCTGGCCGCCTTACGGGACTTCCTGGAAAAGAACCTGGCCCGTGGGTTCATCCGGCCTTCGACCTCCCCGCTCTCGGCCCCGGTCCTCTTCGTTAAAAAGAAGACGGGGGACTTGCGCCTGTGTTGCGACTACCGGCGCTTGAATGCCATCACAGTGCGAAATCGCTACCCCCTGCCGCTGATCCCGGAGCTGATGGAGAGGTTGCGGGAAGCCTCAATCTTCACTAAGCTCGATCTCCGAGGGGCCTACAACCTGGTGCGCGTGCGCGAGGGGGACGAGTGGAAGACGGCGTTCGGCACTCGGTACGGACACTTCGAGTATACCGTCATGCCGTTCGGATTGACCAACACCCCCGCGGTCTTCCAGCACTTGATGAACGACGTGTTCCAGGACATGCTGGATCGGTTCGTGGTCATCTACTTGGATGACATTTTGATCTATTCCTGGACCCTGGAAAGTCACCTCCAGCATGTCCGCCAGGTCCTGCAGTGCCTGCGGGAGCACCAGCTCTATGCGAAGTTGGAGAAATGCTACTTCTTCCAAACTTCCATAGAGTTCCTCGGGCACATCATCACCCCCGAGGGCATCGCGATGGACCTGCACAAGGTGGAGGCCTTGCACAGTTGGGAACCCCCGCGTCGGGTGAAGGACGTCCAGCATCTGTTGGGATTCGCCAACTACTATCGGACCTTCATCCCGGGCTTCGCCACCCTGACCTTGCCGTTGACCCAGCTCCTTCGGAAGAAGGTCCCGTTCCAGTGGGGGCCCCCGCAGCAGCAGGCCTTCGAGGTCCTCAAGCAGGCCTTCCTCACGGAGCCAGTCCTGAGGCACCCCAATCCACACCGTCCGTTCGTGGTGGAGACGGACGTGTCCAACGTGGCGATTGGGGCGGTGCTGCTACAGGCTCCGGTGGATGGCGGCACTCTTTTTCCCTGCGCATACCACCCCCAGAAACTCAACCCTTCCGAGCGCAACTACACCATCTGGGAAAAGGAGTTGCTGGCCATCAAGGCTGCGTTCGAGGCTTGGCGACATCACCTCGAGGGGGCCCGACACCAGGTGGAGGTGCGGACGGACCATCGGAACCTGGAGCACCTCACCACAGCCAGGAAGTTGAACCAGCGGCAGATCCGGTGGTCGTTGTTTTTCGCCCGGTTCAACTTCCACGTCACATACATTCCGAGCAACCTCAACCAGAGGGCGGACGCGCTATCCCATAAGCCGGAATACTTTTGCCCCAAGGACTCCCTTCCCCCCCGGACGGTGCTGCCAGCGGACTCCTTGGCCGCGGTCCAGGAACCGGTGGACCTGCGGGCTCAGGTGCTGGAAGCGCAGCGACGGGACGACTGGCCGCAGCAGCGGAGAGCGGACGTCGGCCCCGCGTCCCCATGGACCATGGAGGAGGGCTTGCTCAGACACCGGGGTCGGCTGTACGTGCCCACGAGTCCGCTCCGAGCCCTCGTCATGAACCAGTGCCATGACAATCCCGCGGCGGGGCACTTCGGCTTCTTTAAGACCTTGAACTTGGTGACGTGGACTTTTTGGTGGCCTCGGGTACGGCACGACGTGCACGCCTACATGACGTCCTGTGTGACGTGCCGACAGGCCAAAGCCGCCTCCGGCCCCCCTCCTGGACTCCTCCAGCCGCTGCCGACACCGGAGAGACCGTGGGGAGCCATCTCCATGGACTTCCTGACAGACCTGCCCCTGTCCGCTACGTACACGACCGTCCTCGTGGTGGTGGATGCACTCACGAAGATGGCACATTTCATCCCATGCCGCGGCCTGCCCTCGGCCCGCACCACGGCTCGCCTGTTCCTGCAGCATATCTTCCGCCTCCACGGACTGCCGGACCGGGTGGTTTCAGACCGCAGGGCCCAGTTCATGGCCCGCTTCTGGAAAAGCCTGATGGCCGCGCTGGAGGTGCAGGTGTGCCTGTCGTTGTCGCACCATCCGGAGACTGACGGGGGCACGGAGAAGGTCATCGGCATACTGGAGCAGTACCTCCGCTGTTTTGTCAACCAGCAGCAGGACAACTGGGCCGAGTACCTTCCCCTGGCGGAGTTCGCTTTTAATAACTCCCAACACACCTCCACCCAGATGACCCCGTTCCATGCCAACGTCGGATACCATCCACGGCTTTTCCCGTTGACCATCATGGACTCCCCTGTTCCCAAGACCTGGGACTTCCTCTCGGAGCTGCAGGCGGTGCAGCAACTGGTGCGGCGGCAGCTGATCCGGGCGAAAGAGGATTATAAACGCTTCGCCGATCGCGCCCGCCGGGCGACGCCACCGCTGGAAGTAGGAGATCGGGTGTGGTTGTCCACGAAACACCTCCCCACGGATCGGTCGGTGAGGAAACTGGCCCAACGCTTTATCGGTCCCTTCCCTATCGAGGCGGTCATCAATCCGGTGGCCTACCGGTTGACTCTACCCCGCTCCATGTGGCTCTACCCTGTTTTTCATCGGTCCCTCCTGGTCCCTGAGGCCCCCGCGAGCCATCTCCGCCTCCCGCCGACGCCTGCCCCCCCAGCCGCAGCCGACGAGGACGACGCCTCGACGTACGAGGTGGACAGTATCCGGGACTCCCGTTGGCTGAAGGGGCGCTTCCAATACCTCATCGCCTGGAAGGGGTACAGGCCTGAGGATTTCACCTGGGTGGACGCGTCTGCCGTTCAGGCCCCTGACCTGGTGCGGGCTTTCCACGAACAGTTCCCGTCCCGACCCCATCCCGACCATCAGACCCGGGGAAAGGGCCCTGCGGTGGGGGATAGTGTTGTGGCCCCGCCCTCTGAGCCTGTCCCATCGGAGGAAGAAAGCTCCAAGCATGAGGAAGAGGAGTCAGCCAGGCCTCCCTCTCCAGGCCCCTCCCCTCTGGCATTGTCTCAGGTGCCGGCCGAGGGAGAGGAGATCAGTAGGGAGACAGGTGGCTCGGATCAGAGTGACGAAGAAACATCATTCCTGGACGCACGCCTCCGAAGGCGTGATAAATGATTGCAGCAGCTTAGGAGGCGTGCTAGGGATTAGAACTGAGTCACTGGACCACACCCCAGAGACTATATAATAGAGGGTGGTGGTCAGGGATCCTTGTGACGAACAAAGCAAACCTTGAATAGTCACTAAAGCCTCGTCTGGAATTGCTGAGAGAAAGATTTCTTGTCGGACATTTGGACTCTTGAGTATTTAATCTTTCTGTTTTTACTGTGAAAATAAAGGCACTTGGCAGACGGTGTGTCTATCACTGCCAAGTGGGAGATAAGAAACTGGGTGCGTTCCAAAGTGTTTCCTTAACCCTCGGCTGGCTGTGTTTGTGTGTGTGTGGGTACGGGGACAGATCAGAAATGTAAGATTCACACAAGCTCAAAACTTAAGAGAGAACTTTTATAAAATGTTTTATAGATGGCATTTAGACCCAAAAAAACTAGCTTGTATGTATCCAAATTTACAACCTAAGTGTTGGCGATGTGAGTGTGAAGATGCTACATATTTTCATATATGCTGGACATGTAAAAAAATGAAGGCTTTTTGGGTAAAAATATGGTGGATTATTCAAAATATTTTAAGGAAAAAAATTAAATTTACACCACAGTTTTTTCTGTTGGGAATAGTCACGGATTGTACTGTAATAGAGACTAAGTTGGTTTTGAATTTAATAACAGCTGCCAGGTTACTGGTGGCACAGTACTGGAAGAAGGAAGATCCACCCACCATTGAGGAATGGACACTAAAAGTTGTGCATTTGGCAGAGATGGCAAAAATTTCATCATACCTTAAAGACCATTCAAACGAAAGATACATATCAGAATGGAGAAGATGGATTGACTATATACAAAAAAAGTATCCAAACAAGAAGATTCATATAGCTTATGAATGAAATATTTTTTTATGTTTATAGTTTTTTGAGTTATAAGGAGTTAAAGACTTAGGGAGAATATGAATGAAATAATCTGTTAGCATATTTTAGCTTTATGTTTGTGAATGCTATACCCTGTGCTTGTTCTGGGAAGTTTAGGGAGGAGGGTGGGAGGGGCTGAGGGGGGAAGGGTGGGGGGAGAAAATGTTTGTATTTCCTATAAAACTTTGCAATAAAAAAAAATAGATATACTGCAAAGTAATACCTGATGAATTTAAATTAAGTTGAAATTTATACAGAATACAAGCAAAGGTGTGTGTATTTAAAAATTGTTTTTGTATAAGAAAAACTTACAGAAATACGTGTATCCAAAAAAAAATATATTAAGAATTAAGGAAAAATAATTATTTGATAATGTGGAAAAACTTTACACAAGCTTTAAAAATGTCAACGACAACAACTATAGCCAAAACAGGAAAAAATACCAATTATAAACCCTACACCAACAGTGGCATCACCCCTACAGCAGAGAACAATAGATAATATGATAGGAAAAGAAAAGGAAAAACCGGAAATGACAGTAAATACCATGCAAAATATGTTCCAGATGATTCAAGAAACCTTACTAAAAACACAAGAGAAAATTGCAGACAATCATGAAGAAATGAAAATGCTTCATACAGAAATTAAAAATGAAATTGGAGAAGTAAAAGAGGACATTAAGAATATGAATGATAAAATTGGGGACATTCAACAAACAATAACAGAAAATGAACAAAGAATCCAAAACATGGAAACAAAAATAGATCAAGTAGAGACAAAAATGGACACATTGGAGCAGAAATCTCAACAATTAAATAAGGAACTATCAGATTCAATAGCAATGTTGGAATGGGAGAAAGCTTCGTATTTCCTGCATTTCCAAAACATAGTTGAAGAGAAAGATGAAGACCTGTGAGAAAAGATGGCAGAAATAGTGTCAGAAATAATACAGAGGGATAAGACAGAAATAAGAGGACAGATTGATGAAATTTACCCGGTAAATACTAATTACATAAGAAGACATCGATTGGCGAGGGAAGTACATATTAGATTTACAAAGTGAACAACCAGAGATGAAGTATATAAGAAATCACGAGAAGAAACCTTGACTTACAAAGGTAAAGAAATTATAATTTTAAAACAAATACCACGAAGGATTAGAAATCAACGCCAACAATATCAATTTTTAACAACACAACTAATTAGGTACAAAGTAATGTTTAGATGGCTGATACCAGATGGAATTTTAATTACATGGCAAGATAAAAAATATAAAGTAGATACACTAGAGAAGGCAAGAGCGTTTTATAATCTACATTTCATACAGGAAGAAGAACAGGAAAGCAAAGAGGAATCAGAGAGCAAGAGCCAGGAAGAAGAACAAATAGAAGAAATAGAGCGAGAAAGAGAAATAAGAAAAACCCAGGAAAAAGAATGAGAGGAAAGAGAAGGGGCGAAAGCAAGAATGCGGATGGAGACAAGAAACACTAAAAAACAACAACAGTAGGCAATGGAAGAGGCAATTAAACTTTTTTCAGTAAACATAAACAGATTAAATGTACCAAAGAAAAGAACACAAACATTTATAAAATTATGAAAGTTGGAAGCAGATGTGGTATGTCTTCAAGAGGTACACATCAGAAAAGAACATCAAAAACTATTAGAGAATCCAAAAATAGGAAAACTATACACATCATTGATACAAAAAAAGAAAAGAGGAGTAACGGTATATGTAAAAGAAAAGATAAAATCAAAGTTAATCTATGCAGTCGAAGAGGGTAGAATTGTAATGGTGGAATTAGAAATGGAAGGGGGAAAAATCATTATTAATAGTAATATATACCCCTAATAAAAACCAACACAAATTCTTTAAAAAAATACACAGCAAAGTAATAGACCTGGAATATGAAAATGTTTGTCTAATTGGAGATTATAATGCCATAGTAGATGTTAAAAAATATTACAAGAGCAACAAGAAAAATAAAAAAAAGAAAGAAACACTACCAAAAGAATTTTTTAATATAGTATTGGAATTAAAATTAAGACGTATGGAGAGAAATACATGAAGACAAAAACCAATATACATTCTATTCTTGCCCACACCAATCTTGGTCCAGAATAGATATGGCCTGAATGACTGCAGATATTCGGATTGCCTTAGAAACAATAGAGATAGGGGTAAACGAATGGGCAGATCATAACCCAATAATTATTAAATGGAAGGGACAAAAAAGATTTAGGAGATGGACAATGAACCAAAATATATGTAGAGATAAAGAGTACAAACAAATGTTAGAAAATGAATTGGACTTATTCTTTACAATAAACAAAAAAGAAGACACCTCCTTACAAAACATTTGGGACACGGCAAACGCATATATACGAGGATTGACGATTGCGTATATAGGGAGAAAAAATAAGGAAAGGAGACAACAGCAAGAAAAACTATATGACGAACTAAAGAAAGTAGAATACAACTTACAGGAAGATCCCCAAAACAAAAAAGTAAAAGAGGAAAGGAACATAATTAAACATAAAATAAATCTGGTAACTCAAAAAGAAGTAGCCCAGAGAATAAAAATGGCAAAACAAAATTATTTTGAATTCGCGAACAAAACTGGTAGATGGCTAGCATACAAACTGAAAAAAGAAAAAGATAAAAGAATGATATACCAACTCAAAGATGAGAATGGGGTTATGCAGTTCAGAAGAGAAATTAAAAAGAAAATTATGACTTCCGGCGGTGACGTAGGTCGAGGCAGCACAGGGTAAAATCGCTCCATTCCCAGTGCCGGTTTTCAGGCATTTTGGCGGCTCCTAAGGGGAGGATCGGTCCTGGTGGGATCGATAAGAAAGAGGGGAAACATGGGAAAAGATTTGGGTCAGAAATGTTAAATTTACGCAAGCACAAAATTTGAGAGAGAATTTTTATAAAATGTTTTACAGATGGCACTTAGATCCTAAAAAATTATCATGTATGTATTCGAATTTGCAAGCTAAATGTTGGAGATGTGAATGTAATGATGCAACTTATTATCATATATGGTGGACCTGTAAGAAGCTCAAGGCATTTTGGATAAAAATTTGGTGGGTGATGCAGAACATTTTGAAAAGAAGGTTGAAATTTACTCCTCAATTGTTTCTATTGGGTATAACTATGGACTGTACAGTTTCAGAGACTAAACTGATTTTGAACTTAATATCAGCAGCTAGGCTGCTGGTAGCTCAATATTGGAAGAAGGACTCTTTGCCTACTATTGAAGAGTGGATATTGAAAGTAACAAACCTAGCAGAAATGGCGAAAATCTCAGCGTACTTGAAGGACCACACACAAGAAAGATACGTATCGGAATGGAGAAGATGGATTGATTATATTCAAAATAAGTATCAGACAAGAAAATATCAAATAGCTTATGAATGAATGTTAGTATTAGAAGTATTAGGTTATCTATAGTGGAGTTAAGGTTTCGGGGGGGAGCTAGTACTTTGAGGATAAGTAGATTAATCTAGTTTATGATTGATTAAATGAAATACCTTGTATTTTGCTCTGGGAAGTCTGGGGGGGAGGGTGGGATAAAGGGGGGGAAAGGGTGGGGGGAACATGGGGGAAAAATTTTGTATTTCTTCTTTGTAAAACTTTTCAATAAAAAAAAAACAGAAAGAGGGGAAGCTTCGGAGGTGGTGTGGAGAGGTGCGGTCTCCCACCACACCAAGAAGGACCCTCATTCCAGATGCTGAAGAGGACAGCCGGCATGGCTGACCCAAGGACCTGACATCCCGATTGAGAACAGCAGGAAGCAGAAAGTGAAAAAGGTGCAGAACTCGGCGGTGAGAGCGGAAAGTAAAAGTTTTACGTTTTTGGATTATTTGAGAAAAGCAGTCCGGAGGAGCAGCGAATAGGAAAGAAAGGCTCCAAAAGTGGAACAGGTGGCAAACGATGAGGAGAGCAAACGTGAAGAGGGCGAACCTTAGATCAGCAGAAGAGCACCAGGGGGGAGCGAAAAAGGAGACGATCAGAAGAAAAGTGAGTGTTCCAGAAGCTGTGAAAGAGAGACGAACCGAACAAAAGGTTCTGTGTTTATCCCCATAATTGCTGCTCTAACAGAAGTAGAAGTGCGGGCAGGCAACAATAAAGAACGCACCAGAGTGACAAGGCAGTTTGAAAATCACCATTTTAAAAATAAGGACTAGCTGATTACCACCTTTTGAGTGAAAGATTAAAACCTCAAAGGAAAGATTATATTTGAACTTTTTAATACAGACTTGAACTTTAAAATATATAAGAACTGAAAGTATTGTGTATATTTATATACTTATATATAATGTATATATTGATATATTTATTTATAGAGTATTTTTTATAATTATAAGTAATTAATAGCAATTTATTATTAACTATTTATTGTCTCTTAGACCCTGATCTTTTCAAGGCGTCATCAGTGAGAAAAGACACATTGTACCTTTACAGGGAGGATATCTGAGAAGTGGGTGTGGCTCACTGATGACGCCTGAAAAGGCAGAAATAGCTATCTGAGTCTCCCAGAGAGCAACACAGAGTTGCAGTTTGTCAGCAGAAAAAAGGCCCAGAAACTTGTGAATGAGATTTCACAGAACCAGGGCTGTAGAACAACTTAGTTTACATAGGTAAAACCTGGCTAGAAAGAATATGCACATAAAAGCCTACGAAAAAGAAAAGGCCCAGAAACTTGTGAATGAGATTTCACAGAACCAGGGCTGTAGAACAACTTAGTTTACATAGGTAAAACCTGGCTAGAAAGAATATGCACATAAAAGCCTACGAAAAAGAAAAAGACGCATTGTACCTTTACAGGGAGGATATCTGAGAAGTGGGTGTGGCTCACTGATGACGCCTTAAAAGGCAGAAATAGCTATCTGAGTCTCCCAGAGAGCAACACAGAGTTGCAGTTTGTCAGCAGAAAAAAGGCCCAGAAACTTGTGAATGAGATTTCACAGAACCAGGGCTGTAGAACAACTTAGTTTACGTAGGTAAAACCTGGCTAGAAAGAATATGCATATATATATATATATATGTTTTCTCAGGTTTTCGCGGGTGTTTGTATGTAGGTCTTTGGTTATTCGGGTCTTCTCCCACGTAAAATTGGAAGTGTCTTGGCGACGTTTCGACGAAGTCTCATTCGTCATCTTCAGGCTGGTGAAGCACGAAGCCGAGAACACCAGCCTGAAGATGACGAATGAGACTTCGTCGAAACGTCGCCAAGACACTTCCAATTTTACGTGGGAGAAGACCCGAATAACCAAAGACCTACATATATATATATATATATATATATATATATATATATATATATATATATATACACACACATATACAGTATAGTTAATATTTTTCCCTTTCTTTTTTACATGATTAAGCTGTAATAATATAATTATTGAATTAATTATTAAGTAATTAAGTAATTAAGATAAACATTAATTAAGTTATTTATGAATTCTTCTCTTTAAAGCAAAATATAGTAATCAAGTAAAAATCACATCATAAAATTAGGTTTTTGAGATATAATACACTGAGAAAGGTAGAGGATTATTACACAATTTAGTAGTGGGAGATAGGGAGAGAAGAGAGGGAAAGAAAGTTGAACACGAAGTGGATGGTGATCTGGGAAAAGATAGATAGGATTTTGGGAGAACAGTATAGAATATTAAAGGAAATGACCAGCACCACCACAACCACCATGAAAACGGGAAAGAAAATTACCTCTACATTGATTGGACCAACGGCTTCTCCTGCAGCACAGAGAACAATAGAAGGGATGTTCCCATCGGAAAAACAACTCCCCACTTTGAGTACGGAAACCATGCAGGCTACTGTTGTAACGATTCAAGAGACTATGATAAAAATGCAGGAATACATGACTAAGAATCACAAAGAATCAAGGAGGGATATGGATGGAGTCAAAAAAGAAGTTAAAAGTGATATTCAAAAATTAGATGAAAAGATGGATTCAATACAAGAAATCATACAAAAAAATGACCAACGAATAACAGTCATAGAAAAAAGAACAGAACAAACAGAAGAAAAATTGGACTATCTGGACCAGAAAATGATGGGATTAAATAAAGAACTGGAAAATACAGTGGCATATTTGGAGATGGAGAGAGCTGCATTTTACTTGCGATTTCAAAATGTGGTTGAAGATAGAGAAGAGGACTTAACATTGGTGATGGCAGAAGTGATCGCAGAGGCTCTTCAATGAGATAAAGATGAAATAATAAATGAGTTGGACGAGGTTTATAGAGTCCATACAAACTATGCCAGACAATATAAATTACCAAGGGAGGTCCACGTAAGATTTGTGCGATGAAAAGTAAGAGATATCGTTTATAAAATAACGAAAAATGAACCAATGTTTTATAGAAGCAAAGAAATAATTACATTAAAGCAAGTCCCAAAGAGAGTAAGGGAACTGAGAAAGGAATATTGGTTCCTAGCCACACTATTAAATAAACGGCATATACCGTTTAGATGGATAACACCGGAAGGGATGTTGGTGTCGTGGCAGGGGAAAAAAATAAAAGTGGATTCACAACATAAAGCACAGAACTTACACAACCAAGTGATGGGCATAGAAGGAGCAAATAGCAACAGGGAGGAGCCGGAACGGAGAACTAAAGGGAAACAGAGGCAAGAGGAACAAGAAAAAGTACTAGAAGAGGGAGATAAAGAAGAAGAAGGAGAAAGTCAAGAGGAAGAAAGAGTGAGAACAAGAGCCAAGAGAAAGGACAGGAAGTAATAAGAAAGAGCGTATAAGACAACCGCTAAGAAATGAAACAGAACTTAAAAATCCTATCATTGAACATAAATGGACTTAACTCCCCAGCCAAAAGACATCAAATTTTTAGAAAAGCAGTAAAACAAAAAATGGACATTGTGTGCCTCCAAGAGGTACACATAAGAAAACAAGATGAGAAATATTTACAATACAAAATATTAGGTAAATCATATGTAACACTAGCAGAAGAAAAGAAAAGAGGAATAGTGGTGTACATCAAAAAAGGAATAGAGAGTAACTTGAAGTATGCAGATCTAGTAGGAAGGATACTGATGATTGAGGTAAAATTTAAATACAAAAATATTTTATTGGTGGTTATATATGCGCCGAATAGTGGACAAACAGAATTTTACAAAAAAGTACATGAAAAAATAATAGAACAAAAAATGGAGAATGTATGTCTGATTGGCGATTTTAATGCAATTTTACAGTAGATGTAAAAAAGGATTATAGAAGTGATCAGAGCAATAAAAAAAAGAAAAATATACTGCCTAGAACTTTTATGGATCTAATAGATGAACTAAATTTAGTAGATAGCTGGAGATTTTACAACCCTGAGGTAAAGAATTTTACATATTATTTGAATCCCCATAAGTCCTGGTCTAGAATAGACATGGCATGGATAACCAAAACACTTATACAGGAAGTAGAAAAGATAGAAATAATGCCAAACAATTGGGCTGACCACAATCCAGTAATATTAATATGGAAAGGACAACAGAGGAAAAGGAGTAGATGGATGATGAACCCACAGATATTGAAGGAAAAGGAATATATTGAACAAATGGGAAAGGAATTAAAATTGTTTTTTAAAGATAATACAAAATATCACACCTCCCTTCAGAATTTATGGGATACAACCAAAGCTTACATGAGAGGATTAACGATATCTTATAATGTAAAACGAAAAAAGGAGAGGGAAAAAGAATATAATAAGGTACAAGAAGAGATTAAAAATTGGGAAGGAAAATTACAAGATAATCCTGGGGAAGAGCAAATTAGAGCTAAATGGATAGCAGCTAAACATAAATTGAATATATTAGAACAGGAAAATTATGTAAAGGCATTGAAATTTATAAAACAGAACCATTTTGAGCATGCAAATAAGCCAGGGAGGTGGCTTGCTTATAGATTGAGAAAAGAAAGGGAGAAAAGAACAATTCAACAACTACAGGACAAAAGAGGTAATATGCAACATAGTGTAGAAAAGAAAAAGGAGATAATAATTCAATATTTTCAAGAACTTTATAAGCAAGATAAAGTGACAGCCGAAGAAATAAATCAATATCTGAGTGGGGAGGGAATGTCGGTATTAACAGAGGAAGAAAAAGAAATATTAAATAGGGATATCATTATGGAGGAACTAAGGGAAGCGATTAAGAAGCAAAAAAATAATAAAACCCCAGGGACAGATGGACTACCAATCAAATTTTACAAAGGATTGGGAGAAACATTGAATTGGATACTATTAGAAACATGTAATGAGGCACTGACAGAGGCAAAGCTACCAGACTCGTGGAGAGAAGCATATATTTCCCTGATACCGAAGGAAGGAGCAGATATAACACAAATAAAAAATTATAGACCGATCTCTTTACTAAACACCGATTATAAAATTTATATGAATATAATGGCAAATAGGATGAAAAAATTATTGAATTATAGAATACGCTCAGATCAAAATGGTTTCTTACCAACGAGGCAAATAAAAAACAATATAAGAACAGTAATTAACATATTAGAATACTATGAGGTGCATCCAGAGAGGCAGGTAGCACTGGTCTTTCTGGATGCACAAAAAGCGTTCGATCAGGTCAATTGGCAATTTATGATTCAACAAATAAAAAACATGAAATTGGGGTGAGATTTGAAAAAATGATAGCCTCTATATATATGAAGCAAAAAGCAAGTATATTAGTAAATGGAGATTCTACTAAATTCTTTGAAATAAATAAAGGAGTACGGCAGGGATGTCCACTTTCACCTTTACTTTTTATTTTAACATTGGAAAATTTACTCAAGAATTAGATCAAATAAAAAAATAAAAGGATTAAATGTAAAACGAGAAGAATACAAAGTCCAAGCATTTGTGGATGACCTTGTATTCTTCCTAGAAGAACCATTAAGAACAGGACCAACATTAATAAAAGAGATAGAAGAATTTGGAAAAGTAGCAGGTTTAAAAATTAACAAAGATAAGACCAAAATGTTAACGAAAAATATTACAGGAAAACAAATAGAAGAATTAGTTAACGAATTAGGGTTGCAGGTAGTAAAAAAGGTGAAATACCTAGGTATAAATCTGACAGCCAGATGTGCAACTATAAAGGAGAACAATTATGGAATTTTAGTCAAACAAATAAAAGAAGATTTAGAAAAATGGGGAAAATTGAAATTATCACTATTAGGAAGGATAGCAGCAATAAAGATGAACGTACTGCCAAGACTCCTTTATTTATTTCAAACAATCCCAGTAAAATTGGATAAAAAATTTTTCAACAATTTGAATAAAATAACTACAAAATTTGTGTGGGATGGGAAAAAAACAAGAATCAAATTAAGTATTTTGCAAGACGATAGAACCAGAGGTGGATTTGGACTGCCAGCATGGGAAACATACTACAAAGCAACAAGCCTGACATGGATTAGAGAATGGGTGAGCTTGAAAAATCAAAGACTATTAAAATTAGAAGGACATGATTTGTTGAAGGGGTGGCATGCCTTCTTATGGAACACCGGGAACAAAACATATAAATATTTTAGTAATCATATATTAAGAGACTCATTAATTTGTACATGGCGAGAAATCAAAAACAAACATTACATGAAAGTTCCTGGATGGTTATCCACAATGGAGGCGACAATACACCCCAACACACTAGCAATACAAAAAATGATAAGATATAATGAAATATTGGACCCCCAGGGAAGATTAAAAACACAAGAACAACTTAGAGAACAAGGAATACAGATAGACTGGTGGCCCTACTTACAGATAAAAACAAGATACAAAAAAGACCAAGAGGAAGGAGGAATTGAACTAAAACTGAACTGATTAGATAAACTCTTAGAAGCCAAGGAAGAAAAATTAATTTCAAAAATTTATAAATACTTATTGGAATACGACTTAGCAGAAGAAATAGTAAAAGGACAAATGATAGCATGGGCAAGAAATATTGGACATAACATACAATTAGAGGACTGGGAAAGAGTGTGGGAAACTAATTACACCATGACAAAATTGGCAGTTTATAAAGAGAATCAGTATAAAATGTGGTATAGATGGTATCTGGCCCCTTTGAGATTAGCGAAGATGTATCCGAATTTAAACCCAACTTGCTGGAAATGCAAACAGGCACAGGGCACTTTTTTTAATGTCTGGTGGCTTTGCCCAAAAATTAGGAAATACTTGGGAAAAATAAAAACATGGCTAACAGAAATAACAGCAGAGGAAATAGAGTTTAAAACAGAAATGTTTCTATTAGGTATGATCAAAGAAAACTATAGGAAAGAAATAAAATATTTAATATTACATATAATTACAGCAGCTAGATTGGCATTAGCTCAACTTAAAGACTTGGCTGTTCCAACAAATGGGTTGACCCTGATCCTTGGGTTTTATTATTTTGATTGTTGTTGTTTTAATCTAGGTTTTAATCACCTTACTTTTTATTATTGTATGTTTTTAACTTGTGTTCGCCGCCCTGAGTCCTTAGGGAGAAGGGCGGCATATAAATTTTTGGTAAATAAATAAATAAATAAATATTGGAAAACGGATCAATTGCCAACAGATCACCTAATAATCCAAAAAATTTACAATTGTGCTCAAATGGATAAATTAACATTTGAGTTAAAAGATAAGGTAGACTCAAAATACTACACGGCGTGGAATAGATGGTACAATTGGATAAATCAAAAGAAAGGAGAGTAAATGTAAAATTAGCTAAGACAACAAAATTAACAAACAGGCACCTTCAACAAGATAAAGGATGTGATAAAGTGACAAAGTCACTGTCTATATTTTGTTTTTTGTTTTTCTTTCTTTTTTTTCTTCTCTCTTCTTTTCTTTTCTTTTCTTTTCTTTTCTTTTCTTCATTTTCTTTTTAATTTTCTTTTGTTTTCTTTTTCTATCTTTTGCTGTGAGTAAGTAATGTTGTTTGGATTAATATAAATGTATTCTGTATATACTGTATTTTATCTTTTTAAGTTTAATAAAGTTTGTTTTTAAAATTGGAAAAAAAATATAAAAGTTCATTAGGTTTTGCATACTGGCAAAAGAAAATATACTTTTGTGGTGTGGAATGACTGGATAGCTCCAGAACATTTACTGCTGACATTAAATAAACTCAGTGAATTATTTTTCATCAAAATAAAAATAAAAAGAAAATTATTAAAACATTTTTTTCAAATTTATATCACCAGGAAGAAATAGAGGAAGAAAAAATTAAACAATATATAGAAGGATCAGAAATGAATAAAATCACAAAAGAACAAAAAGAAATACTAGATAGACCAATAACTAAACTGGAAATAGAATTGGCATTGAAAAAACAAAAAAATAACAAAACACCTGGTCCGGACGGGATACCGGTGGAATTATATAAAAATTCACAGGAAATATTGGGAGAAATAATGTTAAAATTATACAATGATGCTCTGGAAAATGCAAAAATCCCAAAAACTTGGACAGAGGCAATAATAACCATTATTCCTAAAGATGATATGGACCAGCATTTAATATGGAATTACAGACAAATTTCCTTATTAAACACAGACTACAAGATAGTTGCAGCAATTATAGCTGAAAGAATTAAAAACATTTTGAATAACTATATACACCCAGATCAAAATGGATTCCTTCCTGGGCGACAAATCAAAAACAACATGAGAATAATAATAAATACATTAGAATTCTACGAATCACACTCGGAAAAACAAGCTTCACTGGTTTTCTTTGATGCCCAAAAGGCATTTGACAATCTGAATTGGAAATTTTTAATGGAACAACTAAAATTCATGCAATTTGGGACAAAATTTGAAAAAATGATAGGGAAAATTTATACAAAACAAACGGTAAGAGTAATCATGAGTGACGATACAACAGAACAATTTAGTATAACAAAAGGGATAAGACAGGGATGCCCACTCTCTCCACTTTTGTATATATTAACGTTGGAGACGCTCCTGAAAAATGTTAGACAGGATCAAGAAATAAAAGGTCTAAGAATAAAGAATGAAGAATACAAGGTTCAGGCCTTTGCCAATGACATGGTGTTCATAGTAAAAGAACCGCTAGAATGAGGACCAAAATTAATTAAGAAATTAGAAGAATTTGGAGAAGTAACGGGACTTAAGATCAATAAAAAAAAATCAAAACTAATAACCAAAAACCTTACTAAGAAACAGTAAAAAGATTTGGAAATTAATACTCAAATTCAAGTAACCAAGAAAATAAAATATCTAGGGATCTGGTTAATGGCAAGAGGTTCCTCAATCAAAAAGGATAATTATGACAAAATAGTATTACAGATTAAAAAGAATTTGGATAGTTGGAAAAATTTGCAGATATCATTATTGGGAAGGATTGCCACCATCAAAATGAATATTCTACCAAAACTGCTATTCCTTTTCCAGGTTATACCAATAAAACTGGAAAAAAAGTTTTAGAAAATACATTGTAATCAATCAAAAAGGGGACAATGAAGAAATGAAACTATATGAGAGACATGGGGGGCAGGGGAAAGTCACAGTGGAAAGCAGACCATGAAGAAACACTTGTTAAAAAGAGGATATATTTATATGTTGTATGTTATGTGTTTGTCATAATGTGTAGTAATAAAACAATAAAACTTTTGTTTAAAGGAAGGAGATAGTGAAGTTGATGCTCAATACTAGGGCTCTTGGGGTATCATAGTTATTATTTTTAATAATTGGTTTAAATTCATTAAAGCATCTCAAAATGAAGAAAACTACATCTGTGCCATCCTCAGCATCAGCAGCAGCAGCATCTAGCCCAGCAGGTCAAAGGTCATTGGACGCTATGTTGCAGCAAGAGAAAATGAATACGATGCAGTCAGAGATGAAAGCTATGATTCAAGCCATGCATGAAGACATAAAGGAAAGAATAGGAAAAGTAGAGGATAAAATAGAGAATCTTCAACAAATAATGATTAAAAATAAACAACACATTCAGAAAGTAGAAGAGAAAGCTGAACAAACAGAGAAGAGAGTGGAAGAGGTTGATTACAGACTTACCCTGGCAGACAAAAGTCATGAGAGAACAATAATATCACTTGAGATGGATAAGGCTGATTATTATTTGCTGTTTCAGAATATTGTGGAAGAAAAGGGAGAAAACCTGGCGAAGATAATGGCAGAGCTGCTGGCAAATGCTTTAGAGGTGACCGAAGAAAAGGTGCTCGCTGAGATGGACGAAATATTTAGCGTCTACACCAGATATGCGACAAGAAACAGACTCCCCAGAGAGGTACATGTGAGATTCACTAAAAAAACAATAAAAGTAGAGATACTACAAAGAGCGAGAGATGACCCTTTAAAATACAAAGGGAAATAAATACTGTATTTTTCGGAGTATAAGACACTCCAGATTAAGACGCACCTAGCTTTTTGGGGGAGGAAAACAAGAAAAAAAAATCTGCCTCTGCCTCCCAGCATCGATCTGGTATTCATCTGGCCCACTCGCTACGGCCTGTTTGCTGCAGCCCATTTGCCGCCACCCATTCAGCATGGCCCGTTTGCTGCCACTGTGGCCTGTTCGGCGTGGCCCGTTTGGCATCACCGGTTCGCTGCCGCTGCTGCAGCCCATTCACCACCACCACGACCCATTTGGCGCAGCCCATTCACCACAGCTGCGGCCCATTCGTTGCGGGCTGTTCACCGCCGCTGCCCATTTGGCGCGGCCCGTTTGCCACTGCCCGTTTGCTACTGCCCATTTGGTGCCACTGCAGCCTGTTCACCACTGCCGCGGCCCATTCCCCACTGCCGCTGCGGCCCATTCTAGAACAGCTGATTGGCACCAAACCAACCCCCGTCCACCCCCCTGCCACAATATTTGCAGTATAAGACGCACCGAAATTTTCACCCACTTTTTGGGGGGGATTGTGTTTTATACTCTGAAAAATACGGTAGTAGTCCTAAAACAGATCTCCAGAAGAGTAAGAGAAATAAGAAAGGAATATCAATTACTGACAAGATAGCTCATTAAGAATGGAGTAAATTTTAGATGGCTGATACTGGAGGGAATACTGGTGACCTGGATGGAGCAAAGACATAGATTGGATTCCATAGAAAAAGCAGAACAATTTCATGATCACTATTTTGGATCACAAGAGGAAATAAGAGTAAGAGAGGAAAAAGAGGATAGACAACAAGAGGAAGCCATAGGAGAGAGAGATACAAAACAAAAAGAAGACAAAAGAGAGTTAGAGGAAATAGCAAAGAAAGAAGGAGCAAAGGCAAAAGAACACAGAGAGACAAGAGCGTCTAGAACAACAAAACCCATCTATAAGTAAAACCATGGAAGAAGAAATAAAATTACTGTCAATTAATATAAATGGACTGAATTCTTCTATAAAAAGGAAAAGGATTTTTAGTAAACTACAAAAATTAAAGTTGGATATAATTTGCCTGCAAGAGGTTTATGTTAAAAAACAACAAAATAAATTATTGGAATATCCCAAATTTGGGAAATTATACATAAATAAATAAATAAATAACTTTATTGTCATTGTACGTGTATACACAGTATACCCATACAACAAAATTCACTTAACACCCAAAGACCAGGTCCAACACACATAACAATCCCCAAACACACTCCCACCCATCACAATTCTCCACCCCTAAACCACCCAAACATCCACACAACAGACCAAGTAATACTGTCCAACAGCTCACTGATGGTGGCCCTTTAGTTCATTGTTGAGTGCAATTATAGCTCTGGGATAAAAACTATTCAGAAAACGTGTGGTCCGAGTTTTAATTGTTCTGTATCTTCTGCCAGAAGGCAACAGTCCAAAAAGATTGTAAGCAGGATGGGAAGAGTCTCTGAGAATGTTATGCAACTTTCTCAAACAGCGAGATTCGAAGATGTCATCCAGGGCTGGTAGCTGGAGTCCGATGATATTCTGGGCAGTTTTAATGATTCTCTGTAGAGCTTTTTTGTCCGCTACAGAGCTCCTCCCATACCATGCAAGAATGCCATATGTCAGGACACTCTCAATGGTGCTGCGATAGTAGGACAGAAGTAGATGCTGAGATAGATTTATCTTCCTGAGCATTCTCAGGAAGTACAGCCTCTTCTGTGCCTTCTTGACAAGCATGTTAGCATTCATAGTCCACGAGAGGTCCTCTGAGATATAAATGCCCAGAAATTTAAAACTACCCACCCTCTCCACCTCCTCACCATTTATGTACAATAGTAGATGTACATCTCTCTTCCTCTCTTCCATGGACCTGACCCAGTTAGTTCATGACCCCACCCACATCGGGGGACACACACTGGACTTGATTTTTGTCTCTGGTCAGTGGTTGAATGATCTTACAATAGGGGACCTAGTTATTAAGCACTTGTCATGGACAGATTATTCGCTCCTTCAGCTAGACTTTCGAACCGCTTCCCCTCGTCGCAGGGAGATGGAACCGACCAGGTGGTTCTGTCCCAGGCGCCTGATGAACCCTGAGAGGTTCCTGACGGAGCTTGGCCCATTCCCAGAGACTCTGACTCGCGACTCGGCTGAGGAACTGGTGGCCGCCTGGGATAGGGCGGCCGCTGGAGCCTTGGACAGCATCATGCCTTTGTGGCCTCTGACTCGGTGCCGATCTCAACCAGCTCCTTGGTTCTCCGAGGAGCTGAGGGAGATGAAGCGCCGGAAAAGACGCCTAGAGAGCGACTGGAGGTCCAGCCGTACCGAATCTGACCGGTCACTGGTGAGGTCTAATATCAAGACCTACCTAGTGGTGATAAGAGTGGCGAAATCCAACTATTTTTCCACTCTTATTGCATCTGCAGAGAACCACCCAGCTGCCCTGTTTAGGGTGACCTGCTCTCTCCTACGGGTGAGAGCGAGGGAGGATCCCTTGCAGGGTAGAGCTGAGGATTTTGGACAATTCCTGCATGATAAAATCGCTCAGATTCGGGCCGGCCTGGACTCCGATTGGATAGCCTCGGACAGGATGACGGAGGTGAGTCTTGAGAGTGTCACCTGGGAAGAGTTTGACCATGTGACTCCTGAGAACATGGACAGGATTTTGGGGAGGCTTAACGCTACCACATGTTTACTGGACCCGTGTCCCTCCTGGTTGGTGCTGGCCTCCCGGGAGGTTACACGAGGCTGGTTTCAAGAGATTACCAAGGCTTCATTGAGTGAGGGGGTCTTCCCATCCGCCCTGAAAGAGGCGGTGGTGAGGCCCCTCCTCAAGAAGCCTTCCCTGGACCCGGCTGTGTTAGCTAACCATCGTCCTGTCTCCAACCTCTGCTTCGCAGCGAAGGTTGCTGAGAGTGTGGTGGCGCAACAACTTCCTCGATTCCTGGATGAAGCTGTCTATCTAGATCCGTGCCAGTCGGGCTTCAGGGCGGGTTACAGCACAGAAATGGCATTGATCGCATTGGTTGATGATCTCTGGAGGGACCGGGACAGGGGTTGCTCCTCTGTCCTGGTCCTGTTAGACCTCTCAGCAGCTTTTGATACCATCGACCATGGTATCATGTTGCACCGGTTGGCGGGGTTGGGGGTGGGAGGCACCGTTCTGCGGTGGTTCTCCTCCTACCTCTCTGACCGGTCGCAATCTGTGTTGACAGGGGGGCAGCGGTCGACCCCGAGGCACCTTGCTTGTGGGGTGCCACAAGGGTCGGTCCTCTCGCCCCTTCTCTTCAACATTTATGTAAAGCCACTGGGTGAGATCATCCGTGGCTTCGGGGTGGAGTTCCACCAGTACGCTGATGACACTCAGCTGTACATCTCCACCCCAGGCCACCCCAATGATGCCCTTGAAGTGATGTCCCAGTGCCTGGAGGCCGTGCGGGCCTGGATGGGGAGAAATAGGCTCCGACTCAACCCCTCCAAGACCGAGTGGCTGTGGCTTCCGGCATCCCGATATAGCCAGCTGATGCCATCGCTGGCTATTGGGGGTGAATCACTCGCCCCCACGGAGAGGGCTCGTAGCTTGGGCGTCCTCCTGGACGCACGGCTGTCTTTAGAAGATCATTTACCCTTGGGACATGGTCACTTATCCTCTGTGGCAAGATGTATACGGCAGCTGAGCTTCTTGTTCTGCGAGACTCCCCCCTCTCGCAGGATTGGCCCTCCACTCTATCGAGGGCCTACCTCGATGATGGATTTTGGAATCCCGAGAGGTGGCATGCGGCGAAGAGGGGGTTGAGGGTTTTTTTAAAATTGTTGTTTGCCAATCTTTTAAGGGGTTTTGGGAGGGGGGAGGGTTGTTTGGCAAAGGATAGGGAGGGTGATTTGTTGGGGAGGGGACCAGGCCCGGCACAGGGTCGCGCTAGGGGAGGTGCGGAGCGGGGATCAGAGGGGGTTGGTGTTGGTAGGGAGGAGGGCGATGTCATCAGGACCGTAGGTGGGAGGGGCAGGTATGGTGGGAGCAGGGGGCCATATCATGTTGTGGGGGCACGTATCCACTGTCTCCAAGCGGTGACATGCTCCGGCCCCCAATGCTCTTCTCGTTCCCTGGGTTGTCCGGAGTCTCAGAGCCTGGGTCTTAGGCTGATGCTGTGCAACGCCAGGTCCGTGGCTAATAAAGCCCCCCTCATTTGTGAGCTGATTCAGGAGGGGGGAGCGGACCTGGCGGGTATTACTGAGACCTGGCTGGGCTTGGAGGGGGGGGTCCCCCTCGTAGAAATGTGCCCACCGGGTTTCCGTGCATTCCATCAGCCAAGGGCCCAGGGTAGGGGTGGGGGGGGTGGCGGTTATTGTAAAGGAAGGTCTTGATCCTAGGGAGGCCACTGTACCTCAGATAGCCGGTTGTGAGTCTCTCCTTGTGAAGTGGGGCCATGGGAGGCAGATGGGCCTGCTGGTTACGTACCTGGCTCCTTGCTGCGTGGCAGCGACCCTGCCCGAGCTCCTCAATGTTATAGCCGGGGTGGTGGTTGATACCCCCAGGCTTTTAGTCATGGGGGATTTCAACCTGCCGTCCATCGGTGAAGCATCTGGGGTGGCTCGGGAGTTCATGGCTTCCATGACGGCCATGGACCTGACCCAGTTAATTCAGGGCCCCACTCACATAGGAGGAAACACGCTGGACTTGGTTTTCATCTCTGGTCAGTGGTTGAATGGCTTAGATACAGGGGATATAGTTATTGAACCCTTGTCATGGTCAGACCATTCTCTCCTTAGACTTGACTTCCTGACCGCTATGCCCCACCGCAGGGAGGCGGAACCGATCAGGTGGTTCCGCCCCAGGTGCCTGATGGATCCTGATAGGTTCCGAATGGAGCTTGGGCCATTTCCTGAGACTCTGGCGTGCGACTCGACGGAAGACCTGGTGGCCGCCTGGGATAGGGCGGCCGCTGGTGCTTTAGATCGGGTCGTGCCTTTGCGGCCTCTGACCCGGCACCGAATCTGCCCAGCTCCTTGGTTCTCCGAGGAGCTGAGGGGGATGAAACGCCGGAAAAGACGCCTAGAGAGTAGTTGGAGGGCCAGTCGCTCCGAATCTGATCGTACACTAGTGAGGTCTTATATCAAGACCTACTTAGTGGCGATAAAGGCGGCGAAGTGTAATTACTTTTCCGCTCTTATCGCGTCGGCAGAAAATCGCCCAGCTGCCTTGTTTAGGGTGTGATCTGTCCCCGTCCCCACACACACACAACACAGCCAGCCGAGGGTTAAGGAAACACTTTGGAACGCACCCAGTTCTTATCTCCCTCTTGGCAGCGATAGACACACCGTCTGCCAAGGGACTTTATTTTCACAAACAGACAGATAAGATACGAACGTTCAAGAAAGTCCAAACAGAAATAATATTCCTCCCAGCAGTTCCGGACGAGGCTTTAGTGACTGTCCAAGGTTTACTTTGTTCGTCACAAGGATCCTTTGACCACTACCCTCTATTATATAGTCTCTGGGGTGTGGTCCAGTGACTCAGTTCTAATCCCTAGCACGCCTCCTAAGCTGCTGCAAACGTTTATCACGCCTTCGGAGGCGTGCGTCCAGGAATGATGTTTCATTATCACTTTGATTCGAATCAGCTGTCTCCTCTCCCTCGACCGGCACTTGAGACAATGCCAGAGGGGAGGGGCCTGGAGAGGGAGGCCTGGCTGACTCCTCTTCCTCATGCTCGGAGCTTTCTTCCTCCGATGGGACAGGCTCAGAGGGCGGGGCCACAACAGGGTGACTCGCTCCCTTCTCCATCTGGGAGCGCGGAAAGACCCCTTGCAAGGTCGTGCTGAGGATTTTGCGCATTATCTGCACGATAAAGTCGCTCAAATTCGGGAAGGCTTGGACTCTGACTGGGTAGGTACAGGCGGGTTGTCCGAGGTCTGTCTTGAGACGGTTATCTGGGATGAGTTTGACCCTGTGACTCCCGAGGACGTGGACAGGATGCTGGGGAGGTTGAACGCAACCACATGTTTATTGGACCCGTGTCCCTCCTGGTTGGTGCTGGCTACCCGGGAGGTTACACGAGGCTGGCTCCAGAGGATTATAAATGCTTCCTTGAGTGAGGGGTTCTTGCCTCCTGCCTTGAAAGAGGCGGTGGTGAGGCCCCTCCTCAAGAAGCCCTCTCTGGACCCAGCTGTTTTAGTAAACTATCGTCCAGTTTCCAACCTTCGCTTCTTGGCGAAGGTTGTTGAGAGTGTGGTTGCGCGACAGCTCCCGCAGTACCTGGAGGAAACCGTCTATCTAGATTCGTTCCAGTCCGGCTTCAGGCCCGGGTACAGCACGGAAACGGCATTGGTCGCGTTGGTTGATGATCTCTGGAGGGCTCGGGACAGAGGTTGTTCCTCTGTTCTGGTCCTATTAGACCTCTCAGCGGCTTTTGATACCATCGACCATGGTATCATGCTGCGCCGGTTGGAGGGGTTGGGAGTGGGAGGCACTGTTTTATGGTGGTTCTCCTCCTATCTCTCCGACCGATCGCAGTCTGTGTTGGCTGGAGGGCAGAGGTCGACCTCAAGGCACTTGGTTTGTGGGGTGCCACAAGGGTCGGTCCTCTCGCCTCTCCTGTTCAACATTTATGTGAAACCGCTGGGCGAGATCATCCGTGGTTTTGGGGTGCAGTGCCATCTGTACGCTGATGACACCCAGCTGTACATCTCCACCCCAGACCACCCCAACGATGCCCTTGAAGTGATGTCTCGGTGCCTGGAGGCGGTGCGGGTCTGGATGGGGAGGAACAGGCTCCGACTCAATCCCTCCAAGACTGAGTGGCTGTGGCTGCCGGCGTCCCGATATAGTCAGCTGGTGCCATCGCTGACTATTGGGGGCGAGACATTGGCCCCCACGGAGAGGGCGCGTAACTTGGGTGTCCTCCTGGACGCACGGCTGTCTTTAGAAGAGCATTTGACGGCCGTGGCCAGGGGGGCTTTCTATCAGGTTCGCCTGATACGCCAGTTGCGCCCCTTTCTGGATCGGGACTCCCTATGCACGGTCACTCATGCCCTTGTTACTTCCCACCTCGACTACTGCAACGCTCTCTACATGGGGCTCCCCTTGAGGAGCACTCGGAGGCTCCAACTGGTGCAGAATGCGGCCGCGCGGGTACTTATGGGGGCGACATGGCGCTCCCACGTGACACCTCTCCTGCGCGAGCTGCATTGGCTTCCAGTGGTCTTCCGAGTGCGCTTCAAGGTGTTGGTTCTCATCTTCAAAGCGCTCCATGGCTTAGGACCCAGTTATTTACGAGACCACCTTCTGCCTCTGATAACCTCCCACCGGCCAACACGCTCCCACAGAGAGGGTCTCCTCAGGGTGCCGTCTGTCAGGCAATGTCGGCTGGCGACCCCCCGGGGCAGAGCATTCTCTGTGGGGGCACCCGCCCTCTGGAATGAGCTACCCCCAGGGATACGACTAATCCCGGACCTCCGGACCTTCCGCCGGGCCCTGAAGACTTTTTTATTTCAGCAAGCCGGGCTGGGTTAAAAAATTTTAATTGGGTGAATTTTATGGGTAACGGGGTTTTAAATTGGAGAAGCCTAAGATAATTTAATTTTGTTTTAATGTATTTTAATATTTCTATTGTGTGTTTTTAATTCTGGCTGTTCACCGCCCCGAGTCCTTCGGGAGAGGGGGCGGTATAAAAATTTAATAAATAAATAAATAAATAAATAAATAAATAAATAAATAAATTTGACGGCTGTGGCCAGGGGGGCTTTTTATCAGGTTTGCCTGATACGCCAGTTGCGCCCCTTTCTAGATCGGGACTCCCTACGCACAGTCACTCAGGCACTCGTCACTTCTCGCCTGGACTACTGCAACGCTCTCTACATGGGGCTCCCCCTGGGGTGCACCCGGAGGCTCCAGCTGGTCCAGAACGCGGCCGCGCGGGGGATTATGGGGGCGACGAGGCGCTCCCATGTGACACCTCTCCAGTGCAGCTCGCGCAAGATGGATGTTACATGGGAGCGACGAGTCGCCCCCATTATTACTCGCGCAGTTGCATTCTGGACCAGCTGGAGCCTCCGGGTGCTCCTCAAGGGGAACCCCATGTAGAGAGCATTACAATAGTCCAGCCGGGAAGTGACGAGGGCGTGAGTGACTGTGCGCAGGGTGTCCCGATCCAGAAAGGGACGCAACTGGGAGATCAGGCGAACCTGATAAAAGGCCCCCCTGGCCATGGCCGTCATATGATCCTCCAAGGACAGCCATGAGTCCAGGAGGATGCCCAAGTTGCGAACCCTCTCTGAGGGGGATAAGATCTCATCCCCAATAGCCAGTGATGGTGTCAGCTGGCTATATTGGGCTGTCGGGAGCCACAGCCACTCGGTCTTGGAGGGATTGAGTCTGAGCCTGTTCCTTCCCATCCAGATCCACATGGCCTCCAGGCAGTGGGACATCACGTCAAGGGCATCATTGGGGTGGCCTGGGGTAGAAATGTACAACTGCGTGTCATCGGCATACAGTTGACACTGCACCCCAAAGCCACGGATGATCTCGTCCAGCGGCTTCACATAAATGTTAAACAGAAGAGGCAAGAGGACTGACCCTTGCGGCACCCCACAAGTGAGGAACCTCGAGGTCGACCTCTGCCCCCCCTGTCAACACAAACTGCGTATGGTCAGAGAGGAAGGAGGAGAACCACCGTAGCACGGTGCCCCCCACTCCCATCCCCTCCAGCCGACACAGCATGATACTATGATCGATGGTATCAAAAGCCGCTGAGAGGTCCAGGAGGACCAGGACAGAGGAGCAACCCCTGTCCCGGTCCCTCCAGAGATCATCAACCAATGCGATCAATGCCGTTTCCGTGCTGTAACCCGTCCTGAAGCCCGACTGGCACGGATCTAGATAGACAGCTTCATCCAGGAATCGAGGAAGTTGTTGCGCCACCACACTCTCAACAACCTTTGCTGCGAAGCGGAGGTTGGAGACAGGACGGTAGGTAGCTAATACAGCCGGGTCCAGGGAAGGCTTCTTGAGGAGGGGCCTCACCACTGCCTCTTTCAAGGCAGATGGGAAGACACTCTCACTCAACGAAGCATTAATAATCTCCTGAAACCAGCCTCGTGTAACCTCCCGGGAGGCCAGCACCAACCAGGAGGGACATGGGTCCAATAAACATGTGGTAGCGTTAAGCCTCCCCAAAATCCTGTCCACGTCCTCAGGAGCCACATGGTCAAACTCCTCCCAGATAACACTCTCAAGACTCACCCCCATCATCCTGTCTGAAACTACCCAGTCAGAGTCCAGGCCGTCCCGAATCTGAGCAATTTTATCATGCAGATATTGCACAAAATCCTCAGCTCTACCCTGCAAGGGGTCCTCCCTCGCTCCCACTTGAAGTAGGGAGCGGGTCACCCTAAACAGGGCGGCTGGGCGGTTCTCTGCAGATGCTATAAGAGTGGAAAAATAATTAGATTTCGCCACTCTTATTGCCACTAGGTAGGTCTTGATATAAGATCTCACCAGTGTTCGGTCAGATTCAGTGCGGCTGGCCCTCCAATTGCTCTCTAGGCGTCTTTTCCGGCACTTCATCTCCCTCAGCTCCTCAGAGAACCAAGGAGCTGGTTGAGATCGGCACCGAGTCAGAGGCCGCAAAGGCGCGACGCGATCCAAGGCTCCAGCGGCCGCCCTATCCCAGGCGGCCACCAGTTCCTCAGCCGAGTCATGAGTCAGAGCCTCTGGGAATGGCCCAAGCTCCGTCAGGAACCTCTCAGGGTCCATCAGGCGCCTGGGACTGAACCACCTGGTCGGTTCCGTCTCCCTGCGACGAGGAGAAGCGGTTCGAAAGTCTAGCTGAAGGAGCGAATGATCTGTCCATGACAAGGGCTTAATAACTAGGTCCCCTATTGTGAGATCATTCAACCACTGACCAGAGACAAAAATCAAGTCCAGTGTGTGTCCCCCGATGTGGGTGGGGTCATGAACTAACTGGGTCAGGTCCATGGCCATCATGGAAGCCATGAACTCCCAAGCTGCTTCCGACATTTCACCGACAGATGGCAGGTTGAAATCCCCCATGACCAGAAGCCTGGGGGTATCCACCGCCACCCTGGCTATTACGTCAAGCAGCTCAGGCAGGGCTGCTGCCATGTGGCAGGGAGCCAGGTACGCAGTCAACAAACCCATCTGTACCCCATGACCCCACTTCACAAGGAGGGATTCACAACCAGCTATCTGAGGAACAGTGGACTCCCTCGGACTAAGACTTTCCTTAATAATCACCGCTACCCCCCCCTCCCCTCCCCTGAGCCCTCGGCTGATGAAATGCACGGAAGCCTGGTCGGCACATCTCCCCCCTCGTGGCCCAACCAGGTCTCTGTGATCCCTGCCAGGTCCGCACCCCCCTCCTGAACTAAATCATGAATGAGGGGGGCTTTATTAGTCGCAGACCTCACATTGCACAACAACAGCCGAAGGTTCGGGCCCTGAGACTCTGCACAACCTGGAATACAGGAGGCGTCTTGGGGGACAGAGCACACCACCGCTCGTAAGCAGCGGGTGCGTACTCCCCGAACATGATATGGCCCCCTGCGCCCGCCATATCTGCCCCTCCCACCCACTATTTTGATGGAATGGCCCTTCACCTCGTCCCCCGGCTCCCTATCTAAACCCCCTCCCTCCCTCCTCCCGCCATGACCCTCAGACCCACTCTGCCGCTCTGAGGTTCTGTGGACCCCCCCAGGTCCTTCCCACCCCTTCCCAAAACCCCTTAAAAACTTAACACAAGCTTTTGTTAAAAAATCCCTCGCTCTCTTTTTTGCTACATGCCACCTCTCGGGGTTACAAGACCCATCATCAAGGTAGGCCCTCGATAGGGTAGAGGGCCAAACCTGTGAGAGGGGGGAGTCTCGCAGCCCAAGGAGCTCAGCTGTCGAATACATCTGATACCAGGGGTAAATGATGGGCTATAACCAGGGGGTCGACCATGATGTTTTAAAAGACCAACAGAGAACATATAAGTCTTAGGTATTAGTACTTTTGGAAGCTCCACTGCCCATTCATGGTAGTGGGAGGAGTCTCAAGATAGTCCAAGGCGTCAATGGCATTGATGTTAAGATAGCAACCAGAAGCCCACTCCCTCAATACTCATATCCCAAGATATAACTCTCTGTCCGGTTAGGGAGAGAAGATGGAACAACGCCAATCCATGTGGCCAGGAACAGAAGTCAGTCTACAAAGTCAGTGCAGCGGCCATATCGGGAGATGGTAAAAGTGGAGAGTAGATGAAAAGATGGTAATTTCCAGCAGGCTGGACGTAGGCAGAGTAGCGAGTGACCGTCCTAGGCCTGAAAGCCGGCCAAAGAGAGAGGGGGGTGAAGCAGCACAAAAGTGCCCGGGGGGGAAAACACCCCTTAGTCATCTTCTGGTCCCCCAAGTCACCCCCAGGTCTTTCCCTGGTCACACCGCTCCCCAATTTAGCCACCACCAGGTCATTGTGGGGCCTATGGGACGCTGCTGGGCCGGCCTCAAAATGGCCTAATACCTCATCGCGGCCCAAGACAATCCAGGGTGGAAAACTGCTGGATTAGCTCCTGCCGTCTCCCTCGTAGCCCTTCGGCTACAGCCGCCATCCCAACACCAGCCAGCGGCCGCCATTACAGCCGCCTCCGCCGCCGCTGCCGTCACAGCCACCATCGGCCCCCTCGCCCTCGTCCTCGTCTTCCCTAGCCCCTATGGACATCCTGGGCATCCAGGGTTCCAACGAGGTACCCGCCGAGGGTGCTGTGTTACCGCCACCGTTGTTGCTGTCGCTGCCACCCAGGCAGCCGCCAGCTGATACAGGGATTGCCGCCACAGCCATCCGGGCCAATAACGCCGCACCGCACCTCCTCCGCGACGCGGCAAACTCCTCCTGGTCAACGATGTCCCGGAGAGCAGGGAAGCTCTCAAACGGTCGGCGAGAGCCTCCTCTAGCCGGGTAGGGACCCTAGGTGTTACAACTGGTCCCCAGAGACCCCCCTGTAATCCAACATTACCCCTTCAGTAATCACGGCTCAGCAAGGAGCCGCCATCTTGGGCATGCGCAAAAACATTATTCAATTCTATTTTTAAGTCTCTAAATATATTGCCAGCTTGATCTGTTTCATCTGTTTTGATTATCTCTTCCTTCTCCTTATATTTTGGGTTTGTTTGTTGTTTTGTCTGCTCTTTCCCTTCCTCTATTTTTTCTATTCTCTCCTCTATTTTTTTGGTTTCCTGTTCATTTTTCATTGTTATTTGCTGAACATTTTCTAGTCTCACATCTATATCATACATCAGATCCTTTATCTCCCTGTGGTTCTTTGTTATAGTTTCATAGATAATTTGAAACATCGATGACATTTCTTTTTGAAATATGCTTGTTATTGCCTGTTGAAGCATTTTATCCTATTTTTAATAAGTCCAAAAATTATTCACAAAACTATCAAAATCCCACACTCTTAGTTGTCTGTAACATCAAAAAGACAACCTTAAAACTATTCATTCAGTCCCAGAGTCATTCCTCAAAGTACGTGATATTTATAATTCTTTATAGCCCTCCACCAGTCAGTTTACTCCTTCCAGATTTTCCCTTGTCTTCATCAGCCACCTAACCAGCTCTTTGATTCCAATAATAGTTCCAAGTGTTTGTGAACCATTCTACTTAGCAATCTTCAAGAGTCTCAGAAATTTTCCCTCCAAATAGGTATCAAAACAATATACAGCAAAAAACACAATCTTCCGGATGTGTTTACCTCCACTCAGTATTAGAGATTATTTCAAGGTCTTCACAGCTTTCTAAAAATTTAGTGTATTTCCTTTCTTTCACCAGTAGATGGCATCATCACCTAAAATTTCAACGTGACACCCAACTTAACAGGGTTCTGATTTCTTCAAATAATTTTCTTTCACTTTTTCCTAATAATCAGCCCAATGTTTCCAGCATTGGTGGCACAGCAAACTAAAGTACTGTTAAGTAACACCAGCTGCCTGCAATTACTGCAAGTTCAAATCTCACCAGGCTCAAGGTTGACTCAGCCTTCCATCCTTTCAAGGTAGGTAAAATGGGGACCCGGATTGTGGGGGCAATAAGCTGACTTTGTATAAAAAAGAACACCGCTTAGGGGGCCCCGAAAGCCCTACTAAGCAGGTATATACAAAAGTATGAAGGCTATTGCTTAATGCATTGTAAGCCACCCTGAGTCTCCGGAGAAGGGCGGCATATAAATCGAACCAATAAACAATAAATACATAAATTTTAAAATGCCTTTTCAAGAAATTGCCAATAAAATGTTCAAATCCAGTCATTCTATAGTTTAAAAATTATATCCTCTCTTAAGTTTCATTTTCTTTCGAGTCTATAGTCTTCCACTAAGTAATTGTTAGCCGCTTTAAACATTTTGGAGAATTGTCTTTTCAGAGTTTCTTTTCTTTGGGGTTTAATCTCTAGTAAAGAAGTTGAAGATCATCTCACCCAGCTCCAGTCCACTGTTCAAACACCGCTTCAGCACATTTCTTTCTTCGGTTGTCCCAGTTTCCTGGTGGCTATAATGGCCACCTCTCCTTCCTCGTTGTTGGATAGGAGAGTGAGCCTTGGATCAAGCAGGGGAGTTGCCACTCTCTGTGATCTGCAAGGCATCCCTCCTTTCTTTGTTACCCCTATGAGGTGACTTTAGCCCTTTAAGGGCCCCCCAGCAAGGAGAGTTCAGCCTAGGTTTGCAGAGCCCCACTCCCTACGACTGTGTCGCAGCAACGCCAAACCAGAAGTGATGCACAGCATACTTTCTATAGAAATATAATGTCCACAAGCCACAGCCACAATGAGTTCAGCCACTTGAGCACTGTAGTGCGGCGGCAGTGGGGAAGCCCAGGCTGTTTCATGCAGGGAAACAACAGTGGCTCCCATCACCTGTATTCAGTGGTGGGATTCAAGTAATTTAACAACCAGTTCTCTGCCCTAATGATTTCTTCCAACAACCAGTTTGCCAAACTGCTCAGAAAGTTAACAACCGGTTCTCCCGAAGTGGTGCAAACTGGCTGAATCCCACCACTGCCTGTATTCCTTTGAGAAAATAAGAGGAACCGTCTGTGTAAAGTTCCAGGTCTGGGTTTATCAGAGGAACGTCTGTTAGATCCGGGCGAGTTAACTCGGTGTCCTGGACCAGGTGCAAACAGTCATGCAAGATCTCATCAGATGGTTTGGTGGGCAGAAGGGTGGCAGGATTGAGTGTGTTGCAGCGCTCAAAGGTAATGTGGTCTGATGTGAATAACTCAGCTTTGTATTGGGCTAAGCGCTGCTGTGTGAATGCCTGAGTTTGTGATTTTAAAAGTATGGCAAACACATTGTGGGGAACTCGCAGAATTAGGGGATGGCCGAGGACTAGACCTTTTGGCCGTCTGACCATTTCTACAATTGCAGCTACCGCTCTTAGGCACGGGATGGTTCCTCGGGCTACAGGGTCTAGCTGGACAGAATAATAAACTATGGGTCTGATAGTGGGGCCGAACCTCTGTGCTAATACACCTGAACCTACACCTTTATTTTCGTGGACGAAGAGGCAAAAAAGTTTCTGGTAATCAGGGAGACCCAGGGCAGGTGCAGAGGTTAGGGTTTGTTTTATCCTTTGGAAGGTATTGGTTAGTGATTTTGTCCATTGAATGGTGTCTGGCTGGTCCTTAGTGATTAACAGGATCAAGGGTTTTGCTAATTCCCCAAATGAAGGGCTCCAGGGGCGGCAAAAACCTAGAACCCCTAGGAGGGCACAATAATATAGAATATAGGTCTTCGGCGGCGGCGGTGCCTTTTGAAGCTCCGCCAGCCCCGCCGCTTGTAGAGCCGCTTCGCGACTAAGAAGCGGCTCGAAAACTTCAAAAATCTCTAGGATTTTTGAAGAGAGATCGCAGGGCACAGGTTGAGCCCCTGCAACCCCCCCAGGGAATAGTTTCTGGGGAGGGAACAGGAGCGGCTCCCATTCAACCTGCTGGAACTCCGGGCGGCGTGGGACAAGTCTGCTTCTGCAGAACAAGCCGGCTACAGGAAACTTCAAATTGAAAGAAAAGGAACCAGCCTTAATAAGCAGCATGCTGTTACTTGAACCCTGAAACCCGGAATCGCAAGTATTAGAGTTTTCCTGGCTTTCTAATCTGAGTGAAAAAATGCGGATGAGTGAAAGTGAACTGTAAAAACATGGCGCTTAGCCTTAGAGTTAATGAGCTGGCGAGTGTGGATTGCTGAACTCATCTTGCTTTGTTACAAAGTTTCTAAACTGCTACGAAGTTGCTTCGCTTGCAACAAGAAAATTAGAGAGAAATTTCTCCTTTTTCAATACTGGACTTTGCTTTACTTTGGTTCTTATTTGATTAAATCTGGGGGACTTTTTCAGAAGTCTTTGTGGAGGTGGGAGAGGAAGAAGAACTTCCCTTTTTAGTAAAACCAGCCTACGTGGCAGGATGGCCTCAAAGAAGCAGGAAGCGAAGGCAACAGGAGGTGGATCTCCCACACATAAAGCACAGCCTCCCCCAGCACAACAGATACAGACTCAGAAAAAAGATTTTGATGTGGGAGATTTAAAAGAATTTATTTCTAAAACTTTGGATGATAAATTTCAAAAATCTCAACAGGAGATAGATGATAAACTTCAAAAATCACATCAGGAATTTATGCAGGAAATTAATGAAGTCAAAGATATGGTGAAACAGAATCAAAACAAGGTGACCAAAAAAATATCAGAAGTGGCATCTGGCCTGGCAGAATTTATTATGAAAGTTGATTCTAAAGTTGAAGAACTTAAATCAGAAGTTAATGTTAAGATGAAAGACAATGATTATAAAATTGCTGAGGTTGACAATAAAATGCAAAGAGTTGAAAATGAGATTGTGATGGTACAATTCAGGGCAATGGAGTTTGCCATACGGCTTCGAGGAATTCGAGAAGAGGAAAGACAGGATTTGAGACAGGTTTGTTCTGAGGCCCTGGCCAAGATTCTACAAGTTAATCCTGATGTGGTTTTTCACAAAATAGATAAAATTTACAGAGTGAATTCTTGGGTGGCCAGACAAAGACAATTGCCTAGAGATGTGGTCATATATTTTACAGATAGAGAAATAAGAAATGACATCCTGCAAAAATCCTTTTACACTTCTGTGCAAGTGGGGGGCTCACGAATTGGAATTTATAAAGAATTACCTCCTAAAATGCTGAAAACCAGAAAAGAATTTGGCTTTCTTGTTAAGGAATTGCAAAATCTACAGATACCATTTCGGTGGGACGCCCCAGTTGGTATAATTTTCAGATACAAGGGAGAAAGATATCGTTTGAATACCGTGGAGAAGGCAGAGCACTTTTACACTACTATTCTTAAGGAAAGAACACCATCCCCACGTACATCTACAGTTTTGGAGATTAAGGAGAGTGATGAGAAGCAACCTCAACGAGAACTGCAAGAACAGTCTAAGCAGGAACTAGAGGAAATGCAAGGCGCAGAAGGAGGTTTTCTGGATGAGCCTTTGCTGGAATCTTCTCCAATCTTGGACCCGGTTCGGATGATCGAAGTTAAGGATCAACGTATAACTCGAGCTCAATCTAAGTTACTTAAACAAAAGCAACAACAACAACAGGAAAGACAAGACAAGAAGGCAGTTAAGAGTACTGCACAAGAGACCGGAGCCATGGGGGGAGCAAGATCGAAGCTTTCGGATGACATTCGATTATTCTGCTCTTTGCTCCAGAAAGATGAAGATGACGCTTAAGTGTTTATCTTGGAATGTGAATGGGTTGAATTCAGCACAGAAAAGGAAGAAATTATTTACATATTTGAAACAATTTAATAATGATATAATTTGTTTACAAGAAACGCATATCACAACTCAAGATCAAAAATATTTGATAAACTCCAAACTAGGAACACATTTTATATCTTCAACTTCGCAAAAAAAGAATGGTGTGGTTATTTATGTAAATAAAAAGCTAACAGCTAAAGTTATAGAAGCAGATGAAGATGGTAGGTTTGTAGCAATTGAATTGCTTACAGCAAATGGCCAAATTCTTCTAATTGGAATTTATGCTCCCAATCAACAACAGGACCATTTCTACAAGATGTTACATACTAAAATACTGCAATGGGACTATAGATCTATTTTAATTATGGGAGACTGGAATGGAGTAATTGATTCTAAATTAGATAAAAAGAGTTTGGCAAAGTCTAGGATCAGATTACCACAGACCTTTTTTGACATGAAAGAAGATATGGAACTAAAAGATGTTTGGAGAATACATAATCCAAAAGAATTGGACTACACTTTTTTTTCTGACAGACACAGATCCTTCTCTAGGATTGACTTCATTTTGTTGTCAGATGATTTACTTGTCAAGACAAAAAGAACAAAGATTTTTCCAAGAACTTTGACTGACCATAGCCCAGTATGGATAGAAATTGAGATGGATAAGGTTGAGAGACGTTCTTGGAGATTAAATGAGAACTTGTTTAGATATGAAAAAAATACAATAGAACTTAAAAAGCATTTGAAAGAATTTTTTGAAATAAATTTGAATAAAGGTACCCCAATTGAAATTGTGTGGGACGCAAGTAAAGCTTATATGAGGGGGTACTTATCTACATGAACTCTAAACATAGACTGTTTCGACAAAAGAAAAGATCTGAATTGGAAATAGAAATAAAGAATAAAGAACAGTTACTTATTAAAAATCCAACAGATGAAAGAATATGCGGTGCTATAAAACTTTTGAAAGACCAATTTCAAATGCTTATGGCGGAACAAGTTGCAACAAACTTACAATATGCGAAGCACAATACATTTTGTAACGCTAATAAACCGGGCAGATGGTTGGCTTACACATTGAGGAAAAAACAAAGTATACGGACTATTGATAGTATTGATATTGGAGGGAAAGAAATTTTTCAACAAAAATTAATTAAAGAAGCTTTTGTGGACTATTATACCAAACTATATGCCAAAGAGGAGGTGCAGAATGGACTTATAGAAAAATATCTAAACGATAAAAGAGTCACAAAAATTACTGATCAACAAAAGGAAAGAATGAATTATCCTATAACAGAGGAGGAGATAATAGTAGCAATTAAACAGCTAAAAACAGCCAAAGCTCCTGGTACGGATGGTTTGACCGCAGTGTATTACAAAACTTTGCAAGCTGAAATGGTGGAACAACTTAGAGATTTATTTTGCAATATTCAACAAGGGGGTAAAATACCCCCATCATGGACAACAGCTTACATATCTTTGATACCAAAAGAACAAGTCGGTCCTAAAAAACCAGAGAACTATAGACCAATATCTCTTTTGAATACAGATTATAAAATCTATGCGAAAGTATTAGCCAACAGGTTGATGCCAGTAATCCAAAAGGTGATTCATGATGATCAAGCGGGATTTATCGAGGGCAGACATATGAAGGATAATGTAAGGCAAGTAATAGATTTATTGGAATATCTTGAGAAGAATAAACAGATTCCTGCAGTGCTGGTCTTTTTGGATGCAGAGAAGGCCTTTGATAGAGTGGATTGGAATTTTCTACTAAAGACTTTAAAAAAGATGGATTTTGGGGATCAATTTATACAGGCGATTTCAGCAATTTACCAAGAGCAAAAGGCACAGATCATTATTAATGGAAGTTTGACAACAGAGTTTAAAATTGAAAAAGGAACAAGACAGGGATGTCCGTTGTCCCCACTTTTATTTATTCTAACACTAGAAGTCTTGCTAAATACAATACGGGACTCTAATATCTTGAAAGGTATAATGATTAGGCAAGAGGATTACAGAATAAAGGCATTTGCAGATGATCTGGTTGTTACCCTATCACAACCAATGGAATCAATAATCCTGATGAAGGACATTATACAAGACTATGGTAAAGTTTCAGGTTTTAGACTGAATGCAAAAAAGACTAAAATGATAGCTAAAAACATGACACAAGATCGTAAAAATGAGCTTGAAAGGAGGGCAGGTTTTGAGACTGTACCTAAGGTAAAATATCTAGGAGTTCAGGTTGCAGAATCAAACATGAAATTGTTTCAAAATAACTATGAGGTGTTGTGGCGAGAGGTGCAGAAAGACATGGAGACTTGGAAAAAACTGCAGCTGTCTCTACTTGGAAGAATAGCAGCAGTTAAGATGAACATTTTGCCAAGATTTCTTTTTTTGTTTCAAATGATTCCGGTGCTTAAAAGTGATAAACAATTGAAAGTCTGGCAAACTGGACTCAATAAGTTTGTCTGGAACGAGAAAAAGCCGAGAGTGAAATTGAAAATTATGCAAGATGTTCCAGAAAGAGGAGGTCTTAAACTTCCAAACCTACAGTTATATTATGATGCAGCAGCTTTAACTTTAACAAGTGATTGGTTTGGAAGTAAAAAGGCTGGAATATTGAATGCAGAAAGTTTTGATCTTGAATTTGGATGGCATGCTTACTTATTTTATGATGACAAAGTTGATAAAGTATTTAAAAGTCATATACTTAGAGACTCTTTGATGAGAGTTTGGAAGAAGCACCGACTCAAATGGGATTATAAAATACCGTTATGGCTGGATCTTGGTCATACTTTGTGGAATACAAATATAATGTCACTCGGGGGGTTTTTATACAAAGAGGTTCTTTTTACAGATGCAGGCAGATGGCAGCTGAAGACATTGCAGACACTGTTGGACGAAGGGATTAATTTAACTTGGTTACAATATAATCAATTACAATTGAGATGGAAAGAGGACCAAAAAACTGGTATTATGTTGCACGAGGAAGAATTGGTTAGACATATAAAAGAGAAAGGTCCAATGCATATCAAAAGGCTTTATAATGTTTTGCTAGAAAGAGATTCAGAAACTGAATTAGTTAAAGATTGTATGATTAAGTGGGCACAAAATTTTGAAGAACCAGTGATGTTGGAAACATGGGAAAAAATTTGGGTTCAGAATGTTAAATTTACACAGTCGCAGAACCTGAGGGAAAATTTCTATAAAATGTTTTATAGATGGCATTTAGATCCCAAAAAGTTGTCATGTATGTACCCTAATGTTCAGCCAAAATGTTGGAGATGTGAATGTTTGGATGCTACGTATTATCATGTTTGGTGGACCTGTAGGAAAGTTAAGGCTTTTTGGATAAAAATTTGGTGGGTCATGCAGAATGTTTTGAAGAAAAAAATTCAATTCTCTCCACAATTGTTTTTATTGGGTATAGTTAAGGGTTTTACATCAGGTGAAACAAAATTGATATTGTATATGATAACAGCAGCAAGATTGTTGATAGGTAAATATTGGAAAAATGAAGCTTTGCCCACTATTGAGGAATGGACTTTGAAGATGGCCAGTTTTGCAGAGATGGCGAAGATTTCAGCATACTTAAAAGATTGTTCACAAGAGACTTATGAATGGGAATGGAAAAGGTGGATAGAATATGTTCAGAACAAATATCAAACTAGAAAGTATCAAATAGCTTTTATTTGAAAATAATGTATTAGAAATATTTTAACGTAATGAGGTAAAAAGAAAAACTATACAGGGGAGGGAGGGGTTCAAGTTTTTACATAAGTGTTATATTAAGGGTTTTTTTTTGTGTGTGTTTTTTTTTATCTTTCTTTACCAGTTATGAGTATATTATAGGGAAGTCTGGGGGGAGGGGAGGGTTAGGGAGGGTTAGGGAGGTTGGGAGGTTTGGGGGGGCTGGTGGGGGGGAAAAAGGGGTGAAAATGTAATTGTAAAACTTTTGCAATAAAAAAAAATAATAAGAAAAAAAATGAAAAAAAATAAAACAACAACAACAACAAAAAAAAAACCTCGTCATTTTGTGTGTGTCATTTCCCAATATAGTTTTCACTCTTTTGGGTGTAAGTTTGTGGGTTCCTGGGGCAATGGTGTATCCTAAAAATGTTACTTCCTGTTTAAGGTACTGTAGCTTTAAGGGTGAAGTTTTGTGTCCCCTTTCGCCCAGGCAATGAAGCAAGTGATAGGTGTCAGTTCTGCAACTTTCCCTTGAATCTTTTGAGGGCTATATAATCAAACTCTAGTTGTCTTCTTCTCAGAATCCCTCCTCTTTGTCCTTTTAGGACAACACAAACAAGTGATCATATAGTACCTAGCATATCAGCTGTTTAAATTTTGAGTTTTAATTAATTAATTAATAAACCAAAACATCCTTCATTTCAGATGAAGGAGGACAGCTATTTTTTTTTAATTTGATTTTTATTGTAACATATAGTGATACATTCGGTACATTTTCGGTTCATTGGTGCAATTATATACATATATACATCTACATGCATTATTACTTGTCTTTTATTTGATATTGTTTCTTAAAGCTAGATTTAATTTCAAAACACTTAAAGATAATAGTGCTCAAATCTCTAAGACTAAATATAATACTATTCATATGGATTTTGTTAATTAATTAATATTTAATCTCTATTTCCTTCTTTATTTCTTTTCCCCATCCATTCGTACCACATGTCCCACACGCTATAAAATTCCGAATCTTCTCTGTCATTAATTTCTGAAGTCAATTTGTTCATTTCGGCGCACTCCAATATTTTTCCAATAACATGTTCTTGAGGTGGTATTTGTTTTTCTTTCCAATACTGGGCAAAGGAAATTCTAGCGGCTGTCAGAATATGTATAATTAAATACTTTTTCTTTTTTGCATATTCAGTTTTCAAAATTCCCAGGAGAAAGGCTTTTGGTTCGAAATCAAAATTTTCTTTTATTATTTCTCTAATCCACATCCATATCATCCTCCAGAATTTTTGTGCCTGATTACATGTCCACCAGCAATGATAGAAAGTACCCTGCTGATGGTCACATTTCCAACATTTAGGGCTCGAATTGGGGTAGATCTTCGCTATCCTAGCTGGGGCCATATGCCATCTATAAAACAGCTTGTATTGGTTTTCCTTGTAAGCCGTCGCCTTTGTCATTTTAAGATTATTATTCCATATTGAATCCCATTCGTTCAGATTTATATTCTGTCCTATATTTTTGGCCCATGCTAACATCGGTTCTTTAACTACTTCCTCTGCCATATCGTATTCCAATAAGTAATTATATAATTTAGCTAGAATTTTGTCATCCGTACTCATCCATATCTTGTCAAATCCATTTATGCTCGTTTCAATGCCAAATTCCTCCTTATCTTTTTTATATCTAGATTTAATTTGGTTATATGGCCACCAGTCTATAGAAATACCTTGTTCCATCAATTCTTCCCTTGTTTTAAGATTCCCTCCCCCATCTAATAATTCATTGTATCTGACCGTTTTACCCATTTCTAATACATTTGGATATATTATAGCCTCCATGGTGGAAAGCCATCTCGGAATTTTCCTATAGTGCTTCTGTCTCATCTCTCCCCATATTTGTATCAAGATCTCCCTTATTTTATGCCTATGGAAATAAGTTTTTATCTTCTTCCCAGTATCCCAGAGATATGCATGCCAACCCTTCTGGAGATCATACCCTTCTAAAGTTAACAGTCTTTTATTTCTCAGGGTTGCCCAATCTTTCAGCCATACTAGGTTTGCAGCTTTTTGATATAACTCCCATTTAGGTAATCCGAAACCCCCTCTTTCCTTCTTGTCCTGTAAATTCCTAATTGCTATTCTTGGTTTCTTTCCCTCCCAAATAAATTTTCTGATGATGCTATTGAGCTCCCAAAAAATTTTTTTATCTAATTTAACAGGGACCGTTTGGAATAGATACAATAACTTGGGTAATATGCTCATTTTTATTGCCGCGATTCTACCTAATAATGATATCTGTAGTCTTCCCCACTTTTCCAGATCCTGTTTAATATTTCTAATCAATGGTAAATAATTATCCTCTCTGAGGGCCGAGCACCTTGATGAAATCCACACCCCCAGGTATTTTACCTTCTTGGCGGTTTGGATCTCCATTGATTCTTCCAGTACTTTTTTCCTTACCTCCGTCATATTTTTTGTTAATAATTTAGTTTTGGATTTATTTAATTTAAGGCCTGCTACCTCCCCGTAATTGCCCAATTCTTCCAAAATTTTAGTGCCTGATTCTAATGGTTCTTCCATGATTAATACTACATCATCTGCAAATGCCTGTGTCTTATATATCTCTTTTCTGATTGTCAAACCCTTTATTTCATTATTGTTCCTAATCTTTCTCAAGAGTACTTCTAGTGCTAAAATAAATAAAAGTGGGGATAGAGGGCACTCTTGTCGGACCCCTTTTCTAATTTGGAAAGCCTTAGTTAATTCTCCATTCAGTAATATGTTAGCCTTTTGTTTTTGATAAATTGTGGATATCGTATTGACAAAATTTGATCCGAATTCCATTTGGATAATTTGTTGTTTCATAAATTGCCAATTAAGATTGTCGAATGCCTTTTGGGCGTCGACAAAGACCAATGCCATTTCTTTGTTCGGGTGTTCCTCATAGTATTCCAATATGTCTATTATCATCCTTGTATTATTCCTGATTTGCCTCCCAGGGAGGAATCCATTTTGATCACTGTGTATTAATTTATTCAAAATTATTTTTAGCCTTCCTGCTAAGATGCCCCTATAGATTTTGTAGTCCGTATTCAGGAGGGAGATCGGTCTATAATTTTTAATTAATTTTGGGTCTTCTCCTTCTTTTTGGAGGAGAGTAATATACGCCTCTCTCCATGATTCTGGAATTTTGGATTCTGTTAGGGCCTCATTATAAATTTCTAACAACTTTGGTAATAAAATTTCCTCCAAATCCGAATTTTTGTAAAATTCCCCTGGAAGTCCATCTGGGCCTGGGGATTTGTTCTTTTTAAGTTTTGATATTACCATCCTTAATTCTGTCATCGTTATTTCTTTATTAAGTATTTCTTTATCCTCTTCCCCGATCTTTGGAAGACTTTCTTTTGACAAGTATTGGACCACCTTTTCATTAGGAATTTGTTCTTCCGCATACAGAGCCGCATAATACTCTCGGGCAATCTCCAATTTATCTTCCTGTTTATTGTTAAGGTGGCCTTCCGGGTCTTCCAATTGATGAATTATGCCTTTCTCTTTTTCTTTTTTTAACCTGTAGGACAGCCACCTGCCCGGTTTGTTTGCATTTTCAAAATAATATTGTTTGGTTCGTTTCATTTTGTACGCCAATTCCTCTTGATCTATAACATTTAATTTGTGCCGTATAACCATCCAATTTTCTTTAACAACCTTATTATCTGGTTTGTGTTGTAGTTCCCTCTCAGCTTTCCCTAATTCTTCTATCAGTGCCTTCTGCCTCTCTCTTCTTTCCTTATTCCTATGTGCACTATACGATATTGCTAGTCCTCTTATGTACGCTTTCATTGTATCCCATATGATACCTCGAGATGTTACTTCCTTTTCATTTACTTCAAAAAATAGATTTAATTCTTTTTTTACTTTCTCAACATTTTGTTTGTCCTTTAGAAATTGATTATTTAATCTCCATCTTGTATTTCTTCTCTTGTGCGTACATTCCCATTTAACCTCTAATGGATTATGGTCTGCCCAAATGTTGGGCATGATTTCTGTTGACTTAATATCTAACCCTATATCTCTGCTTATCCACATCATATCAATCCTAGACCAAGATTTTTTAGGATTAGAATAATATGTATACTGCCTCTGATGTGGGTGCAGAACCCGCCAAATATCCACTAGATTGAGTTCTTCTACCATATCAAAAAATGGTTTTGGTAAATTTTTCCTCTTTTTCTTTTTACCTTTGGTCCCCTTATAATCTCTATTCGAATCTATTACCCCATTAAAATCCCCAATTATGCAAATCTTGCTCTTATCCATCATGCTTAATCTCTCTCCTAATTTTTTATAAAAGTCTTCTGGTTGGTGAATCCCAGCGATATGGCGCTGTGACAGCGATCGCTGCTTGCAGCGCCACTTTTTCATTGCATTTTGGGGTCCCTTCGAGGCGTGGGAGCTCGGAGAGCTCCGCGGATGATAGCGGGGTGTCAGCAGGCAGAGCGGTGAGGAGCAAGCACTCTCTGCTGGACCGACTACCGCTGTCAAACTAACGTGGCACGTCTGATTTAAATGGCAGACTTGAAGCTGTGATAGCCAACAAAAGACAGGAAGCAAGAAGATTTCGGTGAAGTTGGTGCCTATGATCATTCGTACTACTCTCCCCTGAACACGCTCGGAGTGAGTTCAATTGGATTGTGCTGGCTGCATCAGATAAGAAGGATCCTGGAAGGAATTGGCGGCGATTGTGAGGCTGGAGGAGATTGGTGGGAGGCGAGATCGCAGACGTGCCGGTGAGACTGAGGACACTTTTAGAAAGGGAGACGGCGCCTTCAGTGGATTGGATTGATACTTTATTTTGAGCAAATAAACTATGCAACCTCAGCGAATGGCAAAAGACTAGACCACTCGGTTTGCTGATATGAGACATAACAACGAAGATAGCGTTCCACCATGGCGTTGGCTCTTTCAGCTGCGCCATTGGTGCTAGGATGGAACGCTGAGCTGAGTCCTTGCGTTGAGCCAATGGCCTGTATGAAGTTTCTCCAAAATCTAGCTGTGAATTGTACCCCCCTATCTGAAATGATACGATGGGGTACCCCATGTAACCGGTAAATATGTTGAATGAAAAGCTTTGCTAGCTTTCTGGCTGACAGTAGTCCGTTGCATGGGATAAAATGGGCCTGTTTCGAGAAAAGATCTATCACAGTCCATATCACTGTATGTCCATTACTTTCTGGCAACTCGACCACAAAATCCATACCTATCTCATCCCAAGGCCTAATGGGATTGGCTACTGGTTGTAGTAAGCCAAGGGGCTTCCCCGGCCGGGGTTTTGATTTAGCACAGATGGTGCAGCTTGTGACATAAGCGTCCACGTCAGCTCGCATACGTGGCCACCAAAATTGGCGCCGGGCCAGGTGTAGTGTTTTGAGGAACCCGAAGTGGCCGGCAGTTTTGGCATCATGACACCTTTGTAACACAGCTTGTCGCAGTTCATTCGGGATGTACATCTTTTCCCCTTTCCAAGCCAGTCCGTTGTTATATGTGATGAGCTGTGGGTTCTCTGTCACCCATTTATCTTGGGCCGTGGCCTCCCGTACCGACTCCTCCCAACATCGTTGTACCTCTGCGCTGGTCGCCGCTCTCCCCCCTTGGGCGTTACCAGGGAGGATAGCCTGAACAACGTCATCCCGCTTACTGTAGAACTGGGGCAACCGTGACAGAGCGTCAGCTAGGAAGTTCTTCCCGGCTGGTACATATTTCAACACAAAGTTGAAACGCCGGAAATATTGGGCCCACCTCACCTTTTTGGGGGATAATTTCCTGGGCGTCTGTAAAGCTATCAGGTTTTTGTGGTCCGTCCAGACCTCGAATGGGGTACGCGCCCCCTCTAGAATGTGTCACCAACTGAGGAGAGCCCATCGGACAGTGAAAGCCTCCTTCTCCCATATAGCCCAACCCCGTTCGGTGGCACTAAACTTCTTTGACGTGTATGCGCATGGCTGCAATTGTCCTTGGTTATTGGGTTGTAATAGGACAGCCCCAATGGCCACATCGCTTGCATCCACCTGCACTATAAAGGGAGTCTCCTGGTCGGGATGTTGTAATACTGGAGCCTGTGCAAACCGAGCCTTCAATGTATTGAAAGCCGTTTGACAGGCCGATGACCAATTTAGCTTCTGGCCTGGCCGTGGCTTTCCTTCCTGTCCCCGAGTCTGCAAAAGGTCAGTAAGCGGCAATGCTATTTGGGCAAAAGAAGGAATAAATTGCCTGTAAAAATTGGCAAACCCGAGGAAACTTTGCAACTGCTTTCTTGTTTCTGGGGCTTGCCATTCCAGGACGGTGCTGACCTTTTTCGGATCCATTGTTAAACCGTCCGTAGAAATCCTATAACCAAGATAGTCCAACTGGGTGCGATGGAATTCACACTTCGACACTTTCACATATAACCTAGCGTCCAATAAACGCTGCAGTACCTGGCGGACTAAGTGTACATGTTCCTCCATTGTTCTAGTGTAAATCAGGATATCGTCCAGATATACCAAGACACCACGATAGAGGTATTCATGGAGGACCTCGTTAATTAACTGCATAAACACCGCTGGGGCGCCCTGCAGTCCAAAAAGCATAACCCGGAATTTATAACTCCCTAGGGGGCAATTAAACGTGGTTTTTCACTCATCCCCCTGTCTGATCCGAACCCAGTAATATGCCTCCCGCAGATCTAACTTAGTAAAGTACCGCCCCGTCGCCAGTGTGGCCAGAAGATCCTTTATGAGTGGGAGGGGATAAAGTGGTTCCACGCTTACGGCGTTTAGATCCCGGAAGTCAACGCATAAGCGAAGACCCCCATCCTTCTTCTCTCGAAATAAGACTGGGGCAGCCATATGGGCTCTGCTGGGTTGGATAAACCCCCGGGCTAGGTTTTTATCAATATATTTCCGCAGTTCGTCTACCTCTCTTGGTGTCATTGCGTACATTCGGGGTTTCGGTAACTTTGCCCCAGGTATAAGTTCTATTGCACAATCTGTTCTACGGTGGGGTGGCAATATATCACACTCCGCCTCGTCAAACACAGCTGCCAAATCCGTATACACATCAGGCACCCCAGGTATTAAGGGTGTCACCCTATGTTTCTTCTCTTCAGTTATCTGAGCGGAGGGCTCTGGATCGTTTGGCTCAGGACCTAGTTTGATGCGGAGTTTGCGATACCCTCCTTCCCACCAGATATGTGGTTTCCATTTGTCTAGCCATGCTAACCCCAGGATAATGGGCTCGATCATAACGTCCACTACTACGAATCTAAGGCACTCTCTATGCTCTCCTATCCTCAATTGTACTGGTTCTGTAACATGGGTAGCAGGAGCCCCCCCCCAGTGTTGACCCGTCTACTTGTTCAAACTTAATAGGGGTCCTTAGCGGATGTAACCGTAACCTTAACTGCATTGCTAACGCTCGTCTCATCAAGCAATGGGTACAGCCAGAGTCAATTAGCGCTCCCTGCTGTACCTCTAGACCCCGACTTGTATTTTCCAACGTAACCGGGATCAGAAAAGGACGAACGGGGGCACTCACCATCAGATCCCTATTGCTGTCCTCCTCGTCGCTGTCCCCTTCTACAATACACGTCTCGCTAGTGCTGGAACGTTCTACAGGCCCAGGTGGTGACGTGTCGTTACCGGACTGCCGAGCCTGGGCCACGACCTTAGACCGTTCTGGCGTCATCCGTTGGCAGTCACGGCCCCTCCCCCCGGTCACAGGTGTTCGGCTTGCAGGCTGTTGGGCAGGTGGAAGGAGACAGTCCAAAGCCCTGTGGCCTACTTGATTGCATCGGAAACAACGAAACACCGGCCTACGAACGGAGTCTCCGATTGCGGTAGGTATGCTTCCTCGATTGGGCGCAGGCCGTTCTGGAACTTTCCTCATCTGGTCCTGCGCTAGTTCTGATGCGGAACTCCTTCAGCCCCATATCGAGTTCAATGGCTGCCCGAAACCAGTCCGGCAAACGTGGTGGCAACCCGCGATATATGCATGCCTGTCTCAAGTCCCGGTCTAGTCCCAAATGAAATTGATGCACAAGCATGTGTTCGGGCCACGCCCGCAACCGCCCAGCGATGGATCGGAATTCCTTAACGTAGTCCTTTGCAGGATGGCCTTTTTGTCTCAAGGACACAAGCTCTCCTTCGGCCTGTTGTGTTCTGGAGTCATCCTCGAACCAGGCCCGAAGGCCCTCCAGGAAAAGGCCAACGTCTGTTAACTCACGGGCATGGTCACTGTGTAGGTCCGCCACCCAGTCAGCCGCCTCCCCTGTCATGACGGTGATGATGGCGACCACCATTGACCACTGAGACGGGTAGAACCGGCCATAGAGATCCATATAACTAATGGCTTGGCTTAGAAAGATTGCGACTCGATCCAAACTCCCATCAAACGTTGCTTGAAAAGGGGGTGGGCCCCACATAGGCTGGGGCCCCCATGGGCCCGCTGTCCAAGGTGGTACGGACCCGGGCTGACCGGCTGGTGTGCCTCTGAGGCCTTGTGGGGGCAGCCTCCGCCCTGGGTCAGTCCGACGACCATCCTGTGCGGGCCGACCCCTGTCCTCTGGGGGAGTCCTTGTCCTGTCCTGGCCGTCTGTAGGGGGGATGATGTCACGTCTCTGTCCAACTGTCCCTCGATCCATTCTCTTTTTTTTTTTAATTTATTTAATTTTTTTATTCATTTATATTTTAAATTACTAACATTACAAACAACATATACAATATTTCACCCTGTGCTATACATAAGAAAGGAAGATTTGGTTCTTCGGATATAACCTCATGATCGCCAAAATCCACGTTCTCGGGGTACAGGTACCGAAGCATCCAATTTTCCCAGCGCATAGTCCACAAATGGTTTCCAAATTTTCCAGAAAATATCTTCTTTATAGTCACCATTTCTAATTTTAATATCACATGTCATTTTATCATTTAAAGCTAATTTCCACATTTCACAATACCATTCTTCTATTCTAAAATTCACATCTAATTTCCAATATCTGGCTATTATAATTCTACCCATTATAATCATAATTCTAATCAATTCTTTCTCATATTTTGTTGGTTCTATTTCCTTAATTATCAACAGTAATATAGTTTCTGGTCTCAATATTATTGCTTTCCCCATCATTTCAAATATCATTTCCTCCAATTGTTGCCAAAACTTTTTAACTTTATCACATTTGTACCACATATGTTCATAAGTCCCTAATTCCATGTCACATCTCCAACATTGTTTACTAATTTTTTTATCCATCAATGACAATCTTAATGGAGTCAAATACCATTTCCAAACAACCTTATAATTATGCTCTTTAATCCTTAGAGATAAAGTCTTCATAATTCTACTCTTCCAATTCACGTTCCAATCTAAATCTGATATTTTAATATTAAGTTCTTTTTCCCAATTCATCTTCATCACCCTTTGTGGTTTTCCATCAAAATTTATAATCTTATATATCTTACTAACAAGTCCCTTTAGCCCAATTTCATCTTTCATAATTTGGAATACTAAATATTCAAATTCAGTTTTACTTCTACTTATCGAACAATTGTCCCTTACCTTCTTAGTCCATTTTTCTATCTGTATTTTTTCAAACCAGCCTAAACCCAATTTTTCAATGATTTCTTTTTTCCTCCTTTCATTTTCTGAAGTTTTTAACCAATCTATTATAGTTTGTATATTTTCATCTTCCATTACCCTATCATGACTTATATTAGTTTTAATCGGCCAATTTTCAATTGTCTTTGTTACGATATTTTCAGGATCAGACTCAATAAATAAGTTGAGAATTAGAAGTTCAAATAAAGCACTGTTTATTTACAGAAGGCATTCTATATTCACTGAATAATCACAGATAGAAGCACAGAAGGAAAGCATACAGCTCCTTATATATACAATGGGTGGAGCTAGATATGGGAGTGGTGAAATATGAATATATTAAGTAGTGAAGAATAAGTTAACCCCTGATACCCTGGTCAAGTACTATTTACATAATGAAGAATAAGGCATTTACTTGTGACAAATCCCCCTCTAAATGCCGATTCGATATATTACAACAATTACATTCAGATTCAGAACAATATAAAACTTGTAACTTAGAAGTCAAGTATTTATGCTGCTTAGAAGGCAAAGGCTTTGTTAATATGTCAGCTATTTGCTCTGATGTTTCGCAATGAACTGCTTTAATAAATCCATCCTGAGATAACTGTCTCACATGTTTGAATTTTATATCTATATGTCTGGACCTTTGTCCAATAGCATCAGAACTAGATATTTCAATAGCAGCCTTGTTATCTTCATGCATGATAAATGGTAAAGTGGGTTTCTTCCAAGTGTTTGATAGTAAGTCATTAAACCATATAAGGTTATTTGAGGCCTTAGACAGACAAACATATTCTGCCTCAGTCGTTGAGGTGGCTACTAAATCTTGTTTACCAGTATACCAGTAAACTGGACAATCGTTAAGGAAAAATATATAACCAGATGTGCTTTTTCTACATGTGGTATCGCCAGCCCAATCCGCATCGGCGTAACATGTGAGGATGGGCTCTTTGACATTATTAGGTTCCAATAGCAAACAGAAATCTAAACTATTCTTTAAATATCTTAATATTCTTTTGACAGCTTCCCAATGATATAGTAACGGTTTGCTGACGTGTCTAGACAATAAGTTGAGAGGCAAAGCAATATCAGGTCTAGTCCAATTGGAAATATATAGAAGGGAACCTATGACTGATCTGTAAAGCGTATTATCTTTAAATTCAGGGGATGACTCGTCTGTGTTCTTCAAAAAATCAGTTTGCATAGGAGTGTCACAGGGCTTAGCATTATTTAAATTACATTTATTCAGAAGTTCTATGATTTTGTCTCTTTGAGAAAGTTTGAATCCCCTTTTTGTTTTACTGATTTGAACTCCAAGATACTTATTTACCTTACCTAATGATTTCAAAGAGAAATGTTCATTTAGTTTTGTTACAAATGTCTCTCTCCTCCCTTTATGTTTACCTATATACAAAATATCATCCACATAAATTAATACAAATTCTAGAGAATCACCCTCTTTTTTGACAAAGAAACAGTTATCAGCAGTAGTAGCATTGAAATTCATAGTTTTGAGTACTTTTACTAAACATTCATACCATCGTTTACCAGATTGTTTCAACCCGTATAAACTGTTGTTTAGCAACCAAGTTTCATTTTTGTTTGTGTATTGACTATGAGGTACTCTTACATATATTTCTTTATCTAATTTTGCATGTAGATATGCAGTCTGTATGTCGTATTGGAATACATCAAGGTTGAGTGCTGATGCTATAACCAGAGCTGTCTTAACACTCTCGGTTCTTACTGTGGGAGAGTATGTGTCTGTATAATCCTCGGGATATTTTTGTGCAAAACCTTGTGCAACTAGTCTAGCTTTGTATAAGGTGTTGCCTCCCTCTAAGTTTTTAATTTTATATATCCACCTAGTGCCAATAATAGTTTTGTCCTTTGGTGCAGGTGTAGGTGTGAATACATTTAGTTCTCGTAAACTATCCATCTCTTTAGTCATGGCTGATTCCCACTTTTTCTTTTCTTCAGGGGGAAGCTTTAACACTTCCTCGTATGTGTTTGGTGTTGATGTTTCTCCATCCATATACATTACATAATCTTTGTATTTGTTTGGCACTTGATTGCTGTTACTTCTGATCGTTCTTTCTGGTTTACTATCATTGTCATGTAAATACCTTGCTTCCTTTTTAGTTAATGAATCTGTCTTTATTTTGTGCTGACTGTTTGTCCATGTTTTGAATTTATTTTTATGTGCGTTGTGATTGTATTCTTCTCTAGTCCTTTTTTCTTGAGGTTTAGTGTCTGGATTGGTGTTTGGGAATATTTCATTAAGATGTATTTTAGACCAGTTGGCCTGCTCATGGAACACAGCCGTTCTGGAAACTATAAATTTGTTATTGTTATCGATAAATCTGTATCCTTTTGTGCCTGTTTCGTATCCCATGAACCTAAGTCTTCTGGATACGTTCTCACCTTTGCGTCTCAATTGCTTAGGTATGTGTACGTCTGCAGTGACTCCAAATATGTGCATGTGTGCTATTTTTGGTTTCCTATTATACATTACTTCATATGGTATCTTGTTTACAATGCTGGACCAAGTTCTATTTTGTGTATAATTAGAATATTGTAAAGCTTCTGACCAGAATTGTTTACCTAAGCCAGCATCTTCTAATGTGCATCTAATCATGGTTTGTAATGTTGAGTTCTTTCTCTCTACCACTCCATTTTGGAATGCAGAGAAAGGGCTAGATGTGTAATGTAACATTCCTTTGTCTTTTAGCCATTGGGAGAATTCCTTTGACATGAATTCACATCCCCTATCTGTCATGATTTGTTTTATTTTAATATTATGTTGTGTTTCTACACGTTTGTAAAACTCCTTAAATTTCTGAAAAGTTTCATCTTTGTGTTTTAATGTATAAACAAACCCATAACGACTATAGTCATCCACAATGGTTAGAAAATAACGTTTTCTATATGTGATTGATGGCGTTAATGGACCAACTAGATCCATGTGTACCAAATCAAAAATTTTGTTGGTTGATCTTGTTGACTTTCTGGGTTTGGGACTAGTTTTGAGTTTTGTAGATTTACATACTGAGCATTCCAAATAGTTTTCACAATTTTTTATTTTAACACCTTCAGCATGTTCAGTCATCTTTTGTACTACAGGAAAACTGGCATGTCCTAATTTCCTATGTAAGACATGAGCACACTCATCATGAATTTTGGTTTACCTATTTTAGGTTTTTTTTCATTGGGTGTGTCTTTGTGATTATGAATTACCTCATGTTCCTCATTGTCACTATTACTATTGTCTCCATTATCTATGTCATTGTTATCTTCCATATTGGAATCAATGTTGTGTAACCATCTCTCCTTTGTCATTAAATAAGGTAGACCTCCTTTGATAATTACAGTACCTATACTTATTCTGTTTTTCTCTAATGTTGCTCTTCCTTTTGAGAACACAATATTTATGTCAGAATCTCTGCTTAGTTTTATTGCACTAAGTATGTTATGAGGTATTTCAGGTATTAACAATACCCCCTCTATTTTTCCTAGGCCAGGTAAGGTTATATTCCCTCTACCTATTACTTGGACCTTTTCTTGATTAGCTACTTTAATTACAAATTTATCTTCTACAAATGAAGATAATATATTTTTATTATTTGTAGTGTGATTAGTCGCTCCAGAATCAATAAGCCAATCGTTGTTCTCTGGTTGTTGTATGTTAGTGTTGTCATGTTTGTTTAACCCATTCAGTGAACCAGACCTTCTATCCTTTGAATTATCTCTGCCCCCTCTATGTTCTCTATAGTTGGGTGGACTTCTATATCTATGTCTATCAATGGATGACTGTCTGTTGTGGTATCTATTTCTATATTCTGATCTTTGTCTTTCTCTTAGGAGTTTAGGACAATCCCTCCTATTATGTTCCTTGGATCCACAGTTGTGGCATCCAATTGGTTCATGATATCTTTCTTGAAATGCTACCTTCTTATATTGTTTATGTTCCATGTGATTGTTACAACGACTCCTCCTTGAATTGTCTTCAGCTATTAGCTTATTAGATAGATTTTCTATGGATAAATATCCTAAATTGATTGTGTCTAAATGTGATATATAATTATCCCACGATGGGTCTAGTGAGTTAATGATAACACTCTTCATTGTTTGATCTGAAATTATCTCCCCCCTTAAATGCAGTTCTGCTCTAATTTTGTTTAATGATATTAAATGTTCACTTATGGTAACCCCTGGCTTTATCCTAGATGAGAAGAAATCTTTAGACATTCTTGTAGTAGTGGCTACACTTTCACTGTGAAACAATTTAAACATGCATTGAATAATTTCTGAGACAGTCAGATTTTGCTTAATACTGTGATACATGGCAGGAGATATACTGGAAATTAATAAGAAAAATGCTCTATGGTGTAGGCAGTCCAATTTTAGAGTCCAAGGTCTTTTTGGGGGGTTAGTAATAAAAAACAGTAAGTTTTCTTTTAGAAAGACAACCTGGAGCTGCTGACACCATTCTTGCAAATTAATACCATCTATTCTCAGTTTTGGGAAGTCATTGGGCAAATTCCCAATATTGTTGGATCCATTACTTACAACTGGGGGTAGTCCGTGATCTTGTAAATGTTGAAAGTTGCAAAATGGTGTGGGGATGCTTGCAACGAGTCTGAATGGTTCTCTCCGTTCCTCATGTCCTCCGAAGCTGTCTGCGTAGTCTTGCGCATGCGCGTTGTTCATTTCGTTCCTGAAGCCATCGTGAGAGATTCTCGCTGCTGCAGCTCCCTCGCATTGTTCTTCTTCCGAGGAATCGGTCTCCGGCTCGATCTTGGGAGTCCTGGTGATAGCGGGCGCTCGCTTTCTTTCGTTGGGGATGCTGGTCCTTGGGATCGTCTGTGGCGTGGGGTGGTATCTGCAGGGCTCTCTGGGTTCAGGCGTCGGTGCTCTCGTCGTTTGGATAGAAGCGGGTAGATTTTGAGATGTTTGCTTGCTTGCTTGTCTTTTCGTTGATTCTTTAGTGATTTTCAATTTTGGTCCAAATGCTGCATAGAGCGTTTTCATTGCTGACTTTATTCGCATATCTATTGAAGCTTCTTCGATCTCCGTGTCTGATTCTTCTGAGGTGTAGATTTTCTCCCTTTCATTTCTTGCATTGAGTAAGGCTTTTCGCGCCAGATATTTTGAATCCTGCTTTCTGATTGGCTCTGCTTCGCTCATCTTAGGGGTCTGTTGAAACCAAGATGGCTGCCATTCGAAATTTTGCGCGGGACTGTTAGTTTTCTTTTTTGCTGTATTTTTATCTGCAGGCAGATCGCTTACCGTTTTTGAGTCTTTAGATTTGTCAGTAACGATGCGCTTCTCTCTCGCTGCTCCGTTGTTTTTTAATATATCTTGGAGGTTCGCGACGAGGTTTTCATCGTTCTTTTGGCTTTTTAAGAGTTTTAGTATCTCTGACCTGAGTTCGTTGTTTTCTATTTCGTTTTCTTCTTGGTCATCAGTTTCATCTATTATTTCTTCGTCGTCTGTAGTGCATTCTTCAGATTCTCTCGATATTGCATTCGTGGACTCATCGATTATTTCTTGATCTGCTTCCATTTCTTTGCTGTATGCCCTGGTGTTGGGCCTATCTCTTTTGTTTCTGGAGTTTTCTCTCTCAGACATGTTTAAGATTTTATTGAGTCAATTCAACCATCCTCTGCTACCAGATTGTTACGATATTTTCAGGATCAGACTCAATAAAACCACCGGGTTTCCGCGCATTCCATCAGCCAAGGGCCCAGGGTAGGGGTGGGGGGGGTGGCGGTTATTGTAAAGGAAGGTCTTGATCCTAGGGAGGCCACTGTACCTCAGATAGCCGGTTGTGAGTCTCTCCTTGTGAAGGGGGGCCATGGGAGGCAGATGGGCCTGCTGGTTACGTACCTGGCTCCTTGCTGCGTGGCAGCGACCCTGCCCGAGCTCCTCAATGTTATAGCCGGGGTGGTGGTTGATACCCCCAGGCTTTTAGTCATGGGGGATTTCAACCTGCCGTCCATCGGTGAAGCATCTGAGGTGGCTCGGGAGTTCATGGCTTCCATGACGGCCATGGACCTGACCCAGTTAATTCAGGGCCCCACTCACATAGGAGGAAACACGCTGGACTTGGTTTTCGTCTCTGGTCAGTGGTTGAATGGCTTAGATACAGGGGATATAGTTATTGAACCCTTGTCATGGTCAGACCATTCTCTCCTTAGACTTGACTTCCTGACCGCTATGCCCCACCGCAGGGAGGCGGAACCAATTAGGTGGTTCCGCCCCAGGCGCCTGATGGATCCTGATAGGTTCCGAATGGAGCTTGGGCCATTTCCTGAGACTCTGGCACGCGACTCGACTGAGGACCTGGTGGCCGCCTGGGATAGGGCGGCCGCTGGTGCTTTAGATCGGGTCGTGCCTTTGCGGCCTCTGACCCGGCGCCGAATCTGCCCAGCTCCTTGGTTCTCCGAGGAGCTGAGGGGGATGAAACGCCGGAAAAGACGCCTAGAGAGTAGTTGGAGGGCCAGTCGCTCCGAATCTGACGGTACACTAGTGAGGTCTTATATCAAGACCTACTTAGTGGCGATAAAGGCGGCGAAGTGTAATTACTTTTCCGCTCTTATCGCGTCGGCAGAAAATCGCCCAGCTGCCTTGTTTAGGGTGACTCGCTCCCTTCTCCATCTGGGAGCGCGGGAAGACCCCTTGCAAGGTCGTGCTGAGGATTTTGCGCATTATCTGCACGATAAAGTCGCTCAAATTCGGGAAGGCTTGGACTCCGACTGGGTAGGTACAGGCGGGTTGTCCGAGGTCTGTCTTGAGACGGTTATCTGGGATGAGTTTGACCCTGTGACTCCCGAGGACGTGGACAGGATGCTGGGGATGTTGAACGCAACCACATGTTTATTGGACCCGTGTCCCTCCTGGTTGGTGCTGGCTACCCGGGAGGTTACACGAGGCTGGCTCCAGAGGATTATAAATGCTTCCTTGAGTGAGGGGTTCTTGCCTCCCGCCTTGAAAGAGGCGGTGGTGAGGCCCCTCCTCAAGAAGCCCTCTCTGGACCCAGCTGTTTTAGCAAACTATCGTCCAGTTTGCAACCTTCGCTTCCTGGCGAAGGTTGTTGAGAGTGTGGTTGCGCGACAGCTCCCGCAGTACCTGGAGGAAACCGTCTATCTAGATCCGTTCCAGTCTGGCTTCAGGCCCGGGTACAGCACGGAAACGGCATTGGTCGCGTTGGTTGATGATCTCTGGAGGGCTCGGGACAGAGGTTGCTCCTCTGTTCTGGTCCTATTAGACCTCTCAGCGGCTTTTGATACCATCGACCATGGTATCATGCTGCGCCGGTTGGAGGGGTTGGGAGTGGGAGGCACTGTTTTACGGTGGTTCTCCTCCTATCTCTCCGACAGGTCACAGTCTGTGTTGGCTGGAGGGCAGAGGTCGACCTCAAGGCACTTGGTTTGTGGGGTGCCACAAGGGTCGGTCCTCTCGCCTCTCCTGTTCAACATTTATGTGAAGCCGCTGGGCGAGATCATCCGTGGTTTTGGGGTGCAGTGCCATCTGTACGCTGATGACACCCAGCTGTACATCTCCACCCCAGACCACCCCAACGATGCCCTTGAAGTGATGTCCCGGTGCCTGGAGGCGGTGCGGGTCTGGATGGGGAGGAACAGGCTCCGACTCAATCCCTCCAAGACTGAGTGGCTGTGGCTGCCGGCGTCCCGATATAGTCAGCTGGTGCCATCGCTGACTATTGGGGGCGAGACATTGGCCCCCACGGAGAGGGCGCGTAACTTGGGTGTCCTCCTGGATGCACGGCTGTCCTTAGAAGAGCATTTGACGGCCGTGGCCAGGGGGGCTTTCTATCAGGTTCGCCTGATACGCCAGTTGCGCCCCTTTCTGGATCGGGACTCCCTATGCACGGTCACTCATGCCCTCGTTACTTCCCGCCTTGACTACTGCAATGCTCTCTACATGGGGCTCCCCTTGAGGAGCACTCGGAGGCTCCAACTGGTGCAGAATGCGGCCGCGCGGGTACTTATGGGGGCGGCATGGCGCTCCCACGTGACACCTCTCCTGCGCGAGCTGCATTGGCTTCCAGTGGTCTTCCGAGTGCGCTTCAAGGTGTTGGTTCTCATCTTCAAAGCGCTCCATGGCTTAGGACCCAGTTATTTACGAGACCACCTTCTGCCTCCGATAACCTCCCACTGGCCAACACGCTCCCACAGAGAGGGTCTCCTCAGGGTGCCGTCTGTCAGGCAATGTCGGCTGGCGACCCCCCGGGGAAGAGCCTTCTCTGTGGGGGCACCCGCCCTCTGGAATGAGCTGCCCCCAGGGATACGACTAATCCCGGACCTCCGGACCTTCCGCCGGGCCCTGAAGACTTTTTTATTTCAGCAAGCCGGGCTGGGTTAAAAAAATTTTTTTAATTGGGTGAATTTTATGGGTAATGGGGTTTTAAATTGGAGAAGCCTAAGATAATTTAATTTTGTTTTAATGTATTTTAATATTTGTATTGTGTGTTTTTAATTTTGGCTGTTCACCGCCCCGAGTCCTTCGGGAGAGGGGGCGGTATAAAAATTTAATAAATAAAATAAATAAATAAATAAATAAATAAATAAATAAATAAATAAGTTGAGAATTAGAAGTTCAAATAAAGCACTGTTTATTTACAGAAGGCATTCTATATTCACTGAATAATCACAGATAGAAGCACAGAAGGAAAGCATACAGCTCCTTATATATACAATGGGTGGAGCTAGATATGGGAGTGGTGAAATATGAATATATTAAGTAGTGAAGAATAAGTTAACCCCTGATACCCTGGTCAAGTACTATTTACATAATGAAGAATAAGGCATTTACTTGTGACAGTCTTCCCTAATAAAATTATATCTGGAATTAAAATTTTAACAAATTTGTTCCAAATTTTACTCAGTCCCTTTAACCAATAGCTATTAATTACACATTTTGATTTTGCTTTATCTAAAAACCATGTTGAGCCAAATCTCTTGATATCCTTTAATTTTAAATCTCTCCAATGACTATCTTCACCTTTAAATATTTTTACCACAGTCCGAATAGCATAAGCTCAATAATAATTGAGTAGTTTGGGGATTCCTAATCCACCTTCCTTTTGATTTTGATACCACATTTTCTTCACTAATCTAGGTCTTTTCCCACCATTGCAAAATTTATCCAATTTCTTCTGATATCCTTCAATATCTTTCTCTGTCAAGTTTAACGGTCCATTCTCAACTTAGGGCTGGCCAGACGGAAATGGGTATCTGCTGTAGAAGGCCCCACTCCCCCTTGCCAGGCAGCAGAGGGCTCCCCCCCCCGCAGCCCATGGTTGCCAGGACTGTGCGTCTCTAAAGCTGGCCTCCCCGAATTTCTCCCTTAGAACGTCCAGGGTCGAAGGACCTAGACCCGTGGAATAGGTCCACTCCCCCCCCTCATCATCGATCCACCGTTGTTCTCTCCACTTGAGAAACCTTTCATCCGTGGGGGGTGGGGTCGGCACTCTCGCACTACCCCCAGGACCGGTAAGGGCTGAGCTGTGCCACCATTCCCCAGAGGTAGCAGATGTTCCATCTGTTTTTCCCTCTGGCTCGCCTGCCCCCCCCGCTTTGGCTCGCCGTCCATTCTTTTGGCCGAACGACAGGGGTGGGGGCATCGTCCAAACCCCCCGCACTTGCCTCTGCCTGCTCCACACCGGCCTCCTCCATCACGGACAAATCAGAGTCCAACCCCTCAGCCATCCATCCGTTTGGGTTCCCCGCAAGTGAAAGAAGGTAGCACCGTTTTCCTCTCAGGATCTTCAGGCCACGCAAAGAAACAAACGCAACAAATCACCCAACAACGTTTTGTTTTGGAATGCTGGTTTACTTTCGTGGCTCCAACAATGCTGCAGTCGTAAACGATTTAAAAACGGCGCTACTGGCGTGTAGCCTGTAGCGCTTTTATGCCTCCCAACTGCTGTGGGGCGTAGCCCACACCCCGCCCAGCCGCCCCCCCCGGACTGGCGAATCAACGGCTCCGGTGACGTTGCCGGCTTGGGATCCGCGTCCTCCGTGCAGCAGCAAGGTTGATTCCAATCAGCTGTGGGAAGGCGTTGCCTGCATCGTGAACCTGCGGACACATGAAGCCCTGCACCCGGCGCTCCCTGCACCACACCCATCCACCTAATGCATTCACCCGATTCCCCCCCTGCCTGTGTGTGTGTGTGTGTGTGTGTGTGTGTGCCGCCATTCGCGCCATCGGCTCTCCACCGCCGAGGCTGCAGATCGCTGGGTCGGGTCGGCTGTGGTTCGTGTCGAGCGTGAGGGCGGGCTCGACACTTCGAAAGTTAAGAGTGTGGAATAGACTATTTGAATAAGGGAACTGGATTTCGGAAGTGCGGTAATTGTCAGGACTAATAATAAGACTGTCTTGAGCTGAGAGACTGAGAAGGAGCACTTGGGGAAGATAATATGGCTGATGAAATCTGAATGACAATGCAAATGGAGAGTGATTGAACTTAAGAGCAACGCGAAGCGGATCATACAGCAAAGCGTGCCTGCTGCATCATTGTAAAAGAACTTTTTTATATTTTTGGTTGCTTCTCCCTTTTGCTCTTTTATGATTGAGAGAAGTTATTGAGCAATCAATCAATTAACGAGTTGGGCAAATAACAACAAAAAAAAAAAACATTAGAAAATTTATATATCTACAATTATATATCTATATCAATATTATATACATTACATATTCCATTTCAGATAATCTAAATTAATTGTGAACTTATTTAAAATTTATTAAGTACTTTTTAGATTTTTTTATTAAGGAATTTATATACGCTATAATCTTATATATTCTATAATTGGATTTTTCCTTTTCTTCTCCTCCTTTCTTCTTCTTTCAATTATTGATTCTTAATTTTGATTAGCTTGTTATAACTTAAAATATTGAATATTGAGATTGCATAATCAATTATCTATATGTGTACTTAGATTGCTCAAGATATATTAGAAAGTCATCAGTGCTTAAGTGTTAAATAAGGATAGGTAAAGATTATTTGCTTAAGTAGTGGTAGCAGGTGGGAAGGTTACCTTAGTTCAAATTAGTTTAACTATTAATTGATTAATAAGTGACTTATTACAAGATAGATTTGTGCAACAGATAAAAATTTGAATTATTGTATTACTAAACAATATTGAATAGTGGAACGGAAGGGAACGATTTAATATAAATACATTTGATAGAGGCAGTTAAATATTGGTGGATGACAATCTGGAAAAACATTGAAAAGATAATAAGAAAACAGAAAAAGGTATTAAAGGAGATGACGAGCCTCTCATCCATGGTGACAAAAACAGGAAAGAAAACACCCTCAAATCCCACGATCACAACAACATCACCTGCTACACAGAAATCGACTGAAGGTCTCTCTAAAATGGAGAAATCAGGAATGATACCCACAATGCAAGCAATGCAATCAACATTGACAGCAATACAGGACACGATGATTATGATGCAAGAAAAAATGTCTAGTAACCATACTGAATTGAAGACAGATATTAGGGCATTAGATCAAAAAATGATTGGTATACAGGAATCGATACAAACTAATACACAGAAGATTAAAAAGATGGAAGTTAAAATGGAACAACAGGAAAAAAATTTAGATACGGTTGACCAAAAACTGATGGCACAGAACAGGGAATTGGCAGACTCAATTACCCAATTGGAAATGGATCGAGCCTCCTTCTATCTCCGTTTCCAAAACATTGCGGAAGATAAGGAAGAAGATCTGGGCCAGGTGATGGCAGAATTAATTGCTGAGGTGTTGCAACAAGATAAATTGGATATTATAAAGGAAATTGACGAGGCATATAGGGTCCAGACAAATTATGCACGAAGACATAAATTGCCAAGTGAGGTGCATATAAGATTCGCAAGGAAGAAGGTAAAGGATATCTTCTATAGTATGGCAAGAGATGATCCAGTCATGTATAAGGGAAAGGAGGTGATTATATTGAAACAAATTCCAAGGAGGGTAAGGGAGATAAGGAGAGATTATAGGTTTTTGGCTACTCAATTAAACAAAAGGAATATCCTCTTCAGGTGGATCTTACCGGAAGGCATGTGGATCATGTGGCAAGGGAATAAAGTTAAGATAGATAGCTTAGTAGCAGCTCAAGAGTTCTTGGATCAATTACGAGCATCTGAAGAGGATCAAAGCAGTAAAGAGGAGTTAGAGGCGATAACATCTAAAGAAGAAGGAGTTGCGGTGGTTCTCCTCCTTTCTCTCCGACCGGTCGCAGTTTGTGTTGGCAGGGGGGCAGAGGTCGACCTCGAGGCCTCTCATTTGTGGAGTGCCGCAGGGATCGGTCCTCTCGCCTCTCCTGTTCAACATTTATGTGAAGCCGCTGGGTGAGATCATCCGTGGCTTTGGGGTGAGATACCACCAGTACGCTGATGACACCCAGCTGTACATCTCCACCCCAGGCCACCCCAACGATGCCCTTGAAGTGATGTCCCAGTGCCTGGAGGCTGTACGGATCTGGATGGGGAGGAACAGGCTCAAGCTCAACCCTTCCAAGACTGAGTGGCTGTGGCTCCCGGCATCCCGATATAGTCAGTTGACTCCATCACTGACTATTGGGGGCGAGTCATTGGCCCCCACAGAGAGGGCTCGCAATCTGGGAGTCCTCCTGGATATGCAGCTGTCCTTGGAGGAACATCTGACGGCTGTAACCAGGGGGACCTTTTGTCAGGTTCGCCTGATTCGCCAGTTGCGGCCCTTTCTTGATCGGGATTCCCTGTGCACAGTCACTCACGCCCTCGTCACCTCTCGCCTTGACTATTGCAACGCTCTCTACATGGGGCTCCCCTTGAGGAGCACCCGGAGGCTCCAGCTGGTCCAGAACACAGCAGCGCGGGTAGTGACGGGAGCAGCATGGCGCTCCCATGTAACACCGCTCCTGCGCGAGCTGCACTGGCTCCCAGTTGTCTTCCGGGTGCGCTTCAAGGTGTTGGTTATCACCTTTAAAGCGCTCCATGGCATAGGGCCTAGCTATCTTCGAGACCGCCTGCTGCTACCAACGACCTCCCATCGACCCGTGCGCTCCCACAGAGAGGGCCTCCTCGGGGTGCCATCAGCCAGACAATGTAGGCTGGTGACCCCCAGGGGGAGAGCCTTCTCTGTGGGGACACCTACCCTCTGGAATCAGCTCCCCCCAGAGATAAGGAGAATCCAAGACCTCAGTGCCTTCCGTCGTGCCCTTAAAACCCATTTATTTAAACAAGCCGGGCTGGCTTAAGATGAAATTTTTAACTGTTTTTTAAATGTTTTAAACGTTTTTAATTGGTAAATGAGTTTTAATTGGGCCAAATTTATATATCTTTTAATTGTTTTTAATTTTTGTTCTGCATGTTTTTTTAATCTGGCTGTACACCGCCCTGAGTCCTCAGGGAGAAGGGCGGTATAGAAATCCAATATAAAATAAAATAAAATAAATAAATAAAGAAGCAACCCAGCAGAAAAGAGAGAAAGAAGGGACATCGAAGGAAAAGGAGGAGGAAGATAAGGATAGTAAGGAGACAAAGAAAGACCAAAGTCCACAAAGAGTCACACGCGCCAAGAAGTATTAGGATAGTATACAAAAATTAAGAGATGGATGATTGGAAATTGATATCGATTAACGTAAATGGCCTGAACGATAACAAAAAGAGAATTTTTTTTTTACAAAATTAGCTAAACAAAATATGGATATAGTGTATCTTCAAGAGGTTCATATTAAAAAGGAAAATCAAAAATATTTGGAATATAAGAAATTGGGGAATCTTTATGCATCTCTAGCTGACAAAAACAAAAGGGGAGTAGCATTGTACATCAAGAAGGAAATAAAAGCCGAACTAAAATATGCAGACCCGAAGGGAAGGGTATTAATGGTGGAAGTTAAAAGAGGCAATTATCCAATTTTATTAACAGCAATTTATGCCCCGAATGAAAATTTAGGAGGACAGCTATTTTGATTAAAAGGCATTTCAGTTTTTTGGTCCTCTTTCCATCTCAGTTGTAATTGATTATATTGTAGCCAAGTTAAATTAATCCCTTCATCCAACAGTGTCTGCAATGTCTTCAGCTGCCATCTGCCCGCATCTGTAAAAAGAACCTCTTTATATAAAAACCCCCCGAGTGACATTATATTTGTATTCCACAAAGTATGACCAAGATCCAGCCATAGCGGTATTTTATAATCCCATTTGAGTCGGTGCTTCTTCCAAACTCTCATCAAAGAATCTCTAAGTATATGATTTTTAAATACTTTATCTACTTTGTCGTCGTAAAATAAGTAAGCATGCCATCCAAATTCAAGATCAAAACTTTCTGCATTCAATATTCCAGTCTTTTTCCTTCCAAACCAATCACTTGTTAAAGTTAAAGCTGCCGCATCATAATATAGCTGTAGGTTTGGAAGTTTGAGACCTCCTCTTTCTGGAACATCTTGCATAATTTTCAATTTCACTCTCGGCTTCTTCTCGTTCCAGACAAACTTATTCACTCCAGATTGCCAAACTTTCAATTGTTTATCACTTTTGAGCACCGGAATCATTTGAAACAAAAAAAGAAATCTTGGCAAAATGTTCATCTTAACTGCTGCTATTCTTCCAAGTAAAGACAGCTGCAGTTTTTTCCAAATCTCCATGTCTTTCTGCACCTCTCGCCACAACACCTCATAGTTATTTTGAAACAATTTCATGTTTGATTCTGCAACCTGAACTCCTAGATATTTTACCTTAGGTACAGTCTCAAAACCTGCCCTCCTTTCAAGCTCATGTTTACGATCTTGTGTCATGTTTTTAACTATCATTTTAGTCTTTTTTGAATTCAGTCTAAAACCTGAGACTTTACCATAGTCTTGTATAATGTCCTTCATCAGGATTATTGATTCCATTGGTTGTGATAGGGTAACAACCAGATCATCTGCAAATGCCTTTATTCTGTAATCCTCTTGCCTAATCATTATTCCTTTCAAGGTATTAGAGTCCCGTATTGTATTTAACAAGACTTCTAGTGTTAGAATAAATAAAAGTGGGGACAACGGACATCCCTGTCTTGTTCCTTTTTCAATTTTAAACTCTGTTGTCAAACTTCCATTAATGATGATCTGTGCCTTTTGCTCTTGGTAAATTGCTGAAATCGCCTGTATAAATTGATCCCCAAAATCCATCTTTTTTAAAGTCTTTAGTAGAAAATTCCAATCAACTCTATCAAAGGCCTTCTCTGCGTCCAAAAAGACCAGCACTGCAGGAATCTGTTTATTCTTCTCAAGATATTCCAATAAATCTATTACTTGCCTTACATTATCCTTCATATGTCTGCCCTCGATAAATCCCGCTTGGTCCTCATGAATCACCTTTTGGATTACTGGCATCAACCTGTTGGCTAATACTTTCGCATAGATTTTATAATCTGTATTCAAAAGAGATATTGGTCTATAATTCTCTGGTTTTTTAGGACCGACTTGTTCTTTTGGTATCAAAGATATGTAAGCTGTTGTCCATGATGGGGGTATTTTACCCCCTTGTTGAATATTGCAAAATAAATCTCTAAGTTGTTCCACCATTTCAGCTTGCAAGGTTTTGTAATACACTGCAGTCAAACCATCCGTACCAGGAGCTTTGGCTGTTTTTAACTGTTTAATTGCTACTATTATCTCCTCCTCTGTTATAGGATAATTCATTCTTTCCTTTTGTTGATCAGTAATTTTTGTAACTCTTTTATCGTTTAAGTATTTTTCTATAAGTCCATTCTGCACCTCCTCCTTAGCATATAATTTGGTATAATAGTCCACAAAAGCTTCTTTAATTAATTTTTGTTGAAAAATTTCTTTCCCTCCAATATCAATACTATCTATAGTCCGTATACTTTGTTTTTTCCTCAATGTGTAAGCCAACCATCTGCCCGGTTTATTAGCGTTGCAAAATGTATTATGCTTCGCATATTGTAAATTTGTTGCAACTTGTTCCGCCATAAGCATTTGAAATTGGTCTCTCAAAAGTTTTATAGCACTGCTTATTCTTTCATCTGTTGGATTTTTAATAAGTAACTGTTCTTTATTCTTTATTTCTATTTCCAATTCAGATCTTTTCTTTTGTCGAAACAGTCTATGTTTAGAGTTCATGTAGATAAGTACCCCTCTCATATAAGCTTTACTTGCGTCCCAGACAATTTCAATTGGGGTACCTTTATTCAGATTTATTTCAAAAAATTCTTTCAGATGCTTTTTAAGTTCTGTTATATTTTTTTCATATCTAAACAAGTTCTCATTTAATCTCCAGGAACGTCTCTCAACCTTATCCATCTCAATTTCTATCCATACTGGGCTGTGGTCAGTCAAAGTTCTTGGAAAAATCTTTGTTCTTTTTGTCTTGACAAGTAAATCATCTGACAACAAAATAAAGTCAATCCTAGAGAAGGATCTGTGTCTATCAGAAAAGAAAGTGTAGTCCAGTTCTTTTGGATTATGTATTCTCCAAACATCTTTTAGTTCCATATCTTCTTTCATGTCAAAAAAAGTCTGTGGTAGTCTGATTCTAGACTTTGCCAAACTCTTTTTATCTAATTTAGAATCAATTACTCCATTCCAGTCTCCCATAATTAAAATAGATCTGTAATCCCATTGCAGTATTTTGGTATGTAGCATCTTGTAGAAATAGTCCTGTTGTTGATTGGGAGCATAAATTCCAATCAAAAGAATTTGGCCCTTTGCCGTAAGCAATTCAATTGCTACAAACCTACCATCTTCATCTGTCTCTATAACTTTAGCTGTTAATTTTTTATTTACATAGATAACCACACCATTCTTTTTTTGCGAAGTTGAAGATATAAAATGTGTTCCTAGTTTGGAGTTTATCAGATATTTTTGATCTTGAATTGTAATATGCGTTTCTTGTAAACAAATTATATCATTATTAAATTGTTTCAAATATGTAAATAATTTCTTCCTTTTCTGTGCTGAATTCAACCCATTAACATTCCAAGATAAACACTTAAAGGTCATGAGCCTCTTTTCGGAGCACAGAGCAAAATACTTGAAGATCATCCGAAAGCTTCGATTTCGCTCCTCCCATCGCTCCAGTCTCTTGTGCAGTACTCTTAACTGCCTCCTTGTCTTGTCTTTCCTGTTGTTGTTGTTGCTTTTGTTTAAGTAACTTAGATTGAGCTCTAGTTATACGTTGATCCTTAGATTCAATCATCCGAACCGAGTCCAAAATTGGAGAAGATTCCAGCAAGGGCTCATCCAAAAAACCTCCTTCTGCACCTTGCACTCCTTCTAATTCCTGCTTGGACTGTTCTTGCAGTTTTCGTTGAGGTTGCTTCTCTTCACTCTCTTTAATCTCCAAAACTGTAGATGTACGTGGAGATGGTGTTCTTTCCTTAAGAATAGTAGTATAAAAGTGTTGTGCCTTCTCCACGGTATTCAAACGGCATCTTTCTCCCTTGTATCTGAAAATTATCCCAGCTGGTGCGTCCCACCGGAAGGGTATCTGTAAATTTTGCAATTCCTTAACAAGAAAGCCAAATTCTTTTCTAGCTTTCAACATTTTAGGAGGCAATTCTTTATAAATTCCAATTCGTGAGCCCCCGACTTGTACAGAAGTGTAAAAGGATTTTTGCAGGATATCATTTCTTAGTTCTCTTTCTGTAAAATATATGACCACATCTCTAGGTAATTGTCTTTGTCTGGCCACCCAAGAGTTCACTCTGTAAATTTTGTCTATTTTATGAAAAACCACATCAGGATTAACTTGTAGAATCTTAGCCAAGGCCTCAGAACAGACTTGTCTCAAATCCTGTCTTTCCTCCTCTCGAATTCCCCGAAGCCGTATAGCGAACTCCATTGCCCTGAATTGTATCATAACAATCTCGTCTTCAACTCTCTGCATTTTATTGTCAACATCAGCAATTTTATAATCATTGTCTTTCATCTTTACATTAACTTCTGATTTAAGTTCTTCAACTTTAGAATCAACTTTCCCAATAAATTCTGCCAGGCCAGATGCCACTTCTGATATTTTTTTGGTCACCTTATTTTGATTCTGTTTCACCATATCTTTAACTTCATTAATTTCCTGCATAAATTCCTGGTGTGATTTTTGAAGTTTATCATCTATCCCCTGATGTGATTTTTGAAGTTTGTCATCTATCTCCTGTTGAGATTTTTGAAATTTATCATCCAGAGTTTTAGAAATAAATTCTTTTAAATCTCCCACATCAAATTCTCTTTTTTGAGTCTGTAACTGTTGAGCAGGGGGAAGCTGCGTTTCATGTTTGTGTGTGGGGGATCCCCCCCCCTGTTGCCTTCCCTTCCTGCTTCTTTGAAGCCATCGTGCCACGTAAGCTAGTTTTTCTGAAGAGGGAAATTCCTTTTCCTTTCCCTCTTCCACAGAAACTTCTAAAAAAGTCCCCCAGATTTAATCAAGTGAAACTGAAGTAAAACAAAGTCAAATTTTAGAAATTTGTCTGGTCCAGACTGCAGGCATAAGACCTCTCCTAATGCAGGCTGTTTCTTGCAGTCATTGCTGGGTTTCCATGAAGCAGTTTTTTTATCACTTGCGATTGCAAGTAGTGTTTAATGTTGGATCTAGCCCAATAACTCAAGGACAAATTCCAAGCTTTAATCTTTTTCCTTTATTGCAGACCTAGGTGAATCCTAGGCCTAGTGGTACCAGAGGTCACTGACCTTGTACCTCTCTCTTTCAGGTATACATCTGGAACAACTGGAGTACCTCGTGGTTGGAGCTAATATACCCAGGAGGAGGGGCTAGGAGGTAAGAAGTGGCTATAGGGGTTATGGGATATGTGGTCAGTTAACCCCTGCAGAGCCAGATGGCCAGGGAGGTGGTACTGTTAGACATTTACTATGACAAAACCCCCTCTAAATGTCTAACCGGGTACATGGTATAAAAGGGTTACATACATACAAGAAATATACATGTATATGTGCAGGTTACATATAAACACACATTTTTGACATGAGGTATGCATTCTGTTTATGTGGTAGGGGCTTTGTGAGTATGTCTGCTGTTTGCTCCTCTGTGTCACAGTGTACAGCCTTAATGAAACCTATCTCTGAGAACTGCCTGACATGTTTGCACTTGATGTCAATGTGCGTAGATCGCTGACCTACAGCATCGGCCCTTGAGATTTCTATTGCCGCTTTGTTGTCTTCGTGGATGACTATTGGGTATGATGGTTCAGACCAAATACTGCAGAGCAGGTCATCGAACCACACCAGGTTGTTGGCGGCCTTGGATAGGCAGACAAATTCTGCTTCTGTGGTTGAGGTGGCTACCAGTTTCTGCTTTCCTGTGTACCAATGAATGGGGCAATTGTTAAGCAGCAGCACATAGCCGGAGGTACTTTTCCTGCTTTTTATGTCTCCAGCCCAATCAGCGTCAGCGTAGCAGGTTATTTTTGGTTTCTCGGATATTTCTGGCTCAAGGCAGAGTTGGGCATCCATGCTGAATTTCAGGTAACTAAGCAGTCTTTTGATGGCGTTCCAGTGTGATATGGTGGGTTTGCTCACATGTCTGGACAGTAGGTTAATGGCTAAGGCGATGTTGGGCCTGGTCCAGTTGGATATATACAGCAGTGACCCTATAGTTGACCTATACAATTTATTGTCAGCAAAGGGTTCAGATTCCTCGTACATACTCTTCAGGAACTCTGGCTGCATGGGAGTTTCGCTGTGTTTTGCCTCAGACATGTTGCACTTTGATAGTAACTCGATGATCTTTTCTTTCTGGGAGAGGCGAAACCCTTTGTCAGTTTTCATCACATGGACACCTAGGTACTTATCAATTTTTCCTAATGATTTTAAGGAGAAATGGCTACCCAGCTCAGTAGCGAATTTGTCACATCTATTTTTATGCTTGCTTATGTACAAAATGTCGTCCACGTAAACGAGCACGCCTTCAAATGTGTTGTTTTCTTTCTTTGTAAAGAAACATTTGTCAGCTGAGGTGGCTTCAAAACCCATGGATCTGAGGGCCTTGGCTAGGCAATCATACCACCTTTTGCCCGACTGCTTGAGTCCGTATAGGCTTTTGTTCAGCAGCCAGGTCTTGTTCTCACCCTCGTTGTATCCAGGTGGTGCTTTGACGTATATCTCTTTGTCCAATTCGGCGTGGAGGTACGCAGTCTGTACATCGAATTGGAAAACTTCCAGGCCTAGAATGGTGGCTACTACCAGGGCACTTTTGACACTCTCGGCCCTGACGGTAGGCGAGTAGGTGTCTGTGTAATCTTCAGGGTATCTTTGGGCGAAACCCTGTGCAACTAGTCTTGCCTTGTACAGGACCTTGTTGTCTTCTAGTGTCTTGACTCTGAACACCCATTTGGTTCCTATCGGCTTTTTGTTCTCTGGAACTTGGGCGGGCGAATACACTTGTAGGTTCCTGAGGCTCTCCATTTCCTTCTCCATGGCTGATGTCCATTTTTCTCTCTCTTCCTGGGGAAGGTCGAGTATATCCTCATATGAGTTGGGTGTGATGTGGTTGTCATGGATGGTCATGACGTAATCTTCTAGCTTCTTTGGTAGCTTGTTCCTGTTCCCTCTGACTGGTCTGCTGGGGGTTGGTTCGGTTTCTTGCATATTATCTGCCTCTTTGTTTGTCAGGTTATCCAGCTTCAGGGAGGGATGCCCTTCTTTCCACTCTTTGGTGTTTACTTTGTGGTGACTGGTTTTATGTTCTCCCACCTTTTCTTCCCCCTGGCCATGTTCAATTGTGTCTCTATTGGTGGGGATGTCGTTGGAGTGAACCCTTGACCAGTTTGCGTTTTCGTGGAAATTGGCAGACCTGGATATGACAAAACGGTTGTTGTTGTCGATGAATCTGTAGCCCTTTGTGCCTGGTTCATAACCCACGAATCTCAGTCTCTTTGATAGTTTCTCTCCTTTCTTTCTCAGTTGCCTGGGGATGTGGACATCGGCTGGGGCGCCGAATATATGTAGGTGCGCAATGTTGGGTTTTCTGTCATATAGCATCTCGTATGGTGTCTTATTGATGGAGCTTGACCACAGTCTATTCAGAGTGTAATTGGAGTAGTGCAGTGCCTCTGACCAGAAATGCTGCCCCATCCCAGCATCCTCCAGGGCACACCTCATCATCGTTTGCAACAGTCCATTTTTTTCTCTCTACGACCCCGTTCTGAAAGGGTGAGAAAGGCGAAGAAGTGTAGTGCGTTATGCCCCGTTCTCTCAGCCACCTTGTGAATTCCTTGGCCATGAATTCTGAGCCCCTGTCTGTCATTATCTGCCTTATTCTCATGTTATGTTGCATATCTACTCTTCTGTGGAATTCTTTAAACCTTTGGAATACTTCGTTTTTGTGTCTGAGGGAGTAGACATACCCGTATCTGGTGTAGTCATCCACAATCGTGAGGAAGAATCGCTTCCTATGCCCTACAGAGGGTTTCAATGGCCCTACCAAGTCCATATGCACCAATTGGAAGGGGGACTCTGTGGTTCGTTTGGATCCCCTGGGGATGGCCTTAACCTTGATCTTAGAACGCTTACAGACCGAACACTCCAAGTAGTTTTCGCAGTTCTTTACTTTGAGACCCTCGGTACATTCCGTCATTTTCTTTACAATGGGGAAACTTATGTGTCCCAGCCTCCTGTGGAGGAGGTGGGCGCAGTTATCGTGCAATGGCTTACCGATAGATACAGACTTGTTGGCCTTCTCATGGCCACTTCCTGCCTCTTGCTGCACCCCCTCTATTTCTGGATACTCATCTACTTTGTGGTTCATGTTGGTATCAATGCCTTCTTCCTCCCTTGCGTTGGGTGTGAAGTAGGGAAGTCCCTCGTGTATGGTTACCTTTCCTATCTCTTTCCCTTGCTTGATCAAGTGTGCCTTTCCATCTTTGAATTTTATCTCTATGTTTGTGTCCCGTGTCAGCTTTGTGATGGCTAGCACGTTGTGGGGTATCTCTGGCACGTACAGTACCCCTTTTAAATCCCCTATCTGTGTGATGTGTACGTTTCCTTTCCCCACTACTTTGACCTTGCTTTGGTTTGCTACCTTTATTTCAGAGTCTACTTCTGTGAGGGAGTCTAGTAGTTTTGGGTTGCAAGTTGTGTGATTTGTGGCTCCTGAATCCAGAAGCCACGTGTCCCTTTCTATCTTGTGTCTAGTGTCTGGGTCATCGTGTCTGAGCCCATACATAGAACCCGGGTTACTGTCTCTAGAGTTGTTCCTGCGTTCGTGATGCCTCCTGGGGTTGGGGGACCACCCTCGCCCCCTTTCCTTTGGGTACCTGCGCTCAGGTGATCGCCCCCCTCTGCTGTCGTTGTGTCTCCTATCCCTGTGGTTTCTAGGGCAGTCTCTCCTTAAGTGATTTTTGGACCCGCAAGAGTAACATTCTGGGGTGTCTCTGGCTCTATCCTGAAATTCAACCTTTTTTGTTGGCCTGGGGTCCCTTCTGGACAGTTGGCGGTCCCTCCTCAGATTGTCCTCTGCAATAAGCTTGTTGGTTAGTGTGCCTAGCGATAGGTATTGCAAGCTGAGGCTATCTAGTTGGGTTATGAAGTTGTCCCAACTGTTATCTAGAGAGTTTATGATTACACTTATCATGCTCTCTTCAGTGATTATTTCTCCCCTCTGCATGAGCTCTGCCCTTGTTGCGTTTAGTTTTAGTATGTGCTCACTCATGGGGACCCCTGTCTTGTGTTTAGCAGAGTGGAACTCTCTAGATATTCTAGTGGTTGTGGCCCTACTCTGGCTGTAAAACAAGCTACATAATTTTTGTACAACATCATAGACAGTCAGGTTATCTTCAATAGTAGGATACATGGCAGAAGGAATTGAGGTTAACATAATACAAAATGCCCTATGGTGAATACAATCAATTTCCAGTGACCAGGGCTTTTGGGGAGGTCTGTTGGCTAGAAACAGTGCATTTTCTCTCATGAGAGCAATTCTTAATTGCTGACTCCATTCTATAATATTACCCCCATCTAATTGCAATTTTGGCAAATTGGCATAATTTGCCCCAGAATTGTTAGGAAAATTACTTACTGGGGGGAGCTGTCCATGGTCCATTGTGTGATTGAACTCGCAATAAGGCTTTGGGATGTCTGTGGCTAGTCTGTATTTACTTGTGTCTATGTAACTTGCTTCTCTTGTTGCAGGCAGACACTGGGCATGCGCGAAGCTCATTTCGTGCCGGAGTCCATCGAGTGAGGTTCCTGCTGCTGGAGCTCCCAGGCCTAGGCCTAGGCCTGTCGGTGGGAGGCTGAACTCACCCCCGGTGGGTCCGTAGGCTCCTCTGGAAGGCGGACACCATTGTGGAACGGCTGGATCCCCGGCGAAGAAGGGAAGAAGGTGAGGAGGCGAAGCGGTCGTGGGTCGAGGACTTCTATGGGTCGGCGGCGCGGTGGCAGCAGAGGTCGTAGGTCGAGGATTCCCTGCGCCCAGCGGCTCAGTGGCGATGGCGGCAGTGGTGGCGGATCCTGCCTCGTGATCGTCGGTCCTCGGTCGTGTGGGCTGGTCCGGTTGAGGTCGTGGGGCGGGTGAGTAGCCGGTTCTTCTCTTTGCCCTCGGGTCTTGCATAGTTGGTGCTGCGGGTGGTGAGTTCAAATCCTGCGGTTGAGCCTTCCTGCAGGTGGTCGGGTTTTGGCGCTGGTTGTCGGTGTGCGCGGTGTCTCTGGGTGGCTGTGACTCGGTCACCTGGTCGCTGTTGGTTGTCCTGGTTTTCTTGTGGCTTCCAGGATTTTTTCTTCGTTTTTTGAGTGCTGCGGGAGGCTCAAAAGCAGAGCCGAGAGCAGCAGTGATGGTCTCGATTGCCTTTTGCACTTCGAGATCGGTAGGTGATCTTTTCTTGGTAGTTGCAATTTCTTCGTGGTCGCTTTCTGAGTTAGTTTTTTCGAGGTCACTTTCTGAGTCCCCTTCGTCTGTTTCGAGGTTCGGGCATTTTCGCGCCAAGGGATTCAAATCCTGTCTTCCCATTGGCTGGTGCTCATCCCAAGATGGCCGCCGGGAAGGAGGCGCAGAAATGGGTTCGGCCAGTTCGAGGTCATCGATCTGGGATGGCCTACCCTTCTCTGTTTGGTTCTCTTTCTCGATTGTCTTTGGGGCCTCGATCGCTGCTTCTTGCTGTTTGAAGAGGCTTTGAAGGTCCGCGATGAGGTTTTCCTTGTCGCTGCTTGCCTCCATCAGTTTCAGGATGGAGAGTTTAAATTTGTTCATTTTCTGTGTCGTGTCTTCTTCCAGGGTGGTGGTCTTTTTGGATGACCCCTCTTTGTCTGATTGTGAGTCCAGGCTGGAGTCCTGCTTGCTCCCAGCTCCTGTCTCCTCTATGGTGGTGCCCTTGGATGCAAGTAGTTCACCCATCTTCTTGGTGAGTGCTCTAGTCTGTACTCTGTTTGTTTCTTCAGGGCAGATGCTGGGTTCAGTCATCATTTGGAGTTATGGGCAACCATCCTCTGCTACCATATTGTTTAATGTTGGATCTAGCCCAATAACTCAAGGACAAATTCCAAGCTTTAATCTTTTTCCTTTATTGCAGACTTAGGTGGATCCTAGGCCTAGTGGTACCAGAAGTCACTGACCTTGTACCTTTCTCTTTCAGGTATACATCTGGAACAACTGGAGTACCTCGTGGTTGGAGCTAATATACCCAGGAGAAGGGGCTAGGAGGTAAGGAGTGGCTATAGGGGTTATGGGATATGTGGTCAGTTAACCCCTGCAGAGCCAGATGGCCAGGGAGGTGGTACTGTTAGACATTTACTATGACAAGTAGAGATAAGTAGATTTTATGCTGACGTCTTGGTGGAAGATTGCACGGAGGGAGGGGAAGCAGAGGTTACTAGCACTTGCTCCGTTGTTGGGCAAAGCTTCAATCTTTGCCTTGGTGCAGCCAGATGACTGAGGCTGAGCAACTTCCTCATCTGGGGTTGGTATTTTCTTACAGTGCGAAGCATGCACCCAGAAAGCTAAATCCTGACACTTCACAGCTGTATTGGTGGTCAGGAAGATCTGGAACAGACCCTTCCAACGAGAAGTCAGGCAATTTTTCCACTGGAATACTTTTGCAGGGATGCAATGGTTCAGGCTGGTGTGCTCTTATTGGGAGATCCTTGCTTCACTTTCATCAAGGTCCCACATTTGCAAACATTTGCTCTGCATTTTTTTTCTCTTCAACTGCATTGTATGTGTACCATATTCTATTATCCTCTGATTAAAATGTACAACATTCTCATGTAACAGAAGCATAAGAAGTAACTGGAACAGAGGTCACTGATATTATATGGGTTAGGCACTCCTTTAACAGTACTTAAAATGGTTCTAATCATTTCTGCCCAAATCCCCAAACCAAGGATGTAATATGTTTAATACACTCAATGGAAAGGCAATAGCAAGTTTTTTTGCAAGGAAAAGGAAAAAAAAAATCTCCTGACTTTATCCAAATACCCCCCTCCACATACACACACAATACTTCCTCTTTGAATGAGTCATATTCACATCAAAGTCTATTTATATAGTTCACAATGAAATAGATTTCCTGACAAAGTTTGTGGACTCGCAGCTTGCAAATAAACTAAAAAGCAATTAAATCTTCCATGTCGACATATTTTACACTGAAATTTCCACATGTTTGGCAAAAATTTGCATGATGTCGTCTAGAATTTCTTTACCCAATCATAGACATAACCATCCTGGACTGGGAGCCCCCCATCACAAAGCAAGGACATCCAATAGTAAATGAGCAGAGGAAGGGAAATGGGAGAAAGGTAAAAGACATCCCACCCCAGCAAATAAGATGACCCTTATCTACGGGGAAGGTGGTGTCCACAAAGAACAGGAACAGAACTAACACAGAGAGAGAACAAAAATAGAAAGCATTGAAGCAGAAGGGGGGGACACTGAATAATTGAAGGCATATGCAGTGACAACAATAACAATAGTTACACCAACATGTGCAATCAAAACATAAATATCTACTGGAAATCTACTACCACTACGTCCCATCCAGTGTTGCATCCATCACACACAGGATGACAATCACAACAATGAGACCAACAACAATAATCAATAATACAACTGTAATCACAAAAACCAGAACATCCAACTGGTCAAAAATAACAGCAGAAAAACTTCTTCATCAAACACCAGCATAACTAGCTGGTTTAAAACTTTTGTTCCCCTTTTCTTACAAAAGTTATTTTTCTGTAGGGTGTCATTAATGGTGAAAGCAAGCACTATCACCACAACGAGACCACATAATACACAAGGGCACGACCCTGACCAAGGGCACTACCCAATAAAAGAAACACAAAAAAACAATACAATAACAAGGAGCAAAGAACAACCTTTCTTGTCTCTTTTTACTCGGCAAGCATCAGCTTGACACTTCTCCTTCAACTTATATTTACAGTTTATCCAAGAATCCACACTTCCTCGGGCACGACCTGGACTGAGGGTGTGACCCTCCACCAATACAAGAGAATGATCAGCTCTCAGGGGAGACGATATGCCACTGGGTCCCAGCCACAGGACACCCCTGGACTGTTTTGCCAGTGACATACATCAGGTAAGACATCAGCCTGTCCCCCAAGCAAGTCCGGTTGTGACCCTTCCCTTGCAGCCAAATTCTGGGACAGGTCCCACCCTCTCTATCTAACTCACATACCCTATCTAATTAACAGTGGTCCACCAAGGACCTACTGGCTTACCTCTTATCGAAAGTAAAGCGTGAGCGTTCGATTGAAAGTGGGCTGGTCACCTAAATGCCAAACCAGAAATGGTCAGAATTCCAGTTGGGCAGCAGGTCCCTTCCAGCATCCGAGTCATGGCACCATCTGTTATCAAAAGACCCCAATAAAAGAAAACAGGAGACAGCAACACAAACAATAATTCTTATTTTAAGATTCAGAGGTTTATTTCATGAGCAATTTGGAACATGAACAGCCATCATAACACAACTTATATCAATAACCCATTGCAATGAGGTCCAGAGACGATAGCTAGGTCCAACAAGGAATAGCTATACCAGTGGCCCTGAACTCATTTCAAGACACCCCTTTTATACTTTTCTGGATGCATTTTACAATTTCCTTCCTTGTATTCTTACACTGGCCGTCAGTCAACACATCAGTTAGCACATTCTTGCGTGTACATGTGAAATCGCCTTCCACCTGCTACTTTCAGTTCCCTATTTCTCAATATCTTAATGTCCTTAATCCAAAATAGCTTCTGAAACTGCTTTCTTTGCAAATACATGTTACAGATTGCATTATGTTAGGTGTTTTTGTGCCAGCCATGGCAGTTTCTTCAAAGGCCACCAGATGGGAGCAAAGAGGCACCTTTGATCCCACTGGTGAGTCAAGGGGCTCCGGCCCCTGCAGCCCAATTGGGGAGAGTTAATGACCCTCCAGCCCCCTCACACATTGGTAAGGGAGGAGCCAGGGGCCCCTATAAGAACCCCTGCACAGGGGCTGCTCTTTCTGCTCTTGTTCTACCTTCCTACCGGAATGATCCATGGGCTCAATCGAGGCATGGATGCCTCCATGCCAGGGAACTCATTTTACACTACTCTACTTCTAAATAAAGGTTTAACTTGATTGCATCCTTGCGTGCTGCCTTTTCTTGGAAGCACCCTCAACGAACCATCGATCTTCGTGAGATCCCTCACAAAGTGGTAGCAGAGGATGGTTGGAGGCAACGCTTCCAAGCCAGCAGAAGCAAGATGTCTGGAGGTTCCAGCAAGAACTCCCAAGAGATGGATGGCAGGAGATCCCCGATTGTGACCAGAAGTCTTCAATCAAGGATGGCAACCCTGCATCCAGTCCCTGATGCGAGCTTCGATCCAGAGGAGGGTACAGATGATCTCTATGCCCCCAGAGGACTCAGCGGAATGCAAGGGACCCCTTTGCACACTTCCCTGCAGCTGCAAGCCACAAAGGAAAGCATGGAAGGCCAGCAGTCAACCCAGGACTGCCAGGACACTGGGGAGGAGGCCAGGGACCAGGCCACCCCCAGCGTAGACCAGCTCACTGGCGAGGAATGCAGAGAGCTGCTACGAACGCTCCTAGCAACCCGAGGGACACCAGGAGCCCAGCCACGTGGGACACCAGCACAGGGGGCCTCTGGACACCGGGTAAGTCCTTCCCCAGCACCCAGGAGGCTCCCTAACATGGCGCCGGCCACCCTGGGGGCCCCCGGGGCCCCGGAGCTTTTGGCGGGAAAATTCCCGCCAAATCACAACCTGCAGCTTCCGGGGCCAACCGGAAGCAACATGGCGGTCCCCAGGCTACCTACTCCATCAAGGCTTGGTAGGCCTCAGCTAGGCCACGAGGCCCAGCAACCAATGGCAGCCAGCCGAAGCAGCATGCAAACTGCTCGCCCCCCCCCCCACCGGCAAGCCTCGAAGTCTGCCTGGCCGCACCTGCTGCAGCCACGATGACCGCGACCTCAACTTCGGGGGCAGCCAGCCTCCCTCACTACCCCCAGGAGACCAACGAGGGGGGGCGTCCAGTCCGGAGCCCCCCAGCCACGACCCACGCCTCCAGAGAGTCCCAGAAGAACCTCTGGGGGCTCCAGCCTTCCCAACACCCCCACTGAGGCAACGGAGGACTCACCTCAATGACTTCAGGGGGCCTCCAGCCAAGCCTCCCACCTCCCAAGATGGCTGCCTCCTCCGGAGTCTTCAGGACCAGCGGTGGGCCCCTCCAGGCGATCCTCGGCATTTTTGGGCCTTTCCGGCCCCATCCTGCAGCCTTCGCCCCCTGGTAAGTGTTCCAGTACTGGGGGGCTTCCAGAAGACTCTTCAGAGCTCAACAGGCCTGGGCCCAGGCCTGGCCCTGAAGCACAGAGAGAGAGGTCTGCTCCCGTCGGCTCCTGGGCTGGAATGAGTTCTGAGCATGCTCAGTTGGCCCCATCTGAAAAGGAGAAAAATAATCAGAGAAAAATACCTACACTCGCCAGCAGAGGGATCCCTCTCCCATTTACTTCAATGGAATCCTCCCAAAGGTACCAAGGACAGCAGAATGGACAGGTATTTTCTGCTCCTGCTTATTCCCTTTCTTCAGTACTCCCGAATAACTTTGAAAAATTACATGCACGGAGAGAGAGAGAAAGGCTCCACAGCCAGCTCCCAGGCTGTCAAAGATGCACAAGACTGAGGCAGTTGCACCCACGCCGCCTCAACCAGCACCACGGCCTTCCAAGGCCAATGCGGGCAAGAAACCTGAGCCTCAGCAGGCACCTAAGGCAGATAAGCCCAAAAAAGGGCCTAAGGTGCCAGCACCGCCCAAGGCAACCAGAGCCAAGAGGGTGTCAGTGGGAAAGCCGCTCCATACTAAATGTGCCCACCTCTTACATCAGAGGTTAGGCCATGCAAGCTTCCCAGTGGTTAAAAAGATGGGGGAATTCGCTGAGGGGATTCACCTCCAGGATTGTGAGGTGTTTCTGGACTGTACCATCTGTAAGAGGGCAAAGAGGAAGGCCGCCCCAATACCTAAGGTGTCACTGCGTAAAACCCAATACCCATATCAATTAATACATGTTGATTTGGTTGGGCCATTTACACCATCCCTAGGAAAGAGGCAGTATTTCCTCACTGCCATTGATGATTTCTCACAGTATGGCCATGTGTATACCCTTGCAGAAAAGTCTGAGGCCTTTGACGCCATAAAATCACTGTATAACTACGTCGAAACCCAGCGCAAGACCAGGATCGCACAGCTGCAGAGTGACCGTGGGGCTGAGTTCATGTCCTGAAAATTCCAGGACTGGATAAGGCACAAGGACATACACCATTTTCGCACAGCGCCTTTCACTTCTGCGCAGAACGGCGTGGTAGAAAAACGTAACGGCATTCTGCAGACTATGGTGCGCAGCCTGATTGCAGATGCTGGGGTTGCGGAATCGTACTGGGCGGAGGCGGTACACTACGCCAACTACACCCTGAACCGCACCTGGAGCAGCGTTGTGAACTGGACCCCATATTTTCTGGTCCACGGTAGGAAGCCAAGTTTGGGACACTTGCGTGTGTTTGGCTCCTATGCTTGGGTGCACATCCCCAAGCAGCTGCGGAAGAAGGGGAGATCCGTCTCCCAGAGACTGAGGTTCTTGGGCTATGCCCCTGGCTCCAAGGCCTACCGATTCCTGGGAGAAGGGGGCAGGACCGTAACCTCCCAATCTGCCTCCTTTGAAGAGGACTCCAATTGGATCCAGATCCACTCAAATGATCTGGTTCCATACATTAACCAGCCCAGCAAAGCTGCACCAACCATGGCACCGCCTGAGACAACCACAGACCCTGCCACCGACGAGAGTGAGGAACAGAATGAAGAGGTCAGCCTACCTGATCCAGATGAGGTGGATGAGCCGTCCAGTCCTGAGGGGGAAGACACGCCATCTTCACCTGACTCTTCACCTCCAGCGATGCTTCAGAGGCCCATGATGCCCAACACCTGGGACCGAGGGCCTCCATATCCCGGTTGTGAACAGCCAGTCGGCGAGGAACCTGCAGAGGAAAAGGGTGGTGAGTGGCAGGAGGTCAGAAGGTCAAAGCGGTCCAACAAAGGGGTCCCACAAAAGAGAATTGACATTGGGCACGTCGCATCCGTCAACAGCATCATGGTCACCCCAAAGTCTTTCTCTGACATCCAGGAGCTGCCCATTGAAGAACAGGAAAAGTGGCAGCTCGCGATGGAACAGGAAATGGAGAGCCTGAGAAATCTCAAGGTCTTCACCCCCGGGCAAGCACCAAAAGAGAAGAAGGTCATTGGCACAAGGTGGGTTTTCAAGGCCAAACCACTTGCCAATGGCCGCTACCTGTACAAGGCCTGCTTGGTAGCACAGGGGTTCGCCCAACGCTACATGGAGGACTACATAGAGACCTACTCTCCAACTGTCCGGGCAGAAAGCGTCAAGGCCACCCTCGTAACTGCAGCCGCTCTGGGGAAGGAAGTCTACCAATTTGACATCCAGAAGGCCTACCTCCACGCCAACTTGGACTGGCAGATCTACATGAGGGCCCCTCCTGGTTACCAGCAGGAGGGGGGAAACACATGGTTACTCCAAAAAGGATTATATGGCTTCAAGCAGTCGGGGAAACTCTGGTACGACTGCCTCAAAAAGGGTTTAGAGCGAATTGGCTTCAGGGCATCTCATGCAGATGAGTGCGTTTTTACACGTGACACCAAAGATGATACAGAACGGGTGTTGGTTTACGTGGATGACCTCCTATACGTAGGGCCTGGCAAGGAAAGGTGTGACGAATTTGCTAAGGTCATGGGGGAAAAGTTTACCCTGAAGTCCTTGGGGCGGGTTGACAGGTATCTGGGTGTGCATATCTTGGCCACTAAAAAGGGATTTGCATTATCCCAGAAAGAAAAAATTGAAGAGTTGTTGGCCAAGTGCAAAATGGCGGAGTCTAACCCAACGCGTAGCCCCATACAAAGTGATTACTACGGCCACGATCACAAAGACAGCCCTGACTTCACAGACAAGATTTACAGGCTTTAGCTGTAAATCTATTGTCCAGGCACGTGGAAAACCCAAAGGAATTCCACTGGAATGCTGTCAAGAGAGTACTCAGGTACCTCAGAGGCACAGCCGATGCCCTCCTTATGCTGGAGCCAGAGAAGGGGAAGCCAGCCCAGCTCTCCACTTACTCGGATGCAGATTGGGCTGGTGACACCAAGAGTAGATGGAGCACCTCTGGTTTCCTCATACTGCTAAATGGCTGCCCTATCCATTGGCATGTTAGGCAGCAAAAATTTGTTTCTTGCTCCACGGCCGAGGCAGAATATGCCAGCCTATCGGACACAGCAAATGACTTAATTTGGTTCAATGCTCTGGTAACGAGCATCTGGGCACCTCCTACTCTGCCCATCCAAATTCAGGAAGATAATAGGGCCGCAATTGGGATCTCGGGGGCATACGCGGTAGGCTCTAGGTCCCGCCACATAGACATATGCTACAAGAATGTCAGGCAGCTTGCCAGAATGGGGTTTGTACACATCAAACATTGTAACACTACCGACCAGTTAGCTGACCTGTTTACAAAACCTGTGCCCATTGACCGACACAACCTTCTGTGTAAGTGTTTGTGTTTGGTCCTGTAAACCTGTACATGTCTATGACACCTGCTCGCCCTCTCACATATATTCTCTGGTACCTGTCATTGGCTGGCAAGAAGGGGAATTGTTAGGTGTTTTTGTGCCAGCCATGGCAGTTTCTTCAAAGGCCACCAGTTGGGAGCAAAGAGGCTCTGGCCCCTGCAGCCCCATTGGGGAGAGTTAATGGCCCTCCAGCCCCCTCACACATTGGTAAGGGAGGAGCCAGGGGCCCCTATAAGAACTCCTGCACAGGGGCTGCTCTTTCTGCTCTTGCTCTACCTTCCTACCGGAATGATCCATGGGCTCAATCCATGGATTGAGAGAGGGAACTCATTTTACTCTACTTTTACTTCTAAATGAAGACTTAATTTGATTGCATCCTTGCGTGCTGCCTTTTCTTGGAAGCGCCCTCAACGAACCATCAATCTTCGTGAGATCCCTCACACATTAGCACAGCGAATTACACATATTACTTTATTCTTGTGCAATCATTCTAGCTAAGCTGCTAATATATTTGAGGCCTAGTCTCACTTTTGAGGACTATATAATCAAACTCTAGTTGTCTTCTTCTCACAAGGGGTTTCCTTCAGTGGTGGGTTGCTACCGGTTCGCACAGGTTCGGGAGGACCGGTAGTGATAAATTGGTGAGGGTCACAGAACTGGTATTAATTGCTGGCTGGCCACGCCCCCAAACCGGTCCCCACCCCACCCAGTCACTTCCTTTTCCTCCTCACCACCCGGGCGGCTTGCCTGCCTATGCTGCCTTCCCATGTGGTGCCTGCCCTGCACCCCAACTGAGCTGCCGCCTCCTGCCTACAGGTAAGTCGCGCTACCCCATCCCCCCCAGAGCATGCTGCGCCACCCCCACCAGGCTCACGACCTTACCTTCCCCTCCCCTTACAGGAGTCCCCCCCCGGTGCCCCATTTTGGCTCCCAGGGGCTGCAGGGAGGCTTGCTAATGCCAAAATGGGGCATGAGGGGGGTGCCTAGCAAGACTCCCTGCAGCCCCCTGGAAGCAAAAACGGGCTGCGGGGGGGGTGGTTCAAGGGAGAAAGAAACAAAGAAATCCTCACTGTTTAGGGAGATCCCCAGGTGCACTGAGCTTGAGTTGAGAGCTTATTGTAAATCCTGCACAAGCTATCTTTACTCAGGCTAAGCTACAAAATATTTTTCCTCACTGTTTGGGGATTCCCACATGCACTGAGCTTGAGTTGAGAGCTTATTGTTAAGTGGCTGCTAGCTATCCTTGCTCAGGCTAAACTAATCAGTAGTGGAGCTCTAAGAATGCCAGATTATCAATGGGCATGTTCTGAGTTTCAAAACATCTGGCTTTTCTTCCTCCTACCAAAGACCTTCTGGGGTTCTTCACAGGAAGGGAGAAAGGGAGGGAGAAAGAAAGAGAGAGAGAGAGAGAGAAGAAAGAAAGAGAGAAAGAAAGAAAGAGAAAGAAAAAGAAAAAGGAAGGGAGAGAGAGAATGCAGGTATCTCTTAACAGAGGCTTGAACTTGCCTGAAATTAGATCAAGCCCTACATCACTTAACCCAATGTATCAGATTAAATAGTTTTTGAATTAATTTTGGTATATATACTACATTCTCTTGTGTAATTTAGTTACAGTGTAAAACTAGTCCATTATGTCTCAAAATAAAAGGGAGATCAAAAATCCAATTAGTGCCATGTAAATTCTGGAATCCCCAAAGACCTTTCCCATTGTATTTATTAAACAAATTTATATAGGTACCCAACTCATATACAGTGACTTTCGTGTTCCTTTCATGTAGTTCTCAATGTGTCAATCTCCTTGCTACTCTATTTCCTCCACCAAAATTCTATTATAAATAATATTACCACACATTACAGCTCTAATTTTGTGTATTTGCGCCGGTAATTTTCAGAAAAAGATTTATTCCTCTCTTACATAGTTATTTAGAAGTAGCTTCATATGTCAGTTTACTTTTACCATTAAAAAAATGTTTTGTTGCATTATATGACTGCAAAAGCCTTTTAGCAGTTTCATGTAACAGGAAATATCCAGTAACAATTTTGAAAGTAGTTGTCATAGCCACAAACACCCTCCCCCAAAAAAGACAGAGAAAGAGAGAGAAAGAGAGAAAGAAAGAGGAAGGAAGGGAGAGAGAGAGAAAAAAAAACTCTGTGCTATTTGTAGCATTCATTCTGATGGGCTTCTCATGAGGGTTCCAGTTTAGAAAAAACACAAGGACAGGTGTTTTCTCGGGATGAGAGAGCAGAGAACAAAAGCCTGCCATCTCTTTTATTAGTTATCAAAATACAGCGTCATCAGAAGGCGTTATTATGGCTACACATCTCATATTACATACAAGAGATAGAAAAGAAGTTTCACATTCTTACCAATTACAGTAAATCACGTGATTTCTAGGAAAGCGATACTTAAGGTGTAAAAACAAAACTTAACTCTGGCTATTTGGTGTCAGTTACTACCAGACGAGAGGCCCATCTCCTGTTATCTCATTGCCTCACTTCTCAGGAATGTTCCGCAAAGAGATGTCTCTTATCTTTTCAAATACAGTCTATGTTCTGAACAAAGAGAGAACAAAATAGGGCCCTTCAGAGAGTATCCATATGAACCCGCTTTTCATAGTCAGATTATTTCGGTGCCAAGCTCCATACACGTGTCCAACCAGTTAAACTGGTCTATACATGTACTATGGCCACCGCATTCCCACAGCTATTATTTTTAATTGTTCCATTATTTATCATGTGTTAATATTTTACACTGTCCCTACACCTAGAATGATTTTACTGCCTTTATTTTGCCCAGGGCTGCCACATATTTTTCAGGGCATTCAATGTCTATAGTCCATGTCTATAGTCCAGGGCATAAATATGTGTGTGTTTATTTTGTACATCAGGTTGCATAAGTCCATCTTAATATGCTATTCCTGGTATGTGATGTTTTGTATTCATACAGAGAAAGAAGCACTCTTGTGATCTTTGACTTTTAGGCTTGCTGTCAAACATCAGCCATAATACTAATGACTGTTTTGAACAATATGCACGAATGGCTATTTTATATGTGAAATTATGACTGAAATATTTCTGCACCTATATTGGTTCTCACTGTCAGGAAGTTTCTCCTTAGTTTTAGGAGAAAAATTAACTTCTCTCTTTGTTCAGTTTCCATCCATTGCTTCTTGTTTTGCCTTCTGGTGCTTTGGAAAATACATTTTTTTTTTAATTTATATGCCGCCCTTCTCCGGAGACTCAGGGCGGCTTACAATGCCTATACATTCTTTCTGGCAGCCCCTTAAAAACCTGTTGCCTATCACACTCTTGGGCAAAGCATGTGAGCCATTTCCTCCTTTCAGTGGTCCATGAAAGTACATCTATAGTATGTAGATAATAAAGTTGAAAAAAGATGAACAACATTTTTACAGAACTATAGATATGTTGAGGCTGGGTGTGACAAGGAATGGCTGGGAAGGGAGGGGCCAGGCGAGGCACCCCTTGACGTGAGTGACATTGAGTTGGCCACACCCACCCAGTCACATGACCATCAAGCCATGTCCACCATCACATGACCAAGCCATGCCCACAAAATAAGCCACGCCCACAGAACCAGTAGTAAAAAAATTTAGAACCCATCCCTGGTTTCCTTCCTATCTCTTGTAAGGCTTCTAGTAGATTGTCTTTAGCTCTTGTATATTTGTCCAAGTGGTTAGCGTTGTTATAGTCTCAGTCTGGGCAATTTAGCAGCCAGGCAACTCTAACAGGGGCTACCTGCCCCGGGGTTATTATCACGGGTCGCCTGGCTACCTCTTCTGTTTCTTCAAAAAGTTTCATCAACTCATCTTTAGTTAAAAAAATATGTAATAGCTGGGTCATGTCTCCCCATGATGGATTATGGCTGTCTACAATCGACTTTATGGTCATTATAACCATCTGTGGGTCTGATCGGAAGGAGGGAGTATCCTTCCAGATGACTAGATCAGACAGGGAGAAGGGAGTATGGGTTAAGACGTACTCAAGCTGTCCCTTTGTTGCCCAGCTACAGGCTTATTCAACAAAGGGGCCATGAACTTTGATTCTGAGTCGTCTGAAGGTGGATGGGGTTCAGGGTTATCCTGGGTTTTATTCAAGTTTGGGTTCTTTGACCTGGAGAGTTCAGCCCAACAATGTTGTTGTTGTTATTTGCGAAGTTGTGTCCGACCCATCGTGAGCAGGGGTGGGTTCTACTTACCTTTACTACCGGTTCACTTTGTGCCCGTGCGCTCTTCTGCGCATGCGCAGATCACTTCTGATGATGTCCGGGTCAGTGGGTGGAGCCTCCCACCGGTTTTTCTTGCGAACCGGTCCGAACCAGGGGCAACCCACTACTGATCGCGACCCCATGGACTATGTTCCTCCAGGCCTTCCTGTCCTCTACCATCCTCTGGAGTCCATTTAAGCTCACACCGACTGCTTCAGTGACTCCATCCAGCCACCTTGTTCTCTGTCGTCCCCTTCTTCTTTTGCCCTCAATCTTTCCCAGCATTAGGCTCTTCTCCAGTGAGTCCTTCCTTCTAATTAGGTGGCCAAAGTATTTGAGTTTCATCTTCAGGATATGGCCTTCTAAAGAGCAGTCAGGGTTGATCTCCTCTAGGACTGACCGGTTTGATCGCCTTGCAGTCCAAGGGACTCGCAGGAGTCTTCTCCAGCTCCAGAGTTCAAAGGCCTCAATTCTTTGGCGCTCGGCCTTTCTTATGGTCCAACTTTCACAGCCATACATTGCAACTGGGAAAACCATAGCCTTGACTATACGCACTTTTGTTGGCAGGGTGATGTCTTTGCTTTTTAGTAAGCTATCTAGATTTACCATAGCTTTCCTCCCCAGGAGCAAGCGTCTTTTAATTTCTTGGCTGCACTCCCCATCTGAGGTGATCTTGGAGCCCAGGAAAATAAAATCTGTCACTACTTCCATTTCTTCCCCATCTATTTGCCAGGAATTGAGAGGACCGGATGCCATGATCTTAGTTTTCTTAATGTTGAGTTTCAAGCCAACTTTTGCACTCTCCTTCTTCACCTGCATCAAGAGGCTCTTTAGTTCCTCTTCGCTTTCTGCCATTAGAGTGGCATCATCTGCATATCTGAGGTTGTTGATATTTCACCCGGCAATCTTAATTCCAACTTTTGATTCATCTAGCCCCGCCTTTCTCATGATGTGCTCTGCATATAAGTTAAATAGGCAGGGCAACAGTATACAGCCTTGCCGGACTCCTTTCCCAATTTTGAACCAATCAGTGGTTCCGTGTCCAGTTCTCACTGTTGCTTCTTGACCCGCATATAGGTCTCTCAAGAGACAAATAAAATGGTCTGGTACTCCCAACTCTTTAAGAACTTGCCACACTTCCGGTTTGCTGCTTGTCCCTGCTGGACGCTCCTTCGGGATCGTCGAACCCACTGCCTGTAAGAGCCGCCTTTTTCAGCGGAATGGCGGCTCGAAAAAACTCCGTTTCCATTAGGAAACGGAGATAGAGCCGGCTGGGGTGGGTAGAGTCCTCTGCCTAATCCCAAAAGTTTTTTATTTACTTTTGGGAGGGAGCGGAAGAGACTCCCCGTATCCCCAGCCAATGCTCCGGGCTCTGGGAAATCTCTGCCACACGCAGAGCTAGGGGGCAAAAGCAAGCCTGTAAATCTGTCAAATAAATTAATTAAAGAAGATATGAGTTGGACCTCTGATCCTGAAGCGCAAGTATTCTTTTTATTCTATTTTGCCTAAGAAGTGAAGTGAAGGGAAAAAAAAGTTTTTTTTTTAAAATGGCAATTGCTGCTGCGGCTTGAAGAGAGGCTGAAAGGGAAACTCCTTCCGTTTTCAATTACAAAGTAGCGGAATGAATATTTTTGGCTGTAACTGAGGCAAAATCTCACTCTCACTTCTGTTTTTTTTTTTTTTTTTTCTTCTCTTTGAGGATCTGATATTGATCTTGGTTGGAAAAAAGTTTTTTTTTTTCTCTCTTTTCCAGTAAATTTTGTCTGCGTGGAAAAATGGCACTGAGACTTATAAAACTAGACAAACAGGCAGTGGGGGGGGATTCCCCCATTAATAAATTACATCAACAAGTTTTAACTCTCCAGTCTCAGAAACCTGACTTTAATATAATAGAATTTCTTCTTGAGGAGATTGTAAGAAGGGATGAGATTGTGAATCAGCAACTTGAAAAATTTAAGTTGGAAATCAAAGAAATTGGTGAATTGGTGAAATCTAAGTTTGGCTTTTTGGATCGAAAGATTCTAAAAGTAGCTAAAGGCTTAGCAGACTTTATGACTCAGTTGGAAGCAAATACTAACTCTAAAATGAAAGAAACTGAGGAGAATTTGGATGACAAGATCCAAAAAATTAAAAAGGATTTGGCAAACATTCAGGATAATAGTTCAGAAGACAAACTTAAAATGGAGGCTGATCAAAAGTCTGTTAATGAAGAAAATGTACAATGTACAAATGTACAACAGAGGATTGAAAGAGAAGTTTTAATGATCCAATACAAGTTTACAGAATATGCAATTAGACTGAGAGGTTTGCAGGAAGATGACAGAGATGATTTAAGGAAGATATCCTCTGAAATTCTGGCTGGGATTTTAAAGGTTCAACCTGATGAAGTGTTTTGCAGGATTGACAGAATTTATAGAATAAACTCCTGGTTGGCAAAACAAAGGCAATTGCCTAGAGATGTGGTGATTTATTTTACAGACAAAGAAATTAGAAATAATATTGTCCAGAATTCTTATGATTCTGCTTTGCAATTTCGTGGAAGAAAGATTTGGATTTTTAAGGAACTCCCGCCCAAGATGTTAATGGAGAGGAAGAAATTTGGTTTTCTAGTGAATGAGTTAAAAAAAAGGAATATTCTATTTAGGTGGGACGTCCCAGTTGGTTTAATATTGAGATACCAAGGAGTAAGATACCAACTGAATACTGTCGAAAAAGCGGAAGAATTTTATCAAAAAATTTTAAAAATAAATTTAACATCTTTAGGCATAATACAGGACAAGCAAAAGGAGTTGGAAATAAAGGGAAAACATCAAATTACAGAGGCTGTGGTAGATAAACTGTCTTTGGACTCTTTGGATACCCCAGCTGGACTGTCTATAAATTTGAGAGCAGTGTCATCTGATTCTAATGTGATGAACTATCAACTTACAGACAAGTGCGCAAATCAATTAGTTGATATACAAGTGATGGAAAAGACATATGAGATAATAAAACAAAACCAACAAGATCAATCTACAAAGCAGAATGACAACCGAACAGCTGATACACAACTTGTAGGAAGGAAATCTGGATGGAAATGCAACCCGCAAAAGAAAAAGAAAAGAAACAGATCTCGTAGAAATAGTAGTTTCTAAACCAAGCAACAGTGAAGCCAGGGATTTTAAAAAAAATAAATGAATATGTGAAAAGATATTGGAGGCGAATTATTGTTTAACACTATCTTGAGGAAAGTGGCAGATCTCTGCAATGCCGTGATTTTGGGATGTGGAAAGAGCCTTATACTGTTGGATTTGAACTATCTATTTTGGATTTCTTTTACCGATAAATATATTATATCTATTTTGAGTTACAAGGCAAGAGAGTCATGCTGGGGCATGCAGAAGATCTGGCTGTTACCCACTAAGATGATGGGGATTTATAATCCTGATGAAAACCACAATTACAACTATATGGAATATAATTATAATGTCACTCGGGTGGTTGTTTTTACTTTTATATATACATGAGGATATTCATTATTGATGGGGGCAGAAGATGACTGAAGATTTTGAATAAACTGTTGCACCAGGATGCTATGTTACCCTATTATGGATGACGGATTTAATAATCTAGTGGAAAGACATCAAAGAAGATACTAAATGAATTATAAATTTAAAGTTATTGTCTTTTCTTTTTTTTATAAAATGGAATGTATATATAGACATATGTATATTTTAGCAGAGTGGGCAGTGGATTATATTTAGAATTGTAGTGCATGGTAATCTTGCAGGAAACTGGGTTGAAATAGGTTAGTTTAGTGATTGATTAGTTTAAGAAAAAGGATTTTTAAGTTATATATTTCGGGGAGTGGAAGAATTGGATAGAACTGAATAAATGTTAAATTTGGAGAAGGCTGCTTTGAAATGTTAAATTAATATATATAAAAGTAAAGGTTATGTTGTTGTAATAATAATAATATTTTATAAGTTTGGGGGAGGAGAAAAAGGGTAGATTGTGAAAAGCGGAGAAAAGCGGAGTTATAAGAATACTATGCTAAGGGTCAGTATTTTGAGGAGTGAGTAAGGGTATGGTAAAATATTATGTAATTAATTATGAATTAGTTTATTGTTGTGAAGAAGAAGTCACAGGGGGGGATGGGTGGTGAGGGGGGGTTAGGGAAGAAGGGAGGAAAAGGGGGAAAAACTTGTATTCGAAAAACTTTTTCAATAAAAAAAAAAAAAGAACTTGCCACAATTTGTTGTGATCCACACAATCAAAGGCTTTAGCATAGTCAATGAAGCAGAAGTAGATGTTTTTCTGGAACTCCCTAGCTTTTTCCATGATCCAGTGTATGTTGGCAATTTGATCTCTAGTTCCTCTGCCTCTTTGAAATCCTGCCTGTACTTCTGGTAGTTCTTGATCCACATACTGCTGGAGCCTAGCTTGTAGGATTTTAAGCATAACCTTACTAGCATGTGAAATGAGTGCAATGGTGCAATAGTTTGAACATTCTTTGGCATTGCCCTTCTTTGGAATTGGAATGTAAACTGACCTTTTCCAATCCTGTGGCCACTGTTGAGTTTTCCAAATTTGCTGGCAAATTGAGTGTAGCACTTTTTTTTTTAGTATTTTTTTTATTGTAATTTTTTCTTTTCCAAAACACTAATACATGTTCAAACAGACAGTGTCATTAATTATAGAAATTGGATTAACAGTTCATATAACCACCACATTATATACATATACATATACATATAAATACCTATTCAACTTCCGTATAAATATTACCTATTTTTGTTTCTGTTATCTATCCACCTACTGTATACCACTTTTCCCACACCGCATAGTATTCTGAATTATCTTTTTCTCTTAATTCTAAAGTTAATTTGTTCATTTCGGCACATTCAAATACTTTTTGAATAATCAGTCCCTCTGGTGGTAAGTTATGTTCTTTCCAATATTGCGCAAATGCGATTCTTGCTGCAGTAAGTATACTGTATGTAAAATCAAGTATCTTATTTCTTTGGCATATTTGGTTTTTAGTATGCCCAGGAGAAATGTATCTGGAATCAACTCAATTTTGCAGTTTTATATTGTGCCCTATATTTTTGGCCCATGCAATCATCGGTTCTTTTACCACCTCCTCTGCTCTGTCAAATTCTAGTAAATAGTTATATAATTTATGTCACAAGCAAATGCCTTATTCTCCAATATGTAAATAGTATATAAACGGGATATCAGGGGTTAATTTATTCTTCACTTCTTAATGTATTCATATTTCACCACTCCCATATCTAGCTCCACCCATTGTATATATAAGGAGCTGCACGCACTCATTCCTTGCTTCTATCTGTGAATATTCAGTGAATATAGAATGCCTCATGTAAATAAAGAGAGATATATTTGAACTCTTAATTCTTAAATGATTTATTGAGTCTGATCCTGAAAATATTGCAACAAGCTGGTAGCAGAGGATGGTTGAGTTGACTCAATAAAAACTTAAATATGTCTAAGAGAGATAGGCCCAACACCAGGGCATACAGCAAAGAAATGGAAATGGATCAAGAAATAATCGATGAATCCGCAAATGCGATTTCGAGAGAATCTGAAGAATACACCACCGAAGACGAAGAAATAATAAATGAAAATGATGACCGAGAGGAAAACAAAATAGAAAACAACGAACTCAGGTCAGAGATATTAAAACTGTTAAAAAACCAGAAGAACGATGAAAGCCTCATCGCGAACCTCCAAGATATGCTGAAAAACAGCGGAGCAGCGAGAGAGAAGCACATCGCTACTGAAAAGCCAAAAGATTCAAAAATAGTGAGTGATACGATTACAGACAAAAATGCTGTGAAGAAGAACGGTGATCCCGCGCAAAATTTAGAATGGCAGCCATCTTGGTTTCAACAGACCTCCAGGGTGAGCGAAGCAGAGCCAATCAGAAAACTTGATTCAAAATTTCTGGCGCGAAAGACATTACTAGATAACGAAAATGAAAAAGAAAAGTCAAACACCTCAGAAGGATCAGAATCGGAAAGTGAAGGTGATTCAACAGACACACAAATAAAGTCAGCAATGAAAACGCTTTTTGCTGCATTTGGACCGAAACTAAAGATTACCAAAAAATCAACCAGAAAGCAAGCGAACAAGCCAACGCCTCAAAATCTACCCGCTCCCATCCTGACGACGAGAGCACCGATGCCTGAACCCAGAGAGCCCTGCAGATATCGCCCCACACCGCAGATCGATGCAAGCACCAACGCTCTCAAAAGAAGAAAAAGAACAACTGCCATCGTCAGGACCCCCAAGATCGAGCCGGAGACCGATTCATCTGAGGAGGAGCAGAGCGAGCGAGCCGCAACGACGAGAACCTCTCACGACGACTCCAGGAATGAAATGAGCAACGCGCATGCGCAAGACCACGCAGACGGCCCAGGAAGACATGAGTTGCTGAAAGGATCGTGCAGACTCGTTGCGAGCATTCCCACGCCATTTTGTGATTTCCAGCATTTACGAGACCACGGACTACCCCCGGTTGTAAGTAATGGACCCAATAATGTCGGAAACTTGCCCAGTGACTTCCCAAAGCTGAGAATAGATGGCATTAATTTACAAGAATGGTATCAGCAGCTCCAGGTTGTCTTTATGAAAGAAAACTTACTGTTTTTTATCACTAATCCCCCAAAAAGACCTTGGACTCTAAAGCTAGACTGCTTACACCATAGAGCATTTTTCTTACTAATTTCTAGTGTATCTCCAGCAATGTATCACAGCATTAAGCAAAATCTGACTGTCTCAGAAATTATTCAATGCATGTTCAATTTGTTTCACAGTGATAGTGTAGCTACCACCACAAGAATGTCTAAAGATTTCTTTTCTTCTAGGATAAAACCAGGGGTTTCCATAAGTGAACATTTAATATCTTTAAACAAAATTAGAGCTGAACTGCATTTAAGGGGGGAGGTGATTTCAGACCAAACGATGAAAAGTGTTATCATCAACTCACTTGACCCATCATGGGATAATTATATGTCACATTTAGACACAATCAATCTAGGATACTTATCCATAGAAAATCTATCCAATAAGTTAATAGCTGAAGACAATTCAAGGAGGAGTCGCTCTAACAACCACATAGAACACAAACCATATAGAAAGGTAGCTTTTCAAGAAAGATATCATGAAACATTTAGATGTCACAACTGTGGATCCAAGGAACACAATAGGAGAGATTGCCCCAAAATTTCAAAAGAAAGACATAGGTCAGAACACAGAAATAAATACAACTATAGACAGTCTTCCATTGATAGACATAGATATAGAAGCCCACCAAATTACAAAGAGAATAGAGGGGGCAGAGACAATTCAAAGGATAGAAAATCTGGTTCACTGAATGGATTAAACAAACAAGACAACACTAACATACAACAAACTGAGAACAATAATTGGCTTATTGATTCTGGAGCAACTAATCATACCACTAATAATAAAAGTATATTATCTTCATTTGTAGAAGATAAATTTGTAATAAAGGTAGCTAACCAAGAAAAAGTCCAAGTAATAGGTAGAGGGAATGTAACCTTACCTGGCCTAGGAAAAATAGAGGGGGTATTACTAATACCTGAAATACCTCATAACATACTAAGTGCCATAAAACTAAGCAGAGATTCTGATATTAATATTGTATTTTCAAAAGGAAAAGCGACTTTGGAGAAAAATAAAATAGATATAGGTACAGTAATGATTAAAGGAGGCCTACCTTATTTAATAACTAAGGAGAAATGGTTACACAACATTGATTCAAATATGGAAGATTGTATTGAACTAGATAATGGAAACATTAGTAACAGTGACAATGATGAATGTAAAGTAGCTCATAATCACAAGGATACTCATAATGAGAAAAAACCAAAAATAGGTAAGCCAATTCATGATGAGTGTGCTCATGTTTTACATAGGAAGTTAGGACATGCCAGTTTTGCTGTAGTACAAAAGATGACTGAACACGCAGAAGGTGTTAAAATAAAAAATTGTGAAAACTATTTGGAATGCTCAGTATGTAAGTCTACAAAACTAAAAACTAGTCCCAGGCCTAGAAAATCAACAAGGTCAACCAACAAAATTTTTGATTTAGTACACATGGACCTGGTTGGTCCACTCACTCCATCAATCACTTATAAAAAACGTTACTTCTTAACCATTGTGGACGATTATAGTCGTTATGGATTTGTTTACACACTAAAACATAAAGATGAAACTTTTCAGAAATTTAAAGAATTTTACAAATGCGTAGAAACACAACACAATATCAAAATAAAACAAATCATGACAGATAGGGGATGTGAATTCATGTCTAAGGAATTCTCCCAATGGCTGAAGGACAAAGGAATGTTACATTACACATCTAGCCCAATTTCTGCATTCCAGAACGGAGTTGCAGAGAGAAAGAACTCAACATTACAAACCATGATTAGATGCACATTGGAAGATGCTGGCTTAAGCAAACAATTCTGGTCAGAAGCCCTACAATATTCCAATTACACACAAAATAGAACTTGGTCCAGCATTGTAAATAAGACACCATATGAAGTGATGTATAATAGGAAACCAAAATTAGCACACATGCACATATTTGGAGTCACTGCAGACGTACACATACCTAAACAATTAAGAAGAAAAGGAGAAAATGTGTCTAGAAGACTTAGATTTATGGGATATGAGACAGGTACAAAAGGATACAGATTCATTGATAATAATAACAAATTTATAGTTTCCAGAACAGCTGTGTTCCATGAACAGGCCAACTGGTCTAAAATACATCTTAATGAAATATTCCCAAGCAACAACACAGGTACAAAACCCCAAGAGAAAAGAACTATAGAAAAGCAAAATGACAACAAACATAGAAACAAAACCAAAACATGGACAAACAGTCAACACAAAATAAAGACAGATACATTAACAAAAAAGGAAGCAAGATATTTGCATGATAATAATAGTAAACCTGAAAAAACAATTAGAAATACCAGAAATCAAATGCCAAATAAGTACAAGGATTATATAATGCATATGAATGGAGAATCAACGACACCTAATACATATGAGGAAGTGTTAAAACTTCCTCCTAAAGAAAAAGAAAAATGGGAATCAGCAATGACAAAAGAGATGGAAAGTTTACAAGGATTAGATGTATTTACACCTGCAATTGCACCAAAGGACAAAACTATCATTGGCACTAGGTGGATATATAAAATTAAAAATTTAGAGGGAGGCAATACTCTATACAAGGCTAGATTAGTTGCACAAGGTTATGCACAGAAATATCCCGAGGATTATACTGACACATACTCCCCCACAGTAAGAACTGAGAGTGTCAAAACAGCTCTAGTTGTAGCATCAGCACTCAATCTCGATGTATTCCAATATGACATACAGACTGCGTATTTACACGCAAAATTAGATAAGGAAATATATGTAAGAGCACCTCACAGTCAATACACAAACAAGAATGAGACTTGGTTATTAAACAAAAGTTTATACGGGTTAAAACAATCTGGTAAACGATGGTATGATTGTTTAGTAAAAGTACTTAAAACTATGGATTTCAGTGCCACTACTGCTGATAACTGTTTCTTCGTTAAAAAGGGTGATGATTCCATAGAATTTGTATTGATCTATGTGGATGACATTTTGTACATAGGTAAACATAAAGAAAGAAGAGAAACATTTGTAACAAAGCTAAATGAACATTTTTCACTGAAATCTTTGGGCAAAGTAAATAAGTATCTTGGTGTTCAAATTAGTAAAACTAGAAGAGGATTCAAGCTTTCTCAGAGAGATAAGATCATAGAGCTCTTGAACAAATGTAATCTAAGCGATGCTAAACCCTGTGACACTCCTATGCAGACTGATTTTCTAAGGAATGCAGATGAATCATCCCCTGAGTTCAAAGATAACACATTCTATAGATCAATCATAGGTTCCCTTCTTTACATTTCCAATTGGACCAGACCTGATATCGCTTTACCCCTCAATTTATTGTCCAGACATGTCAGCAAACCAACAATGTACCATTGGGAAGCTGTCAAAAGGATATTAAGATATTTAAAGAATACCTTAGATTTTTGTTTGATATTAGAGCCTAATAATGTCAAGGAGCCAAACCTCACATGTTACGCAGATGCGGATTGGGCTGGAGACACTTCATGCAGAAAAAGTACATCTGGTTATATATTCCTCCTTAACGGTTGTCCAGTCTACTGGTACACTGGCAAACAAGATTTAGTGGCCACTTCAACAACAGAAGCAGAATATGTTTGTCTATCTAAAGCAGCAAATAACCTTGTATGGTTTAATGACTTAATTTCTGACATTTGGAAAAAACCCACCTTGCCTTTTATCATGCATGAAGATAATAAAGCGGCTATCGAAATATCTAGATCTGACGCCATTGGACAAAGGTCCAGACATATAGATATAAAATTTAAACATGTGAGACAGTTATCTCAGGATGGATTTATTAAAGCGGTGCATTGTGAGACATCAGAACAATTAGCTGACATATTAACAAAACCTTTGCCATCTAAACAACATAAATACCTGACTTCTAAGTTATATGTTTTGTATTGTTCTGAATCTGAATGTAATTGGTGTAGCATATCGAATCGGCATTTAGAGGGGGATTTGTCACAAGTAAATGCCTTATTCTCCAATATGTAAATAGTATATAAACGGGATATCAGGGGTTAATTTATTCTTCACTTCTTAATGTATTCATATTTCACCACTCCCATATCTAGCTCCACCCATTGTATATATAAGGAGCTGCACGCACTCATTCCTTGCTTCTATCTGTGAATATTCAGTGAATATAGAATGCCTCATGTAAATAAAGAGAGATATATTTGAACTCTTAATTCTTAAATGATTTATTGAGTCTGATCCTGAAAATATTGCAACAATTTAGATATTAGTTTTTTTTCCGGGCCCATCAGCAGTTTGTCTAATTGGTTTGGTTCCCTATCAATACCATAATCTTCCATGTCTTTCTTATATCTGGATTGTATTTGTAAATATGGCCACCAATCAATGTGGATTCCCTGTTCTTTTAATACCTGTTTACTTTTAAGTCTTCCTTGATTATCTAATATTTCTGTATATCTAATCATTTTACTAATGTCTACTGTATTGGGGTGGATCATAGCTTCCATGGTAGATAACCAGCCAGGAATTTTCATATAATGTTTCTTCTTTACATCTTCCCAAGTTTGTATCAATGCATTTATAATTTTATGTCTATAAAAATATGAGTATATCCTATTCTTCTTATCCCACAGGAAAGCATGCCACCCCTTTTGTAGGTCGTGTCCTTCCAGAGTTAAAATTCTACTATTCCTTAAATTGACCCAATCTCTTATCCAAGCTAACATGGCTGCTTTATGGTATATTTCCCACACCGGGAGACCAAAACCACCCCTACTTCTACTATCTTGAAGCGATCGTAATTTTATCCTTGCCTTTTTTCCAGACCAGACGAACTTAGTAGTCATTTTGTTGAGTTCCATGAAAATTTTTTTGTCTAATGGGATGAGTATCGTTTGGAATATGTATAGTAGTTTAGGTAGAATATTCATCTTAATCGACGCTATCCTACCTAAAAGCGATATTTGTAACTTCTCCCACTTTTCCAGATCTCTTTTTATTTGATGAACCAAAGCCACATAATTATCCTCTTTTAGGGATGAGCATCTCCCTGTTAACCATACCCCTAGATATTTGATTTTTTTAACAATTTGCAAGTCCATTTCCGTTTCAAGTTCTTTTTTCTGAATTAATGTTAAGTTTTTAACTAGCATTTTGGTTTTCCCCTTATTGATTTTGTGTCCTGATACTTCCCCATACTTTCCTATTTCTTGTAATAAAACTGGGCCCAATTCCAAAGGGTCCTCAATAATAAAAACCACATTGTCTGCAAAGGCCTGTGCCTTGTATTCTTCCCTTTTAATTTTCAATCCTTTTATCTCTCGATTTATTCTAACTGTGTTTAAAAATATTTCTAATGTTGGGGGGAGGAGCTGACATCACGATGGAATGGTCGGAGGATTCCTGGGCTCCAGGATCACCGCCGAAATCCTCGCTGCTGGACGGTCCTTATTGGACCTCACAGTCTTGTTTTGACTGTGATAGTGGAGGGCACATCCTGATGATCCCAGGGACACTGCAACGTCCCTGGTTGATCTGTGAGAAGCCCTTTTTCTAGCAGCAGGGTGGCAGCCATAGTAGCTGCTGAAGTTGGGACAGCTCCAGAAGAAGAATAGAAGGATAGTGAGTCAATGCAGTGAGAGACTTTCAATTTAAATCAATATAAAGAACACCCTGAGATTGAAGTGGAAATTAAATTGGAGATAAAAGGAATTTTTTTTTTAATTTGATTTATATGCCGCCCTTCTCCGAAGACTCAGGGCGGCTTACAATGTGCTCAGCAATAGCCTTCATCCTTTTGTATATTTATACAAAGTCAGCTTATTGCCCCCACAAACTGGGTCCTCATTTCACCTACCTTAGAAAGGATGGAAGGCTGAGTCAACCTTGAGCCTTGGCGAGATTCAAACCCTGCAGTAATTGCAGGCAGCAGGTCTTAATAACCAGCTTAATAACAGGGTGCCTTAAACCCCTGTACTACCAAGGCTATTAAATTAAGCAGCAAAATTAAGCTGGAGTTATTTTTTATCCTCAAACCATTTACACTGGTGGAGCTATAAATCTTTGTTTTGTCTTTGACCGGGACCTGATTGAAAAGGATTGACAGAATTGAGAGTTTTACATTTTTAAGCCCTTGTGCCTTTTATTTAAAATATTTTTCTTTGGGGATTTAATTTTTCTTTTTCCTTTTCTGAAGATTGTTTTAAGTTTTTATTTGCCATTTTACTGACAAAGAACTTTTGGATTATATTAGCAGGGAAGATAGGAGAGTGTGTAATACTGCCATCTACTGGACTGGAAACTTTGTTATTCTTTTCTATTTAAGTAACAAGTTGAAACAATTGTATTATATTGTTGCTACAACTCAAGGACTCTGAACTCTCTTGCTGATAAAATAGTTGGAAGCACATCTGAGGAAGTTGGAACTATCTGTATTGTTTACTCAGGTGCTCTTCGGGGAACTATCAGAAGTAGGAGTCAGAGGCAGAATGAGAGAGACTTGTTAATATTTGAGCAGAAGTACTGCAGAAGAAATTGAAATCTTTTTCTATTATTTCTTTTTTGTTCCTGCTAAGTGATAACTCTCTGTATGCTTCCCCTGCTTAAATATCTTTGATGGATTTTCCTTTCTTTGTTCTTATATAACCGAATTGGATTAAGGTGTACAAGTGCCTGAAGATTGATTTTTTTATATTGATTTTTTTCTTTGGTTGATTATTTGGCTTTTTTAGCTTATTTTTATTGACATTGGGATTAATTTAAAGCTTTTTCAAAGTGGATTAGGGTATTGAAGAACCTGAAGAATTGTTTATTTTCCCTTTTTCCCTTTTTTAAAAAATATATTCTCTTCTTTCTTGGCTTTTTCTTTCTTTTCATTTTGGCTATTGGTGACTACTGGACAGAATGAGCAGAAAGGTAATGGCAGTTGGATCCTCCTCATCTACGCCTTCATCATCGCCATCTGGAGGACAGCGATTAATTCAGATGATGCTTCAGCAGGAGAAGGAGAAATCAAAAGAGAAAGAAAAAGACACAACATTACAAATGATCCTCCAAGCAGTCCAGAGGATGGAACAACAACAACTAAAGACAGATGAAAAAGTGGTGAGTATACAGCAAATGATGTTGAAATATGAAGAGAGACTACAAAAGCTTGAAAAAAATGAGGAGCAAAAGGAGGAAAAGATTAAAGATATAGACAATAGATTGGAAGAAGTTGAATGTGACAGGAGTGGACTAATTGGATGGGAGATGGACAGATCAGAATTTTATCTCAGATTTCAAAATGTAGAAGAAGAGAAAGGAGAGAATCTGGCAGAAATAATGATAGGAATTCTGGTTGAAGCACTAGAAATCACCAAGGAAAAGATGATGGATGGCGTAGATGAGATATATCGAGTTTATACTAGGTATGCAATGCGCAACAAGTTACCACGAGAAGTGCATATAAGGTTTACTAAGAAATCAATTAAAGCACAAATACTGCAGACTGCCAGAGAAAAAACATTGAAGTATAAGGAGAAAGAAATTGTGGTTCTGAAGCAAGTACCAAGAAAAGTGAGGGAGAGGAGGAGAGAATACCAATTTTTGACTAAAATACTACTTCAAAAAGGTGTGAACTACAGATGGCTGATACCAGAAGGATTAGTGTTAATGTGGCAACTCCAAAGATACAGAATAGATACAATAGACAAAGCAAAAGCATTTTATGCAGAATTCTTCAAAGAGAAGGAAATGGAAATGGAATTCCAGATGACAGTAGTACCAGTAGAATTTCAAGAAGAGGAACTAGCAATGATTGAAAAAGCAGAAGGTGCAGTAGGGAGGATTGTGGAGCACAAAGAACAGCGTGAATTAAGATCAACCAGAGCAGTAAAACCTGCATATAAAGTATGAATATGGAAGAGAGAAAATTGATTTCAATAAATATAAATGGACTTAATTTAGTTGTTAAAAGAAGAAAGGTATTTCACAAGTTAGATAAATTAAAATTTGATATAATTTGCCTACAAGAAGTACATATTAAAAAGCAACATGAACAATTATTGGTACATTCAAAATTAGGGAAAATCTTTACATCATTGTGAGCTAGGCTAAGATCCGATATTGGGATAAAACTCAAATATTATAATTCCAAATCTTTGGTCAAGACAGAAGTGCCCCTTCCGTGCCAAGGTGCTAAGATGACAAAAGGTATTTGACGTAGGCACAGAATTGTAAAAGGGCAAACTGACCCTAAACAGATATATCCTGCTGTTTATTGTTTATAGCATCCCAAATGTCATGAGGATCCTTAGATGAGAAGTATTGCTTCCTTTACTGCCCTTGAGGCGTCTTCAAGCCCCTTATCTACTTTTTATTATGTCTTGAGCTCCGGAGCTGAGAATCTGAGCCTGTGAGAACAGAATTGTTATTCCCTTTCCTAGAGATAGATGAAAGGGCAGTTTCTACGTGTGAAATGTATCACCCTCTGTCATGACTCTGCCTTTAAACTGTATATATACATGGCCAAAGGAAGCCATCGATGTTCAGACCTTTTGTTCGTTTCTGGACTGTTTGAACCGTGCACAATAAACTTTTTCCTGCATCGAAGAGCTTGGCTTGGTTCCGTTTCTTTTTCTGCAACAGCTGGCGACTCCGCCGGGACCAGGTACGAGGCGATATTTCGCTGAGGGCCGTTCGACCCCTCGGGACCATCGGGAAGTCGCTCCTGAACATTCTCCAGGCGCCATGGGGGTATATCTCCGGGAGACGGCAGTGGCAGCCCTGTGGGACCGACGGTGCTCTGATCGAGTCCAAGAACCCTGCGGTGCAGGAAAGGTGGTCTGAACAAATTCCTGGCCAGGAGTCTATGGAGTGGGAGTGTTTTAAGTGAGTATATTGTAAAGGAATTGTACCTGCCTCATTTGAAGGCAGAAGAAGGGATTTGATCACTCCCTTGGACTCGGGGTGGCTACCCTAACAAAGTCCGTGTCAGGTTGTGTGGGTTGGTTAAGCCGTCGCATTTCTCGTTAGTGACCGTGAGTTCCGGGGCTACAAGTCAGTGGCAGTGTGATAGAATGGGAGGAGCTCAGAGCGTGCCAAATACTCCATTGGCATGCATGTTAAGAGGATTTGACAAGTATTTTAGCAACCCTTCCTATCCGAAAGGATCAAAGGATCGATTAAAATTCTTATGTAAACATGTGTGGCCACTATTGGGGACGGGGTGGCCCCCTCAGGGATCACTAAGGGAAGAAATGGTGGATAAGTTGTGGGGAGAGATCGTAGTGAATCAGGATAAATATCTTGATCAATTTCAATACATTGATCAATGGGCAAGAGCCCTAACAGAAAAAGCTGAGGATTTACTACAGTGTCAGGCTGAAATGGTCAGGTTATGTGTATCCAGATCAGGCGGGAAGATTAAAGGGAAGAAAAGTGAGCAAGGAAAGATGCAGGCAGAAAGAACAGAGGAATATCCAAGAAGGAGAAAAGTATTGACAGAGGACATGGAGGAGATAGTTAGACCACCCCCGTATGCTCCATTGTGGCAACCCCCAGCACAGCAGCAGCAGCCCCCAGCACAGCAACAGCAAACCCCAGCGCAGCAGCAGCCGCAGGGGGCCGTAGGAGGAGAGGGAGGTGGAAATCAAAGACGCATGAGCGATCCTGGGGCTAGACCAAAAGTTAAGAAAAGTCCCCCGCCGGAAGAAGGTAGTCGGAGTGAAGGAGAAGATCGGGATGATGAGGTAGGAAAGGAAGCAACAGGAAAAGAGCAGGCAGGGATGCAAACGCATGCGGTTACAGCTAAGTTGAAGGCTAGTAAGCAAGAAATCACAGCACCTTTACGCCAGGTGGATCAGATAATAGTGAACCAGCAGGGGGAGGTGCAACGCCAGCCCCTATTTCAATATGTGCCATTTACTACTACTGATCTTTTAAACTGGAAACAACATTATGGCCCGCTGACCACTAAGCCCACTGAGATGGCAGACCTGTTTCAAACTATTATGCTAACACATAATCCAACATGGCAGGATGTACAACAGTTGTTACGCACTCTGTTGACTCCGGAAGAACGAGAAAAGTGGAAAGCCACAGTTAGGCAGTGTGTGAGAGAGACGTTGCCAAATGATGCGGATGTGCAGCTGGAGGTGTTGGTCCGGGCGCCTGAAACGAATCCGGGCTGGGATCCTAAGGAGGAACAGGACTGGACACGTTTGAGGGAATATCAGAATTTGGTGGTGCAAAGTCTTAGAAGAGCAGGGAAGCCCCCAGTGAATATGTCTAAGCCATCTTTAGTGATGCAGGGAGTGGATGAAAGTCCAGAAAGTTTCCTTCAAAGATTGATTGAAGCATATGAATTATACACACAGGTGGACCCACGGCAGGGGGATAATGTGCGGATGTTGAATGAAAGATTCATAGGTCAAAGCTATGAAGATATAAGGCGAAAGCTGCAGAGAGTAGAAGGAGCCCTTGGGAAAAATACTACTGACTTGTTGGAATTGGCACGGAAGGTGTATGTGAATAGGGATAAGGTGGAAAAGAAAGAGAGAGATGCTAGAATGCAGAAGAAGGCTGAATTATTAGCAGTAGCATTACAGGGAGGAATGAATTTGGACCCCAATCCAGGGGCTCCCTTGGGCCCTAACCAATGTGCCTATTGTAAAGGAGAGGGGCATTGGCAAAGAGAATGCCCCAGACGGATGATGAGAGGTAGAGGGATGATGAGAAGACCGGAGTTTGGATCAGGGATGCGGGGGCAGTTCGTGGGGAGAAGGGGAGAACGAGGAATAAGGGGGGGGGGCTTGAATAGAGGATTTGGACAAAGAGGCTTGGGCCGAGGTTTTGGTAGAGGAGCCAGAGGGGGTGCCAGACAAAGGGAAACGGAAAGTATCGGATTGGCAGATATGGTGTGGTCAGATTGACGGGGACCAGGCTTGGAAGAACCCCCGCCTGAGCCGTTGGTTACAATGAGGATAGGGGGCCAGCAGACAACATTTTTAGTGGATACAGGAGCGGGTAGATCAGTTGTAAATAAGCAAATTGCAGCCCCTGGACCACGTAAAATCCAGGTTCAGGGGGTATCAGGACAGGTCATGGGACGGCAGGTCCTGAAGCCCATGATGTGTGACTTTAAAGGAGCTGAAATCCAGCATGAATTTTTGTATATCCCTGAATGCCCTATTCTGTTGCTAGGAAGGGATCTGCTGAGCAAATTAGGGGCAACAATTTCTTTTGATGAAGGTAGTGTCGAGTCCTACCAGAGCTCGCCATCGATGGGGGGTGTGGGAGATGAAGGAGTGGAGATAAGCAGCCGCAGCGAACACACAAACAGTTCCTGGATAGCAGCATTCAGGGCGATGATTGATGACGTTGCCGGGCCTCTCCGATTCTGCTGTCCTCGCTGCTCTGGAGCCCGCAGCTGTTACTGTTAAGGGAGTGGGGGGTGCTTGATTGATAATCACCGGATGTATGTTTAAGGGGCTGAGTTTTTGTTAAATAGCGCTGTGGTGTGATTACACCCAGCGCTGACTTTGAACCAAAACACCGACTTGTACTTTACTTTTGACTGCAAGCTTATCATTGCCAAAGTAAACCCTGATTCTCTGTGCGTTACTGGTGATTATTTCCTATCGCAGTTCTGAACGAACGACAAGCCGAGAGAAAGTCAGCGCTTGGTTCCTTTTCGCAAGAGGTGAGGATTCCCTGTGGCTTTGCAGCAAAGGGGGATATGGCAGAAGGGACGGCCTTGGAAGAGCAGGAGTGTGGTGGAGATGTGGAGGGGGAGGAACCACTGATAGAGGAGGTGAAGGAGAGTGTGGAACAGTTGGCAGTGAAACCAAAAGTCAAGCAACCCAAGAGCGCCCCGCCCCGACTGGAGGAGGAGAGTTTTCCAGGACAACGGGCTCGGACGGGGGATTGGTGGGCACAATATTTTCAGCGTTTCTCTTTCCGGTTGCGGTATGTTCCTGCTGGGAAAAACTTCCTGGCTGATGCGCTGTCCCGGATGCCACAGTATAATAGCAAGCGAGAGGAAGTGATAGAACCTCTAATTGCACCTTCCCAAACCCTATTAAGACTTACAGAAGTAGATGGTCACTTACGTACCGAGTTTAAAACAGCTTTACAACAGGATCAATGGGTAATCCAAAACCCCTCTATGGTTAGCTATAATGATGGAATAGCGTGGAGGGAGAATAGAATATATGTTCCAGAACGTTTACGGAACGTAGTGTTATGCAGGTGCCATGATGCCAAATCAGCAGGCCATTTTGGGTATTTAAAAACTCTACACCTTGTGAGGAGGCAATTCTGGTGGCCACGAATGCGTAAGGACATAGAAACATACGTAAAAGGTTGCACAACCTGTGCAACCGCCAAACCCTGGTCTGGACGACCGTTAGGACTATTACAGACAGTCGCGAATCCTAGCAGGCCTTGGGAAGAGATCGCTATGGATTTCATAGTCGATCTCCCCCCTAGCCAAGGCCACACTGTAATTTGGACGGTGGTAGATCTGTTTTCGAAACAGGCCCACTTTGTGCCATGTAAAAGCATACCATCCGCGCGACAATTAACCAAACTCTTTTTGCAACATATCTATCGTCTCCATGGAGCACCTAAGAGGATTATATCCGACCGCGGTGTTCAATTCACCTCTAAGTTTTGGAGACGATTTGTCCGTTTAATTGGGTCCTCTCAAGGGTTAAGTTCAGCATTTCACCTGAGCACTAAGGGGGCGGCTGAACGGGCCAATGCCATGGTCGAAAGATATATCAGATGCTACATTTCTTACCAGCAGACGAATTGGTCAGGACTCCTGCCTTTCGCCGAAGTGGCATATAACAACATACCCCACCGCAGTACTGGGGTCTCCCCTTTCCAAGTAATATATGGCCGAGAGTTTTCAGCCATTCCAGAGTTAGATCCCCCTATGACAGACGGTGACACGCCACGCGGTTGGGCCGATAAAATTAGTCATGTATGGCCAAGTGTAAAAACAGCATTACAAAAGGCAGCAGACGAGTACAAAAAATATGCAGACAAGAAAAGAGCTGATCCAAAACCATTCCGGATAGGAGACAAAGTATACTTATCTACGAAATACCTTAAACTCCGACTGCCCAGTAAAAAATTAGGACCTAAATATATAGGACCATTTCCCATAACACAAGTCATCAATCCCGTAACCGTAGCTCTTAAACTTCCCCCTCTGTTCAGTAGGATACATCCCGTATTCCATAGCAGTTTGGTGAAACCGGTGACGATAGAAAGGCCAGGTACCTCGACTACTCCACCGGGTCCCGTGCATACCAACCAATATGAGATAGACCAAATACTGGACTCCAGGGTTCGTAGGGGGATGTTACAATATCTTGTGCGGTGGAAAGGATACCCTGTAACACAGGCCTCGTGGGTGGCAGCACCCGATGTTCACGCTGCCCAATTGATACAACGGTTCCATCGGAAATACCCAGACAAACCTAATGCAGGATCGTAACAGTGACTAACATTTGTATGTTTTCTATCTATAGGTGAGCTCCTGGTAGGGGGGGCCGCCTGTCGAGTCCTACCGGAGCTCGCCATCGATGGGGGGTGTGGGAGACGAAGGAGAGGAGATAAGCAGCCGCAGCGAACACACAAACAGTTCCTGGATAGCAGCATTCAGGGCGATGATTGATGACGTTGCCGGGCCTCTCCGATTCTGCTGTCCTCGCTGCTCTGGAGCCCGCAGCTGTTATTGTTAAGGGAGTGGGGGGTGCTTGATTGATAATCACCGGATGTATGTTTAAGGGGCTGAGTTTTTGTTAAATAGCGCTGTGGTGTGATTACACCCAGCGCTGACTTTGAACCAAAACACCGACTTGTACTTTACTTTTGACTGCAAGCTTATCATTGCCAAAGTAAACCCTGATTCTCTGTGCGTTACTGGTGATTATTTCCTATCGCAGTTCTGAACGAACGACAAGCCGAGAGGTAGTCAGAAAATGGCCATAAGGCATTCCCCGGAGGAGATTTGGAGGTTGATGATAGGGAGACAGGTTGATGATAGGGAGACAGGTTGAAGAGAGAGAAAAGGAGGAGAAGTGGAGGTTGTTTGATGTGCCAGGTTTGTGGGCAGAGGATAATCCGCCAGGTTTTGCAGCACACCACCCTCCAGTGGTGGTTGAGCTAAAGCCGGGAGCGATGCCAGTAAAAATAAGGCAATGTCCCGTTTCATGGGAAGCGATATACGCCATCTATGATAGCATACAGAAATATTTGGAAGCGGGTGTCTTGGTGCCTACTCAGTCCCCATGGAATACCCCAATTATTCCAATTAAGAAGGCAGATGGGTCTTATCGCCCGGCCCAAGATTTGAGACCGGTGATCCACCTAACAGTTACCCTACACCCAGCTGTGTCAAATCCATACACTTTGCTAAGTTTAATTCCACCGCAGGCAGGGTGGTTTTCTGTAATCGATTTGAAGGATGCCTTCTTTACAATTCCTATTCACCCATCAAGCCAGCCGCTGTTTGCATTTGAGTGGGAGAACCCTTATACGGGCACAAAAATGCAATACACGTGGACTAGGTTGCCACAGGGATTTAAAAACTCCCCAACATTGTTTGGAACAGCGTTGGCTAGGGACCTGCAGTATTACACGCCTCAGCAACCGGGAGATACAATTTTACAATATGTTGATGATGTTTTAGTGACAGGACAGACAGAGGATTTATGCTGGGATAATACTAAAATGTTGTTGGATTTGTTACTAGAGTATGGGTATCGGGTATCAAGGAAAAGCTCAATTGGTAAGAAAGAGAGTTAGGTATTTGGGATATGATATTGAGAAAGGACATAGAGCTTTAGGACCGGAGCGGAAACAGGCAGGTTTTTTTTTATTGAAAAAGTTTTATTAGTGAAAAAAAAACACAGTTTTCCCACAACCCTCTCACCCAATACCCCCTCCCCCTCCCCGACTTCCCAGAGCAGAACACAAGGTATTTCTATTAACTTTTAACAATAAACTAAATTGCTTAACCAACCATTAAACTAACACCCTCTAAAAAAAATAATTCTTAACCCCCCCCTAGATAAAATCCTACTTCTTAGACATAATACTTCTAATATCACTCATGTAGTGCTTATACAATTAAAGAATCATTGATAAGCTGTTTGATATTTTTTAGTCTGATACTTATTTTGAATATAATCAATCCATCTTCTCCAGTCCTGTATGTAGCTTTCTTGTGTATGATCCTTCAAATATGCTGAAATTTTAGCCATTTCAGCTAAATTAGTTACTTTCAATATCCAGGCATCAATAGTAGGCAAAAAGTCCTTCTTCCAATGTTGTGCTTTCAACAATCTTGCTGCTGTTATCAAGTTCTGTTGCAATATTTTCAGGATCAGACTCAATAAGATTAGTGAGAGTTAGAGGTTTGAATATATTTTCTTTTATTTACAGCAGGCATTCTATATTCACTGAATATTCACAGATAGAAGCAAGGAAAAAGATGCAGACAGCTCCTTATATATACAATGGGAGGAGCTAGATGTGGGAGTGGTGAATTATGAATACATTAAGGAGTGAAGAATAAATTAACCCCTGATACCCCGTTCATATACTATTTACACATTGGAGAATAAGGCATTTACATCTGACAAATCCCCCTCTAAATGCCGATTCATTATGCAACACCAATTACATTCAGATTCAGGACAATACAAAACATACAATTTGGAAGTTAAATATTTGTGCTGCTTAGAAGGTAAAGGCTTTGTCAATATGTCAGCTAATTGTTCTGAAGTATCACAATGCACTGCTTTAATAAATCCATCCTGAGATAATTGTCTCACATGTTTAAATTTTATATCTATGTGTCTGGACCTTTGTCCAATGGCGTCAGATCTAGATATTTCAATGGCTGCTTTGTTGTCTTCATGCATAACAAAAGGCAAAGCAGGTTTTTTCCAAACATCTGAAATTAAATCATTAAACCATACAAGGTTATTTGCAGCTTTGGATAAACAAACATATTCTGCTTCTGTCGTTGAAGTGGCCACTAGTTCTTGTTTACCAGTGTACCAGTAAACTGGACAGTCATTTAAGAGGAATATATAGCCAGATGTGCTTTTTCTACATGAGGTGTCTCCAGCCCAGTCCGCATCTGCGTAACATGTAAGCTTTGGTTCTTTATTATCGTTAGGTTCTAACATTAAACAAAAGTCTAGTGTACTTTTCAGATATCTTAAAATTCTTTTAACAGCTTCCCAGTGATACATTGTTGGCTTGCTGACATGTCTGGATAATAAATTGAGTGGTAAAGCGATATCTGGTCTTGTCCAATTAGATATATAAAGAAGTGAACCTATGATTGATCTATAAAATGTGTTATCTTTGAATTCGGGAGAAGATTCATCAGCATTTCTTAGAAAGTCAGTTTGCATAGGAGTATCACAAGGTTTGGCATTATTTAGATTGCATTTATTTAAAAGTTCTATGATCTTATCTCTCTGAGTAAGTTTGAATCCTCTTTTAGTCTTATTAATTTGAACACCAAGATATTTGTTTACTTTGCCTAGAGATTTTAACGAGAAATGTTCATTTAGCTTAGTTACAAAAGTTTCTCTTCTCTCTTTATGTTTTCCTATGTATAAAATGTCATCCACATAAATCAATACAAATTCTATGTAATCATCACCCTTTTTGACAAAGAAACAGTTATCAGCAGTGGTAGCATTGAAGTCCATGGTTTTAAGTACTTTTACTAAACAATCATACCATTGTTTACCAGATTGTTTTAACCCGTATAAACTCTTGTTTAACAACCAAATCTCATTTTTGTTTGTGTATTGACTGTGAGGTGCTCTTACATATATTTCCTTATCTAGTTTTGCGTGTAGATACGCAGTCTGTATGTCATATTGGAATACATCAAGATTGAGTGCTGATGCTACCACTAGAGCTGTTTTGACACTCTCTGTTCTTACTGTGGGGGAATACGTGTCAGTATAGTCCTCCGGATATTTCTGTGCATAACCTTGTGCAACTAGTCTAGCTTTGTATAGGGTATTGCCTCCCTCTAAGTTCTTAATTTTATATATCCACCTGGTACCAATAATTGTTTTATCTTTAGGTGCAACTGCAGGTGTAAATACATTTAGTCCTTGTAAACTTTCCATCTCTTTTTTCATCGCTAATTCCCATTTTTCTTTTTCTTTACTAGGGAGTTTTAACACTTCCTCATATGTATTAGGTGTTGTTGGCTCACCGTCCATATGCATTATATAATCCTTGTATTTATTTGGTATTTGATTTCTGGTGTTTCTAATAGTTTTTTTAGGTTTACTATCGTTATCATGCAAATATCTTGCTTCCTTTTTTGTTAGTGTATCTGTTTTTATTTTGTGTTGGCTATTTGTCCATGTTTTGGTTTTGTTTTTATATTTGTTGATATCTTGCTTTTCTATAGTCTCTTCCTCATGAGATTTTGTATCTTTGTTGTTATTTGGAAATATTTCATTAAGATGTATTTTAGACCAGTTGGCCTGTTCATGGAACACAGCTGTTCTAGAGACTATAAATTTGTTATTATTATCAATGAATCTGTATCCTTTAGTGCCTGTCTCGTAACCCATAAATCTGAGCCTTCTGGATACGTTTTCTCCCTTTCTTCTTAATTGCTTAGGTATGTGTACGTCTGCAGTGACTCCAAATATGTGCATGTGTGCTAATTTTGGTTTCCTATTATACATCACTTCATATGGTGTCTTATTTACAATGCTGGACCAGGTTCTATTCTGTGTGTAATTTGAATAATGTAAGGCTTCTGACCAGAATTGTTTGCTTAAGCCAGCATCTTCCAATGTGCATCTAATCATGGTTTGTAATGTTGAGTTCTTCCTCTCCGCAATCCCGTTCTGGAATGCAGAAAATGGGCTAGATGTGTAATGTAACATTCCTTTGTCTTTTAACCATTGGGAGAATTCTTTAGACATGAATTCACATCCCCTATCTGTCATAATTTGTTTTATTTTGATATTGTGTTGTGTTTCTATGCGTTTGTAAAATTCTTTAAATTTTTGAAAGGTTTCATCTTTGTGTTTTAATGTATAAACAAATCCATAGCGGCTATAATCGTCTACTATTGTCAAGAAGTAACGTTTTCTATAAGTGATTGATGGAGTTAATGGACCAACTAAGTCCATGTGTACTAAATCAAAAATTTTGTTGGTTGATCTAGTAGATTTTCTTGGTCTGGGACTAGTTTTTAGTTTTGTAGATTTACATACTGAGCATTCCAAATAGTTTTCACAATTTTTTATTTTAACACCTTCTGCGTGTTCAGTCATTTTTTGTACTACAGGAAAACTGGCATGTCCTAACTTCCTATGTAAGATGTGAGCACACTCATCATGAATTGGCTTACCTATTTTTGGTTTTTTTTCATTGTGTGTATCTATGTGATCATGAGATATTTTACATTCATCATTGTCACTGTTGCTAATATTTTCATTATCTACTTCAATACAATCTTCCATATTTGTATCAATGTTATGCAACCATTTTTCCTTTGTTATCAGATAAGGTAGGCCTCCTTTAATCATCACAGTGCCTATATTTATTTTATTCTTCTCCAAAGTTGCTTTTCCTTTAGAAAAAACAATGTTAATGTCAGAATCTCTACTTAGTTTTATGGCACTTAGTATGTTATGAGGTATTTCAGGTATTAACAATACCCCCTCTATTTTTCCTAGACCAGGCAGGGTTACATTCCCTCTACCTAATACTTGAACCTTTTCTTGGTTAGCTACCTTTATTACAAATTTATCTTCTATAAATGAAGACAATATATTTTTGTTATTAGTGGTGTGATTAGTTGCTCCAGAATCAATAAGCCAATTATTGTTCTCATTTTGCTGTATGTTAGTGTTGTCTTGTTTATTTAATCCATTTAGTGAACCAGATTTTCTATCCTTTGAATTATCTCTGCCCCCTCTATTCTCTTTGTAATTTGGTGGGCTTCTATATCTATGTCTATCTATGGAAGACTGTCTATAATTGTATTTGTTTCTATATTCTGACCTATGTCTTTCTTTTGAAATCTTGGGGCAATCTCTCCTATTGTGTTCCCTGGATCCACAGTTATGACATTTAAATGTTTCATTATATTTTTCTTGGAAAGCTACTTTCCTATATGGTTTGTGTTCTATGTGATTGTTAGAACGATTCCTTCTTGAATTGTCTTCTGCTATTAATTTATTGGATAGACTTTCTATGGATAAGTATCCTAGATTGATTGTGTCTAAATGTGTTATATAATTGTCCCATGATGGATCAAGTGAGTTGATAATAACACTTTTCATTGTTTGGTCTGAAATCACCTCCCCCCTCAAATGCAGCTCAGCTCTTATTTTGTTTAAAGATATTAAGTGCTCACTTATGGAAACCCCTGGTTTTATCCTAGATGAAAAGAAATCTTTAGACATCCTTGTGGTGGTAGCTACACTGTCACTGTGAAACAAATTAAACATGCATTGAATAATTTCTGAAACAGTCAGATTTGGCTTAATGCTGTGATACATTGCAGGAGACACACTAGATATTAATAAGAAAAATGCTCTATGGTGTAAACAATCTATTTTTAGAGTCCAAGGTCTTTTTGGGGGACTAGTGATAAAAAACAGTAAGTTTTCCTTCATAAAGACAACCTGGAGCTGTTGATACCATTCTTGCAAATTAATGCCATCTACCCTTAGCTTTGGGAAGTCACTGGGTAAATTTCCGACATTATTAGGTCCATTACTTACAACCTGAGGTAGTCCGTGGTCTCGTAAATGCAGAAAGTTACAAAACGGCATGGGGATGCTCGCAACGAGCCTGCACGGTCTCCTCGCCAGTTCATGTCTTCCCGGGCCGTCTGCGTAGTCTTGCGCATGCGCGTTGTCCATTTCTTCCTTGGAGTCGTCGTGAAAGGTTCTCCTCACCGCGGCTCGCTCGTTCCGCTCCTCCTCAGATGAATCGGTCTCTGGTTTGATTTTGGGAGTCCTGACGACGGCGGCTGTTCTTCCTTTTCTTCTGAGGGCGTTGGTGCTTGCTTCTATCTGTGGCGTGGGGCGGTATCGGCAGGGCTCTCTGGGTTCGGGCGTCGGCGCTCTCGTAGTCAGGATGGGAGCGGGCAGGTCTTGAGGCATTGGCTTGCTCGCTCGCTTCTTCGTTAGCTTTTTAGTAATTTTTAGTTTTGGCCCAAATGCAGCAAAAAGCGTTTTCATTGCTGATTTTATTTGGTAGTTTGTTGAATCACCTTCACTTTCTGATTCTGATTCTTCTGAGGAGTTTGAATCTTCTTTTTCATTTTCGTTGTCTGATAACGTTTTTCGCGCCAGAAATTTTGAATTGAGCTTTTTGATTGGCTCTGCTTCGCTCACCTTGGAGGCCTGTTGAAACCAAGATGGCTGCCATTCAAAATTTCGCGCTGGATCACCGTTTTTCTTCTTCACAATATTTTTTTCTGCAGTCATATCACTCACTGTTTTTGGGTCTTTAGACTTTTCATTAGTGATGTTTTTCTCTCTCGCTGCTCCGCTGTTCTTCAGCATATCTTGGAGGTTCGCGATGAGGCTTTCATCGTTCTTCTGGCTCTTTAATAGTTTTAATATTTCTGACCTGAGTTCGTTATTCTCTATTTCGATTTCCTCCTGGTCATCATTTTCATCTATAATTTCTTCGTCTTCAGTGGTGTATTCTTCGGATTCTCTCGAAATTGCGTTTGTGGATTCGTTGATTATTTCTTGTTCTGTTTCCATTTCTTTGCTGTATGCCCTGGTGTTGGGCCTATCTTTCTTAGACATTTTTAAGTTTTTATTGAGTCAATTAACCATCCTCTGCTACCAGCTTGTTGCAATATTTTCAGGATCAGACTCAATAAGATTAGTGAGAGTTAGAGGTTTGAATATATTTTCTTTTATTTACAGCAGGCATTCTATATTCACTGAATATTCACAGATAGAAGCAAGGAAAAAGATGCAGACAGCTCCTTATATATACAATGGGAGGAGCTAGATGTGGGAGTGGTGAATTATGAATACATTAAGGAGTGAAGAATAAATTAACCCCTGATACCCCGTTCATATACTATTTACACATTGGAGAATAAGGCATTTACATCTGACAAGTTCAAAATCAGTTTAGTCTCTACAACTGTACAATCCGTAGTTATGCCCAATAGAAACAAATGCGGAGTAAATTTCAATCTTTTTTAAAAAATATTCTGCATCACCCACCAAATCTTTATCCAAAATGCTTTGATTTTTTTACAAGTCCACCATATATGATAATAAGTTGCATCATCACAGTCACATCTCCAACATTTAGCTTGCACATTAGGATACATACATGATAACTTTTTTGGATCTAAGTGCCATCTATAAAACATTTTATAAAAGTTTTCTCTTAAATTTTGTGCTTGTGTAAATTTCACATTTCTAGTCCAAATCTTTTCCCAAGTCTCCATCATCACTGGCTCTTGAAAATTTTGCGCCCACTTAATCATGCAATCTTTAACCAGTTCCGTCTCAGAGTCTATTTCCAATAAGGCATTATACAACCTTTTGATATGCATTTGTTTTTGATCTCTAATTTGTTTTACCAAATTTTCCTCATTTTGCACAAAGCCAGTTTTTTGATCTTCCTTCCATCTAGCTTGAAGCTGACCGTACTGAAACCATGTATAGATTATACCTTCTTCTCTCAATGTATCTAAAGATTTCAAATACAATACCCCCCTTTCCATAATAAGAAGCTCTTTATAAGTAATCACCTCCTGTTTTTGTTCTATACTTATATTTTCTATTGCATGTCTAGGATTTGCCCATACAGGTATCTTATAATTTAACTTATATTGATATTTTTTCCAAACCCTCAACAAAGCATTTCTCAGTATATGGGCCTTAAATACTTTATCCACTTTTTTGTCATATAACAAATAGGCATGCCATCCATATAGTAAATCATAACCTTCCAGATTCAGAATTCTCCCCTCAGTTAAGTTAAACCAATCACTAATTTGTGATAAGACCGCTGCTTCGTAATATAATCTTAAATTAGGCATTTTAAGACCCCCCCTTTCACGTGTGTCTTGTATAATTTTCATCTTTATTCTGGGTTTTTTCCCAGCCCAAATAAAGGTATTAACACCTTTCTGCCATTCTCTCAAATTTTCATCTTTCTTAAGCACAGGTATCATTTGGAACAAGAATAAGAATCTAGGTAACACATTCATTTTAATTGCTGCGATTCTTCCCAATAAAGACAACTGTAATTTTTTCCAATTCTCCATATCTTTCTGTACCTTCTGCCAGAGATCCTCATAGTTATTTTTGTATAATTTTGTATTTGAAGCTGCTATATACACTCCTAGATATTTAACCTTTTTAGCTATTTCAAACCCCGTTATTCTTCCTAGTTCATCTCTTTCAAGTACAGACATATTTTTAGTTATCATCTTTGTCTTATGTGAATTGACTTTAAATCCTGATACTTTCCCATATTGATCAATTATATCCAATATATATGGAGCCGACTCTATAGGTTGAGATAAGGTAACAACCAAGTCATCTGCAAATGCTCTTAATCTATAATCTTGATGTCTAATTACAATACCCTTCAATTTTTCTGAGTCACGTATCTTATTCAATAGCACTTCCAAAGTCAGGATAAATAACAATGGGGACAGAGGACACCCCTGCCTTGTTCCTTTCTCAATTCTAAAAACCTCTGTTAAACCTCCATTAACTATTATTTGTGCTGTTTGCTGCTGGTATATCGCTCTAATTGATTGTGTAAAATACTCCCCAAACTGCATTTTCTCTATTATTTTAAACAAAAATTGCCAGTTCAAGCGATCAAATGCCTTCTCTGCATCCAAAAATATAAACACTGCAGGGACTTGGTTATTTTTTTCCAAATATTCCAGTAGGTTTACAATTTGTCTAACATTATATTTCATTTGTCTCCCTTTTATGAACCCTGATTGGTCATTATGAATTATTTGTTGCATAACTGGCATTAATCTATTAGCTAATATCTTAGCAAAAATCTTATAGTCGGTATTCAAAAGTGAAATTGGCCTAAAATTCTCAGGTTTGATGGAGTTTTGATCCTCCTTTGGAATTAATGAGACAAAAGCTGTTTTCCAAGAAGGTGGTACTCCTCCTCCTACCTGTATTTTATTAAATAAGATTTTAAGTGGTTCTAGCATTTCAGATTGTAAATGTTTGTAATAAACAGCTGTTAGTCCATCTGTTCCCGGAGGCTTACCTATTTTTAATTGTTTAATTACCCCAACAATTTCCTCGGAAGTTATTGGCTGGTTCAATCTTTCACTCTGTTCCAGCGTTAATTCAGGAATATCTATCTTTAAATATCTATCAATATCAACATCTTGAATTGAATCTTTAGCATATAACTTTGTATAGAACTCCAAAAAAGCCTTTTTTATTAAATTCTGTTGGTAAATTTCCTTACCTCTAAATTCTATCTTGTCTATAGTACGTAATTTTTGCTTTTTTCTCATCGTGTAAGCCAGCCATCTCCCAGGTTTATTGGCATTACAGAATGTATTATGTCTGGCATATTGTATGCTGGTTGCTACTTGCCCAGCCATTAACATATTAAATTGCTCTCTTAAAATGTTTATCATATCTTTTGTCTTTTTATCTCCCGGATTAGTTATAAGCAATTGTTCTTTCTTTTTAATTTCGTCCTCTATCTCTTTCCATCTGTTTTGTTGTTTTAATTTATATTTATTGTTCAGAAAAATTAGTGTTCCCCTCATATATGCCTTACTTGCATCCCATACCATTTCCATCGAGGTACCTTTATTCATATTGTTAACAAAAAATTCTTTCATTTGTTTTTTAAGTTCATTCAAGTTATCTTCATATCTAAATAAATTCTCATTTAACCTCCAAGACCTCCTTTCCCCTCTTTCCTGTTCTAGTTCCACCCAAACCGGGCTATGATCAGTTAACGTTCTTGGACATATCTTCGTCTTCTTCACCCTAGAAAAAAGATCATTTGTGGTTAATATAAAATCAATCCTAGAAAAGGATTGATGCCTATCTGAAAAAAAAGTAAAATCACTTTCCAATACATTCCTTTCTCGCCAAATGTCTCTCAGCTCCATATCTTCCAAAATATCAAAAAAAGATTTAGGCAACTTAGCACGCACAGATATCTTGGATAAACTTTTTTTATCTTTCTGGGTATTTATTACCCCATTCCAATCACCCATTAAAAGTAAAGATCTGTAATCCCATTGTAGTATTTTAGTATGTAAAAATTTAAAAAAATTATCTTGCTGTTGGTTAGGTGCATATATTCCAATTACAAGCAGCTTCCCATTCTGTGTTGTTAATTCAATTGCAATATATCTACCTTGAGCATCAGCCTCAATTAAATTGGCCGATAGGCCTCTTTTAACATATATAACTAGGCCATTTTTCTTCTCTGGTGCTGATGCCACAAAATGTGTACCTAATTTCAAATTTATCAAGTACTTTTGATCTGAAGATTTAATATGCGTTTCTTGCAAACAAATAACATCATTCTGAAATTGCTTCAAGTAGTGGAATATTTTCTTTCTTTTTTGTGGAGAATTTAAACCATTGACATTCCAAGATAAAAATTTATTTGCCATCTCTAGGCCCTCCAAGCTTTGAGAGCATCAGCTGAACCTCCTCCGCCATTTTGGTCTTCGGCCTAGCTCCTCCCACTGCTTGTGTTTTTTGGACTTGTTGGGTTGAATCTTGAGGCTGTCGTGCCAGATGCTGTTTATAAGTGGCTCTTGTCAATCGTTGTTCTCTTGGCATCTCTATCTTCTTTAATGGATCAAGGGTTGGTGGTGGACCCCCACTCAGCAATAAGTCTTCTTCCAAATTAGCTCCTCCAACTAAAGCTTGAGCATAGGTTTGTACTTGCCCTCCATCTTTCTCTTGTTGTATCATTTCCAATTGCTTTCTAGCACCCCCTGGTGAGGGTGGCCGTCCAGCCTTTAAGACATTGGCGTAAAAGTCTTTTGCCTTTCCAACTGTGTTGAAGCGATGTCTTTGCCCAGCGTATGTCACTATTATCCCAAATGGGACATCCCATCTGTACTGGAGCTGCTGGTTTCTTAATTCATTCACCAAAAAACCAAACTGCTTTCTGTCTCTTAACATTTTAGGAGGAAGCTCTTTCAAAACCACCAGCTCTTGTCCATCCACTTGAATCTTGTTTTTGTAAGAGGCTTGCAGGATATCATTTCTAATTCTCCTTGTTGTGAAATAGATCACCACATCTCTTGGCAGCTGCCTTTGTTTTGCCAGCCAGGAATTAACCCTATAGATTTTGTCCATATGAATTGCCACATCTTCTGGCCTTTCTGAAATCAACTCTGCTAAAGCATTGGAGCAAATATCCTTTAAATTTTCACCATTCTTTTCTTTCAAACCTCTCAGTCTCAGGGCAAATTCCATTGATTTATATTGTAGCATGCCCATTTCATCATCCACTTTCTCTGTTTGTATCATAACCTCTCCTAGTTTAGTTGCTAGCTCCAAATTGGCTTCATCAACTTCCCGTACTCTCTCCTCAATCTTTAACATATGATTAGCCAATCCTGAAACTGCAAAAACAATGTCATCTCTTATTGCATCATGTTTTTCCTCCACCACATCTCTAATTTTCTTTAACTCCTCCGAAAATTCTTTCATCATTTCTGCCTGATTGTTCAGGGCACCCATTATAAATTCTTTAAGGTCTTGTGATTGTGTATCAGCCGGAAGTTGTTGCTTTTGAGTCACTACAGGGGAACCTCCTCCCCCTTTAGAAGTTGGTGGCTTTAATTGTTTAGCAGCCATTTTATTTTAAAATGAGCTTTTCCTTTTACAGCCACAAAGTCTTATAAACAGTATTGCAATATTTATTTCAAAGTTTTTCAGAATAAACAATCCTCTCTCCAGTCTTTTCTCAGTCCCCAGCAATTTTCTCTTCAAGCGGAAGACTCTTAACAAGCTCTTAACAAGCAATTTCCCTTTAACTTTCACTTTCCATTCGCCCATAACAAAGGCTTCCTCTCCAGCCTCCAGCTCAAGAAAGTTCCGTTTGCAACAATGTATACATGGAGTTAAGCTCTGTTTCTTTTAAAAAGCTTGCACTCTTGCTTCCGCTCTGTCTGCCTTTTTAGTACTCATTGAAACTCACTGTTTGCTGGCAGAATTGGACGCGACGTCTGGCTCTGGCTAGCAGAGACACCACCAATCCGGAGCAATGGGAAGGCTGAACTGGGGAGCTCTCACCCTCCGAGTCCCTGGGATTAATCCAGGGACTTTCGGGGAGCTCTACCCACCCCCTCCGACTCTCCTCTCCTTCTTTGCCGGAAGGAGAGTTTTTTCAAACCGCCGGGCAGCTGTTTAGTGCTGTCAGGGCGGTTTTACAGATCGTGCGGCTGGCGGTCAATGGAAACCGTCCTTGACGTCCGTGGAGCCACCGGAAGTGGAAACAGGCAGTTTTGATGCTGGCCGAACCTAGAACAAAGAGACAATTGAGAAGCCCTTTAGGGTTGGCTGGCTTTTGTCGTATTTGGATCCCTAACTTTGCTTTGATGGCAGCACCCTTGTATGAAGCCACCAGGGGCACCAATACGGAACCCCTTGAGTGGGGAGGAGAACAGAAAAAAGCTTTTAAAGACATAAAACTTGTGTTAACTCAGGCTCCGGCGCTAGCCTTACCAAATTTGCAGAAGTCTTTTAATTTGTATGTAGACACCAGCAGAAATATTGCAGTGGGGGTGCTTACCCAACTGCTGGGAAGTTGGCAACAACCGGTAGCATATCTGTCAAAACAATTGGATGGAGTAGCAAGAGGCTGGCCACATTGTTTAAAAGTGTTGGCTGCGATCGCAGAATTAATTCAAGATTGCAACAAACTTACTTTTTCTTGTCCTATAATTGTGCACTCCCCCCATGCGGTGCAGTCTGTCTTGGACGCTAAAGGACACTTATGGATTAGTGGACAAAGATTGGCAAAATACCAGGCAATCATGATTGAGAATCCCCAGGTACGTTTGCTAATGTCCAATAGGCTTAACCCTGCTACATTGTTGCCAACGGAAGTGGATACACAGCATGATTGCTTACAAGTATTAGAAAAAGTTTATTCCACCCGACCTGATTTAACGGATATTCCGTTGCCCAATGCACAGCTCAATTGGTATACGGATGGATCCAGTTATATTATAGATGGGTACCGGGTGTCTGGATATGCTATTGTAGATGATGAAGGAGTGGTGGAAAGTGGACCCCTAGGAAGTGGACATAGTGCACAGGTGGCCGAATTGTGGACATTGATACGTGCCTTAGAAAGAGCCGAGGGAGAAACATTGAACGTGTGGACAGACAGTAAATATGCATTCCTTATTTTACATGCACACGGGGCTGTTTACAAGGAACGGGGGTTCAGAGATTCAGCAGGGAAAAGTATTTTGCATGGACACCTTATTAGTCGCTTGATTGAAGCTGTAAACAAACCAAAGAAAGTAGCAGTGATGCATTGTAAAGGACATCAAAGGGGAGATGATATGGTAGCTATGGGAAACAGGGCAGCTGATGTAGAAGCTAGGGAAGCGGTGAAACAAGAGGGACCATTGTCCGATTTATCTATTTGTATAGCTATGGATTTAGGGATCATACCCCCTGAAATTAAACCAACATACACACAACAGGAAAGTGTGAAAGCAGTAACAGATTTGAAAGCTCAAGTTGAAGATGGGTGGTATGTATTACCGGACAGGAAGGTTTTTATACCAGCCTCGATAGCTTGGACACTAGCTCGCCTAGCCCATGAAACAACACATATGGGGAAAACGGCTTTAGAACTAGCATTAGGAAGGGATTACTATATTAATAGGCTGGCCGGAGTTGCTGCTGTGACGGTTGCGAAGTGTGTTACATGTGCAAAGGTTAATCCAAGGCAAGGGCCCTTACTGCCCCCTGGTACCATACCCCGGTCATACATCCCCATGGATTACATTATGATAGACTTTACTGATATGCCTAGATGTGGATTGTTTAAAGCCCTGTTAGTTATGGTAGATATGTATACGGGGTGGCCTGAGGCTTTTCCAACGAAGACCAAGCAGGCACGGGAGGTGGCAAGACTATTACTAAAAGAGATAATTCCCAGATTTGGAATTCCCAGTTATATCTCGTCGGACAATGGTCCTGAGTTTGTTCATCATATCAATCAGGCAGTTGCAGCGGCAGTAGGGATAAAGTGGCGGTTTCACAGTGCATTTCAGCTGGAATCAGGTACATGTGCAGAAAGAATGAACAGGACACTCAAAGAAAGAATAACTAAGATCTGTACAGATAGTCATTTAAAGTGGCCTGATGCTTTACCACTAGCTTTATATGCAATCAGAAGCTCGCCAAGGGGCCAACATAAGCTGTCTCCATATGAGTTAATGTATGGATGACCGCCAGGGTTGCTAAGAAGGAACTTGGCTGGGTGGCCAGACTTGGGGCATAAAGGGGGGGTTTGGAATATGGAGATGGTACAAGAACTTAATAAGCAAGTTGAGACGCTCCAGCGATATGTGATGGAACAAGTACCCCCCACCCCCCGATTAATAACCCATTGTCACCCATTTAAGCCAGGGGATCAAGTATGGGTTAAACATTGGAAGAAGGAGCCACTAGAAGGAAGATGGAAAGGACCTTTTACCGTTATTATGACTTCTCCCCTTGCTATTAAGATTGCAGAATCAAAGTCGTGGATTCACTGGACACGAGTCAAGGCAGCAGCAGAAACTGGCTGGAAAGTGACCATGGACAAACATAAACCAACTAAGCTAACATTCAAACATGTTTAAAGAAAGCTTTTTCTATTTTATATATAGGGTACTTGGAGGTGTAACCGATTGTGGGGACCCACAGCAGATCAAAGAGTGGACTGGATACCTGGGTTGGTGCATTGTGATTGGAGGCTGATTAAGGACAAGCGGCTGAAGAACAAGGATCCATGTGGGAGGAGAGTTGGCTGTGGGCGTGTTGGGGATTGGGGGTATTGGTTTTGTCAATTATTGTGTTTTACAGGTATAAACAGTGGTTTTGTGGACAACCGAAGAACATTGAGGCATCAGCTACTCCAATTCCTAACTGTCCAGATCTTCTCCTGAATACCCACATGGTATAAACCATCTGCTGACCAAAGAAATACTGGATGTAATAAGTGAAAGGCTATTCTTTGATGTACAAAGATTTTTGTCTCTCAAATGTGTTGGTTCTGTAATTGTGGATGTGAGTGTTGTTGTTGCGCTCATTGTATAGACTGTGTTTTGTGTACAGGGTGTTTGATTGAGTGTGACATAAAGATCATAGAAGACGTGCTAGAGCACTATTTGGTGATAGGTTTGGAGAAATCTTATTATACGCTTAAAACTAGCCCCACTATTGAGACAGCATTGAGAGATCGGAATGAAAAGGACCGGGAGGATGCAGAACATGGTGATTGTTGGACTGGGATTATGGATGAGTGGATGGGTAGTGAGACTACGAAGTGAGCCAGACATTCCCATGACAGAAGCAATAAGCAAGGAGAACTGTGACACATGCATACGCACAACACTGCAGAGAACACGGGTTTCTAATATTTTGATTTATCACACTCAAAAACCTGATGGGTGTAAGGAATACACACCCCGAACCTGTCAGGTAAACAATACCATATATCACATGTGTATACTGAAGGATAAGGTGCAGTGCTATAACCCCGCAGAAGCCAAACAGATAACTACTTATGAAATGTCAATATACACAACGGAATGCGGGAGAGAAGAACTTCTGAATAAGACAGAGTTTAGAAAGTTAGGGAATCCAGTTGAGATAACATTTGATGCCTGTTTAGCCATTAACCGTAACTGTGATGTATGGAAATCAACGTGTGGGACATTGGAGTGGGAAAGAAGTTATATGTTAGACAAAAAGTATATGTGTCGAAAGCAGGGAGAATGCAGTGATCGGGACACGTATAGTTATTGTCCATATTGGTCTTGTGCAGTTATGTGGACAGGAGATCAGCCAGGGGTTACCCAAAAATGCAAGTTGGAAAATGGGGTAGCTAGTAGTAACTGCCGACGGAATGAATGTAATCCTATAAAGATTACATGTACCCCGACAAAATTATGGAAGGAGGACTATGGATTAGGAATTTATGCTAAGGGAAAAGATCCCCTTGTAACCCTTCGATGGTATGTCACTAAAGTTACCAGAGCAACGCATGATACGAAAGGGTTGTTCTGGTCATATTATTTGGAGATGGAGAAGTTGAATGTACCCAAAATCCCTAGTCATGTAACAAATACCTTTGTCAAATTGGCAGAAGACATAGCCCATACCCTGAATGTATCAAATTGTTTTGTTTGTGGAGGGACTAGCATGGGAGAAAAATGGCCATGGGAAGCCCAGGAATTAAATTATTCCAAAGTATTAGAAATGGATAAAAAAGGTAACCTGTCATATAATAAGGGTAAAGATGGAGACTGGACTCTGACTACTAGTCTGGTAGGGAATGTATGTTTCCAGAGAAAAATTGTAGCAGGCTGTCATCAGGTAGGAAACCTCATATGCACAGGCAAATGGGAAAGTAAGGTATGGTGGTCAGGAAGTAATGCCACAGAGGGAACGGATGAAATGGCTCTGTTTAAGGTCAACGAGTTATCCTTTTTAAAGGATCTGGATAATCAGACCCTCGAATGGCTGGCTCCTGATGGACTGTACTGGATATGTGATAAAATGGCATATGGGGTCCTTCCAAAGACTTGGTGTGGAGCCTGTGTCCTGGGACTAATTAGGCCCAGATTCTTTTTGCTTCCCCTTAAAACTCAACAGGTTTTAGGTGTCCCGGTATATGATGAGGTGGGGAACTTAAGACAAAGGAGACATGTAGACACATCTGTAATAGGAAAGGTTAGGGTCGGAGGTAACCAATGTAGTTGGGGAAGTGAGGAGTGGCCTGCAGAGCGAATTATTGAGGTTTATGGACCAGCTACATGAGCGGAAGATGGCATGTATGGCTATCGGACCCCCGTGTATATTCTGAACCGTTTAATTCGTCTGCAAGCTGTGGTTGAAATAATCACCAACGAAACAGTGAAAGGTCTTACTCAATTAGCTAGGGAAAGTGTCAAATCAAGGACATATATTATGCAGGATAGATTAGCCTTAGACTACTTGTTAGCCAAAGAAGGAGGGGTATGTGGAAAGTTTAATTTAACTAATTGTTGCATAGAAATTGATGAAAGCGGGAAAGTTATTAAGGAAATAACAGATACAATGGTTAAAATAGCTCATGTGCCAGTCCAGACTTGGAAAGGCCTTAATTTGCAGGATATGTTTTCAGGATGGTGGCCAAAGTTACCCGGCCTGCAGGCCATCTTTGGCCTGGTGGGATTAATAGCTGCAGGGTGTATTTTTCTCCCATGTATTCTACCTCTGTTTGTTAAAACTATTTCTAAAAGTCTACCCTTGCTGGTGGAACGTAAGACTACTGCTCAGGTGATGGCTATGTGGGATTACAAACGGCTCCAGCAGGAAGAGGACCTGGAGGTGTGACTCGTCTGGACAAGACAGATGAGTCACAAAGGGGGGTATGAGCTAGGCTAAGATCCGATATTGGGATAAAACTCAAATATTATAATTCCAACTCTTTGGTCAAGACAGAAGTGCCTCTTCCGTGCCAAGGTGCTAAGATGACAAAAGGTATTTGACGTAGGCACAGAATTGTAAAAGGGCAAACTGACCCTAAACAGATACATCCTGCTGTTTATTGTTTATAGCATCCCAAATGTCATGAGCCAAGGGCCCAGGGGAGGGGTGGGGGAGTGGCGGTGATTATTAGGGAAAGTCTTTGTCCGAGGGAGACCACTGTTCCTCAGATAGCCGGATGTGAGTCCCTTTGTGTGAAGTGGGGCCGTGGGGTGCAGATGGGTTTGCTGACTACGTACCTGGCTCCCTGCCACGTGGCAGCGACCCTGCCCGAGCTACTCAATGTCATTGCCGGGGTGGCGGTTGATACCCCCAGACTTATCGTCATGGGGGATTTCAACCTTCCATCCACGGGTGAGGCGTCAGAGGCGGCTTGGGAGTTCATGGCTTCCATGACGGCCATGGACCTGACCCAGTTAGTTCAAGGCCCGACTCACATAGGGGGACACACTCTGGACTTGATTTTTGTCTCTGGTCAGTGGTTGAATGACCTTGGTAGAGGGGACCTAGATATTAAACCCTTGTCATGGACAGATCATTCGCTCCTCCAACTAGACTTTCCTACCGCCTTCCCCCGCCGCAGGGAGATGGAACCAACTAGATGGTTCCGTCCCAGGCGCCTGATGGACCCCGAAAGGTTCCTGACGGAGCTTGGGCCGTTCCCTGAGACCCTAACACACGACTCGACTGAAGAGCTGGTGGCCGCCTGGGAAAGGGCGGCCGCTGGAGCTTTGGACCGCGTCGTGCCTTTGCGGCCTCTGACCCGATGCCGATCTCAATTGGCTCCTTGGTTCTCTGAGGAGCTGAGAGAGATGAAGCGTCGGAAAAGACGCCTAGAGAGCATTTGGAGGACTAGTCAATCCGATTCCGACCGGACACAGGTGAGGTCTTATATCAAGACCTACCTAGTGGCAATAAAAGTGGCAAAATCTAACCATTTTTCCGCTCTTATCGCATCTGCAGAGAACCGCCCAGCCGCCTTGTTTAGGGTGACCCACTCCCTTCTTCGGGGGGGAGTGCGGGAAGATCCCTTGCAGGGTCGTGCTGAGGATTTTGTGCAATTCCTGCACGATAAAGTCGCTCGGATTCGGGATGGCTTGGACTCCGACTGGATGAGTCCACGGGAGGAGACGAGGGCAGGTCTTGAGAATGTTATCTGGGAGGAGTTTGATCCTGTGACTCCCGAGGATGTGGACAGGGTTCTGGGTAAGATTAGTGCCGCCACGTGTTTATTGGACCCGTGTCCCTCCTGGTTGGTGCTGGCCTCCCGGGAGGTTACACGAGGCTGGCTCCAGGGAATTATAAGTGCTTCTCTGAGTGAGGGTGCCTTTCCTGCCACCTTGAAAGAGGCGGTAGTGAGGGCCCTCCTCAAGAAGCCTTCCCTGGACCCGGCTGAATTAGCCAACTATCGTCCAGTCTCCAACCTCCGTTTTGCGGCGAAGGTTGTTGAGAGCATGGTGGCACGACAACTTCCCCGGCACCTGGATGAAGCTATCTATCTGGACCTGTACCAGTCGGGCTTCAGGCAGGGGTACAGCACAGAAATGGCATTGGTCGCGTTGGTGGATGATCTCTGGAGGGCTCGGGACAGGGGTTGCTCCTCTGTCCTAGTCCTATTAGACCTCTCAGCGGCTTTTGATACCATCGACCATGGTATCATGCTGCAGCGGTTGAGGGGGTTAGGAATAGGGGGCACCGTTTTGCGGTGGTTCTCCTCCTTCCTCTCCGACCGCTCGCAGTTTGTGTTGGCAGGGGGACAGAGGTCGACCTCGAGGCATCTTGCATGGGGAGTGCCGCAAGGGTCGGTCCTCTCGCCTCTCCTGTTCAACATTTATGTGAAGCCACTGGGTGAGATCATCCGTGGTTTTGGGGTGAAGTGTCATCTGTACGCTGATGATACTCAGCTGTAGATCTCCACCCCAGACCACCCCAACGATGCCCTTGATGTGATGTCCCGCTGCCTGGAGGCCGTGCGGGCCTGGATGGGGAGGAACAGGCTCAGACTCAACCCCTCCAAGACCGAGTGGCTGTGGCTTCCGGCGCCCCGATATAGTCAGCAGGTGCCATCGCTGACTATTGGGGGTGAATCCTTGCCCCCCACAGAGAGGGCTCGCAATCTGGGTGTCCTCCTGGATGCACGGCTGTCTTTAGAAGAGCATATGACGGCCGTGGCCAGGGGGGCCTTTTATCAGGTTCGCCTGATTCACCAGTTGCAGCCCTTTCTGGATCGGGACGCCCTGCGCACGGTCACTCACGCCCTTGTCACCTCCCGGTTGGACTATTGTAATGCTCTCTACATGGGGCTCCCCTTGAAGAGCACTCGGAGGCTCCAACTGGTCCAGAATGCGGCCGCGCGGGTGGTTATGGGTGCAACTCATTGCGCCCATGTGACGCCCCTCCTGCGCAAGCTGCACTGGCTCCCAGTGGTCTTCCGGGTGCGATTCAAGGTGTTGGTTACCACCTTTAAAGCGCTCCATGGCATAGGACCCGGGTACCTTCGAGACCGACTTCTGCCACCAATAGCCTCCCACCGACCAGTCCGCTCCCACAGAGAGGGTCTCCTCAGGGTGCCATCGGCCAAGTTATGTCGGCTGGTGACACCCAGGGGGAGGGCCTTCTCTGTGGGAGCCCCAGCCCTGTGGAATGAACTGCCCCCGGAAATACGTAAGATCTCCGACCTCCGGGTGTTTTGCTGCGCACTGAAGACCCTGTTGTTCCGCAAGGCCGGGCTATTAACATAACGATTTTAAATTGGGGTATTTTAAATTTCTGGGATTTTAATTGGAGCCTAATTATTTAATGATTTTAAATTTTAATTGTTGTTTTGTTCTGTGTTTTTAAATAGGCTGTACACCGCCCTGAGTTCTTCGGGAGAAGGGCGGTATAGAAATAAAATTATTATTATTATTATTATTATTATTATTATTATTATTATTATTATTATTATTATTATTATTATTATTATTATTAGGATCCTTAGATGAGAAGTATTGCTTCCTTTATTGCCCTTGAGGCGTCTTCAAGCCCCTTATCTACTTTTTATTATGTCTTGAGCTCCGGAGCTGAGAATCTGAGCCCGTGAGAACAGAATTGTTATTCCCTTTCCTAGAGATAGATGAAAGGGCAGTTTCTACGTGTGAAATGTATCACCCTCTGTCATGACTCTGCCTTTAAACTGTATATATACATGGCCAAAGGAAGCTATCGATGTTCAGACCTTTTGTTCGTTTCTGGACTGTTTGAACCGTGCACAATAAACTTTTTCCTGCATCGAAGAGCTTGGCTTGGTTCCCTTTCTTTTTCTGCAACAATTGCCACAATGTAAAAAAAGAGGAGTGGTCTTATATATTAGAAATGCAATACCAGCTGAGCAAATATATGCAGATGATGAAGGAAGAATTCTGATGGTGGAGATAATAGATAACAATATGAAAGTTCTTTTAGTAGCAATATATGCTCCAAATAATAATCAAAGTGACTTTTATAGTGGATGAAAAATTGGACTATAAAACACATAAAACAACAAGACATAATAGAAAGATACTACCGAAATCTTTTTTTAGGATGATTGAGGAAATAAACTTAAAGGATGCATGGAGAGATAGAAATGGAAAGAACAGACAATATACTTTTTATTCGGACAGACATTCATCTTGGTCTAGATTAGATATGATATGGACAACAATGGAATTGACTTTGAACATAGAACAAATTGAGATAGAAGCAAATACCTGGGCAGATCATAATCCAGTGATAGTGAAATGGAAAGGACAAAGGAAAAGATTTAGATGGACTTTAAATAATACTATATTAAAAGAAAAGGACTTTGTCCAGAAAATGGAGAGAGAATTGGCTTTCTTTTTCAAGGAGAATAGGAAAGAAGATACATCGATGCAAAATTTTTGGGACACGATGAAGGCCTTTGCCAGAGGTTTGATAATGGATTATACAAGGAAGAGAAAAGACAAACATAAAATATTGGAAGATGATTACAAGAGATTTGAAAAAGAGCTTCAGAAATGTCTTCACAAAAAAGATGTTAAAGTGAAAATGGATACAATAAAACATAAAATGGACCTACTGGAGAAAGAAGAATTAGCTCAAAAAATTAGAAACACTAAACTGAACTACTTCGAGAATGCTAATAAACCAGGAAGATGGTTAGCATATAAATTGAAAAAAGAGAGAGAATCAAGAAAAATAATACAATTAATCGATGACCAAGGACAAAGTAAATTTGAAAATAAAGAGAAGAAAAAAATTATACAGGACTACTATAGACAATTGTATGAGAAAGAAAAGATAGAGGAGGAAAATGTGATACAATATCTTCAAAATGCAAATTTACCTAAGATTCCTAAAGACATTGAGGAGATGCTAGAGGGAAACATAACGATGATGGAATTAAATGAAGCAATTAAGAAACAAAAGAATGGAAAGGCACCAGGGCCAGATGGTTTGCCAGCGGAATATTATAGGACATTGCAGGAATCTTTGAGTCTCCCACTTCTAGAAGTTATGAATGAAGTGATGATAAAGAAGGAAATACCCAAGTCATGGTCTGAGGCATATATTACATCGATTCCTAAGGAGGATACAGACCCACAACAAATCAAAAATTATAGACCTATATCCCTGCTAAATTCAGATTATAAAATTTTTGCTTCAATATTGGCAGAAAGACTCAAGAGATATTTAAATAATTTTATACATTCAGATCAAAATGGGTTTCTGCCAAAAAGACAAATTAGAGATAATATGAGAATAATTCTGGACACTTTGGAATACTATGAAGCCCATCCTGAAAAGCAAATGGCCTTGATATTTTTAGACGCACAGAAAGCTTTTGATAATGTAAATTGGTATTTTATGATGCTTCAAATGGAACAGATGGGGTTTGGCAGAAAATTTATTCAAGCAATAGAAACTATATACCATAAACAAATGGCAAAAGTAATGATAAATGGAGAATTGTCAGACTCTATTGAGATAAAAAAAGGTACCAGACAAGGTTGTCCATTGTCCCCTCTGTTGTTGATATTAACACTAGAAGTGCTAAATAGAAGTATCAGAGAAGAACAAGACATAAAAGGAATGAAAATTCGAAAAGAAGAATACAAATTGCAAGCATTTGCAGATGACCTGGTCTTTATTCTTGAAGATCCATTAACATCAATAACTACACTGATAGACAAAATTGGAGAGTTTGGGAAAGTAGCTGGCTTGAAAATCAACAAAGACAAAACGAAGATTCTGACTAAAAATATGTTGGTAAAACAAAAAGAAGAATTGGCGGATATATCAAAGATTCAGGTCGCAAATAAAGTCAAATATTTGGGGATATACTTGAGAGCAAGATGTAGCACACTTAAAGAAAATAATTATAATAAACTTAAACAACAGATAGGGACAGATTTGGTGAAATGGGAAAACTTACAGCTTTCTTTGATTGGAAGGATATCAACTATTAAGATGAATATTTTGTCTAGAATTTTATATTTGTTCCAGACAATTCCAATTAGATTGGGGAAAGACTTTTTTGAAGAATTGAATAAAATGGTGTTAAAATATATTTGGCAGGGAAAGAAGGCGAGGATAAAATTAAAGTTGTTACAAGATGCTAGAATGAGAGGGGGTTTTGGTCTACCTAACTGGGAACTTTATTATCAAGTGACAAGTTTGATGTGGATCAAAGAATGGATAACGTTAAGAAATACTAGATTATTGAATTTAGAAGGTTATGATTTGTTGATGGGGTGGCATGCTTTTTTATGGTATAAAGGAACAAAAATACAGGGGTATTTTAGAAGACATCATATACGTGAGGCTTTGTTATTAAACTGGGAGAAGATTAAAATCAACACTATTTGAAAATTCCAGTCTGGGTATCAACGATTGAAGCATTTTCATATTCAGTAATATTTAGAAGGGAACAAATTGTTAGATATAGTGAATTAATGGATGAAAAGGGTGAACTTAAATTGAAGCAAGAACTGGAAGAACAAGGTTTTAAGATGGATTGGTTTTCTTATTTGCAAATACGTTCTAGATATGAAGAAGATTTTAAACAAGAAGGTTTTTATAGTGTTATGACTAATTTAGATAAGATTTTAATGGGTTCTGATGACTATGTAATTAAAAAATTATATGGTTATTTATTAGAGGTAAAATTGGAAGAAGAACAAGTTAAAGAAACAATGATTGCATGGGGGAAAAATTTTGGCCATGGGATTGATTTAGAGAAATGGCAAAAAATTGTGGTTGCAAAATTATAAAATGACAATGTCTACAGCATATAAGGAGAATTTGTATAAGATGTTTTACAGGTGGCATCTACCCCTGACGAGAATAGCCAGAATGTTCAAGACCAAATCGGAGAAATGTTGGAAATGTCATCAGACTCCAGGATCATATTACCATATGTGATGGACATGCGCAGAAGCTAAAAGATATTGGTGTTGAGGGTAAAACTGCCCTCTGCAAAGTAGTGCAACGGACCAGACAGCGAATAGATACAATGCTTAGCAAAACACACAGATAGTCACAGACTCTGAACGTTTAAAGAAAAATAAACAGTCTTTACTTGTGGTAAAAAACAAACTTGGCTTCTCAAAACAACTTCTTCAAACAATCACGGTTTAACACAAACATAGTTTGCTTACAATTCCAGTTCTCTTCAAACACAGACACAGTTCCTTCAAGCAGTTCAACCTTCAATAGCAGGAGCAGGAGCAGGAGCAGAAGTAGAAGCAGGAGTGAACAGATTTCCTGCCTTCCTTTATATGTCTGCTTAGCACAGCCAATTAGTCATCTTTGTAGCAGTTAAAGTTACAGAACATAGTTTTCTATATGTTATCTACCCAACCGTAGGATAAGCATCCAACATTTGGACCAAAATACACACATGGTTGGAAAAAATGACAAAGAAACAAATTGACTTTAAACCAGAGATATTTTTATTAGGGATTTTACCAGAAATGTATAATAGAGAATTGAGATATTTAATTGTGAATGTTTTAACAGAGGCTAGAATTGTATTTGCTAAAAATTGAAAAAAAGAGAAAATGCCTACTGATGATGAAGTTATTAAGAAAATTATGGAATGTGCTGAAATGAGCAAATTGACATTTGAAATTAGAGAACAAACAATACTATTTGATATGGGATTTGCTTTATCAATGGCTAGATAATAAAGCATGGAGATGAAGTATGAAATATGAAATTAATGTAATGATAAAATATATGAAGTGTTTTCTTATGGGAGTTAAGCTTTTGTTAAATAATTGTTAAATGAGAATAATAATATAAAGGGATATATAAAATTGTCAAATAAGAGAAATTAAACAATTTGTAATCTTAGATATGGGATTAAGCACAAAAGAATCTTAACCGATCGACACACTTTCTGTGATTGTATTGAATGATGGTTGTTTTTATGTTTTGTTATGTTTAAAAATAAAAAAAATAAAAAAAATATATTTCTAATGTTAAAATAAATAACAATGGTGACAGTGGGCACCCTTGACGTACCCCTTTATTTAGCTGGAACTTATCTGTAGTATCCCCATTCACTATTACTCTTGCACTTTGTGATTTGTATATTGCCTCTATCATATTCTCAAATTTAGTTCCAAATTTCATTTGTTTGATTTGCCTGATCATAAATAACCAATTCAAGTTGTCGAAGGCTTTTTGAGTGTCCAGAAAAACAAAGGCCACTTGTTTCTTTGGATGAGCTTCATAGTATCCCAGGGTATTTACAATTATTCTCGTATTGTCTCTTATTTGTCTATCGGGGAGAAAACCGTTTTGATCAGGGTGTATAGTCTCATTTAATATTTTCTTCAACCTTTCTGCCATTATGTTCATAAATATTTTATAATCTACGTTCAACAGGGATATTTATTTATTGTTTATTTATTTATTGGTTCGATTTATATGCCGCCCTTCTCCGGAGACTCAGGGTGGCTTACAATGTGTTAAGCAATAGCCTTCATACTTTTGTATATACCTGCTTAGTAGGGCTTTTGCCCCCCCTAAGCGGTGTTCTTTTTTATACAAAGTCAGCTTATTGCCCCCACAATCTGGGTCCTCATTTTACCTACCTTGGAAGGATGGAAGGCTGAGTCAACCTTGAGCTTGGTGAGAATTGAATTTGCAGTAATTGCAGGCAGCTGGCAGCTAAGTGCTACTTAACAGCACTTTAGTCTGCTGCACCACCAAGGCTCCTCGGTGAAATTAGAAATTATATTGGTCTATAATTTCTAATTTGACTCTTAAATGTACCTTCTTTTGAAATGAAGGTGATATATGCCTCCCTCCACGATTCTGGTATCTTCGCTTCAAATAATGCTTCATTGCAAATTTCCAATAATGTTGGTTCTGTAATTTCACCCAGTTTTTTATAAATTTCTCCTGGGAGACCATCCGGTCCTGGTGTCTTATTACTTTTAAGTCTTGAAATTGCCGCTCTCAGTTCTTCTGGAGTTATTTCTTTGTTTAACAGTTCCCTTTTTTCCTCCCCCAATGGTGTGATCTCTTCTTCCATTAGATAGTCATCAATCTTCTCCTTTGATATTTCTTCTTTTTTATAAAGATCTATATAGTAATTTTGTACTATTTTCTTTTTCTCCTCCTCATTATTTTGTATGGTCCCCATCTCATCCTCTAATTGTTGAATAATCCTCTCTTCTTTCTCTTTTTTCAATTTGTAGGCCAGCCACCTTCCAGTTTTATTAGCGTGTTCGAAATAAAATTGTCTAGTATCTTAAATTTTTTGCCATTTTCTCTTGCTCTAGTAAGTTTAGTTTGTGTCTTGCAAGGGTCAAATTCTCCTTAACTACTTCATCTCCTGTTTTTTTCTGGAGTCGCTTCTCCAAATCTCCGATTTCTTCCGAAATTGTATTATGCATTTTCCATTTCTCCTTATTTTTCCTTGCATTATAGGCTATCGTTATCCCTCTTATGTAGGCTTTCATGGTATCCCATAAATTTGTTAAGGAAGTATGTTGTTTTTTATTTTCTTTAAAATATAAACTTAATTCCTTCATTATGCTTTCTATATAATCCTTTTCATTTAATATTTGAGGGTTTAATGTCCATCTTCTAATTCTTTTTTTTTTGGGGCCTTTCCATGTTACCTCAAGGGGGTTATGATCTGCCCACGTGTTTGGGGAAATCTCAATTTTATCTATTCCTAAACCTAAATCCCTGTTCATCCACAACATCAATTCTGGACCAAGATGCATGAGGATTAGAGTAAAAGGTATATTTGTGTTCTTTTGGGTGAAGAGTCCTCCACATGTCTATTAAATTTAATTCATCTGTCATATTAAAAAACGCTTTGGGTAGAGTATTTCTTCTCTTCTTATTATCTTTATCACTAATATAGTCTTTGGTATCCACTATCCCATTGTAGTCACCCACAATACAAATATTCCTATAGCTTGTCATAATTATCATGTAGTTTCTTATAATAGTCCCCCTGGTTTTTATTTGGCGCATAAATGACTACTAACAAAATTGGTGTATACCCTCTCTTTATTTCTACCATTAAAGTTCTTCCCTTTTAATCGGCATAAATTTGTTTGGCTATAATTCCTCCCTTAATATATATCACCACCCCTTTCTTTTTCTTCTCTGATAGTGCTGTATATAATTTCCCTAGTTTGTTATATTCCAAATATTTTTTCGTCCCGCTTCCGAATATGAACCTCCTGGAGGCATATTATCTCTGCTTTTTGTTTGATTAATTTTGTGAATATTTGTCTTCTTTTTGCTGCAGCATTTAATTCGTTTACATTTATTTATTTATTTATTAGTTCAATTTATATGCTGCCTTTCTCCGGAGATTCAGGACGGCTATTTTATTTTATTGATATAAGCTTCCAGTCCTCCATTTTTTAATCTAGCTGCCTAGTGTTAATATCTGTTTGCTCTTGTAACCCTTTGAGTTCTTGTTTTACTACCCTTTATTTCCTGGTTGTCTCTTTCTTCTTTGTTCTTCTTTTCTGGGACCTCTTCTTTAGCTTCTCAATGATGTAACAGTTCTTCTTCCTGGTTTATAGTCTCCACCTCCTCTTTACTGCTCTGTTCCTCTTCAGTTCCCATCAGTTGATCAAGAAAGTCTTGTGCCATCACTAAACTATCTATTTTTATCTTTTTACCTTGCCATGAGACTAGCATCCCTTCCAGGATTATCCATCTAAACATAATATTTCGCTTATTCAGTTGTATAGCCAGGAAGCGATAGTCTTTATGCTGCTCTTGAATGGGAACTTGCTTCAGGGTGATAATTTCTTTTTCCTTATAGATCATAGCAGTGGTGAAATTTAAAATTTGTTACTACCAGTTCTGTGGGCGTGGCTTGGTGGGGGGGGTAATATGACTTGGTGGGCGTGGCCGATCAGGCAACTCAGCTGGGATCGTCAGAGGCATTTAAAAAAAAAAGGTTTTTAAAGTTGTTGTTGTGAGGCTAGTCATCTCTTTCAATACTCTACTTTGCTCTCCCAATATTTTATAAATATTTTTCCACACTGTCATCAACCAATTACTATCTCTGTGTTCAACTATCTCTAATTCTGATTCCAATTTATTGAGCTAATTGGCGTATAAAGCAACTATTAAGAGGAAAAAAAGGAAAAATCTATATATATCTATATAACTATATCACTATCTCTCTATACGTCTACAAGTATGCAAATGAGATAAATAACAATATCAATGCTCTATATTAATTTATCAGACTATCTTAATCAATAAACAAAACTATATATATATCAGTTTAAAGGTCAAACCTAACAAATAAAGTTAAATTAACTATTAAGAATCCAAGGACTTCCGGTGGCAACGCATTGTCGATAGCAGCTCCTTTCGGAGCGCTAGCCCCGCGATCTCGTCAAAGCCACTAAAACAGCGAAAAACAGCTGTTTAGCGGCTTGAAAATTTTCCCCTTGGGAAAAGAGGGGAAAGAGAGCAGCCAGCCTTGGGTAGAGCTCCCCAAGAGTCCCAGGAATAATTCCTGGGGCATGAAGGGTGAGAGGTCCCTAGAAGACTGACACAAGCTCCGGACCCGGGACGCTTCTGCATTTAGCAGAACAAGACACCGCGACCATCCCTGCAACATTTTAACACTATTTTGGATACAAAAGCAGGCAGAGCAAAGGCAGGAGGAACTCCAATTGCAAGTATTAAACTTTAACTCCTGTGTATTGAGCACTTCCTTCTTGATTGCTGTGGGAAGAAAGTGAAAGGAAATGGCGCCGAGCCTTAATTGGGTGTGGTAATGAAAGTTAACTTCAAAGTACTCATCTGTGCTGATAGTCTCTGCTGCTAATAAATGGAATTTGTTTCAAAAGAAAGAAGAATTAAATTGGACTGTAGAGAAATTTAAATTTACTGAGGACTGAAACTAATTGGAAACTGAGTCAATTTCTGAGGTTGGTTGTTGTAAAAGTTTTAATTTGGAACTGAAAATTGGAAAATGGCTTCTAAGCAAATAAAGATTGCTGGGGCTAAAATTACTGTGAGTTCCCCTATTCCACCACCCAAACCACAATCTTTGACAGCTCCAGCAGAACCACAAGTTTTAACTCTGGAAGCCTTGCAGCAAGCCTTAAAGCTGCAAGCCTACTCTTTAGAAGAAAAAAATACTTCTGTTCTTGATGAAAAAATAAAAGTAGTGACTGATAAAATGGATGAAGTAACTGGAGAAGTGACAGAAATTAAGGATGAAATTCAAGCTCGAAACAAGGCAATTGGAGAAGATATTATCTTTGCATTTAAAGGTTTGGCAAGCCATATTGAAGGGTTAGATGAAAGATTAGAGGAAGTTAATCAATCAAACGTGAATTTGGAGAATAAAATGGGAGAGGTTCAGACTCAGATAGAAAAAGCAGACTCAGAGGTGATGATGATACAATATAGATCGATGGAATCTGCTATAAGAGTAAGAGGCCTGAAAGAAAATACCCAAGAGAATTTGAGAGAGATCTTTGCAGAAGCCTTTGCACAGATAATTCAAGAAAGAAAGGAGGATCTGGATTGGCAAATGGATAAAATTTATTGCGTTAATTCATGGGTGGCTAGGCAGAGAAATTTACCAAGAGATATTGTAATTTACTTTACAACAAGAAGGCTAAGAAATATGATATTGCAGGCTTCCTACAAAAATAAACTTCAAGTGGCAGGGCAGGAAGTTTTAACATTAAAAGAAATCCCTCCCAAAATGTTGAGAGCAAGGAAGGACTATGCTTTTGTGGTGGATGAACTCAGAAAACGTCAGATACAGTACAGATGGGAGATTCTAACTGGATTGGTGGTGGATTATTCAGGACAGAGATTCTGTCTGAATACATTATGGAAGGCAAGGGATTTTTACTTTAATGTGTTAAAGGCTGGAGGTTCTTCCTCTCCAGAAACCAGAAGAAGAAAGGGAATAGAGGAAACAAGAATGGGAGTGAAAGAAATTACCCAGGATATGGCAGAGGCTATGGCAGAGGCTCAAGGAGGGGCTGTGTACGCAGCTGAGGGGGGAGTGGATAAGGAAAATGGGCCTCTGCAACAATTGCATAGAGGAGATTATATCTCACGGATTCTGGAATTAAGTCAAGATCTTGTTAATCAGTACAACCCTACCCTAGGTGAGAAATGCTGGTTATGCCTATCTGCTGACCCTGCATCTTATCATGCTATCCCTGTAAAATCACAACTCTGGGTTAGAACAAAGGCAACAATTCTCCTTGAAAGGGATAGTAGAGATAAAGTACCAGTCTCACCAATACAAGGAGATTTTTATGAAGCATTCAAACGATTGGGAAAAAGTCGTCTTTCTATCACAGGCCCAATTGCTACAGGTGTAGACCTCATAGGAACACCTTCTTTGTGTGTGAAGAGACATCAGAAACTTGGTAGGCCTTATCAAATTCTCGTCCTGCTGCAAAATACCAATTTTTTGATCTTCTCTCCATCTGGCCAGCAGCTGTCCATACTGAAACCAAGTCTTAATAATCCCTTCTTCTTTTAGATGTTCCATGGATTTTAACTGTAGTCTGACTCCTTCCTTATAAAGGAGTTCCTTATATGTAATCTTATCTTGCTTTTGCTCTAAATTTATGTTCTCTATCGCGTGTCTGGGTACTGTCCATATTGGTAACCTATCATTTAGTTTATATTTATACTTTTTCCAGACACGCAATAGAGCATTTCTTAATATATGACTTTTAAAAGTCTTATCTACTTTCTTATCATACACTAAGTAAGCATGCCAGCCATAAACCAAACCATATCCTTCAATATTCAATATCTTTTCTTCCGTTAAGTTTATCCAATCTGTGATTGCTGAGAGGGCAGCAGCTTCATAGTACAATCTTAAATTGGGCATCTTAAGACCACCTCTTTCTCTAGTATCTTGCAATATCTTTTGTTTAACTCGTGGTTTCTTCCCTGCCCACACAAATTTGTTTATGCCCTTCTGCCATTCCTTCAAGTTCTCATCTTTTTTAAGTATAGGTATCATTTGAAAAAGAAATAGAAATTTTGGTAAAATATTCATTTTTACAGCGGCTATCCTTCCCAGCAAAGACAGTTGTAGTTTTTTCCAGTTGTCCAACTCTTTCTGTATTTTGTGCCATAATGGTTCATAGTTGTACTGATATAATTTCGTATTTGCAGTCATAATATAAACCCCCAAATATTTAACCTTCTTAACTACTTCAAATCCTGTTAACCTTTCTATCTCTTCTTTTTGGCTCCTAACCATATTTTTAGCTATTATTTTTGTTTTAGCTGCATTTATTTTAAAGCCAGATACTTGTCCATATAAGCAGGTTATATCCATCAAGGCTGTAATCGATTGTACCGGTTGGGTTAAGGTAACAACCAGGTCATCCGCAAATGCTCGTACCTTGTATTCATGCTGTCTAATTTTAATTCCCTTAATTGTATTCATCTCGCGTATCTTGTTTAATAAAATTTCCAGTGTCAAAATAAACAATAACGGGGACAAAGGACAGCCTTGCCTTGTTCCTTTTTCTATGTTAAAAGCATCTGTTAAACCACCATTAACTATTATTTGCGCTGTTTGTTTTTGATATATTGCCTTAATAGATTGTACAAATTGTTCTCCAAATTGCATCCTTTCTATTAGTTTTAGTAAAAATTGCCAATTCAATCTATCAAAGGCTTTCTCAGCATCCAAGAAGACAAGCACTGCGGGGACCTGGTTGTTCCTTCCCAAATACTCTAATAAGTTAACAATTTGCCTTACATTACTCTTCATTTGTCTACCATTTATAAAACCAGTTTGATCATGGTGAATCATTTGCTGCATGACTATCATTAACCTATTTGCCAAAATTTTAGCAAATATCTTATAGTCTGTATTTAATAATGAAATTGGCCTATAATTTTTAGGATCTGTATCGTCATGCCCTTCTTTTGGGATCAACGAGATAAATGCTGTCTTCCAAGTTGGAGGTACCTTTCCTCCCTGTTGTATATTGTTAAATAATTCTTTCAACGGTTCTATCATTTCCTCCTGTAGGGTTTTATAGTAAATAGCCGTCAAACCGTCCGTCCCAGGAGCTTTACCCACTTTCAACTGCTTAATTGCTAACGCAATTTCCTCGGAAGTTATCGATTGATTTAAACTATCCCTCTGCTCATTTGAAATTGTATAAATATTCTCTTTCTGCAAAAATCTCTCTATATCTATATCTTTAATTTTATCACCAGTATACAGCCTCGAATAAAACTCTAAAAAAGATTTTTTAATCAATTGTTGCTCATAAACCTCTTTACCCTTATATTTTATTCTCTCTATTGTCCTTGATTTTTGCTTTTTCCTTAACAAATATGCTAACCACCTGCCTGGTTTATTGGCATTGTAAAAAGTATTATGTTTTGCATATCTTAAATTAGTTGCCACTTGATCTGCTATTAACATATTAAATTGACCTTTCAATAAATTGATTGCCTCTTTAATTTTCTTATCCATTGGATTAGCTACTAAAGCCCGTTCCTGTTTACTAATCTCATCTTCTAATTCTTTTCTTTTTGTCCCCTGTTTCTTTCTATATTTATTATTCAAATATATCAAAATTCCTCGCATATATGCCTTACTTGCATCCCATACCATTTCCATCGATGTGCCCTTTTGCATATTCATAACAAAAAATTCTTTCATAAATTTTTTACACTCTTTTACATTTTCTTCATACCTAAACAAATTATCATTTAACCTCCAGGACCTCCTAGGCCCTTTCTCATACTCCAATTCCAGCCAAACTGGACTATGGTCTGTCAATGTTCTTGAGCAAATCTTCGTATTTTTCACCCTAGATAAAAGATCGTTAGTAATTAGTATAAAATCAATCCTTGAAAAGGATTGATGTCTATCTGAAAAAAAAGTAAAATCTTTTTCTTCCGGGTTTCTTTCATGCCAGATATCTCTCAACTCCCAGTCGTCCATCATTTCTCAAAATGCAAGATAAGATTACATATAAGGAACTCCTGTATAAGGAAGGAGTCAGATTACAATTAAAATCTATGGAGCAATTAAGAGAAGAAGGAATTATTAGGACTTGGTTTCAGTATGGTCAGCTGCAGGCCAGATGGAGAGAAGATCAAAAAACTGGTATTTTGCAGCAGGATGAGAATTTGATAAAGCAAATAAGAGATGAAGGTCAAATGCACATAAAAAGGTTGTACAATGCATTACTGGAAATAGATTCAGAAACAGAGTTAGTCAAGGATTGTATGATAAAATGGGCACAAAATGTAGGTGAACCAATAATGATGGAAACATGGGAAAAGATATGGGTTAGAAATGTAAGATTTACACAAGCACAAAATTTAAGGGAGAATTTTTACAAAATGTTTTATAGATGGCATTTAGCCCCAAAAAAACTGGCTTGTATGTATCCAAATTTACAACCCAAGTGTTGGCGATGTGAGTGTGAAGATGCTACATATTTCCATATATGGTGGACATGTAAAAAGATTAAGGCTTTTTGGATAAAAATATGGTGGATTATTCAAAATATTTTGAAGAAAAAAAATTAAATTTACACCACAGTTTTTTTTGTTGGGAATAGTTACAGATTGTACTGTAATAGAGACTAAGCTGGTTTTGAACTTAATAACGGCTGCCAGGTTACTGGTGGCACAGTACTGGAAGAAGGAAGATCCACCTACTATTGAGGAATGGACATTAAAAGTTGTGCATTTGGCGGAAATGGCAAAAATTTCATCATACCTTAAAGACCATTCAAATGAGAGATATATATCGGAATGGAGAAAATGGATTGATTACATACAGAAGAAGTATCCGAATAAGAAGATTCATATAGCTTATGAATGAAATAATATTAAGTAGTTTATGTTTGTTTTTTCTGAGTTATAAGGAGTTAAGGACCTAGGGAGAACATGAAATGTAATAATTTGTTAGCACATTTTAGTTCTTGGTTTGTGAATGCTATACCCTGTGCTCGTTCTGGGAAGTCTAGGGAGGGGGGGTGGGGGGAGGGAGGGGAAGGGAGGGTGGGAAGGGGAGGGGGGGGTTGAGGGGGGAAGGGGGGGTGAAAATGTTTGTATTTTTCATAAAACTTTTCAATAAAAAAAAAAAAAGAAACTTGGTAGGCCTGTAGGATCCCTGACAAACGAACAATGTCGGTCAACAATATATTTTGGCCCAAAAATAAATTTGGTGGACATACAATTAACAAAGGGAGTTTTTCCCTCTGCTTACCACAAATTTCAACAAAAGGTTACTTTCTCAGCTCCACCAGAACTACACTTCAGAAAAGAGAGGTGGGGTGGATGGAATATGTCCTTGGAAAGCTGTCCAAGACCATTTCACCCTCCAGGATTTCCCATTTGGTTCAATCTAAAGTCCAAAGCAGGTCTGTGTATCCTTTTTCCACCGGGAAATACTACCTCTCGATATATTTTTGAAGGACCAATTCTCAGAGATAAACAGAAGGACCCATCACTAGAAGTCCCGTTACAACCTTTAGCGGGAATGTTTGTAGCAGGGACTTTGGGAGTTTGGACTAATGAAAACAACCGTAGAATCCATGCTTTCTCCATGAACATTGGAGTATGCGTGGAAGAAAAAGGAGTGTTTTTTTGTGTGGAACAAATGCATATCTGTGTTTGCCAGCAAACTGGACAGGAGTGTGTACATTAGCCCACCTTTTTCCTAAAGTAGGTGTTGTCAGTGCAGAGCACTCTATCCCTGTTCCCCTTCTGGGACATGTTCAAAAGAGGGTCCCCATACTCATCCCACTATTAGTGCTTCTAGGGATGGGAACAGCTGTAGGGACAGGAGTAGCCGGACTCACGCACTCCGTAATCCAATTTAAGCAGATCTCAGAGGAGCTGCAGGGAAGTTTGAATCGAATAGCTGGTACTTTAATTGAAGTCCAAAATCAAATAGATTCCTTGGCTGCTGTAGTGTTACAAAACCAACGTGCCTTAGACCTCCTGACAGCAGAAAAGGGAGGAACATGTATATTTTTAGGTGAAGATTGTTGTTTCTACATGAACAAATCAGGTGTGGTCAGAGAAGGTGCTCGAGAATTACAGGATAGGGCTTCCAAGATAAGTCAGAGGTTACAAACTTCTGACATGTGGTTTTCTTGGGTGCCTGGATCCGGATGGATTAAACAAATGATATTTTTGTTCATATGTGCAATAGCTGGTTTAACATTCATCCCATGTGTGATACCAATCCTTAGACAATTATCAATCAGAGCTGTAAAAGAAATTCAAGTGGAGAAGGAACTAGCTTTGACAGAACATCTTCTTAATCAACTTGGTCCCCACCCTATGGAAGATCTTACAGATTCTGAGTCAGATCAATAAGTGGTAATGGGACTGGAACTTCCGGTGGCTCCGTGGATGTCGAGGAGGGTCTCCATTGACCGCCAGCCACCTGATCTGTCCAAACCGCCCTGACAGCGCTAAACTGCTGTCCGGCGGTTTGAAAAAACTCTCCTTTGGGCAAAGAAGGAGAGGAGAGTTGGAGGGGGTGGGTAGAGCTCTCCGAAAGTCCCTGGATTAATCCCAGGGACTCGGAGGGTGAGAGATCCCCAGTTCAGCCCTCCCATTGCTCCGGATCGCTGGTGCCTCTGCTAGTCAGAGCCAGACGTCGCGTCCAATTCTGCCGGGAAACAGTGAGTTTTAATGATTTCTAACAAGGCAGACAGAGCGGAAGCAAGAGTGCAAGCCTTAAAAAGAAACAGAGCTTAACTCCGTGAATACATTGTTGCAAACGGAACTTTCCTGAGCTGGAGGCTGGAGAGGAAGCCTTTGTTATGGGCGGAAGGGAAAGTGAAAGTTAAAGGGAAATTGCTTGTTAAGAGTCTTCTGCTTGAAGAGAAAATTGCTGGGGACTGAGAACAGATTGGAGAGAGGATTGTTTATTCTGAAAAACTCTGAAATAAACACTGTAAGACTGTTTATAAGACTTTGTGGCTGTGAAAGGAAAAAACTCATTTTAAAATAAAATGGCTGCTAAACAACTAAAGCCACCAACTTCTAAAGGGGGAGGAGGTTCCCCTGTAGTGACTCAAAAGCAACAACTTCCGGCTGATACACAGTCACAAGACCTTAAAGAATTTATAATGGGTGCCTTGAATAATCAGGCAGAAATGATGAAAGAATTCTTGGAGGAGTTAAAGAAAATTAAAGATGTGGTGGAGGAAAAACATGATGCAATAAGAGATGACATTGTCTTTGCAGTTTCAGGACTGGCTAATCATATGTTAAAGATTGAGGAGAGAGTACGGGAAGTTGATGAAGCTAATTTGGAGCTAGCAACTAAATTAGGAGAGGTTATGATACAAACAGAGAAAGTGGATGATGAAATGGGCATGCTACAATACAGATCAATGGAATTTGCCCTGAGACTGAGAGGTTTGAAAGAAAAGAGTGGTGAAAACTTAAAAGATATTTGTTCCAATGCTTTAGCAGAGCTGATTTCAGAAAGGCCAGAGGATGTGGCAATTCAAATGGACAAAATCTATAGGGTTAACTCCTGGCTGGCAAAACAAAAGCAGCTACCAAGAGATGTGGTGATCTATTTCACAACAAGGAGAATTAGAAATGATATTTTGCAAGCTTCTTACAGAAACAAGATTAAAGTGGATGGACAAGAGCTGGTGATCCTGAAAGAGCTTCCTCCTAAAATGTTAAGAGACAGAAAGCAGTTTGGTTTTTTGGTGAACGAATTAAGAAACCAGCAGCTCCAGTACAGATGAGACGTCCCATTTGGGATAATAGTGACATACGCTGGGCAAAGACATCACTTCAACACAGTTGGAAAGGCAAAAGACTTTTACGCCTGTCAGGGCATTTATTAATCCCATGTTTGGCTCTGGGACTAATTACCCTGGTTTAGAGGAGATGAATCGAGGCTTATTCCTTGTTGCAATAATCTGAAAAGAAACGCGAGAAAAGGTTTCTAATAAAACTCATTTATTTGTTATAAAGAAAATAAAACACCTCACTAACTAAGAAAAGTTAATTGTTACATTTTGAAAGTAATTTGGGCCAGCTGCCTTTCAGCAACCGGCACCCGTGGCAAGAGAACAAAGGAAAGAGTGTGTGAAGGAATGTGGGTGGATGGACATGCGTAGTAGCTTTTGATAACAATTCTTGGCAAGGTACGGAGAGTCAGATAGTCCAGAATTAATGAGCTCAGCTGGTAAATAAAATAACGCAGTGACATTCCCCTTCTTTGCCAGTTGAGCAAATATCAGTACATCATCAAATAAGGCACATCTTCTTACGCAGATACTCATGTTGAGCTGCTGGAAGTGGTTTGTTGAGCATATCAGCAATTTGATCATGTGTAGATACATATTGCATTTTGACAAAACCTTTTTTCACTAAATGTTTTATGTTTTGGTAACGAATGTCAATGTGTCTGGACCTAGAACCTGTAAAATGAGATTCAGAAATATAAACCACCGATTCATTGTCTTCCATCACAGTGATCGGTCGGATCGGGTGTGTCCAGATATCTGTGACTAAAGCATCAAACCAAGTTAGAGAATTACATGCATCTGAAACACAAGCATATTCAGCTTCAGTAGATGAACAAGAAAAAAAATTCTGTTTACGTACTTGCCAATAAACAGGACATCCATTTAAGAACATCATATAACCTGAAGTACTTTTACGTGATTTCTTATCACTTGCCCAATCAGAATCTGCATAACAACATAATTCTGCATAATCAGTATGTGTTGGTTCTAACAATAATTTCAAGTGTTTAGTGTATTTTAGGTATCTCAATAATTTCTTAATACATGTCCAGTGAAACTGTTTTGCTTTCCCTACGTGTCGAGATAAGAGATTAACACTAAGTGCAATGTCGGGTCTGGTCCAACTACTAATGTATAACAGTGACCCAATGACTGAACGATAAAGTGTTTGATCCTCGAACTCAGGACTTTCTTCTTGTGTCAAGTTGTGAAAATCTGTTTGCATGGGTGTCTTTGTTGTGTTAGCATCTTTCATGTTGCAATGATGCAAAACTTGTTCAATTTTATCTTCTTGTGAAAGACTAAACCCCTTCTGTGTTTTTTCAATCTGAACACCTAAATAAGTGCTAATGTGACCTAATGATTTCAATGTGAAGTATCTCTGCAAAGCTTTGGCAAAAATTTCACTCATTTGCTTATTTGGACCAATATAAACAATATCATCAACATAAACAAGAACTATCTCATATGCATTGTTAGATCTTTTTGTGAACACACACTCATCAGTTTCGGACTTAATAAAGCCCATTGAATTTAGTTTGTCAGTAAGACATAAATACCACATTAAACCAGATTGTTTCAGACCATAAAGACTTTTGTTTAGGAACCAGGTATCCCCTTCTTGCTGTCGGAATCCTGGAGGACTTCTCACGTAGATCTCTTCATCTAGGTCTGCATGTAGATAAGCCGTGTCAACATCAAACTGGAAAACTTCTAAACCAAGGATAGTTGCAGTTGCTAAAGCAATTTTTACACTCTCAGTTCTGACTGTTGGTGAGTAAGTATTTGTGTAGTCCTCAGGATAACGTTGAGCGAAACCCTAAGCTACAAGTCTGGCCTTGTACAGTGACTCACCATTTGGTTTCTTTTTGATTCTGTAGACCCATCGAGTGCCAATGACCTTTTTGTTTGCTGGAGGTTTTGCAGGTGTAAATACTTTAAGTTTCTTTAGACTGTCCATTTCAACCTGCATTGCATCATACCATTTGTCTTGCTCTGAATCAGGGAGCTGCTTGATTTGTGTGAAATTATCAGGTGGAAGTGTGACATTGCAAATCAAAGGCAAGGGTGCTTTTGTCAGTTGCCAAGAATATCGTTGTGGAGGGATTCCTTTTGTGGCCCTCTTGGAACGTCTCGGAACAACTGTCCAGTCTTCTTCTGCTTCATCCTCGTCCTCACTTTCGTCGCTAGCATCAGCATCCGCGGCTTGCGAAGACGGAACATCGGGTTGAGAAGAATCAGTGGAATCTTGATCATCAATCTGCGTAGCATCAGCAGTATCATCTCTAGGAAAATAAACTCCAGGATCATTGGAATGAATCCTGGACCAGTCAATATCTTCTTCAAAATTAGCAGATTGGGAAATCACAATTGCATGTTTAGAGTCAATAAATTTGCTCCATTTTGAATTATCATCAATACCCATAAATCTCAGTCTCTTTGCTGTTGGACTTCCTTTTCTTCTTTGAGCTAAGGGAATGTTCACCATAGCATATGAACCAAAAATATGGATGTTTTTAAGATCAGGCTTGTAGCCGTACAACATGAAGAAAGGAGTCTGATTTGTTACACTGCTCCAAGTACGGTTGACAATGTAATTTGCATACTTGATAGCTTCACCCCAGTATATCTTACCAAGGTTGGCGTCTTCTAGGAGACAACGCATCATGGTTTGCAGTACCCCTTGTCTTCGTTCTGCGACTCCATTATGAGCCGGAGTGTCAGGGGGTGAAGTCTGATGAATAATTCTATTCTTACGCATCCAGTCCTGGAAACACTGAGACATGAATTCGGCACCACGATCACTCTGGATTCTGGCGATGCGAACTTGGTGTTGGGTAGAAACAAGGGTTGCAAAGTCTTTAAAGATCTGAAAAGTCTCTGATTTTTCTTTCATAGGATATACATATCCATATCTAGAGTAATTATCAACAATTGTTAGAAAATATTTTCTACCACCAAATGATGGCGGGAATGGACCAACTATGTCAATGTGAACCAAATCAAAAATGCGTGTTGACAGGCGTGTAGCGCGTTTGGGAATGGCTGCTGCTTTGGATTTGGCCTTCTTGCACACAGCACAATCCAAAAACACCTTACACCCCTTTAGATCCAAACCTTTTGCGAACTCCGGCATCTTCCTAAGAACACGGAAACTGGCATGCCCCAATCTTCTATGCCATTTATGGATACACCTGGAATGCAAAGGTTTACCGGTTAGTGAATTCTCAACATTAACATTTTTATGTGGAACCTCAGGCTTGCTCTGAGCAACCTGTTTACCAATTCTATTTTTGTTGGCTCTAGGAGCCTTAGGGGTAGCAACAGGATCTCTCTCTGGAGCATCTCTCTCTGGGCCTGTGCTCTCCCTTTTTGGAGTTTGTATACTTGCCTGTGTTTGTGTTTTAGGCTTTGGCTTTAAGTAATAAACACCACCAATTAGTATGGTTTCAGCAACAATATCTCCATCTTTAACTATGTAACTTGCTTTTTCAAGGTGGTGAACTTGGAACTTTAACATTCTAGACAAGTGACACTGACTAAGCAAATTACTGGTTGCTGTTGGTATGTAATAAACATCAGGAATGAATGCATCGAGCTCTTCAACATAAACAGTTCCTTTTCCTTTGACCTGACAAGGATGATTGGAAAAAGAATAAAGTTCACGTAGTTCTGGTTCAGGCTCGTGCATTTCTGTGAAAAGTTCCTTTCTATAGGTAACATGCAATGCTGCACCACTGTCCAAAGTCCAAAGGAGTCGTCTGTCGTACTCTGGTTGAGGTTGTGGATCATTGGTTAAAGCCAGTGTGGCGAGTGGAGTTTGTGGATCACGCCGGGGACCACGACGACCTTGTCTTCCGCCTCTGCCTCTGCCTCTGGAATCTGTTCCTCTGGGCTGGTATGTGACGGGAGCTGGAACTCGTTGGGGACAATCCCGGGTGGCATGTCCCACACGATTGCAGGTGTAGCATCTTGGCATCCTTGGAGCGTAGGTCCTTCCTCGGAAGGGGCGCCTAGCTGGAGCTCTTGATGCGGGTGGTCCTCTCAAGTGTGGTGTGGCCAGCATGAATGCCTCTTCTTCAATTAAAAGTCTACAAACATTGTCCACTGTGCGTTGAGCAATAGGGACTTGGTTAATTTTTGTAACAGCATCTTTCCATTCATAATTCAAAGAGTTAATAATGATGCTGATCATTTGAATATCTTCAATGTTATGGCCTCTTTCTCTCAATTCTGTTCTCAGACCTTTCAGTTTGGTCAAATGTCCTCCAATTTGTTCACCAGGTTTCAATCTCGAACCGTGGAGTTCAGACATGAGTAAACATGAAGATTCAATTGAGATAGGCCTGTAGCAATTTTCCAATTCAGCCCAAATTTGTCGGGCTGTTGTATTTGGTGGAAAAGTGACCTGCAGTTCAGTATCCATGGACATCAATAATGTTGTACGAGCCCTTATCTCTAAATCTCTTATTGCATAAATCCAAGGTTGAGCAGGTGGGTTAAATACCATACAGTGTGTGCCTTCTCTAAGAAGCAATAGTGTAATCTCACTGACCCAGGCTTTGTAATTGTGTCCTGACATTTTTAGTTTTGACTCACCAGTTAGTGGAGAGACAGAAAATGCCTGGTAAGGAGCCTGCATTTGATACGCTGGCTGTGCTGGCAGAAATGCCTGTGGTATTTGCTGTGCCTGTTGTGGACCTAAAAATGGTCTTGGTTGTGCCATTGGAGGTGGGCCAGGAGGTGGCCCTATTTGCACTTGTGGCTGGGGCACATACGCAGGCATTTGTAGCTGCTGTGGCTGATGCACTGGAATCTGCTGTATTCCAGTTGCCATTTGTGCTTGACCTGCAATATTGGCATGACCTGCTGGAGATGCAATCATTTGCCTTTGTTGCATAAAGCGTGCCTGTGTTCCATCTAAAAAGGCACCATCACCACCAGGGGGTGTTGGAGTTTGAGCCCGTGGAGACACTTGTGGCGTTTCAGCTTGAATCTCTGAGTGAGTTAGAGACAGGCTTGCCAGGGTCTGCTGTAGTAATTTAAAATGTTCATCTAAGCTCCTTTCTCTTTCAGCTTCCTGTAGTAAATTACTTTCGCCAGCAGATGGTGCTGCACCTTTGGGCAGCTTTGCATACGTGGCATTGTATGCTTTAGAGTAGGAGTGGTTATGTAAGACATGTGTAACTTGATCAGGGAGACTTTTATGTGACGTATGCAGTGCTCTTTGCCTTGACAACGCCAATGTCTTAAAGGCTGGACGGCCACCCTCACCAGGGGGTGCTAGAAAGCAATTGGAAATGATACAACAGGAGAAAGATGGAGGGCAACCACAAACCTATGCTCAAGCTTTAGCTGGAGGAGCTAATGTCAGGTTTCAGTGCTATCTTAAATGAGTTTCATTTTCAAGCGCAATCTCTCTAATGAAACATTTTTATTTAAGAACATAAAAAGCCGACAATCCTGATTTCATTTTTGCAGCCAAACTGGCCCCTCCTTCCAACCCCCTCCTCTTCCGCTCTCCAACCCCAATGTCCCATTGGCCATCATGCAAATCCATCTCTACCTCCCGGCACGTTCTTTTCACAGGAATGTAGCCCCCACCCTCGTCTCCCAGGAAACACTATCTGTACATACAAAACTAGGCAAAAGTTCATCTTGTTATGTCAGCGCTGGAAGAGAGCCTAATTTGGAACGCTGACAGCTAATTTGGAAGAAGACTTATTGCTGAGTGGGGGTCCACCACCAACCCTTGATCCATTAAAGAAGATAGAGATGCCAAGAGAACAACGATTGACAAGAGCCACTTATAAACAGCATCTGGCACGACAGCCTCAAGATTCAACCCAACAAGTCCAAAAAACACAAGCAGTGGGAGGAGCTAGGCCAAAGACCAAAATGGCGGAGGAGGTTCAGCTGATGCTCTCAAAGCTTGGAGGGCCTAGAGATGGCAAATAAATTTTTATCTTGGAATGTCAATGGTTTAAATTCTCCACAAAAAAGAAAGAAAATATTTCACTACTTGAAGCAATTTCAGAATGAAGTTATTTGTTTGCAAGAAACGCATATTAAATCCTCAGATCAAAAGTACTTGATAAATTTGAAATTAGGTACACATTTTGTGGCATCAGCACCAGAGAAGAAAAATGGCCTAGTTATATATGTTAAAAGAGGCTTATTGGTCAATTTAATTGAGGCTGACACTCAAGGTAGATATATTGCAATTGAATTAACAACACAGAACAGGAAGCTGCTTGTAATTGGAGTATATGAGTGTATATAGCAGCTTCAAATACAAAATTATACAAAAATAACTATGAGGATCTTTGGCAGAAGGTACAGAAGGATATGGAGAATTGGAAAAAATTACAGTTGTCTTTATTGGGAAGAATTGCAGCAATTAAAATGAATGTGTTACCTAGATTCTTATTTTTGTTCCAAATGATACCTGTGCTTAAGAAAGATGAAAATCTGAGAGAATGGCAGAAAGGTGTTAATACTTTCATCTGGGCTGGGAAAAAACCCAGAATAAAAATGAAAATTATACAAGATACACGTGAAAGAGGGGGTCTCAAAATGCCTAATTTAAGATTATATTACGAAGTAGCGGTCTTATCACAAATTAGTGACTGGTTTAACTTAACTGAGGGGAGAATTTTGAATCTAGAAGGTTATGATTTGTTATATGGATGGCATGCCTATTTGTTATATGACAAAAAAGTGGATAAAGTATTTAAGGCCCATATACTTAGAAATGCTTTGTTGAGGGTTTGGAAAAAATATCTATATAAGTTAAATTATAAGTTACCTGTATGGGCAAATCCTAGACATGCAATAGAAAATATAAGTATAGAACAAAAACAGGAGGTGATTACCTATAAAGAGCTTCTTATTATGGAAAGGGGGGTAATGTATTTGAAATCTTTAGATACATTGAGAGAAGAAGGTATAATCTATACATGGTTTCAGTACGGTCAACTTCAAGCTAGATGGAAGGAAGATAAAAAAACTGGCTTCGTGCAAAATGAGGAGAATTTGGTAAAACAAATTAGAGATCAAAAACAAATGCATATTAAAAGGCTGTATAATGCTTTATTGGAAATAGACTCTGAGACGGAACTGGTTAAAGATTGCATGATTAAATGGGCACAAAATTTTCAAGAGCCAGTGATGATGGAGACTTGGGAAAAGATTTGGACTAGAAATGTGAAATTTACACAAGCACAAAATTTAAGAGAAAACTTTTATAAAATGTTTTATAGATGGCATTTAGATCCAAAAAAATTATCATGTATGTATCCTAATGTGCAAGCTAAATGTTGGAGATGTGACTGTGATGATGCAACTTATTATCATATATGGTGGACTTGTAGAAAAGTCAAAGCATTTTGGATAAAGATTTGGTGGGTGATGCAGAATATTTTTAAAAAAAGATTGAAATTTACTCCGCATATGTTTCTATTGGGCATAACTACGGATTGTACAGTTGTAGAGACTAAACTGATTTTGAACTTGATAACAGCAGCAAGATTGTTGATAGCACAACATTGGAAGAAGGACTTTTTGCCTACTATTGATGCCTGGATATTGAAAGTAACTAATTTAGCTGAAATGGCTAAAATTTCAGCATATTTGAAGGATCATACACAAGAAAGCTACATACAGGACTGGAGAAGATGGATTGATTATATTCAAAATAAGTATCAGACTAAAAAATATCAAATAGCTTATGAATGATTTCTTTTAACTGTATAAGCACTATATAAGTGATATTAGAAGTATTATGTCTAAGAAGTAGGATTTTATCTATGGGGGGTTAAGAATTTTTTTAGGGGGTGTTAGTTTAATGGTTGGTTAAGCAATTTAGTTTATTGTTAAAAGTTAATAGAAATACCTTGTGTTCTGCTCTGGGAAGTCGGGGAGGGGGAGGGGGGGTTGGGTGGGAGGGTTGTGGGGAAATTGTGTTTGTTTTACTAATAAAACTTTTTCAATAAAAATAAATAAATAAGTGGTAATGGGACCAAAGGAAAAATGGAGAGATTCTCCTTGCAAACCACACTCGCGTATACCCATTTGTATACCTTTATTATTGCTTTGCTTATTTCTGTATGTTGTAGTATCCAATGTATTCCTGCTTTATTTACTATGATGACAGGCATGTTTCCCAGGCGTAAAGAGAACATCATAATAACAACACAGCTGAACCCTGTTGCAAAAAACAAAAACAGAGGAGATGTGGGAATGCGGTAGCCATAGTATATGTGTAGATCGTTCTAGCTGGTTGGACACGTGTACGGAGCTTGGCACCGAAATAGGAAAAGCGGGTTCAGCTGGATGACCACTAGAGAGGCCCTATTTAGACTGGAGAGGCTGTGTTTGCAAGGCAGAGACATCTCCTTGTAGAACATTCCTGAGGACTGAGGTAACCTCTGATAACGGAGAGATGGGCCTCTCGGCTAACAGAAGAAGATGCTGGGAATGAAGCCAAACATGATAAGATAGGTAGAATTGAGTTTCGTTTTTCCCTTAACTTTTGCTTTCCTGAAATCCACGTGATTTACTGTAAGATTGTGGAATGTGAAACCTATATGGATGCTTTCCTTTTTTCATGTGTGTAATATGAGATGTGTAGCCATAATAACACCTTTTGATGACGCTGTACTTTGATTACTAATAAAAGAGATTGCGGGGCTTTGTTCTGCGCTCTCTCATCCCGAGAAACATTTGTGCCTGTGTTTTCTCTAATCTGGACAACTCATGGGAAGCCCGCCAGATGGTCGCAACAAACCACCTACCTGGTTTATTGGAATTACAAAATGTATTATGTTTAGCATATTGTAAACTAGTTGCCACCTGATCAGCCATTAACATATTAAATTGCCCTCGTAGTATATTTATTGTTTCTTTTACTTTCTTATCTCCTGGATTAGATATAAGTAATTGTTCTTTCTTTTTTATTTCTTCCTCTATCTCTTTACGCTTCTTTTGTTGTTTTAGTCTATGTTTATTATTCATATGTATTAAGATACCCCTCATATAGGCCTTACTAGCATCCCAGACCATTTCCATAGGAGTACCCTTGTTCATGTTAATAACAAAAAATTCTCTCATTTGTTTTTTAAGCTCCTTTACATTTTCTTCATATCTAAATAAATTTTCATTCAACCTCCAAGACCTCCTTTCTCCCTTCTCCTGTTCAAATTCAATCCAGACCGGACTATGATCAGTTAAAGTTCTTGGACATATTGTCGTCTTCTTCACCCTGGAAATAAAATCATTTGTGATTAGTATAAAATCAATCCTGGAGAAGGATTGGTGTCTATCAGAAAAAAAAGTAAAATCTTTTTCCTCCAGGTTACGTTCTCTCCAGATATCTCTCAGTTCTATATCTTCCATCATATCAAAAAAAGATTTAGGTAGTTTTGCACGTGCTGAAGTCTTTGATAAGCTTCTTTTATCTTTCTGCGTATCAATTACTCCATTCCAATCACCCATTAATATAAAAGATTTATAGTCCCACTGTATTATTTTAGTATGTCGGCCTAGCTCCCCCCACTGCTTCTGTTTTTTGGACTTCTTGAGATGGATCTTGAGATTGTTGCCCTTTTGATTGTTGTTGTTGCAATTTATAAGTTGATCGGGTCAGTCATTGTGCTTTCGGCTCTCCATTCTTAGGTGGTTCCAAAGTTGGGGGTAAGCCCCCAAAATCCAAATCTTCTTCCATAATAATTCCTCCAGCTGAAGCTTCAGCGTAGGTTTGTATCTGTTTTCCATCTTTTTCTTGTTGCAACATCTCCATTTTCTTCCTCCCCCCCCCCCGGTGAGGGTGGGTATCCAGCCTGTAAAACATTTACATAAAAATCTTTTGCCTTCCAAACTGTGTTTAACCGGTATCTTTCTCCTTTATAAGTCACTATTAGACCAGTTGGAACGTCCCATCTGTATGCCACTTGTTGATTTCTCAGCTCATTTACCAAAAAAGCCAAAGTCTTTCCTGCTTCTCAACATCTTTGGAGGAATCTCTTTCAGAACCACCACCTCCTGCCCAGCCACCTGAACTTTATTCTTGTAAGAAGCTTGTAGAATTTCATTTCTGATCCTCCTAGTTGTAAAGTAGATCACCACATCTCTTGGCAGCTGTCTTTGTTTTGCCAACCAGGAATTAACCCTGTAAATTTTATCAATTTGGATTGCCACATCTTCTGGTCTTTCTTTAATTATCTCCGCAATAGCATCAGCACAAATGTCTTTTAAATTTTCTTTGCTATTTTCCTTCAGGCCTCTCAATCTCAGAGCAAACTCCATAGATCTGTATTGTAACATTACCAATTCATCATCCACTTTCTCTGTTGTAGTCATGACATCACCCATTTTGCTTTCCAAATTTAAGTTGGCTTCATTAATTTCTTCAACTTTCCCATCAAGCTGAATAACAAGGTTTGAGAGTCCTGATACAGCAAAAACAATATCATCTCTTATTTTATCGTGCTCCTTTGCAACTGCTCCCTTGATCGAGCTTATGTCTTCCTCAATTTTCTTAAATTTCCCTTCAACAAGTAATGTTAAATTGTTCATTGCTTCTCTCATTGCTGTTGCTTGATTATTCATGGCTTCTTTCATAGCTTCCTTAAAATCATTAAGTGCTGCATCTTGACTCTGGGTCTGGCTCTGTGTATCAGCCGGAAGTTGTGCTTTCTGTGTCACCACTGACACAACTGGAGAGCCTCCCCCTCCTTTAACAAGGCCTGGTTTCACTTGTCTAGAAGCCATTTCCCCCCCCCTTTTCTTTAAAAGCAACAAAGTCCTTAAAGATGTTAATTTATAGTCTCTAATTTGCCAGACAGAGTAGTTTTTTTTTCCTCTTCCCTCTGCACTCTCAGTTCCCAGCAGTTAATAGGCAGCTAATCCACTCTCCCAGCGCAAAGTTCTCAGCACTTTCATTTTTGGCTTTCACTTTCAAAGCCCTAACAAAGACGCCATCTTCCGCCTCCAGCTCAAGATTCAAATTGAAACAAAGTAACTTCGGAGTTAAGCTCTGTACTTTTAAGGCTTGTTCTCCTGTTTTCCACTCTGCCTGCGCTTGGGATCAATCAAACTCACTTTTAAAAGCAGGATCAGATCGCGGCTTCTCGCCCTGCTTTTGCAGGGTCGTCCTGGCTCCAGAGCTTCTTGGCGGGCTGACTGAGGAGCTCTCACCCTCCAAGCCTCTGGGAATGATCCAGAGGACTTTCGGGGGGCTCTACTCTCGCCCACCAGCTCTCCTCTCCTTCTTTTCCCAAAGGAGAGTTTTTCAGCCTCTAGACAGCCGATTTGCGCTGTCAAAGCAGCTTTAACGGAGACGCAGGGCTGGCGGTCATAAATGACCGTCCACGGAGCCTGCGGTGCCAACCGGAAGTGTAAGGTCGGGGGCTATCCTGAGCTCGGTGGGCAATCCATTCCAGAGGGTCGGGGCTGCCACAGAGAACGCCCTCCTCCTGGGGGCCGTCAGCCGACATTGTTTGGCTGATGGCACCCTGAGGAGGCCGACTCTGTGAGAGCGCACAGGACGGTGGGAGAGCGGCTGGAGATGGTCCTGCAAGTATCCCGGGCCTAAGCCATGAAGGGGGCTATTATGAATCAAATTACTTCCCAGTGATCCGCTAGCTCTAGCCTTACTGGTTCGGTCAGGTGAATGGCATAGGCTCCCCCCATTAGGGACCCATCAACCTGTTCGAACCGGATTGTGTGGGTCAGTCTTTTTGCTCTGATCCCCAGTTTCAGGACTGTGGTTAGGTTGATCAAGCATCTAGTGCAGCCTGAGTCTATCAGGGCTTGAAAGGCCCCCTGGGTCCCTGTTTTTGGGGCTGTGAGGCGTATTGGGAAAACAAAAGGGTGGACTGGTCCCCTTACCATTGGGTCATTTTCACCCTCGTCCTCGCTATCATAGGATTCTGGCAACTGGTCATCGCTGCCTGGTGTTCCTCCCCCTTCGGCTGGGTGGGAAGGGACCTCTTCAGCCTGGAGGGCCCTCCAGGATGTGTTGGTGGCTCGTTTGGGGCCTCGTTCCAGCTGTGCCCTGTGTGGTGGCTCTGGCGTAGGCCTTGGGGCTGGGGTCGTGCACACAGATACCACGTGGCCCTTCCCCCCACATCTGTAGCACTTCAGCAGGCTTTGAGGGAGGGCTGGTTTCAGGTCGGGTTGCCCCCTCTCTTTCGTGTCTGGTTGCTCTCTCATGTTGTTGGCGCGCAATCCACTGTCGACTTTTATTGCTACTCAGAACCACTCAGAGAGCTGGTTTGGAATGTCCAAGTAAGCGGTTACCTGGGCAATTTGATTGTCCAGGCTTGTTCTGAAAAAGTGCACTAGCAACTGCTCTGGCAAAGGGGGCAGCCTCCCAATGACTCTCCTAAATTCGCGGATGTGCTCTTTAATGGGATGGCCCCTCTGCTTTAGATAGCTGAGTTCATCCTCTGCATACAGGTCTTCCTCTGCCTCCTTGAATCTGGCCTCTAGCAGTCGTAGGAAGTCATCTACATCTTGCAGCTGGGGGGCTCTCCTCTTGTGGAGGGCTGCTAGCCATTCCGTTGCTTCCCCCTCTAGCCCCTCTGCGATGGTATTCACCATGGCTCTGGGGGATGGGTAGAGGTGTCCATAACATTCTAGGTGGATCTCAGCTGAGTCAAGGAATAGAGCTAGCTGGTCTGAGTCCCCATCAAACTTTCCTCTGAACTGGGGCAGTTCATTCAGCACTGCTCCTCCCTCCCCCTGTTGGCCTCTGTATGCTTGCATTTGATGCAGCTGGCCCTCTTCCTCAGCTCTAGTTTGGAGGGAGAGAGGGGTTTGTCTGCCTTGGGCAGCCTGCCTGCTGCGTGGGAAAGACACTGGTTGTGGCCTCCTTCTGATGGGTGGAGAAGGGGGGCTGTGCTCCTGTCTGCTTCTCCTCACTTCAAAGGGATCCACTGCTCCTCCCCTCTCCTTTGGCCTGCATGACAGCCCCTCATCGGGAAGGGTGGCTTGGTCAAATTCCTCCCTCGGCTGCTCCCTGGAACTCCCCAGGGGCTTTGGGAGCCTGGCTTGTTTCCAGTCCAACCTCCATTCCACTCTTCCCAGCTCGCTCAGGGGCTTCCCCTTTTCCCAGGCATTGGGGTGGGGGAACTCGACCTCAGCTGCCTTAGGGATTAACTCCCACCAATATTCATCTTTTCTTGCTTCTGCCGCTGGAGCCGGCATCTCAGCTTTGATGTCTAAGGGAGGCTGCACTCTGGCTGCAATTAGGCTCTCTTCAGATAGCCCGTCTTCGGCCATGGTTGCCTGATTTTCCCTCCCAGCACCCCAGACATTGGGGAGCGTTTGGAGAGTCCAGGATTCAGGAAACCTGGTAATCTTGATAGATTTTAAAAGTAGTTCTAACTGTCTGTGAAGTTTCCGAAAGATGACCTTATTAATTCATGAGCCATGAGCCGAACTTCAAAAGAAATACAGTCATTTATTAGGAGCACCATTTCGGCAATATTCGGATGCAGTTAGAACTAATCCCACATAGATTTACGTTCCCCTATGACCCTGTCTCTCCCCTCCTCTCTGGCCATGTCATAAATCACATTCTCCAATTAACCACTTTGGCTGGCTGTGAAATCCAACACCTTCCTTCTGATTGCGGTTGAGAAGAATGTATGGAATGCACTTCAGTTAGGGAAATCAATCAGCTCTATCAGTTCTCCCTCCCTCCTGCTCATGGCAACTTGAAAGCTTTGCAAGTTGACACTTGTCATCTCTTGTTTGACCACGTCCAGCTTGCCTTGATTCATGGATCTTATGTTCCAGGTTCCTATGGAGAATAGATCTTTACAGCATCGGACTTTCCTTTCACCACCAGATGCATCCACAGCTGAGTGTCCTTTCGGCTTTGGCCCAGTCGCTTCACTCTTTCTGGCACTACTTCCAGCCCTGTGGAATGAACTGCCCCTGGAAATACGCAAGATCTCCAACCTCCGGGTGTTTCGTTGCGCATTGAAGACCCTGTTGTTCCGCCAGGCCGGGCTATCAACATAATGATTTTAAATTGGGGTATTTTAAATTTTTGGGGTTTTAAACCGGCCAAATCTATTTAATTATTTTAAATTTTAATCATTGTTGTGTCTTGTGTTTTTAAATTGGCTGTACACCGCCCTGAGTCCTTCGGGAGAAGGGCGGTATAGAAATAAAATTATTATTATTATTATTATTATTATTATTATTATTATTATTATTATTATTATTATTATTACTAGTACTTGCCCTCTGTTCTTCCCCAGTAACATATTGGATACCTTCCAACCTGAGGGGCTCATCTTCCGGTGTCATATCTTTTTTCCTTTTGGTACTGTCCATGGGGTTTTCATGGCAAAGATACTGGAGTGGGTTGCCATTTCCTTCTCCAGTGGATCACTTTTTGTCAGAGCTCTCTGCTATGACCTGTCCGTCTTGGGTGGCCCTGCATGGCATAGCTCATAGTTTCATTGAGCTACGCAAGCCCCTTCACCACGACAAGGCAGTAATCCGTGAAGGGGAGCCCAACAATACCAATAGGGTATTTGGGCTGGTGTTCTGACCCGACTCCCAAACACGACAAGCCCTCTGTATTGAACTAACAGTTCCCTTTATTAGGAGCACCAGCAGCCCCGGCAAAAAGTCTCTCTCACAGCATTCTAACAAGTCTCTAAGTGCCTGTGGAAAGCAAAGCTCACTCCCTTTTCCCCTGAAATGGCCCCAACACACCAGGAGTCTCTCTCTCCACACTCACAAAATAAGTCCTGGAAGGTGCGCTCACTTTTTTCCAGCAGCAGAGACACACACACACATGCTCAGAAGGCGCACCCACAGATTCAAAGGAAGAATTCAGGATTCAGAAGTCAGGCTATCAGTGGCTGACTGAAGGGGAGATGAATGCCCCCTGCCTTTTATCCCCAGAGCTAGGGTGGGGCTTCTCTAGCAGCGATGGCTCTTCCATCCCAAGGACCAGCCCATAGATTCCCTCTGTTCCCCTCTTCTCTGCCTTCTGCACATCTGCGTGTCCGGCACTGGACCCAGCTGTTCCTCCTCTTCATCATCAGCCACCTCCAGACCTGGGGGCTGTTGAATCTCCATCTGAGGGCTGATGGACGGCCCAGGCCCAGATGTGTCATGCGCTGGCCACGCCCATGTCCAGTTAGCGAAAGGGGGAAAATTCCCAATACGTCACGTGACGCCACCATGATGACGTGAGTGTCAGGTTCCGGAACGGCTCAGTAAAGGAAAAATGCCAGACAACAGTGTTCATGGGTTGTAGTGTATTTACCTTCTGCGCTCCAGCATGATCCAACAATCACCTAGTGCGAGTAAAGTGAGTTATTGTCAGCGCTAGCTGCTCAGTGCTCCCCACCACCATTTTGAATGCCCCCTGCACTCCACCCCATGACTCCATCCCCCAACTCCACCTCCAGCCACGCATCCCTCCTACAGCCCCAGCTGCTCTACATCTCTGGCTAGCAAGCCCCGGTTAGCTCCGATCTCCACAGTGCCTCCTGGCTGTGTCAGATGCTGAAGCCTGGCCTCTGTGCAGGCATAGGCCCTGACCGTCTGCTGTTTCCAGCCCCGTCTCTTAGCTGAGCAGTGGCAGAGGCGGCAGAAGCAGCAGCAAGGAGGGCCAGTCTGGTTCGGCATGGTCCAGGAAGAAGCTGTCCAGGAGCTGGGTCTGTGGGTCTGTGGGCGCGGCCCTCCACTTTCCACCTTGCCCGTCCCTGCCAGAATGGCAGCCCTGGTGCATTAGGGCTGACATGCACCCCCCACCCCACCATGAAGCCAGCATCTGGAAAACAAAGGCCACAGTAAGGTAGGTCATGGAACCCGAGTACCACCACCCCCGGCTTGGCCGGGTTCCTTCGATAGAACCTAGTGACCAACTTTCACATCCTGGCAGGGTACCCAGGACACCTCCAACAGCAGGTAGCCCTTCCACAGTACGAGGTATTGTAGGTGGCCCCAATGCCAACAAGCACCCAGGACCTCGTCCACCTCATAATGCTGCTCCCCCCATCTACAGGGGGGGAGGAGGAGGAGGGGTTTCCCGTAATGGAGACGTCCGGACAGGACGTAGGAGGCTGCTGTAGAAAACCAGGTGTGTCTTCCCCAATAACGGCAGGAGCTGTAAAATCTGGAATGAGCTGCCCCTAGAGGTCCGTATGATCCCTGACCTGCGTACCTTTCGCCGTGCCCTGAAGACTCTTTTATTTCAACAAGCCAGGCTGGCCCAATAGGAATTTTTAAATTGGGTGTTTGTTAGTTTTTAAATTTCGTGGGCCAATTTTATATATTTGATTTTTTAAATTGTTCTTAAATTTTGTGGTTTATATGTGTTTTAATATGGCTGTACACTGCCCTGAGTCCTTTGGGAGAAGGGCGGTATAGAAGTGCAATAAATCTAAATCTAAATCTAAATCTAAATCTAAATCTTATGACCTTTACTATCGGAAACAGTCCAATGTATTTGGGTGCGAGCTTCTTGCAAGGCACCTTTAGGTTGAGGTACTTGGTGGACAGGTAGACTTTTTGGCCTACATGGAAGGGGGTTTGTGGCCTTCTTTTCTTATCTGCCTGGTGTTTGTAGCTTTGTGCCGCTTTTCATAGAGCTTCCCTGACCTTTTCCCACACACGTTGCATTCGCGACACCCATTCCTGCAATCCTAACTCCTCGGAGCTCTGTTGGGGACACTCAGGTATGAGGACGAATTCAGTCCCAGTGGCCACCTGGAATGGGGTGAATCTGGTGCTACTGTGGACGGTGTTGTTATATGCCACCTCAGCAAAGGGGAGCAAGTCTGCCCAATTGAATTGTTGGTGCTCAAGGTAGCACCAGATGTACTGCTCCACCATTGCATTGGTTCTCTCGACAGCTCTATTGGTAGCTGGGTGGAACGCCCATCTGAGACCCTGGGAGGACCCTATCATGGCCAAGAACATACACCAAAACTTGCTAGTGAACTGTACCCCCTAGTCAGATACAATGCTCCACGGCACCCCGTGGAGATGATATATATGTGCTATAAACAGTTTGGCCAGCTTCCTGGCTGATGGCAGACCCGAACAAGCCACAAAATGGGCTTGTTTCGAAAAGAAGTCGATAACCATCCATATTGCCTTGGTTCTCTGGTAAGTCCACAATGAAGTCCATGGCTATCTCCTCCCAGGGTTTAACAGGAGATGCCACAGGTTGTAAGAGGCTGGGAGGTTTGCCCAGTTGTTTCTTCATTGTGGCACATGTTACGCAACTGCACACATAGTCCTCGACATCCTTCTTAAACTGGGGCCACCAGAATTGATGGTTTGTCAGATGTAAAGTCTTGAGAAACCCAAAATGTCTGGCTGCCCAGATGTCGTGACAGCGTCGCAGCACCTCGAGCCGGAGATTGCTGGGTACGTAGATCTTAAACCCCTTCCATGCCAAACTGGCCCTATGGCTGAGAGTATTTTGATTGGCCTGGAACCACTCATTGGTCCAAAGTGCCCCCTGAATGGCACAGGTTATGTCTGTCGCCTGTGCTTTTGGCTGGGCTGTGCCTGATGCCTGTCGTGCTGGATGTCCCTTAGGTGGTGATGCTGGGATTATGGCCTGTACTACCTCCTCCCAGTTGCTGGCATATTGCGGCTTCTGAGACAGTGCAGCTGCTAAAAAGTTTCTCCTGCCGGGTATGCATTTCAGCTGGAAATTAAAGCGCCAGAAATATAGCACCCACCTGACTTGTTTGGGTGAGAGCCGACATGGGGTTTGGAGGGCTTCCAGATTCTTATGGTCTGTCCAGACCTCGAATGGTAGCCCCCCCCTTCCAGTAGGTGTCTCCATGTCATCAACGCCCACCGAACTGCAAACGTTTCCTTCTCCCAGATGGCCCATTTGCGTTCGGTATTGTTCAACTTGTGGGATGTGTATGCACATGGTTGCAGACTCCCCCCCACGTTGGCCTGCAAAAGAACTGCTGCCACCGCTATGTTGCTGGCGTCTGCCTGCACAACAAATGGCTTGGTAGGATCTGGATGTTTGAGCACTGGCTCTCTGGCAAACAACAGTTTCAGGTGTTCGAACGCTTGCTGACAGGCTAAGGCAGGGGTGAAATGCTCCCGGTTTGGATTAGATTGTCCGATCTGGTAGCGATGGAGGCGGGTGGTTCGGAGAACCGGTAGCAAAAATACCCCCCCCCCCCATGCACAGCTGAGCCGCACAATCATCAGAGGTTTTTTTTTTACTTTTAAAAGCATTTTTTCTACAACTTCGGCCGAAAAAATGCTTTTAAAAGTAAAAAAAAAGCCTCTGATGATTGCGCGGCTCGTCAAAGGCATTTAAAAGAAAAAAAGGGTTTTTTTCTTTTAAAAGCTCTGACAATCCAAGCTGAGTTCCCTGATCGGCAGAGGCTTTCAGGGAACTCAGCTAGGATCGTCAGAGCATTTAAAAGAAAAAAAGGGTTTTTTTCTTTTAAATGCTCTGACAATCCCAGCTGAGTTGATCGGCAGATCGTCCGGAGGGACTAGCAGTGAACCTATTTGTGGCTAGAAAAGATACAGAGGGAGCAGGATCCAGCTGTGGTGGAGGAAGAAGAGCCCCTTACATACACACACTCATGCTCATTCTCACTCAGAGTTCTAAGGTTATAATTTGGGTGGTACTTGCCCTCTTTCCAGACAGCTATTGAGCACAAAACTCAAAGACTTCCTTTAATTCCCGGTGCCAACCGGGCAGGGTCTGAGGAGTTTAGCCACAGACAAAAAGTGTCTGTTGCTGGCAGGGTGGTGGCTCTTTTGAGCCCGGTCCAGTGGCTGGGTGAGCTGGGAGTCCCTCATGGTAGCCAATTGTGGGAAGGAACCCTCCCCCGGGTTGCTTCTTCCAGCCGGGATGAAGCCATCAGTGCTCAAAGAACAAATGGAAAAAGAAGCAAGCTGCCAGAAAGAAGATTTTAATTTCGGAAGTCAAGGACAAGTGACAATTCAGCAATGGATTCCGGCCAGCTAGACAGAAGGACCGTAAGGTGCTAGATTTTTATCTTTTCTGACCTTTGTATTTCAGGTGTTCTTAATGGGGCTTAATGGTGCGTCTATTGATGGATGATTTCTCCTCATTTCGGTTGTTTCAGGGAGGAAGAGGTTAATCCTAGCCTCTGGGGAAGGATGGCGATAAGAAATCTGGTGAGTTTCTTTTTTTTTCTTTCTTTTTTTTTTTGGAAAACATGTTTTATTGATACATTTTTTAGTAAACATAAAAAGTTCCATATCTATCTGAACAGTGTGTTGTCTGGGCACAGTTAGTTTTAAGTAGAGATACAACAATAATCATAATAATAATCATAATAAACATAGTAATAATAAGGTAAAGGTAAAGGTTCCCCTCGCACATATGTGCTAGTTGTTCCCGACTCTAGGGGGCGGTGCTCAACTCTGTTTCAAAGCCAAAGAGCTGTTCGAAGACATCTCCATGGTCATGTGGATGGCATGACTAAACGCCAAAGGCGCACAGAACACTGTTACCTTCCCACCAATGGTGGTCCCTATTTTTCTACTTGCATTTTTTATGTGCTTTTGAACTGCTAGGTTGGCAAAAGGTGGGACAAGTAACAGGAGCTCACCCTGTTACGCAGCACTAGGGATTCGAACCACTGAACTGCCGACCTTTCAATCGACAAGCTCAGCATCTTAGCCACTGAGCCACCGCATCCCTAAAAGTAATAATACAATTAGTTTATCCATCTTGAAAAATTTTCACTACAAAAATTTTTGTTATCTTTTTAATCTTTTTAGTTTCTAACTTCTGTTTCTGTTGGTTATCCATTGGTAAAACAAGTCCCATGTTAAAAAGTATTCTGTTTCTTCCTTTTCTTTTATTTTAAGTGTTAATCTATCCATCTCAGCACATTCTAATATTTTTTTTTTTTAACACTTTCCTCTGTAGGGATCTCTTCATTTTTTCATTGTTGTGCAAACACAATGCTGTTAACACATGTAAAATTAAGTATATATTCCCTTTATTATACTGTTCTGGTAATATACCCAACAAGAATATTTCTGGTTTCAAATCTATATGTTGCTTTATCATTTTTTCTAACCAAGTATGTATTTTAGACCAGTATTTTTTTGCCTTTGAGCATGTCCACCACATATGATAATATGAACCTGGTATCTGATTACACTTCCAACATTTAGCTGATAGATTTTCAAACATCTTTGCTAGTCTCGCTGGTGGTAAATGCCACCTATAAAACAAGTTTTAAAAGAGTTTCTGTGTGCCTTTATATAGCCTCTTGTCAGTGTTGATTGCTTTAACTGCAGGCGAGATGCTGTTTTCCAGTTACATTATTGTGGTTTCTCACTTGTTTTAAGCTGATACTTTGTTGCAAACTCCTGCCTGGCTCACCTGGGGCTACTTGACTTGGCAGGGAGTCAAGCAGGTTTTTTTCTTCTTGGAAACTTTTATTCCATGGTTTGTGCTAAAGGCTAATAAAATGATTATTACTTCATTGAATCGTGTTTTTATGGGGTAGGGGCTTTTTCTGGGGTGGGGGCCTTCCATCAGTCTCTAATGGGAAACTACCGTGCTTTTCGGAGTATAAGATGCACTCCCCCCCCCCCCACAAAAGAGGGTACAAACGTTGGTGCATGTAATACACCGAATACAGCCATTTTTGGCCTCCCACAACCCCGCCCCACATGTCCCGTTTTCACAAAAAACAGGCCCACTTTTCAAAAAAACAGGATGCGCAGAGGGTTTGGGAGGCCTGCAGAGTGCTCCTGGGGACTGGGGAGGGCAAAAACACTACACGTGGGGGGGTTTGGGAGGCCAAAAATGGGCCCGTTTTTTGCAAAAACAGGGGTATGTTTGCCCTCCCCAGCCCCCAGGAGCACTCTGCAGGCCTTCCAAACACTCTGCACATTCCGTTTTTGCAAAAAACGGGACACACAGAGGGTTTGGGAGGCCTGCAGAGTGTTCCTGAGGGCCCGGGAGGGCAAAAACTTTTTTTTTCTTGTTTATCTCTTTGAAATCTTGGTGCATCTTATACTCCGGTGCATTTTATAGTCCCAAAAATATGGTACATCTCTAAATTAGATAAGGAAGCAAATAGCAAAGCCCATGCTTCAAAATGTACTCTTAATTCACGGATGGAAAAACAGAAAACAGAATAACAGAGTTGGAAGTGACCTTGGAGGTCTTCTAGTCCAACCCCCTGCTTAGGCAGGAAACCCTACACCACTTCAGACAAATGGTTATCCAATATCTTAAAAACTTCCAGTGTTGGAGCATTCACAACTTTTGGAGGCAAGTTGGTCCACTAATTAATTGTTCTAACTGTCAGGAAATTTCTCCTTACTTCTAGGTTGCTTCTCTCCTTGATTAGTTTCCACCCATTGCTTCTTGTTCTGCCCTCAGGTGCTTGGGAGAATAGCTTGATTCCCTCTTCTTTGTGGCAGCCCCTGAGATATTGGCACACTGCTATCATGTCACCCCTAGTCCTTCTTTTCATTAAACTAGACATACGGGTACCCAGTTCCTGCAGCCGTTCTTCATATGTTTTAGCCTCCAGTCCCCTAATCATCTTTGTTGCTCTTCTCTGCACTCTTTCTAGAGTCTCCACAACTTTTTTACATCGTGGCGACCAAAACTGGATGCAGTATTCCAAGTGTGGCCTTACCAAGGCATTATAAAGTGGTATCAACACTTCACGTGATCTTGATTCTATCCCTCTGTTTATGCAGCCTAGAACTGTGTTGGCTATTTTGGCAGCTTCTGCACACTGCTGGCTCATATTTAAATGTTTTTCCACTAGGACTCCAAGATCCCTCTCACAGTTATTACTATTAAGCGAGGTACCACATATACTGTACCTGTGCATTTTGTTTTTCTTGGCTAAATGTAGAACCTTACTTTTTTCACAGAAGATCTGACTCATATATTATTCAATTGCTGTTTGTATAAGGTGACGAGAGATAAGTATCTTGATCCACATATTAAATGTATGGCCCAGTGGGAGGCCCATATTAAAACAACATACCTCATGTGTGGCCAGAATCTGAAAACGACATTTAATACAGCACAATTTCTGACTAAACTGGTCTGACTGAGATAGGCATATGTGGGCCTGATTGGGGTAGATTGCAGGGGTGATACAGAAGTATAATTTCATGTTTTTTTATTCTATTTTACATATTTATGTATTAAATTATTTTATTTTATTTTATCCTATAACTATTGTATTTTACCCTACTCTCATTTTAAATTATTTGTTTAGAATTTTATTGGTAATATGTGTTTGAACCTGTACGTTGATATGGCCTATAGGCTAATCAATAAATAAATATATAATATATGTAACAAGGATAAAAATAGTAGCATATAAAGGTCACTTCAACATAAATCATATTTTTTAACAGCATGCAACAATTAAAGCCATTAATGACAACTATGGAATATAGACCAGTATCAAGTCTAAGCTTAGACTTAGAGACGAAGTACTGTCCATATGGAAATATGCCATTCTCAATCAGGTTGGGTCACCCCAGAAAAGACTCCCTACCAGTGTGCCCATCATTGAAAAAGTTTACAACAATTGCTCTTTCATGCACCTCTCCACATTAACATTTCCTCTTCTTAAATCTCCTCCTTTCTAACTTCTGTTTCTATTATCTAACCATTGATAAAATTCATCCCATATCAAAAAATATTCAGTTTCTTCTTTATCCTTAATAGTGAGCATTAATCTACCCATTTCTGCACATTCTAATATTTTCTTAATTACATTCCCCTCTGACGGAATCTCATCACTTTTCCATTGCTGTGCAAATACAATTCTAGTTGTGGTTAGTATATGCAAAATCAGGTATATAGCCTTATTATCATATTTTTCCGGTAGAATGCCCAACAGAAATATTTCTGGTTTCAAGTCTATGTGTTGTTTTTGTCAACTTGCAAAGCTTTCAAGTTGCCATGAGCAGGAGGGAGGGAGAACTGATAGAACTGATTGATTTCCCTAACTGAAGCTACATTCCATACATGCTTTCTTTCATGCAATCAGTAGGAGGGTGTTGGATGACACAGCCAGCCAAAGTGGTTAATTGGAGAATGTGATTTATGACATGGCCAGGGAGGAGGGGAGAGACAGGGTCATAGGGGAACGTAAATCTATGTGGGATTAGTTCTAACTGCATCCAAATATTGCCGAAATGGTGCTCCTAATAAATTTATTTATTTATTTATTTATTTATTTATTTATTTATTTATTTATTTATTTATTTATTTATTTTGTCGCATTTCTATGCCGCCCAACTCCCAAGGGACTCTGGGCGGCTTACAGCAGAGAATAAAACAATGCAACAATATCCCATGCAAAAGTTAAAAGAAGACATTAAAACATTAAAACATTAAAACATTAAAACATTAAAACATTAAAACACATACACTCCAATTTGTGGCCGGGTCTCGCAAGATCACTATAACGAGATCAACGGCCCCAGGCCTGCCGGAAGAGCCAGGTCTTCACTGGAGAGAAGGAGAGAAGATGGGAAGGAGAGAAAGATAGAGAGGGAAGGAGTTGGTGAAAGGAAAGAACCCCTTTCCCCAAGGAGAACCCGACAGACTAAAAACAAAACAGAGAGCAAGTAATAAGTAAGTAGTAAGGAGGATGATAAAGGGAAAGGTGGGGGTATCTTTATTTTCAGCTAATATTAATGGTTTAAATAATCCATGTAAGAGAAAGAGAGTGTTTAACCGGTTGGTAAAAGGAAATTATGATATGATATGCCTGCAGGAGGTTCATATAAAAGGAGACCAGAAAGCGATACTGGAGAATAAAAGACTGGGAAATTTGTATGCCTCCCTGGCAGATCAAAAAAAGAAGGGAGTAGTGATATATATAAAAGGACACTTAGAATCTAAATTAATTTATGCCGAGAAAAAAGGTAGAGTCCTGATGGTAGAGGTAACAATGGACCAAAGGAAATGTTTGTTGGTTGGAATTTATGCCCCAAATGGATGCCAAGTAAACTTCTACAGGAAATTATATCAGAAGCTATTAGAGGTTAACTATGCCAATATTTGTTTGCTCGGGGACTTTAATGCGGTTATAGACCCAAACTTGGATTATATACCAGAGAGAGGTAAAGCCGGGAAAAAGAGGAGGAAACTTCTGCCAAAAATTTGTAAACAGATTAGAGAGGTAACAGGGTTGAGAGATATATGGAGGGATAGAAATCTGGGAAAGAAACAGGGTACTTATTTCTCCCCCAGACATCATTCCTGGTCCAGATTAGATATGGCCTGGATGACTATAGGATTATGTGACCAGGTGTTAGATGTGGCAATTGAGGTTAATGACTGGGCAGACCATAACCCGTTGAAAATAGTATGGAGAGGAGCCCGCAGAATAAAGAGATGGAAGATGGATGTAGGAGTATTAAAAGACAAAGATCTACTCCAAAAGCTAAAAGAGGAGATGGTTTTTTTCTTTAGGGTCAATAGGAAAGAGGATACTAGTCCACAGATTATCTGGGATACGGCGAAGGCGGTGATCAGGGGAGTAGTATCATCTCATATAATTGGAAAGAGGAAGACCCAAAGACTGAAACGGAGTAAATTGAGGTGTGAATTGGAGAAAGTGGAAGCGAGGTTGCAGACAGACCCAGGGAACTTAAAACTAGTTGAGAAGAAGAAAATAACCCGACACCAGTTAAACCTATTAGATCAGGAAGAATTGGCTACTAAAATTAGATGGGCAAAACAAAGGCATTTTGAGCATGCAAATAAAGCAGGAAAATGGCTTACTTATAGACTGAAGAAGCAACAGGAGAGAAATAGGATAGGTTGTTTGAAGGACCAAAGGGGAAGATTTGTTTCGGATAAGGAAGGGAAAGGAAAAATAATACAAGAATATTTTACTGCTTTGTATTCAGCTGGAGATGAACAGGACCAGGAGATTAGAGAGTATTTGGCTAGAGCGGATTCCCGGAAGGTCCCACTCCCAATGAGAGAAATATTGAATGCAGAGATTACCTTGAAGGAAGTAGAGTTAGTATTAAGGGAACAAAAAGGGGGAAAGACCCCAGGTACGGATGGTCTGCCAGTAGAAATTTATAAGGCCCTCCTTGAGACTTTGGGGGAATTTTTGACTCAAGTATTTAATGAGGTTTTGGTCTTTGGTCAAATGCCACCCTCCTGGTCTGAAGCATATATTACACTAATTCCAAAGGAAGGCACTGATCCGCTTCTGATTAAAAATTACAGACCGATTTCCCTGCTTAATTCCGATTATAAATTATTCTCTGCGATTTTAACGAAGAGACTAAAAATTTTCCTGAATGAGTACATCCACGGAGACCAGAATGGCTTCCTACCTCATAGACAATTGAAAGATAACATGAGAACTATAATGAATATATTAGAATATTATGAGTGTAATTCTGGTAAACAGGTGGCCCTGGTCTCCGTGGATGCACAAAAAGCCTTTGACAGAGTGAGCTGGAAATTTCTCTTTGCACAGTTGAGCGAAATGGAATTCGGGGAAAGATTTACCAGGGCAATCCGGACAGTATACGCAAAACAGACAGCGAAAATACTTATTAATGGGGAGGAGTCTGAAAAAATTGATATAAGTAAAGGTACTAGACAGGGATGTCCATTATCTCCACTTTTATTTATTTTAACTCTAGAGTTATTATTGAATGAGGTCAGAAGAAATCAAGGAATTAGAGGGCTAAGAAACAGAGGGGAAGAGTTTAAGCTCCAAGCCTTTGCGGACGACTTGATATTTGTCTTGGAAGAACCTTTGGAATCGGGACCAATTTTGCTACAGGAATTGGAGGCTTACGGGAAAGTAGCGGGATTTAAATTAAATAAAGATAAAACCAAGATCCTAATTAAAAATATGACGAAGAATCAAAAAGCGCAGTTAGAGGAAGAACTAGGGATCCAGATAGTCAAAAAACTAAAATACTTAGGAATTTGGCTCTCATCTAAATGCTCGACCATTAAAGAAGACAACTATCAAAAACTACTTAGTCAAACTAAAGAAATGTTGGAAGGATGGAAAAGTTTACAGCTATCATTATTAGGTAGAATTGCAGTAGTTAAGACGTATATCCTGCCTAAATGGATTTTTCTCTTTCAGACAGCCCCAGTTTTAGTAGATACAAATTTTTTTCATTCTTTAGATCAGTGTATACGTAGATTTGTATGGCAGAATAAAAAACCAAGGATTAAATTGAAAATGCTTCAAGAATCCCCTTCCAGGGGAGGATTTGGCCTACCTAAATGGGAGCTTTATCATCAGGCAGCTGTCTTAACTTGGATCAGAGACTGGATTGCCTTGAGGAGGAGGAGAATCCTTAGCTTGGAAGGCCACAATTTGCAACAGGGGTGGCACTATTATCTGAGTCAGGAAAGGCCCAAAAAACATAAATATTTTATGGACCACTTTATTCGAAAGGTTTTGATGACCATATGGGATCGAATAAGAAATAAATTTTACCTGATGACTCCGATTTGGCTTTCCCCTTTAGAGGCAATGACACACCCGACTCTTTACAACAGAAATAAACCACTAATCTACCAAGCTCTGTTGGATCCTTCAGGCAAAGTAAAATCTCGAAATATGCTGGGGGAATTAGGCTATGAGCTAGATTGGTGGTCATACAATCAGATCCAATCTAGGACAGTTCAGGATAAAAATAAAGGAGGAATTTATAATTCTCTACAGGAACTTGATAAGATCTTGTTGGGGAAGGATGAGAAGGTATTATCCAAACTCTATCAATTCCTCTTAATGGACTGGATCGGAGAGGAGGTCATCAAGGACTCAATGATTGCCTGGGGGAGAAATTTGGGATACTCGATTGAACTTGAAAAATGGGAAGAAATCTGGGGGACAACCTTAAAATTAACAATGTCAGTTTCCTATAAGGAAAATATATACAAAATGCTATATAGATGGCACCTGCCCCCGGCTAGATTATCGAAGATGTTCCCGGGGACCTCTCCGGTTTGCTGGAAATGCAACGCCGCTATGGGAACTTACTTTCATAGTTGGTGGACCTGTCCCCGAGCAAAAGAATATTGGGCTAGAATTCAAAAATGGATTTTAGAAATCATAGGATGTAGAATAGATTTGAACCCGGAAACGTTTTTACTAGGCATGAAACCAGAGAACTTAAACAAATCTAATTGGTATCTCGCTCTCCACATCATCATTGCAGCCAGGATCTCGTTCGCGCAAGAATGGAAATCCAAAAATATCCCATCGGAGGCTACGTTAATTGCAAAGATCATGGACTGTGCAGAAGCAGACAAGCTTACTGGACTTTTGCGAGATAGACAAGAATCAGGGTTATATAGGAGCTGGGACAGATGGTATGCTTGGCTGCAAAAAAAGAAATCTTAAGAAGAACGAAAATATTAACCTTAATGTATTCCAGGAGTACTGCATGACGATTGAGAAATTTTTTTCTGGTTAAACCTTCCTTTCTTTTGATGAGTTAACTTAATGGAAGTTTGTACTTTCTCCAGGCAAAAATTGATACTTTAAAACTCTATATGTATTATATTACTCTCTGCAATTCTATCCATATTATTATATTTTATTCTGTATTTTTAAATAATTTTCAATAAAAAATTTTTTTTAAAAAAAAATTGGAGAATGTGATTTATGACATGGCCAGGGAGGAGGGGAGAGACAGGGTCATAGGGGAACGTAAATCTATGTGGGATTAGTTCTAACTGCATCCAAATATTGCCGAAATGGTGCTCCTAATAAATTTATTTATTTATTTATTTATTTATTTATTTATTTATTTATTTATTTATTTATTTATTTATTTATTTATTTATTTTGTCGCATTTCTATGCCGCCCAACTGCCAAGGGACTCTGGGCGGCTTACAGCAGAGAATAAAACAATGCAACAATATTCCATGCAAAAGTTAAAAGAAGACATTAAAACATTAAAACATTAAAACATTAAAACACATACACTCCAATTTGTGGCTGGGTCTCGCAAGATCACTATAACGAGATCAACGGTCCCAGGCCTGCCGGGACCGCAAGGCCAATAGGGTGGGGGCGGTCCGGACTTCAGGAGGTAATTGGTTCCAGAGAGCCGGGGCAGCCACAGAGAAGGCCCTCCCCCGTGGGCCCGCCAGCCAACATTGTTTAGCTGATGGGACCTGGAGGAGACCGACTCTGTGGGATCTTACCGGTCACTGGGAGCTATGTGGTAGAAGGCGGTCTCGAAGATAGCCTGGTCCTGAGCCATGTAGGGCTTTAAAGGTAATAACCAACACCTTGAATTGTGCCCAGAGACCGATAGGGAGCCAGTGCAGCTTGCGGAAAATTGGTGTAATGTGGGTGTATCTAGGTGCACCCACTATAACTTGCGCGGCTGCATTCTGGACCAACTGTAGTCTCTGAACACTTTTCAAGGGTAGCCCCATGTAGAGCACGTTGCAATAGTCCAACCGTGAGGTGACAAGGGCATGAGTGACTGTGAGGAGAGCCTCCTGATCCAAGTAGGGTCGCAATTGGTGCACCTGACGAACTTGTGCAAAGGTCCCCCTAGCTACAGCTGTCAGATGTTGTTCCAATCTCAGCTGTGAGTCTAGAAGGACACCCAAATTGTGAGCCCATTCTGAGGGGGGCACTTTCTCACCCCCCAGAACCAAGGATGGACAATCGACATAGTCTTTAGGGGGCAATACCCAGAGCCATTCGGTCTTGTCTGGGTTAAGTTTGAGCCTGTTGACTCCCATCCAGATCCTCACATCCTCCAGGCACTGGCACATCACATCTACCACCTCACTGAACTGACGAGGGGTGGAGATATACAGCTGGGTATCATCAGCATATTGCTGATATCCCACCCCGTGTCGTCGGATTATTTCACCCAGCGGTTTCATGTAGATGTTAAATAGGAGGGGAGAGAGGACTGAGCCCTGAGGCACCCCGCAGATGAGGGGCCTAGGGGACGACCTCTGTCCTCCTACCAGCACTGACTGTGATTGACCAGAGAGATAGGAGGTGAACCACCACAACACGGTGCCTCCCACTCCCAGCTCTCTTAGTCACCCCAGAAGGATACCACGGTCAATGGTATTGAAAGCCGCTGAGAGGTCAAGTAGCACCAAGATAGAGGAATGACCCCTGTCTCTGGCTCGCCAGAAATCATCCATCAGCATGACCAAGGCAGTTTCCGTGCTGTAGCCATGTCTGAAGCCGGACTGAAAAGGGTCCAGATAATCTGTTTCATCCAATGACCGCAGGAGCTGAAGTGCCACCACTTTCTCTACAACCTTTCCCACAAAGGGTAGGTTGGAGACTGGATGAAAGTTTTTTAATTCTGCTGGGTCCAGGGAAGGCTTCTTGAGGAGGCGCCTTACAACTGCTTCCTTTAATGGCTGCGGGAAGGACCCCGCCCTCAAGGACGTGTTAACTAAAGCCTGGAGCCAGCCTCATGTCATCTCCTTGCTGGCCGAAACCAGCCAGGAGGGGCACGGGTCCAAGAAACAAGTGGAGGAGCTCATCGCCCCTACAGCCTTTTCCACTTCCTCAGGAGTCACTGGCTCAAACTCCTCCCACACAATAGGACTAAGACCCGCCCCCGTCATCTCAGTCGGTATTGCCCAATCAGAGTCCAGCAGGTCCATCTGAATCTGAGCAATCTTATCCGACAGAAACTGCACAAATTCCTCAGCTCTACCCTGCAAGGGCTCCTCTGCTCCCCCAACCTTAAGGAGGGAGCAAGTTACCCTAAATAGGGCAGCTGGGTGACAATCCGCAGATGCAATAAGTGCGGAAAAATGTGAACATTTTGCCGCCCGTATCGCCACTAAGTAAGTCCTAACAAAGGGTCTCAAAAGTGTTCGGTCAGATTCAGATTTACTGGTCCTCCAGTGTCGCTCTAGACATCTCTTCTGGCACTTCATCTCCCGGAGCTCCTCAGTAAACCAGGGAGCTTTCCTGGATCTGCTGCCATTGAGAGGCCGCAAAGGCGCAATCCGGTCCAATGCCCCAGACGCTGCCTTATGCCAGGCAGCCACTAGGGTTTCAGCCAGACTGTGGACAAGGGAGTCAGGTATCTCCCCAAGCTTCTTCTAAAACCCTTCAGGGTCCATTAGGCATCTGGGGCAGAACCACTTAATTGGCTCCACCTCCCTGTGATGGAGGAGTGGCGTCTTAAAGTCCAACCTCAACAGGAAATGATCTGACCACGACAAGGGAGAGACCTCTATAACCCTTAATTCCAGATCGTATCTCCACTGCTCCGAGAGAAATACCAGGTCGAGCGTGTGTCCCCCCTCATGGGTCGGAGCCTGAACTACTTGGGTCAGGTCCATGGTTGTCATGGAAGCCATGAACTCCTGAGCCCCATCTGAGGAACTGCCAAGTGATGGTAGGTTGAAGTCCCCCAGTACCATAAACCTGGGGAACTCCACCACCAAAGCCTTGACGCTTTCTGCCCAGACAGTTGGAGAATAGGTCTCTATGTAGTCCTCCATGTAGTGTTGGGCAAACCCCTGTGCTACCAAGCGGGCCTTGTACAGGTACATCGGCAAGTGGTTTGGCCTTGAAAACCCACCTTGTGCCAATGACCTTCTTCTCCTTTGGTGGTTGCCCAGGGGTGAAGACCTTGAGATTTCTCAGGCTCTCCATTTCCTGTTCCATCGTGAGCTGCCACTTCTCCTGTTCTTCGATGGGCAGCTCCTGGATGTCAGAGAAAGTCTTTGGGGTGACCATGATGCTGTTGACGGATGCGACGTGCCCAATGTCAATTCTCTTTGGTGGGACCCCCTTGTTGGACCGCTTTGACCTTCTGACCTCCTGCCACTCACCACCCTTTTCTTCTGCGGGTTCCTCGCCAACTGGCTGTTCATGACCGGGATGTGGAGGCCCTCGGTCCCAGGCATTGGGCATCATGGGCCTCTGAAGCATCGCTGGAGGCGAAGAGTCAGGTGAAGATGGCGTGTCTTCCCCCTCAGGACTGGACGGCTCATCCTCCTCATCTGGACCAGGTAGGGTGACCTCTTCGTCCTGTTCCTCGCTCTCGTCGGTGGCAGGGTCTGTGGTTGTCTCAGGCGGTGTCACGGTTGGTGTAGCTTTGCTGGGCCAGTTAATGTATGGGCCCAGATCATTTGAGTGGATCTGGGTCCAATTGGAGTCCTCTTCGAAGAAGGCAGATTGGGAAGTCACAGTCCTGCCCCCTTCTCCCAGGAACCGGTAGGCCTTGGAGCCAGGGGCATAGCCCAAGAACCTCAGTCTCTGGGAGACGGATCTCCCCTTCTTCCGCAGCTGCTTGGGGATGTGCACCCAAGCGTAGGAGCCAAATACACGCAAGTGTCCCAAACTTGGCTTCCTACCATGGACCAGAAAATATGGAGTCTGATCCACAATGCTGCTCCAGGTGCGGTTCAAGGTGAAATTGGCGTAATGTACCGCCTCCGCCCAGTATGATTCCGCAACCCCAGCATCCGCAATCAGGCTGCGAACCATAGTCTGCAGAATGCCGTTACGTTTTTCTACAACGCCATTCTGCGCAGGAGTAAAAGGTGCTGTACGAAAATGGTGTATGCCCTTGTGCCTTATCCAGTCCTGGAATTTTCAGGACATGAACTCAGCCCCATGGTCGCTCTGCAGCTGTGCAATCTTTGTCTTGTACTGAGTTTCCACGTAGTTGTACAGTGATTTTATGGCATCAAAGGCTTCAGACTTTTCTGTGAGGGTATACACATGGCCGTACCTTGAGAAATCATCAACGGCAGTGAGGAAATACTGCCTCTTTCCTAGGGACGGTGTAAATGGCCCAACCAAATCAACATGTATTAATTGATATGGGTATTGAGTTTTACGCAGTGACACCTTAGGTATTGGAGCAGCCTTCCTCTTTGCCCTCTTACAGATGGCACAGTCCAGAAACACCTCACAATCCTGGAGGTGAATCCCCTCAGCGAATTCCCCCATCTTTTTGACCACTGGGAAGCTCGCATGGCCTAACCTCCGATGTAAGAGGTGGGCACATTTAGTATGGAGTGGCTTTCCCACTGAGACCCCCTTGGCTCTGGTTGCCTTGGGCGGTGCTGGCACCTTAGGCCCTTTTTTGGGCTTTTCTGGCTTAGGTGCCTGCTGAGGCTCGGGTTTCTTGCCCGCATTGGCCTTGGAAGGCCGTGAGGCTGGCTGTGGAGCCTTTCTCTCTCTCTGCGCGCAGACCCCTTCTGAGGTGGCACCCTGTGAGCTGTCTCCTGTGGCTGGGTACTCAGGGGAGAAATATGGCAAACCATTTATAATGGTAACACTCCCAATGACCCTTTTGTCTCGAGTGACATGACCTTCCCCTTTGCGAAACAATACCTCCACCCTGCCATCATCACATAACTTGGTTGATCACTGTGATATATGCCTCTCTCCACAAGACGGGCAGTTTTGCTTCCAGTAACACCTCAGTGTACAATTCTAAAAGAATCGGTTCTAATATTTCCCCCATATTTTTATAGAATTCTCCTGGCAAGACATCTGGTCCTGGTGTCTTATTGTTTTTTTTTTTTTTTTTGTCTTTGGATCACCTCTTTTAACTCTACCAATGTAATCTCTCTATTTAACATCATCCTCATCTCTTCCCCCAATATGGGCATACCTTCCTCTTTTAAATAGTCGTTTATTTTTCCCATATCCACTTCCTCTTGATTATACAGGTTCTTGAAATATTTTAATGTAATCTTTTAAATTTCTTCCTCATTGTTTTGTAACTTCCCTGTCTCATCCTGTAGTTGGTGTATTATCCTACTTTCTTTTTCTTTTTTTAGTTTATACGCCGACCACCTCCCAGGTTTGTTTGCATTTTCGAATTGATATTGCCTCGCGTATTTGACATTTTTAACATGATCTGTTTGTTCTATTAAATTTAGTTTATGTTTATCTAATGTTAGCTCTTCCTTAAGTTGTATATCATCTGGCCTTAATTGAATTTTTTTTTCTAAATACTCTACTTCTTTCAATAGTGGCCAGGGGGGCTTTTCATCAGGTCTGCCTGATTCGCCAGTTGCGGCCCTTTCTGGATCGGGACTCCTTATGCACAGTCACTCAGGCGCTCGTCACTTCCCGCCTGGACTACTGCAATGCTCTCTACATGGGGCTCCCATTGAGGAGCACCCAGAGGCTCCAACTGGTGCAGAATGTGGTTGCGCGGGGTATTAAGGCAGCAAGAGGGCGCTCCTATGTGATGCTTCTCCTGCGCGAGCTGCATTGACTTCCAGTGGTCTTCCGAGTGCGCTTCAAGGTGTTGGTCACCACCTTTAAAGCGCTCCATGGCATCGGACCTGGATATTTGCGAGCCCGCCTTCTGCCGCCAATAGCCTCCCACTGACCAGTACGCTCCCACAGAGAGGGACTCCTCAGGGTGCCGTCAGACAGGCAATGTCGGCTGGCGACCCCCAGGGGGAGGGCCTTCTCTGTGGCAGCACCTGCCCTCTGGAACGATTTGCCCCCGGAGATACGAAGGATACCAGATCTCCGGGCCTTTCACCGTGCCCTAAAAACTTTTCTTTTCCATCAAGCAGGGCTGGTGTGAAACCCCCCCCCCCTTTTTAGCTCTTTTTAGCTTTTTAGCTTTTTAAGTGTAAATTGGGTTTTAATTGGATTGTTTTAAATTGTGGGCCAAAGCTGTATAATTCTTTTAATTGATTTTAAATTTTGTATTGGTATGTTTTTTATCCTTGGCTGTGCACCGCCCTGAGTCCAATAGGAGAAGAGCGGTATATAAATTGAATTAATAATAATAATAATAATAATAATAATAATAATAATAATAATAATAATAATAATAATAGTACATCCTGTTGTTTCCACCTTCTCTTATTCCTCATTGACGTGTATCAGTGGTGGGTTGCTCCCGGTTCAGTCCGGTTCTATAGAACCGGTAGTAAAACTTGCGGGAGGCTCTGCCCACCCACCACGACATCATCATGCGTGATCTGCACATGTGCAGAAGTGCGCAGGCTCCCACTATGAACCGGTAGTAAAGGTAAGTGGAACCCACCCCTGACGTGTATGCTATTGTTATCCCTCTTGTAATTTTTTTTTTTAATTTGATTTATATGCCGCCCTTCTCCGGAGACTCAGGGCGGCTTACAATGCGTTAAGCAATAGCCTTCATACTTTTGTATATTTATACAAAGTCAGCTTATTGCCCCCACAAACTGGGTCCTCATTTCACCTACCTTAGAAAGGATGGAAGGCTGAGTCAACCTTGAGCCTTGGAGAGATTCGAACCAGCAGTAAATTGCAGGCAGCTGTGTTAATAACAGGGTGCATAGACCACCCTGCTTTTATTGTGTCCCATAAATTCTGCAACGAGGTATGTTGTTTTTTATTAACATCAAGGAATAAAGTTGATTCTTTCTTCATCTTCTGTATATACTCGTCTTCTTGAAGTATTTGCGGGTTCAGAGTCCATCTCCTATTTTTTCTTTTTTTACCTTTCCAAATTATTCTCAAGGGATTATGATCTGCCCAAACATTCGGGAGTATCTCTATATTTTCAATCTCTTTAGTTATTTCTCTATTTGCCCACATCATATCAATTCTCGAAAAGGATTTGTGTGGGTTAGAGTAGAAAGTATTTTTTTTTCTTTGGGATTTAATAATCTCCACGCATCTATCAAATTTAGTTCTTCAACCATGTCAAAGAAAGCTTTTGGTAATACATTCCTTTTTGTTTGTTTTTTTTATTACAAACAATCATTTTTTCTGTCCACTATTCTATTGTAATCACCCACTATGCATATATTTTTATAACCTACCTCGATAATCTTTTCATGTGTTTTCTTATAAAATTCCCTTTGTTTTTTATTGGGGGCATATATATTAACTAGTAACATTTTGGTATCCCCCAGTATCAATTCAATCAATAATACTCTTCCCTTCGGATCCTCATAAATTACCTTGGCTTTTATTTCTTTCCTAATATATACCACTACCCCTCTTTTTTTTCTCTGCTAGTGCTGCAAACAAATTTCCCAATTTATTGTATTCCAAATACTTCTGATCTTGCTTTTTAATATATACCTCCTGGAGACATATAATATCTACATTCTGTTTAGCTAATTTCTTGAATATTTTTTTCCTTTTCACCTGGTTGTTTAATCCGTTCACATTTATTGATAATAATTGGGTTTCTTTTTCCATTTTCCTAATTATTTGCTGATCTCTGATTTCTAGCTGTTCTGGTAATTCTTTGTTGTCTAGTCCTGGTACCCCTTTCTTCATCTCGGTTTTCTTTTATCGCCTTTGAACTTCCTTCTGTTTCTTCGCCTCCCGATTCTTGTCTCTGCTCTTCTAGGCTAGCGACCTCTAACTTCTCTCTACTGGTTGAATCCTCCTCCATTTCCATCAATTGGTCATACAGTTCTTGAGCTTTGTCTAGGTCATCCACTTTAATTCTTTTGCCCTGCCAATTTATCAGCATTCCCTCTGGAGTGATCCACCTAAATAGTATTTTCCTTCTATTCAATAGAGATGCTAAAAATCGATAGTCCTTTCTGTGTTCCTGAATTCGTCTGGGAATCTGTTTCAGTGTTATAATCTCTTTTCCATGGTAGAACATAGGTTCTTCTCTTGTAATTTTGTATATGATGTCGAGAACCTTTTTACGCGCAAATCTAATATGTACCTCTCTAGGCAGATGATGGCACCTCACATAATTTGTTTGGACTCTGTATACCTCATCCAATTCATTTATAATCTCCCTCTTATCCCTTTGAAGAACTTCTGCGATCAAGTCCCGCCATTACTTCTCCTAGATCGTCTTCTTTTGTTTCTTGGACGTTTTGAAACCTCAAGTAAAAAGAGGCTCAGTCCATTTCGAGATGTATCAGTGAACTTTCTAGATCTTTATTTGTCGCCATCAATTTTTGATCTATTTGTTCTACTTTTTTTTTCAGTTTGTTCAGTTTTCATTTTAACCGCCTTGATTTTTTGTTCATTTCTTTGTATCGTCTCTTGAATTGAGTCCATTTTATTATCCAAATTTTGTATATCAATTTTCAGGTCCCCATAATTTTTTATCATCATCTCCTGAAGCTTCATCATAGTTCCCTGTATCATTACCAGGGTAGACTGCATCGATTGAGCGGTTAAGTTAGAACTCAATTTTTCAGCAGGCAGCATCCCTTCTATCATTCTTTGGGTTGACGGAGAAGCTGTCACCACCGTTGATGCCACCCTTTTATTTATTTATTTATTTATTTGTTCAACTTGTATGCCGCCTTTCTCTGAAGACTCAAGGCGGCTTACAATGCATTTAAAAACCATATATAAAACATTAAAAGTTAAACCATTAAAAACAATTAAAACCCATTCACACCATTCATGGCCAGATCTCACCAAATCGCAGCAGCGAGATCAATGGCCCCAGGCCTGCCGGAAGAGCCAGGTCTTCACCGCTTTTCAGAAGGCCAATAGGGTGGGGATGGTCCAGACCTCAGGAGGTAACTGGTTCCAGAGAGCTGGGGCAGCCACAGAGAAGGCCCTCCCCCGCGGGCCCTCCAGCCGGCATTGTTTAGCTGACGGGACCCGGAGGAGACCAACTCTGTGGGATCTTACCGGTTTCCCTGTTCTCAATGTTTTTTTTTTTATTGAAAAGTTTTAAAATGTTTTACAAACAAATTCCCCCCTCCTTCCCCCACCCATTCCCTTCTCCCTCCCCCCCCCCCCGACTTCCCAGAGCAAAATACAGGGTATTGCATTTACCAAACATAATCTAACATAAACAAACTAACTATAAGCTCTTAACTCCCCCTTACTCTTTAACTTCCCCATAGGTACCAAAATGTCAGAGTAAAAAGAAAAATCATCTAAATATTTCATTCATAAGCCATTTGCAACTTTTTAGTCCCATATTTGTTTTGTATATAGTCAATCCATCTTCTCCATTCCAGTACATATCTTTCATTCGAACGATCCTTCAAATATGCAGAGATTTTAGCCATCTCCGCCAAATTAACTACTTTTAATGTCCATTCTTCAATAGTAGGTAGTTCTTCCTTCTTCCAATATTGCGCCACCAAAAGTCTGGCTGCAGTTGTTAAATTCAAAATCATATTAGTCTCTATAACTGTACAGTCTACAGTTACATCCAATAAAAACAACTGTGGAGTAAATTTTATCTTCCTTTTAAGAATATTTTGTATGATCCACCATATCTTAATCCAAAATGCCTTAATTTTCTTACATGTCCACCATACATGAAAATACGTTGCATCATCACATTTACATCTCCAACACGTAGATTGTAAACTCGGGTACATACAAGCTAACTTTTTGGGATCTAAATGCCATCTATAAAACATTTTGTAAAAATTTTCTCTCAAATTTTGGGCTTGAGTAAATTTTACATTTCTAACCCATATTTTCTCCCATACATCCATGGTTATTGATTCCCCAAAGTTTTGTGCCCATTTTACCATACAATCCTTCACTAACTCGGTTTCTGAATCTATTTCTATCAGTGCATTATACAACCTTTTAATATGCATTGGACTTTGATCCCTAATTTGTTTTATTAAGTTTTCTTCACTTTGCAAAATACCAATTTTCTGATCTTCTTTCCATCTAGTATACAACTGTCCATACTGAAACCAAGTTTGAATTTTCCTTTTTTCCTTTAATACCTCTAAAGACTTTAATTGCAATATGCCTCTTTCCAAGATAAGAAGCTCTTTATAAGTAATCACATCTTGTTTCTGTTCCACACTTATATTCTCTATCATATGTCTAGGTAATGTCCATATAGGTAGTTTATTATTTAATTTATATTGATACTTTTTCCATACACATAATAATGCATTTCTTAATATATGACTTTTAAAATTCTTATCCACCTTTTTATCATATAGTAAATATGCATGCCATCCATATAACAAATCATACCCTTCAATATTCAATATTCTCTCTTCTGTTGAATTAATCCAATCACTAATTACTGAGAGCACGGCTGCCTCGTAATACAATCTTAAATTAGGCATTTTGAAACCTCCTCTTTCACGTGTATATTGCATTATTTTTCGTTTTATTCTTGGTCTCTTTCCTGCCCACACAAAATTAGTAATACCCTTCTGCCATTCGTTCAAATTTCCATCTTTTTTCAGTATTGGTATCATTTGGAAAAGAAATAAGAACTTTGGCAAAATATTCATCTTCACTGCAGCTATCCTTCCCAGCAATGATAATTGCAATTTTTTCCAATTTTCCATCTCTTTCTGAATTTTTTGCCACAACAATTCATAATTATACTTATATAGTTTCGCATTTGATGTCGTAATATAAACCCCTAAATACTTAACCTTCTTAACTGATTCAAATCCTGTTATTCTTTCAATTTCTTCTTTTTGACTTGTAACCATATTTTTAATTATTATCTTCGTTTTCCCTGTATTAATTTTAAATCCAGATACTTGTCCATATTGATTAATTATATCCATTAAACCTATAACCGATTTTATTGGTTGGGTCAAAGTCACAACCAGGTCATCTGCGAATGCTCATACCCTATAATCCTCATGCCTAATTTTAATTCCCCGTATTTTATCTGAACCACGTATTTTATTCAACAAAAATTCCAGAGAGGAAATTGACACCTTAGCAAATGCCCGGGTTTATAACTATAAAAGGTTATATTGGCACAGACTTGATGTCAAATCTGTCACCACTTATTTGGGCTCAGACGAAGCCAGACACCTAGCAAGGGAAATCTCCCAATCTAAGCCCGGAGACAACACCCCAATGCCAGTTTATACAGAGCTAACTTCTACTCTTAGGAACTTAATGATCCAGAACGATAGAAAAGTAGATGGGATTTCTAGAAAGTGGTTTGATGATGATTGCCATAACTTGAGGTCAAATCTAAGAGCCGCAGTTAAGAAAGTTAACCGATCCAGACAGGATGGTGATTATTCAAATATGGTTCAACTCAGGAGAGCATACAAATCCCTACTGAAAAACAAGAAAAGTAGCTATAACACCAGGATGTGGAAAGAGGTAGAAGTGGCAGCGAAATCCCAATTCCCTACGATCTTTTGGCATAAGATAGCCGGTATATTAAAACAACGTTCCCCATTTATGGACACTGATATATCAGCAGTAAAATGGGAGAAGCACTATCTTGCTTTATTTGATGGTAACAATACAACAAATGTCTTGCAATTGGATATCCTCCAGCAAGAATTAAGGAAATGTCCGGAATGGACACCAGTTACCCCTACCAAAGTTAAGCATATAATTCAATCCTTAAAGGCAGGGAAGGCCCCTGGAGAGGACTTGTTGCCTCCTGAACTCTTTAGGTCCAACATTGACTTTTGGGTACCGGTGCTGGTAGCACTGTTTACTTATATCGATAAAGTAGGGATAATCCCTGAAGGGTGGAGGTTAGCTATAGCCCAGTATGGATAGAAATTGAGATGGATAAGGTTGAGAGACGTTCTTGGAGATTAAATGAGAACTTGTTTAGATATGAAAAAAATACAATAGAACTTAAAAAGCATTTGAAAGAATTTTTTGAAATAAATTTGAATAAAGGTACCCCAATTGAAATTGTTTGGGACGCTAGTAAAGCTTATATGAGAGGGGTACTTATCTACATGAATTCTAAACATAGACTGTTCCGACAAAAGAAAAGATTAGAGTTGGAAATGGAAATAAAGAATAAAGAACAGTTACTTATTAAAAACCCAACAGATGAAAGAATACGAAGTGCTATAAAACTTTTGAAAGACCAATTTCAAATGCTTATGGCGGAACAAGTTGCAACAAGTTTACAATATGCGAAGCATAATACATTTTGCAACGCTAATAAACCGGGCAGATGGTTGGCTTACACTCTGAGGAAAAAACAAAGTATACGGACTATTGATAGTATTGACATTGGAGGGAAAGAAATTTTTCAACAAAAATTAATTAAAGAAGCTTTTGTGGATTATTATACTAAATTATATGCCAAAGAAGAGGTGCAGAATGGACTTATAGAAAAATATTTAAAGGATAAGAGAGTTACAAAAATTACTGATCAACAAAAAGAAAGAATGAATTATCCTATAACAGAGGAGGAGATAATAGCAGCAATTAAGCAGCTAAAAACAGCCAAAGCTCCTGGCACGGATGGTTTGACTGCAGTGTATTACAAAACTTTACAAGCTGAAATGGTGGGACAACTTAGAGATTTATTTTGCAATATTCAACAAGGGGGTAAAATACCCCCATCTTGGACAACTGCTTATATATCTTTGATACCAAAGGAACAAGTTGGTCCTAAAAAACCAGAGAACTACAGACCAATATCTCTTTTGAACACAGATTATAAAATTTATGCGAAGGTATTAGCCAACAGGTTGATGCCAGTAATCCAAAAAGTGATTCATGAGGACCAAGCGGGATTTATTGAGGGCAGATACATGAAGGACAATGTAAGGCAAGTAATAGACTTATTGGAATATCTTGATAAGAATAAACAGATTTCTGCAGTGCTGGTTTTTTGGGATGCGGAGAAGGCCTTTGATAGAGTGGATTGGAACTTTCTACTAAAGACTTTAAAAAAGATGGGCTTTGGGGACCAATTTATACAGGCGATTTCAGCAATTTATCAAGAGCAAAAAGCACAGATTATTATTAATGGAAGTTTGACGACAGAGTTTAAAATTGAAAAAGGAACAAGACAGGGTTGTCCGTTGTCCCCACTTTTATTTATTTTAACATTGGAAGTCTTGCTAAATACAATACGGGACTCAAAAATTTTGAAAGGTATAGTGATAAGGCAAGAGGATTATAGAATAAAGGCATTTGCAGATGATCTGGTTGTTACCCTATCACAACCAATGGAATCAACAATCCTGATGAACGACATTATACAAGACTATGGTAGAGTTTCAGGTTTTAAACTGAACTCAAAAAAGACTAAAATGATAGTTAAGAATATGACACAAGATCGTAAACATGAGCTTGAAAGGAAGGCAGGTTTTGAAATTGTACCTAAGGTAAAATATCTTGGAGTTCAGGTTGCAGAATCAAATATGAAATTGTTTCAAAATAATTATGAGGTGTTGTGGCGAGAGGTTCAGAAAGACATGGAGACTTGGAAAAAGCTGCAACTGTCTTTACTTGGAAGAATAGCAGCAGTTAAGATGAATATTTTGCCAAGATTTCTGTTTTTGTTTCAAATGATTCCGGTGCTTAAAAGTGATAAACAACTGAAAGTCTGGCAGTCTGGTGTGAATAAGTTTGTCTGGAACGAGAAAAAGCCGAGAGTGAAATTGAAAATTATGCAAGATGTTCCGGAAAGAGGAGGCCTTAAACTCCCAAACCTACAGTTATATTATGATGCAGCAGCTTTAACTTTAACAAGTGATTGGTTTGGAAATAAAAAGGCTGGAATATTGAATGCAGAAAGTTTTGATCTTGAATTTGGATGGCATGCTTACTTATTTTATGATGATAAAGTTGATAAAGTATTTAAAAGTCATATACTCAGAGACTCTTTGATGAGAGTTTGGAAGAAGCACCGACTCAAATGGGATTATAAAATACCGCTATGGCTGGATCTTGGTCATACCTTGTGGAATACAAATATAATGTCACTCGGGGGGTTTTTATACAAAGAGGTTCTTTTTACAGATGCGGGCAGATGGCAGCTGAAGACATTGCAGACACTGTTGGACGAAGGGATTAATTTAACCTGGTTACAATATAATCAATTACAAATGAGATGGAAAGAGGACCAAAAAACTGGTATTATACTGCATGAGGAAGAATTAGTTAGACATATAAGAGAGAAAGGTCCAATGCATATTAAAAGGCTTTATAATGTTTTGTTAGAAAGGGACTCAGAAACTGAATTAGTTAAAGATTGTATGATTAAGTGGGCACAAAATTTTGAAGAACCAGTGATGTTGGAAACATGGGAAAAAATTTGGGTTCAGAATGTTAAGTTCACACAGTCGCAGAATTTGAGGGAAAATTTTTATAAAATGTTTTATAGATGGCATTTGGATCCTAAAAAGTTGTCATGTATGTACCCTAATGTTCAGCCAAAATGTTGGAGATGCGAATGTTTGGATGCTACGTATTATCATGTATGGTGGACCTGTAGGAAAGTTAAGGCTTTTTGGATAAAAATTTGGTGGGTCATGCAGAATGTTTTGAAGAAAAAAATTCAATTTTCTCCACAATTGTTTTTATTGGGTATAGTTAAGGGTTTTACACGGGGTGAAATAAAACTAATATTGTATATGATAACAGCAGCAAGATTGTTGATAGGTAAATATTGGAAGAATGAAGCTTTGCCTACTATCGAGGAATGGACTTTGAAGATGGCCAGTTTTGCAGAGATGGCGAAGATTTCAGCGTATTTAAAAGATTGTTCACAAGAGACTTATGAATGGGAATGGAAAAGGTGGATAGAATATGTTCAGAACAAATACCAAACTAGAAAGTATCAAATAGCTTTTATTTGAAAATAATGTATTAGAAATATTTTAATGTAAAGAGACAAAGAGGAAAAATTATATAGGGGGAGGGATGGGTTCAGGTTTATATATTAGTGTTATTAGTTATGAGTATGTAATAGGGAAGTCTGGGGGGGGAGGGTTAGGGAGGGTTAGGGAGGATGGGAAGTTTGGGGAGGGAGGTGGGGGGGTGAAAAAAGGGGTGAAAATGTAATTGAAAAACTTTTGCAATAAAAAAAAAAAGGAAATGTCCGGAATGGACACCAGTTACCCCTACCAAAGTTAAGCATATAATTCAATCCTTAAAGGCAGGGAAGGCCCCTGGAGAGGACTTGTTGCCTCCTGAACTCTTTAGGTCCAACATTGACTTTTGGGTACCGGTGCTGGTAGCACTGTTTACTTATATCGATAAAGTAGGGATAATCCCTGAAGGGTGGAGGTTAGCTATAGTTTTTCCAATTTTTAAGAAAGGTGACAGAGCTGCCCCATCCAACTACCGACCCATCAGTCTTCTTAATATAATTTCAAAAATGTATACGAAACATATCCTAAATAAAATAGAGGACTGGTGCTTGGATAAGGAAATTCTGGCAAATGAGCAGGCAGGTTTTAGATCAGGTAGGTCTACCATAGACAATTGTTTTGTCCTTTCCCACTTAATTAATAAATACAAGACCCAGGGGAAAAAGCTGTATACCGCCTTTATTGACCTTACTGCTGCTTTTGATTCTATAGATAGGAACCACTTGTGGAGGAAACTACAAGTTATGGGGATGGACCCCAGACTTATTTTGTTGATCAGGATTCTCTATACTAATATGGCAATTAGAGTCAGATATGCAGCAAATGGGGCCTCAACAAACAGCATACCGACAACTAGAGGAGTGAGGCAGGGCTGCCTGCTGGGCCCTACTCTTTTTAACCTTTATATAAATGATATCCCAGCCCAGCTGGATGATCTTCTGATGCACAGCCCCCAAATAGGCTCTAGATTTATTAACGTATTAATGTATGCCGATGACTTAGTGTTGTTTTCTAGAACCCAAATAGGAATGAGGAGACTTCTTGACAAGCTCACACGTTACTGTACTGCAAACCACTTGACTATAAATGTAGCTAAATCAAAAGTTTTAGTCTTTGGCAATAAGAATAAAAAGCACAATTGGCAGATTAATGACAAAAAAATTGAGCAAGTTACCCAATATACTTATCTTGGAATTGTTTTTTCCAGTGCAGGAGGTTGGACTCCGCACCATCAATACCTTTCTCAAAAGGTCAGACCAGGAGCAAGCCTTGTATCCAAATTAAGTAAACGAATCCAACCAACCTCCATTTTACCTCTTCGTAAAGTCTTTCAGGCTAAACTTGTTCCGATCATGCTCTATGGTGCTGAAATTTGGGGTCTTACAGAGGCCCCCATATTAGAGAGAACTCAAAATAATTTGTTAAGGAGGATGCTTGGGGTAAACAATTCCACTTCAGCTGCAGCCGTCAGAGCTGAATTGGGACATTTCTCACTGTACACCTATACAATCACTAGGGCGGTAGCCTACTGGCTAAAAATGACCCAGATGGATGCCAGCAGACTCCCTAAAATATGTCTAGAGGAACAGCAGATTTCAAATCCTCAAAGGTATTCCTGGCTAACCCGGCTGTCAGAAATATTGAACCGATATGGCGTAGGGTTCCCGTTGTGTGACACACTGAACCAAGTTAAACAATGGATTAAAGATATACATGGGCAAATGGACATGGCAACCCTTTCAACTAATCATTCCCTTGAACTGCTGACAGCAGTTAAAACAACTTTCACTCTGGAAAAGTATTTACATTTAGAAATGCTATCAGTGGAGAGACAGTTATTTGTTAAGTTTAGATTCGAACTTCTAGATACCAACGTTAGATTCGGCCGTTATCGGAAAATCCCGTATGACAAAAGAATATGCATATGTGGGGTAAACGTCGTGGAGGACACGGCGCATATAATATTCGAATGTAGTCTCTATCAAGAAGTAAGAAAACAATATCTGTCCCCAATTATAAATAAATTTCCCCACTGGAATATAAGCCAAAAATAAGCATTTCTGTTGAGGGCTGACTCTCCTCCCCTGGTAAGAGCGATCACGCGATACCTTAAAAGAATGACGGCAATACGAGCCAGTTATATAAAAAAAATATTTATCGATTGTAAGGAAGATGAGCTCAGTTAGAGAGGAGCTATCCTATTTGGGTTATCTAGTCTTGGCAACTTAGCTATTGAAATTTGATATTGTAAAATTTTAATGTCATCTATCATATATTTTTAGATTGCTATTTTTGTAACTGTTTTATCTTTTTCCCTTTTTCTTTTCTGTTTTGTTTGAAAAGGCCTTCGGGCTATTCAATAAACTATACTACTATACTACTACAACCAGGTCATCTGCAAATGCTCATACCCTATAATCCTCATGCCTAATTTTAATTCCCCTTATTTTATCTGAACCACGTATTTTATTCAACAAAAATTCCAGAGTCAAAATAAACAATAATGGAGATAAAGGACATCCTTGTCTTGTTCCCTTTTCTATATTGAAAGTTTCCGTTAAACTACCATTAATTATTACTTGTGCTGTTTGTTGCTGATATATTGCCTTAATAGATTGTATAAAGTACTCTCCAAATTGCATCTTTTCAATTATTTTCAATAAAAAATTCCAGTTCAATTGATCAAACGCTTTCTCCGCATCTAAGAATATAAGCACCGCAGGGACCTGGTTGTTTTTTCCCAAATACTCCAATATATTAATATATTAACTATTTGTCTTACATTACTCTTCATATATCGCCAATGTTGTGGTAGTGATACTAGTCATTTCTTTTAAGATTCTACTTTGTTCTCCCAAAATTTTATAGATTTTTTCCCAAATTACCATCCACTACTTTTTTCCCTGATCAAAAATTTATGTTTCTTTCTTTTATTGAAATTTAGTTCAGTTATCTGTATGTTACTTATAGTTCTATAATTATTTTAAACTCTAGTTTTCTATTTCTATTATCTTTAGTTGCTTACTTAACAAAGAAAAACTATATAACTATATATCAATATACAAATATATAATATAATACAATATACTTAGAGATAACTCAATATACTTCCTCTATATTCCTCTATATTCAATCAAATAAAGTAATGTAATTAATTAAAATAGATTAAACTATATTAACTATATTAAGTATCTCTGATTTATAAAAAAGTCTCTGATTTAATATGTAGTATTTTTAAATAAGTCACTATTACATATAATATCCCCAATATGGTCTAGCTAGTCAAGAACTTCTATTAATACCAATCTATATATTTATGAATACAATACAAAGCGATATCATAAGAATGTTCTTCTGAAAAAGAAGAAAAGCATTACTAACCTAATAATCACCACATATAATAAATATAATATGGCAATCTACTTAATATTCCATCCAGAACAAAGTCTCTACTGTAACTTTTAGGATTTCCAAAGTCTTACACTGTTCTTAATATTTATGTCTTCAATTCCAACACCACCTCTGTCCTCTTTTCTGCTTAGTCACTTAATATTATGTCCAAGTCTCTTTGTCACTACAAATCCTCCTTCTTCTTCTCGCCGTTCACTCACAATCTTTCTCCAATGTCTTTACTTCTGCTGATGTCGCTCTGCTTTCTCTTTCTCATTATGTATCATTGTTCACCTTACCCAGACGCCGATCTCCCTAAATCAATCTTTCAAAGCTCTGTCTGGTCTTATTCTCCTCTCCAGGATTTCTTCTTGCCTCTTGAATTCTCCCTTTTTGCTTGTTCATTTCCTTTCTTAAATCCTCTCCTTCGAGCCTCCAGTGATCATAACAATTGTCAAAATGTGGATTAAAATGTAGATTCCTCTTTTCGCCTTTTCTTACTTCTTTTCTTGCTCCATTGTCATGCGCTCTCCCACTCCCACTCTTCCTTTTATAGTCTTATATCAATCTTTCTTTCTTTTTTAATTCCCCTCACTTGGCAATTGATTTTAATGAGTCACGGCTCGGCTCTTTTAGTCACCGCTAGTTTTCTCCTGGAGCTTCCTTCAGTTTTGCCGGGAAAAAAAAAGTTTAGAATTACTCACTTTGACAGTTCCGATCTCTACAAGTAAGGGAGATCCTCACAAGCATGAATGGACACAGTCTGCTAGAAATCTTTTCTCTTCCAATCCTTTTGTGAGCTGTCACGGCCTCGAGTCCTCCATGTCAAAGTGAAATGACAGGACACATTCATGCCAGATTAAAGAGGGATCCCTCATTCCAGTGGGTGGTTGCGCACCGCCTCACTGACCCCCGGGCTTCCCCTCTGTTTCACGTGGCTCTCCAAGCACAGCACACCTTCAAAGGGTCTCCAAATATGAAAAAATCAGAGGTAAAGGACAGAGCTCGTCCTTTTCCCCCTGCGCCGCCCCGACAGCACCACCGGAAGTCCTCAAATTACAATGAAATTTATATGGGCAGGCAAAAAAGCGAAAATAAAACTAACAGACCTTCAGGATAGCAGAAGCAGAGGTGGCCTTGGGCTTCCAGATTGATGACTCTATTATAACAGCAATCTTAGCCTGGGTTAAGGAGTGGATTAATTTGAGAAATAAAAGATTACTCACATTGGAAGGACATGATTTACAAAAAGGGTGGCATGCCTTCCTATGGGATAATGAAAATAAAACACATTCATATTTTTTTCATCATAAGGTACGAGAAGCATTAATGCAAATACGGCAAGAAATCAAGAAAAAACATTATATGAAAATGCCTGGATGGGTGTCGACAATGGAGGTGATGATTCATCCCAACACTATGGAAAATGGCCAAATACAAAGAAATTTTAGATTGTCAAGGAAATTTAAAAAGTAGACAAGATTTAGAAAAACAGGGAATAAATATAGATTGGTGGCCTTATTTGCAATTAAAGTCACGATACTTAAAAGATAAAGAATATGGAATTGAATTGGTCCCACAACAATTAGACAAATTATTGATTGGCCTGGATGAAAAATTGATAACTAAATTTTATAATTATTTATTACAATTTGACAGAGCCGAGGACATAGTGAAGGGAGCAATGATAGCTTGGGCAAAAAATGTAGGACATAACATCGAATTAGAGGATTGGGAGACGATTTGGAACAGAAATTATAAAATAAAAAAATCAGCAAAATATAAAGAAAATCAATACAAAATGTTTTATCGCTGGTATTTGGCACCTTCAAGATTGGCAAAGATATATCCAAATTTAACCCCAAATTGTTGGAAATGTGGACAAAAGCAGGGTACCTTCTTTCATGCGTGGTGGTTATGCCCAGAATCAAAAAAATATTGGAAAAAAATACAAAACTGGTTACAGGAATTAACTGGCATCCAAATAGAATACACTCCAGAAATGTTTCTTCTGGGGATAACAAAAAAGAAATACAAAAAAAAAAAAAACATACATTATTCTACATATAATAATGACGGCAAGACTAGCCTTTGCACAGTGTTGGAGAAACACAAATATACCCTTGGAAGACTTAATAATTAAAAAAGTCTTGGACTGCGCTGGAATGGACAAGATGACACTTGAGCTGAAAGGATTGATGGAATATTATATAATATGGGAGAAGTGGTATAAATGGATTGAGAATAGAAAAAAAAATTAGATAAAGTAGGATTGAATTTAGTTAGAATATATAGAGTATAAGTGAAATATACTGTAGTAATATGTCATGTAAATGGTCACAGTTATGCACAAACTTTCTTCTTTTTGTATTTTAATTGTTGAAAATCAATAAAATATTTATTTAAAAAAATCTTTGTCCCATCTACACTACACTTTGTAATATTCTGTTTCCTCTTTCTCCTTGAGTTCTTTTGTTAGTTTGTCCATCTCTGCGCATTCTAAAATTTTCCTAATTAAATCTTCTTCTGATGGTGGATTTTCCTTCTTCCAATTTTGCGCATAGACTATGCAGGCTGCTGTCAATATATGTAGTATCAAATAATATATTTCCTTGGTATAATTTTCTATAGATATCCCCAGTAAGAACTGCTCAGGTTCTCCCTTTATTGAATTCTGAGTTATTTCCTCTATTCACTTTTTAACTTTCGCCCAGAATTTCTTTGCCACTGGGCAGGTCCACCAGAGATGATAGTATGTCCTATAGTTATTCTTACATTTCCAACATTTTGGTGAATTGCTAGGGAACATCTTCGCTATTCTAGCTGGTGGAAAGTGCCATCTATGAAACATTTTCATCTGGTTTTCCTTGTATGCCGTTGATATTGTCAATTTCGTATTTGTTCTCCACATCTTTTACCACTTCTCTAATTCTATTACATGATTGAAATTCCTTGCCCATTTAATCATAGTATCTTTCACTATTTCCTCTTCCATTTTATACCATATTTTCCATCCTGCTACTTCCTCATATTCTTCTATTTTTCTAATTAACTTTGGTCCAGTTTCTAGGGGGTCTTCTAATATAACAACCAAGTCATCTGCGAATGCCTGTAGTTTGTATTTCTCTTTTTTTATTTCCATTCCTTTTATTTCTTCATCTTGCCGAATGTTCCTGGTTAATACTTCCAAAGTCAATATGAATAGCAGTGGAGAATTCTTTCAAAGTATTCACATTTTTTCTATTAATAACGTTTCTCGCTTTAAAAATGAGCGTGTATAAGTAGTTTTTAACAATATTCAAAGCTTCATTCACATTTTCTTATTTTCTATAAAGAACAATATTTTTAACCATTTTAAAGAGACAGTTTTCTGTAATTGTTAAATCTATCAGTAATTCTTATTGGTAATCAAAGATTCATTCATAATCTTCATATTTCTTATAGCTTACAGCATTTTAAACCACACTTATTAATAAAAATTTTTTTTAAAAGAAATTTCTTTCAAAGTATCCACATTTTTCTATAATAATATTCCTCGCTTTAGAAATCATCTATAAATAGTTCTTTGTAATATTCAGATATCCACATTTCCTTACTTTCTATAAAAAAACCATTTTTTTTAGCCATTTTGGGGAAAAAAACAGTTTTCTATAATTATTAAATCTATCAACAATTCTTATTAATACTCAGAAATTCATTCATAATCTTCATATTTCTTGTAGTTTTTTCTATATTCCCATTTCCCCCCTTTTTTAAAAAATACTTCTTTCAATAATAATAAAGAAAGATAAACTTAAGAAAGAGAAAGGGAGAGGAAAAAAGAAATAGAAATATGACAAAAAATATCAAAAGGAAAGATTTGAAAGAAAGAAAAAGGGAAAAAGGAAAAGCAAAAGGAAAGGAATGAGATAGAAAAATAATACAGAACAAAAAAGAAAAAGGTAAAAAGGAAAGAGAGAGAGGAGAGAGAAACTCTCCTCCTTACATTGTTTAGGAATCAATTACATGAAAAGCATTTACATCAATTTTAATCAAACTATGGTGTTTTTCTCATTCTGTCCAAACTCTTTCTCCTTTTTTCCCCCCTTTTTTCCAGTTCCAATATCCATAAAGTTATAAAGACTAACAGATTTAGTTCTTTTGTATTCCATATATGGTATCATCATGTCCTCTTCTAGGGATACGCCCTTCTTCTTCATTACAACACCATTAATCAGCAGTTTTAACTGTTCCAAATAGCTTCTTCTTCCCAACTGTCCATAAGTAGTTCAAAAACAAATTGAGTACATCCAAAATCAAACCTCCTTACTTTTCCCTCAATATACTCCAGCTCGAGAAATAAGAGACAAAGTGTCAACTTGCAAAGCTTTCAAGTTGCCATGAGCAGGAGGGAGGGAGAACTGAAGTGAATTCCATACATTTTTCTGACCGCAATCAGAAGGAGGGTGTTAGGTTTCACAGCCAGCCAAAGTGGTTAATTGGAGAATGTGATTTATGACATGGCCAGGGGGGAGGGGAGAGACAGGGTCATAGGGGAACGTAAATCTACGTGGGATCAGTCCTGACTGCATCCGAGTATTGCCGGAATGGTGCTCCTAATAAATCACTATATTTCCTTTGAAGTTTGGATCATGGCTCATGAATTAATTAGGGCATCTTTCGGAAACTTGACACAAAGTTTCTTCTTTAAACAGCAAGGAATACACAATTTGCAGTTTCCACTTTCACTTCTGTTAACAAACCATCTTAAACTCCCTCCGCTTATTATTCTCGCAGCTTTTAAAAAGACATTCCATTTCTTCTTCTCCTTCTTTCTCTTTACAGCTAATCCATTCTCCTTGATAACCAAAAATCCATCTAGAAAAACATTTAATTCCAAAAGCAGATAGTAGGTATTATCGTCCTTTAAAGGGTCTTCTCGTCTCCTTGTTAATTATTTTAAATCTTTCGCCCAAATAATTCTTAGCTGCTGTTAGGGCCAGGGCATTGTTAGTCCCAAATATTTGAAAGCTGTTCCCGCCTGGGCTAATCCTACTCACCCGGCATTCAAACAGCTTGCTCCTGCGTCTCCTCCTGCACTTCGCTTGTCCCGGCTGCCGCGGCTTTGGGGCAGCCACCATAGCTGCCTCTCCCACCGTTACCGGCGTAGAGGGTTATCCTCCGGCCTCGAGGAACCTGCTCATTCCTCTTGGCTGTCCGAGGAGGTCCCTCTTTATCCCCCTGTCACTACAGGACAGGGGAGGTCCACAGACCTACCAGTGGGGGCTTGACGGACGGGATTTTCACGGGGCTCCAAAGAGACCTGCTATTTCCACGTCCGAATCACCGCGGCGCCAACTGGAAGTCTCCTCATAAACACTCATTAATAAGTGTTTTAATGGTTATAGAAAATGGATTTTGAAAGTTGTTTAAAATGTTGTTTTTCTATAGCTGTTCTGTCCCCGTCTCACACGCACACATACCAACAGATGTCTAAGAGTTAAAGACCAAACCAGCCGACAAAATCCTTTTCCTTATGATAATGGAACTTGGCAGCAACCTAGTGGCTGCCTGCCAAGAGTTTATTACTACAAAGGAAAGAGATAACTTCTCTCCACTTCTGGTACATCAAAGTAAAATGCTCAATAATTACAGAGTCAATCAAGTCCAAAGATAATCCAGCAAAGTCTATAGCAAAAGTCCGGCAATGCAGAATGGCGTGGAAGCTTTCAGCTTTGTTCATCACAAGGTTTGACTGGCCACCACGCTCCCTTTTATACCCTGTGGGGTGTGGTCCAGTGACTCAGCCTAATCTCGGGCACGCCTTTTCTTTTGTTGCACGCGCTTATCTCTGCGATGCTGGCGTGGATCCAGCCAAGACTCATTACTCTCATCACTGTCCACCTCTGGCTGCGTGGACGTGCTTGGCCCCGGCCCTATCACTTGCCCTTTGGCGGACACCGAAGGCATTGCCAAAGAGGAGGGTCCTGGAGAGGGAGGCCTTGCCAACTCCTCTCCTTCACTCTTGGAGTCCTCTCCTGCCGATGACACAGGCTCAGGTAACGGAGCCACAACAATAGCAAATAAGAGAATGGGAATGAATTCTTGAATAATAATAAGATTTGTTTATAGATTCTATAACTATGGTGAATTGGCCTATAAATTGACCTTGAGGTGCACTCGGAGGCTCCAACTGGTGCAGAGTGCGGCCGCGCGGGTGGTGATGGGAGCGACGTGGAGTTCCCATGTAACACCTCTCCTGCGCGAGCTGCACTGGCTCCCGGAGGTCTTCCGAGTGCGCTTCAAGGTTCTGGTTATCACCTTTAAAGCGCTCCATGGCTTAGGACCTGGTTATCTACGGGACCGCCTGCTACCACCAATAGCCTCCCACCAGCCAGTACGCTTCCATAGAGAGGGGCTCCTCTGGGTGCCGTCGGCCAAACAATGTTTACTGGCGGCCCCTAGGGGGAGAGCCTTCTCTGTGGGGGCACCTACGATCTGGAAGGATCTCCCCCCAGAGATATGGAGGATCCCGGATCTGCGCACCTTCCGTCGCGCGCTTAAGACTTTTTTATTTCATCAAGCTGGCCTGGCCTAAATCTTCTCCCCTTTTTTAAATGTAAATTTTAATTTGTTTTTAAATTATGGGGTATTTTAAATTCAGCCAAATTATTTAATTCGTTTTTATTCTATTTTAAATTTTTGTATTTATGTGTTTTATCCTCTGGCTGTTCACTGCCCTGAGTCCTTCGGGAGTAGGGTGGTATAGAAATTTAAATAAATAAATAAATAAATAAATAAATAAATAAATAAATAAATAAATAAAATGGTTTAAAATGTTGTTTTATAGAGAAAAGTGAGAAACAAATAGGAAATGGGAGAATAAATAATTCGGGAGAGAGTAGGAGAGAAGATATATTTCAAAACGTATTACTATTTTAAATTGCTAAAGAAGTATGATTTTGGGAATTAGATGATTAAAATTAAATTGTGAATTTAGGAGTGGAGGAAAGCATCCCTGGAGAGCAGCTGACTAGGCTGTGAACCAGCTAAAAATAAACCTAGGAGGAGTGGAGGAGGCAACGCTGGAGAGCAGTTAGAGTCAAACTGCGAACCAGTTAAATATAAGGTAAGGAGTGGAGGTAAGCATCCCTGGAAAACAGCTAATTAAGCTGTGAACCAGCTAAAAATAAACTTAGGAGGAGTGGAGGAGGCAACGCTGGGGACCAGTTAAAGCTAAACTGTGAACCAGTTAAATATAAGGTAAGGAGTAGAGGAAAGCATCCCTGGAAAACAGCTTATTATGCTGTGATCCAGTAAAAAATAAACTTAGGAGGAGAGGAGGAGACATACTGGGGAGCAGTTAAAGCTAAACTGTGAACCAGCGAAATATAGGTTAGGAGTGGAGGGAAGCATCCCTGGAAAACAGCTGAAAAGCTGTTATCCAGCTAAATATAAACCTAGGAGGAGTGAAGGAGAAAATGTTGGAAGCAGTTAAAACTAACTGTGATCCAGCCAATAAATAAGGTTAGGAGTGGAGGAAAGCATCCCTGGAAACCAGCTAACTAAGCTGCAATTCAGCAAAAAATAAACCTAGGAGGAATGAAGGAGATACTTTTGAAGAACGGATATTGACTTTAAAATGTCTTTCAGAGAGGAATGAAATATTTTATATTGGTTATTAGATGTGTTCTAAAAGAAACATTGACTTGATTTGGGTCTTTGAAGTACAGAAAATACATGAAATACTGATTGTTAAAATGATAAATGAATACTATAAAGTGCTGTTTGGATTTGAAGTTTAAGAGTTAGGGTGACTTCATAATAGAAACTTAAATGTTAGAATAAGATGCTAGATTGAATGATAAAAATTGGGTTTAGATTTGGGAGGGGGTTTTGTTATTTTTTGTTTGTCTTAAGATGTTAATGGATGAAATTGGGAATTTATACCTATGTTATACCGGGCCAAACTCTTGCTCCAAAAAGATGTTGTTTTATGTTTTATGTTTTAAAAATAAATATATATATATATTTTAAAAAAAGAATAGCAGTGGAGACAGTGGACATCCCTGTCTGGTGCCTTTCTTGATATCAAAGTTCTCTGTCATGTCTCCATTTACTATCACCTTGGCTGATTGTTTACAATATATTGCTTTAATCATATTAATAAATCTCTCCCCAAAATCCATATATTTTACCTGTGCTATCATGAATTGCCAATTAATGTTGTCAAATGCTTTCTGTGCCTCTAGAAACATCAACACCATTTGTTTTCCACGGTGTATCTCATAGTACTCCAATGTATTTAGAATCATTCTTGTATTATTTTTGATCTGTCTCTTCGGCAGAAATCCATTCTGATCTGGATGTATAAATTCATTCAAGTATTTTTTTAATCTCTCTGCTATTATTGAAGCATATATTTTATAGTCCGCATTCAGTAAGGATATTGGCCTATAGTTCTTTATCTGTGTTAAATCAGAGTCATCTTTTGGTATGAGAGTAATATTTCCTTCCATCCATGAGTTTGATATTTTTGCTTCTAGTAATATTTTGTTGTAAACTTCCACCATCACTGGACTTAATACCTCTTGTAATTGTTTATAGAATTCTGCCGGTAGCCCATCGGGCCCTGTTGTTTTATTGTTTTTTGTCTCTTAATCACTTCTGTCACTTTCATCATGGTTATCCGTTCATTCAACATATCCTTAATTGTATCCGGTACCTTAGGAAGTTCACATTGTTCCAAATATTATTGTATTTCATTTTCCAAAATTTCCTCCTTGTCATACAATCTCTCATAATACTCTTTTATTATAGCTTTTTTCTCCTCATTCTGATAGTGAAGAGTCCCTTTCTCATTGATTAGTCAATGTATCAATTTTTTCCCTCTCTTTTTTCAGTTTGTATGCCAACCATCTTCCAGGCTTATTCACATTTTCAAAAAAGTTTTGTTTTGCACTTTTAATTTTATGTGCCAATTCTTCTTTTTCCAATAAGTTTTATGTTCTATTATGTCTATTCGATTTTTCAATTCCTTTTTTTGTGGTTCTCTCTGTAACTCTAGTTCCAATCTTTTATATTCTTCTTCTAACAATATCTTATTTTGTTTCTTATTATTTTTCTTTCCCATATATATTATAGCTAATCCCCGGGTATATGCTTGAACAGTATCCCATACAATTTGTAGGGAGGTCTCTTCCTTCCTGTTCTCTTTGAAGAAAAAGTCCAATTCTTTTTCCACTTTTTGTATAAATTCTTTTTCTTGCAGTATTGCTTGGTTTAACATCCATCTCCATTTTCTTTTTTGTCCTTTCCATACAACTTTCATCGGATTGTGATCTGCCCAAACATTAGATTCTATTTCTATCTCTTGCACGCATGCTTTCTGTTCTGATGTCATCCATACCATATCTATTCTGGACCAGGATTTATGCCTATTTGAATAGAACGAATATTGATTTTTCTTAGGATGAGTTTCTCTCCATACATCTTGCGTTCTTATTTCTTCCATCATTTTAAAGAAAGTTTTTGGAAGTGTTTTCCTGGCTTTTTAAACCTATTTTATTGCTCATATAGTCAATTTCTGTATCTATAATTGCATTAAAGTCTCCTACCACACAAATATTTTCATATTCCAATTCTATGATTTTCTTGTGTAGTTTTTCATAAAACTCATCTTGTTTATTATTAGGTGCATATCTCCCTATCAGCAATATCTGTTTTTGATTTATTGTTACCTCCACCATCAATATTCTCACCTCTTCATCTGCAAAAATTTGTCTAGCCTTTATTGTTTCTTTAATATATAGAGCCACCCCCCTTTTCTTTTCCTGTGCTAATGAAAAATATAGTTTCCCAATTTTGGGGTACTCTAATAGCTTACTGTCTTGTTTTTTAATGTGGACTTCTTGAAGGCAGATTAGATTTAATTTTAATTTCTCTAATTTGTTGAAGATTCTTTTTCTTTTCATTGGTGAGTTCAATCCATTTATATTAATTGATAGTAATTTTGTTTTTTCTTCCATTGTTTACTTATAGATGGGTTTTGTTGTCCTAGCTGACCTTCTCTCTGTTCTTTCTGTTTTGCTCCTTCTCTTTATCTTCTCTCTTTTTCCTCTGTTTTGGTTTCTTCTTGTTGTATGTTTCCTTCTACTGTCGCTTCCAGCATCTCCACTTGCTCCCTTTTCTCTTCTTCCTCGTGTGCTGTGAAATAATAATCAAAACATTGTTTTGCTCTCTCCACCGTGTCTAATCTATGACTTTTTTCCTTCCAAGTCACCAATATTCCCTCAGGTATTAGCCATCTAAAGTTTACCTCATATTTTATCAATTGTCTTGTCAGAAATTGATACTGTTTTCTTGTGTCTCTTAGCCTTCTGTGTATTTGCTTTAAAACTACTATTTCTCTTCCTTTGTATTTCAATGGTGCATCTCTTGCTATTTGGAGTATTTCCACTTTCATTGCCTTCTTTGATAATCTCACGTGTACCTCTCTGGGAAGCTTATTTCTTCTCACATAGCTTGTATATACTCTAAATATTTCTTCCATCCGGTAGAGAGCTTCCTGTTTGTCTGTTTCCAATGCCTCTGCCAGTAATTCTGCCATTTTCTCTGCAAGATCTTCCCCCTTTTCCTCCTCAACATTCTGGAATCTTAGGAAATATTCTGCCTTATTCATCTCCAAAATAATTATGAATTGTTCAAGATCGTTATCTACCTTAGTTAATCTATTCTCCATCTCTTCTACTTTCTTATCTGTTTGCTCTGTCTTTTCTTCCACCTTCTGGATCTGTTGTTCATTTTTAGTAATTATTTGCCGGATATTGTCTATTTTGTCTTCCATTTTTTGTTCCATCTTTTGCATCCTATCTGCCATATCCTCATGATTCTTAGCCATAGCTCCTTGTAGTGATTCCTGTAATGATTGAATCATATTTTTCATCTCTGACTGAAAGGCTTTTAATTTTTCATTCTGCAACATGGTGTCTATAGAGTGCTGACTCACTGGGCTCAATGCTGCTGCTGATGTCGCTGCTGATGGTGCAGATGATGGGGTTTTCCTCCCTGTTTTACTTGAATCTATGTTACTTGTCATTTTAATAGTTGGAATAGTCAAATATTTTAGGTAGTTATTATTTAACAAAAACAACCAATCAGTAACCCAACAATCAGTAATATTGTAAGTCAAACACAATGGTACTCCACTATATCCAGCTTATAAAATATACCTGGTATAGTCCAACAATTTCCTTTCTTATTCCCAGTTCTTATTTTCAAGCCTCAAGTCACTTCCTACTTTTAGGTGCCATATTTCACAAGTCCAAAATATCCATAATCCAAGTTCTCTTCAACAAGTGTTGTTTTCTTTCTTCTTTTTTTCTTTTTAATAAAAAGAATCAGTGCCAAGCTTGCATCCTGCCTCTTGGAAGTACACCCCAAAAGGACAGTGCCAGAACAACTAAAGCAGGGAAGGAAGACCCCCTCCCCAGATAGAAAAAGAAACCATGAGGCAGGAAAAAATTCAAACACAATACAAATAATTAAATCACAACAGTTTAAATCCTTTTGAAACTAAAACACAAGGTCGTTGCCAGAGCTCACACCCCAGGCAAGCTCAAGTGTAAACACTTGAGATAAGCCTAACTACAAATAATGCAATTAGTGCTAGAATGTAGCAAAGGAGCAAACACAGTACCTGTTGCTTGTTAAACCTATTACCAGAACAAATAGACACAGGAACTAGCCAGATTTCTCAACTGTGCTTCTTTTCAGGAACAGAGATTAACCTTTTTCCTTCCAAACAAAGCTGAATAGGGAAAATTATCCCATCAATAAACACAGGATTAAACATCACCAAGCACAGAATTAAACTTCACCAAAAACCAGTTTTAGATCAACACTCAGAAAGGGTATATAAACTCACGTTTGAATGTCAACCTTTCTGGTTAGCCAAAAAGCCTTGCTGAATGTCACTCATCTTGGTTCCTTGTCATTAAAAGCTTCTTTCTGGCAGCTCTGCTTCGTTATTCAATTATTTCTTCAAAGTGCTGATTGTTGCATTCCGGCTGGAAGAACTCCAACAGTGGAGTATTTCCTCCCAACAGCAGTGTAAAAAGCTTAATACAACCCTTCCCCTTTAAGAAAGTCAAGCCCCAGCAAAGTACCAGCAAAAGTTGGGGGGGAACTCAGGAGAAGCTCAGGCGACAGTAAGTCTAGGTGTACTGCCAAGAATGTAATAAGGGTTAATGGAGAGGCAGTTTTTGTAAGCAGGGCAATAAAGATTAGGCTAGAAACAACACCAGACTATTTCCTTCCTGCCTTCCTTACAGGGTTAGCTTTGTAAAGTGGAAAAAACCAAAAGATTTCTTCCAACAACTGGTTCTCCAAACTGCTTAGAAAGTGAACAACAGGTTCTAGCAAATAGATGCGAACCGGTAGAATCCCACCTGTGCGAAGCATGTCCAATAGTCAGAGTTATAATACAGGGATGTGTTTGGAGGAATGTATACATTTACCAATATTAATTCAAACTCCTCATATCTAAATTTCACAACTAGAAAGTACAAGAACTTCTCTTCATTATATAGTTTCTCCCCCTGCCATTGCAATTCGTGCTTAATATGTGTCGGAACTCCTCACCCTGCGAGATTCTCCCCTCTCGCAGGTTTGGCCCTCCACATTACCGAGGGCCTATCTCGATGACGGACTTTGGAGTCCGGAGAGATGGCATGGAGCAAGGAAGAATTTGTGGGGTTTTCTAGGGAAATTTTTTAAGATTTTAAGCAGTTCTGGGAGGGGGGTTTGTAATAATCTTTTTAGAGAAACTGGGAAGATGACTATGGTGGATGGGGGGGGAAATCCACCAGGGTCAGAGCCGAGCCCAGCACAGGGTAATGATTCGGGGGGTGCTGGACAAGGGATTGGGAAAGGGATGGGGGACGATACCTATGAGGGTTGTACCATCAGCACGGTAGACGGGAGGGGCAGATATGGCGGGAGCAGAGGACCATATCATGTGTTGGGGGCTCGCACTTGCTGTCTGAGAGCAATTGCTTGCCCCAGTCCCCAAGGCTCCGCTCGGATACAAGGTGGCTTAGATACTCAGGATCTGGGCCTTCGGCTGATGCTATACAATGCCAGGTCCGTGGTAAAAAAGGCCCCCCTCATTCACAATCTTATACAAGAGGGAGGAGCGGACCTGGCGGGTATTACGGAGACCTGGCTGAGCCCGGAGGGCGGCGTCCCTTTGGTTGAAATGTGACCACCAGGTTTCAGAGCATTCCATCAGCCGAGGGCCCAGGGGAGGGGAGGGGGGGTGGCGGTTATTATTAAGGAGGATCTGGATCCGAGGGAGACCTCTGTGCCTCAGATAGCCGGATGTGAGTCCCTCCTTGTGAGGTGGGGTTGTGGGGTTCAGATGGGCTTGTTGCTTACGTATCTGGCTCCCTGCCACGTGGCAACAGCCCTACCTGAGCTACTCGATGTGATAGCCACGGTGGCAGTAGATACACCCAGGCTTTTAGTCATGGGTGATTTCAACTTGCCATCCGTTGGTGAAACGTCTGAGGTGGCTCGGGCGTTCATGGCTTCCATGACGGCCATGGACCTGACCCCGTTAGTTCATGGCCCTACTCACAGGGGAGGTCACACTCTGGACTTGATTTTTGTCTCTGGCCAGTGGTTGAGTGGTCTTGTTATAGGGGATATAGACATGGAACCCTTGTCATGGACTGACCACTCACTCCTTCGCCTGGATCTTCGAACCGCTGCCCCCCACCGCAGGGAGGCGGACCCAATTAGATGGATCCGCCCCAGGCGCCTGATGGATCCTGATAGGTTCCAGATGGAGCTTGGGCCATTTTCTGATGATCTAGCACATGACTCGGCCGAGGAGCTGGTAGCCGCCTGGGACCGGGCGGCTGGTGGGGCCTTGGACCAAGTCGTGCCTTTGCGGCCTCTGACCCGGTGCCGATCCCGGGCAGCTCCTTGGTTTACTGAGGAGCTGAGGGAAATGAAGCACCAGAAAAGATGCCTGGAGAGCGGTTGGAGGGCCAGTCTCACTGAATCTGATCGAACACTGGTAAGGTTGCATATTAAGGCCTACTTAGTGGCGATAAAGACGGCAAAGTTTAATTACTTTTCTGCCTCTATTGCATCATCAGGGAATTGTCCGGCCGCCCTGTTTAGGGTGACCCGCTCCCTGCTCCATCCGGGAGTGCGGGAGGATCCCTTGGAAGGCAGGGCAGAGGATTTCGGACAATACCTGTATGACAAAATCGCTCAGATCCGGGGGGATTTGGACTCTGACTGGGTAGATCAGGGCAGGGTGACGAGGAATAGTCTTGAGAATGTTACCTGGGAGGAGTTTGACGCTGTGACTCCCGATGATGTGGACAGGATTTTGGGGAGACTTAGTGCGGCCACATGTTTACCGGACCTGTGTCCCTCCTGGTTGGTACTGGCTTCCCGGGAGGTTACACGAGGCTGGCTCCAGGGTGTTATCAACGCTTCGTTGAGTGAGGGTCACTTCCCCGCTGCCCTGAAAGAGGCGGTGGTGAGGCCTCTCCTCAAGAAGCCGTCCCTGGATCCGGCAATATTGGCCAACTATCGTCCAGTCTCCAACCTTCGCTTCATGGCGAAGGTTGTTGAGAGTGTGGTCGCACGACAGTTTCCACAATTCCTGGAGGAAACATCTTATCTAGATCCATTCCAGTTGGGTTTCAGGTCTGGGCACAGCACGGAAACGGCATTGGTCGTGTTGGTAGATGATCTCTGGAGGGCTCGGGACAGGGGTTGCTCCTCTGTTCTGGTCCTGTTAGATCTCTCAGCGGCTTTTGATACCATCTACCATGGTATCATGCTGCACCGGCTGGAAGAGTTGGGGGTGGGAGGCACCGTGTTGCGGTGGTTCTCCTCCTTTCTCTCCGACCGGTCGCAGTTTGTGTTGGCAGGGGGGCAGAGGTCGACCTCGAGGCCTCTCATCTGTGGAGTGCCTCAGGGATCGGTCCTCTCGCCCCTTCTGTTCAACATTTATGTGAAGCCGCTGGGCGAGATCATCCGTGGCTTCGGGGTGAGATACCATCAGTACGCTGATGACACCCAGCTGTACATCTCCACCCCAGGCCACCCCAACGATGCCCTTGAAGTGATGTCCCAGTGCCTGGAGGCTGTGCGGATCTGGATGGGGAGGAACAGGCTCAAGCTCAACCCTTCCAAGACTGAGTGGCTGTGGCTCCCGGCATCCCGATATAGTCAGTTGACTCCATCACTGACTATTGGGGGTGAGTCTTTGGCCCCCACAGAGAGGGCTCGCAATCTGGGAGTCCTCCTGGATATGCAGCTGTCCTTGGAAGAACATCTGACGACTGTAACCAGGGGGACCTTTTGTCAGGTTCACCTGATTCGCCAGTTGCGGCCCTTTCTTGATCGGGATTCCCTGTGCACAGTCACTCACGCCCTCGTCACCTCTTGCCTTGACTACTGCAACGCTCTCTACATGGGGCTCCCCTTGAAGAGCACCCGGAGGCTCCAACTGGTCCAGAACGCAGCAGCGCGGGTAGTGACGGGAGCAGCATGGTGCTCCCATGTAACACCGCTCCTGCGCGAGCTGCACTGGCTCCCGGTGGTCTTCCGGGTGCACTTCAAGGTGTTGGTCATCACCTTTAAAGTGCTCCATGGCATAGGGCCTAGCTATCTTCGAGACCGCCTGCTGCTACCGACGACCTCCCATCGACCCGTGCGCTCCCACAGAGAGGGCCTCCTCAGGGTGCCATCAGCCAAACAATGTAGGCTGGTGACCCCCAGGGGGAGGGCCTTCTCTGTGGGGGCACCTACCCTCTGGAATCAGTTGCCCCCAGAGATAAGGAGAATCCAAGACCTCAGTGCCTTCCGCCGTGCCCTTAAAACCCACTTTTTCCAGCAAGCCGGGCTGGCTTAAGAAGAAATTTTTAAATGTTTTAATTGGTTTGTGATTTTTAATTTTTGGGCCAAATTTATATATATTTTAATTGTTTTTTAATATTTGTATTTCATGTTCTTAATTCTGGCTGTACACCGCCCTGAGTCCTCAGGGAGAAGGGCGGTATATAAATTGGAAATAAATAAATAAATAAATAAATAAATATACATAGTCCACCAGAGGGTTGTTTTTTGGGCAGGGGAAGCCCATCCCTGAAAGCCCAGAAGTTGTACTAATTCATCCTCTTCAGTTAAAAGGACAACTCGGGAGTAAGGCTAGAAGATGATTGGCCACTCCCATAAGGCTTAAAAGAGCAGCAACAAGCCATTGTGTTCTTTGTAGAAAAGCAATGTTGATTCCCGTGGTTCTTGTCAGCAGCTCTTGAACTTTGTGGGGGTTTTGCCAAGAAAAGCCTTTGGCAGACTGCCAAAGAAATGAAAGGTTGGTGATAAGGCCGACGGACTGGTTATTAAGAATTTTGTTTTGGACTGTTTTAATAAAATAAATTTGTTGAGGACTGAATTGTGTTTGGTAATCACTACTTGGGCCTTGGTCACAACAGGAGTATGCGGTCTGGCCAATGCCCCAGGTTCCCTGCGACCCGTCTAAAGTCCCATACAAAGTCTTTTATGGGGTGATTACCTTGCTTCATCACCTTTATTGTGGCTTCATTTTCATTGATTCGGTCTGGGTCTTCAAATCTGGCCCGGAGCAGCACAACAAACCTATTGGCATCATTTAGTTCCGCAGCGCCCTCATTGTGCAGCTGGGCTATCCATTCAGAAGCCTCCCCTTCATTCATCCTGTCAGAAATCGCCGATACCAAGTCCCAATCTGATTCGTATTGGTCTCCATGCTGATCCACATGAGCCCAGACCCTGCTGAGGAAGTAAGCCAGTTTGGCAGGCATCCTGTCAACTTGCAAAGCTTTCAAGTTGCCATGAGCAGGAGGGAGGGAGAACTGATAGACCTGATTTATTTTCATAACTGAAGTTGCATTCCATAGATGCTTTCTTACCACAATCAGTAGGAGGGTGTTGGGTTTCACAGCCAGCCAAAGTGGTTAATTGGAGAATGTGATTTATGACATGGCCAGGGAGGAGGGGAGAGACAGGGTCATAGGGGAACGTAAATCTATGTGGGATTAGTTCTAACTGCATCTGAATATTGCCGAAATGGTGCTCCTAATAAATGACTGTATTTCTTTTGAAGTTTGGCTCATGGCTCATGAATTAATTAGGGCATCTTTTGGAAACTACATCAAATGTTGCTCTGAAGCAGGGTGGCATTGGCCTCGCAGGTGGATTGGGCCCGGTGACGGGCGGTTGAGCTGGAACCTTTGGCAGAGCTGCTGCTGGTTGCTGGATGGCAGCCTGCTGAGGGAGAGAGGCTGGTGGCTGAGCTGCTTGTTGGGCTGCAGAGGGGGGGGAACTCCAGCCGGCTGCTGGATTAGCCCCACCTGCGGTGCTGGGATCGTTGGGCCATATTGGGGCCATGGGGATCCCTGGAAAATTGGAGCAGATGATGCTGGATACCACTGGAACTGGACCCACCCCTGGCCGGGATAGAATCCCCAGCCTGGTGGGATACATTCAGCAGGAGGTAGCACAAAGGCAGGCTGGCGAGGTGGCCCCGCAAGGGGGGTTTTGCATTTCCCATGCCAGCTGCGTCTAATGTCTCCCAGCTGCGGGATGGCCATGCTGCGCGGAGTTGCTCCTTGTTTCATCCCTGGCTGGGTAGAGAGGTGCCTGCACTCCACTGACTCCTCTGCCAGGTCCTGGATCGGGGAAGGTGAACGTGGGTTGCACTAAGCTCCATCTCACTTGAGGAGGTTGGGAGGGGGTTGTGTAATTTCCCACTTCCATCTGTTCAAACCGCTCAGGGAGCCCGGTTAATGATTGGCTTCGCTATGGGGGCAACAGGTTCCAGTCCCGGGAATCTCCAGATCCCAAAGCTGTCCCCCTCCTCCACTCTGGCTCATGGGGTGACTTCATTGGGCTGGGAGTGGCACGATATCCAGGCGGTCTCTCCTCTGGTTCCCTTTCTGGAGTTGGATCAGACTGGCAACTTTTCCAGGAATCCGACTCCTTGGGCCGAGCACCTACCCTTCAGGCCTCCTCTGCAGCCTCAATGGATCGCACCATTTCTTCAGAAGGAGAATACAGGGTATCGATAAATCCTTGAGTATCCATCCCCACGGCCCCCTCTGTGATCTCTTCTTTCTCCTCCATTTTCACTGAGTCTTCGCACCACTCGAGGTTTAGGTAGATGCTGGGGCTCAGCACCCTTGACAGCCCCCTTTCAGGGTGCCGTTATGCTTTAAGGGGATTCGGGTTAATGTCAGCATTCCAGACCCCCCCCCCCCTTCAAGTAAAAACTCTGAAGCAAGCCGTTTTCAAAGTTCTATTTACTAGAAGAGGTAAACTGACACATCTGGGAAAACCCGAATCTGAGAGGTCCGGGTTTTCCCTCAGTAAATCAAAACCCCCCAAACCATCCCCTCACTCCTCAGTTGATCACATGCTCCAATTACTATCCGTCCTATCTCGAGACAGCACTCCGACCACTCCTTCTCCAGATGCAGGATCGGCCTGATCTTGACCGACAGGAAGAATTATTTATTTATTAATTCAATTTATATGCTGCCTTTCTCCAGAGACTCAGGGCGGCATAATAGAATGCTATTATATATAAAGACAACGACTGTACTAAATCCCCCCTCCTACTTTCCCACACATGAGAAGGTGGCAGCATGGAAGCTTCCAGCCTAATACGGCTGAAACTGGTCATCCGCTGCCAAGACCAGGGGGTATGGTGGGATAACCTCGGGGACGGGTGATTTTGAGAGCCAACTGCAGGCTCCTCGTATGCTCACCGCCTCCAGGAGCCATTTCACACAGTGGAGAGAGAGACACATATCAGAAGATGAATGGAGCTACTCCACTGCGCTGGGGAGCCAGACCTTGGATGTATTGAGGGAGATGTTTGGGCCAGCAGGGTTTCAGGCGCCAGGGGCTAAGGGTGGTTGGAGGAGGGCCACAGAACCCCAACCGGCTAGCGGTACTCACCCCCAGGGGAGGGACCCGCTTGTTTTACGGCAGCTGGAACGGACCCAGGATATGAAGTATTAAGGAACAGGCCAGCGGCCCGCAGACCATCAGCAGACACTGCCCCATTCAGCGGTTCCCTTATGATGAACAAGGACCACCCATGTCTCTGGGGCAGGAAAACCAGACCCCGCTCCATTCCTGGCCAGTAGCAAGCCCCGGGTAGGGGCCCTTAGGATGTTGGGACCCACCAGCCATGAAACCACCCTTTGATGGTAGTCCCGATAGGGTGGCCTTATTCCTGGGACAGGTAATTGATCACCTAGACAAGTATGGTCATTTATATACATCCCAATGGGCCATGGTGATGGCAGTGGCCACCGTTATGGACAGCGAGGCGGATGAATGGGTAGCTGACTTGTATAGTGACCATGCTGGGGAGCTAGGGGATATTGGCTTGTTTCTTTCTACATTGCAAGAGCAGTTCGAGGACAGCACACGAGTGCAACAGGTGGAGGGGGAGCTTTTGGCAGCCCGGCAATGTGGTAGGCCGGTGGTCCAGTATATACGTGAGTTTCAGTGATTGTCAGGGAAGGTGAGGGGTTGGCCAGAGAGATTTCTGGTACACCAGTTCAAAGCCAGCCTCGACCACGCGTTACGGCAGGCATGCGTGACCTGTGGTCTGCCACCCCTCTTGTTGGCTTGGATCCAGGTGGCCACCAAGATAGACGTCGAGCTCAGGAGGGACAACTGACCAAGAGTGGAGTGGCCTGTGAGGGGACAGAAGTCACCAGAACGACATGTAAGGACAAGCATGATGCCACAACTGTTAGCCTCATCCCCATTGACGACCTCACTCACCAAGTCTGGACCTGCACGGACCCCGATGACCTATTTCCAATGTGGAAAACTGAGCCATAGAGCAATAGACTGCTCTGAGGCAGGCCCTAAGGCTGACACTGGAACACCGGGACCCAAACAGGGTACAGCAAGGAAGAGCATCAGGAAAAAACCGGAGAAGTCATGAGGGGTGCAACAGGCGAGTTATCCTACCCCTGGTGGAACTGGCAACAGCCCAACTGAAGGAGAGACGACCAGCGGAAGTGACAATGAGGGGGGGGGGCTTTCTCATTCCAGTAGTTTTGACAGCGGGACGGCAGCGGGAGTGCAAAGCATTTGTGGATTCAGGCTGCACCTGGTGCCTTATGAGTGCTGCCATGGTGGCTAAATTAGGGGTAAGGATACGGCGATTATCGCACCCAATACATTTCCAACAGATGGATGGGTCCTTGTTAGGGGGTCAATTTTTCAAAATTTCCCAAGCCAATTTCAATAAACTTAGAGAGAGCTTGAGAAGGATTCCATGGATGACAATCCTCAAGGGGAAAACAACTCAAGAAGCTTGGGAAATTTTGAAAAGTGAGATTATAAAAGCCCAGTCTAGCACAATACCAATGAAAAAGAAAAGTAACAGCTCTGAAAAGAAACCTGCATGGCTGCATAAAGAACTCTCTGACAAATTGAAAAACAAAAAGGACAAGTATAAAAAGTGGAAAGAGGGGCAAATAACTAAGGCAGAATATCAGCAAATAGCCTGAGCCTGTAAAGATGAAGTGAGGTAAGCTAAGGCTCACAATGAACAAAGGCTTGCGACTTATTATGGAATTCTAGGAACTGACACGGAAGTCCGGGATCAAACAGAAAAGGTTTATTGCGCAAGGTTCAGTTGTTGCAGGAAAAGAAACGGGACCAGGCCAAGCTCTTCAATGCAGGAAAGAGTTTATTGTGCACGGTTCAAACAGCCCAAAGGCAAACAAAAGTTTGAACCCCGAGGGGTCCTTTGTGACAAGTATTTATACAATCCAACTACATATGCATATCAGGGAGCATTACATTTAACACGTAGGAACTAACTTCCATCAGTTTGCAAGGATCAAAGAGGAGAGGAAATAATAAACACCCACTAACACATTCATGTTCTCTGGTCAGTGTCTCAAGACAAAACATAAGAAGATAAGGGACAGGAAGACGCCTCAAGGGTAATAAAGGAAGCAGCATTTGTTATCTGGGGATATACATGACATTTGGGGTGCAATAAACAGTGAATAACAGGATGCATTTGTTTTGGGTCAATTTACCCTTTTACAGATAAGTACCTTCGTCAAATACCTTTGTCAATCCAGCAACCTTTTATCGGCACAGAAGAGGAAAGTCAGCCTTGGCTAAAGTTTTGGGCCTTTAATATTTGAAGTTTGGCAAATATCAGAATTTGGTCTGCCTCATTTCCCCCCTTTGTGACTCCTCTGATTTATCCAGAAGAGTCACACATTCAGGTTCCTCTCCTGGCTGGAGCCGTTCATATTCCCACATAGCCATCACCTGAGCAGTTGTCTTTCGCTCCACCAGCAAGGATAGACTTTTGGAAATGGTTTTAACAAAAATAGGCAGGACACAGGGGAGAAAAATACATCCTGCGGCTATTAAGCCAACAAGGCCAACGATGGCTTGAAGACTGGGTAATTTCGGCCACCATCCCGAAAACATGTTTTCCAAATTAAGACCCCTCCAAGTTTGGATGGGTACATGAGCTATTTTAACTATTTTATCCGTAATTTCCTTAATAACCTTCCCACTTTCATCGATTTCTATGCAGCAATTAGTCAAATTAAACTTTCCACATACCCCTCCTTCTTTGGCTAATAGGTAGTCCAAGGCTAATCTATTCTGCATAACATATGTCCTTGATTTAACACTTTCCCTGGCTAATTGAGTAAGGCCCTTCACGGTTTCATTGGTGATTATTTCAACCACCGCTTGCAGACGAATTAAACGGTTCAGAATGTACACGGGGGTCCGATAGCCATACATGCCATCTTCCGCCCATGTAGCTGTTCCATAAACTTCTATAATTCGTTCTGCAGGCCATTCTTCGTCTCCCCAACTGTGTTGGTTACCTCCTATCCTAACCTTTCATATTGCAGATGTATCCACATGTCTTTTCTGTCGTTGATTACCTACATCATCATATACTGGCACACCTAAAATCTGTCGAGTTTTAAGGGGGAGCAAAAAGAATCCTGGCCTAATTATTCCCAGGACTCAAGCTCCACACCAATTCTTAGGTAGATACCCATATGCCATCTTATCACAAATCCAGTACAATCCATCAGAAGCAAGCCATACAAGGGTTTGATTATCTGGATCCCTTAAGAAGGCTAATCCGTTTATCTCAAAAAGAGCCATTTCATCAATACCCTCTGTGACATTACTTCCTGACCACCATATCTTGCTTTCCCACTTTCCTGTGCATATGAGGTTTCCTACCTGTTTACAGCCAGTCTGAGTCCTCCTTTGGAAGCATACATTCCCTACCAAACTGGTGGTAAGTGTCCAATCCCCATCTTTTCCCTGATTATATGAAAGGTTACCCTTCTGTTCCATTTCTAGTACTTTGGAATAGTTCAATTCTTGGGCTTCCCATGGCCATTTTTCTCCCATGTTAGTTTCTCCACATACAAAACAATTTGATACATTCAGAGTGTGGGCTATGTCTTCTGCCAATTTGACAAAGGTATTTGTTACATGGCTAGGAATTTCAGGTACATTTAGCTTTTCCATTTCCAGATAATATGACCAGAACAATCCTTTCATATCCTGTGCTGTCCTAGTAATTTTGGTAACATACCATCTAAGGGTTACAAGGGGATCTCTGCCCTTAGCATATTTTCCTAATCCATACTCCTCCCTCCATATTCTTGTAGGGGTGCAGGTAATCTTTATAGGATTGCATTCATTCCGTTGACAGTTACTACTAACTGCCCCATTTTCCAATCTGCATTTCTGTGTACCTCCAGGCTGATCTCCAGACCACATAACTGCACAAGACCAATATGGGCAATAACTATACGTGTCTCGATCACTGCATTCTCCCTGATTCCGACACATGTATTTCTTTTCTAACATATAACTCCTTTCCCAATCTAAGGTTCCACACGTAGTTTTCCACACATCACAATTGCGATTAATAGCTAAACAAGCGTCAAACATTAGTTCTACTTGACTGCCTAACTTTCTAAATCCTGTTTTGTTCAAAAGTTCCTCCCTCCCACATGCGGTTGTATATATTGCCATTTCATAAGTAGTTATCTGTTTGGCCTCTGCCGGGTTATAACATTGTACCTTGTTATTCAACTTACACATGTGGTATATGGTGGCATTTACTTGACACGTTGAAGGAGTGTATTCCTGACAACCCTCAGGTTTTTGAGTATGATAGACCAAAGTATTGGAGACCTGCACTCCCTGCAATGTTGTGTGGATGCATGGGCTACAGTCTTCCTGACTTGTTGACTGCAGCGTTGGAATTTCTAAGTTACCTTGTATTCCTATTACCCACACATTTATCCATAACCACCCAACTCCAACAATTACCATCCTTAACATCCTCACAGTCCCTTTGGTTCCTAAACCGGTTTTCCCTCAATACAGTTTCAATAGTGGGGCTGGTTTTAAGAGTATAATAGGACTCCTCAGTATCTATTACCAGATAATGTACTAACACTTCCTCTATAATTTTCACGTCACACTCTACCTTACAGCTTATACATAAAACACAATCAATACAGTGAGTGCAACAACAACACTCACACCCACAACTACAAAACCAGCACATTTAAAGAAAATTCTCTTTTCTGTTCCTTTGCACCAAAAGGCAGCGTCCAGTGTGACCGAAGCAGGGACCTCTTTTATCTGTAAGAGATTCACACTACACAGCCAGTTGGGAAATGTAGGGACAATTAGGGATCGGAACGACTGAGAAATCAAATGTTCTTGGTTGTCCACAAAACCATTGCTTATATCTGTAAAACACAATAATCAATAAAGCTAATACCACAATTACCCAAAGTGCCCACCCCCACTTTTCCTCCCACATGGATCCGCAACAATCTTCAGTCTCTTGTCAGAATCTGGGTCCTGGAACAATTCAAGAAGGCAGGTGTTCCATCCTCTTTTTAGCTTGCAGCGGGTTACATCGGCAGATATACATCAAAGTAACCTATATATAAAATACAAAAGCTTTCTTTAAGCACGTTTAAATGTCAGTTTTGTTGGATGTTGTTTGTTCGCAGACACTTTCCAGCCGGTGTCAGCTGCTGCCTTGACTCGTGTCTGATGGATCCATAATTTTGATTCTGTAATCGTAATAGCAAGTGAAGAAGTCATAATAACAATAAAAGGTCCTTTCCATCTTCCTTCTAGTGGCTCTTTCTTCCAGTGTTTGACCCACACTTGGTCCCCAGGTTTAAATGAGTGACATTAGGTTACTAATCTAGGGGGTACTTGTTCCATCACATGTCGTTGGAGTCTCTCAACTTGCTTATTAAGTTCTTGTACCATCTCCATATTCCAAACCCCCCTTTATGACCTAAATCAGGCCACCTAGCATACATATTTACCTTATTTTACCATATTTACATATTTACACATCCAATGTTTCTCCCTTGTTTCTCCCTTGGCCCTTTCCAAAGCCCGTATCAATGCCCATAATTCAGCCACCTGTGCGCTATGTCCACCCCCCAGGGGACCACTTTCCACCACTTTTTCATCATCCACAATAGCATATCCGGATACTCGCCTCCCATCTATAACATAACTTGACCCATCCGTATACCAATTAAGCTGCGCATTTGGCAATGGAATATCCATTAAATCTGGTCGGGTGGAATAAACCTTCTCCAATACTTGTAAACAATCATGCTCAGAAACAGACTCTGTAGGCAACAAAGTTGCCGGATTTAACCGGTTAGACACTACCAGACGCACCTGTGGATTCTCAATCATAATTGCCTGATATTTTGCCAACCTTTGCCCACTAATCCACAAATGTCCCTTAGTATCCAACACAGACTGAACCGCATGAGGGGAGTGCACGATTATAGGACAAGAAAAAGTAAGGTTATTACAATCCTGAATTAATTCTGCAATTGCAGCCAACACCTTCAAACAGTGGGACCAGCCTTTGGCCACTCCATCCAATTGTTTTGACAAATAGGCTACAGGTTGTTGCCAACTTCCCAAAGGCTGAGTGAGTACCCCCAAAGCAATGTTTCTACTAGTGTCTACGTACAGATTAAAAGGCTTCCGCAAATTCGGTAAAGCCAGAGCTGGAGCCTGAGTCAATGCAAGTTTTATGTCTTTAAAAGCCTTTCTCTGTTCCTCCCCGCCCCCCCCCCCACTCAAGGGGTTCCACATTGGCTCCTTTGGTGGCTACATACAAAGGTGCTGCCATCAAAGCAAAGTTAGGGATCCAACTATGGCAAAAGCTAGCTAATCCTAAAAAGCTTCTCAGTTGTCTTTTTGTTCAGGGTTCTGCCAGCATTAGGACCGCCCTTTTCCGCACTCTGGTCCTAAAGCTCGACAACCCTTATATCGTATCCCAAATATCTAACTTCCCTTTTCACCAATTGAGCTTTCTTCCTTGATACCCAATAACCACACTCTAATAACAAATCTAGCATTATCGTGCATTCATCTTAGTATTATCCCAACATAAATCCTCTGTTAGTCCTGTGATCAAAACATCATCAACATACTGCAGTATCGTGCTCGCTTTGGCAGCACATATACTAAAATTGGAACGATACAGAGAAGATTAGCATGGCCCCTGCGCAAGGATGACACGCAAATTCGTGAAGCGTTCCATATTTTTACACATATTAGATTATCAGACCAAAAATATTTGATAAATTCAAGATTAGGTACAAATTTTGTGGCATCAGCGCCAGAGAAGAAAAATGGACTAGTTATATATGTAAGAAAAGGACTATCAGCTAATTTAATTGAGGCAGTTGATCAAGGAAGATATATTGCAATTGAATTATTAACACAGACTGGAAAAATACTTTTAATTGGAATATATGCCCCTAATCAGCAACAAGACAAGTTTTATAAATTTTTACATACTAAAATAATACAATGGGACTATAAATCTTTTATTTTAATGGGAGACTGGAATGGAGTAATTGACACACAGAAAGACAAAAAGAGCTTATCAAAGACTTCAGCACATCCAAAACTACCTAAATCTTTTTTTGATATGATGGAAGATATAGAATTGAGAGATATCTGGAGAGAACGTAACCTGGAGGAAAAAGATTTTACTTTTTTTTCTGATAGACATCAATCCTTCTCCAGGATTGATTTTATACTAATCACAAATGATTTTATTTCCAGGGTGAAGAAGACAAAGATATGTCCAAGAACTTTAACTGATCATAGTCCGGTTTGGGTTAAATTTGAACAGGAGAGGGGGGGAAAGGAGGTCTTGGAGGTTAAATGAAAACTTATTTAGATATGAAGAAAATGTAAAGGAGCTTAAAAAACAAATGAAAGAATTCTTTGTTATTAATATGAACAAGGGTACTCCTATGGAAATGGTCTGGGATGCTAGCAAGGCTTATATGAGGGGTATCTTAATACATATGAACAATAAATATAGATTAAAACAACAAAAGAAGCATAAAGAGATAGAGGAAGAAATAAAAAAGAAAGAACAATTACTTATATCTAATCCAGGAGATAAGAAAGTAAAAGAAACAATAAATATACTAAGAGGGCAATTTAATATGTTAATGGCTGATCAGGTGGCAACTAGTTTACAATATGCTAAACATAATACATTTTGTAATTCCAATAAACCAGGTAGGTGGTTGGCCTACATGTTGAGGAAAAAACAGAAATCACGAGTCATTAGTAAGATAGAATATAGAGGTAAGGAAGTTTACCAACAGAATATGATTAAAAAGGCTTTTTTGGAATTTTATACAAAGTTATATGCTAGGGACTCAATACAAGGTATAGATATAGATAGATATCTAAAGGAAGGGAATATTTTGGAATTAACGTTGGAACAGAAGGAAGGATTGAATCAACCAATAACTTCTGAGGAGATTGTTGCGGCAATTAAGCAGTTAAAAACAGGGAAAGCTCCAGGAACGGATGGACTAACAGCTGTTTATTATAAGAACTTACAGCTTGAAATGGTAGAGCCGCTTAGAACTTTACTTTGTAAAATTCAATTAGGGGGAGGAGTTCCACTCTGTTGGAGAACAGCTTTTGTTTCATTGATTCCAAAGGAAGATCAAAACTGTATCAAACCTGAAAATTTTAGGCCAATTTCACTTTTGAACACTGATTATAAAGTTTTTGCTAAGATATGAGCGAATAGATTAATGCCAGTTATGCAACAAGTTATTCACAATGACCAATCAGGTTTTATAAAAGGGAGACAGATGAAATATAATGTTAGGTAAATTATAAACTTATTGGAATATTTGGAAAAAAATAACCAGGTCCCTGCAGCGTTCATATTCTTGGATGCAGAGAAAGCATTTGATCGATTGAACTGGCAATTCTTGTTTAAAATTGTTGCAATATTTTCAGGATCAGACTCAATAAGATTAGTGAGAGTTAGAGGTTTGAATATATTTTCTTTTATTTACAACAGGCATTCTATATTCACTGAATATTCTCAGATAGAAGCAAGGAAAAAGATGCAGACAGCTCCTTATATATACAATGGGAGGAGCTAGATGTGGGAGTGGTGAATTATGAATACATTAAGGAGTGAAGAATAAATTAACCCCTGATACCCCGTTCATATACTATTTACACATTGGAGAATAAGGCATTTACATCTGACAAATCCCCCTCTAAATGCCGATTCGTTATGCAACACCAATTACATTCAGATTCAGGACAATACAAAACATACAATTTAGAAGTTAAATATTTGTGCTGCTTAGAAGGTAAAGGCTTTGTCAATATGTCAGCTAATTGTTCTGAAGTATCACAATGCACTGCTTTAATAAATCCATCCTGAGATAATTGTCTCACATGTTTAAATTTTATATCTATGTGTCTGGACCTTTGTCCAATGGCGTCAGATCTAGATATTTCAATGGCTGCTTTGTTGTCTTCATGCATAACAAAAGGCAAAGCAGGTTTTTTCCAAACATCTGAAATTAAATCATTAAACCATACAAGGTTATTTGCAGCTTTGGATAAACAAACATATTCTGCTTCTGTCGTTGAAGTGGCCACTAGTTCTTGTTTACCAGTGTACCAGTAAACTGGACAGTCATTTAAGAGGAATATATAGCCAGATGTGCTTTTTCTACATGAGATGTCTCCAGCCCAGTCCGCATCTGCGTAACATGTAAGCTTTGGTTCTTTATTATCGTTAGGTTCTAACATTAAACAAAAGTCTAGTGTACTTTTCAGATATCTTAAAATTCTTTTAACAGCTTCCCAGTGATACATTGTTGGCTTGCTGACATGTCTGGATAATAAATTGAGTGGTAAAGCGATATCTGGTCTTGTCCAATTAGATATATAAAGAAGTGAACCTATGATTGATCTATAAAATGTGTTATCTTTGAATTCGGGAGAAGATTCATCAGTATTTCTTAGAAAGTCAGTTTGCATAGGAGTATCACAAGGTTTGGCATTATTTAGATTGCATTTATTTAAAAGTTCTATGATCTTATCTCTCTGAGTAAGTTTGAATCCTCTTTTAGTCTTATTAATTTGAACACCAAGATATTTGTTTACTTTGCCTAGAGATTTTAACGAGAAATGTTCATTTAGCTTAGTTACAAAAGTTTCTCTTCTCTCTTTATGTTTTCCTATGTATAAAATGTCATCCACATAAATCAATACAAATTCTATGTAATCATCACCCTTTTTTACAAAGAAACAGTTATCAGCAGTGGTAGCATTGAAGTCCATGGTTTTAAGTACTTTTACTAAACAATCATACCATTGTTTACCAGATTGTTTTAACCCGTATAAACTCTTGTTTAACAACCAAATCTCATTTTTGTTTGTGTATTGACTGTGAGGTGCTCTTACATATATTTCCTTATCTAGTTTTGCGTGTAGATACGCAGTCTGTATGTCATATTGGAATACATCAAGATTGAGTGCTGATGCTACCACTAGAGCTGTTTTGACACTCTCTGTTCTTACTGTGGGGGAATACGTGTCAGTATAGTCCTCCGGATATTTCTGTGCATAACCTTGTGCAACTAGTCTAGCTTTGTATAGGGTATTGCCTCCCTCTAAGTTCTTAATTTTATATATCCACCTGGTACCAATAATTGTTTTATCTTTAGGTGCAACTGCAGGTGTAAACACATTTAGTCCTTGTAAACTTTCCATCTCTTTTTTCATCGCTAATTCCCATTTTTCTTTTTCTTTACTAGGGAGTTTTAACACTTCCTCATATGTATTAGGTGTTGTTGGCTCACCATCCATATGCATTATATAATCCTTGTATTTATTTGGTATTTGATTTCTGGTGTTTCTAATAGTTCTTTTAGGTTTACTATCGTTATCATGCAAATATCTTGCTTCCTTTTTTGTTAGTGTATCTGTTTTTATTTTGTGTTGGCTATTTGTCCATGTTTTGGTTTTGTTTTTATATTTGTTGATATCTTGCTTTTCTATAGTCTCTTTCTCATGAGATTTTGTATCTTTGTTGTTATTTGGAAATATTTCATTAAGATGTATTTTAGACCAGTTGGCCTGTTCATGGAACACAGCTGTTCTGGAGACTATAAATTTGTTATTATTATCAATGAATCTGTATCCTTTAGTGCCTGTCTCGTAACCCATAAATCTGAGTCTTCTGGATACGTTTTCTCCCTTTCTTCTTAATTGCTTAGGTATGTGTACGTCTGCAGTGACTCCAAATATGTGCATGTGTGCTAATTTTGGTTTCCTATTATACATCACTTCATATGGTGTCTTATTTACAATGCTGGACCAGGTTCTATTCTGTGTGTAATTTGAATAATGTAAGGCTTCTGACCAGAATTGTTTGCTTAAGCCAGCATCTTCCAATGTGCATCTAATCATGGTTTGTAATGTTGAGTTCTTCCTCTCCGCAATCCCATTCTGGAACGCAGAAAATGGGCTAGATGTGTAATGTAACATTCCTTTGTCTTTTGACCATTGGGAGAATTCATTAGACATGAATTCACATCCCCTATCTGTCATAATTTGTTTTATTTTGATATTGTGTTGTGTTTCTATGCGTTTGTAAAATTCTTTAAATTTTTGAAAGGTTTCATCTTTGTGTTTTAATGTATAAACAAATCCATAGCGGCTATAATCGTCTACTATTGTCAAGAAGTAACGTTTTCTATAAGTGATTGATGGAGTTAATGGACCAACTAAGTCCATGTGTACTAAATCAAAAATTTTGTTGGTTGATCTAGTAGATTTTCTTGGTCTGGGACTAGTTTTTAGTTTTGTAGATTTACATACTGAGCATTCTAAATAGTTTTCACAATTTTTTATTTTAACACCTTCTGCGTGTTCAGTCATTTTTTGTACTACAGGAAAACTGGCATGTCCTAACTTCCTATGTAAGATGTGAGCACACTCATCATGAATTGGCTTACCTATTTTTGGTTTTTTTACATTGTGTGTATCTACGTGATCATGAGATATTTTACATTCATCATTGTCACTGTTGCTAATATTTTCATTATCTACTTCAATACAATCTTCCATATTTGAATCAATGTTATGCAACCATTTTTCCTTTGTTATCAGATAAGGTAGGCCTCCTTTAATCATCACAGTGCCTATATTTATTTTACTCTTCTCCAAAGTCGCTTTTCCTTTAGAAAAAACAATGTTAATGTCAGAATCTCTACTTAGTTTTATGGCACTTAGTATGTTATGAGGTATTTCAGGTATTAACAATACCCCCTCTATTTTTCCTAGACCAGGCAGGGTTACATTCCCTCTACCTAATACTTGAACCTTTTCTTGGTTAGCTACCTTTATTACAAATTTATCTTCTATAAATGAAGACAATATATTTTTGTTATTAGTGGTGTGATTAGTTGCTCCAGAATCAATAAGCCAATTATTGTTCTCATTTTGCTGTATGTTAGTGTTGTCTTGTTTATTTAATCCATTTAGTGAACCAGATTTTCTATCCTTTGAATTATCTCTGCCCCCTCTATTCTCTTTGTAATTTGGTGGGCTTCTATATCTATGTCTATCTATGGAAGACTGTCTATAATTGTATTTGTTTCTATATTCTGACCTATGTCTTTCTTTTGAAATCTTGGGGCAATCTCTCCTATTGTGTTCCCTGGATCCACAGTTATGACATTTAAATGTTTCATTATATTTTTCTTGGAAAGCTACTTTCCTATATGGTTTGTGTTCTATGTGATTGTTAGAACGATTCCTTCTTGAATTGTCTTCTGCTATTAATTTATTGGATAGACTTTCTATGGATAAGTATCCTAGATTGATTGTGTCTAAATGTGTTATATAATTGTCCCATGATGGATCAAGTGAGTTGATAATAACACTTTTCATTGTTTGGTCTGAAATCACCTCCCCCCTCAAATGCAGCTCAGCTCTTATTTTGTTTAAAGATATTAAGTGCTCACTTATGGAAACCCCTGGTTTTATCCTAGATGAAAAGAAATCCTTAGACATCCTTGTGGTGGTAGCTACACTGTTACTGTGAAATAAATTAAACATGCATTGAATAATTTCTGAAACAGTCAGATTTGGCTTAATGCTGTGATACATTGCAGGAGACACACTAGATATTAATAAGAAAAATGCTCTATGGTGTAAACAATCTATTTTTAGAGTCCAAGGTCTTTTTGGGGGACTAGTGATAAAAAATAGTAAGTTTTCCTTCATAAAGACAACCTGGAGCTGTTGATACCATTCTTGCAAATTAATGCCATCTACCCTTAGCTTTGGGAAGTCACTGGGTAAATTTCCGACATTATTAGGTCCATTACTTACAACCTGAGGCAGTCCGTGGTCTCGTAAATGCAGAAAGTTACAAAACGGTATGGGGATGCTCGCAACGAGCCTGCACGGTCTCCTCGCCAGTTCATGTCTTCCCGGGCCGTCTGCGTAGTCTTGCGCATGCGCGTTGTCCATTTCTTCCTTGAAGTCGTCGTGAAAGGTTCTCCTCACCGCGGTTCGCTCGTTCCGCTCCTCCTCAGATGAATCGGTCTCTGGTTCGACTTTGGGAGTCCTGACGACGGCGGCTGTTCTTCCTTTTCTTCTGAGGGCGTTGGTGCTTGCTTCGGTCTGTGGCGTGGGGCGGTATCGGCAGGGCTCTCTGGGTTCGGGCGTCGGCGCTCTCGTAGTCAGGATGGGAGCGGGCAGGTCTTGAGGCATTGGCTTGCTCGCTCGTTTCTTCGTTAGCTTTTTAGTAATTTTTAGTTTTGGCCCAAATGCAGCAAAAAGCGTTTTCATTGCTGATTTTATTTGGTAGTTTGTTGAATCACCTTCACTTTCTGATTCTGATTCTTCTGAGGAGTTTGAATCTTCTTTTTCATTTTCGTTGTCTGATAACGTTTTTCGCGCCAGAAATTTCGAATTGAGCTTTTTGATTGGCTCTGCTTCGCTCACCTTGGAGGCCGGTTGAAACCAAGATGGCTGCCATTCAAAATTTTGCGCTGGATCACCGTTTTTCTTCTTCACAATATTTTTTTCTGCAGTCATATCACTCACTGTTTTTGGGTCTTTAGACTTTTCATTAGTGATGTTTTTCTCTCTCGCTGCTCCGCTGTTCTTCAGCATATCTTGGAGGTTCGCGATGAGACTTTCATCATTCTTCTGGCTCTTTAATAGTTTTAATATTTCTGACCTGAGTTCGTTATTCTCTATTTCGATTTCCTCCTGGTCATCATTTTCATCTATAATTTCTTCGTCTTCAGTGGTGTATTCTTCGGATTCTCTCGAAATTGCGTTTGTGGATTCGTTGAATATTTCTTGTTCTGTTTCCATTTCTTTGCTGTATGCCCTGGTGTTGGGCCTATCTTTCTTAGACATTTTTAAGTTTTTATTGAGTCAATTAACCATCCTCTGCTACCAGCTTGATGCAATATTTTCAGGATCAGACTCAATAAGATTAGTGAGAGTTAGAGGTTTGAATATATTTTCTTTTATTTACAACAGGCATTCTATATTCACTGAATATTCTCAGATAGAAGCAAGGAAAAAGATGCAGACAGCTCCTTATATATACAATGGGAGGAGCTAGATGTGGGAGTGGTGAATTATGAATACATTAAGGAGTGAAGAATAAATTAACCCCTGATACCCCGTTCATATACTATTTACACATTGGAGAATAAGGCATTTACATCTGACAAAAATAATAGAAAAAATGCACTTTGGGGAGTATTTCATACATTCAATTAGAGCAATATATCAGGAACAAACAGCACAAATAATAATTAATGGAGGTTTAACAGATGTGTTTAAAATTGAGAAAGGTACTAGGCAGGGTTGTCCCTTGTCTCCATTGTTGTTTATTTTAACTTTAGAAGTTTTGTTGAATAAGTTATGTGATTCTGACAAAATAAAAGGAATTGTAATTAGACAGCAGGATTATAGACTAAGAGCGTTTGCAGATGACCTGGTTCTTACTTTATCTCAACCTATAGAAGCGGCTCCCTATATGCTGGACATAGTAGCTCAATATGGCAAAGTATCTGGATTTAAAGTAAATCTACACAAGACAAAGATGATAACTAAAAATATGACCATAACTCAAAGAGAAGATTTAGGAAGAATAACGGGGTTTGAAGTAGTTAAAAAGGTTAAGTATTTAGGAGTATATATTGCAGCCTCAAATATGAAATTGTTTAAAAATAATTATGAAATTCTTTGGCAAAAAGTACAGAAAGAAATGGAAAAATGGAAAAAGTTACAACTATCACTACTGGGAAGGATAGCAGCAATAAAAATGAATGTACTACCTAGGTTTTTATTTTTGTTCCAAATGATACCAGTGCTTAAAAAACATGGAAATTTGATGGAATGGCAGAAAGGGGTTAATACTTTTATCTGGGCTGGGAAGAAACCAAGAGTGAAACTGAAAATTATACAGGATGTACGTGAGAGAGGAGGTCTTAAAATGCCTAACTTAAGATTGTATTATGAAGCAGCAGCTTTATCACAAATTAGTGATTGGTTTAACTTAACTGAAGAAAGAATGTTAAATATAGAAGGTTATGATTTGTTATATGGATGGCATGCTTATTTGTTATATGAAAAAAAGTGGATAAAGTGTTTAAGGGTCATATACTCAGAAATGCATTGTTGAGGGTGTCACTGCGTTCTTTTATTTACCAGCTGAGCTTCATATTTTTGGACTAATAGACTTACTGTAGTTTGCCAAGTTCCTTATCAGTATTTTACTACGCATGTCTGCATTCTTTCACATTCCTTCACACACTCTTTCCTTTGTTCTCATGCCACGGGGGTGTCGACTGCTGGAAAGCAGCCGGCCCGAATTACTTTCAAAATGTAGCAATTAACTTTCTTAGTTAGTGAGGTGTTTTATTTTCTTTATAACAAATAAATGAGTTTTATTAGAAACTTTTCTTCGCGTTTCTTTTCAGAATATTGCAACAAGGAGGAAGCCTCGATCCATCCTCTAATTAAACCAGGGTGATTAGTCCCAGAGCCAAACATGGGATTAATCAATGCCCTGACAGAGGGTTTGGAAAAAGTACCAATATAAGCTGAACTATAAGATACCTATATGGGAAAATCCCAGACATGCAATAGAAAATATAAGTATAGAGCAAAAAATAGAGGTGACTTATAAAGAGCTTCTTCTTTTGGAAAGGGGTAAGTTGCAACTGAAACCTTTAGATGAATTAAAAGAAGAAGGGATAATTTATACTTGGTTTCAGTATGGTCAGCTTCAAGCTAGATGGAGGGAGGATCAAAAAATTGGGGTTATGCAAAATGAGGAAAATCTGGTGAAACAGATTAGAGATCAAAGTCAGATGCATATTAAAAGGTTGTATAATGCATTATTGGAAATAGACTCAGAAACGGAATTGGTTAAGGACTGTATGATAAAATGGGCACAAAACTTTCAGGAACCAGTGATGATGGAAACATGGGAAAAGATTTGGGTCAGAAATGTTAAATTTATGCAAGCACAAAATTTGAGAGAGAATTTTTATAAAATGTTTTACAGATGGCACTTAGATCCTAAAAAATTATTATGTATGTACTCGAATTTGCAAGCTAAATGTTAGAGATGTGAATGTAATGATGCAACTTATTATCATATATGGTGGACCTGTAAGAAGATTAAGGCATTTTGGATAAAAATTTGGTGGGGGATGCAGAACATTTTGAAAAGAAGGTTGAAATTTACTCCTCAATTGTTTCTATTGAGTATAACTATGGACTGTACAGTTTCAGAGACTAAACTGATTTTGAACTTAATATCAGCAGCTAGGCTGCTGGTAGCTCAATATTGGAAGAAGGACTCTTTGCCTACTATTGAAGAGTGGATGTTGAAAGTAACAAACCTAGCAGAAATGGCGAAAATCTCAGCGTACTTGAAGGACCACACGCAAGAAAGATACGTATTGGAATGGAGAAGGTGGTCTCGGCTCCCCTAGGACCGTGTCCACGCTCAAAGAACACGCTTAAAGCCAAGCTGGTGTATCTTCATTTAATCGTGGCAATCAGCGCTTACAGAAACCGGACTGCAGAGCTAGCAAAACAAAGACGCAGCTGTCACGCCCTTGCAAGCGAGTCCTTATATAGTTCCTTCCAGATTACATTCAGCTGGAAGGTCTTGTACTTCCTCATTTCCTTCGGACGTACTGGGATGCCGTCACTTTTCTAGAGTGTTCTCAGAGTAGTAAGCTAACCCCACGCGACCCCATAAGGCACCCATGCACATAAACGCCTACTCGGAAGCCTATTCCACCACCATCACCCATGTGGCTCAACCCCCCCCCTTCCAGCCGGGTATCCATGTTCTGCCAGTGCATGGACATGATGTCGAGTGCTTCTTGACGCTCGACAGGCGGCTCCCCCTACCAGGCGTCCGTCTAAGAGGAGGAGACAAAAAGAGATGATATTAATGGTCAGGTAAGGGATGTGGTTTCTGGGGGTTTGCTTTGTGGAACTTTCTCAGTAATCTGGGGGCATTTATGTCTTTTACAGGTACCCAGGATGCTTCACTATCAGGATACCCTGTCCAGCGGACTAAATAGTATAACTGGCCTCTACGTAGTTTGGAATCGATGATGTCTTGTATTTCATAGTGGGCACCGGTTACCGGGCCAGGAGGTGGTTTTGGTGTTGTAGTGGGTGTAGTGGCCGGTTTTAACAAGCTAGAGTGGAAAACTGGATGGGTCTTTCCCAATAAGGGGGGTAGTTTTAGCATGAATGTTACGGGGTTAATTACTCTAATGATAGGAAATGGGCCTATATATTTGGGTCCTAGTTTTTTACTTGGTAATCGTAGCTTTAAGTATTTTGTTGACAAATAAACCAGGTCTCCGATCTGAAAAGATGGACATGTAGCCCTCCTTTTGTCTGCCTGGAGCTTGTATTCATCGGCTGCCCGTGTCAAAGCGGTTTTTACGTGAGGCCACACAGCATTCACGTTAGTAGCCCAGTCGTTGGGAGTCATAGGTTTTTGGAGGGAAAGGTCTAACTCCGGGATAGCAGGGAAGTCCATCCCCATGACTACCCGGAACGGAGTAAATCCGGTACTCCGATGTACTGCGTTATTGTATGCCGTTTCAGCAAATAGAAGGTAATCAACCCAATCGTTTTGTTGGTAGGTAACGTAGGAGCGTAAGTATCGTTCTATCATGGCATTCGTGCGTTCAGCAACACCGTTCGTACTAGGGTGATAGGCTGAACTAAGGCCCTGGGTTGACCCTATATCACGGAGAAACCCTCTCCAGAATCGGGCGGTGAATTGTACCCCTCTGTCTGATATTATCCTCTTAGGCACTCCATGCAAACGGTAAATATGTTGTAGGAATAAACGTACCAGGCGTCGGGCAGAGGGTAAGCCTTTACATGGAATAAAGTGGGCTTGCTTTGAGAAAAGATCGACTACTGTCCAAATAACGGTATAACCTCTGCTACTGGGAAGGTCTACAATGAAATCCATGGCTATTTCCTCCCATGGTCTGTTTGGTTCGGTTACGGTTTGTAATAAGCCCAGTGGCTTCCCTGGTTGTGGCTTGGATACCGCGCATGTGTGGCATCCCCGGACGTATTGGTCAATGTCTTTCCTCATTTTAGGCCACCAGAATTGTCTGCGCGTCAGATGTAGGGTTTTAAGGAACCCGAAGTGTCCGGCGGTTTTCCTATCATGGCACTGGAGTAACACTCGTTGTCTCAATGTTGCTGGAATATAGAGTTTATCTCCCCACCACGCTAGGCCATCATGGTGGGTTAGGGATGCTGCATTGTTTTGTGCCCATGCGTCCGTCCGAATGGCTTTCCGTAAAAGCGTGAGCCAATCCTCGGTCTGCGGGGCTGTCAATACATACGCTTTTAGGGGTGAGATTACTGCTTGTAAACCCTCATCTCGTTTACTGTGATATTGCGGCATCCGTGACAACGCATCCGCTAAAAACATTCCTCTAGCTGGCTTATACACGAGGGCAAAACGGAACCGCTGAAAATATTGTGCCCATCTCACCTGTTTTGGGGACAGTTTCCGAGGTGTTTGGAGGGCCTGTAGATTCTTGTGATCCGTCCAGACCTCGAACGGTATGGGATTACCCTCCAGTAGGTGCCGCCATGTCTGTAACGCCCATTTTACGGCATAGGCCTCTTTCTCCCACACTGCCCAGTTCCTTTCTGCGGTTGTAAATTTTCGGGAGGTGTATGCACAAGGCCTTAACATACCGTTCGCATCTTTCTGCATTAGAATAGCTCCTACTGCCACGTCACTAGCATCCGCTTGTATTACGAACGGTTGTGACGTGTTAGGGTGTATTAATACGGGTTCAGTGGCAAAAGCCCGTTTAAGATTTTCAAAGGCTTGTTGGCATTCAGATGACCATTGTAGTTTGTATCCCGGCCTAGGCTTTTTCCCAGGGGCCACTACACCTTTTGTTCGCAATAGCTCCGTTAATGGTAATGCTGTTGTTGCAAAGGACGGAATGAAATGTCGATAAAAGTTTGCAAAACCTAAAAAACTTTGCAGTTGTTTACGGGTTTGCGGAGCTTTCCACTCTAAGACTGCAGCTACTTTCTTCGGGTCCATCTGGATACCAGTACGACTAATTCGAAAACCTAGATAATCGATCTCCTCCCGGTGGAACTCACATTTTGAGAGTTTTACAAAAAGATGTGCGTCCAGCAACTTGGTCAGGACCTGTCTAACCAGCTGGACGTGTTCTTCCATTGTATCAGAGTAGATCAAAATGTCGTCCAGATAGACTAAGACGCCCCGATATAGGTGTTCATGTAAAATACCGTTTATAAGCTGCATAAACACCGCTGGTGCCCCTTGTAGACCGAAAGGCATCACCAGGAACTGGTAGCTGCCGAGGGGAGTGTTAAATGTGGTTTTCCACTCGTCTCCCTGACGTATCTGTACCCGATAATAGGCTTCGCGGAGGTCCAATTTCGTGAAGATTTTCCCTGACGCCAGGGTAGCCAACAAATCAGTTATCAGCGGCAGGGGGTACAACGGTTCTACGCAGACAGCATTCAATCCCCGGTAGTCAACACATAAACGTAAGCCGCCATCCTTCTTACCTCGAAAGAGGACGGGTGCCGCTAAATGCGAACGACTGGGACGAATAAATCCCCGGGCCAGGTTTTTATCTATATACGTTCGCAATTCCTTCAGTTCCTGTGGTGTCATCGAGTACATACGGGGTTTTGGCAACCGGGCTCCGGGAAGTATTTCGATACCACAATCCGTATCCCGATGGGGGGGCAGGATGTCACATTCTTCCTCGCTAAATACTCGGGCGAGGTCATTATATGCTTGGGGGTATGTACCTTGTCTTGTTGTTTCTTGCTGGAGAGCCACCCTCTCTTTTGTACATGGCAGTCTGAGCCTACGATAACCCCCCTCCCACCATATGTGTGGTTCCCACCTGTCCAACCACGCGAGCCCAAGAATGATGGGTTCGATCATCTGGGTTACTACAATGAACCGGATCATTTCCTGATGGGCTCCTATTTGCAGGAATACGGGTTCTGTAACACTGGCAGTAGGTGTGCCTCCCAGGATGGACCCATCCATCTGCTCGAATTTAATGGGGGTACGAAGAGTCAGGATCCGAAGGCCCAAGCCCTCAGCTACCGACTGCCGCATAAGGCATCGAGTACAGCCTGTATCAATTAAGGCTTTTTGTTCACACTCCTTCTTAGTGACAGGATGTCTAAGGGTCACTGGTATCAGGAAGGGGTGTACAGGGTCACTTACCATAGGATCCTGCAACTCATCTCCGTTGTCGCTTTCTTCGGATGCGTCGGGGACACGAGCCATCCCTGGCATGGTATTACTGGACCGGGTTGTCGGTTCTAACGAGGGCGTCTGCATGGCCGCCCTAGAGCGTTCTGGTGTTCGTAGGGGTCGGTCACGTGGCGTGGTAGTCGGAACGGATGGCCGGGAAGTTGACAGTCGCGGGGCTGCGACGGGGCAGTCCGCAGCTCTATGACCCTCTTGGTTGCATCGAAAGCACCGGAACGGGCATCTGTTCGCCTCGGTAGCGGTCGGCCCGAATGCCGGGGTTCCTCTAAACGCCCCGCAGTCACTGGATCTGCCACCTGGACCACGACGGGACTGGAACGGTGGTGTGTTCTGAGGCCTGAATTCTCGTAAACCAACGTCTAGGCTCACCGCTGCCTTGTACCATTCGGACAATCGTGGGCCTAAACCCCGGTATACACAGGCCTGTTTTATTTCTCTATCTAGCCCTGCCTGGAATTGGTGGATAAGTAATCGCTCTGGCCACGAATGGAGTTTTCCTGCCAGATTACGGAACTCCTTGACATAATCCTTGGCAGGGCGACCACGCTGTCGTAGGTTGACCAATTCACCTTCGATGACCTGGGTCCGAGTTTCATCCTCGAACCTATTGCGTAATGCTTCAAGGAACAGGCCCAGATCTGTTAACTCGCGGGCGTGTTCACTATGTAAATCGGCGACCCATTCAGCTGCCTCCCCCGTGAGCACTGCTGTGACCGCCACGACCATGGACCACTGCGAAGGATATAATCTGCCATAAAGGTCCATATGGCTTATTACCTGACTCAGGAACAGTGCCACCTTTCCTGCAGTTCCATCAAATGCAGCCTGCACAGGCGGTAATCCCCAGGGATGTTGCTGGAGGGGGGGTGCCCAGGGACCGTGGCCCCATGCCGGTAGCAGGTCTCTGTAACGCTGTTGTGGTGGCCTATCTCCTGTGCCGGGTAGCTGTCGAGGGGCGTCTCTCACGGGATCTACTCTCCTCTCTCTCCCGGGCTGTGTAGCGGCACCGGGAGTTGCGTGGCTGCCCTCGCCCCCACCGTATGAATGTACAGCCTGTCTCCGCTCTCCACTCACCCAGCGTTGTTCACGCCCCTCCAACTTCAGCTTCGGGCTGGCAAGGCGGAATTTGCTGTCAGAACTCCCACCCGCCGTACCGCCTCCCGACCAGGAGGTGGCTCCCTCCATGCTGGGCGCCCATGGCTGCCAGGAGGGCGCGTCGCGAAAGCTCGCCTCGCCAAAACGGTCGCGTAGGATCTCTAGGGTGGAAGGCCCCAGGCCAGTGGAGTGGCTCCAGTCCCCTTCCTCGTCTTCCAGCCATCGCCGTTCCCTCCAATCCTGGAACTGGGAACCGGCATAGGGCGGGGTTTGAAGACCTGTCTCTGGGCCGGGCGTCTCCCGGGCGTTGCGTTCGCGTTCCTTTCGTTCACTAGGGGCGCCGTCGACCCCGGGCTCATGCTGTTTCGGCCGCACCACCGGCGGGCTGGCCGCCCCATCCATCCCGGCGTCAACCTCCTCCTCCGCTTCGCCCACGGTCTCCGCTGTATCCTCCGGCAGCACGTCGGCCGCTACGCCCTCTGCCATCCCGTTCCTTCCTTCACGGGGGGGGGCGGCTCCAAAACGGCTTGTGAAAAGGGAGAGCTGCGTCTTCCTCTCGGCTCCCCTAGGACCGTGTCCACGCTCAAAGAACACGCTTAAAGCCAAGCTGGTGTATCTTCATTTAATCGTGGCAATCAGCGCTTACAGAAACCGGAATGCAAAGCTAGCAAAACAAAGACGCAGCTGTCACGCCCTTGCAAGTGAGTCCTTATATAGTTCCTTCCAGATTACATTCAGCTGGAAGGTCTTGTACTTCCTCATTTCCTTCGGACGTACTGGGATGCCGTCACTTTTCTAGAGTTTTCTCAGAGTAGTAAGCTAACCCCACGCGACCCCATAAGGCACCCGTGCACATAAACGCCTACTCGGAAGCCTATTCCACCACCATCACCCATGTGGCTCAACCCCCCCCCCCCTTCCAGCCGGGTATCCATGTTCTGCCGGTGCATGGACATGATGTCGAGTGCTTCTTGACGCTCGACAGGTGGATTGATTATATTCAAAATAAGTATCAGACAAGAAAATATCAAATAGCTTATGAATGAATGTTAGTATTAGAAGTATTAGGTTATCTATAGTGGAGTTAAGGTTTCAGGGGGGAGTTAGTACTTTGAGGATAAGTAGATTAATCTAGTTTATGATTGATTAAATGAAATACCTTTTATTTTGCTCTGGGAAGTCTGGGGGGGAGGGGGGGATGAAGGGGGGGGAAGGGGGGGAACATGGGGAAAGGGGGGGAACTTGGGGAAAAATTTTTTTTGTATTTCTTCTTTGTAAAACTTTTCAATAAAAAAAAACATATTGCAGTATTGTGTCTCCTGGTTGTCAAGGCACATAATACTGTACATCTCTAGCTACCGCTGTTCCAAACAATGTGGGGGAGGTCTTAAATCCCTGAGGCAGCCGAGTCCAAGTATATTGCATTTCCATTCCTGTATAAGGATTCTCCCACTCAAAATGCAAACCGTGGCTGGCTTACGGGGTAAATGGGAATTGTAAAGAATGCATCCTTTAAATCAATAACAGAAAACCACTCAGCCCGGGGTGGAATTAAACTTAACAGGGTATATGGATTCGACACGGCCGGGTGTAAGGTTACCGTGCGCCGGGCGGTAAGACCATCTGACTTTTTAATTGGGATAATTGGAGTATTCCAGGGGGACTGAATAGGCACCAAAACCCCCGCTTCCAAATATCTCTGAATGTTTTCATAAATAGCACAAATAGCTTCCCAAGAAACGGGACGCTGCCTTATACTCACAGGCACCGCTCCAGGTTTTAGTTCCACCACCACTGGAGGGTGTTGAGCTGCAAAACCTGGCGGGTTATCCTCAGCCCACAATCCTGGCACATCAAACAACCTCCACTTCTCATCTTTCTCCTTCCCTTCAACCTGTCTCCCTACCATCAACCTCCAAGTTTCCTCCGGAGAATGTCTTATGGTCACCCTTTGGCAACCCTCATCAAATGAAATTGTTGCCCCTAATTTGCTAAGCAGATCCCTGCCTAACAATGGAATAGGGCATTCAGGAATATACAAGAATTCATGCTGGATTTCAGCTCCCTTAAAGTCACACATCACTGGTTTCAAGACCTGTCGCCCCATGACTTGCCCTGATACCCCCTGGACCTGAATTTTATGGGATCCGGGGGCTGCAATCTGCTTATTTACAACTGATCTTCCTGCTTCCGTATCTACCAGAAACGTTGTTTGCTGACCCCCTATTTTCATTATAACCAATGGCTCAGGCGGGGGTTCTTCCAAGCCTGGTCCCCATCAATCTGACCAAGTCATGTCTGCCAATCCAATACTTTCCGCTTCCTGCTGCCCCACACCCTCTCCAAATCTTCTACCAAAACCTCGACCTGACCTTGTCTGTCCAAACCTTCTACTCAAACCTCCCCTCTGTCCTCGTTCTCCCCTTCTCCCAGAGAACTGCCCACGCATCCCTGACCCAAAATCTGGTCTTCTCATCCCTCTACCTCACACCATTCATCTTGGGCATTCTCTCTGCCAATGCCCTTCCCCCTTACAGTAAGCACATTGATTAGGACCCAGGGGTAAATTCTGAGAAAAACCCCCTTGCATCCCACTTTGCAATGCCACTGCCAACAACTCAGCCTTTTTATTCCTCCGTGCCTCCTGCTCTTTCTTCTCCACCTTATCCCTATTCACATACACCTTCCTTGCTATTTACAATAATTCACTTGTGTTTTTCCCCAAAGCTCCTTCTAACTTTTGCAACTTCTTTACAAAATACTTCTTTGTATTGCATAGCCTTCACTTTCTCCACCCGGTATCTTCCCTTGCTTACCCCGCACCCCCTTACTTTTCCTGCCTGCCCTAGATACACATAACCTAACCATTTCAGCCTGACATTGCAACAAATCCTCAGCTTTTTCCGTTAAAGCCCTTGCCCACTGATCAATATATAGAAATTGATCAGGATATTTATCCTGATTTACCACTATCACTCCCCACAATTTATCCACTGTTTGTTCCCTTAAAGACCCCTGAGGGGGCCAGACGGTCCCCATCTGTGGCCAGACATTTCTGCATAGGAATTTTAATCGGTCTTTTGACCCTTTCGGGTATGAGGGGTTGCTAAAATAATTATCGAAACCCTTTAACATGCACGCCAACGGAGTGTTGGGCACGCTTTGAGCCCCCCCCATCCTAGTACACTGCCGCTGACTCGTAGCCCCGGAACTCATGGTCACTAACGAGAACTGCGACGGCTTACCCAACCCACCCAACCTGACACGGACTTTGTTAGGGTCGCCACCCCGAGTCCAAGGGATTGATCACATCCCTTCTTCTGCCTACAAGTGAGGCAGGTACAACACCTTTACTATATACTTGCCTGAGACGTCTCCACTCCTTAACTTCCTGGCCAGGAATTTATTCAGACCTCCTTTCCTGCACTGCAGGGTTCTTGGACTCGATCAGAGCACCGTCGGTCCCACAGGGCTGCCGCTGCCCTCTCCCGGAGATATACCCCCGTGGCGCCTGGAGAATATTCAGGAGCGACTTCCCGATGGTCCCGAGGGGTCGAACGGCCCTCAGTGAAATATCGTCTTGTACCTGGTCCCGGCGGAGTCGCCAGCTGTTGCAGGAAAAGAAACGGGAGCAGGCCAAGCTCTTCAATGCAGGAAAGAGTTTATTGTGCACGGTTCAAACAGCCCAAAGGCAAACAAAAGTTTGAACCCCGAGGGGTCCTTTGTGACAAGTATTTATACAATCCAACTACATATGCATATCAGGGAGTATTACATTTAACACGTAGGAACTAACTTCCATCAGTTTGCAAGGATCAAAGAGGAGAGGAAATAATAAACACCCACTAACACATTCATGTTCTCTGGTCAGTGTCTCAAGACAAAACATAAGAAGATAAGGGACAGGAAGACGCCACAAGGGTAATAAAGGAAGCAGCATTTGTTATCTGGGGATATACATGACATTTGGGGTGCAATAAACAGTGAATAACAGGATGCATTTGTTTTGGGTCAATTTACCCTTTTACAGATAAGTACCTTCGTCAAATACCTTTGTCAATCCAGCAACCTTTTATCGGCACAGAAGAGGAAAGTCAGCCTTGGCTAAAGTTTTGGGCCTTTAATATTTGAAGTTTGGCAAATATCAGAATTTGGTCTGCCTCACAGTGGCAATCACAAGAAGCAAAAACTGAACCCCGAAGGGTTCTGATGCAGTTACTCTTATACATACTTTTGACATCTTATGATTGGTTACAGTTCTGACAGCCCACAGCTCCCCCCCCCCTTGTTGCTACACCATACTCTTTAGCTAGCCTTCCTTTGTTTCTTAAGCAGGAAACTCCATGTGGGTTAGTTTTTATTTTATTTATTTATTTATTTATTTTTAAATTTGTATACCGCCCTTCTCCCTGAGGACTCAGGGTGGTGAACAGCCAAGTAAAAACATAAACTACAAACATTAAAATACAATTTAAAAAAATATATAAATTTGGCCCCATGATTAAAAACAATAACAAACAATTAAAAACATTTTAAAAAGTGTTAGGCCAGCCCGGCTTGCTGGAAAAAGAAGGTTTTAAGGGCACGGCGGAAGGCACTGAGGTCTTGGATTCTCCTTATCTCTGGTTCCAGAGGGTAGGTGCCCCCACAGAGAAGGCCCTCCTGACTAGTTCTGCATTTTGACACAAGTGCCTCTGCGGTTTGAATTCTTGAACTCTCCAACTATAGAATGGTGAGCTAACCTGTGGTTTGAGTAACCCTGCGGTTTAACTTTTTGAACCCAGTATTTGTCTCTTATATTTACTAGTTAAAGGACCCTTAGAGATCATTTAGGCTGACCCCGTATTATTTCACTTTTATATCCAATTTCATTATTCTATATTATTCCCCCCTTTGGAAGTTTTTCCATGCAGAAATTTCCACTGTTTCCCATCTGTTTCATGCTTTTCAGTGGGTACATTCTACTACTTAATAAGCAAGTAAGTATATAATATTTGACATAACATAATCAGTTCAGGATAAGGATACATAATAGAGAGACAGAAAAGATAAATAATACATATGATTTTCAATCTTATTCTCTGAAGCACTTTCTCTAATTACCCAGTTGAGAGTTGTACATATGTTCCTGTATCAGAAACTTCATTTTCATCAAAGAGATCAGGGTCAATGTTATGGTCAATAAGGCTTTCCATCAAAATCAACTCTTTTTCAACTCTTATCTCTTTTACTGCTCTTTTTGCTAGTTGTCTGAACAAAGAATAAAAGCCAGGCCTATCACAACAGAAATAACATCTGTCTAATCCACCCAGGCAATGGGACTTCTAGTGTAGGGTCCTTTTGCTTATCTCTGAGAATAGTGCCTTCAAAAACATGACAGGAGCTTGCATTTCCAAGGGGAAGTAGGACATATAAGCCTGTGTTGGATCTAATGGAGACATGTGGTGGTATTGAGAAAGTGGCCTTCTGTTGAAATAATAGTGGGCATAAGGAGAAATGCCACTAGTTAGTTTTTACATCCATAAGTGTCATTCTAGGGTCAAGTGTATTTCTGATGGACATTGATCTCCCATAAGGACAGGATTCTGGGTAGACTGAATGCGACCACATGTTTGTTGGACCCGTGCCCCTCCTGGTTAGTGCTGGCTTCCCGGGAGGTGACGCGAGGCTGGCTCCAGGGGATTATAAATGCTTCATTGGGCGAGGGTGTCTTTCCCGCCGCCTTGAAAGAGGCGGTGGTGAGACCTCTCCTCAAGAAGCCTTCCCTGGACCCGGCAACATTGGCTAACTATCGTCCAGTCTCCAACCTTCGCTTTGTGGCGAAGGTTGTTGAGAGTGTGGTTGCACGACAGCTTCCCCAGTACCTGGATGAAACGACGTATCTAGATCCGTTCCAGTCGGGTTTCAGGCCTGGGTACAGCACGGAAACGGCATTGGTCGCATTGGTGGATGATCTCTGGAGGGCTCGGGACAGAGGTTGTTCCTCTGTCCTGGTCCTATTAGATCTCTCAGCGGCTTTTGATACCATCGACCATGGTATCATGCTGCACCGGTTGGAAGAGTTGGGGGTGGGAGGCACCGTACTAAGGTGGTTCTCCTCCTTTCTCTCCGACCGGTTGCAGTCTGTGTTGACAGGGGGGCAGAGGTCGACCCCGAGGCCCCTTATATGTGGGGTGCCACAAGGATCGGTCCTCTCGCCCCTTCTGTTCAACATTTATGTAAAGCCGCTGGGCGAGATCATCCGTGGTTTCGGGGTGGAGTACCATCAGTACGCTGATGACACCCAGCTGTACATCTCCACCCCAGACCACCCCAACGATGCCCTTGAAGTGATGTCCCGGTGCCTGGAGGCCGTACGGATCTGGATGGGGAGAAACAGGCTCAGGCTCAACCCATCCAAGACCGAGTGGCTGTGGTTTCCGACGTCCCGATATAGTCAGCTGGTGCCATCGCTGACTATTGGGGGCGAAGCATTGGCCCCCATGGAGAGGGTTCGCAACTTGGGTGTCCTCCTGGATTCACGGCTGTCTTTAGAAGAGCACTTGACGGCCGTGACCGGGAGGATTTTTCATCAGGTCCGCCTGATTCGCCAGTTGCGTCCCTTTCTGGATCGGGACTCGTTACGCACGGTCACTCATGCCCTCGTCACCTCCCGTCTGGACTATTGTAACGCTCTCTACATGGGGCTCCCCTTGAGGAGCACTCGGAGGTTCCAACTGGCGCAGAGTGCGGCCACGTGGGTGGTGATGGGAGCAACGTGGCGCTCCCATGTAACGCCTCTCCTGCGCGAGCTGCACTGGCTCCCGGTGGTCTTCCGAGTGCGCTTCAAGGTCTTGGTTATCACCTTCAGAGCGCTCCATGGCTTAGGACCTGGCTATTTACGGGACCGCCTGCTGCCACCAATAGCCTCCCACCGACCAGTACGCTCCCATAGAGAGGGGCTCCTCCGGGTGCCGTCGGCCTAACAATGTCGACTGGCGGCCCCCAGGGGGAGAGCCTTCTCTGTGGGGGCACCTACGATCTGGAACGAGCTCCCCCCGGAGATATGGAGGATTCCGGATCTGCGTACCTTCCGTCGCGCGCTTAAGACGTTTTTATTCCATCAAGCTGGCCTGACCTAAACTTTTTCTCTTTTTAAATGGAATTTTAAATTTGGTTTTAATTTATTGGGGTTTTAAAATGTCTCAGCCAAATTTATTTAATTAGTTTTATCTCTATTTTAAATTTTGTATCTACATGTTTTATTTTATGGCTGTTCACCGCCCTGAGTCCTTCGGGAGTAGGGCGGTATACAAATTTAATAAGTAAGTAAGTAAGTAAGTAAGTAAGGGATCCTACAGGAATATCTGGTTCCTGATGTCACTTTACACACAAGGAGGGTGACCCTAGGATTTCCATACCAACAGCTATAGGGCTAACTGTCACTGCGTTATTTTATTTGCCAGCTGAACTCATCATTTCTGGACTGTCAGACTCTCTGTAGCTTGCCAACTTCTTATCAGTAAGCTACGTGTTTCCGTATCCACCCACATTCCTTCACTTGCTTCACACACTCTTTCCTTTGTTCTCATGCCATGGGAGTGCCGGTTGCTGAAAGGCAGCTGGCCCGATTTATTTTTAAAAATGTAGCAATTAACTTTCTTAGTTAGTGAGGTGTTTTATTTTCTTTATAACAAATAAATGAGTTTTATTAGAAACTTCTTCGCGTTTCTTTTTCAGAATATTGCAAACAAGGAGGAGCCTCGATCCATCTCCTCTAATTAAACCAGGGTGATTAGTCCCAGAGCCAAACATGGGATTAATAAATGCCCTGATATCTGGTAGCTCGGATGGTTTGATTTATGGCTTTTTCCTTGTTATGTTATTTCTGATAAGAGCGCATAGGCAATTAGTTTTTAGCTACTGAGGTACGCTAATTATTTTTGCTAAAATGCCGAAACAGAAGAAAAAAGGCAAAATGAAACTAAGACCACTCTTCGTAAATGATTTGATTGATCTTTCCAACAAAGAGGTGGCAGACAGGAGATTTTCAGATTTCCAGTCCCTTACTTCAGCCACACACCTAGAACAAGAAGCCGTGGGAACAGAAATGGAGGGAGATAAGACAGAAGCTGTTTTTGAAGATAACGTACTGGAACTGAGGTCAGTGACGTCTTCTTCTAATTATGCCAGCTCTCAACCTGTCTCCCCAGAACCTTCTGAATTTGTAACGCTCGGTGCAAGGCCAAAGCAAATTGCTGAGCAAAATTACTCCCACGCAGAGAGAGAAACAATTCATTATTCTCCTCGAAGCTGTAAGCTCACCCTGGATGAGCTGGCTATGAAAGCCTTTCGTGACCGTATAAAATTCTATGAACAGGAGCTATCCCAGGCAAAAATGGCTATATCTATGCTTGAGCAAGATAAGGAAGAATCTAGTGACTTAAGATTTTCAAAAAGCGCCATATTGTCTTCTTCCTCGGAGCCAAAGACACTCCCCCTGGTGGATTCTGTGTCAGGCCAATTAAGACAGAGGGCACTGCATACGTCACATGAAAGTCTCCCTGATCAAGTTACATATAAACCTGCCATGCAATCATTCCTTGTAACTGGGCTGCCCCAAGCTAAAGGTGCAGCACCATCTGCTGGCAAAAGTAATTTACTACAGGAAGCTGAAATGCCACAAGTGTTTCCACAGGCCCAAACTCCAACACCCCCTGGTGGTGTTGGTGTCCTTTTAGATGGAACACAACCAAACGTTATGCAGCAAAGGCAAATGACTGCATCTCCAGCAGGTCATGCCAATATTGCAGATCAAGCACAAATGGCAACTGGAATACAGCAGATTCCAGTGCATCAGCCACAGCAGCTACAAATGCCTGCATATGTGCCCCAGCCACAAGTGCAAATAGGGCCACCTCCTGGCCCACCTCCAATGGCACAACCAAGACCATTCTTAGGTCCACAACAGGCACAGCAAATACCACAGGCATTTCTGCCAGCACAGCCAGCGTACCAAATACAGGCTCCTTACCAGGCATTTTCTGTCTCTCCACTAACTGGTGAGTCAAAACTAAAAATGTCAGGACACAATTACAAAGCCTGGGTCAGTGAGATTACACTATTGCTTCTTAGAGAAGGCACACACTGTATGGTTTTTAACCCTCCTGGACAACCATGGAATTATGCAATAAGAGATCTAGAGATAAGAGCTCGCACAACATTATTGATGTCCATGGATACTGAACTGCAGGTCACTTTTCCACCAAACACAACAGCCCGACAAATTTGGGCTGAATTGGAAAATTGCTACAGGCCTATCTCAATTGAATCTTCATGTTTACTCATGTCTGAACTCCACGGTTCGAGATTGAAACCTGGTGAACAAATTGGAGGACATTTGACCAAACTGAAAGGACTGAGAACAGAATTGAGAGAAAGAGGCCATAACATTGAAGATATTCAAATGATCAGCATCATTATTAACTCTTTGAATTATGAATGGAAAGATGCTGTTACAAAAATTAACCAAGTCCCTATTGCTCAACGCACAGTGGACAATGTCTGTAGACTTTTAATTGAAGAAGAGGCATTCATGTTGGCCACGCCACACTTGAGAGGACCACCTGCATCAAGAGCTCCAGCTAGGCACCCCTTCCAAGGAAGGACCTACACTCCAAGGATGCCAAGATGCAACACCTGCGATCGTGTGGGACATGCCACCCAGGATTGTCCCCAACGAGTTCCAGCTCCCGTCACGTACCAGCCCAGAGGAACAGACTCCAGAGGCAGAGGCAGAGGCGGAAGACAAGGTCGTCGTGGTCCCCGGCGTGATCCACAAACTCCACTCGCCACATTGGCTTTAACCAATGATCCACAACCTCAACCAGAGTACGACAGACGACTCCTGTGGACTTTGGACAGTGGTGCAGCATTGCATGTTACCTACAGAAAGGAACTTTTCACAGAAATGCACGAGCCTGAACCAGAACTACGTGAACTTTATTCTTTTTCAAATCGTCCTTGTCAGGTCAAAGGAAAAGGAACTGTTTATGTTGAAGAGCTCGATGCATTCATTCCTGACGTTTATTATATACCAACAGCAACCAGTAATTTGCTTAGTCAGTGTCACTTGTCTAGAATGTTAAAGTTCCAAGTTCACCACCTTGAAAAAGCAAGTTACATAGTTAAAGATGGAGATATTGTTGCTGAAACCATATTAATTGGTGGTGTTTATTACTTAAAACCAAAGCCTAAAACACAAACACAGGCAAGTATACAAACTCCAAAAAGGGAACGCACAGGCCCAGAGAGAGATGCTCCAGAGAGAGATCCTGTTGCTACCCCTAAGGCTCCTAAAGCCAACAAAAAGAAAGTTGGTAAACAGGTTGCTCAGAGCAAGCCTGAGGTTCCGCATAAAACTGTTAATGTTGAGAATTCACTAACTGGTAAACCTTTGCATTCCAGGTGTATCCGTAAATGGCATAGAAGATTGGGGCATGCCAGTTTCTGTGTTCTTAGGAAGATGCCGGAGTTCGCAAAAGGTTTGGATCTAAAGGGGTGTAAGGTGTTTTTGGATTGTGCTGTCTGTAAAAAGGCCAAATCCAAAGCAGCAGTCATTCCCAAACGCGCTACACGCCTGTCAACACGCATTTTTGATTTGGTTCACATTGACATAGTTGGTCCTTTCCCGCCATCATTTGGTGGTAGAAAATATTTCCTAACAATTGTTGATAATTACTACCCAACACCAAGTTCGCATCGCCAGAATCCAGAGTGATCTTGGTGCCGAATTCATGTCTCAGCGTTTCCAGAACTGGATGCGTAAGAATGGAATTCTTCATCAGACTTCGGCCCCTGACACACTGGCTCACAACGGAGAGGTACTGCAAACCATGATGCGTTGTCTCCTAGAAGACGCCAACCTTGATATGATATACTGGGGTGAAGCTATAAAATATGCAAATTACATTGTCAACCGTACTTGGAGCAGTGTAACAAATCAGACTCCTTTCTTCATGTTGTATGGCTACAAGCCCGATCTTAAAAACATCCATATTTTTGATTCATATGCTATGGTGAACATTCCCTTAGCTCAAAGAAGAAAAGGAAGTCCAGCAGCAAAGAGACTGAGATTTATGGGTATTGATGATAACTCAAAATGGAGCAAATTTATTGACTCTAAACATGCAATTGTGACTTCCCAATCTGCTAATTTTGAGGAAGATATTGACTGGTCCAGAATTCATTCCAATGATCCTGGAGTTTATTTTCCTAGAGATGATACTGCTGATGCCACGCAGATTGATGATCAAGATTCCACCATTGATTCTTCTCAACCCGATGTTCCGTCTTCGCAAGCCGCGGATGCTGACGCTAGCGACGAAAGTGAGGACGAGGACGAACCAGAAGAAGACTGGACAGTTGTTCCGAGACGTTCCAAGAGGGCCACAAAAGGAATCCCTCCACAACGATATTCTTGGCAACTGACAAAAGCACCCTTGCCTTTGATTTGCAATGTTACACTTCCACCTGATAATTTCACACAAATCAAGCAGCTCCCTGATTCAGAGCAAGACAAATGGTATGATGCAATGCAGGTTGAAATGGACAGTCTAAAGAAACTTAAAGTGTTTACACCTGCAAAACCCCCAGCAAACAAAAAGGTCATTGGCACTCGATGGGTCTACAGAATCAAAAAGAAACCAAATGGTGAGTCACTGTACAAGGCCAGACTCGTAGCTCAGGGTTTTGCTCAACGTTATCCTGAGGACTACACAAATACTTACTCACCGACAGTTAGAACTGAGAGTGTAAAAATTGCTTTAGCAACTGCAACTATCCTTGGTTTAGAAGTTTTCCAGTTTGATGTTGACACGGCTTATCTACATGCAGACCTAGACGAAGAGATCTACGTGAGAAGTCATCCAGGATTCCGACAGCAAGAAGGGGATACCTGGTTTCTAAACAAAAGTCTTTATGGTCTGAAACAATCTGGTTTAATGTGGTATTTATGTCTTACTGACAAACTAAATTCAATGGGCTTTATTAAGTCCGAAACTGATGAATGCGTGTTCACAAAAAGATCTAACAATGCATATGAGATAGTTCTTGTTTATGTTGATGATATTGTTTATATTGGTCCAAATAAGCAAATGAGTGAAATTTTTGCCAAAGCTTTGCAGAGATACTTCACATTGAAATCATTGGGTCACATTAGCACTTATTTAGGTGTTCAGATTGAAAAGACACAGAAGGGGTTTAGTCTTTCACAAGAAGATAAAATTGAACAAGTTTTGCATCATTGCAACATGAAAGATGCTAACACAACAAAGACACCCATGCAAACAGATTTTCATAACTTGACACAAGAAGAAAGTCCTGAGTTCGAGGATCAAACACTTTATCGTTCAGTCATTGGGTCACTGTTGTACATTAGTAGTTGGACCAGACCCGACATTGCACTTAGTGTTAATATCTTGTCTCGACACGTAGGTAAGCCAAAACAGTTTCATTGGACATGTATTAAGAAATTATTGAGATACCTAAAATACACTAAACACATGAAATTATTGTTAGAACCAACACATACTGATTATGCAGAATTATGTTGTTATGCAGATTCTGATTGGGCAAGTGATAAGAAATCACATAAAAGTACTTCAGGTTATATGATGTTCTTAAATGGATGTCCTGTTTATTGGCAAGTACGTAAACAGAATTTTGTTTCTTGTTCATCTACTGAAGCTGAATATGCTTGTGTTTCAGATGCATGTAATTCTCTAACTTGGTTTGATGCTTTGGTCACAGATATCTGGACACACCCGATCCGACCGATCACCGTGATGGAAGACAATGAATCGGTGGTTTATATTTCTGAATCTCATTTTACAGGTTCTAGGTCCAGACACATTGACATCCGTTACCAAAACATAAAACATTTAGTGAAAAAAGGTTTTGTCAAAATGCAATATGTATCTACACATGATCAAATTGCTGATATGCTCAACAAACCACTCCCAGCAGCTCAACATGAGTATCTGCGTAAGAAGATGTGCCTTGTTTGATGATGTACTGATATTTGCTCAACTGGCAAAGAAGGGGAATGTCACTGCGTTATTTTATTTGCCAGCTGAACTCATCATTTCTGGACTGTCAGACTCTCCGTAGCTTGCCAACTTCTTATCAGTAAGCTACGTGTTTCCGTATCCACCCACATTCCTTCACTTGCTTCACACACTCTTTCCTTTGTTCTCATGCCACGGGAGTGCCGGTTGCTGAAAGGCAGCTGGCCCGATTTATTTTCAAAAATGTAGCAATTAACTTTCTTAGTTAGTGAGGTGTTTTATTTTCTTTATAACAAATAAATGAGTTTTATTAGAAACTTTTCTTCGCGTTTCTTTTTCAGAATATTGCAAACAAGGAGGAGCCTCGATCCATCTCCTCTAATTAAACCAGGGTGATTAGTCCCAGAGCCAAACATGGGATTAATAAATGCTCTGACACTAACAATGGGGAAACGATTCATTCCCAGCCTTTTGAATGCATTATAAAAATCTCCTTGCAATTTGGCCGCTGCCGTTTTGGTTCTCCATCTAATATTTTTCTCAAAGACCATTGTGGTTTTGGTCCTGACCCAGAAATCTGGCTCAATTGGAACAGCATTGTAAGATGAAGGACCAGCAGACAAACAGAACCAGCATTTTTGGTTTAGGGTAGAGTCCGACTGATTAACTAGGCTTTAACTCAATTCCAGTATTCTTAACATGTAGTTCCCTTTTCTCAATTGTTACAGGGGCCCATTTTCCCTTTGTTCTACCCCACTCTGTTCTGGGATTGTCAAACGCTTGTCTTTAGGTTTTGGGGTTGGCTTAGGTTCAGGGTACCAACCCCACCTATTGATGATATGTCATTGGTGGAAGTGGACCTGTTCCAAAGATATCACACCTTGTGACCTGTTCCTGCCTTGTACTTTGGGGTTTTCAACTTCCCCAGATAAGAGCAAGGGGGGGTCACTCGGGCATTCTCACAACATTGGGAACTACTGTTCAGGGTGTTATTACTCATTAGGCCCTTTGCCAATAATAGCCAAAGCCACAGAAAACTCATAATTGTCCTCTACACAGAACCTATCCAATCACAATTCCCTTAATCTACAAAATCACCACATCAGGAAGAAGGTTAGGGTTATGTGTGACTTGGGAAGGGCAATATTAGTTTTAGGTATCCCACAGAACCACCTCTAATTTGTTAAATACAATATCCACATTCCTAGAGCTAGAGCAGCTCCACAGAGAGCACATTCCCTGGCTTAAATATCTACAGGAGTTTCGTACTGCTCTCTGTCACAGTCAATGATTTTAGATTCAGCACCTGTCTTTTTGAGGAAGAGGTGATTCCAGCATACTATATACAGCAAATCACAATTAATCACAATAACAGCAAGCATGCTTATTAAAATAAGAGATAGTGTACCTATGGCTATATATGTTTGACTTCCCATTCCAAATCTTCAGCCGTACATAGAGGGTCAGCTTCCGGTGTGACACCAGTAAGGCCTCTTCTGCCCCGTATGTTGCTTGCCCGTTGCCGGTAGGACAGTTATAGGGGGCGCTTCTTCAAGCGTACTACTAGGGGTCGGGCCTAGTCCTGGTCTGCCTCCCAATATTCCTAAACTGCGGACTTAACTCGAGTCCAGTGAATCCAAGACTTGGATTCCAACATTTTTACTGCAAGTGGGAACACATGACCACAGTATACGGGCCCTTCCACCTAGGCATTAAACTTTTTTCTTTCCAGTGTTTTACCCATACAATCCTCCAAATCACAATTTAATCATTTCTACTTTCATCACAATATAATTTAAAATATTTCAATCGTTACAATTTCCCTAATTAAATTTTGAATTGTTCTAGCTGGTATCCAAGTTACAACTTAATCCTTTTTACTTTCACCACCATATACCATTAAGGTATTTCAATTGTTACAGTTTATACTTATTCATATTTCTTTGTCTGCTTTTTTTCTTAAAGTCCTGGTAAGGCTGGTCAGTCAGGCTTGGGAAGGTCTGCTCCACTCTGGTTGCTGTGTTGACCTGCATACATTGTTTCAATTTCAGGACCCGATGCTTGCACAAGAGTAGCTGAGTTAAAGCATTTGTTTGTTTCAGGATTACTCATGGTTTCTGAGTGAGGAGAGCTTGATGCTTGTAATTTCTGGGGTTTGTCAGCCGTAAATGCCCCTTTTGTCTCTAAAACTCCTTGTATCGCGTGGCTGGTGTAAATAGTAGTTGGCTGCCTAAGGGTTAATTTCCCAATAGTTGGTTCTGCAATTCGACAAACAGCTTCCTTCCATCTCTCTCTGCCTTTGGCTTATTGCAATACAGCGGGGACAGCTTTTCTGCCTGTACTTCAAACTCCTGCCAGGTATTGGGGATTTGACCTTCTTGAGCCATATTTCTTGCCATCACGACCAGGAGGGAAACTGGACATGCAGGCATATCTATATTTCTTCCATCTAAGGAACATTTCAGGGTTTTCAGCATGGGGCGACGATTTATGAAGCCATTAACCCCTTGGATACTTTAGAAAAGGGAGCTAGCAGCTTTGTTTAGATGCCCCTGTGTCTACTAAGAAGGTTACGTTATTCCCCCTATTTTCATTCGGACCAAGGATTCAGGGGGGGGCTTGACTGAACCCTGGTCCCCTTCAGCCTTCAGGCCTCTCATCTACTGAAGCCAGGCCTATGGCTTCCTTTCTTTACAGAATGCTTTTGCAGCTTTTCTTCAATGTAGATTGAGCTCACTAGGCTTGAGAAGCAACTTGTCTAAAACAGCATATGCACAAACCTTGCAAGGATGATTCAACATGCTGCCCTGGGACCTTTTACTACAGGCAATCTTCTTAGCCAACACAAGAACTATCTTTTCTCTCTTCCCTTTTTTCTTGCTTGAGAGCAAAATTAGTTTATTATTTATAGGAAGGCAGGCAGGAAACAATTACAAGCACGGCGTTCCGAGGCTTGCCTGGAGTTTAATTTTATTCTTGCCCTTGCTCTCTTCTAAATCCAATTTTTACTTTTAAAAGAGAAGTATAATTTTCTTGGAGTTCTTGGTAATTATGATTAAATTTTATTTCAGCAAGTGAAAAGGAGTTTTTTAGTGTATTATTGTGGAATGATGAGACCAAACAACATTCCTGGGTCAGCCAGAGACAGTTTTATTGCGCAAGGTTCAGAGCCAGTTTTGTACCTGAAGCTTTGAACAAGGAGAGAACTCTGATACAACTGGTTTTATACATTTCTAAGACAAAGGATTCAGTGAGATCATACATTTTCCATATATGGTCAACATGAGATCATACATCCGATTTTCCCTATATGGTTACATATATTGGATAATATGTTTATCTAATTACTTAAACCATTAATTTTAGTTTATAAAATTATCTTAGCCACACAACTTTTCTTAAGTGCTTGTAGTTGTTAATGGGAGAGTTACTGCTGTCCTTGGGTAAGTTTATTGGATTAAGTAACTCTTTGTAACATATATGTCTTTGTGTCATTCATAGTGAGGTCATTCAGATGTTTTCCATATGGCTGTCCTTTCGTACATCTAGGTTTCATCAGAAGATATATTACCACTTAATGAGGTTTAACTGTTTGTTAATATAATCTCCAACAAGCACTTTCCTCTCTTATAATAATGTGAATAGAGAGGTTCTCTCAGAGTTCATGTATCTAAGCACGTCTTCCCCTTATAATAATGTGAATAGAGAGGGTCCTCCAGAGCCCATATATCTGACTCTGTATGATTCCTTTCTTTTATCCACATTAGTATCAATCTCTTCTTCTTGTTTGATGTCTTCTTGTACAAGTTTTTCATTTTCAGCTATTTTACCAGAAGCATCATTTCTTTGGATATAGTAATTGCTGTAGGTAAATCTTTTAGTCTTGCTATTTCTAATGTAAATTGATTCTGATTTTATTATTATTAAGCTGTCATTTTCGAATTGCATAGCTTCTAATTTTTCTTGTTCATTTCATTTTGCAAATCATCTAATTGCTGTTTAGCTTGCATAGTCATATTATCTTTAAGATTTTCAATATTTATTTTGTGTCCTTTTTGTAATTCATCTTTCACTTTTTATAATTCTTCATAACTGAATAAAAGTTGATTCCTTAATCTCTCTAGTTCTGCTTTTACAGATCTAAATCATCCGTGCAGGGCTAAAGACATGAGAACGAGGTCCCCTCCCCCCTTTGTGTGTGAGGAAGGCATTGCAAAGTAGAAAAAGGGAGGGGGTAGATAGTTTGTGGTCAAGTTTGAAAGAATAGCAACTACACATCAGTATTGTAGCTAGTGAACTTAAAACTTTTACTTATAAACTCGAGTTTATCTTGAAGCATAGAGAAGAAGGAAAGTTGAATTTTGTTCTTCATCCGTTTAGATGGCCAGACCAAACTGGATGAGATTTTTTTTTCTTCCTCTCAATACTCTCAATTCTTTTTTAACAATTTAAAATTAATATCTCTAGAGATCAGGCAGTTGCAGTTACCTTGAAGGTACACAAAGACTTTAGACATATACACTAGTCATTCCCGCTTTAAATTTTAGTTGAATTAGGGAATGCACAGATCTTAACACTTAATTTTTTACAGAAATCATATCAATTTTAATCAATTCAATTATCTGAGTCTTCCCATTTAGACAGGCTTTTCTTTTTATTACCTGCTAAACCCCGGGTGGGAAGAACAATAACAATTTTCTTCTCTATTCTTAGTTCTTTCAGAGTTCTCTGGTTCTGGTGGTTCAGGAACCGGTTCAGTTTTTATTGCAGGGGGAGCTACTAGTTGAGTTACTGGTTTTACTCATGTAGAATACGGAGGGGGTCGTAGTACTTCCTCCCTATCAGCCTGGTTTAAAATCTTTGGCACTAAAGTTTTCTTTCTCCCCTCTCTTTTAGATTTCATCAAACAGACCCTAGCAAACTCTGCCTGACACTTGATTAACCAAGGGGGTCTCTCTTTTATGTTAATTTTGCCACTGATCAATATATGGATACTGGTCCCAATGTCCATCCCCTGTTACTCTCTGGTGGACTCTCGAGATGAGCCCTGGGTCTAAAGACCCTTCCTCTGGCCACCCCACGCTGAAGGTAGGCCACTTATTATGGCAAAATGTCCATAGTGTATCAGGGTCACATTGGGGGTCTCCATAATCTCTCAGGAAACCTACTTTGAAGTTGTCTAACATACATTGCAGGGGTGTCCGTGAGGCACCTCTTTTGCTACTACTTCCACCCATGTTCTAACACACTACCGTTGACCCGATGTGCCGGAATTTCCAACGGTCACAATGTGGGAACTGCAGTGGTTTAACCACCCACACAGTCCTAATTGGAGACTTTAACTCCTTAGTGGAGACTTTAGGACGCCGCCTTGTCTCCTAGGGGGTGATCAGTCCCCTCTTCCACTCCAAACGGGAGTAGGTACAATTCCTTTACTTATACTTGCCTGCAGGTGTCTTCTGCTGTCCGCGGACTAAAGGACCAATTCTGTTTGTCCCTTAAGGATCCTTGACTGGAGTGCTTTGCTGGCGGGTGTGTCCCCTATCCCTTCGACAAAGTCTCCCCGTAGGCAAGAGCTATGGAGCCGGTTTGGAGATTCAAGCGCCAAGACAGGGGTTCGCCCACCAGGGCAGTCCATCTGGAAGGTCAATGGCCTCTTCCCGTCAGTCCCACCAGAGTTGCCATTTATTATGTAATTCTAGGAACTGACACAGAATTCCGGGATCAAACAGAAAAGGTTTATTGCGCAAGGTTCAGTGGCAGTCACAAGAAGCAAAAACTGAACCCCGAAGGGTTCTGATGCAGTTACTCTTATACATACTTTTGACATCTTATGATTGGTTACAGTTCTGACAGCACACAGCCCCCCCCCCTTGTTGCTACACCATACTCTTTAGCTAGCCTTCCTTTGTTTCTTAAGCAGGAAACTCCATGTGGGTTAGTTCTGCATTTTGACACAAGTGCCTCTGCGGTTTGAATTCTTGAACTCTCCAACTGTAGAATGGTGAGCTAACCTGTGGTTTGAGTAACCCTGCGGTTTAACTTTTTGAACCCAGTATTTGTCTCTTATATTTACTAGTTAAAGGACCCTTAGAGATCATTTAGGCTGACCCCGTATTATTTCACTTTTATATCCAATTTCATTATTCTATATTAGACTAAAGCAGGCATCCTCAAACTATGGCCCGTGGGACAGATCCGGCCCGCCAAAGCCATTAATCCGGCCTGTGCGGGACCATGAGGCTGCCCCGCCCACATCACCACACCCACCTGCCGGCCCCCACCCTTCAGCCATGTGAAGGGCTTACATTTGCGAAGGCCGGCAGAGTGCTTCTGGGGGGCGGGGGAGGCCTAAAAAGGGGCGGGCGGAGGCCCCAGAAAGCGTCCACATGCCCTGTTTTCGGCTGTCAGAGTGCTTCTGGGGGGCACGGGGGAAGCCAAAAATGGGCCACGCCTTTTGCCAGGGACTTCGGTCCACCGTCGCTCCACTGGGGATGGGGGGGAACCGAAGGGTCCCAACAGGAGAGCCTGCGCCTGCTGCGTAATTACACCACGTGATGCTTTGTGGAGGCAGCTTTGCTCAAATGGGGGGGTGGGGGGGTTTTCAGCTATCACAACCATCTCCTGACTGTTTCTTCACAGATCAAGGGGGGGGATCTTTGCTTGCTCGGAAGGTCAATTTTCTCTGGCAACGGTAAGACAATTTGAGTTTGGGAGAGATTTTGGGCTTGGAATGAGAATCAATCAGGAATCAGGTGATTCTTTTGCATAGTCCCCCCCACCCCTGCTGATAAAGAGCGGGACTTGTTGGCCTTTGTTCTAATGATCGGGGGGAATGTTAGGCTGAGGCTTCAGGAGGTCCTGGAGGGTGGATTCCAAGGAGGATGGAAGAAGTTGGGGCACGCACATCCCCCCCTCCCCTCCATTAGATAAAATGTACAGTACTTTCACTCATAAACTCATCCTTCATTCCAGAGTTATCCATATCGGAGATGTGGAGTTAGTTAAATGGGAGCGGGGTGGGGGTGTTCAAAGAATCCCACGTTGCGCAGATCCACAGAAAGGAGGGAGGTTCACCTGATTCCTGATTGATTCTCATTCCAAGCCCGAAATCTCTCCCAAACTCAAATTGCTTTACCGTTGCCAGAGAAAATTGACCTTCCAAACAAACAAAGAGTCCCCCCTTGATCCGTGAAGAAACAGTCAGGAGATGTTTGTGACAGCTGAACCCCTCTCCCCCCAAGTTTGAGCAACACTGCCACCACGAAGCATCGTGCACTGTCAGCGAAGGGGCATTATTCGTGCTGGGACAACCAGAGGTGAGCCCAGCCCCACTGCCCATGGCAGCTCCTTCCACAGGTGGATTTTTTTGTTTTTGACGGACTGGATCTCCCCCCACTTAAATCTACTGTATTTCCTTTGTGGGATTTAGCTACCACACATAGATATCAGTCCTGGCGGTGGCCGGTGAGGCAGCCTGCCCCTGAAGGAGGACGGCTGTCTCTACCCCTGGAGAGGGAGGCAGGAAGGGCATGGAATGGAATAGAAATAGGAGAGAATGAAATGGGAATAGGAATAGGATAGGATGGGATGGGATGGAATAACAATAGCAATAGCAATAGGATGAAGTGGGAATGGGAATGGGAATGGGAATGGAAAGGAATGGAATGGAATGGAATTCAATGAGGTATCCCAGTGCACTGCCAGAATTGAAGGGGATCCTGCAGAAGATGCCCCAGGAGAGAGAGAGAGAGAGGTGGAAAGAGAGAGATATGGAAAGAGAGAGAGAGAGAGAGACATACAGAGATAGATAGGTAGATATAGTGATATGAGAGAGAGAGAGAGACTTGTTGATTGTAAGCTCCTTGGGGCTGAGAAGAATTGCTGCAAAATTGAGTATTCTGAAGTGGACCACTAAACAACTTAAAAAACGATCTAGTAAAAAGAAAAGCCAACCAAAAAAGCAACATGCAAACAAAAGCAAATAAAACACTCCCAGGAGCAAAACAAATGAAAGTTTAATGTGTCTGTATTGTTTAATGGACTGCTAAATTGGCAAAATGGACTGCTAAATTGGCCATGCCTACCCAGTCACATGACCACCTAGCCATGCCCACCCAGTCACATGACCACCTAGCCATGCCCACCCACCCAGTCTGGCCCCCCAACAGTCTGAGGGACTGTGAATTGGCTCCCTGTTTAAAAAGTTTGAGGACCCCTGGACTAAAGTAAAAAAAAATAACAAAAAAAGCTTCTTCCAACATGTTAAAAAAAAGAAAAAAGTCAAGGAAACAATTGGCCCATTGCTGGGAGAAAGTGGCAAGAAGGTAACAAGCAACAGGGAGAAAGCAGAACTACTTCACTCATTTTTTGCATCTGTCTTTACACAAAAGGAAAAAACAGTTCAACCTATCAAAAACAACACCACAAAAAACAGATTAGGAACACAAGTTAAAATAGGGAAGAAAATGGTAAGTGAACACCTGTCTACCCTAGACGAATTCAAATCACCAGGACCAGATGGATTACACCCCAAGGTTCTGAAGGAACTGGCAGACGAGATCTCAGAACCACTGAACTATATCTTTCAAAGATCCTGGAGCACAGGGGAACTGTCAGAGGACTGGAAAAGAGCTGATGTAGTTCCCATTTTCAAAAAAGGGAAAAAAAACAGATCCAGGAAACTTCAGACCTATCAGCCTGACCTCAATACCAGGGAAGATTCTGGAAAAGATAATCAAGCAACGAATCACCAAACACCTAGAAGCAAACAAAGTAATAACCAAAAGCCAATATGGGTTTGTCAAAAACAGATCATGCCAGACTAATCTTATTGCATTCTTTGACAAAGTGACAAAATTAGTGGACCAGAGGAACGCTGTCGATATAATTTACTTGGACTTCAGTAAAGCATTTGATAAAGTAGACCATAACCTACTACTAGATAAAGTAAAAAAATGTGGGTTAGACAGCATCACCACCAGATGGCTGACCAACCGCACTCAACGTGTAGTCCTCAATGGGACTGCATCTACATGGAGGGAAGTATGCAGTGGAGTACCCCAAGGCTCTGTTTTAGGCCCAGTACTCTTCAACAACTTCATCAATGACGAGGGGATAGATGGGGAACTCATCAAATTTGCGGATGACACCAAGCTGGCAGGAATAGCCAACACTCCAGAAGATAGGCTCAAGATACAGAAGGATCTTGACGAACTTGAACACTGGGTGCTATCTAACAAAATGAAATTCAGCAGTGAAAAAAGTAAGGTTCTACATTTAGGGAAGAAAAACAAAATGCAGAGGTAACGTATATGTGGTACCTTGCTCAATAGTAGTAACTGTGAGAGGGATCTTGGAGTCCTAGAGGACAATCATTTAGATATGAGCCAGCAGTGTGCTGCAGCTGCCAAAAAAGCCAACACAGTTCTGGGCTGCATAAACAGAGGGATAGAATCAAGATCACGTGAAGTGTTAATACCACTTTGTAATGCCTTTGTAAGGTCACACTTGGAATATTGCATTCAGTTTTGTTCGCCACGATGTAAAAAAGAAGCTGAGACTCTAGAAAGAGTGCAGAGAAGAGCAACAAAGATGATGAGGGGATTGGAGGCTAAAACATATGAAGAACGGTTGCTGGAACTGGGTATGTCTAGTTTAATGAAAAGAAGGACTAGGGGAGACATGATAGCAGTGTTCCAATATCTCAGGGGTTGCCACAAAGAAGAGGGAGTCAAACTATTCTCCAAAGCACCTGAGGGTAGAACAAGAAGCAATGGGTGGAAACTAATCAAGGAGAGAAGCAACTTAGAACTAAGGAGAAATTTCCTGACAGTTAGAACAATTAATAAGTGGAACAACTTGCCTGCAGAAGTTGTGAATGCTCCAACACTGGAAATTTTTAAGAAGATGTTGGATAACCATTTGTCTGAAGTGGTGTAGGGTTTCCTGCCTGGGCAGGGGGTTGGACTAGAAGACCTCCAAGGTCCCTTCCAACTCTGTTATTCTATTCTATTCTAAAATGCAATGGAGGCAGTTTTACTCTACCTTTGTCCTCTGTACTCCCTCTGTCCATTGTTACTTGTCTTGTATTTTGGTGCTTTGGAAAATAGTTTGACCCCCTCATCTTTGTAGGAGCCCCTCAAATATTGGATCACTGCTATTGATTATTGTTACTGTAGACTATTGTTGGCTGAAATCCTGGAAGTGAGCAAGCAGGAGGCATTATCGGAGATGGATGAAATTTTTCGGGTCCACACAGGCTATGCAAAGAGGAATAAACTCCCAAGAGAAGTACACATTAGGTTCTTGAAAAAGACGACGAGAATGGAAATACTTCAAAAAGCTAAAGGAAAGCCAATGGTGTATAAAGAGAGAGAGATAATGATTCTAAAACAGATACCAAGAGGAGTGCAAGATATAAGAAGAGAATACCAATTTTTGGCAAGAAAATTGATTAAATATGATGTACACTTCAGATGGTTGATACCTGAAGGTTTATTGGTGACTTGGCATGAGAAAAGATACAGGTTAGATTCAATAGACAAGGCAATTGAATTTGATGATCAACACTTCACCATGGAGGAAGAGAACGAGAAAAGAGAGAAAACAGATGATAAGAGACAAGTTGTATTGATCGTAGAGGAACCACTACAGTTAAAAGAGAGTGAAATAGAGAAAAAAGAAAGAGCAGATCGGGAAGGCGTTAGAGCAAAAGAACAGAGAGAAATAAGGACCACTAGAACAATTAGACCTATTTACAAGTAAAAAGATGGAAGAAGAAATTACTTTAATGTCAATTAATGTTAACTGATTGAACTCTTCAGTGAAAAGGATTTTTTTTAACAAATTTGTTGAACTTAGATTTGATTTGTCTCCAGGAAGTACATATTAAAAATGACCATTATAAACTTTTGGGAAACCCTAAAATAGGGAAACTATATGCCTCATGAGCACAGCAGAAAAAAAGAGGGGTGGCCCTCTTCATCAAAGAATCAATAGAGTCAATGGAGGACTATGGGGAAGTAGCAGGCCTGAAAATAAACAAGGATAAAACAAAAATGATAGTTAAAAATATGACTGAAGAGCAAAAAAAAGAATTGGAGGGAAAGATAAATATTCAGACTACGAAAAAAATAAGATATTTGGGGATTCAATTGACAGTGAGATGCATCACACTAAAAGAAGATAACTATGACAAATTAATGGTGCAAATTAGGTCTGATTTGGAAAAATGGGGAAAATTACAGCTATCTCTAATGGGCAGGATAGCCATCATCAAAATGAATGTTCTTCCAAAAATGTTGTTTTTATTCCAATGCATACCAATTCGACTCAAAAAAGATTTTTTTACAAATTTGGACAGACTCATTTCAAAATTCATATGGCTAGGGAAACGACCAAGAATCAGATTCAAATTATTACAAGATGCTAGAGAAAGAGGAGGATTTGGCCTACCAGACTGGACAAAGTATTATCAGGCAGCGGCGTTGGTTTGGCTAAGTGAGTGGATGCATCTTAAAAACACAAGACTATTGGCACTAGAAGGTCATGACTTACAGACCGGGTGGCATGCTATTCTATGGGAGGAAAAACATTTAGTCCATCAGTACTTCCGGAGGCATTATATTAGGAGAGCACTATTGGATATTTGGAAAAAAACAAAAAGAAATAATTATATGGAAATTCCTAATTGGGTGTCAACATTAGAAATGTACACACATCCAAATTTGACAAAACAAGGGGGAGCTGTCACCTATAAAGATATTTTGAATGAGAAAGGAGAATTAAAAGCGATAAATACTTTAAAGGAAGAAGAAATTGAATTGGAATGGTGGGCGTATCTCCAAATTCAATCTAAATTTAGCAAAGATAAAAAGGAATGGGGCATAAAGCAAGAATCATCAGAATTAGATAAAATTTTATTTAGCAGGGAAGGCAAGACCATAAGTAAACTATATCGATATTTATTAGAACAAGATATGATTGAGGAACAGGTGAAAGGAACGATGATAATTTGGTGTAAATATTTTGGGCACAATATCGATTTGGACAATTGGCAGTTTATGGGTAAAAAATTTAAAAATCACCTAGAAACCTCCTATAAGGAAAACCTCTATAAGATGTTCTATAGGTGGCACCTCCACCCCCCCACCCCCCAAGATTAGCACGAAAGAATAAGGGGAAATCCTTGATATGCTGGAAGTGTGGAGAGACCTGTGGGAATAGTAGTATAGAAATATACCTACATATCAGAATTATCCATAGGCCTTGCCACAGCACGTACAGGGAAATAGGATGTCGAAATACATTATGTCATCTGGAAAGTCCCAACTGCTCAGGCCAGGAAATGCCTACATGATTACTCTCGTACCAGCCTGGGAAAGGCCTATGTAATTACTATCACATGAGTGTATATAACCCGATCATGTATCCACCCCCAGCCCTGCCTTGCTATGATGCTGTATAATGAGCTTTATGAATTTCTAATAAAAGAGGGTCACGGAGTCAGCTCTGGGCTCTCATCCTGAGATACCTGCTTGTGTGTCTCATTTCTCTCATGGGAGACCACCACAGAGACCATTGGGAATTACTACCACATGTGGTGGGAATGCCCAAAGGCGCAAAAATTTTGGAATTTATTAAAGAACTGGCTGGAAGAAATTTTGTCAATGTTGGATGCTTATCCTACGGTTGGGTAGATAATATATAGAAAACTATGTTCTGTAACTTTAACTGCTAACACGATGACTAATTGGCTGTGCTAAGCAGACATAAAAGAAGGCAGGAAGTTCATTCACTTCTGCTCCTGCTATTAGAAGGTTGAACTGCTGAAAGGAACTGTGTCTGTGTTACTGAAGAGAACTGGAATTGTAAGCAAACTATGCTTTTGTGTTGAACCGTGATTATTTGAAGAAGTGTTATCTGTGTTTTGAGAAGCCAAGTTTGTTTATTTTTACTACAAGTAAAGACTGTTTATTTTTCTTTAAACGTTCAGAGTCTGTGGGTATCTGTGTGTTTTGCTAAGCAACGTATCTATTCGCTGTCTGGTCCGTTGCACCACTTTGCAGAGGGCGGTTTTACCCTCAACAGTCAACAAATATAGAAGTCAAACCAGAATTTTACTTACTGGAAATTATAGAAAGAAAATATAAGAAAGATACAAATTATTCATTACTGCATATATTCACAGCGGCACGAATAGCCTTCGCTCAAAAATGGAAAGAGAAAGATATTCCAACTGAAGAGGAAATATTACTGAAAATCTTTAACTGCGCAGAAATAGACAGACTCACTTTGGAACTCAAGGATAAAAGCGAAACTAAGTACTACAAAATCTGGGAACAATTTTATGATTGGGTAGATAACAAGAGGGTAGCCAAGACAAATGTATAGCATTAGAACAAAAATATAGATGTTATTATAGATAAATATGTTTAAGAGATGAATAAATATACAGAAATAAGGGGAAAAATATTAATATCATATTATGTTTAAATAATGAACAAGGCTTAAGAACTATATGTTTATATGAGTAGTAATATTATTGTAAAGTGACGGAAGATGTTTGAACCAGTGATGTCATATCTATGTCCAATGTTTTTTAATTTTGTATTATTAATAAAAAACATTTTTTTTTAAAAAAAAAGAATCAATAGAGTCAAAACAAATGTACAAAGATGAAGAGGGGAGAATTCTGATGGTAGAAGTAATGACAAATTTTAAACGGACACTATTAACAGTAATATATGCATCAAATACCTGATCTGTCCCCGTCCACACACACACACAAACACAGCCAGCCGAGGGTTAAGGAAGCACTTGGCACACACCCAGGTCTTTATCTCCAACTTGGCAGCGATATACACACCGTCTGCCAAGTGCTTTATTTCCACAGAAACAGAAAGATAATATACTCAGCGTACAAGAGTCCAACAAAAATAAATATTCCTCTCAGCAGTTTCAGACAAGGCTTTAGTGACTATCCAAGGTTTATTTTTGTTCGTCACAGGGATCACTGGCCACCACCCTCTATTATATAGTCTCTGGGGTGTGGTCCAGTGACTCAGTTCTAATCCCTAGCACGCCTCCTGAGCTGCTGCAATCGTTTATCACGCCTTCGGAGGCGTGCGTCCAGGAATGATGTCTCTCCTTCACTCTCATCCGAGACACCTGTCTCCCTGCTAATCTCCTCTCCCTCGGCCGGCACCTGAGACAGTGCCAGAGGGGAGGGGCCTGGAGAGGGAGGCCTGGCTGACTCCTCTTCCTCATGCTCAGAGCTTTCTTCCTCCGATGGGATAGGCTCAGAGGGCAGGGCCACAACAATACCAAGCAAGAAGTCTTTTATGAACAACCACATAAGAAAATTATAGAAACGGAGTATGATAACATTTCTATTGTGGGAGATTTCAACACAATCGTCGATGTAAAGTTAGACTATAAAAGTAGTAAAACAAACCAAAAAGCTAGGAGAACCTGACCAAAGACTTTTTTAAAAATGACGGAGGAAATAGGAATTAAAGATGCTTGGAGAGAATTAAAACTGGAGAAAAAACAATACACTTTCTATTCAAATATGCATAAATCATGGTCAAGAATTGACATGATATGGATGTCATCGGAATTGCAAGAGAATATACAAGAAGTAGAAGTGGAGTCAAGTATTTGGGCAGACCATAATTCAATAAAAGCTAAATGGAAAGGACAAATAAGAAAACCAAGATGGACATTAAAGCAGTCAGCACTGAAAGATAAAGAATTTATACAAAAAATGGAGAAGGAAATGGATTTCTTTTTAAAAAAAGAATAAAAATGGAGAAACGTCCCTGGGATGGCCAAAGCATATTTTAGGGGATTAGCAATCCCCTATATAGGAAGGAAAAATAAGGAGAAGAAGAAAAGACAAAAGGGATTAGAAGAATATAAAAGACTCGAATTTGAATTACAGAGAGACCCACAAAAACTAAATGGTAAAAACCAAATGGAATTAGTAAAACATGAATTAAACATTTTAGAGAAAAAGGAACTGGCACAAAAAATTAAAGCAGCCAAACAGAACTTTTTCGAAAATGCAAACAAGCCAGGGAGATGGTTGGCATTCAGACTTAAAAAAGAGAAAGAAAAGAAATTGATACATAAACTGCAAGACAAGACGGGTACAATTCGACACAAAAATAAAGATAAGAAAAAAATAATAAAAGAATTTTATGAAAAACTATACAGTAAAGAAAAGATACTAGAAGGTAAAATTAAACAATATATGGAAGAAGCCAACTTACCAAAAGTGTCGGAAGAAGTGAAGACAGTGCTGAAGGAAATAATAACAATGATGGAATTAACGGAAGCAATTAAAAGGCAAAAAAAAATGACAAAACACCAGGACCAGATGGCTTACCAGCAGTATTTTATAAGTACTTACAAGACACCTTAGGTTCATTTATACTTGAAGTCTACAATGAAGCATTGGTTGAAGCAAAGATTCCCAAAACATGGACGGAGGCAATTATAACACTTATACCTAAAGAAGACTCTGATTTACTACAAATAAAAAACTATAGACCGATATCATTGTTAAATGTAGACTATAAAATTTATGCCTCAATAATTGCAAGAAGCTTCTGTTACTTCCATCATTGTTATTCTTTCTTCTAGCATTCCTTTGTATTATTCTGATATTTTAGTCAAATCTGATTTTTCCAAATAGCTTAGTAACTCTTCCTCAGGGATGTCAGCTCCGGCGGGCCAGCCGGCCCAGAGCTGCCATTCAGAGGGAGCCACGCATCCAACATCCAGCACAGTCACCATCTCACCAAGCCCAGCCAAAACGTTGCCATGACATCGAGAGATGTAAGCTCTGTGGCTACGCCGAACCCCACCTGTGCCAGAAGCAACCAGAATCCGACCGACCCAAGAAACCTTGCTGAATTGCCAATATGCCATGTGGCTGCCAAACAGCTGAGGGGTGTAGCGATGACATCACCCAGGACGGCAGAGAGGGCCGAAAGAAGCCTGAAAGGCAGTGGGTGGGGGCTGGAGGAGGGAGAACCCAGCCAATTAGATAGGAGGTTTTGGCAAGCAGGCAAGCTGGGGGTGTAACTATATGCTGGCTTAATGCCGAGAGCAATTACTCTGGGACACATGGGAGGAAAGACACGTGTGATTGGGTGATGGGAGGGGTGGTGTTTATTGTATAAAAAGTAGCAGGGAGCACGGGCATGTAGCCCTAACAAAAGATTCAATAGAGATTGTCAGTATGTGCCAGGAAGTTAATAAAAGAAGGCAGCAACAGACCAGGTTTGTGTCCTTTCTTTTGCATTCTGTTTGGAACCTGACACCGGAATCTTCTCTTGAGAGTAGAGTTGCTCATAATATTTTTGAGTTATTTTATTTTTATCTTCAATTCTATATTGTAGTTTCCCTTCTCCATCTTGTAAACATTTTATTATTTTCTTCTCCCTCTCTTTTCTTAACTTGTACGCTAACCATCTTCCGGGTTTGTTTGCATTTTCAAAAAAATTCTGTTTGGTTGTTCTCAATTTATTTGCTAATGCTTCTTGTTCATTCAAATTTATTTCATGTTTTTTCAATTCCATCAATTTCTTATTTTTTTTTATTTAAGGTATCTTTCTGAAACTCTTTTTCATTTAAAATTGTTGCATTCAAAGTCCACCTTGTCTTTTTCTTTTGCCCTTTCCATATTATTGTAATTGGGCTGTGATCAGCCCATATATTAGAACCAATATTTACTTCTTGCACAGTCTCTGTAAGTCCCGTTGACATCCATATCATATCTATCCTTGACCATAATACATGTCTATTTGAATAGAAAGTGTATTGTCTCTCTTTCAAGTGTTTTTGTCTCCAAATATCTTGAATATTTAATTCTTCTATCATTGTGAAAAACGATTTTGGCAGTGTACTTCTAGGCTTTTTATTTACCTTCATTGTTTTATAGTCCAAGCCTGCATCTATTATCGCATTGAAATCTCCCATTATACATATATTTTCATAGTCCAACTCTATAATTTTCTTGTGTAGTTTCCAATAGAATTCTTCTTGTTTTTCATTCAGTGCATATAGTGCTATCAAAAGTATTCGTTTAAAGTTCATTTTTATTTCCACCATCAAAATCCTGCCATCCTCATCTTCAAAAATTAACTTGGGTTCTAATTTTCCTTTAATGTACAATACCACACCTCTTTTACTTTGATGTGTCAATGATGTAAATAAGAGTCCTAATTTTGGATATTGTAACAATTTTAAATGTTGTTTTCTAATATGTACTTCTTGTAAACATATAACGTCCATCTTCAAAGTATTTAATTTAGCCAATGTTCTATTTCTTTTTATTGCCACATTCAGTCCATTTACATTTAAGGAAATTGCTTTAATTTCTTCTTCCATGTTTTACTTATTACTAGTTTTTAATTTCATCGCTCTTGTCTCTCTTTGTTCCATTGGGTCTTTAGCTCTGGCTCCCTCTCTTAACACTCTTTCCTCTTTTGCTTTTTCCTCTTTATCTTTCTCTTCCTCTCTCTCTTTTGCCCCACCTACAGCTCCCAAATCTTCCTCCAAGGGTCTACAAAATTGCCGATAAAATAATTTTGCTTTTTCAAGTGTGTCCAATCTATATCATTGTTCTTGCCATGTCACCATAATTCCTTCCAGTATTAGCCATCTAAAACTCACTCCTTTGTATATTAAGAATTTTGTTAGGAATTGATACTCTCTCCTCAAATCCACTTGTAATATCTCTGTTTTCTTTGCCCTCTTTGTAAATCTTACATGCACTTCTCTTGGGAGTTTATTCCTTATTGCATATCTAGTGTAGACTCTAAATGCATCATCAATCTCATTTAATATCTCTTCCTTGGGTTGTCCCAAAGCCTCAGCCAGAACCTATGCAATTACTTCAGGTAAATTTTCTCCCTTTTCTTCCTCTATGTTTTGAAATCTTAAGTAGAAGTCAGAACATTCCATCTGCAACAGGATAATTGTTTTTTCTTGTGACTTGTCTGTTGAAACCAATTTCCCTTCCAGCTCCTCAACTTTTTTTCCTGTCATTTCTATTTTTTCTTCTACTTTCTGAATCCTCTCCTCATTTTTCCCCATCATTTCTTTCATTTCTTTTAATTCCTGTTTTATATCATCATGAAGTGATTGCATAAACTTTCATAATTCCATCATCTCTGGATTTTTCTGCTTTTCTGGCGCTGAGAGGCTTGGTGCTGGCTGTGTAAATTTCTTCATTTCTCCTCTTCTCAAATATTTTATATTCTACTTGCAGTTTATTCGTAATCCAAATATCTAATTCAACCAATGGTTGAATTAGTTAAAATAAAATAAAGTAATGTGGAGAGGAAAAAAAGAGAGAGAAAAAAAAAAGAAAAAACAAAAAAAAATGAGAACCCCCCCCCAAGATTTCCAACAACCTCCATCCTCCAAAAGTTTAAAAAACTCCTCTTGTCAAAATACAATCAAAAATCCAAAAGACTAACAATAAAGAACAATAACTATTAGGAGAGAAAAATAGAAGTACAAAATAGAGATGTATCATATGTGTGGAATGCGCATGCCCAAGATGGCGGCGCGATTTGAGGATGGGGCGCCGACCTATCTTTTGGGTCCTTTGGGGTCGTTCTGAAGAGCTATGACCCCCAGGACTGGTCAGGGGAGCTCTCTGCCAGCACGGAGAGGGTTTTTTCTCCTCCGTGACTGAGCAGAGAGGACAGCGCGATGTCGGGAGTGCCGGGCTGATCAGCTGGGCGTCGGCAGCATTTTCCGAAGCCGGAGGCCATCCAAGCACCGGGGTGGCGTTGCGGCGTTGCGCTGGGGCGCTGCTGCGCAATAAGTTCTTAAGCCCGGGGGGGGTTGCCCGAAGAGTTACAAGACGTGCCGGGCACCCCCAAAGATCTCTGGGGCGTCGCCAGGCTTTTTTAGTCTGGCGACGATGGCGCAGCGGCGATGGCGATGGCGGTGGAGGCTGCCTGGCGGTCAGAGGGCGTTGGCGACCCCCCCCTTGGAGCTGGAGTCGGAGTTTAGGAGTTGGGGGGGGCAACGAACCAATGAGAACTAAATAAGACCAGGAGACCTGCAACCATGGTTGGGGCGAAAAGGACCTGGTGTGACTTTTTCCCAGGCCTCAGGTGGCCTCAAACTGTGGTTGTGCGGGGGTTGGGGACTTGAAACAACTGCCCCACTTCCGCCCCATTTGTCTCTCCTCCAGCGCTCCCTTTCAAGACCGGGCCCACTCGGACCAACTTTAGCTTGTGGGACTCACTTTCGCTATGTCCTCACTACCAGCTGAACCCCCTGACTGTGGAGAGGGCTATGGAAAATGGAGGTCGGTTCATGGCTGCATCCCTTCGGCTAAGGGGGCTGGACACCAGTTGGCCACCGTGAGAGGGTGGCCTGGTGTTGGGGCCTCCTGAGGGCTGAATCGGGATGTGTTCACACATAAGCACTTTACCAGCGGTGGGGACCCGACCATCGGACCAACCGCTGTGAGAGGGCGGTTTTTTGGACCTGATCCCTGGACACTGTTTGGATGTACTGACTCTATTGCTGCCACCTCACCACAAATGGGGGCGGACCAGCTGACCTAATCACCGTGAGAGGGTGGTTGGATCGATTTTCCCCCTTGGATTGTGGTCGTTGTGGATTGTGACTGTGTCCTCTGTTGTGAGGGGACAGTGGACTTGGTCCTGTGAATTATGTGTGAGATTCCCCACTTCTCTGTTTTCTTCCCTGTCCTTTTTAAGGACCCTCAGGATTTGGTCATGGCGATCCAGTATGACCAAACTGTACTCAGCAGTGGAGCTTCTTGGTATGCGAGACTCCCCCCCTCTCGCAGGCTTGGCCCTCTACTCTATTGAGGGCCTACCTCAATGACGGGCTTTGGAACCCCGAGAGGTGGCATGTCGCAAAGAGGGGGTTGCGGGGTTTTTTAAAATTGTCTATGTCTAATCTTTTAAGGGGTTTGGGGAGGGGGGAGGGGGGTGGTATTGGAATTAGGGTCGTCGGTTTGGGGGATAACCCACCAAGGGGAGGGTCAGGCCCGGCCACGACGCGCGGTGGGGCAGGTGGGGGACCCGGGGGCAATGGAAGGGGTCGAGCTTGTTCGGACTGTGTTTTTACCATCAGTACTGTGAGTGGGAGGGGTAGATATGGCGGGAGCAGGGGGCCATATCATGTTAAGGGAGCACGCACCCACTGTCTCCAAGCGGTAGGGTGCTCCGGCCCCCAAGGCTCCACCCGTTCACCAGGTTGCACAGATCCTCACGGCCCGGGCCTTCGTCTGATGTTGTGCAACGCCAGGTCCGTAGTAAATAAAGCCCCCCTCATCTGTGATCTTGTTCAGGAGGGGGGAGTGGACCTGGCGGGTATTACGGAGACCTGGTTGGGCCCGGAGGGAGGGGTCCCTCTGGTAGAAATGTGCCCACCAGGCTTCCACGCATTCCATCAGCCGAGGTCACAGGGGAGGGGCGGGGGAGTAGCGGTTATTATTAGAGAAGGCCTTAGGCCTAGGGAGACCACTGTACCTCAGACAGCTGGTTGTGAGTCCCTCCTTGTGAAGTGGGGCCATGGGGTTCAGATGGGCTTGCTGATCACGTACCTGGCTCCCTGCCACGTGGCAGCAACCCTGCCTGAGCTACTCAACGTTATCGCCGCGGTGGCGGTTGATACCCCCAGACTTATGGTCATGGGGGATTTCAACCTGCCGTCCGTGGGTGAGACGTCTGAGGTGGCTCGGGAGTTCATGGCTTCCATGACGGCCATGGACCTGACCCAGCTAATTCATGACCCTATGCACATGGGGGGAAACACACTGGACTTGGTTTTTGTCTCTGGACAGTGGTTGAGTGATCTTGAGATAGGGGATGTAGTCATTGAGCCCTTGTCATGGTCGGATCACTCTCTCCTTTGCCTTGACCTTTGTACCGCGGCACCCCGCTGCAGGGAGGCGGAACCGATAAGATGGTACCGCCCCAGGCGCCTGATGGAACCCGATAGGTTCCAGATGGAGCTTGGGCCAATTCCTGAGGTTCTGGCTCACGCCTCGACTGGAGACCTAGTGGCCGCCTGGGATAGGGCGGCCGCTGGGGCCCTGGATCGAGTCATGCCTTTGCGGCCTCTGACCCGGCGCGGATCTCGCCTGGCTCCTTGGTTTACCGAGGAGCTGAGGGAGATGAAGCGCCAGAAAAGACGCCTAGAGAGTAGTTGGAGAGCTAGTCTTTCTGAATCGGACCGGACACTGGTAAGATCCCATATTAGGACTTACCTAGTGGCGATAAAAGCAGCAAAATGTACGCATTTCGCTGCTCTTATTGCATCATCAGATAATCGCCCGGCCGCCCTGTTTAGGGTGACCCGCTCCCTGCTCCACCAGGAAGCGCGGGAGGACCCCTTGGAGGGAAGAGCCGAGGACTTTGTTCAGTATCTGTATGACAAAATCACTCAGATTCGGGAAGGTCTGGACTCTGACTGGGTAGATCCAGCGAGAGTGACGAAGGCAGGTCTTGAGACTGTTATCTGGGATGAGTTTGATCCTGTGACCCCAGATGACGTGGACAGGATTCTGGGTAGATTGAACGCGACCACATGTTTGTTGGACCCGTGTCCCTCCTGGTTAGTGCTGGCTTCCCGGGAGGTGACGCGAGGCTGGCTCCAGGGGATTATAAATGCTTCATTGGGTGAGGGTGTCTTCCCCGCCGCCCTTAAGGAGGCGGTGGTGAGGCCCCTCCTCAAGAAGCCTTCCCTGGACCCGGCAATATTGGCTAATTATCGTCCAGTCTCCAACCTTCGTTTTGTGGCGAAGGTTGTTGAGAGTGTGGTTGCGGGACAGCTTCCCCAGTACCTGGATGAAGCGTCGTATCTGGATCCGTTCCAGTCGGGTTTCAGGCCTGGGTACAGCACAGAAACGGCATTGGTCGCGTTGGTTGATGATCTCTGGAGGGCTCGGGACAGGGGCTGCTCCTCTGTCCTGGTCCTGTTAGATCTCTCAGCGGCTTTTGATACCATCGACCATGGTATCATGCTGCACCGGTTGGAAGAGTTGGGGGTGGGAGGCACCGTACTAAGGTGGTTCTCCTCCTTTCTCTCTGACCGGTCGCAGTCTGTGTTGACAGGGGGGCAGAGGTCGACCCCGAGGCCCCTCATATGTGGGGTGCCGCAGGGATCGGTCCTCTCGCCCCTTTTGTTCAACATTTATGTAAAGCCGCTGGGCGAGATCATCCGTGGTTTTGGGGTGAAGTACCATCAGTACGCGGATGACACCCAGCTGTACATCTCCACCACAGACCACCCCAACGATGCCCTTGAAGTGATGTCCCAGTGCCTGGAGGCCGTACGGATCTGGATGGGGAGGAACAGGCTCAGGCTCAACCCATCCAAGACCGAGTGGCTGTGGTTTCCGACGTCCCGATATAGTCAGCTAGTGCCATTGCTGACTATTGGGGGCGAATCATTGGCCCCCACGGATAGGGCTCGCAACCTGGGTGTCCTCCTGGATTCACGGCTGTCGTTAGAAGAGCATGTGACGGCCGTGTCCGGGAGGATTTTTTATCAGGTTCGCCTGATCCGCCAGTTGCGTCCCTATCTAGATCGGGACTCCCTACACACAGTCACTCATGCCCTCGTTACTTCTCGTCTGGACTACTGCAACGCTCTCTACATGGGACTCCCCTTTAGGTGCACTCGGAGGCTCCAACTGGTGCAGAGTGCGGCCGCGCGGGTGGTGATGGGAGTGATCTGTCCCCGTCCCCACACACACACAACACAGCCAGCCGAGGGTTAAGGAAACACTTTGGGACGCACCCAGTTCTTATCTCCCTCTTGGCAGCGATAGACACACCGTCTGCCAAGGGACTTTATTTTCACAAACAGACAGATAAGATACGAACGTTCAAGAAAGTCCAAACAGAAATAATATTCCTCCCAGCAGTTCCGGACGAGGCTTTAGTGACTGTCCAAGGTTTACTTTGTTCGTCACAAGGATCCTTTGACCACTACCCTCTATTATATAGTCTCTGGGGTGTGGTCCAGTGACTCAGTTCTAATCCCTAGCACGCCTCCTAAGCTGCTGCAAACGTTTATCACGCCTTCGGAGGCGTGCGTCCAGGAATGATGTTTCATTATCACTTTGATTCGAATCAGCTGTCTCCTCTCCCTCGACCGGCACTTGAGACAATGCCAGAGGGGAGGGGCCTGGAGAGGGAGGCCTGGCTGACTCCTCTTCCTCATGCTCGGAGCTTTCTTCCTCCGATGGGACAGGCTCAGAGGGCGGGGCCACAACAGGGAGCGACATGGAGTTCCCATGTAATACCTCTCCTGCGCGAGCTGCACTGGCTCCCGGTGGTCTTCCGAGTGCGCTTCAAGGTTTTGGTTATCACCTTTAAAGCGCTCCATGGCTTAGGACCTGGTTATTTACGGGACCGCCTGCTACCACCAATAGCCTCCCACCGGCCAGTACGCTCCCATAGAGAGGGGCTCCTCCGGGTGCCGTCGGCCAAACAATGTCGGCTGTCGGCCCCTAGGGGGAGAGCCTTCTCTGTGGGGGCACCTACGATTTGGAACGAGCTCCCCCCGGAGATACGTAGGATCCCGGATCTGCGCACCTTCCGCCGCGCGCTTAAGACTTTTCTATTTTATCAAGCTGGCCTGGCCTAAATCTTCCCCTTTTTAAATGTGGAAATTTTAAATTTTTAAATTTTAAATTCATCTTATTTATAGGGGCATGGGTAAGGCGTTTTAAATTGGGGAGCCATTTTGGATTTAATTCTGTTTTAAACGTATTTTTAATGTTTATATTGTATGTTTTTGAATTTTGGCTGTTCACCGCCCCGAGTCCTTCGGGAGAGGGGGCAGTATAAAAATCTAATAAATAAATAAATAAATAAATAAATAAATAAATAAATAAATAAATAAATATAATATGAAGGTAGAAATGTATAATAGTAAAGAGATAGTATAATAGTAAAGAGATAACTAAAATGTACAGTTCTCTATAGAGGAAAAAGGGGGGGGGGGAAAGAAGAGGGGGGAAAAAGAGGAAAAGGAGGGGAAGAAGATGGAGTAATAGATTAAGATAAAGGGGAAGAGAGACTTTGGTGGACAAATTGCCTTTTGATTCTTTAGACACCTCAGCTGGATTATCTACAAATATGAGAGAAGTGGCATCGGAATCTAACGTGATGACTCATCAAGTCACAGACAAGTATGGAGCAAAAAAGAAATATGAGACACAAAAACAAAACCAACAAGATCAAGTTATAAAGCAGAATGAAAACCGATCAGTTGATATACAACTTGTAGAAAGGAAACCAGGATGGAGTTCAAACCCACAAAAAGAAAAGAAAAAAAGAAATAGGTCTCACAAAAATAAAAACTTCTAAATTAAGCAACAGTGAAGCCAGTTATTTTTTTAAAAAAATGAATGAATATATGAAAAGATAGTTGAGGCGAAGTATTGGTTAATATTATCCTGAGGAGAGTGACAGATCTCTGCAATGCCATAATTTTAGGATGTGAAAAGAGCCTTAAATAGTTGAATTGGAATTATCTACTTTGGATTTCTTTTTTTTATTGATAAATATATTATATTCATTTTGAGCTATAAGGCAAGAGAACTATGCTGGGGCATGCAGAAGATCTGGTTGTTACCCAATATGATGATGGGAATTAATAATCCTGATGAAAGCCACAATTACAACTATATGGAATATAATTATAATGTCACTCGGGTGGTTGTTTTTTTTTCTTTTATATACATATGAGGATATTCATTACTGATGGGGGCAGATGATGATGGAGGATTTTGAACAAACTGTTGCACCAGGAAGCTATGTTACCCCAATATGGATGATGGATTCAACAATCCAGTGGAAAGATATCAAAGAAGATATTATATGGATTATAAATTTAAAGTTATTGATTTTTTTTATATAACGGAATATATTTTTTTTAGCAGGGTGGGCAGTGGTTTAAAGATTGTGCATGGCAATTTTGTAGGAAAGTGGGTGGAGATAGGTTAGTTTACTGATTGTTTAGTTTAAGAAAAGGGATGTTTAAGTGATATATTTAGGGGAGTGGAGAAAATGGATAGAGTTGAATAAATGTTAAATTAGGATTTATGGGGAAGGCTCCTTTGAAATGTTATATTAATATACACAAAAGATTAAATGTTAAAGTAGGATTTATTATATAGTTTTAAAGTGGAAGGTTGTTTTGAAATGTTGTAATAATATAGAGATAAAAGTATGGGGGAGGATAAAAAGGGCAGATTATTACTAAATTGGGAGTTATAATAATATTAGGTTAAATTAGAAGTTTTCATACAATGTTATAGATGAATGTTTTTTTTTTGAAATGTATGGTAAAAGGGGGAAGTAATAATATTAATAATATTATTAGTAAGTAAGGGTCAGTATTTAGAGGAGGGAGTAAGGGGATGGTAAAATATTATATAATCTGTTATGAATTAGGTTTTTGTTGTGAAGAAGTCTCAGGGGGGATGGGTGGTGAGGGGGGGTTAGGGAGGAGGGGGGGAGAAAAATGGGGGAAAAATTTGTATTTGAAAACTTTTTCAATTAAAAAAAAAAAAGATTAAGGGGAAGAAGATCAAAGTAATAACTGGAAGACCACTAAGAAATAATGCTTAAATATAAGTTATATGTTGTATGTTGTGTAAATGTCCAATATGTGTTCTAATAAAATTACAAATTTAAAAAAAAAATAATCCAAAAGAAAGTGGGTTTGATAAAAAGAAAAAAAAAGAAAGAAAAAAGAGAAGATAATAAAAACCAACAAGAAATAGAATAAATTAAAAAAGGTTTCTTCTGACTCTTCAAGTCTTTCTCCAAGGGAAAAGTATTTTAAAATCCAATTCCATTAAATCCAGTGGGAAAACAAACAAAAAAACCTCTAAATATATAGAGAGAAAGAAAAAAAAGGAGTGAGTCTAAAGTCTTTTTCCACCAGCAATTCTCAAAACATAAAACTAGTCAATCCAAAAAATAAGAGGTAATAAAAAAAATTGAAATCCAAAAAATCAGACAATCCGAAAGCTCAGTAAAACGAAAGGAAGTTCAAAGGCAAGTTTCAGTCTAATCTTCACAGCTGTTCTATTATCTTTTATTCAAAATGTCAAGGTCAGTTCTCACAGTTTCTTCAGAAATATATGTCTTTTTTCCTTCTGCCGCTAGATGGCACTGCAGGTTAACTTTTAATATTGAGTTCGTACTTTCGTCTCTTTACAGTTGCTACAAAGTTTCACCAATCACTTTCTCTTATATCCCATTCATAAACAAAGTATCGTTCATTCAGTTCAGTCAAAGTCTTAGTATCCAATTCCTTTTTTAAGCCAATTTCAAATCTCCAAGTCTTTTTTCCCCCTTCACTCAAAGTCTGGTAAAATGTCTAAAATGCTTTCTTCTGCCTTCTTCGCTGCTAAAATATCCGGATATAGATGTGGATACACACCCGCTCCCATTCCTCACTCAGCCAATCTTTTCCACCCTATCAATCTTTCAGGTGAATCAAGAAAAAAAGAACTCAAAAAATAGTAAAAAAAGATTTTTAAAAATCCTCACCTCGATGTCACAGGCTGTCTCTTTGCTTCCTCTTTTGTTGCGGCTGTCCTAGCTTTTTAGTGACTTCTAGGTCACTTTCCACCCTGTCCGATTTGAGGAGCTTCTTCTGGTCTTTCCAGGGAGATTGCGATCTCCCTGTGTTGACCGGTACATGCTCCTCTTGTTTGTTGTCCCTATAGGACGACTTAGGTCACTGAGGACCCTCGGACAGCGGGGATATCGACGACCCCTTGGGAGCAACCAAGGAGTTTGTCTTACCACCAGGACGTTGGCCACGCCAACAGAAGCAATAAAAAGACAAAAAAGTGGGAAAGCACCAGGACCAGATGGTTTACCAGTGGAGTTATATAAAAACATTACAAGAGGTGATCAGTAATATAATGTTGGACTTATTTAATGATTTATTAATAAAGGCAAAAATGCCAGATTCATGGTAAGAGGCATATGTAACACTTATACCTAAAGAAGACACGGATTTACAATTAATAAAAAATTATAGACCGATCTCGTTGTTAAATGCAGACTATAAGATTTTTGCATCAATAATGGCACACAGACTGAAAAAGCCACTAAATGAATATATACATGCAGATCAAAATGGATTTTTACCAAAAAGACAAATTAAAGAAAATATGAGGATGATTTTGAATGCTTTGGAATATTATGAGAACCATTCAGAAAAACAGATGGCGTTGATGTTTTTAGATGCCCAAAAAGCTTTTGATAATGTGAGTTGGCAGTTCATGATAAAACAATTACAGAGAATGGATTTTGGGGAGAGATTTATAAATGTTATAAAAACAGTATAAGATAGACAATTTGCTAAGATAATGATAAATGGGGAAATGACAAAAAAAATTAGCATAATGAAAGATACTAGACAAGAATGTCCTCTTTTGCCATTGTTGTTTATCTTGACATTAGAAGTTTTAAATAGAAATATTAGACGAGATGAAGAAATAAAAAGGATAAAAGTTAAAAAAGAAGAGTATAAATTGCAGGCCTTTGCAGATGATTTGGTATTTATTATGGAAGATCCGCAAATAACAGGCCTTAAATTATTAGAACAAATAGAAGTCTATGGGAAAGTCTCCGGCTTGAAAATAAATAAAGACAAAACAAAAATTTTGGCTAAAAATATGACAGAAAAACAAAAAAGAGAGGTGGAAGAAAATACAAGTAGTGAAAAAAGTTAAATACCTTGGAGTATATTTAACTTCAAGTTGTGTAACAATAAAAGAAGATAATTATTATAAATTAAAACAGCAAATTGAAAGAGATTTGGAAAAATGGAAGAATCTTCAACTATCACTCATGGGACGGATTGCATTGATAAAGATGAATATATTACCAAGATTATTGTTTCTATTTCAGACTGTGCCGATAAAAATTGAAAAGACCTATTTTCAATATCTCAATAAGATAATAAGGAAATATATATGGCAAGGGAAAAAGACAAGAATAAGCATAAGAATGATGCAAGATACAAGATTGAGAAGTGGATTTGGGTTACCAAATTGGGAACTATATTACCAGGCAGCAACTCTGACATGGTTGAAGGAATGGGTGGAGTTAAGAAATATAAGGTTGTTAACATTGGAAGGGTATGACTTGCAACTGGGATGGCATGCTTTTTTGTGGTATGGTAGAAATAAGATACACACATATTTTCATAGACACTATGTAAGAAATGCATTGTTATTGGTCTGGGAGAAAGTAAGAGACAAATACTATGTGAAAATACCAACACGGTTATTGACTATGGAAGCTTTAATACACCCAAATGTTTTTAATTTTGGCAATATTGTTAGATATAAAGATTTACTAACAGATGAGGGAGAATTGAAAGGGAAACAGGAACTAGAAGGACAGGGGATTGAGACAGACTGGTATATGTATATGCAGATACAAACAAGATATGAGAAGGATGCTAAATTATATGGTTTTTTTATGGAAAAGACTGAGTTGGATAGGATACTCATGGGAACATATGATAATTTAATAAAAAAAATTATAATTTTTTGCTTAGTATTGAATTAGAGGAGGAGCAAGTAAAAGAAACAATGATAGCTTGGGGAAGAAACTTTGGATATTCAATTGATTTGGAAAAATGGCAACAAGTATGGGAAAGGAATTATAAATTAACGGTGTCCACTGGATATAAGGAAAATCAATATAAAATGTTTTATAGATGGCATATGCCACCTGAGAAATTAGCAAAAATGTTTAAAGAAAAATCAGCTAAATGTTGGAAGTGTCATCAACTACCAGGATCATATTATCATATGTGGTGGACATGTCCGGAAGCTAAAAACTATTGGATTAAATTTAAGACTTGGTTGGAGGAAATGAGACTATATTTTACTTCCTTTTTTCTACTCTCCTTTTTTCATTTTTTCTTCTTTTTTCTTTATCTTTTTGTCTGGTTGGTTCCTTTGATTTTTTTTTTCTTTTTTTCTTTTTCCAGTCCTCCCAATGGGGTGGATTAAATATTTGGATTGTAAATTGCATTTGGATTACAAATCTGGTGGATTATAATATCAAGGCGTTACAAGATGAAGAAGACAACAACACATCAGCCTTCAACAGCCTCCTCAATAACTTCTAGTCTTGCGGCCCAGAGAACACTGGACACTATGACTATGCAACTGGAATTAAAAAATATGATACAGGCTGTCAGCCTCCGCTTGTATATTACTTGCTTGCTATGGCTGTCATTGAAATGGGGGGAGGGGGAGCTGTCTGGATAGTTGGGAGGGGGGAAGTGAGCTGGTGGAGTAAACTGGAGAAAGTTTTCCTCAGTGTTTCTCTGCAGCTGGGAGGTGCACTGATAACCAGTCAAGGTCAACTGTCCTGGCATACCAGAAGGATGGAGCCATCAGAAGCTGCACCCCACATGACCCCTTGGGGGGATGTGGATTGGATAATCCTGACTGGACCATTGGGGGGAGGGTTTTAAGAATGTTTTCTATATGTAAGTTTCGAGCCTATTGCCTCAGACCTTGCTTTTCTTTGGTTGCATTCAGTTCATACTCAGTAAAAGTACCTTTCTCTATGAAAATGGAGTCGGGGTTTTTCTTTCTTGAGTATTGAAAGGAGGCATACCTGACACAGGCATTTCATGAAGATTTTAAAGAAAGTCTAGGTATACTAGTTGAGAGAATGGAAAAAGTAGAAGGGGAGTTAAAAGATGTTAAAGAGATGATTGGAAAAAATGAACGAAACGAATTCAACAGGTGGAAGAAAAAGCAGAATTGACAGAAAAAAGAATGGGAGAGCTGGATGAAAGACTTACAACAACTGATAAAAACCAGGAAAAAACAAATATTTCTTTAGAAATGGATCGTGCAGATTATTATCTAAGATTTCAAAACATAGAAGAGAAGGGGGAAAACATAGCTGAAATAATGGCAGAGCTGTTGGCGGAATCAATGGAGGAAACTAAAGAAAATATATTAAATGAGATTGATGAGATATTTAGAGTACATACTAGATATGCAATGAAAAATAAATTACCTAGAGATGTGCAGGTAAGATTTACCAAGAAAGCAATTAAAACAGAGGTATTACAGACAGCAAGGAATAATCCAATAAAATGTAAAGGTAGAGAGATAGTGGTGTTGAAACAAATACCTAGAAGAGTCAGAGATCTGAGAAAAGAGTACCAGTTTTTGACAAAATGCTTAATTAAAAAAGGAGTGAGTTTCAGGTGGTTAATACCGGAAGGTATATTGGTGAATTGGCAGGAAAAAAAACCACAGATTGGATTCGTTAGAGAAGGCGGAATTATTTTATGATCAATATTTGGGGTTACAAGAGGAGGAAAGATTGAGAGAGGAAAGAGAGATTAGATATCAGGAAGAAACTGTGAAAGAAAGAGAAGAACAAACAAAGGAACAAGAAGAAAGAGCAATAAGAGAATGGGCAAGGTCAAAAGACGCTAAAGATCAAAGCAAGATAAGAATAACAAGATCAGCAAAAGCTATTAACAAGTAAACTATGGAAGAAGAAATAAGAGCAATATTGATAAATATAAACAGACTAAATTCGGCAATAAAAAGGAAAAGAACTTTCAATAAATCGGACAAATTAAAAATGGATATAATACGTTTACAAGAAGTCCATATTAGAAAACAACACAAAAAACTTTTGCAACATCCAAAATTGGGAGACTTATTTACTGCATTGACACATCGAAGTAAAAGAGGTGTAGTATTATACATTAAAAAGACATTAGAACCTAAACAAATATTTGCTGATGAAGAAGGGAGGATTCTTATGGTGGAAGTAACAATGAACTATTTTATTTATTTGTCAAGAACGTATTAGGTAATAAGTGTAAACATGGATTGGATACATAAAATAGATACAAATAGAGGAAACATTAGGACAGGGATGGTAGGCACGCTGGTGCTCTTATGCATGCCCCTTACAGACCTCTTAGGAATGGGGTGAGGTCAACAGTAGACAGTCTTAGGTTAAAATTTTGGGGGTTTCGGGATGAAACCACAGAGTCAGGTAGTGCATTCCAGGCATTGACCACTCTGTTGCTGAAGTCATATTTTCTGCAATCGAGTTTGGAGTAGTTCACTTTAAGTTTGTATCTATTGTGTGCTCGTGTATTGTTGTGGTTGAAGCTGAAGTAGTCATTTTAAAAAAAAAAACAAAAAGTTTTTTATTTTTTATATTCAAACAACCAAACATTACACAATCAATTATCATGAATCATTTTATCCCCACCCAACCCCCCCCCTCCCCAATTCCCCCCCCGACTTCCCAGAGCAAAAACAGGATATAGCATTTAACAAACATAAGCTAAAATATGCTAGCTATTACAGAATTCAAAACTCTCTCACACTTGTTAACTCCCCTTTTAAAAATTATACTTCAACCTTCCTTTTGTAAATTCTCTTATCACATTTCACATTTGTAAAAAAAAAAACCCATGATCTTATTTTAAACATTTTAAAATCTCTTAATACAGAACATTCTCCAAAATATAAGTTTCAAAACTTTCAAAAAGTTATCCATTAAATTTTAAGTTATCCACCTTTAGACTTCAATACTTTAAAGCTACCATAAAATTCAGAAATTATCCAACTTTAATTAATTCTTTTAACATCATGAGACAATCTCCAAAATATGACCAGTCTTTCTTTCTTTCTATATTTTTTCCCCAGTCCTTCTTCAATAATACTTTCTTCTTCAGCATTACTCCTCCCCCTGCTCCAACTTTAATTAAATCTTTTAACATCATGAGACAGTCTCCAAAATATAACCAGTCTTTCTTTCTTTCTATATTTTTTCCAGTCCTTCTACAATAATACTTTCTTCTTCAGCATTACTCCTCCCCCTGCTTTTATTTTCAAAAATGTTTGGGTTTGAAATTGTAGTTGGTATGTCTTAGGAATTCGTTCTCTTCTTGGGGTTATTTCCTTTAGTTTGAAGCCCCCATTTCGACTCTTCCTGCATTTGTAATCCATCAGTTCATTCCTTATATATTGATTCTGTCTGTAAAGCCAAAACTTATCAAAATATTTATCAACCTGCAGTAAAGAGTCTTCTTGCTGTTTCTCAGTTAATTGAATGGAAGTCTCCTCCAGAACCTGTGATTTCGGTATAATAACCTCCATCTTAGCCCCAACAATGTCTCTTTTGTCCTCCAAAGGCACATTGTCCTGATTGATTTCTTCCTCTTTTCCAGCCAGCAAGTCATTATTATTCCCCAATTTAAAATCTTGAATAGTTCTTTTAATTATCTGTCTCATCTCAGCAGTAAAAGATTTTAAAAAGTCTTTTAAGTCCTTCGCAGTCACTACTTGTAAGTTTGCTGACTCATATAATCCATCTTTAATTTCAGCCATTTTTCAATTGTCTCTATATATTTGTATTAATTTGGCTATCAGGTCATTAACTCAAATTATTTCCAAGCAAGTTAAGGATGTAAGTTAGTTGAAATCAATACCTCAGTCTTTTCCATTCCACTTCCACTTTAAATCTTTTTCTTAAGTAACCCGATAGCTTTAACAATGTTACTGTTGTTAACAAGGACTTTCACTTATAAGTGAAGGCACCATCTTTCCCTTTTTAAACGGAGTTAACATACAATACTTGCATTTGTAGTCTCCTGGATTAACTCTGCCAGCATTCAAAATCCGAAATTCAAATTCTTTATAATCTTTCTAGTTGCTTTGCTGGCGTGGTTGCGACGCTTCGGTCTGCTTATTTTTAAGCAGACTCGTCCCGGCTCCAGAGCTTTGAAGGGCTTTCAGGGAGCTCTCACCCTGCAAACCCCAGGCTTAAAAGAAAAAAAGCCTGGGGGTCTAGGGGAGCTCTACCCAGACCCTTCTGCTCTTCTCTCCCCCCTTTTCCCTGGGGGAGAGTTTTAAAGCCGCTAGACAGCTGATTTTCACTGTTCTAGCAGCTATACGGAGTCACGGGGCTGGAGCTCCTAAAAGGAGCTCCGTCAGCGTTTCACGGAGCCACCGGAAGTCGAAGCTGAAGTAGTTATTGACAGGTAGGACATTGTTGCAGATAATTTTATGAGCTACGCTTAGGTCATACCAAAGGCGGCGTAGTTCTAAGTTTTCTAAGCCCAGAAATTCAAGTCTGGAGGCATAAGGTATTCTGTTGCAAGCAGAGGAGTGGAGGACTCTTCTTGTGAAATATTTCTGGACACGTTCAATGCAGGGGTGAAATCTAAAATTTTTCCTTACCGGTTCTGTGGTCGTGGCTTATTTGGTGGGCGTGGCTTGGTGGTCAGGTGACTCGGTGGGTGTGGCTTGATGGTCAGGTGACTCAGTTGGCATGGCTTGGTGGTCAGGTGACCGGGTGGGCGTGGCCAACTCAACGTCACTTCTTCACCTTTTTGACCTACAAAAAGAAAATATACCAATTATTTCATGCAATTAATACTTAAATAAGAATAAACAAAGTACACAAAACAATAAGAGGTACACAAATACTTACATAAGAGCAATAAAAGTGTTGTCTTCGATGTCGCTTCTTGCACCAATGATAATAATGACCTACAAAAAGAAGATATAATATGATATACAAATCTAACCATTTAATACTTAAACAAGAATAAAAGAAGTACACAAAACAATAAAAAAACAGTAAAAGAGGTATACAAATACTTACATAAAACTGTTAGTCGCCTTTAGCTATAAGATGTTTCCACATAGCTATTTCAGTGGCACTCTCCTCACTTTCACTTTTCTTGAACTTGACGCGTGGATCATTGGCTGAGTGATGGTGTTCTCTGAACCACTTTTTCACTGCAGGAATAGGGTCCCATTTTGGAAGAGGTAGGCCAGTAACAATGATGGTCATGAGGTTGGTTAAATTGGAAATGGTTAGGCAACTTCTGCTCTCTGAACATATGAAGTTCATTTTCGAAAAACCCCTTTCCGCTTCTGCAGAACTTACTGCAATTGCTCTGACAATATTTTTTGCTTTTTTAATACTGTCAGGAATTGCATACCTCTTCGAATCTCTTAACACATTCTCCACAAAATCTCTATAGTCGTTGATGTCAATGTTGTAATTGAAAATGTCACCAAATGTGCACAGTTGTTCTTCAGCTGTTGTCCATGGAATGACTATTTCCTCAAAATCCCAGTACTCTGGCACCAAAAATTGTAGAAACTGTACTTTATTTGTGGTGTTTTGCAATTGGCTACCAGTTTTTAAATGCTCACAGTCCATCAGCCGTTTCTGCAAACTTTTGATGATACTGTCTAAAAGTCTTTCCCAATGAAGACCAACAAAATGATGATTTTCTATGAAGTTTATATTTCTGAAGGTTTCTGAAGTAAGTAGTCCATCGACTTTTCTTTCGTATGGGCTCTTTCCCTTTGTAAGCAGTTCAAAAGCTTTTATTGATCTTCTCACCAGTTTTTCAGCCTTTATTATGTCCGTATTGCGCGCTTGCAGTGCAGTTGAAAGGAGTGAGATTTCCTCCAAAATATTGATCATCAACGCCGAATCATTTAAGAAATATTTATTTTCCAGACGGGCAGCCATACCAGAGTATTTTGCATTTTCATAAAAATATTGATGTAGCACTGGATAAGCATGCCACACAGCTATGGTTACCCGTAAACTACAGGCAGCCCATCTTGGTCCAAAAACTCAACCAATCCTTATGATGTTAATTTCAAGTTCTTCGGATATTTCATCAAGTTCAATCTGGTTCTTATTGGATTGCTGGAAAATGGAGCATATCTTATCAATAAATATTTTAAAATGATTTACTTGCTTTATTTCCTTTATGGCATCATCTAAAACAAGTTGGAGGCGATGGTTCAAGCAGTGTCCATAGCTGGGGCAGAACACAGTGCCATATGATGATGTTTGGAAACTCTTTTGCTATTCTGGTGCTCACTCCAGATTTTCTCCCAAGCATAATCGTCTGGCCGCCCTGTTTAGGGTGACCCGCTCCCTGCTCCATCCGGGAGTGCGGGAGGATCCCTTGGAAGGCAGGGCGGAGGATTTTGGACAATACCTGTATGACAAAATCGCTCAGATCTGGGGGGATTTGGACTCTGACTGGGTGGATCAGGGCAGAGTGACGAGGAATAGTCTTGAGAATGTTATCTGGGAGGAGTTTGACGCTGTGACTCCCGATGATGTGGACAGGATTTTGGGGAGACTTAGTGCGGCCACATGTTTACTGGACCCGTGTCCCTCCTGGTTGGTACTGGCTTCCCGGGAGGTTACACGAGGCTGGCTCCAGGGTGTTATCAACGCTTCGCTGAGTGAGGGCCACTTCCCCGCTGCCTTGAAGGAGGCGGTGGTGAGGCCTCTCCTCAAGAAGCCGTCCCTGGATCCGGCAATATTGGCCAACTACCGTCCTGTCTCCAACCTTCGCTTCATGGCAAAGGTTGTGGAGAGTGTGGTCGCGCGACAGTTCCCACAATTCCTGGAGGAAACATCTTATCTAGATCCGTTCCAGTCAGGTTTCAGGCCTGGGCACAGCACGGAAACGGCATTGGTCACGTTGGTTGATGATCTCTGGAGGGCTCGGGACAGGGGTTGCTCCTCTGTTCTGGTCCTGTTAGATCTCTCAGCGGCTTTTGATACCATCGACCATGGTATCATGCTGCACCGGCTGGAAGAGTTGGGGGTGGGAGGCACCGTGTTGCGGTGGTTCTCCTCCTTTCTCTCCGACCGGTCGCAGTTTGTGTTGGCAGGGGGGCAGAGGTCGACCTCGAGGCCTCTCATCTGTGGAGTGCTGCAGGGATCGGTCCTCTTGCCCTTTCTGTTCAACATTTATGTAAAGCCACTGGGTGAGATCATCCGTGGCTTCGGGGTGAGATACCACCAGTACGCTGATGACACCCAGCTGTACATCTCCACCCCAGGCCACCCCAATGATGCCCTTGAAGTGATGTCCCAGTGCCTGGAGGCTGTGCGGATCTGGATGGGGAGGAACAGGCTCAAGCTCAACCCTTCCAAGACTGAGTGGCTGTGGCTCCCGGCATCCCGATATAGTCAGTTGACTCCATCACTGACTATTGGGGGCGAGTCTTTGGCCCCCACAGAAAGGGCTCGCAATCTGGGAGTCCTCCTGGATATGCAGCTGTCCTTGGAGGAACATCTGACAGCTGTAACTAGGGGGACCTTTAGTCAGGTTCGCCTGATTCACCAGTTGCGGCCCTTTCTTGATCGGGATTCCCTGTGCACAGTCACTCATGCCCTCGTCACCTCTCGCCTTGACTACTGCAACGCTCTCTACATGGGGCTCCCCTTGAAGAGCACCCGGAGGCTCCAACTGGTCCAGAATGCAGCAGCGCGGGTAGTGACGGGAGCAGCATGGCGCTCCCATGTAACACCGCTCCTGCGTGAGCTGCACTGGCTCCCAGTGGTCTGCCGGGTGCGCTTCAAGGTGCTGGTTATCACCTTTAAAGCGCTCCATGGCATCGGGCCTAGCTATCTTCGAGACCGCCTGCTGCTACCGACGACCTCCCATCGTCCCGTGCGCTCCCACAGAGAGGGCCTCCTCAGGGTGCCATCAGCCAACCAATGTAGGCTGGTGACCCCCAGGGGGAGGGCCTTCTCTGTGGGGGCACCTACCCTCTGGAATCAGTTGCCCCCAGAGATAAAAGCCTTGATAGTACAGTGGTTTAGTGCACCCTGTTATTAACACAGCTGCCTGCAATTTCTGCTGGTTCGAATCCCTCCAAGGCTCAAGGTTGACTCAGCCTTCCATCCTTTCTAAGGTAGGTGAAATGAGGACCCAGTTTGTGGGGGCAATAAGCTGACTTTGTATAAAATATACAAAAGAATGAAGGCTATTGCTTAACGCATTGTAAGCCGCCCTGAGTCTCCGGAGAAGGGCGGCATATAAATCAAATTAACAAAAAAAAAAAAAAGGAGAATCCAAGACCTTAGTGCCTTCCGCCGTGCCCTTAAAACCCACTTTTTCCAGCAAGCCGGGCTGGCTTAAGAAGAAATTTTAAATGTTTTAATTGGTTTGTATTTTTAATTTTGGGCCAAATTTATATATATTTTAATTGTTTTTTAATATTTGTATTTTATGTTTTTTAATTCTGGCTGTACACAGCCCTGAGTCCTCAGGGAGAAGGGCGGTATATAAATTTAAAATAAATAAATAAATAAATAAATAAATAAATAAATAAATAAATAAATAAATAAATAAATAAATAAAATAATGCTGGCACCATCAGAGCAGAACGCTATTACATTTTTTTGTAGGTAGTCCCGGGTAAATCCAACCTTATGTACACTTTCAAAAACTGCAGAACATATTGTCTCTGCATCTTGCTTCTTCAATTCAACAAGCTCAACGAAAATTGTTGGTGGGTCCTCTGAGTCCTCAACTTTTACAAAAACTATCAAAACTGGTTTGCAGGATACTGTTGAGGCTTCATCAATGATCAGACATATTTTCAGATTCTGTGCAATGATGTTGGTAAACATTTGGGTTTTAATTTCATTTGCAATGCACTGAACTATTTTCACAACCATTGGCCTTGAATGCAATCCTACTCCCAGATCTACTCCATTTTCAGTTTGTAATTCTATCAATTCCTCTATGCTTGAAATTGGTCTGCATGCTTTAGCCAGGCTGTAAACAGTTTTGAACATTTTAGAAGTGGTGCCAAATTCCCTTTCAGAAATCTTGTCCATTGCTTTTGTTATGGCTTCCTGCTCATCTTGTTTTACGTTGTCTCTACAAATGGTGTGCGATTTCGATACGAAATGTCCTCTCATTTTCTTCCTTAGAGATGCCTGGTGCACTTCCTTGTTTTTCCCAGCCGGCTCAATCTTGAAAAGCTTCCACTCTTTGGACACATGAATACCGCTCTCTATTGCGAAGTCATGTTTCGCACAGTACTTACAACTTAGTTTCTTGTTTGAAACTTCCAACCCATCATACTACTCTTGGAAGTAGCTGTACTGTTGCATGGTCCAGCAGTCTGGAAGAATGCTTCCAATTTCAGGTGCGGCAGGTGACTCTATACTTGATTTGCTGCTTTCTCTGGTTTCAGGTGGTGGTGCTTGTGGCACTTGGGATGGTTTTGGTTCCACTTCTGCTGGTTGTTGTTCAAGTTTTGGTTTCTTGGCCAAGAAACCCATCAAAGTCTGTTGCCTTTTCATCCTTCCTGTTAAAGGCGGCAGCTACTGCAAAAAGAAAAAAAAAGGAGCTTTGTTAGCTGATGACACACAATGTAAAAGCACACAAAAAGTTCAAAAAGCTCAAAAACCAACTTTCACACATTACACACACACAACTCAACACAACACAACACAACTGACTCACACACAATGTAAAAGCAGCTGTGCTTGACCCAAAATGGCCCCTGCAACAAGCAGGAACCTCACACAGCCACAAAAAGCTCAAAAACCAACTTTCACACTTTTTCCACACAAAATGCCACATACAGCTTTGTGAGACTGTGTGTGTTTGTGTAGCTAGAGTGAAACACTGCAGAAACACACCAAATCTCAGAAAGCTGCACAAATATTTTATTTTATTATTTTATTTTATTTTATTTATATTTTTAGATAAAAGCAGCTAAATTTAAAGCCTTCTAAACTTTAAACGGCTATGTCTAAAAAAAAAAACTCCTAAAAAACCCCCAATTAACTATTTTTTTAAAGCTCCCAAAAAAAGTAAAAAAAAACCCAGTTACTTACCCAATTGAAGGCACAAGGCAGGCAGATTCAGTTGCTAGCTGATGCAATTGATTGCAGGGATTGCAGCAAGTGAAGCAAGACAGGCATTGCGACCAGTGCCTCGGGATTTGGCCTGAAGAGCGAAGGTAAGCAAGCTGGAGGCTGGGGAGAAGGTGGGTGGTTAGCTAGGTGGCTTAGCCTGGGGACCCGGGGACCAGGGAGGCAGCACGAGGCCCGCAAATGATCCCCGGCAGCTGCACGAACTAAGGGATGGGGGGGCGGCATGCTAGGCCACAACCGGCAATGCTTACCTTTTTGAGCGAGTGGCAGTTGGCGAAGCTTCTGAGCAAGGCGAGACAAGGTCCGAGAGAGGCGAGGTCCAAGCGGGCAGGCCTCAGCGAACTTTTGGGTGAAGTAGCTGGGCCATGTAGAAAGGGGAACTTATATAGGCTGGGGGTGGGTGGGCTGGAAGCGTCGAGTGGTGGGAAAAGCGAGCGAGCCGGAAAGAAGCGGCAAGCGACCAAGCGGCCAAGTGGGTGACTGGGCGATTGAGTGGACATGGGCGGGGGGGGGGGGCAGGGATTTTTGCTACTGGATCGGTCAATCCAGTCTGAACCGGGAGCATTTCACCCCTGGTTCACTTGTATTAATGTCCGATATGCAGTGCAGATTCCAGACAGATGAGCTGTATTCAAGAATTGGTCTAGCAAATGTTTTGTATGCTCTGGTTAGTAGTGTGATATTACCGGAGAAGAAGCTATGCAAGATTAGGTTTACAACTCTTAATACTTTTTTGGCGATGTTGTTACAGTGGGCTTTGGCACTTAGATCATTAGATATGAGTACTCCAAGGTCCTTGACAGAGTGAAGGTCATCTACAAGGTCACGTCCACTCAGCTTGTATTTTGTGTTCTGGTTCTTTTTGCCAATGTGTAAGACAGAGCATTTGTTGGTTGAGATTTGGCGTTGCCAATTGTTTGACCATTCCGACACAAAGTCAACATCTTTTTGAAGGGTAGCAGCATTGTCTGTGGTGTTAAATATTTTTACATCATCAGTGAAGAGAACGCAGTTGCTTATAATATGATCACAAAGGTCATTTATGTATAGTATGAAGAGTGTTGGTCCTAGAATGCTGCCTTGGGGGACATCACTATTAACAGGTGCAGGATTTGGTAGGGCGCTCCCTATTTTGACCACTTGTTGTCTGTTTGACAGGAACGCAGCTATCCAATTATGTAGGGGTCCAGAGATGCCATAGGATTTTAGTTTTAGAAGTAGTTTGTCATGTACCACTGAAGTCTTTACAGAAGTCTATGTAAATTGTGTCTATTGCTTTGCCCTGATCGAGATTTGTAGTCCATATGTTCTTGCAGTGTAGAAGTTGTAGATTACAAGATATTTTTTTTCTGAAACCAAATTGTTTATTAGAGAGTAGGTTGTTTGTTTCTAGGTAGACTGTAAACAAATACTTTTAGTGGCGATATATGCCCCAAATGATAATCAAGAAGATTTTTATGGAAAATTACACAGAAAAATAATAGAATTTGAGTATGAAAATATTTGCATGATGGGGGATTTTAATGCAATAACAGAAGTTGATTTGGATTACAAAACTACAAAGATAAATAAGAAGCCTAGGAGAACTCCCCCAAAAGCCCTTTTCACAATGGTGGAGGAATTAAGTATTCAAGATGCTTGGAGAGGAAGATATCCGAAGGAAAAACAACATACTTTTTACTCAAACAGACACATGTCATGGTCTAGAATAGACATGATGTGGATGTCAATTGATTTATTAGCTAATGTACAAGATATAAACATTGAAGCAAGCACATGGGCAGATCATAATCTGATCACAATTAAATGGAAGGGACAAAAAAAGATCAAGATGGACATTAAATCAAACAATATTAAATGAAAAAGAGTTTCAACATTATATAGGGATGAACTGGTCTTCTTTTTAGAGAAAATAAAAAGGAGGATACCTCATTACAAAATGTGTGGGATACATACGAGGACTGGCAATGACTTACTTGGGAAAAAGGAATAAAAAGAAAAGACAAATGCAAAAAAAAAAACTGGAAGAGGAGTATAAGAAATTAGAGATGGAGCTGCAGAAAGATAGACAAAACAAGAGAATTAAAAACCAAATGGACTTGAAAAAACATGAATTGAATTTAATTGAAAAGGAGGATTTGGCACTTAAAATAAAGTCTTCCAAACAATTTTTTTTTGAAAATACAAATAAACCAGGAAGATGGTTGTCATATAAAATGAAAAAGGAGAGGGGGAAAAACTTACTTAATCAACCAATAGATGAGGAAGGAACTGTATGTTATCGAAATGAGGAAAAGAAAAAAATAGTACAGAACTACTATGAGAAACTCTATAAACAAAAGACAATCTCAGGAGAAAAGATAAAACAATACTTAGAAAAATCTGAATTACCCCAAATACCAGAAAAATACAAAAAGGCATTAGAGGAAAGGATAACGATGATGGAATTAACAGAATGTATTAAAAAACAAAAGAATGGCAAAACGCCGGGCCCAGATGGACTGCCAGCAGAGTTACATAAAACATTACAGGATGTAATAAGTAATACAATGCTGGGAGTTTTTAATGAACTCCTGGTAGAAGCAAAGATACCAAACTCATGGATGGAGGCATATATTACTCTTATACCAAAAGGAGATACAGACCTTCAACAAATAAAAAATTATAGACCGATTTCTCTGTTAAATGCGAATTACAAGATATTTGCATCAATAATGGCTGATAGACTAAAGAGACTGTTAAATGAATTTATACATATAGATCAAAATGGTTTTTTACCTAAGAGACAGATTAGAGATAATATGAGAATAATTTTGAATACTTTGGAATATTATTAAGCACACCCAGAAAAACAAATGGCGTTGATGTTTTTGGATGCACAGAAGGCGTTTGACAACGTGAATTGGCAATTTATGATAAAGCAATTACAGACTATGGATTTTGGGGGGAGATTTATAAATATGATCAAAACAATTTATTATAAACAATCAGCAAAGGTGATGCTAAATGGAGACATGACAGAGAAGGTTAATATCATGAAAGGTACAAGGCAGGGATGTCCTCTATCCCCATTACTATTTGTGTTGACATTAGAGGTATTAAATAGAAATATAAGACAAAATGAAGAGATAAAAAGTATGAGAATTAAGAAAGAAGAATATAAATTACAGGCATTTGCAGACGATTTAGTGTTTATTTTAGAGGAGCCGCAGGAAGTAGGGCCAAAATTAATAAAACAAATAGAAGAATAGGGAGAAGTGGCAGGGTTGAAAATTAATAAAGATAAAATGAAAATATTGGTGAAAAATATCACAGAGAAGCAGAAAAGGGAGTTAATGGAAAAATTAGATATTCAGATTACTAAAAAGGTAAGATACCTAGGAATTCAATTAACAGCAAGATGCATAACGATTAAGGAAGATAATTACTATAAATTGAAAAGACAAATTGAGATGGACTTGGAGAGATGGGAAAACTTACAATTATCATTAATGGGAAGAATAGCAATAATTAAGATGAATATATTACCAAGATTGTTGTTTTTATTTCAAACAATACCAATAAAATTAGAAAAAAATACTTTGGAAATCTTAATAAAATAATAATGAAATTTATATGGCAAGGGAAAAAAGCAAGAATTAACATAAAAATGTTACAAGATGCAAGATTTAGAGGAGGATTTGGACTACCAAATTGGGAACTATATTATCAGGCAGCAACATTATCATGGATGAAAGAATGGATTGTATAAAGAAATATAAGGTTATTGACATTGGAGGGACACGATTTACAACTGGGTTGGCATGCATTTTTATGGTATGGGAAGAATAAGATACACAGCTATTTTCAAACACATTATGTAAGAAATGCTTTATTAGTAGTATGGGAAAAAGTTAGAGAGAAACATTACTTGAAAATACCAACGTGGCTTTCAACAATGGAAGCGTTAATACATCCAAATATTATCAATATGGGAAATATTATTAGATATAAAGATATTTTATCAGAAAAGGGGGAATTGAAAACGAAACAAGAATTAGAAGAACAAGGGATTGATATGGTTTGGTATACACAATTGCAAATACAATCGAGATATGAAAAAGATGCTAAGTTATACGGTTTTTACTTGGAGATGACAGAATTGGATGAGATACAGGAACGGAAGAGAGAATGATTAAAAAATTGTATAGTTATTTACTTCGTATTAATTTAGAAGAAGAACAAGTAAAAGAAACAATGATAGCATGGGCGAAAAATTTTGGATATACTAGATAAATGGCAGCAACTATGGGAAAGAAATTATAAGTTAACAATGGCAACAGCCAGGGGTGAAATCCAGCAGGTTCTGACAGGTTCTGGAGAACCGGTAACAGAAATTTTGAGCAGTTCGGAGAACTGGCAGAGGAAATTTTGAGTAGTTCAGAGAACCAGCAAATACCACCTCTGGCTGGCCCAGGAGTGGGGTGGGAATGGAGATTTTGCAATATCCTTCCCCAGGAGTGGGGAGGGAATGGGGATTTTGCAGTATCCTTCCCCTGGAGTGGGGTGGGAATGGAGATTTTGCAGTATCCTTCCCCTGCCATGCCCACCAAGCCACACCCACCAAGCCACACAACACCACACCCACCAAGCCATGCCCACAAAACCGGTAGTAAAAAAATTTGGATTTCACCACTGGCAACAGCATATAAAGAGAATTTGTATAAAATGTTTTATAAATGGCATATGTCACCAGAAAGATTGGCAAAAATGTTTAAAGATAAATCAACTAAATGTTGGAAATGCCACCAGACACCAGGATTGTATTACCATATGTGGTGGACATGTGCAGAAGTGAGAAATTATTGGGCAAAAATTCAGTGGTGAAATGTAAAATTTGTTACTACCAGTTCTGTGGGCATGGCTTGGTGGGGGGGGGTTAATATGACTGGGTGGGCGTGGCTGCCTTTTTTTTTTTTTTACTTCTAAAAGCATTTTTTCTACAACCTCTTCAGCTGAAGAGATTGCAGAAAAAAAATGCTTTTAAAAGCCTCTGACGATCCCAGCTGAGCTGCGCGATCATCAGAGGCTTTTTTTTTTACTTTTAAAAGCATTTTTTTGGCTGAAGAGTTTGTAGAAAAAATGCTTTTAAAAGTAAAAAAAAACTTCCGGCGGTGATGTCATCGTGAAGAGGGTGAGGAAATGGGGCACCATTTCTGGAACCCAAAAAACTCTCTGTTAGAAGCTCTTTCAGACCACTCTCGAAACTGTAGGGATCGGGAAATAAAAGAGGAAGTCCTGAAGCCCCCAGGCGATGAGCTATCATCAGGGAGGACAAAAGATGAACCTCTTTAAAGCTGGTGGAGAGGAAGTCGGCCTTTAAGGCAGATAGGAGTGATGGTGGCCATCTAGAGCGAAGCAAAGAGTGAAAACAGCAGTTTCAAGTGGCAGATTGAAAGAGCCCCAGAAGGAGGAGGCAAGTAACACGGAGAAGCGTGGACTGAGGTGGGCGCAGAAAGGACGGACTGATAATGGTGGCGGATCAAAGGAGAAGCGCAACAGGAGGAAAAGGAGAACAGTGCGAGGAAGAAGGAACCCAAGGAGTGATTAAGCAAAACTGGAGGACTGACAGAGTTAAGACCCTGAGACAGAGGCAGAGGCGGAGAGAACTGGAGACGGTGATAAACTGTATAACTTAATTAACTCTAAAAGGTAAAGAAGAAACTAAAGAATTTTTTGAAATACCTGTGGGATTTAAAAAGTGATTGGTGACTGTAGCTGGCTTAAAGAGAGAGACTAAGATTTGGAAAAATAACTACAACTACAGCTACAGGCAAGACTGGAGAAGTGAAGGAACGTCAAGTAATAATAAGGAAAGAACAAACAAATATTTTTATTCTTATATTTAATAAATTACACATTCAGTAAAGTAAAGTAAAATATAGGGGGAAAATGGGAATTATATTAGAGTTATAATTGTATATTGTACTGCGAATTTATAAAATTTGAAAAGGGGGAAGGTGAATGAATTATAATTAGATTGATTGAAAATATTGTAAAGTAAGAATCGAGAAGCTGCAAAACAATAATTAATTATAGTGTGATATTGTTTTTTTTTGTTTTTTGTTTTATTGAAAAAGTTTTAAAAACAAACATATTTTCCCCACAAGCCCCCCCAACCCCCCCAACCCCCCCTCCCCCTCCCCGACTTCCCAGAGCAGAACACAAGGTATTTCTATTGATCTTTAACAATAATCTAAATTGCATAACCAATCAATAAACTAACACCCCTATAAAAAAAAATTTCTTAACCCCCCCATATATAAAATCCTATTTCTTAAACATAATACATCTAATATCACTTATATTACACTTATACAAATAAGAAAAATCATTCATAAGCTATTTGATATTTTTTGGTCTGGTACTTATTTTGTATATAATCAATCCATCTTCTCCAGTCCTGTATGTACCTTTCTTGTGTGTGATCCTTCAAATATGCTGAAATTTTAGCCATTTCAGCTAAATTAGTTACTTTCAATATCCAATCTTCAATAGTAGGCAAAAAGTCCTTCTTCCAATGTTGTGCTACCAGCAATCTTGCTGCTGTTATCAAGTTAAAAATCAATTTAGTCTCTGCAACTGTACAATCCATAGTTATACCCAGTAAGAACAACTGTGGAGTAAATTTCAATCTCTTTTTAAGAATATTCTGCATCACCCACCAAATCTTTATCCAAAATGCTTTGATTTTTCTACAAGTCCACCATATATGATAATAAGTTGCATCATCACAGTCACATCTCCAACATTTAGCTTGCACATTAGAATACATACATGATAATTTTTTAGGATCTAAGTGCCATCTATAAAACATTTTATAAAAATTTTCTCTTAAATTTTGTGCTTGTGTAAATTTCACATTTCTAATCCAAATCTTTTCCCAAGTTTCCATCATTACTGGCTCTTGAAAATTTTGTGCCCATTTAATCATACAGTCTTTAACCAATTCAGTCTCAGAATCTATTTCCAGTAAAGCACTATACAACCTTTTAATATGCATTTGTTTTTGATCTCTAATTTGTTTAACCAAATTCTCCTCATTTTGCACAAAGCCAGTTTTTTGATCTTCCTTCCATCTAGCTTGAAGTTGACCATACTGAAACCATGTATAAATTATACCTTCTTCTCTCAGTGTATCTAAAGATTTCAAATACATTACCCCCCTTTCCATAATAAGAAGCTCTTTATAAGTAATCACCTCCTGTTTTTGTTCTATACTTATATTTTCTATTGCATGTCTAGGATTTGCCCATAAAGGTATCTTATAATTTAACTTATATTGATATTTTTTCCAAACCCTTAACAAAGCATTTCTTAATATATGAACCTTAAATACTTAAATAGCAGCTTCAAATACAAAATTATACAAAAACAACTATGAGATACTTTGGCAGAAGGTACAGAAGGATATGGAAAATTGGAAAAAATTACAGTTGTCTTTATTGGGAAGAATTGCAGCAATTAAAATGAATGTTTTACCAAGATTTTTATTTCTGTTCCAAATGATACCTGTGCTTAAGAAAGATGAAAATCTGAGAGAATGGCAGAAAGGTGTTAATACTTTTATTTGGGCTGGGAAAAAACCCAGAATAAAAATGAAAATTATACAAGATACACGGGAAAGAGGGGGTCTTAAAATGCCTAATTTAAGATTATATTATGAAGCAGCGGTTTTATCACAAATCAGTGATTGGTTTAATTTAACTGAGGGGAGAATTTTGAATTTAGAAGGTTATGATTTGTTATATGGATGGCATGCCTATTTGTTATATGATAAAAAAGTGGATAAAGTATTTAAGGTGTGATATTGTTAAAGTGTTGAAGTTCTGTATTTATATAAATGAAAAGGTGTGTATACAGGGGGAGAAAAATCAACGATTAATATTTATATGTTAGTGTGGGAAAGTTTTACACGAGCATTAAAAATGTCAACAACAGCCACCATAATGAAAACAGGGAAAAAACCAACTGTAAACACCACAGCAACAGTGGCATCACCACTACAGCAAAAAACAATAGATAGCATGATAGGAAAAGAAAAAGAAAAACCGAAAATGACACTAAATGCTATGCAGAATATGTTTCAAATGATTCAGGAAACCCTATTAAAAACACAAGAAAAAATGGCAGAAAACCATGAAGAAATGAGAACATTTCATGCAGAGATTAAAAATGAAATAGGAGAAGTTAAGGAGGACATTAAGAATATGAATGATAAAATTGGGGATATCCAACAATCAATAACAGAAAACGAACAAAGAATTAGAAAAGCAGAAACAAAAATAGACCAAGTAGAGACAAAAGTAGAGGTAATGGAGCAAAAAGCTTTCCAACTAAATAAGGAATTGTCTGATTCAATAGTGATGCTCGAGATGGAGAAAGCCTCATATTTTTTGCACTTTCAAAATATAATAGAAGAAAAAGATGAAGATTTGGGAGAAAAAATGGTGGAGATAGTGTCAGAAATAATACAAAGAGACAAACTAGAAATAAAAGGACAATTGGACGAAATATATCGCGTACATACCAATTACATAAGAAGGCATCGATTGGCGAGAGAAGTGCATGTTAGATTCTCAAAACGAACAATTAGAGATGAAGTATACAGAAAGTCTAGAGAAGAAACATTGACATATAAGGGTAAAGAAATCACAATTTTAAAACAAATACCCCGAAGAATCAGAAACCAACGTCAACAATACCAGTTTTTAACATCCCAATTGATCAGATATAAAATAATGTTTAGATGGCTAACACCGGACGGGATCTTGGTCACTTGGCAAGACAAAAAATACAAAGTAGACACATTAGAGAAATCAAGAGAATTCTATAACTTGCACTTTACCCAGGAGGAGGTACAGGAAAGTAAAGAAGAAACAAAGTAGAAGCCAGGAAGAAGAGCAAATAGAAGTGGAGCAAGAGAAAGAAGTAAGAAAAAGTCAAGAAAAAGAAAGAGAGGAAAGAGAAGGCGCGAAAGCAAAAACATGGATGGAAACAAGATACACCAAAAAACAACTACATTAGGCAATGGAAGAGGCAATCAAACTTCTCTCTGTAAATATAAATGGATTAAATGCACCGAAGAAAAGAACTCAAACATTTACAAAACTACGAAAATTAGAAGCAGATGTGATATGCCTTCAGGAAGTACACATCAAAAAAGGGTACCAAAAAATATTAGAAAACCCAAAATTAGGAAAATTATATACATCTCTGATGCAAAAAAAGAAAAGAGGAGTAGCGGTTTATGTAAAAGAAAGGATAGAATCGAAATTAATATACGCAGATGAGGAAGGTAGAATGGTGATGGTTGAGTTAGAAGTAGAAAAGAAAAAAACATTATTAGTAGTAATATATGCCCCTAACCAAAATCAATAGGAATTTTTTAAAGGAATACATTAAAAAATAGTAGATCTAGAATACGAAGATATCTGCCTAATTGGAGATTATAACGCGATAGTAGATCCGAAAAAAGATTATAAAAGTGGTAAAAAAAATAAGAAAAAGAAAGAAATACTTCCAAAAGAATTCTTTAATATGGCTGCGGAAATAAACTTGAGAGATGTTTGGAGGGAAACACACGAAGATGAGAATCAATATACTTTCTACTCTCATCCACACCAATCCTGGTCTAGAATCGATATGGCTTGGATGACTCTGAATATTAGGACTGGGGTAGGAAAAATAGAGATAGGAGTAAATCAATGGGCAGATCACAACCCAATACTTATAAAATGGAAAGGAAAAAAAAGGTTTAGGAGGTGGACAATGAACCAAAAATATGTAAAGAAAAAGAATTTAAACATGTTAGAAAAGGAATTAGAATTATTTTTTAAGATAAATAAAAAAGAGGATACCTCCTTACAGAATACCTGGGATACAGCAAAAGCATACATAAGGGGTCTGATGATTGCATATATAGGGAAGAAAAACAAAGAGAGGAAACAACAGCTAGATAAATTATATGAAGAATTAAAAAATACAGAATATAAACTACAAAAATATCCCCAAAACAAAAAAAATAAAAGAGGAATGGAAAACAATTAAACATAAACTAAATTTGATTAATCAAAAAGAACTAGCCCAGAAAATAAAAATGGCAAAACAAAACTATTTTGAGTTTGCGAATAAAACAGGTAGATGGTTGGCATATAAATTGAAAAAAGAAAAAGATAAAAGAACGATATACCAACTCAGAGATGAAAAAGGGGAAATCCAATACAGAAGAGAGGCAAAAAAAGAAATTATCCAGACATTCTATTCAAATTTATACAAACAAGAAGAAGTAGAGGAGGAAAAAATAAAACAATATATAGAAAGATTAGAAATGCCAACAATTACAGAAGAACAAAGAGAAATATTAAATAGACCAATAACTAAACTGGAATTGGAATTGGCACTGAAAAAGCAATAAAACAATAAAACACCGGGGCCAGATGGGCTACCGGTGGAACTATATAGAACCGTACAGGAAACAGTGGGAGAAACCATGTTAGAGTTATATAATGAGGCTTTGGAGAAGACAAAAATTCTGACAACTTGGACAGAGGCAATAATTACTATCATACCCAAAGAAGATACGGACCACCAATTAATTCAAAACTACAGACCAATCTCCTTGCTGAACACAGATTACAAAATATTTGCAGTAATAATAGTGGAAAGAATCAAAAAAGTATTAAATAATTATATACACTCCGACCAAAATGGATTTCTGCCTGGCCGTCAAATCAAGAATAATATGAGAATAATAATAAACACATTAGAATATTATGAATCACATCCAGAGAAACAAGCTTCACTGGTTTTCCTTGATGCCCAAAAAGCATTCGATAATTTAAATTGGACATTTCTAAAGGGACAATTAAAAATTATGCAATTCGGAACAAAATTTGAAAAAATTATAGGAGAAATTTATACAAAACAAACAGCAAGAATAATTATGAATGACGATGCTATAGATCAATTCGACATAACAAAAGGGGTTAGGCAGGGATGCCCACTTTCTCCACTATTTTATATCTTAACATTGGAGATCCTTTTAAAAAAGGTTAGGGAAGACCAAGAAATTAAAGGGTTAAAGATAAGGAGAGAAGAATACAAGGTTCAGGCCTTCGCTGATGACCTTGTGTTTATAGTAGAGGAACCATTAGAATCAGCACCAAAATTGTTTAAGAAAATAGAGGAATTTGGAGAAGTGGCAGGATTAAAAATAAATAAAAATAAATCGAAATTAATAACAAAAAATCTCACAAAGAAACAAGAAAAAGAATTGGAGAACACTATACAAATTCAAACAACGAAGAAAATAAAATACCTAGGGATTTGGCTATCAGCAAGAAGTTCATCAATAAAAGAAAACAATTACAATAAATTAATAATACAGATAAAGAAAGATTTAGATCATTGGAGAAACTTACAGATCTCACTAATGGGAAGAATTTCCACCATTAAAATGAATATTTTACCAAAACTCTTATTTCTATTTCAGGTCACTCCAATAAAATTAGAAAAAAACGTTTTTGAAACACTGAATAAAATAACATCCAAATTTATATGGCAGGGGAAGTGTCCACAAATTAAACTTAAACTACTACAAGATACAAAAGATAGAGGAGGAACAGCACTCCCTGAATGGGAAATTTACTACCAAGCGTGTTATGTAAATAGGTTTTCTTGGCGGGAAGTTTGAACTAACTGACCCTCAGCTGATTGGCTGACCACCACAGCTGCAAGGTATATAAAGGGAGCTGTTTCCCTAGGTCAGTCACTGGGTTCTCACCATACAATAAAGAGCTGTTGTCACTCACTGCCTGGCTTGCTGCGTCCTCATTCACCCAACTTAACATTGGTGATGAAGGTGGGATCTTTAGGCCAGAAGCCAAGGGAAGAGCTGAAGCCACAACTGAAAAGAGCTGAAACCACGTTCCGAGAGAGAAGCGGAACGCCTGACTCGAGAATCCAGCCAGGCGAGCGAGCGGAGCACCGGAGAATCGCGAACGATGTCTGCCTACACCCCGCCAGCGCCTGTCAACCCCAAGGAGGAGAAGTGGGGATCCTACATGTCCTGGTTCGAGTGCTTCATGGTGGCCAACGACCTGCAAGGGCTACCGGACGTGCGGAAGAAGGCCCTGTTCCTGAGCCACTGCAGACCACCGGTGTTTGACACAGCCGAAGCCTTGTCGGAACCAAATTCGTTCCACACCATTTCATGGTCAACGCTGCAGACCCTGCTGAAAGACCACTATGCCCCAACGCCTTCCAAATACGTCCAGCAGTACGAGTTCTGGCAAAGGCTGCAGCAGGACGGCGAATCGATCAGCGAGTACGTCACTGCCCTGCGTAAGGCCGCAAACCAGTGTGAGTACCAAGACCTAGATGAGATGCTCCTAGAGCAACTAATCTGCGGAGTGAAGGACGGCCGGCTACAACGGAGACTACTTGCGAGATCAAACATAACCCTGCACATCGCCCTAGATGAAGCAAGAGCACAAGAGTCGTCCGTAAAGGCCGCCGAGAGACTGCAAGGGTCCATCCACGGCCGGACAGCGCAGAGGTCGGCGACCGTGCACCATGAAGCCGTAAGCACCGAGAGCGAAGGGGAGTCTGAGGAGGAAGTCTACCGCACAGAGCAGTCCAGGCCGGACCGACGAAGACCCAGGGATGACTGTGCCAGCTGTGGAGGCCCCCACCCCCGACACAACTGTAAGTTCCGGGATGCGATCTGCCGGTTCTGCAAGAAAAAGGGGCACATCGCTCGAGTCTGCAGAGCCAAGCAAGTACAAGGCCACAAACCACGAGGCCAAACCAGCCAATCCGAGACTGCACCGCGCCGGAGGCCCAATAAAGATAGCGGAAGCTGGAAGGGCGCGAAAATTGAAGATATTTATTATTTATTATTATTTATTAATCAAATTTCTATACCGCCCTACTCCCGAAGGACTCAGGGCGGTGAACAGCCAAGATAAAATACAGATAATACAAATATTAAAAAAATCCCTTAAAATTATTAAATATTTTGGACGAAACACAGATTAAAACACCCAATTTATAAAATCACAAATTAAAAAATTTAAAAAATTTAAAAGATGGGAGTTAGGCCAGGCCAGCTTGCTGAAATAGAAAAGTTTTGAGGCCTACACCATCCGCATCGGCCAGACCTGCACCTCTCCTGGAGAGAAGACCTACACCGCAGTCGAGATCGAGGGACGTGAGTGCCAGATGGAGATCAACACGGGATCCCCCATATCCATCATGCCGTGGGCCAACCTCAAGAAAGCCATCCCCAGCGCACACAAGCGGCAGCTCCAACCACAGCGACGCCGGCTAAAAGACTATCAAGGAAACCGCTTCCCCGTCAAAGGAATAGGCAAGTTCCAAGTGCGATACGGGGAGTACAGTGAGAGACTCCCCCTCACCATTGTCAGCGGCAAGCTCCCAAGCCTCCTGGGCATGGACTGGTTTCGAGCCCTGGGCATGGGATTCACCGGAGTGAGGAACATCCAGAGCACCCTGAGAGACGACCTGATACAGGAGTTCCAGGACGTGTTCGACGAAAGGCTTGGCAAGTATGTGGGGACCCCTATCTCGTTCAACCTCGACCCCAACGTTGCCCCGATCCGTTTAAAGTCTAGGAGGGTACCATTCGCCCTGAAACCCAAGATAGACATCGAGCTGGACAAATTAATCAAGCAAGGGGTGCTTGTGCCAGTCGACCACGCCAAATGGGAGACCCCAATTGTGACACCCGTGAAACTGGATGGGTCAGTGTGCATATGCGCCGATTATAAATGTACAATTAATAAGGCTCTGCAACAGAGCGCTTATCCGGTCCCAATTGTACACCATCTGCTGCATTCCCTAGGCCCCGGCAAGATCTTCGCCAAACTTGATCTTGCACAGGCGTACCAGCAGCTGCCAGTAGATGGTGCTACCACGGAGGCACAGACTATCGTAACTCATAGAGGGGCCTTCAAATGCACCCGCCTACAGTTTGGAGTTAGCATAGCCCCCGGACTTTTTCAAAGTACCATGGAGCGGCCGCTGCAAGGGATCCCTGGGGTGGTCCCCTATTTCGATGATGTACTCATCACAGCGGAAGACGAACAACAACTGGGGGAGAGGCTGAGAATGGTTTTAGAAAAATTCAGAAATGCAGGACTTCGGGTCAAATGCAACAAATGCATGATCACAGTCCCCTCCGTAGAGTTCCTGGGGTACTGAGTAGACGGCACCGGCATACACCCCACCGAGAGTAAAATCAGGGCAATCCAAGAGGCCCCCACCCCTAAAGACAAGGTGGAACTACAGGCGTTCCTGGGACTGCTTAATTTCTACGCAATTTTCTTAAAGGACAAGGCAACAGTGGCTGAACCCCTACACAGACTGTTAGCCAAGAAGTCCACATGGAAATGGGGGAAGGCCGAGGACAATGCATTTGCAAACGTTAAGAAATTGCTGTCAGCCGAGAGTTTCTTGATTCAATACAACTCAACGCTTCCCTTTGTTTTAGCCTGTGATGCGTCTCCTTTCGGCGTGGGAGCCGTCCTGAGCCATAGACTCCCGAATGGCCTAGAGGCACCCATCGCCTACTACTCCTGAACTCTGTCAAGCGCCGAGAGGAATTACAGTCAGCTTGACAAGGAGGCCCTCGCCGTCGTCTTGGGAGTAAAAAAATTCCATGAGTACCTGGGTCTCATCACAGGAGACCGACCAACACCGGCAGCCCTATCGCCCAGGATGACACGCTGGGCCATCTTCCTCGCAGCCTACTCATATCGCCTGGTGCATCGACCAGGGGTGGACATGGGAAATGCCGATGCACTCAGCCGCTGCCCACTACCAGACAAGCTGGAAGACCCCACACCCGGCATCCCCATCCTGCTGATAGACGTTTTGGACTCGGGGCCCATCACATCAGCAGAGGTAGCTAGAGCCTCAAACAAAGACCATGTGATCCCGACGGTCGCAAGTTGGGTGACGAGGGGGTGGCTGGAAAAGACTGGGAGCGGGGAATTCAAACAGTACACGAGCAAACAGGATGAACTAACAATGCAAGGGGGGTGTTTGCTATGGGGCGAACGGGTTATTGTTCTCTTGTGCCTAAGGGAAAAAGTCTTAACACTGTTGCATGAGGGGCACCCTGGGATTGTACGGATGAAGGGACTAGCCAGGAGCTACGTCTGGTGGCCCAACATGGATGCAGACATTACCGAGTGGGTGGGGAGATGCCAGCCCTGCCAAGAGTCTAGGCCAGATCCACCGACAGCACCGGTGAGGGAGTGGGAAAGACCCAAGGAGCCCTGTTCCAGGATCCACATAGATTTTGCGGGACCGTTTCATGGACAGACTTTCATGGTCGTAGTAGATGCCTTTTCCAAGTGGCTAGAGATTAAGCTCATGAGGGCCACTACCACCGACGTGGTTATTAGGGAGTTGAGGCAGTTATTCGCTACCCATGGGTTACCGGACATCCTAGTGTCAGACAATGGGCCCCAATTCACGGCCACACAGTTCGAGGGGTATTTAGCGGATTTGGGGGTCAGACACGTCCTATCGGCCCCGTTCCATCCGGCTAGTAATGGTCAGGCTGAGAGATTTGTAAGAACGGCCAAGGAGGCCCTCTCACGCCTAGGACCCGGGGACTGGCAGGAAAGAATAGATCGATTTCTCACAGCCCAGCATTCCACACCTTGTACAACCATAGGCCGAAGCCCGGCCGAGCTATTAATGGGGAGGAAGCTCCGAGGGGTACTGGATAGGCTAAATCCCAACTATTCCCCTGAGGTTTTCAACGGGGGGAGAGGAAACTCAGGGAGTTCACCATAGGGACTCCAGTCCACGCCAGGAACTACGGGAAGGGCCCACTCTGGGAAGCAGGAAGAATCACAGAAATCACGGGGCCCAAATTGTACAGAGTAGACATGGGGGACGGGAGAGTTTGGCACAGGCACATAGATCAACTGAGATGGCGAATCACCACAGACACCGAGGAAAACTTCAACGAACCGCTCCCTGACTATCAGCCAGAACCACAAACTACGTCAAGCCCGAGTGCAGCGGAGGACTTATCTGACAATCCTGGCATCCGGAGCCGCCCCAGCGAAGAGTTTCCACTGGCCGGAGAAGTCGCCGCCCACAAAGAGATCTCGGAGGGTCCATTGGCGGGGCAGGGAGAGACAGGGAATCCCTCCGACCTGCTCGACGCCGCCCCTCCAACTGAACTGCACAGGTCGACTAGGATACGTACACGCCCTAGTCACCTGAGAGACTTTGTATGTAAATAAAACCCAAAGTGACTTCTGGGAGGGGAGGAGTGTTATTTAAATAGGTTTTCTTGGTGGGAAGTTTGAACTAACTGACCCTCAGCTGATTGGCTGACCACCACAGCTGCAAGGTATATAAAGGGAGCTGTTTCCCTAGGTCAGTCGCTGGGTTCTCACCATACAATAAAGAGCTGTTGTCACTCACTGCCTGGCTTGCTGCGTCCTCATTCACCCAACTTAACAAAGCGGCTGTGTTATCCTGGGTAAAAGAATGGATGGAATTAAAAAAAATAGAATACTAACAATCGAAGGACACGAAATACAAGTGGGTTGGCATTCTTTCCTATGGGATGAGAGATACAAAACACATACCTACTTCAAAAGGCACACAATAAGGAATGCACTATTACAAATTTGGCTAAAAATCAAAAAACAGCATTACACGAAAATACCGATCTGGTTTTCACCACTAGAAGCAGTAAGGCATCCAAATTTAACAGAACTTAAAAAAGTAATTAGATACAAAGACTTAGTTGAACAACAAGGAAAATTGAAATCAAAACAACAGTTGGAAACAGACCTAAACAGAGAAATCGACTGGTGGACTTATACACAAATCCAATCTAAACACAAGGAACATATAAAAGCATACAAAATCTATAGAGAGAAACAAGAACTAGATAAAATTATATTAGAATCAGAAGAGAAACTAATTAGCAAAATTTATAAATTTTAATTACGATATAAAATGGAGGAAGAAACAGTGAAGGATACAATGATCAAATGGGTGCAAAATTTTAAATATACAATAGATTTGGAGAAGTGGGAAAAATTATGGCAAGTGAACGCAAAATTAACACTAGCGGTGGCATACAAGGAAAACCAGCTGAAGATGTTTTACAGATGGCATATGTCACCGACAAGATTGGCAAAAATACACCCAAAAAACAGTGCAATATGTTGGAAATGTAAGAAATCTCAAGGAACCTTTTACCATCTATGGTGGACTTGCCCGGCAGCAAAAAAAATTTGGTCTAATATTAAGAAATGGATGGAACAAATAACAAAACTGCAAATAGAAAAGAAACCAGAAACATTCCTGTTAGGAATCTTTACAAAACCATACCCCAAAGAAATAAAATATTTGATGATACATATGTTAACTGCAGCACGAATAACATATGCAAAAAACTGGAAACAGGAAAAAATCCCAACCGAAGAACTAATAGATAAAATCTTAGAATGTTCTGAAATGGACAGATTAACAAAAGAAATCAAAGAAAAAGAAGAGACAGACTACTACAGAATATGGAACAAATGGTATAATTGGCTTAACACCATCAATAAAGAAACATAAATACAAGAAGAAAAGAATAAAAATGTAAATATGTATATAAATAATTTTTATAGGTATATAATATGAATATAGAAATGTAAAAAAGTAAAGATATAATCAAAATATATAGATCTCTATAGGGGGGAAAGACAAGGAGGGGAAAAAAAAGAAAAGAAGAATAGGAGGAGGGGAAAAAAAGTATTAGATTAAGAAAAAGGGGAAGAAATATAAAGTATCAGATGGAAAACCACTATGAAACAATGCTTAAAAAGGATAAGATATTTATTTATATGTCGTATGTTGTGTAAATGTCTAATTTGTGTTTTAATAAAATTTATAATTTTTTTAAAATGTTTTATAAATGGCATATGTCACCAGAAAGATTGGCAAAAATGTTTAAAGATAAATCAACTAAATGTTGGAAATGCCACCAGACATATGATTGTATTACCATATGTGGTGGACATGTGCAGAAGTGAGAAATTATTGGGCAAAAATTCAGTGGTGAAATAAAAAATTTGTTACTACCGGTTCTGTGGACGTGGCTTGGTGGGGGGGTTAATGTGACTGGGTGGGCGTGGGCAACTTTTTTTTTTTTACTTCTAAAAGCATTTTTTCTACAACCTCTTCTGCCGAAGAGGTTGCAGAAAAAAATGCTTTTAAAAGCCTCTGACGATCCCAGCTGAGCCGCACGATCATCAGAGGCTTTTTTTTTTTACTTTTAAAAGCATATTTTTTGGCTGATGTTGTAGAAAAAAATGCTTTTAAAAGTAAAAAAAAACCAGCCTCTGATGATCATGCGGTTCAGCTGGGCATGGGGGGGGGCAGGGATTTTTGCTACTGGTTCTCCGAACCACCCGCCACCATCGCTATCGGATTGGGCGATCCGGTCCGAACTGGGAGCATTTCACCCCTGCAAAAATTTGAATATGGTTAGAGAAAATGACACAGCAACATATTGATTTAAAACCGGCATTGTTTCTGTTGGGTATTTTATCTGAGAAATTCAGTAAAGAAAATGTATATTTGATTATTCATGTAATAACTGCAGCGAGAATTGTATTTGCACAAAATTGTAAAGCGGAAAAAATCCCTACAGAGGGAGAGGTAATTAAGAAAATATTAGAATTTGCAGAAATGAATAGATTAACATTGGCAATTAAAGGGAAGGAAGAATCGGAGTATTATAAGATATGGGGGCAATTTTATCATTGGATAGAAAATAAATATAGACAAAGAGTGGTATAAAATTACAAATTTTGGAAAGTAAATGTTTGAATAGAAGATATATTAAATTGAAATGTAAAAGCAAAGATATATATACATAAAGAAAATGGTGGTAAGTGTTAAATATGATGACACAAAAAATTTGTACCCAGATGACACACTGATTGATTAATGATGTAATGTTTGTTTAATAAAAAAAATAAAAAACTTTTATATAAAAAAAAAAGAATATAAGGACTATTTCACATTCTGAATGTGTTGCCCAAGTCATGATGTTCTCCTTCTTCTGCCTGACCTGTGATGTATCCCTCCTTATTCTCATGGCTTATGATTACTTTATTGCCATTTGTAACCCTTTACATCAGCCGTGTCAAACTCGTGTCGTCATGGCGGTGTATCAGCTCTTTTTTCCCCTTCACTAAACTGGGTGTGGGCAAGTTTCCGGAAGCGACACAGCGTGACTGGTTGGGAAAATACCAGGCTCCAATGAGCCTGGTGCAACCCAGCCAGACGAACCATCGCCGGGGGGTCTTTGGACCGGATCTGTCCTGTAGGGACAGTGAAGAAGGAGAAGCAGCTCGGTAGCTAAAGAGGAACAGGCAAGTTCCTCGGAAAGCCCGAGAAAAGCTCTTTGATCCGGTGATGGGGGCGGCGATCAGTGCGAATCGCCATGAAGCCAGAGCATCCGGAATAAGCATTGTGCAGGAGTGAAGATTTGGACAGAGTACTGGTACTGGGTGAGTGATTGGCCAACTCACAGGTAATAAAAGAAAATTTGGAAAATTTTAGAGTTACCCCGGCGTGGAAATAGCGGCTAAATAGCAACGGGGGGAGACAATGGACAGAGAGAAAATACGGAAGTGACAAGCGCTCTATAGGAGAGCCCGACTAAAGATTTAAAATTGAATGTGAATGGAAATGTAAAGTTGGAATTGGGACTTTTCAGATTTGGATTGGATGATAAACTGATTGGTTGGGTATAAAAGTTAAAGAAGAAGTGGGAAAACTTTCTTTTTCTCTTTTTTGAATTCGTAAAGATTGATAAAGTGGATTACAATACAAAATGGATACTTTTTAACCGGCTGAGTGGAATTGTGGATTGTAGAGAGACATCTTCAGGAGAAATAAGAGTATGACACTAAACTTTTTGTTTTGAGGGAAAACTTTGAAGTAGTGAGAAAAATAAATAAAACCTTGAACTTTTAAAATGATAAGCTGTGAGAATTAAGGAGAATTTGTGTGTATACAAGTGGTTAGACTTTGATGATTAAAAAAGGAGGATTACAATGTGGCTTTAAATTGGAATAATATCAACCCAGAAAGAATAAAATGGCACAGGAACTTAAGGCTTAGGGCCTGGTTATTTACGGGACCGCCTACTACCACCAATAGCCTCCCACCGGCCAGTACGCTCTCATAGAGAGGGACTCCTCCGGGTGCTGTCAGCCAAACAGTGTCGACTGGCGGCCCCTAGGGGGAGAGCCTTCTCTGTGGGGGCACCTACCATCTGGAATGAGCTCCCCCCGGAGATACGGAGGATCCCGGATCTGCGCTCCTTCCGCCGTGCTGTGAAGACCTTTTTATTCCATCAAGCGGGCTTGGCCTGATCTCTTCCCTTTTTAAATATGTAAATTTTAATCTGTTTTTAAATTATTGGGGTATTTTAATTTGTCTGGGCCAAAAAGTTTAATTTGATTTTATCGGGTTTTTAAATTTTGTGTATTTATGTATTTTATTGTTGGCTGTTCACCGCCCTGAGTCCTTCGGGAGTAGGGCGGTATACAAATCAAATAAATAAATAAATAAATAAATAAATAAATAAATAAATAAATGATGAAGATGATGTGCTTGGAAATAAAGGAAATGATTACAATCTTGCATGGAAAATCGAAATTTGATGAATCAAAGACTGAGCCAGAATACATGGAAGCTGAAAAGTCCCCACTGTTGTTTATATTGACTTTAGAAGTTTTAAATAGAAATATTAGAGAAGAAAAAGAGGTAAAGGGTATGAAAATCCGAAAAGAAGAATATAAACTTCAAGCCTTTGCAGATGATTTGGTTTTTATCATTGAAGAACCATTAATAATAATAAATAAATTGATATTGGAGAGTTTGGGAAAGTAGCTGGCTTGAAAATTAATAAAGATAAAATGAAGATAATGACTAAAAATATGTTGAAAAAGCAAAAAGAGGAATTGATGGAGATTTCAAAGATGCAGGTCACAAATAAGGTAAAATACTTGGGGATATATTTGACAGCAAGATGTAGCACACTTAAAGAAAATAATTATAACAAGCTTAAGCAACAGATAGGGCAAGATTTGGTGAAATGGGGAAATCTGCAGCTATCCTTGATTGGTAGGATCTCAACTATCAAGATGAATATTTTGCCTAGAATTTTGTACCTATTCCAGACGATTCCAATCAAGTTGGGTAAGGATTTTTTTGTAGATTTGAATAAAATGCTGTTGAAATATATTTGGCAGGGAAAGAAGGCGAGAATAAAATTAAAGTTATTACAAGATGCTAAAATGAGGGGTGGTTTTGGCCTGCCTAATTTTGAACTTTATTATCAAGCAGCGAGTTTAATGTGGATTAAAGAATGGATAACTTTGAGAAATATTAGATTATTGAATTTGGAGGGACATGATTTGTTGATGGGATGGCATGCCTTTTTATGGTACAAAGGAACAAAAATACAGGGGTACTTTAGAAGACACCAGATACAAGAAGCCTTATTGTTGAACTGGGAGAAGGTTAAAAAATATTATTATTTGAAGATTCCAGTCTGGGTATCTACAATTGAAGCCTTTTCATATTCAGTAGTATTTAAAAGGGAACAAATTGTAAGATATAGTGAATTATTGGATGAAAAGGGTGAACTCAAATTAAAGCAAGAACTAGAAGATCAGGGATGTAAGATGGATTGGTTTTCATACATGCAAATACGTTCTAGATATGAAGAAGATCTCAAGAAGGTGTTTATAATGTTTTGACTAATTTAGATAAGATTTTAATGGGTTCTGATGATCATGTAATTAAAAAATTATATGGATATTTGTTAGAGCTAAAAATGGAAGAAGAACAAATTAAAGAATCAATGATAGCTTGGGGGAAAAATTTTGGTCATGGTATTGATTTAGAGAAATGGCAAAAATTGTGGTCACATAACTATAAAATGACAATGTCTACAGCATATAAAGAGAATTTGTATAAGATGTTTTACAGGTGGCATCTACCCCCAACGAGAATAGCCAGAATGTTCAAGAATAAATCGGAGAAATGTTGGAAGTGTCATCAGACTCCAGGATCATATTACCATATGTGGTGGACATGCGTAGAAGCTAAGAGATTTTGGACTAAGACATGGACGTGGTTGGAAAAAAAGACAAAGAGACATATTGACTTTAAACCAGAGATATTTTTATTAGGGATCTTACCAGAGACATATAATAGAGAATTGCAATATTTAATTGTGAATGTTTTAACAGCGGCTAGAATTGTATTTGCCAAAAACTGGAAAGGAGAGAAGATACCTACTGATGAAGAAATTATTAAGAAAATGATGGGCTGAGCTGAAATGAGTAAATTGACATTTGAAATAAGAGAACAGGAAGATAAACAATATTATTTGATATGGGACTTGTGTTATCAATGGATAGATAATAAAACATGGAGATGAAATATGAAATATGAAGTGGAAGTTAAGATAAAATATGTGAATTCTTTTTTTTTTTTCTATGAAAAATAAGTTTTGGTCAGATATTGATATTTTGAAGATGGGATTGAGCACAAAAGGATGTTAACTGATCAATACACTGTCTGTAATTGTTTGGAATGATTATGTTTTTATGTTTTGTTTTTGTTTTAAAATAAAAAAAAATGTTTCCAAAAAAAAAAAGAACTAATTAGGTCGGGGGGAAATAGAAATGATTAAGATGTGATTTATAAACATATATTGTTAATAATTAAAAAGATAAGAGGAATTTTGAGAAATATATTTTAATAAATGAAAGAAAGGTTGGGGTTGCCTGGACACCATAGTGGAAAATATTAAATTGAAATTGTATACAGCAATAGAGAAAGATGAAAGAAGAAGTAGAGAGATGGAAGAGAAGGGGAAGGAGAGAGAGGGATAGAAGAGAGGGGAGGAAGGAAGAGAGGGGAAATTAGAGTAGGAGAGAGGATTAGTTAGGGAGGAAGAAAGGAGGAGAAGGAGAAAGGAAGGGGAAGTAGTAAGGAGTAGGAGAGGAGGGAGAAAGTAAGAAGGAAGGAAGAGAGGGAGATGGAAGAGACTGAGAAGAAAGATTGCTGTATAACAAAAAAGAGGAAATGGAAGAAAGGCAACCCCGAACACACATATAAATATTAAGATAAAGAAGGAATTGTTAATAAATAAAAGCTAATAATTGTGAACAAGTAGGAAAATTAGAATTTGAGAGCGAATGAAGATGTTGTTTATACAAATAAGCATAGAAATATAAAAATAGGGAAAATATAAAATATAAAAATATAAAATAGGGAAAAAAGGGAAGATTTTGGCAAAATTGTAATTGAGTAAAATGTATTTGAACTTGAAAAATTGTATAAGATAAGATATGGTCAATACTCTGTTCAAAAAAAAGATGCGGGTGAATGTGGGGGGAAAATTCAATAAAACTTGATTTAAAAAAAAAATCCTAAACCGGGTGTGGGCGTGGCCAGCGTGTGATGCATCTGGCCTGCGGGCTGCAAGTTTGACAGCCCTGCTTTACATTATGAAATGATAATGAACAAGAAGGCATGTACCAAAATGATTTGTGATTTATATGTATCTGAAACTGGAGTTCTACTCTTCAGTGCTACATTAACACTGGGTTCTTTTATTTTGGTCCTTGTAATTTATGCACATGTCTTCTCTGCTGTTCTCAGAATTCCTTCTGTTCAAGGAAAGAAAAAGGCCTTCTCTACTTGTCTGACACATCTTACTGTCTTCTCCATATTTTTGCTTACTATTTTCTTTGTTTACCTAAGAGAGATAGCTGATAGTCCAACCTACTTTGACTGCACAATTACAACAATGTATTCCATAATTCCACCCATGGCTAACCCTGCAATCCAGTGGTCCCCAACCTTTTGGGCACCAGGGACTGGTTCTGTGGAGAGAGGTTTTTCCGTGGACTGAAGGGGGTGTGGTTTTTCATGCTGCCTGCATCCTGAGAATGGTGCTTTACTTGTTTGCACGGCCCAGTTTCTGGCATGCTGCGGCACGGTGCTGGTCCACGGACTGGAGGTTGGGGACCCCTGCTGTAATCTACATGGAAACAAGGACATCAAAATTGCTTTTTCAGGACTTCTTGGTCATTTGATTTTAAAGCAGTGTAAATTGTGTACCCAGAGGTAGGATTCAGCCAGTTTGGCCCAATTTGGCCGAACCGGTTGTTATCTTTGTGTGCAGTTCAGAGAACCGGCTGATCCCACCACTGGCTGGCCCCTCCCCTCCCCTCCCAGGCTTTCCTTGCCTCGACCAGCCTCTCCTGAGGCCATTTTGGCATCTCAGCGCTCCTCTAACTGCCCCTCCCCTGCCCCCCTCCAAGCAAGTGACGTCGGTGCAGGCAAAAACCCAAGGCAGCTCTGACAAAGTGCCCAGAGGGAGGGGCTGGAGCTACTAAACAGGCGGCCAAGCGAAGTTCCTGAAGGATCCCATCCATCACCAGGAGTCCAGGCACCTCAGTGGGCGGCGAACAAGGCCTTGTGTCAGCTTTGGAAGCCATATTAGGCCGGAAGCTTCCATGCTGCCACCTTCTCATGTGTGGGAAAGTAGGAGGGGGGATTTAGTAGAGGGGTTGTCTGTAGACATAATAGCATTCTTCCTGTCAGTCAAGGTCAGGCCAATTCTACATCTGGAGGAGTGGTCGGAGTGATGTCTCAAGATGGGACGGCGGTTGATTGAGCATGTGATCGACTGAGGAGTGAGGGGATGGTTTTGGGGGTTTTGATTTACTGAGGGAAAACCCAGACCTCTCAGATTCGGGTTTTCCCAGATGTGCCAGTTTACCTATTCTAGTAAATAGAACTTTGAAAAATGCTTGCTTCAGAGTCTTTACTTGGAGTTGGGGTTTTTCTGGAACGCTGACACCTCGACTGGGCTCCTCGGCAGACAACAGGCTTCGCAGGGGGCCAATCTAGCACCCGGAGCCAGCTCTGCCTTAAGGAGGCCGGGGGCGTCGTTGGGACTCCTGCGAAGAGGGGCTCAGGCCCGGTCCCATGCGGTGCCATGATCCACGAGCTGCTCCTGGCACCGTGCAGCTACCCGGGCAGTCTCTTCGTGGGTGGCGCCCTGCAGGTGGGCCTCCCTTGTCCCTCCCCTACCAGCCACTCCTCACCTGGCCTGAGAAGGTAAGGCCGACAGCGGGGGAGGGAACCCAGCAGCTCCAGGGCTGTGGCGCTCAGCCAAAGGGCCACCTGGGGGGGACACGGTGAGGCTCAGCTGTCTTTCGGGCCCGGCTCTCCCACAACCTGACCAGGCGTGCGGGTGGGTGAGGGCCGGTTGGTGGAGGTGCGATGCAAGCGGCGCAACCTCACAGCCTCTGGCTGCCCCCATCTGCTGGCAGCTGTGGCAGGCGAAGCCCATCAGCTGCAGAGAGTCCAGGCAGGGGCGAGATGCAGGCTGGGGGAGGGGGCCAAGCAGTGGTGGCTCAGCTTGGCTCGCCTTCCTCTCAGCCACCAGCCGTGGAAGTAAGGGCAGGGCAGGCAGGGATCGGGGGTCACCACCTGCCCTGCTAGCCTCTCTGAGGTATTAAAACCCCGGCTTTGCTATCCAGCCCAGGACCGTGATAGCGTGGTTTAAGGCTCTTTCTCGACCATACTGCTGGAGAGGGATTGTGATTCTTTTAAAAGTACCCATTTAAATTTTAACAAAATGAGACGGTAGGGACCCTCCTAGAGAATAGGGACCCTCCTAGACCTCCTTAATATAACAGAAGAGACAGGATTTCCGGTGACGTCACTTTTGTAGCAGGTCAGGATCAGAGAGGACTCTTGGTTAGATTTGCTTCTCCCCAGCTGGTGAACGGCTTTCATTGCTGGCACTGACCATGAGGAGGTCAGTTAAGGTGTGGTGAGATGAGATACGTGAGGAGGTGGGGATCCCACGTGTCGTTTAGCAGATACCTCAACCCTAGCAACTGGGGAGAGGGAGCCGTTAATGGCTGCCCCTGGACTGTGACTAAGCCGTTTTGGAAGGGAAGTCCACGTTGCAACGAGCGACAGGAGGGATTTGAAATAGTGGAATACTTGGGACAATTGTCATCGCGATTAGAGAAGGGAGAGGAAGAACTGGAAACTTTTCTTGTGTTAGATCTGCCAGCGAGTGTGGTTTTATCCACATGTAGAGTTGCTACAGCGAGAGAGGCAAACTTTCTTTCTGGTGTTGATTGGAGGGATTAAACAGATTGAATTGCTGACAACTTAAAGGAAATCTGAAGGTCCTCTTTGAAGTTTTTTTTTCTGCATCTGTAATTAGCCCACCTGTGGTGAGAAGTGCTGAGAAGATGAATGACACTCGATCTCTGCCCTCCTCCCCCCCCCCCCCCCGTCTGATGGTAAATCCCTGTGGAGGAGAGAACTGAGTGTTGTAATCCATGTTCTAGGAAATTTATTATTGTTGGTTTGTTTAAACCTTAAGGGAGATTTGGACTTGGTGTTGGAGGAGTGAACTCTTAAATCCCGGTATTATATTGTTTAAATAACAACCATGTCAACTGCAACGACAACTACGACCAAAACAGGGAAAAAAGTTGTTATGCTCCCAGCTGTGTCATCTCCGATTTCATCAACCTCGACGATGGTGAAGAATACGGATGATCAGACCTCTGTGGGAAAGGCTCCCACCCTGCAAAGTCTTCAGGGGATGCTCCAAGCTATGCAGGAGGTTATGATAAAGAACCAGGAGTCTATCTCCCAAAAACTTGAAAAACTTGAGGATCTTACTGTGACTTATTTCTAGGATCTTACCCAATAACTCCAAACACAGGATGCAGTGAATCAATTCTCTTTATTAATCAATGTTTCATTTACAGGTATGTGACTGGAAGTGACCTCTGGATGCCTGGACCATGCCTTAAGTACCTGGGAGGCGGAGCTGAGGTAAGGAGGGGTCAGGGGAGGATCTAGGTGGATGTGGTGTTAACCCTTATCATGCCTGTGGATGGGCAACGGTGGGCATTTATACACAACAAATCCCCCTCTAAATGCCCAACAGTTGGACCTGCTTGTGTGTCTTGCACCCGTATCCCTAATTTAGACGTAAGGTAAGCATGTTGTTTGCTGGGTAGAGGCTTGGTCAGGATGTCTGCGGCTTGCTTGGCTGTCTCACAATGTACAGCCTTAATAAAACCAATGTTCGTTAATTCCCTGACATGCTTGTGCTTAATGTCTATGTGTCTGGATCTTTGGCCTACCGCTTCTGCCATGGATATGTCTATGGCTGCCTTATTGTCCTCATGTATTACTATCGGGTAGGCCGGTTCCGTCCAGATGCTGGTAAGCAGGTCGTCAAACCATGTCAGGTTGTTAGCTGCTTTGGAGAGACAGATGTACTCTGCCTCGGCTGTGGAGGTGGCTACCAGGTTTTGTTTCCCGGTGTACCAATGTACTGGGCAGCCGTTGATGAGGAACACGTAGCTGGATGTGCTCTTTCTACTTTTTGTGTCGCCTGCCCAGTCAGCGTCAGCATAGGAGGTTAGGATGGGTTCTTTGGACATCTCTGGCTCTAGGTTCAGGTATGCGTCCATGCTGTGTTTTAGATACCTGAGCACATGTTTCACACCCTCCCAGTGATACATCTTTGGATCGCTGACATGTCTGGATAGCAGGTTGACTGCCAGGAGGATGTCTGGCCTAGTCCAATTAGCTATATACAGTAGTGACCCAACAACAGACCTATAGAGGGTATTGTCCTTGAAGGTCTCACTTTCCTCGTTCATGTGTTTCAGGAAGTCAATGTGTATGGGCGTGTCACATGGCTTGGCTTCCTTCATGTTGCATTTAATTAACAGGTCCAATATTTTCTCCCTTTGGGAGATCCTGAATCCCTTCTGAGTTCTGTCAATCTGGACACCCAGGTATTTGTTCACCTTTCCCAGAGTCTTTAGTGCAAAATGTTTCCCCAACTGGTTGGCAAACTTGTCACAATTTTGTTTATGCTGACCACAGTACAAAATGTCATCTACGTAGATGAGTACGTACTCTATGGATGTGCCCTCCCTCTTGGTGAAAAAGCATAGGTCGGCGGAGGTGGCTGTGAACCCCATGTCCTTGAGGATCTTTGCTAGGCACTCATACCACCTCTTACCGGACTGTTTCAACCCATACAGACTTTTGTTCAACAACCATGTGTCCTCCCCTTGTGTGTTTCTCCCTGGGGGTGCCCTGACAAAGATCTCTTTATCTAACTTCGCTTGGAGGTAGGCTGTCTGCACGTCGAACTGGTAGACTTCTAGTCCTAGGATTGTAGCTACTACCAGAGCGCTTTTTACACTCTCTGCCCTGACCATGGGTGAGTACGTATCAGTGTAGTCCTCCGGGTACCTTTGTGCAAACCCTTGTGCTACTAGCCTAGCTTTGTACAGTTTCTTATTGTCTTCTAGTTCTTTGATTTTGAAAACCCATTTAGTCCCGATGGCTACTTTGCTCTCTGGTACTCTGGATGGGGTATACACGTTTAACTCTTTCAGGCTGTTCATCTCCTTATCTATGGCCTCCTCCCATCTGTCCCTTTCCTCTCGTGGTAACCTAAGAATGTCCTCGTAGGAGTTGGGTGTTGTGGTGCCTGTGTGTATTGAGAGTATGTAATCGTCGAATCTTTTTGGTATTTTGTTTCTGTTGTGTCTTATGGGTCTGCTGGGCATTGTTTCTGAGTCGTGCATGTGTTGGGCTTCCCTCTCTGTGAGTGCATCTACTTTTACCTTTATGATGGGGTGGTTCTCCTTCCATTCTTTGGTGGTTACCCCTTTGTGTTTGGGTTTTTGTTTCTCGTGTGTCTCACTTTCGGTTGTGTCTGGTTTGTTATTGGTTCTAACACTGTCATCAGCTCCTTCTCCGGGCAGTACCTCGTTGAGGTGTATTCTTGACCAGTTTGTGTTCTCGTGGAACACAGCTGATCTGGACATGACAAATCTGTTGTCCTTGTCGATGAATCTATACCCCTTGGTTCCGGACTCGTACCCCATGAATCTTAGTATCCTCAACACTTTGTCCCCTTTTCTCCTTAACTTCCTGGTTATATGTACATCCGCAGTTACCCCAAATATGTGTAGGTGAGCTATCTGGGGCTTCCTATTATACATGACCTCATAGGGAGTTTTGTTCACTACGTTTGACCATATTCTGTTCAGTGTGTAATTTGAATATGTGAGTGCCTCTGCCCAGAAGTGTTGTCCCAGTCCGGCGTCTTCTAGGACGCACCTTACCATTGTTTGTAATACACAGTTCCTGCGTTCTAATACTCCGTTCTGGAATGGCGAAAAAGGCGAAGAGGAGAAGTGTAGTATCCCGTGTTTCTTTGTCCAATTGGAGAAGTCCCTTGATAGGAACTCTGAGCCTCTATCTGTCATAATTTGTTTTATTTTTATGTTATGTTGAGTTTCTACCCTCTTGTAGAACTCCTTAAATTTTTGGAACACCTCACTTTTGTGATTGAAGGTGTACACAAATCCGTAACGGCTATAGTCATTGACTATAGTTAGGAAGAACCTCTTTTTGTATTTAATAGAGGGTCTCGTGGGTCCCACCACGTCCATGTGAACTAATTGGAATATTGAATTGGTGGTGCGGGAGGCCTTCTTGGGTCTTGGTTTGGTTTTGAACTTTGAGCATTTGCACACAGAACACTCCAAATAATTTTTACAGTTCTTTAATGGTAAGCCATTTGAACATTCATTCATTTTTTGTACCATTGGAAAACTAGCGTGGCCTAATTTTCTATGCAGTAAGTGGGCGCACTCATCATGGATGGGTTTGCCAATGTGTGGTTTCTCTTTGTGTGTTGTGTCTGAGGTGGGTTTGCCTTCTGCAGTGTGTTCTCCTTCACCCCCTCTAGTTTCTGTAGGCGTACTTGTCTCTTTCTCCTTACTTTCTGGGTTAGTGTTTGTGTTTGTGTGTTCTTGGGGTACTAAGTATGTGAGTCCCCCTTCTATGATGATTTTTCCTATGCTTTTCTTTCCTTTAGTCATGTATGCTTTCCCTTCCTTGAAGGTTGTTTCAATGCCCAAGTCTTTACTGAGCTTGAGCGTGGCTAATATATTGTGGGGCATTTCAGGGATGAGTAGCACCCCCTCTATCTTCCCTATCCCATCTATGTGTGCGCTTCCTTCTCCTGTCACCAATACCTTGTTCTGATTGGCTACATTGATGTGATATTCCTTAGGCGTGAATGTCTTCAGTATGTTTCTGTTATTGGTGGTGTGGTTGGTGGCCCCTGAGTCAATGAGCCATGTGTTCTTTCCTTTTGTCTGGGTGTGTGAGTGTTGGTGGTCCCTAAGTTCGCATAGTGACCCAGTCTGACTATCCCTGGAGCTATCCCTATATTCTCTCCTATCCCTGGGGTTGGGTGAGTCCCTGCGCCTGAACCTGCTCTCTGGGGAGCGCCTGTCTGAGTGTCCTGATTTGCGGCCCTGTCTTTCCCTACGATGGCTGTAGTCTCTGTCCCTCTGGTTTCTGGGGCAATCTCTCCTATAGTGGTTCCTAGAGCTGCAGTTAAAGCATTCTGGTTTGTCTTGGTCCCTGGTCTGAAAGTCTACCCTTTTTATTGGTCTGTTCTCCCTACGGCTTGATGAACGGTCCCTTCTTAGGCTGTCCTCCGCTATCAGCCTGTTGGATAATGTCTCTAAAGAGAGGTGCTCTATGTTGAGGCTATCCAGTTGCATAATAAAGTTTTCCCAACTGGGGTCTAGAGAGTTTATGATGATGCATTTCATGCTATCATCAGATATGGTTTTCCCTCTTTGTATGAGTTCTGCCCTGGTGGCATTTAGCTTAAGTATGTGCTCCCCCATGGGTGTCCCTGCCTTATGCCTGGCTGAGTAAAATTCCCTGGATATTTTGGTTGTTGTGGCTGCACTTTTGCTGTAGAACAAATTAAATATTTTTTGTAGTATCTCTGCCACGGTTAAGTGGCGGCCAAGACTGGGGTAAATGCTGGGTGACAAGCTAGACATTAACAGATAGTAAGCCCTGTGGTGTAAACAGTCAATTTCAAAAGTCCATGGTTTCTTTGGTGGGTCATCAAATAAATACAACATATTTTCCTTTAGAAAAACAATTTGGAGTTGATGGTTCCACTCCAAGAAGTTAGACCCATCTAATTTCAACTTGTGGTTGTCAGCAGTAAAAGTTATGTTACTTACAGTCTGGTGCTGTCCATGGTTCTTTATGTGAGGGAACTCGCAATATGCTGGGGGGATGCTTGTTGCTAGTCTGAATGGATTTATCTCTATGTTCCTTGTACTTATCTCTATGTTCCTCTCTCTTCCTGTAGGTGGCGACTGGGCATGCGCGAAGCTCATTTCGCGCCGGAGGTCGTCGGGTGAGGAGCTCTCTGCTGCTGCTCTCAGGCCTAGGCCTAGGCCTGTCGGTGGGAGGCTGGGCTCGCTCCTGGCGGGCCCGTAGCCCTCCCTGGATGTCGGATGCCATGGCTGGGCCCCTGCATCTTTGGCAAAGATCGGGAACAGCTGGGGTGGTGAGCCAGTCATAGGTCGAGCATTCCTGGGGCTCGGCGGCGTGGCGGCGGCGGATGTAAGTCGAGGACCTTCGGGGATCTTGGGTGCGGCGGCAGCGAAGGCGGACCCTGGGCGACGTTGGAGGACCTCCAGATGGGTTGGGAAGCCTAGTGGAGGCCGCATGGCTGGTGAAATGTTGTTTCTTCTCCTTATTCCGCGGCCTATGGAAGTTGGTGCAGCGGGTGGCGCGTGCGAATCCTGCGGGTATTCAGTCCTGCAGGCGGCCGGGTCTTGGCTGTGGTTTTTGGGGTGCGTTGTCCCGTGTGGTGTCTGCTGGGGTGTTGCAAGGATTCCGGTGGCTACCCTGCTGCTCTTTTGGGGTTGTTGAGCGTTGGTTTGTTTCCTTCTGGTTGCTGGAGGCTTGAGTGCTCAGCCGAGTGCTGCAGCCAGGTTCTCGATCGTTTCATCTACTTCGGGCTCGATGGACGAGCCCCCGCAGGCTTGCGATCTTGCTTCGGTGTTGTTTTTGGGTTCTTCCTCATCGAAGTTGGGGTTCTTGTTGTTTCGCGCCATTCGGTTTGAATCTCGGCTTTCCATTGGTTGTTGGCCATTCCAAGATGGCCGCCGAGAGCATGGCACAGAAATGAAATCCTCCATGTCCGGAGCTTCAGCTTGGGGATACCTTCCCCTTGCCGGGCTGGTGATTTCTTTTCTTTGTTGCTGGATGCTCATCGCTGCTCTATTGCTCTTGAGTAGGCTATGGGGTTTCGCGATGAGCTCCTCTTTGCTGGCAGTCTCATCCATCATTTCCAGGATGGTGGATCGGAATTTTTCATTGCTCGGTGGCTCTGCCCTTTCGCAGTAGTAGATTTCTTCTCTTGGCCCTTCATCTCTGAGTAGTGGACTAGGGTTGTAGTCTCCATCATCTTCAGTTGTGGTGGTCCTCGCTGTGGCACCTTCGAGAGCCTGGAGTTCTTTCATCTGCTTGGTGTAGGCTCTGGTGACCATTCTTTTCTCTGCCTCTGTCTGGGTTCCTGATTCTGCCATCTCTGTGAGTTGTGGGTAAACCATCCTCTGCTACCAACTTGTGACTTATTTCTAGGATCTTACCCAATAACTCCAAACACAGGATGCAGTGAATCAATTCTCTTTATTAATCAATGTTTCATTTACAGGTATGTGACTGGAAGTGACCTCTGGATGCCTGGACCATGCCTTAAGTACCTGGGAGGCGGAGCTGAGGTAAGGAGGGGTCAGGGGAGGATCTAGGTGGATGTGGTGTTAACCCTTATCATGCCTGTGGATGGGCAATGGTGGGCATTTATACACAACACTTACTTCAGATATGAAAGACGAAATGGGAGCGGTAAGGGGGGATATTAAGGAATTTAATGAGAAGTTAGAAGAAATACGAGGTGACATGGTGAAGCAGGAGGGAAGAATACAGGAAGTGGAAACTAGGTTAGGTAGATGTGAAGGCCGACTGGATGGCTATGAACGTGAACAGATTTCAGCAAATAGGGCTGTAGAAGAGGAGATAATTTTCTTGGAACTTGAAAGATCTTCCTTTATTCTAAGATTGCAAAATGTAATAGAGGAAAAAGGAGAAGATTTAAAAGGGATTGCAGGGGACATTATTTCTGAAATACTGGGAAAAGATAAAGCAGTGGTCCTTAGCGATATTGATGAGGTGTTCCAGGTTTTTACTAATTATGCAAAGAGATATAACTACCCACGAGAAGTACATATCAGGTTTAGTAAAAAATCGGTGCGGGAGGAGAAATCTATAAGAAATCTTGGGACCGAGCTGTAGTATTTAGGGGAAAACAGATTTCAGTGTTGAGGCAAGTTCCAAGACGGGTTAGGGAAATCAGGAGAAACTACCAGCCTTTAACGCTACAGCTGAGGAAGAACGGGATTATGTATAGGTGGTTATTGCCGGAGGGTCTCATGTTCACGTGGAATGATAGGAGAGTGAAAATAGAAAATCGCCGGGATGCCCAGGATTTTTACGAACACAATTTTAAATCTATACAACTGGAGCTGGAATTGGAAAGGGAGGAGGAGAGTAGAAGCTCAGAGGAATTACAGGAAGAAAATAGTGTGGGAAATCAAAAAGAAAGGAAGAAGGAGGGGAAATTAGAGGAAAAAGGAGGGGGAGGCAGAGAGATGGTGCTACGGAAAACCCGGCAAACTAAGAAAAAAGTACTAGGAAAATAGGATTAATAGAAGGAGGGAAAGAAAGATGGTGATGGGGGAAGAGGTGCGACTCATTTCTTTGAACGTTAATGGTTTAAATATTCCCTCTAAAAGAAGGAAAATATTAAATAACTTAGCGAAACTTAATTATTTTATTTTATTTATTTATTTTATGCAATTTATATGCCGCCCTATCTCCGAGGACTCAGGGCAGTTCACAACGGTAAAATGCATAGTTCCTTATTAAAACAATATAAAATTAAAACCCAATTTAAAACAGTTTAAAATTCATTAAAACCCCCCCATCAGTCCAGGCTACGGAACAACCAGGTCTTCAACTCGCGGCGGAATGAGCGAAGGTCAGGGGCCATCTGGAGCTCCAAAGGAAGTTGGTTCCAGAGGGTGGGTGCGCCCACAGAGAAAGCTCTCCCCCTGGGGGTCACCAGCCGACACTGTCTGGCCGACGGCACCCTGAGGAGGCCCTGTCTGTGGGAACGCACTGGGCGATTGGGGATTGTCGCTGGCTGCAGGGGGTCTGACAGATATCCCGGGCCTAGGCCATGAAGGGCTTTATAGGTGATAACCAGCACCTTGAACCTCACCCGAAGGGCAACCAGTAACCAATGCAAGCCACACAGGAGGGGTGTAACATGGGAGTGTCGGGACACTCCCATCACAACCCACGTGGCCGCATTCTGCACCAGCTGAAGCCTTCGAGTGGTTTTCAACGGCAGCCCTAGGTAGAGAGCGTTGCAGTAGTCAAGACGGGAGGTGACCAGCGCATGAGTAATGGTGCGTAGGGCATCTTGGTCCACGTAAGGGTGCAACTGTCACACAAGGCGAACCTGGGCAAATGCCCCCCTGGTCACGGTCGTCACATGGTCTTCCAGAGACAACCGTGAATCCAGGAGGACACCCAAGTTGTGGGCCCTATCCACAGGCGGTAACACCTCACCCCCGATGGTCAACAATGGAATATCTCGATTGGAACAAGATGCCGGTACCCACAGCCACTCGGTCTTGGCAGGGTTGAGTCGAAGCCTGTTCCTCCCCATCCAGGTCCGTACCGCTTCCAGGCAACGGGACATCATGTCGAGGGCATCACTGGGCTGGTTTGGGGTGGATATAAAAAGCTGGGTATCATCAGCGTACTGATGATACCGCACCCCAAAACCACGGATGATCTTCCCAAGCGGCTTCATATAGATGTTGAACAGGAGAGGCGAGAGGACCGACCCCTGGGGCACCCCACAGGTGAGAGGCCTCATAGCCGACCTCTGCCCCCCTGCCAACACTGCTTGCATATGGGCCGAGAGATAGGAGGAGAACCACCATAAAACGGTGCCTCCCACTCCCAACCCCTCGAGCCGTCGCAGCAAGATACCATGATCATTGGTATCAAACGCCACCGAAAGATCCAAGAGGACCAGAGCAGAGGAATATCCCCTGTCCTGAGCCCTCCAAAGATCATCCACCAGTGCGACCAATGCCGTCTCTGTGCTGTACCCCGGCCTGAAACCCGACTGGTACGGAGCCAGGTAGTCTGTATCTTCCAGGGCTAATGGGAGCTGCCATGCCACCACGCTCTCAACAACCTTCGCTACAAAGCGAAGGTTGGAGACCGGACGAAAGTTATCCAATATGGTTGGATGCAAGGCAGGTTTCTTGAGGAGGGGTCTCACCACTGCCTCTTTCAGGGCAGCAGGGAAGATCCCCTCATCCAAGGATGCCATTATAATTATGATATCACTTGTCTTCAAGAAACCCATATAAAAAAAACTCATGAGAAATATTTGTTGTGTTCAAGTCTTGGGAAGATGTATCATTCGTCAGCAGATAAGAGGAAACGGGGGGTGGTGATATATGTGAAGGACTATTTAAACCCCAAAGAAATTTTTAAGGATGAAGAGGGAAGATTATTGCTAATAGAACTAGAAATAAGACAACTGAAATGTCTACTGGTTACTATTTACGCTCCGAATGGAAACCAGAAATCTTTTTATGAACGTATATATAAAAAATTGATTGAATTAAATTATGATCATGTTTGCCTGATTGGGGACTTTAATGTTATATTGGACAGTAACTTGGACTATTCACCGGGTAATAAACTGCAGGGGGGAGAGAAGAAAACATACAGGAGGGGGTTGCCAAAGGAAGGAATTATGATGAGAGAAGAATTAGGCCTTCGGGACATATGGAGAGAGTGACACCCAGAGATGAGACAATATACATTTTACTCTCCCAGGCATAAGTCATGGTCACAGATCGACATGGCCTGGATGACACTACAATTAGGAGAGTATGTTTCCAAGGTAGAGATTGGGGTTAATGATTGGGCTGATCACAGCCCCTTGCTTGTAACATGGAGGGGCCAACAGAAAAGGAAAAGATGGAAGATGGATGTGAGGGTGCTGAAGGATGAGGAAGTTGTGACCAGGATTAAGAGAGAAACAGAATGTTTTTTTAAAGAGAATAAGAAAGAGGATACGAGCCTGCAAAATAACTGGGATATTATAAGGCGTTAATTAGGGGATGGGTAATAAAATATACAATAAGGAAGCGGAGATTGGAAAGGAAGGAACGATCAAATCTAATGGATGGTTTAGGACAGGTGGAAATGGGACTACGAAACAAACCGATGGACCAGGCATTATTAGAAGAAAAAAACTCAATTCGCCACAAAATAAATTTAATTGACCAAAAAGAAGTAGCTGAAAAAATTAGGTGGGTTAAAACAAGGCTATTTTGAAAATGCCAACAAGCCAGGAAGATGGCTAACCTATAGAATCAAAAAGTTAAGGGAAAGAAATAAAGTAGGTGGTTTGAAGGATGTGAATGGAAGATGGGTAACAGACGGGGAAGGTATGAAGGGAATTGTACAGAAGTTTTTCATGGATTTATACATGAGAGAGGAAGGGTCAGATCAAGAGATGGAAAAATATATAGAGGGGCTGGATCTTCCAAAAGTGCCGGAAGAGGTAAGACAAATATTTAATAGGGAAATTTCAGAGAAGGAGGTGGAAGAGGCAATTGGGAGGCAGAAATTAGGGAAAACTCCGGGGACAGATGGGATACCTATGGAATTCTATAAGGAAATTTCTGATACAGTGGTACAATACATGACTGAAGTTTTTAATGGAATCATTGTGGAGGGCCGAATTCCAAATTCCTGGACTGAGGCGTATATTTCCCTGATTCCCAAGGCAGAAACAGGGTTAGCTGGAAATTTATGTTTGCCTTGCTAGATAAGATGGAATTTGGAGACAATTATATACGGACGATAAGCTCGATCTATTCAACTCAAATAGCTAGAGCTTTGACTTCTGGTTTGCTTCCTGTCGCCGAAAGACGGTCCTGTTTTCGGACCGCCAGCCCTGCTGCCTGTCAGAGCCGCTTCGAGCAAGAGAAGCGGCTCGGAAGTTCCCCAATCCAAAGGATTAGTGGAATAGAGTCGGCGAGAAGCAGACTGAGCCCCTGTGAGCCCCCAGATAGCTATTTTTTGCTTCTGGGAAGGAAACAGGCGCAGCTCCCTTTCAGCTCGCCGAGACTCCGGACAGCGTGGGATGAGTCTACCCAGCGTAGAACAAGGCGGCAGGAGCAATCTTTCCACTGAAAACAAAGCAAATTCAAACAAACAGGGTGGAACAACAACTTGAACCACGAAACTGCAAGTATTACTAGCCCTGTGATTAATTTTAAAACAGAAGAGTGAATGAGTGAAAGTCTCTTGAAAATGGCGCCCGGCTTCAGCGTTAACGAGCTGAAAGTGAGAGTGGATTAGTAAAGTTATTCTAACAAGTTACAAAGTAGCACTGTCTGTAACAAGCGGAGGAAAAGAAAATCTTTTTTTAAAAAACAAGCCTGATTTTGCTTCAATTTCACCTTTAATTGGACTAAACCTGGGGGAATTTTTTAGAGGACTTTGTGGTGGAGGAAAGGGAAAAAGGATTTCCTTTTTTGGAAAAGCTAGACTACGTGGCAGGATGGCTTCTAAGCAGACTAAACAGGAAGGGAAGGCGGCAGGGGGGGGATCCCCCACACATAAACCTGAACAGCAGCCTCCCAGCCAGCAGAGCCAGAAAAAAGAGATTGATCTTGAAAGTTTAAAGGATTTCATTACTCAGGCTCTGATGAGGCAAGATGAAAATTTGGATGAAAAGTTTAAAAAGTCACAACAGGAAATCAAGCAGGAGATTAAAGAGATTAAAGAGGTGGTGCAAGAAAAATATGACAAGGTGACCCAAAAATTAATGACAGTGGTGACTGGATTGTCAGAAGCAATTATTAAAACTGATGCTAAGGTGGAAGAATTTAGATCAGAAATGGATGTCAAAATGAAGGAGACTGACTATAAAATCTTTGATGCTGACAATAAAATGCAGAGAGTTGAAAATGAGATTACAATGATGCAGTTCAGGTCTATGGAATTTGCCATAAGGTTGAGGGGCTTAAAAGAGAGTGATAGACAAGACCTGAGACAGACTTGTGCTGATGCTCTAGCTGTGCTGTTAAAGATTAGCCCTGAAGAGATTTTTTGCAAAATGGATAAAGTGTACAGAGTGAATTCGTGGGTGGCCAGACAAAGACAATTGCCCAGAGATGTGGTGATATACTTTACAGATAGAAAAATGAGAAATGATATTTTGCAAAAGTCTTTTCTCTCTGCTGTGCAAGTGGAGGGAAAGGAGATTGGAGTTTATAAAGAGCTACCACCTAAGATGTTAAAAGATAGAAAGGATTTTGGATTTCTAGTGAATGAATTAAAAAAACAACAAATTCCATTTAGGTGGGATGCTCCAACTGGTATAATCTTGAGGTACAAGGGAGAAAGATACCGATTAAATACTGTTGAGAAGGTGGAAGAATTTTATTCTAATGTTTTTAAAGAGAGCTCACCATTCCCATGTACATCCTCTGTGTTGGAGATAAAGGAGAGTGATAAGGAGAAGCAATTTCAGCAAGAGATGGAAGAGCAGCCTCAATAGGTGGGGGGGGGGAAAGGGGTGAAAATGTAATTGTAAAACTTTTGCAATAAAAAAAAAAGAAATTGAGATGGGAAAGAGTGAGAGAAAATCATGGAGATTAAATGAAAATTTGTTTAGATATGAAAAGAATAATTATATTCTTTTTATATCTAAACAAACTTTCATAAAAAAAGCAGATGAAAGAATTTTTTGAAATGAACTTGAATAAGGGTACCCCTATTGAAATTGTTTGGGATGCGAGTAAAGCGTATATGAGAGGGGTACTCATCCATATGAATTCTAAACACAAATTAAATCGACAAAAGAAAAGATCTGAAATGGAAGCAGAAATAAAGAATAAAGAACAGTTACTTATAAAAAACCCAACAGATGAAAGAATACGAGGAGCTATAAAACTTCTGAAAGATCAATTTCAAATGCTTATGGCGGAACAAACAGCAACAAATTTACAATTTGCGAAACATAACACATTTTGCAACGCTAATAAACCGGGCAGATGGTTGGTTTATACACTAAGGAAGAAGCAGCGTACACGGATCATTGATAGTATTGATACTGGAGGGAAGGAAATTTCTCAACAAAAATTAATTAAAGAAGGTTTTGTAGATTATTATACTAAATTATATTCCAAAGATGGTACACAGAATGGATTTATAGAGAAATACTTAGAAAATAAAAGAGTTACAAAAATTACTAGTCAACAAAAGGAGAGAATGAATCATCTTATAACAGCTGAGGAGATTATTGCCGCAATTAAAAAATTGAAAACAGCTAAAGCTCCTGGGACGGATGGTTTAACTGTGGTGTATTATAAAACCTTACAAGCAGAAATGGTTGAACATCTTAAAGACCTATTTTGTAGTATACAACAAGGGGGTAAAATACCCCCATCATGGAAAACAGCCTATATCTCATTGATAACGAAAGAGCAAATAGGTCCTAAAAAACCTGAGAATTTTAGACCAATATCTCTTCTGAATAATGACTATAAAATATTTGCAAAAGTATTAGCCAACAGGTTGATGCCAGTTATTCAAGAGGTGATTCATTGTGATCAAGCGGGATTTATAGAAGGCAGATACATGAAGGATAATGTAAGGCAAGTTATAGATCTACTGGAATATCTCGAGAAGAATAAACAGATCCCTGCAGAGCTGGTTTTCTTGGATGCGGAGAAGGCCTTTGATAGAGTGGATTGGAACTTTCTATTAAAGACTTTAAAAAAGATGGACTTTGGGGATCAATTTATACAGGCGGTTTCAGCAATTTATCAAGAACAAAAGGCACAGATTATTATTAATGGAAGTTTGACAACAGATTTTAATATTGAAAAAGGAACAAGACAAGGTTGTCCGTTATCCCCATTGTTATTTATTTTAACATTAGAAGTCTTGTTGAATACAATACGGGACTCGAGCACTTTGAAAGGAATAGTGATAAGGCAAGAGGATTATAGAATAAGGGCATTTGCAGGTGATCTGGTTGTTACCCTAACACAGCCGATGGAATCAATAATCCAGATGAAAGACATTATAGAACAATATGGTACAGTATCAGGATTTAGATTGAATCAGAGAAAAACTAAGATGATAGTTAAAAATATGACACAAGATCGAAAACAGGAACTTGAAAGCAAGGCAGGTTTTGAGATAGTACCAAAGGTTAAATATCTAGGAGTTCAGGTTGCAGAATCAAATATGAAACTGTTTCAAAATAATTATGAGGTGTTGTGGCGAGACGTACAGAAAGATATGGAGACCTGGAAAAAACTGCAGCTGTCTTTACTTGGAAGAAAAACAGCAGTTAAGATGAACATTTTGCCAAGATTTCTTTTTTTGTTCCAAATGATTCCGGTGCTTAAAAGTGATAAACAATTGAGAGAATGGCAAAGAGGACTGAATAAGTTTGTCTGGAATGAGAAAAAGCCGAGAGTTAAACTGAAAATTATGCAAGATGTTCCAGAAAGGGGAGGCCTTAAACTTCCAAACCTACAATTATATTATGATATTATGAAGCAGCAGCTTTGACGCAAGCAAGTGATTGGTTTGGAAGGAAAAAGACTGGAATATTGAATATAGAAAGTTTTGATCTTGAATTTGGTTGGCATGCTTACTTATTTTATGAGAACAAAGTGGATAAAGTATTCAAAAGCCACATACTTAGAGATTCTTTGATGAGAGTTTGGAAAAAGCACCGACTCAAATGGGATTACAAAATACCGCTATGGCTGGATCTTGGTCATGTGGAATACAAATATAATGTCACTCGGGGGGGGTTTATATAAAGAAGTTCTTTTTGCAGATGCGGGCAGATGGCAACTGAAGACATTAGAAACGCTGTTGGAAGAAGGGATTAATTTAACTTGGTTACAGTATAATCAACTTCAATTGAGATGGAAAGAGGACCAAAAAACTGGTATAATGATGCATGAGGAAGAATTGGTTAGACATATAAAAGAGAAAGGTCCAATGCATATTAAAAGGGTTTATAATGTTTTGTTAGAAAGGGATTCAGAAACTGAATTGGTTAAAGATTGTATGATAAAGTGGGCACAAAATTTTGCAGAACCAGTGATGTTGGAAACATGGGAAAAAATATGGGTTCAGAATGTTAAATTTACACAGTCGCAGAATTTGAGGGAAAATTTTTATAAAATATTTTATAGATGGCATTTAGATCCTAAGAAATTGTCGTGCATGTACCCTAATGTTCAACCAAAATGCTGGAAATGTGACTGTCTAGATGCCACATATTATCATGTGTGGTGGACTTGTAAGAAAGTGAAGGCTTTTTGGATAAAAATCTGGTGGGTTATGCAGAATGTTTTGAAGAAAAAAATTCAATTTTCTCCACAATTGTTTTTATTGGGTATAGCTAAGGGTTTCACATTGGGTGAAACAAAGTTGATATTGTATATGATAACAGCAGCGAGATTACTGATAGGTCAATATTGGAAAAATGAAGCTATGCCTACTATTGAAGAATGGACTTTGAAGATGGCCAGTTTTGCAGAGATGGCGAAGATTTCAGCATATTTAAAAGATTGTTCACAAGAAACTTATGTATGGGAGTGGAAAAAGTGGATAGATTATGTGCAGAATAAATATCAAACTAGGAAATATCAGATAGCTTTTAATTGAAAGTACTATATAGGGATAGAATAATAGAATTTTGTGAAGATGTGAAAAATATACAGGGGGTGGATGGGTTCAAGTTTTATAAAAAACTTGATTTGGATTATGTTTTGAGGAAGTCTGGGGGGGAGGGGAGGGTTGGGGGGGGTTAGGGAGGGTTAGGGAGGTTAGGGAGGGTTGGGGGGGAAATTGGGGAGAAAATGTAATTGTAAAACTTTTTCAATAAAAAAAAAATAGCTAGAGCTTTAATTAATGGGGAAGAAACGGGTAAGATTGAAATTGGAAAAGGCACAAGACAAGGATGCCCACTGTCCCCACTTCTATTTATATTTGTATTAGAACCTCTTCTACGGGAAATTAGGAAGAATCAGGGAATAAAGGGGTTGAAGGTGAGATCTGAAGAATATAAAACCCAGGCTTTTGCGGATGAGTTGGTTTTTATTGTAGAGAATCCAGTAGAATCAGGTAAAAACTTGCTCCAGGAGATAGAGAAGTATGGCAGAGTTGCAGGTCTCCGAATTAACAGAGATAAGACGAAGATTATAACAAAGAATATGACACGGAATCGTTGGAGTGAATTGGAGAGAGAATTGGGTTTTCAAGTGACGAAAAGAATTAAATATCTGGGTGTTTGGATGTCTTCCAAAAACACGTCTATTATAGTAGACAATTACACAAAGCTGTTAGCCCAAACAAAGATAGACCTAGAGAAGTGGGAGCACCTGCAACTCTCCTTACTGGGAAGGATAGCTACGATTAAAACCCACGTGCTTCCGAAATGGAATTACTTATTCCAGACTGCCCCCGCGAGACTGGATAGTGGTTTCTTTAAACTGCTAGATAGTTATGTGAGGAAATTTGTTTGGCAGAAAAAGAAGCCCTGGATTAAATTTAAAATGCTCCAAGAGACTCCATGTAGAGGGGGATTTGGTCTACCAAAATGGGAGTTTTACTACCAAGCGGCCAATTTAACTTGGATTAGAGATTGGATGCTTCTAAAAAGGAAGAGGACTCTTACATTGGAGGGTTATGATTTGTGTCAAGGTTGGCACCACTTCCTATGGAGAGAGAGGGGCAAGAAATGTGGACACTTTAAGAGACACTACCTTCGGAGAATCCTATTAGAATCTTGGGAAGGGGTTAGGAACAAGCACTACACAATGATTCCGATTTGGTTCGCCCCATTAGAGGCGGTAACACACTCAACACTATATAACAAGGAAACATCTTGGACTTATCAGGACTTGCTTGACCCTCAAGGGGACTTGAAGACCCGTGAAGAGCTTATGAATCAGGGCAAGAAGGTAGATTGGTGGGCGTATGCCCAAATACAATTGAGAGTCAGAAAGGATAAAGGAAAGGAGGGAATTTATAGGTCACTACAGGAGCTAGATAAAATCTTATTGGGAATTGAAAAGAAATTACTTTCAAGGTGCTACCAGTTCTTGGTATCACGATGGATTGGTGAGGAGGTGATTAAGGACACCATGATTGCCTGGGGGAAGAATCTTGGATTTTCCCCAAATCTGGATAAATGGGATGCGATATGGAATAGGAATATGAAACTTACTTTGTTAACCCCCTACAAGGAAAACATTTATAAAATGGTCTATCGTTGGCATATCCCCCCAGCAAGAATAGCAAGAATGTTTCCGGGAGCCTCCCCGGCATGTTGGAAGTGCGGGAATGGTAGCGGGACATACTATCACCAATGGTGGATGTGTCCCAAAGCAGGCAAATATTGGTCCAAGATTCGGAATTGGATAGTGGAAATTACAGGATATAATATAGAGCTGAAACCAGAGACTTTTTTTATTGGGAATGAAACCAGATAAAATATCTAAGGAAAAATGGTACTTGATCCTCCACATTATTACTGCAGCTAGGATATTATACGCGCAAGAATGGAAAAACGAATTAATACCCACAGAGAATAAATTGATTTGGAAAATTTCAGAATGCTCAGAGGCAGATCGGTTAATGAAATTACTTAGGAACCAAAAAGATTCTGATTATTATGAATGTTGGAATTTATGGTATATTTGGGTGAAAAGAAAGGAAGGGAAATGAAACGGATTTTATTAGTGGTATAGGCGCATATTTGTATACGTTAGTTGCAATAATTTTGTATGTATATATGTAAAGCATTGTTTTTAAAAATGGAAATAAACTTTATTTAAAAAAAAATATAACAGAAGAGACAACCATGAACATGCTACGTTGGAAACTCAGACCCTGGTTCTTCTTTACAGGCAATTTCCACCTGCCCAAGACAGCCACAACAGAAGCAGAAAAAGCGCACCAGCTCCGATATCTCTTTCAGAGCTTGGGTGTCTCCCTGCAGCTCTCTGCACATGCCTGGGAGCGCTCTCTTCTCCTGTGCCACTAAGCCATCCAGGGTTGCACCTTTTAGCTTAAGTAGCGAAGCCCAGCACTGGGCAGGCCGAGCACATTATGCACGGATGGTTAGCAGGCAGGCAGGCAGGCAGGCAGGCGAGTGGGAAGGGTCTGCTTGCTTCGTCTGGGGCAGCTTTCCCAGCCTCCTTTCTCTGCCCCCAGTTCTACCTCCTCTGGCTGGCCACCAATACGTGGGAAAGGCGGGAGAAACAGCGAAGGCAATGATGGCGCTGTTCTTTTCTGCCCTTCACATGCTGCTGGGCCTTTTCTTCACCTTCAGTGGGGTGGTCAAGCTCACCAACCAGATTGCCGGTGACGCCCACCAGCAGCTGCTGAGCAGGGCACCTCCGAGGCAGTAGGGGAACCCCACCCAGGCCACTGCTTGGCGATGCAACCCGCAAGTGGGGGGGGGCTGCAACCCTCCGGGCCGCCATGCATTCACGCCCACCCCAGCCTCCAATTTAACCCTGATCTAGCGACCTAACCAGATCCCTCATCGAGTAGATCTGCAAGATATCCTCTCTAAGGAAAGGCCTGGCAGGCTGGCTCGTAAGCAATCTTTAGAAAAGCTGCGCAGGGCACTTTGGTGCTACTTGGCGAGCCCGGTTCTCACAGTTATTTAGGACAGTGGGGCTTGTCCTTGCTTGCAAACGAAAAGTTGTGCAGCTTCTTTGGCGCGTCAGCGCACACTGCCTCCTGCACACAAAGGACTTGTTTGCTTTCTTGGGAGGATGCTCCCTTTTTAGGACAGGGATTCCTTTTCTTTCCTTGCCCCCGCCCTGGGATTTCTTTGGCACAACTTTATCTTTTTCCCTCCTCTGGGCTTTTTAAAAAACTAACAACACAAAAGCCATCTCTCCCTCTCCCTCTCCCTCTCCCTCTCCCTCTCTCCCTCTCTCTCACATACACATGCATGATATTTCTTCCTTTCCTTCCACCCCACCCACCAGAGACCCCTGGATTCCCTACCCAACCCTGCCTGGCCCATACAGGCACCACCCACGCAATTGACGTAGAGTTGGCCATGCCCACTCAGTCACATGACCCACCCAGCCACACCCACCCAGCCGGTCATTAGGAAGAACCGGTTGTTAAGGAGAATCCAGGACCTCAGTGCCTTCCGTCGTGCCCTTAAAACCCATTTTTTCAAGCAAGCCGGGCTGGCTTAAGATGAAATTTTTAATTGTTTTTAAATGTTTTAAACGTTTTAATTGGTAATGAGTTTTAATTGGGCCAAATTTATATATCTTTTAATTGTTTTTTAATATTTGTCCTGCATGTTTTTAATTTTGGCTGTACACCGCCCTGAGTCCTCAGGGAGAAGGGCGATATAGAAATTCAATATAATAATAATATAATATAATAATAATAATAAATTATTTGAATCCCACCACTGTGTGTACCTACCTATTGTATGTTTCATTTGATCAGGAAAGAGAAAAATAGATGTACAATATAATTCTTATATGCTTATATAATCACTAGTCTTTTTTCAGGCAATTTACCCTTGCTTAAAAGTGGCTTGACAACATTTTCTTTCATACGTCCATCTCATATGGCAGTCTCCTTCAAGTCAAGTTCAATTCTAGGCAAATTCATGCAGAGCAACATTTAGAACTTTTAATGCCCTGGACAGATTTACCTTTATTGAGTCTCCATAGCACTCCATAATAAATAGATTTATATTTCTTCATTTCTTTTGCCAGTGTTTTAGTTTCAAAGTACATAAAGTATAAGCATAATAAAAATAGTAATATTTATAGAAATATAATTATCTTTAGGATATACAAATTGTTATTTTTACTATCATTTTTCATATATTTCTTTAACTTTAAAGATGGTGAAAGCTTATATGTGGTGTCCCTTCTAAGTCTAACAGGACAGATGAACCGATATAATCTAGGTGCCTCTTTGTTAATTGATTAAGATTTTGATAGCATGCTTGGGGGAGAATCCGGAAGTGGTGCGGCGTGACTGGCTGGGAAAATGCCGGGCTCCGAAGAGCTTGGCAAAATCCAGCCAGACAAACCGGCACCGGGGGGTCTTTGGACTGAAAGTGTCCTGTAGGGACAGTGAAGAAGGAGAAGCAGCTCGGTGGCTAAAGAGGGACAGGCAAGTCCCTTGGATAGCCCAAGAAAGTCTTCGATCCGGTGACGGGGGTGGCGATCAGGGTGAATCACCATGAAGCTGGAGCCTCTGGAGCAAGTGATGTGCAGGAGGGAAGATTTGGACAGAGTGTTGGTGCTGGGTGAGTGATTGGCCACTCATAGACAATAAAAAGAACTTCAAATATTTAATCTATTAAAATTACCCCGGCGTGGAAATAGCGGCTAAATAGCGATGGGGGGAGATGGCGGATGGAGAGAGAAAGTGGGAATGATAAGCGCACCATAGAAGAATCCCGACCAAAGAATTAAAAGTGATTGATAAATGGAAATGTAAATTTGGAACTTGGATCTAATTTGGATTGAATTACAAACTGAATTGTTGTATATAAAGGTGAAAGAAGAACTGGAAAACTGGCTTTTTCTCTTTTTTGACTTGGTAAAAACAGATGTGGATTACAAATAAAATGGCAATTTGTTAATTAGCTGAGTGGAACGGTGGATTATAGAGAGACAGCTGTAGGAGAAAGAAGAGCATGACATGGAATTGTCTGTTTTGAAAAAATCTTTGAAGAAGCGGGGAAAAAAATAAAACCTTGAACTTTTAAAATGATAACTGGTGAGAACTAAGGACGATATGTTTTGCAAAAGAGGATACACTTTGATGATTAAAAAAGAAAGACCTTAATGTGACTTAAAACTGGAATAATATCAACCCGGAAAGAATAAAATGGAGCAGGAGCTTAACGAACTGATAAAGACGATGTGTTTAGAAATAAAGGAAATGATTATTAATTTGCATGGAAAATTGAAATTCGAGGATGTAAAGACTGAGTTAGAATGCACTGAAGATGAAAAGGAAATGACTAATGAGAAACAAGAAAGAGAGATGGATAACGAAGAAAACAAAGACCAAGAGATTGACTATGGAAAATTAAACAATTGTAATATTAAGTATGGACAAAAAGAAAAGAAACAAAAAAGGAAAAGAGGGTGGAATAGGAAAAATATAAAAAATTTAAATGATTACACTGGGATTTACAGTGGAAATATAAGAAAGAGGGAAAAGAGATGGAGAATAATAGGAAATAAAGGACAAAATAAAAGATTTTATGATTTTAAAATACAAAATAAGTATACTGGGATTAACAATAAAAAGACACATAAAAGGAAAGAGAAAGGAAAAACAATGGGAAATATAGGGCAGAATAGGAGAGTGCAGAATTCTAAAATACAAAAGAAAGGAAGAAGAAGAAAAAAGAAAAGGCAAAGAAAGAAAAGAGGGTGGAGGAGAAGAAAAAATATTAAAAACATAAATGATTACACTGGGATTTACAGTGGAAATATAAGAAAGAGGGAAAAGGGATGGAAAACAATGGGAAATAAAGGGCAAAGATTTCATGATTTTAAAACACAAAATAAGTACATTGGGTGTAACAATGAAAAGATACAGAAAAGGAAAGGAAAAGCAGAAACAATGGGAAATATAGGGCAGAAAAGGAGAAAGACAGAAAGAAATGAAAATATATTCAGAACTGTAAAATTTAATAGATGAGTTTAATGTCAGGGAAAAAAAGATAAAACAGTGATATTAATTAAGGGATTTTAAAATAAGGGGAGTATAGAGCTGTATGAAATAAAGGGAATAAGACACTCTATATTTTAAGTTTTAAATATGCTCTACTGAAAACTGGAGAAACTGTAATAAATACCATATGCTTAATAATATTGGAGGTCTATAGAATGATAGGTTTTAATAATCTGAATAAACTTGTTGAGGGAAATGCAATAATTGGAATATTTCAAACTATATATCTGAAACATAATCAAAAAGAGAAAAGAAGGCAAATTAAGAATATTTTAAAAACTAATTGGATTGGGTAAAATGAGAAATGATTAAGATGCGCTTTATAAATATATATTTGAATAAGTGGAAATATATTGTTAAGATATTTTGAGAAATATATTCAATAATTGGTGGCGCAGCAGACTAAAACACTGTTAAGTAACACCAGCTGCCTGCAATTACTGCAAGTTCAAATCTCACCAGGCTCAAGGTTGACTCAGCCTTCCATCCTTCTGAGGTAGGTAAAATGAGGACCCGGTTTGTGGGGGCAATAGGCTGACTTTGTATAAAAAAGAACACCACTTGGGGGGGCTGAAAGCCCTACTAAGCAGGTATATACAAAAGTATGAAGGCTATTGCTTAACGCATTGTAAGCCGCCCTGAGTCTCCAGAAAAGGGCGGCATATAAATCGAACCAATAAATAAATAAATAAATAAATAATTGAAATTGAATGTAAAACTGAATGAAATTGAAATGATGAAAATGATTTAAATGTTATACTTGCAAGAAGTAAAGCAGAAAAAGTATATGGGTAAAAGTAAAAAAGACAAAGGATTAGAAGATTGTTTGAGTAAAGATTTGAAGGAAAAAAGGAAACAAGATGAAATATACTGTTAATAATTAAAAGGACAAGGGATCGGGGCTGCCTGGACTCCACAGTGGAAAATATTAAATTGAAAATGAATATAGCAATAGGGAGAGATGAAGGAGGAGAAGAGAGGTGGAAGGGAGGAAGAAGGAGAGAGAGGGATGGAAGAGTAGGGAGGAAGGAAGGGAAGGGAAATTAGAGTAGAAGAGAAGGTAAGACAGGGGGAAGAGAGGAGGAGAAGGAGAAGGGAAGGGGAAGTAGAGAAAAGGAGAAGAGGATGGGGAAAGAAAGTAGGTAGGGATAGGGAAGAGGGAAAGGGTAGGTTTGAGGAGAAAGATTGCTGTACAATAAAAAAGATGAAGTGGAAGAAAGGCAACGCCGAACAAACGAATATAAATATATTAAGATAAAGAATGAACTGTTTAAGAATAAAAGAGAATAAATATGCAGTAAAGTTAGAATGTAGGGACAAATGAAGATGGTGTTTATGTATGCAAATATAGAAATATTGAGATATGTTTAAAAAAAAAAGAAAAGGGGGGAAGACGATTTTGGCAAGAATTGTAATTAAGTAAAATGTATTTGAATTTAATTAATTGTATAAAATAAGAAACGGCCAACACTCTGTTCAAAAAAAAAAAAAAAAGGATGTGGGTGAATATGGGAGAGGAGAAAAAACCAATAAAACTTGTTTAAAAAAAAAAGATTTTGATAGCATGCTGTATCTTCAGAAAATATATATTTCATATTACTTTTCTTCAGGATATGTGAAAAAATGATAGAATTAATTAAAAATAATCTTAGGGACTGTCAATCAGAATCAGAATGGAGTTGGAAGGGATCTTGGAGGTCTTCTAGTCCAACCCCCTGCTCAAGCAGGAGATCCTATACCATTTCAGACAAGTGTCTGTCCAGTCTTTTCTTAAAAACCTCCAATGATGAAGCACCCACAACTTCTGAAGGCAAGCTGTTCCACTGGTTAATTGTCCTCACTGTTAGGAAGTTTCTCCTTAATTCCAGGTTGCTTCTCTCCTTGATTAGTTTCCATCCATTGTTTCTTGTCCTGCCCTCTGGTGCTTTGGAGAATAAATTGACCCCCTCCTCTTTGTGGCAGCCTCTCAAATATTGGAATACTGCTATCATGTCCCCCCAGTCCTTCTTTTCTCTAGACTGGCCAAACCCAAATTCTGCAAACATTTTTTGCAGAAAAATGTCGGCTGGCGACCCCCAGGGGGAGAGTGGGAGAGCCTTCTCTGTGGCGGCACCCGCCCTGTGGAACGACCTACCGCCAGAGATACGTACGATCCCGGATCTCCGGACTTTTCGTCGGGCCCTTAAAACTCACTTATTTCATCTAGCCGGGCTGGCTTGATCTCATCTTTCGGTTTTAATTCATAATTGATTTTATTGGGGTGTTTTTAAATTGTGGGCCGAAACTATTTAATATCTTTTTAAATAGTTATAAATTTTGTATGCTATGTTTTTACCTTGGCTATTCACCGCCCTGAGTCTTGCTGGAGAAGGGTGGTATAAAAATCAAATAAATAAATAAATAAATAAATAAATAAATAATAAATAAATAAATAAACAAACAAACAAATAAACAAACAAACAAACAAACAAATAAATAAATAAATAAATAAGTTTTAGTCTCCAGGCCTTTAATAATCTTAGTTGCTCTTCTTTGCACTTTTTCCAAAGTCTCAACATCTTTTTTGTAATGTGGTAACCAAAACTGGATGCACTATTCCAGGTGGAGTCTTACTAAGGATTTATAAAGCAGTTCTAATACTTCATGTGATTTTGATTCTATGCCTCTGTTTATACAACCAAGGATTGTATTAGCTTTTTTGGATGCTGCTGCATTTCCTGTCCAGGTGTAAAAACTTGCTCTTCTCTACATTAAATTTCATTTTGTTGGATAGGGCCCATTGTTCAAGTCTGTCAAGATCTTTTTGGATCCTGAGCTTGTCTTCTGGGGTATTGGCTATTCCTGCCAGCTTAGTGTCATCTGCAAAACTGATGAGTTCCCCTTTGTTGTGGCCCGCCAGCGGCCTGCGCGGATCATGGCTGATCCTGACGAAGAGGAGGCTGGTGTGGTGTCATGCCAGCAGCCTGCGCAGCCAGCGCTCGCGTCGGACAGCGAGGAGGCTGAAGAGGATGTGGTGCCAGAGGCAGAGACTCAGCCAGGGCCTTCAGAACCTCCAGAGGCTCCTTCAAGTGGAGAGAGTGAAGTAGAGGAGCCTCTCCTCAATGCTCGAGGGCTGCCAAAAGGCAGGAGTGGTTACTCAGGAGGAGGAGGTCTCCTCGAGAGTAAGGCTTGAGGATAATTGGCCACTCCCTTAGCCTATTTAAGTCACACGCCATTAGTAAGTTTCTTGCTAGAAACAACTCGTATTTATTATCAGAGTATTTTGGTTTATCATATCTTGTTTTCTGGGCTGGTTGCCAACCTTTGCCGGTCTTGTTTATTCTTGCTACTTAATAAATTTGATAAGGACCGTTGGTGTGTGTCAACATCCTCGGAAAACTGGAGCTGGGGCAGAACACCCTTCTATTCCCTCATCTAAGTCATTTATGAAGATATTGAAGAGTACTGGGCCTAAGATGGAACTTTGTGCTACCCCACTGCTTACTTCTCTCCATGTAGATGTAGTACCATTAAGGACTACTCATTGAGTATGGCTTGTCAGCCAGTTACAAATCCATCTGGTGGTGATGCTGTCTATCCCACATTTTTCTAGCTTACCAAGAAGTAGTGAGAAAGGAAAATTGATCTCTGATGAGAGGTCATGGGCCGGGGGTGGGTGGGTGGGGGTGTGTGGCTCTTTTGGTTAGGGTCTGTAGGATCTTAGATATTTTTATGGACCCTGACTAAGGACTCTCACAGGTTGCCAGTTTTGACCAATAGGTTAACGTGAAAAGTCCATTTTGAAGACTGAGCATGGATAGAAAAGACAGAATATTTAGCCTTGCGTACTTATAAGAAAACAAAACTTGAATATTAACCTGCACACTTAGAAATATGTCTTAATGTGTGATTTCCTTTGTTTGTTAGCTGGAAAGTATGTCTTAAGGCATGGTTCTTGTTTACCTGCACCTTCTGTTCCTTGTTCTACTGAATATGAGGAACTGAGGTTGTGGGGAATAGGGAACTAGGCATTAACAGTACATAGAAGAAGGACAACATTGCAAGATTGTGGTTGGCAAAAGAACAACAGTGTAAGATTGAGGTTAGCAAGAGAACAATGTTGCATGATTATGATCGGAAAAAGGGGCAACTGACTCAGTTGCTATGACATTAGGGACAGATCTGTAGTGGGTTCCACTTACCTTCGCTACTGGCGCTTCGGCACATATGCAGAACCTTCTGCGTATGTGCAGAACCTTCTGCACATGCACAGAGCATCCGTGATGACGTCCGGGCAGGTGTGCCACTGGGACAGATCCAAAAAGTCACATGGTTTGTGGTTCTAAGGTATAAAAGACAAAGGCGAAAAATAGGAAGTTGCCAATCGGAATCAAGCTGTCCCATTTGACTGCTTGTCTGATTGACCCAGTGGTGAAATCCAATTTTTTTTACTACCGGTTCTGTGGGCGTGGCTTGGTGGGCGTTGCAAGGGAAGGATACTGCAAAATCCTCATTCCCTCCCCACTCCTGGGGGAAGGATATTGCAAAATCTCCATTCCCACCCCACTCTGGGGCCAGCCAGAGGTGGTATTTGCCGGTTCTCCAAACTGTTCAAAATGTCCGCTACCGGTTCTCTAGAACCTGTCAGAACCTGCTGGATTTCACCCCTGGATTGACCCTCATTGCAATGTGATTAATGTAAGTGTTTGATGTTTGCTATGCTTTAAATTCTAATAAAGCTCACAGAAAAAGTGGACAACTACATTGGAACAGAAAGTCATGGCAAAGGCAGTGCCAGTGTGCAGGATGGCATAAAGAAGTCCACTGAGTCACACACTGCCTGCCATCTGGATGCAGGCTCCTTTGTTCATAATTACCTCATATCTGAGTGGGTTATAGATAGCAATGTATCTGTCATAAGCCATGACTGTGAGGAAAGTATAATCAGAAGCTGCAGAGAGGAGGAAGAGAGAAACTTGAAAGATGCAACCAACATATGAAATCAATCTGGTTGTTGTGGTCCGCCAGCAGCCTGCGGAGCTGGCAGTGGAGTCGGACAGTGAGGAGGCTGGGGAGGAACATGGGCCAGTCCTGGAGTCTGGGGAAGGCCCGGACGAGGGCTCTGCATCGGAGGCAGAGATGGGGCCAGGGCCATCTGGGAGTGATGCGCAGACATGCAGAGTAACAGGAGGAGCCTGTTCCTAGCGCATGCATGCACAGAGCTGCCAGAAGTCAAGAGCAGCTAAAGCAAAAGGGACAACTCGGGAGTAAGGCTAGGAGATGATTGGCCCCTCCCATAAGGCTTAAAAGAGAAACAAAGGCACTTGGGGCCTTTTGCAGGAAAGCAATGTTGCTAACTCTGTTTCCAGTCGGCATCTCTTGTTTGTTTCTGAACTTCGTGGGGCTTTGCCAAGTAAGGCCTTTGGCAGGGTGTCAAAGAAGATAAAGGTTGGTGATTATCCCGAAGGACTTCTTCCGAAGGACTTGTTTTGCAACTAATTGGGACTCAGCTGGGAATGAACGTAATTCTTAGCTGTTACAATAAAATAGGTTTGTTTGGTACTAATTGTGTCTTGTAATGACTCAGTAAGCCTAGGTCACAACACTGGTGTTCATGAGAGAATTTAACATGGATTTGGGTATGGTGACAGAAACACCACCAATTTTAGTTATAGCTAAATTCATGAGGAAGAAGTACATGGGGGTATGAAGTCGGCGATCAAAAATGACTGCAGAAATAATGATGAGGTTTTCTGAAATGGCAGTCAAATTGGGGAGAAAACAGAACCCCAAACCCCTCTCTTTGCACCCCCCCAATCATAGAGGCAAATCTGAACAACCAGGCAAAGAAATGCAGAAGCTGCTAAAAGTAAAAGAACACCATCTCTGGATTTTTTTCTTTAAGCTGTCAGATAATAGCCACAGGCAAACCAGCACATGCCTCAGCTTAAAGAAAAGAAACAATGTTGCAATCAGAGACCTGAATAGCTCCGGCTGTTGCAAAAGCGGAAACATTGAATTTAGCCTCTCAATTCATAAAGAGAGCTCCCTAGAGGCACTAGACCAGGGGTGTCAAACTGGCAGCTCGTGGGCTGGATGCATCACGCACAGACCACACCCACCCCAGCTCATGAATGGGAAAAACTTCATGAAATGTCACGTGACAGCAATGTGACAAGGCAGGTTTGACACCCATGCACTACACAGACTAGATATAAGGTGATAAAAATAATTAAAACCTAAGGAAGCCAGTACTTTAGACCCATTACTAGCTTTTACGAAGCAAGCTAACCAAATCAAATAACACAAAGGAAGCCTCCAGATTACGAAATAGCAATAGCAATAACACTTAGACTTATATACCGCTTCACAGTGCTTTTACAGCCCTCTCTAAGTGGTTTACAGAGTCAGCATATCGCCCCCAACAATCTGGGTCCTCATTTTACCAACCTCGGAAGGATGGAAGGCTGAGTCAACCTTGAGCCTGGTGAGATTCGATCTGCCAAATTGCAGTCAGCTAGCAGTCAGCAGAAGTAGCCTGCAGTACTGCATTCTAATCACTGCACCACAGTGGTTTATGCTGTAAAAACTGTATAAAAACCCAAGTAGTCACCAAACCAATTTGCCAGCTGACCCAGAACCCATTGCTACTGTCACTAGCGTCCTTGGCTTCTGAAATAGCATTTTTTCTGGAACACTGACACCAACCTCCTTTCCGATCTGCTCGCTTTTCAGCTCTTCATTTTGTCGGCACTGATCGCACTTTCCCAGATGGAGAAAATGGACCAGAGGGGTATTTCTTCCCACAATTTAGCAAACCAGGAGAATCTAGCTAACCCAGCCACCAGACCGGGCCCGGAGGATCATCACTCTGCTGGCAGCAGACCTCCTTTGTCTGTGGGTGAGCTCCACGGACCCTGCCTCGGTGGCATAAGGGGTAGTAAAGGGAGTTCTGGAGTTGTGTGCTCAACAGCTGATTAGAAAGGAGGTGAGTACCACCAAATTTAAAATTGTTAAGGGAGCCTGAGGGGAGTAAATGTAGGAAGTGTGTGTGAGTGTGAAAGGAATGATCCTTATCCATCACAACTGGATCCCACCTCCTCTGTGCCTTTCCCAGCCACCCCCAGGTTTGCTGCAAGTCCCACCAGACCATGACCGGCAAATTCTGGAAAGCAAGGCAGTTTGGCCAGAGTGTGGGACCTTCTGTCAGGGGAAGGAAAATTGTGTGAAAGAGAGCAAAGACATGAGTGGGGATTCATACTTGGGCAACTGCCAAAGTCTCTGAGCAGAATTCCACTCTTCTAGGAGGGACCCTCATACTCTGCGAAAAGGAAGTCAGAGTCCTCCCAGACCCCATTGAGGTCTGAAACTGGGGCACAGGACTAGGGTGGCTTAAAGGTCACCTTGCTTGTATAGAGCTGAAAGACTGCCTAACCGTACGGTCACTCATGCTCTCTGTTGCGTAATTTTAAGGATCAGACTCAATAATTGATTTAAGAATAAAGTATTCAAACATAACACTGTTTATTTACAGTAGGCATTCTATATTCACTGAGTAATCGCAGATAGAAGCAAGGAGGAGGTACATACAGCTCCTTTTATATTCACAAGGCGGAGTAAAGTATGGGAGTGGTTACATATGAATATATTAAGGGAGGAAGAATAAATTAACCCCTAATACCCCGAGTATATACAGTTTCCATATTGGAGAATAAGGCATTTACTTGTGACAAATCCCCCTCTAAATGCCGATTCGATATACAACAATAATTACATTCAGATTCAGAACAATACAAAACTTGCAATTTGGAAGTTAAATATTTGTGTTGTTTAGAAGGCAAAGGCTTTGTCAACATGTCAGCTATTTGCTCTGATGTTTCGCAGTGAACTGCTTTAATAAATCCATCTTGAGATAATTGTCTCATGTGCTTGAATTTTATATCTATATGTCTGGATCTTTGACCAATAGCATCAGACCTAGATATCTCAATAGCAGCTTTGTTATCTTCGTGTATGATAAATGGTAATGAAGGTTTCTTCCAAGTATTTGACAATAAATCATTAAACCATACAAGATTGTTGGAGGCTTTAGACAAACAAACATATTCTGCCTCAGTTGTTGATGTGGCTACTAAATCCTGTTTTCCAGTGTACCAGTAAACTGGACAATCGTTAAGAAAAAATATATAACCTGATGTGCTTTTTCTACATATGGTATCACCTGCCCAATCCGCATCGGCGTAACAGGTGAGGATGGGCTCTTTGACATTATTAGGTTCCAATAATAAACAGAAGTCTAAGCTGTGCTTTAAGTACCTTAATATTCTTTTAACGGCTTCCCAATGATACATTAAGGGTTTGCTGACGTACCTGGATAACAAATTGAGGGGCAAAGCAATATCAGGTCTAGTCCAATTAGAAATATATAAAAGGGAACCAATAACTGATCTGTAGAGTGTATTATCCTTAAATTCAGGGGATGATTCATCTATGTTCCTTAAGAAATCAGTTTGCATAGGAGTGTCACAAGGCTTAGCATCATTTAAATTACACTTGTTTAGGAGTTCTATAATCTTATCTCTTTGAGAAAGTTTGAATCCTTTTTTGGTTTTACTGATTTGAACTCCAAGATATTTATTTACCTTCCCTAATGATTTTAAAGAAAAATGTTCATTTAGTTTTGTTACAAATGTGTCTCTTTTTTCCTTATGTTTACCTATATACAAAATATCATCCACATAAATTAACACAAATTCTAATGAGTCACCCTCCTTTTTGACAAAGAAACAGTTGTCAGCAGTAGTAGCATTGAAATTCATAGTTCTGAGTACTTTGACTAAACATTCATACCAGCGTTTGCCAGATTGTTTTAATCCGTACAAACTTTTATTTAATAACCACGTTTCATTTTTGTTTGTGTATTGACTATGAGGTGCTCTTACATATATCTCTTTATCAAGTTTTGCGTGTAGATACGCAGTCTGTATGTCATATTGGAATACATCCAGGTTAAGTGCTGATGCTATAACTAAAGCTGTTTTGACACTCTCAGTTCTTACTGTGGGAGAGTATGTGTCTGTGTAATCCTCAGGATATTTTTGAGCATAACCTTGTGCAACTAATCTAGCTTTGTATAATGTGTTGCCTTCTTCTAGATTTTTAATTTTGTATATCCACCTGGTGCCTATAATAGTTTTATCCTTAGGTGCAGGTGTAGGTGTGAATACATTTAACTCTCGTAAACTGTCCATCTCCTTGGTCATGGCTAATTCCCATTTTCTTCTTTCTTCAGTGGGAAGCTTTAATACTTCCTCGTATGTGTTTGGCGTTGATGTTTCACTATCCATGTACATTACGTAATCTTTGTATTTGCTTGGTACTTGATTTCTGTTACATCTGATTGTTTTTTCTGGTTTACTATCGTTATCATGTAAGTATCTTGCCTCCTTTTTTGTTAACGAATCTGTCTTTATTCTGTGTTGACTGTTTGTCCATGTTTTATTCTTGTTTCTATGTGTGTTGTGATTGCATTCTTCTCTATCTATTTTATCTTTATGCTCAGTGTCTGAATTTGTGATTGGGAATATTTCATTAAGATGTATTTTAGACCAGTTGGCCGGTTCATGAAATACAGCTGTTCTAGAAATTATAAATTTGTTATTATTATCAATAAATCTGTACCCTTTTGTGCCTGTTTCGTATCCCATGAATCTAAGTCTTCTGGACACGTTCTCTCCTTTACGCCTCAATTGTTTTGGTATGTGTACATCCGCTGTGACTCCAAATATGTGCATGTGTGCTATTTTGGGTTTTCTACTGTACATTAATTCATCTGGTGTCTTGTTTATAATGCTGGACCAAGTTCTATTTTGTGTATAATTGGAATATTGTAATGCTTCTGACCAGAATTGTTTTCCTAAGCCAGCATCTTCTAATGTGCATCTAATCATGGTTTGTAATGTCGAGTTCTTTCTCTCTACTACTCCATTTTGAAATGCAGAGAAAGGGCTAGACGTGAAATGTAGCATCCCTTTGTTTTTTAGCCATTGGGAGAATTCTTTTGACATGAATTCAGATCCCCTATCTGTCATGATTTGTTTTATTTTAATATTATGTTGTGTTTCTACACGTTTGTAAAACTCTTTAAATTTCTGAAAGGTTTCATCTTTGTGTTTTAAAGTGTAGACAAATCCGTAACGACTATAGTCATCTACAATAGTCAGAAAGTATCGTTTTCTATACGTGATTGATGGTGTTAATGGACCAACCAAATCCATATGTACCAAATCAAAAATTCGATTAGTTGATCTTGTTGCCTTTCTTGGTTTGGGGCTAGTTCTGAGTTTTGTGGACTTACATACTGAGCATTCCAAATAGTTTTTACAATTTTTTATTTTAACACCTTCAGCATGTTCAATCATCTTTTGTACTACAGGAAAACTAGCATGCCCTAATTTCCTATGTAAAATATGCGCACATTCGTCGTGAATTGGTTTTCCAATTGTAGGTTTTTTGTTATTGGATGTGTCATTAATAGATGTGTCTTTGTGACTATGAATTGTTTCATGTTCCTCATTATCACTATTGCTATTGTCTCCATTATCTATGTCATTGTTATCATCCATGTTGGAATCAATGTTGTGTAACCATCTTTCTTTTATGATTAAATATGGTAGACCTCCTTTGATAATCACACTACCTAAGCTTGTTTTGTTTTTCTCTAGTGTTGCTTTTCCTTTTGAGAATACTATATTTATGTCAGACTCTCTACTTAGTTTTATTGCACTAAGTATGTTATGAGGTATTTCTGGTATTAGTAATACCCCCTCTATTTTTCCTAGACCGGGTAAGTTTACATTTCCTCTACCAATAACTTGGACTTTTTCTTGATTGGCTACCTTAATTACAAATTTATCTTCTATAAATGAAGATAATATATTTTTGTTATGTGTAGTGTGATTAGTTGCCCCAGAATCAATGAGCCAATCATTGTCCCCTGACTGTTGTATGTTAGATGTATTATGTTTGTTTAATCCATTTAGTGAACCAGACCTTCTATCTTTTGAATTATCCCTGCCCCCTCTATGTTCTCTATAGTTGGGAGAGCTTCTATATCTATGTCTATCAATGGATGATCGTCTGTTATGGTATCTACTTCTATAGTCAGTTTTTTGCCTTTCTCTAAGGAATTTAGGACAATCTCTTCTACAATGTTCTTTAGACCCACAGTTGTGGCATTCAATTGATTCACGATATTTTTCTTGGAATGCTACTCTCTTATATTGTCTCTGTTCTATGTGGTTATTACAGCGACTCCTTCTTGAATTATCTTCAGCTATTAGCTTATTCGATAAATTCTCTATGGATAAGTATCCTAAATTAATTGTGTCTAAATGTGATATATAGTTATCCCATGATGGGTCTAATGAGTTAATGATAACACTCTTCATTGTTTGATCTGAAATTATCTCTCCCCTTAAATGCAGCTCTGCTCTGATTTTGTTTAAAGATATTAAATGTTCACTTATAGTAACCCCTGGCTTTATCCTAGCTGAGAAGAAATCTTTAGACATCCTGGTAGTAGTCGCTACACTTTCACTATGAAACAATTTAAACATGCATTGGATAATTTCTGAGACAGTCAAATTGTGCTTAATACTATGGTACATAGCAGGAGATATACTGGATATTAATAAGTAAAATGCTCTGTGGTGTAGGCAGTCCAATTTTAGAGTCCAAGGTCTTTTGGGGGGGTTAGTAATAAAGAATAATACGTTTTCTTTTAGAAAAACAACCTGAAGTTGTTGACACCATTCTTGCAAATTAATACCATCTATTCTCAGTTTTGGGAAATCATTGGGCAAATTCCCAATACTGTTAGATCCATTACTTACAACTGGAGGTAGTCCGTGATCTTGCAAGTGTTGATAGTTGCAGAATGGTGTGGGTATGCTTGCAACGAGTCTGAATGGCTCTCTCTGCTCTTCATGTCCTCCGTAGTTGTCTGCGTAGGTCTGCACATGCGCGTTGCTCATTTCGCTTCTGGAGCTGTCGGGAGAGGTTCTCGCTGCTGCAGCTCCCTCGTAGTGTTCCTCTTCCTATGAATCGGTCTCCGGTTCGATCTTGGGTGTCCAGGTGACAGCAGGCGCTCGTTTCTTTTCGTTGAGATGATTCTTGTTGAGATCGCTGGTTCCTGGGATCGTCTGTGGCGTGGGGTGGTATTTGCAGGGCTCTCTGGGTTCAGGCGTCGGTGCTCTCGTCGTTTGGATAGAAGCGGGTAGATTCTGAGACGTTTGCTTGCTTGCTTGTCTTTTCTTTATTTCTCGATTGCTAGCTTTTGTTGATTCTTTTGTAATTCTTAATTTTGGACCGAATGTTGCAAAAAGCGTTTTCATTGCTGATTCTATTTGCATTTCTATTGAAGTTTCTTCGATGTCTGTGTCTGATTCTTCTGAAGAGTACATTTTCTCTTTTTTGTTTTTTGCATCATGTAAGGCTTTTCGCGCCAGATATTTTGAATTCTGCTTTCTGATTGGCTCTGCTTCGCTCATCTTAGTGGTCTGTTGGAACCAAGATGGCTGCCATTCAAAATTTTGTGTGGGACTGTTAGTCTTCTTTTTTGTTATATTCTTATCTACAGGTAATTCGCTCACCATTTTTGATTCTTTAGGTTCATCTGTTGCGATGTGTTTCTCTCTCGCTGCTCCGTTGTTTTTTATTATGTCTTGGAGGTTCGCGATGAGATTTTCGTCATCCTTTTGACTTTTCAAGAGTCTCAGTATCTCTGACCTAAGTTCGTTGTTTTCTATTTCGTTCTCTTCTTGGTCATCAGTTTCATCCATTATCTCCTCGTTGTCTGTAGTGCAGTCTTCAGATTCTCTCGATATTGCAGTTGTGGATTCATCGATCATTTCTTGATCCGCTTCCATTTCTTTACTGTGTGCCCTGGTGTTGGGTCTTTCTCTTTTGTTTCTGGAGTTTTCTCTCTTAGGCATATCTAAAGTTTTATTGAGTCAATTCAACCATCCTCTGCTACCAGATTGTTGCGTAATTTTAAGGATCAGACTCAATAATTGATTTAAGAATAAAGTATTCAAACATAACACTGTTTATTTACAGTAGGCATTCTATATTCACTGAGTAATCGCAGATAGAAGCAAGGAGGAGGTGCATACAACTCCTTTTATATTCACAAGGCGGAGTAAAGTATGGGAGTGGTTACATATGAATATATTAAGGGAGGAAGAATAAATTAACCCCTAATACCCCGAGTATATACAGTTTCCATATTGGAGAATAAGGCATTTACTTGTGACACTCTCATTATTTCTCGGCTGGATTACTGCAATGCCCTCTACATGGGGCTGCCCTTGGGGTGCACCCGGAGGCTCCAACTGGTCCAGAATGCGGCCGTGTGGGTAGTTACGGGTGCTTCCCGGTACTCCCATATAACACCATTGTTGCGCGAGCTGCACTGGTTGCCGGTGGTCCTCTGGATCCGCTTCAAGGTGCTGGTGCTCACCTATAAAGCCCTTCATGGCATGGGCCTGGGGTACTTGCAGGACTACCTCCTACCGGCCTCCCACCGCCCAGTGCGCTCACATAGGACTGCCCTCCTCCGGGTCCCATCGGCCAGACAGTGTCGGCTGGCGGCCCCCAGGATGAGGGTGTTCTCTGTGGTCGCACCGACCCTCTGGAATGGTTTACCCACTGGGCTCCGGACGGCCCCCAACCTCCGCACCTTCCACGCTGACCTGGCGCGGAGGACCACATGGCTCTTTCAGCAAATTCCCTGATCTGCCGTTCATTTTAATTTAGAGGATTTGGGGTTTTTAAATTGGATTTTAACATTTTAATTTTATTTATTGTTGGGTTGTTTTATTCTGTGAGCCGCCCCGAGTCCCTCGGGAGAAGGGCGGCATATAAATATGACAATAAATAAATAAATAAATAAATAAATAAATAAATAACCAGGGGCAAGGGTTGAAAGACTGCCTTGCTGGGACAGGGGACTTCAGGAGAGAGTCACTCTGGGAACACAGGACAGTAAAGGAAAAGACTCACTGCGGGTAAAGGGGTCTTGCCTGAAAATATGGGAAGCTCTGATTCGAAGGTTCTGCTGATGTCTCCTTTAGAGAGACTGCTAAAAGCCTGGGATCAAAAAAGGTTACCTGTCCAGGCAGGAATGCACTTAGAATATGTACATAGAATAACAGAGTTGGAAGGGACCTTGGAGATATTCTAGTCCAACCCCCTGCTTAGGCAGGAAACCCTATACCATTTCAGACAAATGGTTATCCAATCTCTTCTTAAAAACTTCCAGTGTTGGAGCATTTACAACTTTTGGAGGCAAGTTGTTCCACTGATTAATTGTTCTGTCAGGAAATTTCTCCTTAGTTCTAGGTTGCTTCTCTCCTTGATTAGTTTCCACCCATTGCTTCTTGTCCTGCCCTCAGGTGCTTTGGAGAATAGCTTGACTCCCTCTTCTTTGTGGCAACCCCTGAGATATTGCAACACTGCTATCATGTCACCCCTAGTCCTTCTTTTCATCAAATTAGACATACCCAATTCCAGCAACCGTTCTTCATATGTTTTAGCCTCCAGTCCCCTAATCATCTTTGTTGCTCTTCTCTGCACTCTTTCTAGTGTCTCCACACCTTTTTTACATTGTGGCGACCAAAACTGGATGCAGTATTCCAAGTGTGGCCTTACCAAGGCTTTATAAAGTAGTATTAACACTTCATGTGATCTTGATTCTATCCCTTTGTTTATGCAGCCTAGAACTGTGTTGCCCTTTTTAGCAGCTGCTGTACACTGCTGGCTCATATTTAAATGGTTGTCCACTAGGACACCAAGACCCTCTCACAGTTACTACTATTGAGAGAGGTACCACATATACTGAACCTATGCATTTTGTTTTTCTTCCCTTAATGTAGAACCTTACTTTTTTCACCATTGAATTTCATTTTGTTACATAGCGCCCAATGTTCAAGTCTGTCAAGATCCTTCTGTATCTTAAGCCTATCTTCTGGAGTGTTGGCTATTCCTGCCAGCTTGGTGTCATCTGCAAATTTGATGAGTTCCTCATCTATCCCCTCGTCCAAATCATTGAGGAAGATGTTGAAGAGTATTGGGCCTAAAACAGAGCCTTGGGGTACCCGACTGCATACTTCCCTCCATGTAGATGCAGTTCCATTGAGGACTACACATTGAGTGCGGTTGGTCAGCCAGTTATGAATCCATCTGGTGGTGATGCTATCTAACCCACATTTTTCTACCTTATCAAGTAGTAGATTATGGTCTACTTTATCAAATGCCTTATGGAAGTCCAACAGCATTCCTCTGGTCCACTAATTTTGTCACTTTGTCAAAGAATGCAACAAGATTAGTCTGGCATGATCTGTTTTTGACAAACCCATGTTGGCTTTTGGTTATTACTTTGTTTGCTTCTAGGTGTTTGCTGATTTGTTGCTTGATTATCTTTTCCAGACTCTTCCCTGGTATTGAGGTCAGGCTGATAGGTCTGTAGTTTCCTGGATCTATTTTTTCCCCCTTTTTTGAAGATGGGAACTACATCAGCTCTCTTTCAGTCCTCTGGCAGTTTCCCAGTGCTCCAGGATCTGGAGAAAATGAAGAAAAAATGTGCATGTTGTGAGAAATGGACAAATAGCCTATTTGACTACCAGAGTCCATAGGTCTCAGTGGGCTTGCAGGCCTCATTGAACCAAAGTTTTAAACTAACATAATTGCAAAATGTACCAGACATATTTCTTTAATATATATATATATATTGAGTTTTTAAGTTTTAAAAACAAAGTAAAGAAAAATACAACAAAAAACAAAAATATATTAAAAGCACGTAACAAACATTACATCATATATTATTTTACAGCTTACTGTATCGACATGGGTATGTATCCTCTATTCTTATTCAATCTTTCATCTACGTACTTATATTTACATTAGTATCTATTTACAAAACCATCATTATCCGGTTGACACTTGTTCTGTCCCCGTCTCCACACACACACACACAGCCAGCCGAGGGTTAAAGGAAGCACTTGGCACGCACAGTTTGTTATCAAAAACTTGGCAGCAATACAAGCACCGACTGCCAAGTGCTTTTTACTTAATATCCCTTCACCAGATAAACAGAAATACACACATTTTACAAATAGTCCAGTTCCAAACAAGAAACCTTCAGCAGCTTTAAGCGTTGTTCAAGTGACTAGCCAGAGTTAGTTTTTGTCTGTCACAGAGTCTTAAATGGCCACCACACTCTCTTATATAGTCTCTGGGGTGTGGTCCAGTGACTCAGTTATAATCCCTGGCACGCCTCCTTAACTGCTGCAACCGTTTATCACGCCTTCGTTGGCGTGGATCCAGGAACGACAGATCACCTCCCTCGCTCTCATCGGAGACACCTGACTCCTGGCTAATCTCCTCTTCCTCGGCTGGCACTTGAGGCAGTGCCAGAGGGGAGGGGCCTGGAGAGGGAGACCTGGCCGACTCCTCTTCTTCATGTTCGGAGCCTTCTTCCTCCGATGAGATAGGCTCAGAGGGCGGGGCCACAACACTATTCAGCAATTTACACTTCCTAGTTTTAACCCGTTTAAATTAACATTCTGAATTGTTATTTTGATTTCTTTTTTCTAACCAATCATATAGTTTATTCCACACTCTATAATATTCTGACTCTTCCCTCTCCTTAATTTCCAGTGTCATCTTATCCATTTCTGCACATTGTAGATTTTTTCGAATTACTGTTTCCTCTCCTGGTACATTATTTTGTTTCCATCCCTGTGTGACAGCAATCCTTGCTGCCATTAATATATGAAGTATTTGGGTTAATTATTCCTAATAAATAGAGTTCTGGTTTAAATTCCATTTTTAATTTGGTAATTTCCTCCAGCCAATTTTTAATTTTACGCCAATTTTTTTTAATCTTGGGGCACATCCACCACATATGGTAGTATGTGCCTAATTTGTAACCACATCTCCAACAATTAGATGATAGATATGGGAACATTTTGGCCAATCTCGCTGGTGCCAAGTGCCATCTATGGAACATTTTATACAAATTTTCTTTATAGGCTACTGCCATTGTTAATTTATAGTTTCTATCCCACAATTTGTCCCACTTTTCTAATTCTATATTGCGCCCAAGGTTTTTTGCCCAACAGATCATCGTTTCTTTTACTGTTTTGTCTTCCATTTTGTATTTTAATAAGAAATTGTAAATTTTTGTGATCATTCTGTCGAGCGTCAAGAAGCACTCGACATCGTGTCCATGCACCGGCAGAACATGAATACCCGGCTGGAAGGGGGGGGTTGAGCCACATGGGTGATGGTGGTGGAATAGGCTTCCGAGTAGGCGTTTATGTGCACGGGTGCCTTATGGGGTCGCGTGGGATTAGCTTACTACTCTGAGAACACTCTAGAAAAGTGACGGCATCCCAGTACGTCCCGAAGGAAATGAGGAAGTACGAGACCTTCCAGCTGAATGTAATCTGGAAGGAACTATATAAGGACTCGGTTGCAAGGGCGTGACAGCTGCGTCTTTGTTTTGCTAGCTTTGCATTCCGGTTTCTGTAAGCGCTGATTGCCACGATTAAATGAAGATACACCAGCTTGGCTTTAAGCGTGTTCTTTGAGCGTGGACACAGTCCTAGGGGAGCCGAGAGGAAGACGCAGCTCTCCCTTTTCACAAGCCGTTTTGGAGCCGCCCCCCCGCCCCCCGTGAAGGAAGGAACGGGATGGCGGAGGGCGTAGCGGCCGACGTGCTGCCGGAGGATACAGCGGAGACCGTGGGCGAAGCGGAGGAGGAGGTTGACGCTGGGATGGATGGGGCGGCCTGTTGTGGCCCCGCCCTCTGAGCCTGTCCCATCGGAGGAAGAAAGCTCCGAGCATGAGGAAGAGGAGTCAGCCAGGCCTCCCTCTCCAGGCCCCTCCCCTCTGGCATTGTCTCAAGTGCCGGCCGAGGGAGAGGAGACAGCTGATTCGAGTCAAAGTGATAATGACACATCATTCCTGGACGCACGCCTCCGAAGGCGTGATAAACGTTTGCAGCAGCTTGGGAGGCGTGCTAGGGATTAGAACTGAGTCACTGGACCACACCCCAGAGACCACACCCCAGAGACTATATAATAGAGAGTGGTGGTCAAGGATCTTTTGTGACGAACAAAGCAAAACCTTGGAGTCACTAAAGCCTCGTCCGGAACTGCTGGGAGGAATATTATTTCTGTTTGGACTTTCTTGAACGTTCGTATCTTATCTGTCTATTTGTGAAAATAAAGTAACTTGGCAGACGGTGTGTCTATCGCTGCCAAGTTGGAGATAAGAACTGGGTGCATTCCAAAGTGTTTCCTTAACCCTCGACTGGCTGTGTGTGTGTGTGTGGGGACGGGGACAGATCACGGCCAGCCCGCCGGTGGTGCGGCCGAAACAGCATGAGCCCGGGGTCGACGGCGCCCCTAGTGAACGAAAGGAACGCGAACGCAACGCCCGGGAGACGCCCGGCCCAGAGACAGGTGGGATGCGTCTTCAAACCCCGCCCTATGCCGGTTCCCAGTTCCAGGATTGGAGGGAACGGCGATGGCTGGAAGACGAGGAAGGGGACTGGAGCCACTCCACTGGCCTGGGGCCTTCCACCCTAGAGATCCTACGCGACCGTTTTGGCGAGGCGAGCTTTCGCGACGCGCCCTCCTGGCAGCCATGGGCGCCCAGCATGGAGGGAGCCACCTCCTGGTCGGGAGGCGGTACAGCGGGTGGGAGTTCTGACAGCAAATTCCGCCTTGCCAGCCCGAAGCTGAAGTTGGAGGGGCGTGAACAACGCTGGGTGAGTGGAGAGCGGAGACAGGCTGTACATTCATACGGTGGGGGCGAGGGCAGCCACGCAACTCCTGGTGCCGCTACACAGCCCGGGAGAGAGAGGAGAGTAGATCCCGTGAGAGACGCCCCTCGACAGCTACCCGGCACAGGAGATAGGCCACCGCAACAGCGTTACAGAGACCCGCTACCGGCATGGGGCCACGGTCCCTGGGCACCCCCCCCTCCAGCAACATCCCTGGGGATTACCCGCCTGTGCAGGCTGCATTTGATGGAACTGCAGGAAAGGTGGCACTGTTCCTGATCTCGGCTCCCCTAGGACCGTGTCCACGCTCAAAGAACACGCTTAAAGCCAAGCTGGTGTATCTTCATTTATTCGTGGCAATCAGCGCTTACAGAAACCGGAATGCAAAGCTAGCAAAACAAAGACGCAGCTGTCACGCCCTTGCAAGCGAGTCCTTATATAGTTCCTTCCAGATTACATTCAGCTGGAAGGTCTCGTACTTCCTCATTTCCTTCGGACGTACTGGGATGCCGTCACTTTTCTAGAGTGTTCTCAGAGTAGTAAGCTAACCCCAACGCGACCCCATAAGGCACCCGTGCACATAAACGCCTACTCAGAAGCCTATTCCACCACCATCACCCATGTGGCTCAACCCCCCCCCTTCCAGCCGGGTATCCATGTTCTGCCGGTGCATGGACATGATGTCGAGTGCTTCTTGACGCTCGACAGGCGGCTCCCCCTACCAGGCGTCCGTCTAAGAGGAGGAGACAAAAAGAGATGATATTAATGGTCAGGTAAGGGATGTGGTTTCTGGGGGTTTGCTTTGTGGAACTTTCTCAGTAATCTGGGGGCGTTTATGTCTTTTACAGGTACCCAGGATGCTTCACTATCAGGATACCCTGTCCAGCGGACTAAATAGTATAACTGGCCTCTACGTAGTTTGGAATCGATGATGTCTTGTATTTCATAGTGGGCACCGGTTACCGGACCAGGAGGTGGTTTTGGTGTTGTAGTGGGTGTAGTGGCCGGTTTTAACAAGCTAGAGTGGAAAACCGGATGGGTCTTTCCCAATAAGGGGGGTAGTTTTAGCATGAATGTTACGGGGTTAATTACTCTAATGATAGGAAATAGGCCTATATATTTGGGTCCTAGTTTTTTACTTGGTAATCGTAGCTTTAAGTATTTTGTTGACAAATAAACCAGGTCTCCGATCTGAAAAGATGGACATGTAGCCCTCCTTTTGTCTGCCTGGAGCTTGTATTCATCGGCTGCCCGTGTCAAAGCGGTTTTTACGTGAGGCCACACAGCATTCACGTTAGTAGCCCAGTCGTTGGGAGTCATAGGTTTTTGGAGGGAAAGGTCTAACTCCGGGATAGCAGGGAAGTCCCTCCCCATGACTACCCGGAACGGAGTAAATCCGGTACTCCGATGTACTGCGTTATTGTATGCCGTTTCAGCAAATAGAAGGTAATCAACCCAATCGTTTTGTTGGTAGGTAACGTAGGAGCGTAAGTATCGTTCTATCATGGCATTCGTGCGTTCGGCAACACCGTTCGTACTAGGGTGATAGGCTGAACTAAGGCCCTGGGTTGACCCTATATCACGGAGAAACCCTCTCCAGAATCGGGCGGTGAATTGTACCCCTCTGTCTGATATTATCCTCTTAGGCACTCCATGCAAACGGTAAATATGTTGTAGGAATAAACGTACCAGGCGTCGGGCAGAGGGTAAGCCTTTACATGGAATAAAGTGGGCTTGCTTTGAGAAAAGATCGACTACTGTCCAAATAACGGAATAACCTCTGCTACTGGGAAGGTCTACAATGAAATCCATGGCTATTTCCTCCCATGGTCTGTTTGGTTCGGCTACGGTTTGTAATAAGCCCAGTGGCTTCCCTGGTTGTGGCTTGGATACCGCGCATGTGTGGCATCCCCGGACGTATTGGTCAATGTCTTTCCTCATTTTAGGCCACCAGAATTGTCTGCGCGTCAGATGTAGGGTTTTAAGGAACCCGAAGTGTCCGGCGGTTTTCCTATCATGGCACTGGAGTAACACTCGTTGTCTCAATGTTGCTGGAATATAGAGTTTATCTCCCCACCACGCTAGGCCATCATGGTGGGTTAGGGATGCTGCATTGTTTTGTGCCCATGCGTCCGTCCGAATGGCTTTCCGTAAAAGCGTGAGCCAATCCTCGGTCTGCGGGGCTGTCAATACATACGCTTTTAGGGGTGAGATTACTGCTTGTAAACCCTCATCTCGTTTACTGTGATATTGCGGCATCCGTGACAACGCATCCGCTAAAAACATTCCTCTAGCTGGCTTATACACGAGGGCAAAACGGAACCGCTGAAAATATTGTGCCCATCTCACCTGTTTTGGGGACAGTTTCCGAGGTGTTTGGAGGGCCTGTAGATTCTTGTGATCCGTCCAGACCTCGAACGGTATGGGATTACCCTCCAGTAGGTGCCGCCATGTCTGTAACGCCCATTTTACGGCATAGGCCTCTTTCTCCCACACTGCCCAGTTCCTTTCTGCGGTTGTAAATTTTCGGGAGGTGTATGCACAAGGCCTTAACATACCGTTCGCATCTTTCTGCATTAGAATAGCTCCTACTGCCACGTCACTAGCATCCGCTTGTATTACGAACGGTTGTGACGTGTTAGGGTGTATTAATACGGGTTCAGTGGCAAAAGCCCGTTTAAGATTTTCAAAGGCTTGTTGGCATTCAGATGACCATTGTAGTTTGTATCCCGGCCTAGGCTTTTTCCCAGGGGCCACCACACCTTTTGTTCGCAATAGCTCCGTTAATGGTAATGCTGTTGTTGCAAAGGACGGAATGAAATGTCGATAAAAGTTTGCAAAACCTAAAAAACTTTGCAGTTGTTTACGGGTTTGCGGAGCTTTCCACTCTAAGACCGCAGCTACTTTCTTCGGGTCCATCTGGATACCAGTACGACTAATTCGAAAACCTAGATAATCGATCTCCTCCCGGTGGAACTCACATTTTGAGAGTTTTACAAAAAGATGTGCGTCCAGCAACTTGGTCAGGACCTGTCTAACCAGCTGGACGTGTTCTTCCATTGTATCAGAGTAGATCAAAATGTCGTCCAGATAGACTAGTACGCCCTGATATAGGTGTTCATGTAAAATACCGTTTATAAGCTGCATAAACACCGCTGGTGCCCCTTGTAGACCGAAAGGCATCACCAGGAACTGGTAGCTGCCGAGGGGAGTGTTAAATGTGGTTTTCCACTCGTCTCCCTGACGTATCCGTACCCGATAATAGGCTTCGCGGAGGTCCAATTTCGTGAAGATTTTCCCTGACGCCAGGGTAGCCAACAAATCAGTTATCAGCGGCAGGGGGTACAACGGTTCTACGCAGACAGCATTCAATCCCCGGTAGTCAACACATAAACGTAAGCCGCCATCCTTCTTACCTCGAAAGAGGACGGGTGCCGCTAAATGCGAACGACTGGGACGAATAAATCCCCGGGCCAGGTTTTTATCTATATACGTTCGCAATTCCTTCAGTTCCTGTGGTGTCATCGAGTACATACGGGGTTTTGGCAACCGGGCTCCGGGAAGTATTTCGATACCACAATCCGTATCCCGATGGGGGGGCAGGATGTCACATTCTTCCTCGCTAAATACTCGGGCGAGGTCATTATATGCTTGGGGGTATGTACCTTGTCTTGTTGTTTCTTGCTGGAGAGCCACCCTCTCTTTTGTACATGGCAGTCTGAGCCTACGATAACCCCCCTCCCACCATATGTGTGGTTCCCACCTGTCCAACCACGCGAGCCCAAGAATGATGGGTTCGATCATCTGGGTTACTACAATGAACCGGATCATTTCCTGATGGGCTCCTATTTGCAGGAATACGGGTTCTGTAACACTGGCAGTAGGTGTGCCTCCCAGGATGGACCCATCCATCTGCTCGAATTTAATGGGGGTACGAAGAGTCAGGATCCGAAGGCCCAAGCCCTCAGCTACCGACTGCCGCATAAGGCATCGAGTACAGCCTGTATCAATTAAGGCTTTTTGTTCACACTCCTTCTTAGTGACAGGATGTCTAAGGGTCACTGGTATCAGGAAGGGGTGTACAGGGTCACTTACCATAGGATCCTGCAACTCATCTCCGTTGTCGCTTTCTTCGGATGCGTCGGGGACACGAGCCGTCCCTGGCATGGTATTACTGGACCGGGTTGTCGGTTCTAACGAGGGAGTCTGCGTGGCCGCCCTAGAGCGTTCTGGTGTTCGTAGGGGTCGGTCACGTGGCGTGGTAGTCGGAACGGATGGCCGGGAAGTTGACAGTCGCGGGGCTGCGACGGGGCAGTCCGCAGCTCTATGACCCTCTTGGTTGCATCGAAAGCACCGGAACGGGCGTCTGTTCACCTCAGTAGCGGTCGGCCCGAATGCCGGGGTTCCTCTAAACGCCCCGCGGTCACTGGATCTGCCACCTGGACCACGATGGGACTGGAACGGTGGTGTGTTCCGAGGCCTGAATTCTCGTAAACCAACGTCTAGGCTCACCGCTGCCTTGTACCATTCGGACAATCGTGGGCCTAAACCCCGGTATACACAGGCCTGTTTTATTTCTCTATCTAGCCCTGCCTGGAATTGGTGGATAAGTAATCGCTCTGGCCACGAATGGAGTTTTCCTGCCAGATTACGGAACTCCTTGACATAATCCTTGGCAGGGCGACCACGCTGTCGTAGGTTGACCAATTCACCTTCGATGACCTGGGTCCGAGTTTCATCCTCGAACCTATTGCGTAATGCCTCAAGGAACAGGCCCAGATCTGTTAACTCGCGGGCGTGTTCACTATGTAAATCGGCGACCCATTCAGCTGCCTCCCCCGTGAGCACTGCTGTGACCGCCACGACCATGGACCACTGCGAAGGATATAATCTGCCATAAAGGTCCATATGGCTTATTACCTGACTCAGGAACAGTGCCACCTTTCCTGCAGTTCCATCAAATGCAGCCTGCACAGGCGGTAATCCCCAGGGATGTTGCTGGAGGGGGGGTGCCCAGGGACCGTGGCCCCATGCCGGTAGCGGGTCTCTGTAACGCTGTTGTGGTGGCCTATCTCCTGTGCCGGGTAGCTGTCGAGGGGCGTCTCTCACGGGATCTACTCTCCTCTCTCTCCCGGGCTGTGTAGCGGCACCGGGAGTTGCGTGGCTGCCCTCGCCCCCCACCGTATGAATGTACAGCCTGTCTCCGCTCTCCACTCACCCAGCGTTGTTCACGCCCCTCCAACTTCAGCTTCGGGCTGGCAAGGCGGAATTTGCTGTCAGAACTCCCACCCGCCGTACCGCCTCCCGACCAGGAGGTGGCTCCCTCCATGCTGGGCGCCCATGGCTGCCAGGAGGGCGCGTCGCGAAAGCTCGCCTCGCCAAAACGGTCGCGTAGGATCTCTAGGGTGGAAGGCCCCAGGCCAGTGGAGTGGCTCCAGTCCCCTTCCTCGTCTTCCAGCCATCGCCGTTCCCTCCAATCCTGAAACTGGGAACCGGCATAGGGCGGGGTTTGAAGACGCATCCCACCTGTCTCTGGGCCGGGCGTCTCCCGGGCGTTGCGTTCGCGTTCCTTTCGTTCACTAGGGGCGCCGGCAACCCCGGGCTCATGCTGTTTCGGCCGCACCACCGGCGGGCTGGCCGCCCCATCCATCCCGGCGTCAACCTCCTCCTCCGCTTCGCCCACGGTCTCCGCTGTATCCTCCGGCAGCACGTCGGCCGCTACGCCCTCTGCCATCCCGTTCCTTCCTTCACGGGGGGGGGGGGGGCGGCTCCAAAACGGCTTGTGAAAAGGGAGAGCTGCGTCTTCCTCTCGGCTCCCCTAGGACCGTGTCCACGCTCAAAGAACACGCTTAAAGCCAAGCTGGTGTATCTTCATTTATTCGTGGCAATCAGCGCTTACAGAAACCGGAATGCAAAGCTAGCAAAACAAAGACGCAGCTGTCACGCCCTTGCAAGCGAGTCCTTATATAGTTCCTTCCAGATTACATTCAGCTGGAAGGTCTCGTACTTCCTCATTTCCTTCGGACGTACTGGGATGCTGTCACTTTTCTAGAGTGTTCTCAGAGTAGTAAGCTAACCCCACGCGACCCCATAAGGCACCCGTGCACATAAACGCCTACTCGGAAGCCTATTCCACCACCATCACCCATGTGGCTCAACCCCCCCCCCTTCCAGCCGGGTATCCATGTTCTGCCGGTGCATGGACATGATGTCGAGTGCTTCTTGACGCTCGACACCTGAGTCAGGTAATAAGCCATATGGACCTTTATGGCAGATTATATCCTTCGCAGTGGTCCATGGTCGTGGCGGTCACAGCAGTGCTAACGGGGGAGGCAGCTGAATGGGTCGCCGATTTACATAGTGAACACGCCCGCGAGTTAACGGATCTGGGCCTGTTCCTTGAAGCATTACGCAATAGGTTCGAGGATGAAACTCGGACCCAGGTCATCGAAGGTGAATTGGTCAACCTACGACAGCGTGGTCGCCCTGCCAAGGATTATGTCAAGGAGTTCCGTAATCTGGCAGGAAAACTCCATTCGTGGCCAGAGCGATTACTTATCCACCAATTCCAGGCAGGGCTAGATAGAGAAATAAAACAGGCCTGTGTATACCGGGGTCTAGGCCCACGATTGTCCGAATGGTACAAGGCAGCGGTGAGCCTAGACGTTGGTTTACGAGAATTCAGGCCTCGGAACACACCACCGTTCCAGTCCCGTCGTGGTCCAGGTGGCAGATCCAGTGACCGCAGGGCGTTTAGAGGAACCCCGGCATTCGGGCCGACCGCTACTGAGGCGAACAGACGCCCGTTCCGGTGCTTTCGATGCAACCAAGAGGGTCATAGAGCTGCGGACTGCCCCGTCGCAGCCCCGCGACTGTCAACTTCCCGGCCATCCGTTCCGACTACCACGCCACGTGACCGACCCCTACGAACACCAGAACGCTCTAGGGCGGCCACGCAGACTCCCTCGTTAGAACCGACAACCCGGTCCAGTAATACCATGCCAGGGACGGCTCGTGTCCCCGACGCATCCGAAGAAAGCGACAACGGAGATGAGTTGCAGGATCCTATGGTAAGTGACCCTGTACACCCCTTCCTGATACCAGTGACCCTTAGACATCCTGTCACTAAGAAGGAGTGTGAACAAAAAGCCTTAATTGATACAGGCTGTACTCGATGCCTTATGCGGCAGTCGGTAGCTGAGGGCTTGGGCCTTCGGATCCTGACTCTTCGTACCCCCATTAAATTCGAGCAGATGGATGGGTCCATCCTGGGAGGCACACCTACTGCCAGTGTTACAGAACCCGTATTCCTGCAAATAGGAGCCCATCAGGAAATGATCCGGTTCATTGTAGTAACCCAGATGATCGAACCCATCATTCCTGGGCTCGCGTGGTTGGACAGGTGGGAAACACACATTTGGTGGGAGGGGGGTTATCGTAGGCTCAGACTGCCATGTACAAAAGAGAGGGTGGCTCTCCAGCAAGAAACAACAAGACAAGGTACATACCCCCAAGCATATAATGACCTCGCCCGAGTATTTAGCGAGGAAGAATGTGACATCCTGCCCCCCCATCGGGATACGGATTGTGGTATCGAAATACTTCCCGGAGCCCGGTTGCCAAAACCCCGTATGTACTCGATGACACCACAGGAACTGAAGGAATTGCGAACGTATATAGATAAAAACCTGGCCCGGGGATTTATTCGTCCCAGTCGTTCGCATTTAGCAGCACCTGTCCTCTTTCGAGGTAAGAAGGATGGCGGCTTACGTTTATGTGTTGACTACCGGGGATTGAATGCTGTCTGCGTAGAACCGTTGTACCCCCTGCCGCTGATAACTGATTTGTTGGCTACCCTGGCGTCAGGGAAAATCTTCACGAAATTGGACCTCCGCGAAGCCTATTATCGGGTACGGATACGTCAGGGAGACGAGTGGAAAACCACATTTAACACTCCCCTCGGCAGCTACCAGTTCCTGGTGATGCCTTTCGGTCTACAAGGGGCACCAGCGGTGTTTATGCAGCTTATAAATGGTATTTTACATGAACACCTATATCGGGGCGTACTAGTCTATCTGGACGACATTTTGATCTACTCTGATACAATGGAAGAACACGTCCAGCTGGTTAGACAGGTCCTGACCAAGTTGCTGGATGCACATCTTTTTGTAAAACTCTCAAAATGTGAGTTCCACCGGGAGGAGATCGATTATCTAGGTTTTCGAATTAGTCGTACTGGTATCCAGATGGACCCGAAGAAAGTAGCTGCAGTCTTAGAGTGGAAAGCTCTGCAAACCCGTAAACAACTGCAAAGTTTTTTAGGTTTTGCAAACTTTTATCGACATTTCATTCCGTCCTTTGCAACAACAGCATTACCATTAACGGAGCTATTGCGAACAAAAGGTGTGGTGGCCCCTGGGAAAAAGCCTAGGCCGGGATACAAACTACAATGGTCATCTGAACGGCATACAATAACGCAGTACATCGGAGTACCGGATTTACTCCGTTCCGGGTAGTCATGGGGAGGGACTTCCCGGAGTTAGACCTTTCCCTCCAAAACCCTATGACTCCCAACGACTGGGCTACTAACGTGAATGCTGTGTGGCCTCATGTAAAAACCGCTTTGACACGGGCAGCCAATGAATGCAAGCTCCAGGCAGACAAAAGGAGGGCTACATGTCCATCTTTTCAGATCGGAGACCTGGTTTATTTGTCAACAAAATACTTAAAGCTACGATTACCAAGTAAAAAACTAGGACCCAAATATATAGGCCCATTTCCTATCATTAGAGTAATTAACCCCGTAACATTCATGCTAAAACTACCCCCCTTATTGGGAAAGACCCATCCGGTATTCCACTCTAGCTTGTTAAAACCGGCCACTACACCCACTACAACACCAAAACCACCTCCTGGCCCGGTAACCGGTGCCCACTATGAAATACAAGACATCATCGATTCCAAACTACGTAGAGGCCAGTTATACTATTTAGTCCGCTGGACAGGGTATCCTGATAGTGAAGCATCCTGGGTACCTGTAAAAGACATAAACGCCCCTAGATTACTGAGAAAGTTCCACAAAGCAAACCCCCAGAAACCACATCCCTTACCTGACCATTAATATCATCTCTTTTTGTCTCCTCCTCTTAGACGGACGCCTGGTAGGGGGAGCCGCCTGTCGAGCGTCAAGAAGCACTCGACATCATGTCCATGCACCGGCAGAACATGGATACCCGGCTGGAAGGGGGGGGGTTGAGCCACATGGGTGATGGTGGTGGAATAGGCTTCCGAGTAGGCGTTTATGTGCACGGGTGCCTTATGGGGTCACGTGGGATTAGCTTACTACTCTGAGAACACTCTAGAAAAGTGACGGCATCCCAGTACGTCCGAGGGAAATGAGGAAGTACGAGACCTTCCAGCTGAATGTAATCTGGAAGGAACTATATAAGGACTCGCTTGCAAGGGCGTGACAGCTGCGTCTTTGTTTTGCTAGCTTTGCATTCCGGTTTCTGTAAGCGCTGATTGCCACGATTAAATGAAGATACACCAGCTTGGCTTTAAGCGTGTTCTTTGAGCGTGGACACAGTCCTAGGGGAGCCGAGACATTCTTTTCCTCAGTCCTAATAAAATTTTATTTATATCCAATTGTTCTCTGTATATGCCATATTGCTCCTGATCCTTTTTTTTTTAATTTTTTTTTTATTGAAAAAGTTTTTCAAATACAGATTTTTCCCCCTTTTTTTCCCCCTCCTCCCTAACCCCCCTCCCCCTCCCCTTCCTCTGTGGCTTCTTCATAATAAAACCCAAATTCATAACAGATTATATAATACTTTACCATCCACTTACTCCATCCCCATATGCTGACCCCTTTTTTTTTAATAAAATTATCATATCCCCCTTGTACTATACTATACTATACATTTCAAAGTAACATTCTATGATAACATTATCTAATAGCTCCTAATTTAACATGATAATATTATTATACCTCCCAATTTAGCGATTTCTGCTCATAATCTACCCTTTTACTACCCCCCATACATATATCTCTTAAGTCAAATCTTTTATGTATATTAATATAACATTTCAAAGCAACCTTCCACTATAAAACTATATAATAAATCCTAATTTAACATTTATTCAGTTCAGCTACCCATTTCCTTCCCCCCCATCGTTATATCTCTTAACTCAAATCTTTTACATATATTCACATCTAAACATAATATCCCTTTTCTTTAAACTAAACAATCAATAACCTAACCTGTCTCCACCCACTTTCCTACAAAACTACCATACTTAATTGTTCTTAATATCTTTATTCTTCTGCCCACTCCACTAGAAAAATATTCCCTTATGTAAATAAAATCCTAAAAAGACTTTAAGCTTGTAATCCATATAATATCTTCTGTAATGTCTTTCAGCTGGATAATAAACTCCATCACCCATGTTAGGGTAACATCGCATCCTAATTCCAACAGTATTTTCGGTATCTTCAATTACCATCTGCCCCCATCAGTAACAAATATCTTCATATTAAAAAACAACAACAACAACAACCACCCGAGTGACTTTATATTTATATTCCATATAATGTCTATAGAGGTGTCTTTTATCCAGATTATTAATTCCAACCACCATAATAGGGTAACAACCAGATCTTCTGCGTGCCCCAATCCAATAACTCTCTTGCCATGTAACTCAGCATAAATGTAATATATTTATCAAGAAATCCAAAAAAAGAAAAAGATATTTCCAATCCATTCAATTTAAGGCCCTTTTCACATCCCAAAAGTTCAGCACTGCAGAGGTCTGTCACTCTCCTCAGAATAAAATAAACCAATACTTTGCCCATTATCTTTTCATATATTCAATCATCTCTTAGATAACTGGCATTACACTGTTGCTTAGTTTAAAAGTTTTTGTTTTTGTGAGACCTGCTTCTTCTTTTCTTGACTTTTTGTGGGTTAGATCTCCATCCTGAATTCCTTTCTGTAGATTGTGTATCGACTATTTGGTTTTCATGCTGATCTATAACTTGATCTTGTTGGTTTTTCTTTTGTGGCTTAAATCTTTCTGGTTCTATAAATTGTATATCAACTGATTGATTTCCATGCTGGTTTGTGGCTTGATAAGTCATTACATTAGAATCCGGAACCGCCTCTCTTATATTAAATAGTCCAGCTGCGACCTCTGAGAGAGAATCCAAAAGCGGCTCATCTGTGGAGACCTCTGTAACTTGTTGTTTCTTCATTACTTCCATCTCCTTCTGCTTTTCTTGAATTTCTATCTCTTGTTGATTTTGCTTTTTAAGGACCTTGTAGTAAAATTCTTCCGCTTTTTCAACAGTATTTAACTGATATCTTTCTCCTTGATATCTCAATATTATACCCACTGGAACATCCCACCTGAATAAAATATTTTGTTTTCTTAGCTCAGTCACCAAAAGTCCAAATTTCTTTCTATCTCTTAACATCTTAGGCGGCAATTCTTTATATATCCAAATTTTTCTCCCATGCAGTTGTGGAGTAGAATTAAAAGATTTTTGCACAATATCATTTCTTATTTCTTTATCTGTAAAGTAAATCACCACATCTCTAGGCAATTGCCTTTGCTTTGCAATCCAAGAATTTATTCTATAGGCCTTATCAATTTTACAAGATACCTCCTCAGGATGAACCTTTAAGATCCCAGCCAGAACTTGAGCAGATATTTTTCTTAGATCATCACTGTTATTTTCCTGTAAGCCTCTCATTCTGATCGCAAATTCTGTAAGCCTGTATTGCATCATTACAACTTCTCTTTCAATCCCTTGCTTTATACCTTCTGCATTATAAGTCTCGTGACCAGCTTCCTTTTTAGACTTTACTTCTAAACTATTGTCTTGAATATTTATCAAATCATTTTCAATTCTTTGTATTTTATTGTCCAAATTATAAATCTTATCATCAACTTCCTCCATTTTAGACTCTAGTAATTTGATATTTGTATCCAACTTTATAACAACTTCTGAAAAACCATTAGTCACTGTTACAATCTTTCGTTGCAGATTATCATACTTTAATTGTATCATTTCTTTAATTTCCTGCCTTAATTTTTCAAATTTCTGGTTCACAGTCTCATAATATTTTGCCATTTCCTCCTGAAGAAATTCTTTTAAATTAAAACCATTCTGCAAAGTCTGTAGGCTCAGAGCTTGTTCAGACAATTGTGAATGGGGGAGCACCCCCCCCCCCACTGCTTGTCTGTCAGGCTTTATAAGTTTTAACACCATTCTGCCAACAAACTCTTTTTTTTTTAAAAAAAAAAAAAAGGAAAACTTTTCCCCAAACAAGATCAAGTACAAATCTCCAAGAAGAAAGGAACTTAAAATAACTATATTTCTTCCAAATTGTAGCCAGCACTATATATTCTGCTACTTTGTAGCTGTTACGGAAGGACTCTCACTTTCGGCTTTCTTCTACTTCCCAAGCCTCAGCGGTCGCCATTTTAAAGTTTTTTTCTCCTTCACTCTAAAATGCTTATAAATTCATTAAGGATACTTGCAATTTAGGGTCCCAAGTCCAAGTCTCATCTTTTTTAATTAATCCATCTGTTAGGTTCATTGATTGATCCGGTTCCAGCGCCTAGCTCTGCAAAAAAGGCAGAGTTCTCCCGAAGCCCGGAGCAGTGGCGAGCGGGAATAGGGAGCCTCAACCTGCTCGTCCCCAAGAGTTAAAAAAAAAACTCTGGAGACTTCGCAGAGGGCTCTACCTGCCCTCGCCTGCTCTGACTCACATTTCCGTCAGGAAATGGAGTTTTTCGAGCCGCCTTTCAGGTGTAAAGGCGGCTCTTTACAGGCATCGGGGCTGGCGGTCTCAAAGGACCATCTGGCGGCAGCGGAAGCCAGACCGGCGCTCCTGATCCTTTTTGAATCTGGTTTTTATTTGTAAATATGGCCACCATTCCATATTTAATCCTTGTTGTTTCAAATCTTGAATTGGTTTTAATTCCCCTTTCTCATCAAGTAGTTCTGCATATCTTATTATTTTGCTCAAGTCCGTGGTGTTTGGGTGTAATATTGCTTCCATAGTTGATAGCCAGATTGGGACTTTTGTATAATGATCCTTCTTAACTTTATCCCAGACTTGTAAAAGGGCATTTCTTAATAAGAAAACTGTGCCAGCCAATCTGGAGATCATGACCTTCTATCGTTAGTACTCGTTTGTTTTGTAGCTGAATCCATTCTTTAAGCCATGTTAGTGCTGCGGCCTGATAATAGAGCTCCCAATTTGGGAGACTAAAGCCGCCTCTACTTCTACTATCTTGCAATATTTTAAATTTGATGCGAGGTTTCTTCCCTGACCAGACAAATTTTGATGTAATTTTATTTAATTGTTTGAAGAAATTTTTCTCTAATTTGATCAGTATAGTTTGAAATAAGTATAGCAGTCTGGGTAGTATATTCATCTTTATCGTTGAAATTCTACCAATCAATGATATTTGCAATTTAGACCAAATTTCTAGATCCTTTTGGATTTTTTGTAGCAGTGTATCATAATTATCTTTTTTTATCGTGGTGCATTTTGCTGATATCTGTATTCCTAGATATTTAATCTTTTTAACTCTTGAAATCCCCAATTTCTCCTCTAATTTCTCATTCTGTTTATTTGTTAAGTTTTTGGTCAACATTTTAGTTTTGTCCTTGTTTATTTTGAGCCCTGCCACTTTACCAAATTGGTTTATATCTTTGAATAGTAATTGTCCAGATTCTAAGGGTTCCTCAATAATGAATATCAGGTCATCGGCAAATGCTTGGACTTTATATTCCTGCAATTTAATTTTTAATCCTTTTATGTCCGAATTTTCTCTAATTTGTGACATTAGTATTTCTGTGGATAGAATGAATAATGGGGGGACAGAGGGCATCCCTGTCATACTCCTTTTTCTATATTGAATTTTTTCTGTATATTCACCATTTATAATTATTTTTGCTCTCTGGGTCGAATAAATTGCTCTGATCATTTCTATAAAGTTTTTCCCTCAATTCATTTCTATTAGTTGGTTAATCATAAAGTCCCAATTCAGGTTATCGAAAGCTTTCTGCGTGTCTAAGAATATCAGAGCTACTTGCTTGTCTGGGTGGGCTTTTTTCCTTTTTTGAAGATGGGAACTACATCAGCTCTCTTCCAGTCCTCTGGCAGTTCCCCAGTGCTCCAGGATCTGGAGAAAATGAAGAAAAAATGTGCATGTTGTGCGACCAAAGAGGCGATCACATGCGAAGCGCATGCACAAAGAAAACCAGTAGTAAAGCCAGTTAGAACCCACCACTGATGTAGTGGTAGTAGATTTTTATGTCCTGATTGCATATGTTGGTGTAACTATTGTTATTGTTGTCACTGCATATGCCTTCAATTAGTCAGTGTCCCCCCCCCCTTCTGCTTCAATGCTTTCTATTTTTGTTCTGTGTGTGCGTTAGTTCTGTTCCTGTTCTTTGTGGACACCACCTTCCCTGTAGATAAGGGTCAGCTTATTTGCTGGGGTGGGATGTCTTTTACCTTTCTCCCATCTCCCTTCCTCTGCTTGTTTATTATTGGATGTTCTTGCTTTGTGATGGGGGGCTCCAGGTCCAGGATGGTTATATCTATGATTGGGTAAAGAAATTCTAGTTGACATCATGCAAATTTTTGCCAAACATGTGGAACTTTCAGTGTAAAATATGTAGACACAGAAGATTTAATTGCTTTTTAGTTTATTTGCAAGCTGCGAGTCCACAATCTTTGTCAGGAAACTTATTTCATTATGAACTGTATAAATAGACTTTGATGTGAATATGACTCATTCAAAGAGGAAGTATTGTGTGTGTGTGTGTGTGTGTGTGGAGGGGGTATTTGGATAGTTAGGAGAAAAAAAAAATCTTTTCCTTGCAAAAAAACTTGCTATTGCCTTTCCACTGAGTGTATTAAACATATTACATCCTTGGTTTGGGTATTTGGGCAGAAATGATTAGAACCATTTTAAGTAGTGTTAAGGAGTGCCTACAGTGGTGGGATTCAAAAAAATTTACTACTGGTTCTGTGGGCGTGGCTTGGTGGGCGTGGCTTGGCTTGGCTTGGCTTGGTGGGCATGGCTTGGTGGGCGTGGCAGGGGAAGGATACTGTAAAATCTCCATTCCCTCCCCACTCCAGGGGAAGGTTACTACAAAATCCCCATTTCCTCCCGATCAGCTGGGACTCGGGAGGTAGAGATGTGGGCGGGGCCAGTCAGAGGTGGTATTTACCGGTTCTCCGAACTACTCAAAATTTACACTACCAGTTCTCCAGAACTGGTCAGAACCTGTTGAATACCACCTCTGAGTGCCTAACCCATATAATATCAGTGACCTCTGTTCCAGATACTATTATGCTTCTGTTACATGAGAATGTTGTACATTTTAATCAGAGGATAATAGAATATGGTTGTTGTGGCCCGCCAGCAGCCTGCGCGGATCATGGCTGATCCCAATGACGAGGAGGGATTTTTAATTCACCTTAAAAATATATATTTCATTAATCCCCCTTTCTCTAGCTCCAACCCTCTTGTTAAGTAATTTGCAGAGCAACCCTTGAGTAGCAAGGGTGTGCACATGAAAGCGATTGAGAGTAGTTACGAAATAACACAGCCAACACACAGATACACTGAGTTGTGTTTACTTTCAGGAAATAGTAATAAGGCACAGTCCAATAAACAGTCCAGGTCATACACAGATAAAGCAGTAGATAGTAAAGCAATAGTCCAGGGATAATCCAATAACAAAGTCTTCTTACCAGTCGTCGTAGTCATACACAATAATCAGTCCTTCTGTATTTGCAAACAGTAGCAAAACACAGCAAAGATCAAAGATCAGCAAAGAGAAACAAACCATGTTTCTAGCTCCCTCTTAAGGACATTGGCTACAGAGCTAACCAATCAGGACACAGTATGATGCAATACAGCAATACAGCAGTCTTAAAGCTACAATGATGGTTTATATATTGCCAACCCAACAAGTTAGGTAAAATCATTTCCTAACATTCTCCTCTTTGGGTAGGACAATACATAATACCTTACATTCTTAAACCATAGTTTTCACAACACTCTTTGTGCTTAACTGCACCCTGAGCCTTGGTGAAATGATCTGCAATATTGTGTTCAGTCATACAGTACTCTAACTGAATCAATTTACTTTTTACACACTGTCTAACATTTAAATATCGCAAATCAGTATGCTTAGACCGTGTTTTTACAGCTAAATTAGTAGCCATATTGATTGCAGATTGATTATCTTCATACACTATAAACGGATCATTCACATTTAATCCTATATCAATTAACAATTGTTTATAATATATCAATTCAGTACACATCAAGGATAAACATGAAAATTCGGCTTCCATAGTTGATAAACTAATACTCTTTTGCCTAATAGATTTCCATCCTATCAAAACATTACCCAACATTACCACTATACCTGATTTTGATTTACGAGTAAGTAGATCAGTTGCAAAACTTGCATCAGCATATGCCGTTAGAACTAGGTCACTACTAGGCTCCAAATATAACGAATAATAAATTGTTTGCTTCAGATACGTAAGTATTCGCTTAGCAGCTTGCCAGTGCTGTTCAGTAGGTTCAGCATTATATCTAGCCAGTTGGTTCACACTATAAGATATATCTGGCCTAGACCAATTACTCAAATATGATAGACTGCCTATTAAGGATTGATATATTTCCTTATCGAATACAGGACTTTGAATATTACTATGTTTAAAATCCTGACTCATTGGTGTTTTAGCAGACTTACAGAGTTCCATATTGTAATGTTTTAGTAATTGGCTAATTTTCTTGGCTTGCAAAACTTTGTAACCTTTACTAGTTTTAACTATATCAAGACCTAGATAATGCTTAATTTCTCCCAAATTCCTAATTCTGAACTTCTTTTGCAACATAGAAACAATTTCGGTTGCTTCGTTTTCATATTTTGTTATAAGTGCTATATCATCAGTAAATAGCAGCAATAAAGAAATTAAACCATCTTTCTCTTTCTTAAATAAACATGGCTCAGCTATACTAGCTACAAAACCCATAGCAACTAACTCATTAACAATACATTTGTTCCACTCGTAACCTGATTACTTTAAGCCATAAAGACTTTTCTTCAGTCTCCAGCAATCAGTCTTCCCATCAGTATTCAAACCTAGTGGCTTCTTCATATAGATTGTATGTTGTAATGGTGCATGCAGATATGCAGTTTCAACATCTATATGGTTTATCCTGTATTTATTCTTAGCTGCCCAAACTAATATAATTTAATATTTGGGAGTCCTAACCCCCCCTTTTTTTTGGCTTAGATACCACTTATTTTTATTTATCCTCACTTTCTTATTCCCATTACAATAGTTGTTCAGTATATTCTGCCTACTCTTTAACTCTAATTCTGATATTTTTATTGGTAGCATCCTAAAAGCAAAATTGATCTTTGCTAAAATCTTCATTTTTACTAAGGCAATTCTTCCAAACCATGATAAATTCAACCTTTTATATTTATTCAAACTTTCCAAAATCTCCTTCTTTAAGCTGCCTAGATTTTCCTTTTCTAACTTCTCCAAATTTTTTGTAATTCTAACTCCCAGGTATTTAATATGATCTTTAATTCTCATTTTGCTTTGCTTCCCTTCCCAATCCTTCTCTTCCCTTTTATTATTTATTATTATTATTATTTATTCGATTTGTATACCGCCCTACTCCCGAAGGACTCAGGGCGGTGAACAGCCAAACAATAAAATAACATAGACATAAAAAATTTAAAAAACCAGATAAAATCAAATTAAATTATTTTGGCCCAGACAGATTAAAACACCCCAATAATTTAAAAACAGATTAAAATTTACATATTTAAAAGGGAAGAGATTAGGCCAAGCCCGCCTGTTGGAATAAAAAGGTCTTCACAGCGCGGCGGAAGGTGCGCAGATCCGGGATCCTCCGTATCTCCGGGGGGAGCTCATTCCAGACGGTAGGTGCCCCCACACTTTAATTTTAGTGTAATTAAACAGCATCAACTCAGATTTTGACCAATTTATTCTTAATCCAGTTATTTCTTCAAATTCTTTTAGATGCCATCCAATTCTTTCCATTTTATCCACTATATTCTTAACTGTTAACAATGTATCATCAGCAAACATATTTAGTTTTATTTTACCTATCCCTTCTATCTCCCCGTCATCTCTTAATGCATTGGCCAATAGTTCCATAACCAATACAAATAGGACAGGTGAGAGTGGGCACCCTTGCCTTGTTCCTCTGGCGAGTTGTATCTTGTCTGTAACTCCATCATTCACTACCACTAAGGCAGAGTTCCGAGAATATAATTGATCTATTACACCTTTAAATTTATTTCCAAACCCCATTCTGTCTATTACCATCTTTAATGCTTGTCAGCTCACACAATCGAAGGCCTTAAAGATATCTAACGCTAATATCCCTGCTTTAAGCTTTAGATTTTTGATCTCGTGAATTACATTTAACACTCTTCCAACCAAATTATGCATTTAACGGCCCATTACAAATCCACATTGATCTTCCCTTATATAATTACCTATAAAATTATTCATTCTTCTTGCTAAAATAGTTGAAAAAATTTTTGCATCTTGATTTATTAATGATATTGGTCTGTACGAGTCAGGAAGCATCGGATCCTTATCTGGCTTAAATATTAATATTATTAACGACTGTTCCCATGATTCTGGAATCTTTTCCCCTTCTAATATTGCATTATACAGCTTTAATAATTTCGGTACTAATAATGTTTTAAATGTTTTATAGAATTCTGTTCCTAATCCGTCTACCCCAGGTGATTTACCCACCTTTAAACTTTCAATTACTTCTGCAATTTCCCTTTGCAATATACTCCTTTCCATTAATTCTTTATGCTCCGTTTCCACACCCCTTTTTATATATTTCCCAATATAAGCTTCCATTCTATCCTTCTTAACCTCCTTGCCCTTGTACAACTGTTGATAAAATTCCTGGAATATTTTTAACTTTCCTTTCATTGTACTACAATAATTCCCCAATTTATCTTTCACTATACCTATTGAATTTTTAGCTTTCTCCTTTTGTGTGAGCCTGGCAAGCATCTTAGTATTTTTATTGCTATTTTCAAAAAATTCTCTTTTCATGTATATTAAATTATTCTGAACTTCCTCTAAATTTTTATTCTCTAATTCTTTTTTTTTAGCTTGTAATTCTATTAATTTCTGTTTATTTCTTGTGTGCCAGTACTCTTTTTCCAATTTCTTAATCTGTTCCTCTAATTTTTCCCGTAATGCAGTTTCTTGCCTTTTAACACTACAGGCTTCCCTAATACATATTCCCCATGTCACCGCCTTCATGGTGTCCCACACCATTCTCGTTGCTATTTCTCCTTTTTCATTAATTTCCCACAATTCTGATTGCATTTTCTCAACCACTTTCTCATTTTTAAGAATCCTTGTAGTCACCTTCCATCTAACCGCTTCTCTATAGTCTTTTTTTACCATAAAGTCTAAACTAACCACCGCATGATCTGTTACTTTAATTACTCCCACTTCCATTCTACACAACTTAGTTGCCATATCCCTAGAAACGAAAACATAATCAATTCTAGAATAGGATTTATAGGTTGGGGAATAATATGTGAAACCGGGCTCCCCACCTTTAAGAAAATGCCACCCATCCACATAATCTTTTTCTTTTATTAATTTATTTAAAATGGTGATATTATTCCTCCTTTCAGCACTTGTGGGATTGGTCCTATTCAATCTATTATTCATAACCATATTAAAATCTCCACCTAAAATGACATGTCCTTCTTTAAATTCTTCTATTACTTTAAACAATTCTAAAAAAAATTCTCTATGTCCCACATTTGGGGCATAAAAATTAACCAACGTATATTTTGTACTTTCAATTTTTTTTTTTAATTTGATTTATATGCCGCCCTTCTCCGGAGACTCAGGGTGGCTTACAATGTGCTAAGCAATAGCCTTCATCCTTTTGTATATTTATACAAAGTCATCTTATTATTATGGGATTATGGTTCTGCGCATGCCCAAGATGGCGCTCCGACGCTGAGTCTCGGCTTCTTGGGGGCGATGCCTCGGCTTGGGGGGGCTCAGGGGGGTCATTTCGAACATCTATGACCCCCCGCCCGGGCGAAGCAACATCTGAGGAGCTCGTTGGGAGCTTTGTCGGCTCCCCGGACCATCCCAGCGCTGAGGGGGATGACGTCAGGACGGCGGTGGGGGATGGCGGTCTGCGGCCTGCAGGGGAGCGGCACCGCCGGCGGCGGTCGCGGGTGGTTATGGCAGCGGCGGCGGCAGCTCCTGGACGACATCGGCGTTGTGAGGCCCCTACGGAGGTTCCCCACGCCCCTGGATGCCTCGAGGTGGATCTTGGAGGCAGGGGGCGGCTGGGGACGTCCGTGGGAGGGCCGATGGCGACGATGGCGGTGGGGACTGCGGAGGCCGCGGCGGTGGTCGTGACGGGGGCGCCTAAGGTTGGGGCGGCTCCCAAGGGCCTACAGACTTCCAAACAGACGGCCCAGGACTTTTCAGCAGTGGTTTTAGATCTGATTTTGGGGTGACTGGAGAGTATACGACCCTTGAGGGAAGGGTTACCTCCAGGGAGACCCAGAGACCCCCCCCCCAGGGTGAGCTGGATGGGGGGGGATGAAATAGGGGAGCTTCACCCACCAGAATGGAAGGTTGAGGGTTATTGGGGCCAGAAAATGACTACAAACTTATGCGGTTTGAATCCCCCCCCCTCCTTCCTTCGGACTGAGTTTTGGCCTATTGGCCTATTACGATCATAGCTTCCCATCCATCTTGGCCTGCTGAACTACTCCTAATTTTTCCCCACTTCCATCTGGCCTGTCTGGATTCCCTACCATGTAGAACTTCTTTGACGAACATTTACGAACTTAAACCTCCTTTGAGCTGGATATTGGATTCCCTGATGCTGCTAATCCCAGGAGGGATACTGGTTCTATGGACATGAGGCCTGAGGAGGCGGAATATGGCTATCCTCACCCTTGAGCTTTCTATCAAAGTCTCCATGGATTGGCCTGGTGAGAGACGGCCGCCCTGGAAACTTTTGGGGTCGAATGATATGCACCTCCTTAGCCACTGTCGTGAGAGGACAGTGGAGCTTGGCAGCCTGACCATGGACTGGAACTTTCCCTACGCTTATAACATCAACGGTCCCCCACCCTTGGACTGTTTCCCCTGATGGCTATATGTATTCAGTGTCGGAACTCCTTGTCCTGCGAGATTCTCCCCTCTCACAGATTTGGCCCCCCACATTATCGAGGGCCTATCTCGATGACGGACTTTGGAGTCCGGAGAGATGGCATGGAGCAAGGAAGAATTTATGGGGTTTTTTAGGGAAATTTTTAAAGATTTTAAGGGGTTCTGGGGGGGGGGTTGTAATTATTCTTTTAAAGATATTGGGAAGACGACTATGGCGGATGGGGGGGGGAAATCCACCAGGGTCAGAGCCGTGCCCGGCACAGGGTAACGATCCGGGGGGCACTGGACGAGGGATTGGGAAAGGGATGGGGGACGATATCTATGAGGGCTGTACCATCGGCACGGTGAATGGGAGGGGCAGATATGGCGGGAGCAGGGGACCACATCAGGTGTTGGGGGCTCGCACTTGCTGTCTGAGAGCAATTGCTTGCCCCGGTCCCCAAGGCTCTGCTCGGATACTAGGTGGCTTAGATACTCAGGAGCTGGGCCTTCGGCTGATGCTGTGCAATGCCAGGTCCGTGGTCAACAAGGCCCCCCTCATTCACGATCTTATACAAGAGGGAGGAGCGGACCTGGCGGGTATTACGGAGACCTGGTTGGGCCCGGAGGGTGGCGTCCCTCTGGTTGAAATGTGCCCACCAGGCTTCAGAGCATTCCATCAGCCGAGGGCACAGGGGAGGGGCGGGGGGGGTGGCGGTTATTATTAACGAGGATCTGGGTCCGAGGGAGACCACTGTGCCTCAGATAGCCGGATGTGAGTCCCTCCTTGTGAGGTGGGGCCGTGGGGTTCAGATGGGCTTGTTGCTTACGTACCTGGCTCCCTGCCACGTGGCAACAGCCCTACCTGAGCTACTCGACGTGATAGCCACGGTGGCAGTAGATACACCCAGGCTTTTAGTCATGGGTGATTTCAACTTGCCATCCATTGGTGAAACGTCTGAGGTGGCTCGGGAGTTCATGGCTTCCATGACGGCCCTGGACCTGACCCAGTTAGTTCATGGCCCTACTCACAGGGGAGGTCACACTCTGGATCTGATTTTTGTCTCTGGCCAGTGGTTGAGTGGTCTTGTTATAGGGGATATAGACATGGAACCCTTGTCATGGACTGACCACTCACTCCTTCGCCTAGATCTTCGAACCGCGACCCCTCGCCGCAGGGAGGCGGACCCAATTAGATGGATCCGCCCCAGGCGCCTGATGGATCCTGATAGGTTCCAGACGGAGCTTGGGCCATTTCCTGAGGATCTAGCACATGACTCGGCCGAGGACCTGGTAGCCGCCTGGGATCGGGCGGCTGGTGGGGCCTTGGACCGAGTTGTGCCTTTGCGGCCTCTGACCCGATGCTGATCCCGTGCGGCTCCTTGGTTTACTGAGGAGCTGAGGGAAATGAAGCACCGGAAAAGACGCCTGGAGAGCGGTTGGAGGGCCAGTCTCGCTGAATCTGATCGAACACTGGTAAGGTCGCATATTAAGGCCTACCTAGTGGCGATAAAGACGGCAAAGTCTAACTACTTTTCCGCCTCTATTGCGTCATCAGGGAATCGTCCGGCCGCCCTGTTTAGGGTGACCCGCGCCCTGCTCCATCTGGGAGTGCGGGAGGATCCCTTAGAAGGCAGGGCGGAGGATTTCGGACAATACCTGTATGACAAAATCGCTCAGATCCGGGGGGATCTGGACTTTGACTGGGTAGATCAGGGCAGGGTGACAAGGAACAGTCTTGAGAATGTTATCTGGGAGGAGTTTGATGCTGTGACTCCCGATGATGTGGACAGGATTTTGGGGAGACTTAGTGCGGCCACATGTTTACTGGACCCGTGTCCCTCCTGGTTGGTACTGGCTTCCCGGGAGGTTACACGAGGCTGGCTCCAGGGCGTCATTAATGCTTCGTTGAGTGAGGGTCACTTCCCCGCTGCCCTGAAAGAGGCGGTGGTGAGGCCTCTCCTCAAGAAGCCGTCCCTGGATCCAGCAATATTGGCCAACTATCGTCCTGTTTCCAACCTCCGCTTCATTGCGAAGGTTGTTGAGTGTGTGGTCGCGCAACAGTTTCCGCAATTCCTGGAGGAAACATCCTATCTAGATCCATTCCAGTCGGGTTTCAGGTCTGGGCACAGCACGGAAACGGCATTGGTCGCGTTGGTGGATGATCTCTGGAGGGCTCGGGACAGGGGTTATTCCTCTGTTCTGGTCCTATTAGATCTCTCAGCGGCTTTTGATACCATCGACCATGGTATCATGCTGCACCGGCTGGAAGAGTTGGGGGTGGGAGGCACTGTGTTGTGGTGGTTCTCCTCCTTTCTCTCCGACCGGTCGCAGTTTGTGTTGGCAGGGGGGCAGAGGTCGACCTCAAGGCCTCTCATTTGTGGAGTGCCGCAGGGATCGGTCCTCTCGCCCCTTCTGTTCAACATTTATGTGAAGCCGCTGGGCGAGATCATCCGTGGCTTTGGGGTGAGATACCACCAGTACGCTGATGACACCCAGCTGTACATCTCCACCCCAGGCCACCCCAACGATGCCCTTGAAGTGATGTCCCAGTGCCTGGAGGCTGTGCGGATCTGGATGGGGAGGAACAGGCTCAGGCTCAACCCTTCCAAGACTGAGTGGCTGTGGCTCCCGGCATCCCGATATAGTCAGTTGACTCCATTGCTGACTATTGGGGGCGAGTCTTTGGCCCCCACTGAAAGGGCTCGCAATCTGGGAGTCCTCCTGGATAGGCAGCTGTCTTTGGAGGAACATCTAACGGCTGTTACCAGGGGGACCTTTTATCAGGTTCGCCTGATTCGCCAGTTGCGGCCCTTTCTTGATCGGGATTCCTTGTGCACAGTCACTCACGCCCTCGTCACCTCTCGCCTTGACTACTGCAACGCTCTCTACATGGGGCTCCCCTTGAAGAGCACCCGGAGGCTCCAGCTGGTCCAGAATGCAGCAGCGCGGGTAGTGATGGGAGCAACATGGCGCTCCCATGTAACACCGCTCCTGCGCGAGCTGCACTGGCTCCCGGTGGTCTTCCAGGTGCGCTTCAAGGTGTTGGTTATCACCTTTAAAGCGCTCCATGGCATAGGGCCTAGCTATCTCCGAGACCGCCTGCTGCTACCGACGACCTCCCATCGACCCGTGCGCTCCCACAGAGAGGGCCTCCTCAGGGTGCCATCAGCCAAACAATGTAGGCTGGTGACCCCCAGGGGGAGGGCCTTCTCTGTGGGGGCACCTACCCTCTGGAATCAGCTGCCCCCAGAGATAAGAAGAATCCATGACCTCAATGCCTTCCGTCGTTCCCTGAAAACCTATCTTTTTCAGCAAGCCGGGTTGGCTTAGAAGAAATTTTTAGATTCTTTTAATTAGTTTGTGATTCTTAACTTTCGGGCCAAAATTTATATATATTTTTAAATGTTTTAATATTTGTATTCTATGTTTTTTATCTTGGCTGTACACCGCCCTGAGTCCTCAGGGAGAAGGGCGGTATATAAATTGGAAATTAAATTAAATTAAATTAAAATTGCCCCCACAACTGGGTCCTCAATTTACCTACCTTAGAAAGGATGGAAGGCTGAGTCAACCTTGAGCCTGGCGAGATTCGAACCTGCAGTAATTGCAGGCAGCTGGTCTTAATAACAGGGTGCTTTAGACCACTGTACTACCAAGGCTCTGTCTGACCTTTAATCATAATAATTTGACCTTTAATCATAATAAATCTACCATGCCCATCTTTTTTTATACTCTCCATAATAAATCCAGTTCTTTTAGAAATCAGTATGGCCACCCCATTTTTTTTTTTAAGTCCCCAGTGACTTTTCATAATGGAGTGACCACTTCAAACGCACTTCATTTACTCCCTCCTTATCCTGGTGAGTTTTCTGCAAAAAAATTATGTCAGATCTTTCCTTGTTTAACAATTGTTCGATTCTCCTCCTTTTCACTACTGCCCCCAAACCTTTGACATTGAGTGTTGTAATTCTTATAGTTTTATCCATATTCAGCACATACAAATTCTTTACGATCCCTTTGAGATATCATCAGTACGCTGATGATACTCAACTTTACATCTCCACCCCGGATCAACCCAGGGATGCCCTTTCCATGATGTCTAAGTGCCTAGAGGCGGTGCGGGTCTGGATGGGTAGGAACAGGCTCAGACTGAACCCCTCCAAGACAGAGTGGCTGTGGATGCCGGCATCCCATGATCTAGCTTCCCCATCGCTTCTGATGGGAGGGGAGTGCCTGGCTCCCTCGGAAAGGGTTTGTAACCTTGGCGTCCTCCTTGATTCACGGCTGTCCTTGGCGGACCATCTGACGGCCGTGACAAGGGGGGCTTTTGCACAGGTTCGCCTGGTGCGCCAGTTGCACCCTTTCATAGACAGGGATGCCCTTTGTACGGTCACTCATGCTCTCATTATTTCTCGGCTGGATTACTGCAATGCCCTCTACATGGGGCTGCCCTTGGGGTGCACCCAGAGGCTCCAACTGGTCCAGAATGCGGCTGCGTGGGTAGTCTCAGTGGCTTCTTCAGGGTGCTTCCCGGTACTCCCATATAACACCATTGTTGCGCGAGCTGCACTGGTTGCCGGTGGTCCTCTGGATCCGCTTCAAGGTGCTGGGGCTCACCTATAAAGCCCTTCATGGCATGGGCCCAGGGTATTTGCAGGACCACCTTCTACTGGCCTCCCACCGCCCAGTGCGCTCACATAGGACTGCCCTCCTCTGGGTCCCTTCGGCCAGACAGTGTCGGCTGGTGGCCCCCAGGATGAGGGCGTTCTCTGTGGCCACACTGACCCTCTGGAATGGTTTACCCACTGGGCTCTGGATGGCCCCTGACCTCTGCACCTTCCTTGCCGACCTAAAGACATGGCTTTTTCAGCAAATTCCCTGATCTGCCATGTATTTTAATCTGGGGATTTGGGGTTTTAAATTGGATTGTACCATTTTAATTCTATTTATTGTTGGATTGCTTATTTTGTGAGCTGCCACGAGTCCTTCGGGAGAAGGGCAGCATATAAATATGACAATAAAATAAATAAATAAAATAAATCTCTTCTGCCTCTGTTAGGTCTGTGCCATTTTGGTCCTTTATCATGCCCATCTATGCATGAAACGTTCCCTTCATATCTCCAATTTTCTTGAAGAGATCTCTGATCCTCCCTATTCTATTGTTTTCTTCTATTTCTTTGCACTGTTCATTTAAGAATGCATTCTTATCTCTTCTAGCTATTCTCTGGAATTCTGCATTCAACTGGGTGTATCTTTCTCTTTCTCCCTTGCCTTTTGCTTCCCTTCTTTTCTCAGCTATTTGCAAAGCTTCCTCAGACAACCATTTTGCTTTCTTTTTCTTTGGGATGGTTTTAGTTGCTACCTCTTATACAATGTTGAGAACCTCCGTCCATAGTTCTTCAGGCACTCTGTCTATCAGATCTAATTCCTTAAATCTATTTGTCACCTCTACTGTATATTCATCAGGGATATGATTTAGTTCATACCTGAGTGGCCTAGTGCTTTTCCCTACTTTCTTCAATTTAAGCCTAAATTTTGCAACAAGAAGCTCATGATCTGAGCCACAGTCAGCTCCTGGTCTTGTTTTTACTGACTTTGAGACAGGAGGGTCTTATACTATAAATCATATTAATCTCAGTATTGTATCATGCACAGTATTATATTGTTTTCTGAGGTACTGACGTTGGAGCAGAAGTTATGTTGCAAACCTCAGGAAAGTACAAGGAACAGAAATAAGGAACTTGTTAAATGTACTGATGAGCTTAATGACCTATGTTCTATATCATCCCTGTAACGAACTTATATTAAGAAACATATTACCAGAAGTGTTCACGGAAAGTAACAGACGGTGTACCCATATATGGAAATAGAGTCAGAAGCGTAACGCCTCTGGCGTGGCTAGAATTGCAAAATGTATAAAAGGTACACCTTGGGCGTAGCCCAGGGTTCGGAATCTGACATGTGAATGCTCCGAACCTTTGCTAGCAAATAAACCTGTGTTCTCCAACTTCTGTGGTCTTGTCTCCTGTATTTGGGAAAGTGGGTTTTCCCGCTTCAACTGTATAGAGCTTCTCCATCTTTGGCTGCAGAGCATATAGTCAATCTGATTTCTGTGTTGACCGTCTGGTGATGTCCATGTGTAGAGTTGTCTCTTGGGTTGTTGGAAAAGAGTGTTTGCTATGACCATTGTATTATCTTGACAGAATTCTATCACCCTGTGCCCTGCTTCATTTTGTACTCCAAGGCCAAACTTGCCTGTTATTCTGGTTATCTTTTGGCTTCCTACTTTAGCATTCCAATCCCCCATGATGATAAGGACATCATTTTTTTGTGTTAATTCTATAAGGTGCTGTAGGGCTTCATAGAACCAGTCAATTACATCCTCTTCAGCACCAGTGGTTGGGGCATAGACTTGGATTACTATGATATTGAATGGTTTGCCTTGGATTCGAACTGAGATCATTCTGTCATTTTGGGGATTGTTTCCCAGTATTGCTTTTCCTACTCTTTTACTGATTATGAAGGCTACTCCATTTTTTCTGAGAGATTCTTGCCTGCAGTAGTATACCTGATGGTCATCTGAATTAAATTCACCCATTCCTAAGATGTCGATGTCATATCTTTTTTCCTTTTGGTACTGTCCATGGGGCTTTCATGGCAAAGATACTGGAGTGGGTTGCCATTTCCTTGTCCAGTGGATCACCTTGTCAGTTTTGGAAGCCATATTGGGTGGCTTTGCATGGCATAGCTCATAGCTTCATTGAGCTATGCAAGCCCCTTCGCCACGACAAGGTAATCCATGAAGGGGAGCAATAATCTCTAACATGGAACAAATAGAATATTTAAAAAAAATTCAAAACAGAAAAGAGAATAAAGAGAAAGATCTCCTCAAAATGGGGGAACTGTGGATGGGTGCTCTAGAGATTCAAGAGATAGATACTGTGGCAGAGGAAATATTTAGATTAAATAAACATGATAAAAGGAGTTACAAGATACCAGAGGAGAAGCAGGAAAGATTCACCAAAAAGTTAATAAGAGTTGAAATTCTGAAATGGGCAAGAGATGATGGATAGATATAGAATATATTTTTAACATGGTGGTTATTTCATTAAGTGTTAGAAAAAAGAAGTAGAAAATAGAAATTGGGAAAATAGTATTTTTTTCCAAGTTTTTTTTTTTAAATTTACAAACACATCGTTGTGTGAACAGTGTGGAGTGTCTTACATTTTAGTACAAATAAAACAATATTCTTCATATTTAATACAGTTGACAATCTTACATAGTTTTGGTAATAATACGCATATTTTGTTGAATTGTAATCTTTCGTTATTTGATTATTTGATATTTCAGTATGTTATTTTTATGCCAATCTCCATATTCTAAATGTCACTCCTTTTACTACAAATAAAATATTAATAATCATATTTGTTGTATTTAACAGATTTATATAGTTCTAATAGTAATACACACATTTATATTGAATTATAATCGTCCATTGTTTATCCCCTTTCTAATTTTTAATAATGCCACTGTTATGTTTAAAAATATTCCCTTTCTAATCACATTTTAATACAAATAAAATAATATTCATCATATTTACATTTGACAAGTTATATAATTCTAATAATAATACACGTTTTTATTAAATTGTAATCTTTCATTATTAAATTGCTCAATATTTCAGTATGTTATTTTTATGCCAATCAAATTCTAAATATCATTCCTTTTACTACAAATAGAATGTTGGTAATCACATTTGTTACACTTGACAAACTTATATAGTTCTACTAATAATACACATATTTATGTTAAGTTATAATCTTCCATTTATTGTTCAATATTTCAATATGTTATTTTTATACCCATCACCATATTATTCAAACATATTCAAAATTACCATCATTAAAATTCTAAGTTCCCTTTTTGTTATTACTTCACCTTGTAATGGAAATATATATATATTCCATTAATCCCCCTTTCTCTAACTTCCAACCCTATTTTAATTTATATCACTATTGTTTTTAGGAAATGTTCCCTTTTTTATCCATCATCTCTCGTCCACTTTAAAGTTTTAATTATTCATTTCTTAGCTTGTCTCCCATATTCCTCTCTTGGATCTTTATCTCTATCTGCTTCTACTTCTTGGCCAATCCTCTTAAACATTTCTCCCTTCTCTACCCTGTTCCATTATCTGATTTTCAAGTTGTCTACTCTTGCCCCTATCTCTCTCCCCAAAAAAGCTTCCTGCAGTTCCAGTTCCAGTTTAATTTCCCTTAAAATACTCTCCCCTTGGTGTTATGAGTAAATGCCTAACTATGTATATATCAATGCATAGACTGACCCCTCCTCCCTCACCTAGCCCTTCCCATGACCCCTCCTTACCTTGACTCTGCCTTCGCCATACATAAGGCCGTGCACAGGGATCCACCAACCAGCTCCAGATGTGCACCTGAGAGAGAAGGAAATGGTGTAAAAAAATACGTTTGAAATAGAGACTAATCGTGTCTGTGGTTATTGGGCAAGATCCTTGGAAAATAATTCACAAGATGGTAGCAGAGGATGGTTGTGCCCAATAACCAGGAATAACACTAAAGATGGAAGGAAGGATGAACACGAGGTCCATCACCAGACTAATGGCAGAGCTGCAGGAATCCGAAGGAGCCACAGCCAGGATTCCAACTGCCATGGAGGTGGGAGACCTGGACCAGACCAACAGAAGCATGAGGCCAAGAGAAAAAGCAGCCAGGCACGCCAGGAACGAGTTGCCCGAGAGAGATGAACTGAAAGAGACCATACAGAAAATGATGGAGGCCTCCATCAGCAAGAGGGAGCTCCTCGCGAAACTCCGGGACCTGCTAGATGACCACGGAGCAGCGATGAGCCCCCAGGAACAGGACTACGAGACTGCCAGACCGGTAAGAGAAAGATACCCCCTGGCAGGGACCCAGGACCTAAACGATTCCAGTTTTGCGCCATGCTCCCGGCGGCCATCTTGGGATGGCCACCAACCAATGGGGAGCCAGGATTCAAATTCAATGGCGCGAAATGAAAGAAACCCCCAAACAAATGGGGGAACAACCAGAAATGTCCCAGAAGGGACATACCAAGGCATCTGGAGCTCGCCTGCCGAGCTCGAAGCCAGAAAGACACCCGAGACCCCAGCAGCCGCCATAGGCCCTGCACGCAACCCCCTCGCACCAGCCACTAACCGCAGGGAGACAACCGTGAGCCGAGGGGACTACAGGGGGGCCATCGATGACGATACACCCCCCCAGATCCTCCACCCGAGGGCCACCCTCCACGAGGACGACCACAGGGCACTGATTGCGCTCGAGACATGCCGATGGCAGGACTCGAACCCAGCACCCGCAGCACTGACCACACGAGACCCGAGGGAAGGAGGCCATGCCAGCTACTCACCCTCCATGCTACCTCCGCCGGGCTTCCCCACACGCCCAGGGACCAGCGACCAAGGATCGGGACCTCTCACCTCCGCCGCCGCTACCGCCACCGCCGCTACTGCCACCACCGCCACCGCCGTCGCGCTGCCGAATTCCAGAAGTCCTCCACTTACGACCTCCTCATCTCCTCACCTTTCTCCAGCTTCCAGCAGGGATCCAGCCGCCCATCGATGGATGCCTGCCTCCAGGGACGACGCCGGGGACCCCAGGGGTGAGTCCGGACCCCCAACTGTAGGCCTAGGCCGAGGCCTAAGAGCAGCAACCGCAAGCTACTCACCCACCGACTACAGGCGCGAAATAGGCTTCGCGCATGCTCAATTGGCTCCTGTAAGAAGAGAAGGAGAGAACATAAATACAAGTCTATACAGAGTCGCAAACTGCATCCCCAAGCCATATTGTGAGTTCCCTCACCTGAGATACCATGGACAGCAACAGACTGTGAGTAATTCACCACACAGCTCAACAAATTTACCAACTAACTTTCCCATTCTTAAGTTAGATGGATCAAACCTTATGCAGTGGAATCATCAACTCCAGGTTTTATTTTTAAGGGAGAATATGTTGTTTTTAATTGATGACCCCCCCCCACTAAACCTTGGACTTTAGAAACAGACTGCTTACACCCCAGGGCTTACTATATAGTCATAGCAAGCATTTCACCAGGCATATACCCCAGCCTTAGCCATTACCTGACTGTGTCTGAAATACAGCAAAAAATGTTCAACTTGTTCTACAGTAAAAGCGCTGCCACCACAGCCAAGATATCCAGGGAATTCCATTCTGCCAGGCATAAAGCAGGGATTCCCATGGATGAACATATACTAAACCTAAATGCCACAAGGGCTGAGTTGATACAGAGGGGGGAGGACATATCAGAGGAGAGTATGAAGAGCATTGTCATTAATTCCCTGGACTCCAGCTGGGATAACTTCATAATGCAGCTGGACAGCATAAGCCTAGGCCACCTCACACTTGAATCACTGACAAACAGAATAATAGCAGAAGACAGCTTAAGGAGGGACCGCTCCATCAGCCGCAGGGACTGCAAGCCCACGAAGAGGGTTGAGTTCCAAACCAGGAACCAAGACTACCCGGAGTGTATTATCTGTGGTTCCAAGAACCACTATAAACGGGATTGTCCAAAAACTCGAGGGGAAGGGACCACACCTACCACAGCAAAAGGGGAGGCAGGAAGCCAGGACTCCCCGATAGATCCCCATCAGAAAACAGATATAGGCGTAGAGACTCCCCCAACCCAAGGGACAGAAGGGGGAATAGGGACAGCTCTAGGGAGAGCCGATCAGGATCCATGTATGGGATCGGGGAAAACACACACCCACACCCACAAACAAGAGAGGGAGAAGCGTGGCTCATTGATTCGGGAGCCACCAATCACACAACCCATGACAGGAAGATACTGACTTCATTTACAGAGGAAAACTACCACATTAAGGTGGCCAACCAAAACAGAGTCCTGGTAACAGGGAAAGGAAACACGTTCATAAGCAGGATAGGCAAGATAGAGGGGGTATTTCTCATACCCGAAATACCCTACAATATCTTAGCAGCGCTTAAACTCAGCAAGGACATGGGTATAGAGACCACCTTCAAAGAGGGAAAAGCCTACATGACTAAGGACAGGGAAAGCATCGGCCAAATAGTCATTGATGGAGGGCTAACATACCTCCATCCTAAGAGGAATAGCCAGACCCAAGTAATCACCCAACTAGAAAACACAGAGAATGAACTCAATGCCCAAGTCGAGATAGAGGGGGACAGGAAAGATGACCCCACCGAAAACAGCACAACACACAGAGGGAAATTGTTGATTGGCAAACCCATTCACGATGACTGTGCCCACTTGCTACATAGAAAGTTGGGCCATGCCAGCTTCCCAGTCATCCAAAAAATGACAGAATGTACCAGTGACTTGAAAATAAAAAACTGTAAAAACTACTTAGAGTGCTCTGTATGTAAATCATCTAAGCTAAAGACCAAACCCAGACCTAGGAAGGCCACCCGCACCACCAACTCTATCTTCCACCTGGTACACATGGATATTGTGGGCCCCATGAAGCCCTCTATAAAATACAAAAAGAAATATTTCCTGACAATAGTAGATGACTACAGCCGCTATGGCTTTGTGTATACCATTAACCATAAGAGCGAGGTATTTCAAAAATTTAAGGAATTTTACAAGAGGGTGGAGACGCAACACAATACAAAAATAAGACAAATAATGACGGATAGGGGGTCTGAGTTCCTGTCAAGGGACTTCTCAAACTGGTTAAAGATGCACAGGATAATACACTACACGACTTCTCCTTTTTCCGCGTTCCAGAACGGAGTCGCGGAAAAACGGAATGGAGTCCTACAAACAATGATGAGATGCGCTCTAGAGGATGCTGGGTTGGGACAGCCATTCTGGGCAGAAGCACTCGCCTATTCAAATTATACGCTGAACAGGCTCTGGTCCAGCGTAATAGAGAAAACATCTTACGAGGTGATGTACAACCGAAAGCCAAAAATTACACACTTGCACATATTTGGAGTCACGGCGGATGTGCATATCCCCAGACAGCTGAGGCGAAAAGGAGACAAGGTCTCTAAGAGATTAAGGTTCATGGGGTATGAAACCGGTACAAAAGGGTACAGATTCATAGACAGGGACCACAGGTTCATCATATCCAGAACTGCGGTGTTCCACGAGAACACCAACTGGTCAAAGATACATCTCAACGAGACACTCATCAGACAGGAAGACACAGACGAATTAAGGGATGACAGCAAACCCACCACATTAGAAACAGACACACAAGAAAGGCAAAAACCGAGACACCGTGAGATAGCCACCAAAAGGTGGAAGGAAGACCATCCCATCATTAAGGTAGATGCAGTCACAGAGAAAGAAGCCAAATACATGCAGGACACCAACACATGACCCAACAGACCCATAAGACACAACAGAAATAGAATGCCGAAGAGATTTGAAGATTATGTCATGTCCATACACCCATATAGAACGACCCCCAACTCATACGAGGAAATTATTAGTCTGCCACAAGAAGAGAGAGATAGGTGGGAACAGGCTATGGAAAAGGAGATGGCTAGCTTAAGGGAACTAAACGTGTACACCCCTTCTAAGGTCCCAGCCGACAAAACACTCATAGGTACAAAATGGGTTTTCAAAATTAAGGAACTCGAAGACAACAAGACCCTCTACAAGGCTAGGCTCGTAGCTCAGGGGTTCGCTCAGAGGTATCCAGACGACTACACGGATACCTATTCACCTACAGTTAGGGCAGAAAGTGTCAAGAGCGCCCTAGTAATAGCATCCGTCTTAGGCCTAGAAGTCTATCAATTCGACGTTTAGACCGCATACCTCCATGCAAAGTTAGACAAAGAAATATATGTCAGGGCACCCCCAGGGAAAGGCGCGAAAGAGGGAGACACCTGGTTACTAAACAAAAGTTTGTACGGCTTAAGGCAGTTGGGAAAAAGATGGTATGAGTGCCTAGCCAAAACACTCAGGGACATGGGTTTTACCGCCACCTCTGCAGATCTCTGCCTCTTCAGCATCAAAAGGAAGGGCACATCAGTCGAGTACGCACTCATTTACGTAGACGACATCCTGTACCTAGGACAACACAAGCAGAAATGCGATGAATTCGCCAAAGAACTGGGGAAACACTTCACACTCAAGACCCTAGGGAGAGTCAACAAATATCTAGGGGTGCAAATCGAGAAAACAGAGAATGGGTTCAGGGTATCACAAAGGGAAAAAATATTAGAACTTATACACAGGTGTAACATGAAGGATGCTAAGCCATGTGAAACACCCATGCAAACGGACTTCCTGAAACATATGCACGAAGAGGGGGAGTCATTTAAGGACAACACTCTGTATAGATCCGTCATTGGATCCCTCCTATATATTGCCAGTTGGACCAGGCCTGATATCAGCTTAGAAGTTAACATGTTATCCAGACACGTCAGTGAACCCAAAATATACCACTGGGAAGGGGTAAAACGAATAATTAAGTACCTGAAACATAGCGTAGACGCATACCTATGTCTGGAACCATCCAAGTCTAAAGAACCCGTGCTGACCTGCTATGCGGACGCTGACTGGGCAGGTGATACCAAGAGCAGAAAAAGCACCTCTGGTTACATATTTCTCATCAATAATTGCCCGGTACATTGGTACACCGGTAAACAGAATCTGGTTGCCACATCCACAGCAGAGGCTGAGTACATCTGCCTGTCAAAAGCAGCTAACAATTTAGTGTGGTTTGATGACCTGCTCTCTGAAATATGGACCGAACCAGTTTATCCAATAACAATCCACGAGGACAATAAAGCAGCCATAGACATTTCCAACGCAGACGCAGTAGGTCAAAGGTCCAGACACATCGACATCAAGCACAAGCACGTCAGGCAGTTATCGAACGTAGGTTTCATCAGAGCCGTACACTGTGAAACTTCAGAGCAAGTCGCAGACATTCTGACCAAACCATTACCAAGCAGACAGCACACATATCTGACATCAAAATTAGGTGTGGCTATACCTTGTACGGAATCAACTCCAAATGTTAGGCATTTAGAGGGGGATTTGTTATGAGTAAATGCCTAACTATGTATATATCAATGCATAGACTGACCCCTCCTCCCTCACCTAGCCCTTCCCATGACCCCTCCTTACCTTGACTCCGCCTTCGCCATACATAAGGCCGTGCACAGGGATCCACCGACCAGCTCCAGATGTGCACCTGAGAGAGAAGGAAATGGTGTAAATAAATACGTTTGAAATAGAGACTAATCGTGTCTGTGGTTATTGGGCAAGATCCTTGGAAAATAATTCACACTTGGTTTATTTCATCAATCATTATTATTTTTATTTTTATCTCCTTGTCATTTCTTTTTATTTGCTGTTTTGTCTGTTCTATTTTTTCAGCTGTTCTTTCAGTTAGCGCCTCCTCTTCCTCTTCCTGGGCGTCCTGGTTTCTCCTTGTTCTTTGTGTCATACTTTCCAGCTCTTCATCTATATTCTGCATTTTGTTCATTATCTCCTCACATTTTCTTGTCAAGGTGTCTTTAATACTCTGAGTTATCAACGTGATTTCTTCCCAAATTCCACTTATTTCTTGTTTTTGTTTATTTTGTTTCTTTTTGTCCAATAGTCCAAGAGCCTTATATTCAAACCTAAGGCCACTTCTCAAAAAATTCAATGTCCAATGTCCAAGAGTCTTTATATCCCAAAATTAATCAGCCTGTTCCTCTAGGTAGTCCAAAGGTGAAACCTTCATAAATCCTTCTGCCAGTTCAGTCTTGTATTAAAACTTTCAGGGGTCGTTTTAATAATAGTTTACCTTATTCTCACATTTAGATCTCCAAAAGCCAAGTCTTTCCAGGATTTGGAGAATATGTTGTACCGTCCTTTGACAGCAGGTGGCACTCTTAAATCAGATTTCAATATTAACCCTTTTTATCCAATTTTACTGGAATACTCCAAAATATAAATATGGTGTTAGCTTTTTATGTAAATAGTTCCAGCATTTTAAAATGCCTATCCAAAACCAACGCCTGTTGGTTGAAGGATTCTTCTCACCCAGTTCCAGACACTGTTCACCAATTCCACTCCAGCATTCTTCTTAGTTGTTAAACTGTCTCTGGCTTTGTGGCAGCCATCTTAGGCTGCCTCTTCTCCTTGCCATGGCATAGAGGGAAGAAAAAGCCCCGGGGTTCTGCAGGAGAATTGCAATTTCTCCTGCGACCTCACAGGACGAACCTCCTTAGCTTCGCCACCCCTACAAGGTGGCTTTGGCTCCTTTCGGAGCCCACAAACAGGGAGAAGCCAGCACAGGGACGGAGAGCTCCATTCCACTGCGACTGGTATCGTCGCGACATCACTTCCAGTTCCGGGAAAATAGTATTATGTATACTGGAATATAATAGAACATATTATAATTACTATATATACACAAATGTTAGAAGTTGAAAAATTACAATTTTGTATACTTAAATGGAAATATTATTATCAGAATTGTATGCAAAGTATATTGACCCAGATAATACACTGTTCACCAAGCACTTATGAATGTTAAAGAAAAAAAATCATAAATCATGACATAAAATTATAAAATAATAATAATAATAATAATAAAGAGGATAAAGGACACCCCTGTCTTGTTCCCTTCTGGATTTCACATGGTTTTGTAAAATCTCCATTCACCATGATCCAAGCTTTCTGGAGTGTATAGATGAACTTCAGACCCTGTATAAAGCCCAATCCAAAGTCTATCTTTTCCACTACTTTAAATATAAAGGCCCAGCTCAAGTTGTCAAATGCTTTTTCTGCATCCAGAAAGATTAATGCAACCTGTTTGTCACTATGTTATTGTAAATATTCAATTATATTCAAAATCACTCTTACATTATCTTTTAGTTGTCTTTTAAGAAAACACACTGGTCTTCATGTATATAATCCTGTAAAACCTTTTAAAGTCTTTCAGCTAAAATAGATGTAAAGAATTTATACTCATTATTAAGGAGAGAAATTGGCCTGTAATTCTTCACAGAAGTTAAATCCGGTCCATCTTTGGGTTTTAAAGAAATGTAGGCATCCTTCCAAGTGTCTGGCATAGGATTCCCCTGTAGAATATAATTCATTAAGTCCTTCATTGGAAGAAGTATTCGATCTTCAAAAATTTTGCAAAATCCACTCAGTAGGTCATCTGGTCCCAGAGCTTTACCTGTCTTAGCTCTTTTAATTGCTTCTATTATTTCAAAGGTTGTTATTGGACTGTTCAAAATTTGGTTGTACTTTTAGGAAGATTTTTACTTGATATATAATCCTCCATAGTGTCTAAAGAGATTTCTTGTTCTTTATATAAATTGGCATAATTCCAAAAAAGTCATTGAATGTTTTTGTTATCCATGTAAGTCTTATTCCCCTCTTGAAGCTTAGTTATCACATTCTTTTCTGTCTGTTTTCTTAGTGCCAACCATCTCCCTGATTTATTTGCATGTTCAAAAAAGTGTTGTTTCGTGTATTTAAGTTTCTTTTCAATATCTGAAACAGTCAATGAAGAAATTTGTTGTTGCAATGATTTTAGTTGATTAAGTGTGTTAGAATCCTCTGGTGAATTCTGGAGTTCCCTCTCCTTCAATTTAATTTCTTGTAACGCATTTTGGATTTTTTCATCCATCTTCCTTTTAATTACTGCATTGTATTGTATAAAATGTCCTCGTATCACAGCCTTACAAGCATCCAAAACTGTTGTCAAATTGGTTTCCTTACCTAAGTTATTATTGAAATAGTCTTAAAGTACGGTACCTGTTTATAATCTTTAACAATCTGTGGCCTCTGCAAAACAAACTCATTTAATCACCATTTAAAAGAATCTATTTAAATAGTTTTAAGGATTAAATGTACAGCAGTGAACTCAGAAAAACCCTTACATCATCATCTTCTGTTATTATTTAAAGAACTTATAGCACCTTATTTCGAAGGACACTTGTAAAAAATCCTGCACAAATAGCAAGAAAATTCTTCTGAGTTGAGGCACTTTAGATATCCATAAAATGAAAATTGACAGTGTTATGTTTAGTGTTCATCTAGTTTGATATAACCTTTCCCATTATTGAGCCTGGAAATTACTTCCCCGTTATCCCAATTAAAACAATCATAATTCTAGGGAAATAATACAAGGAGTTAAAAAAAAATTCTACAGTGCCTTTTTTTTAAAAAAAAGTTTTTTATTAGTAATACACAATTAAAAAAACATTGTGTGAAGTTTCCGAAAGATGCCCTAATTAATTCATGAGCCATGAGCCAAACTTCAAAAGAAATACAGTCATTTATTAGGAGCACCATTTTGGCAATATTTGGATGCAGTTAGAACTAATCCCACGTAGATTTACGTTCCCCTATGACCCTGTCTCTCCCCTCCTCCCTGGCCATGTCATAAATCACATTCTCCAATTAACTACTTTGGCTGGCTGTGAAACCCAACACTCTCCTACTGATTGCGGTAAGAAAGCATCTATGGAATGTAGCTTCAGTTAGGGAAATCAATCAGCTCCATCAGTTCTCCCTCCCTCCTGCTCATGGCAACTTGAAAGCTTTGCAAGTTGACATATTGGACATAGATATGACATCACTGGTTTCAAACATCTTCCGTCTCTTTACAATAATATTAGTACTCATATAAACATATAGTTCTTAAGCTTTGTTCACTATTTAAGCATAATATGATATGATATTAATACTTTTTCCCTTATTTCTGTATATTTATTTATCTCTTAAACATACATTTATCTATAATAACATCTATATTTTTGTTCTAACACTATACACTTGTCTTGGCTATCCAATCATAAAATTGTTCCCAGATTTTGTAATACTTAGTTTCACTTTTATCCTTGAGTTCCAAAATGAGTCTGTCCATTTCTGCGCAGTTAAAGATTTTCAGTAATATTTCCTCTTTAGTTGGAATATCTTTCTCTTTCCATTTCTGAGCGAAAGCTATTCGTGCCGCTGTGAGTATATGCAGTAATAAATAATTTGTATCTTTCTTATATTTTCTTTCTATAATTCCCAATATGAAAAATTCCGGTTTGACCTCTATATCTGTTAGCAAAATTTCTTCCAGCCAGTTCTTTAGTAAATTCCAAAATTTTTGCGCCTTTGGGCATTCCCACCACATGTGGTAGTAATTCGCAACAGTCTCTCCACACTTCCAGCATATCGAGGATTTCCCCTTATTTATTCGTGCTAATCTTGGGGGGGGGGGAGGTGCCACCTATAGAACATCTTATAGAGGTTTTCCTTGTAGGAAGTTGCTAGTGTGATTTTTAAATTTTTTTCCCATAAACTTTGCCAATTGTCTAAATCAATATTGTGCCCAAAATATTTACACTAAATTATCTTTTCTTTCACCTGTTCCTCAATCATATCTTGTTCTAATAAATATCAATATAGTTTACTTATCATCTTGCCTTCCCTGCTAAATAAAATTTTATCTAATTCTGATGATTCTTGCTTTATGCCCCATTCCTTTTTATCTTTGCTAAATTTAGATTGAATTTGGAGATACGCCCGCCATTCCAATTCGATTCCTTCTTCTTTAAAGTATTTCTCGCTTTTAATTCTCCTTTCTCATTCAAAATATCTTTATAGGTGACAGCTCCCCCTCATTTTGTCAAATTTGGATGTGTGTACATTTCTAATGTTGACACCCAATTAGGAATTTCCATATAATTATTTCTTTTTGTTTTTTCCAAATATCCAATAGTGCTCTCCTAATATAATGCCTCCGGAAGTACTGATGGACTAAATATTTTTCCTCCCATAGAATAGCATGCCACCCTTCTAGTGCCAATAGTCTTGTGTTTTTAAGATGCATCCACTCACTTAGCCAAACCAACGCTGCTGCCTGATAATACTTTGTCCAGTCTCCTCCTCCTTTGTCCCACTCCTCTCCTGCGCATGTCCGAGATGGCCAGTACTGCTTGAGGTGCGTCTGGAGGATGGGGTGACTCCCGGCTTTTTCGGGGACCTGGAGACCAATTGGGTCAGCTTGGTCCCGGTCCCAGCCAGGGGAGCTCCCTCCCTGCCCGTAGAGGGGTCTGCCGCCCTCCGGAACATCGGGGTGGTGGAAAAACGGCCGGCTGAAGGCACCGGGGGGAAGGTGGCAGAGGCAGCAGCCAGTTCCACCGGCGGCCTTTTCGTCTGCTCAAGTCGGCGGTGGTCGGGGCGGCGGCGGCAGCTCCAGCGACGTCGATGGAGATGCAGTGGTCTCCGCCTCAAACTGTGGGTTCCCTGGGATGCTGGGGACTCAGGATCGAGAGGGGAGTCCTGGCAGAGACAGCGATGGCAACAGCGGATGCTGCAGTGGTCCCGGCGGGCGCTGGATGAGGGCGAGCATGCTGGGCCGGCAGCTGGTGGTGGGCGGTTGACGGCGTTTTTGGGCGTTGGCCGGGAGAGGCTTGCTAGTTTCTTGGGACTGCTTGGCTGGACAGGGGCTGGGCCTATTTTGAAGGCCCCCCTCACTAGAGGACTTGGTCACCCCCCCTGTTGGAGATCATGGGGTTGGAGAGTGGGGGCACAGATGACCGGATGCTGGGAGATCTGGGGGTGAGGGAGGCTGGAGGACGGCAGAGGGAGGGCCTTGTGGTCGCCCCTGGCTGTTCCCCCTTTTTTCCCCCCTCTCTACCCCCCTTTTCGCCAGGATTTCGTGATTTCGTGTTTTACCCAGTTATCATCCCAGCCTGCTCCTATGCTTCAAGGCTGTTCTCTCTGGATTTTTTCATCTGCCCTCCCCGGACTTAGTGTCACTCTGCCTTCATGACTTAGCGGCCAATTCCAACTGACACCCTGGACTGATGGAGCATGGACGATTAAGACGTATGGCTGTGGGAATGGGGTTACACTGCCATCTCATCTTTAGAGGAATTTACCACCGAACTCTCCACTGTTAGCCACCGTGAGAGGGTGGCTTGGAGGGGCAGTCCTCTGACTTTATCAAAATGGCACGGTTTTCCTCCTGCTGTGAGAGAGCATGAGAGAGCATGAGATCCCAGCCACCCTTTTTTGAACTGTCGCCTTCGCTCCGGACCATTTAAACCATCACATGGAACCCGGTCGGGATTTGTCTTCATCCTCATCCCTTGCGGCCTTTGATGTACTCAGCGGCCGAGCTTCTTGTGCTGCGAGATTCCCCCCTCTTGCAGGTCTGGCCCTCCACGCTATCGAGGGCCTATCTTGATGATGGGTTTTGGAACCCCGAGAGATGGCACGTGGCAAAGAGGAGACTGAGGGGTTTTTTAAATGTGTTTTTAACAAAAAGTTTAAGGGGTCCAGGGATGACCAGAGTGGGTTTGGGGGATAACCCACGAGGGTCGAGGCCGGGTCCAGCGGGGGGCAGCGGCATAAGGGGTGCAGGGTTGGACACCAGGGAGGGGGCTAGAGCTCGATCTAATGAGGGTCGTTTGATCTGTACTGTGGGTGGGAGGGGCAGGTATGGTGGAAGCAGGGGGCCATATCATGTTTCGGGAGTGCGCACTCGCTATCTCCGAGCGATTGCGCACTCCGGTCCCCAATGCTTCTCTCATTCCCCAGGTAGCACAGATCCTCAGGGCCTGGGCCGTCGGCTGATGTTGTGCAACGCCAGGTCCGTGGTAAATAAGGCCCCCCTCATTCACGACCTTATTCAGGAGGGGGGAGCAGACCTGGCGGGTATTACGGAGACCTGGTTGGGTCCGGAAGGGGGGGGTGCCCCTTGTTGAAATGTGCCCACCAGGTTTCCGGGCATTCCATTGGCCGAGGACCCAGGGTAGGGGCGGGGGGGGTGGCGGTTATTATTAAAGAAAGTCTATGTCCGAGGGAGGCCACTGTACCTCAGATAGCCAGATGTGAGTCCCCCCTTGTGAAGTGGGGTCATGGGGTGCAGATGGGCCTGCTGATTACGTACCTAGCTCCCTGCCGCATGGCAGCGGCCCTGCCCGAACTGCCCGACGTGATAGCCGGGGTGGCGGTTGATACCCCCAGGTTTATGGTTATGGGGGATTTCAACCTGCCATCTGTCGGTGAAACGTCAATGGCAGCCCAGGAGTTCATGGCTTCCATTATGGCCTTGGACCTGACCCAGTTAGTTCAAGGCCCTACCCACACGGGGGGACACACTCTGGATCTGATTTTTGTCTCTGGTCAGTGGCAGAATGATCTAGAAACAAGGGATTTAGTCGCCGAACCCTTGTCATGGTCTGATCATTCTCTCCTTCATATGGACTTTCGAACTGCTACCCCTTGCTGCAGGGAGACGGAACTGACTAGATGGTTCCATCCCAGGTGCCTGATGGACCCTGATAGGTTCCTGACAGAGCTTGGGCCATTCCCTGAGGCTCTGGCTCATGGCTCGACTGAAGAACTGGTGGCCGCCTGGGATAGGGCGGCCGCTGGAGTTTTGGACCGTGTCGTGCCTTTGCGGCCTCTGACCCAGTGCCGATCCCAATTGGCTCCCTGGTTTTCCAAGGAGCTGAGAGAGATGAAGTGCCAGAAAAGACTCCTGGAGAGCGACTGGAGGGCCAGCCGCTCTGAATCTGACCGAACACTGGTGAGGTCTCATATTAAGATCTACCTAGTGGCGATAAGAGCAGCAAAATGTACTTATTTTGCTGCTCTTATTGCGTCATCAGATAATCGCCCGGGTGTCCTGTTTAGGGAGACCCGCTCCCTCCTTCATCTGGGAGCGAGGGAAGACCCCTTGCAGGGCAGGGCTGAGGATTTTGTGCAATTCCTGCAGGACAAAGTCATTCAGATTTGGGAAGGCCTGGACTCAGATTGGGTAGATTCAGATGGGGTGACGGAGGTGGGTCTTGAGAATGTTATCTGGGAGGGGTTTGACCTTGTGACTCCCGAGGACGTGGACAGGATTCTGGGTAGGCTTAGTGCTGCCACATGCTTATTGGACCCGTGTCCCTCCTGGTTGGTGCTGGCCTCCCGGGCGGTTACACGAGGCTGGCTCCAGGGGATTATTAATGCTTCTTTGCGTGAGGGTTTCTTCCCTCCCTCTCTGAAAGAGGCGGTAGTGAAGCCCCTCCTCAAGAAGCCTTCCCTGGACCCAGCTGTATTAGTGAACTATCATCCAGTCTCCAACCTTCGCTTTGTTGCGAAGGTTGTTGAGAGTGTGGTGGCGCAACAACTTCCCCAGTACCTGGATGAAGCTGTCTATCTAGATCCGTTCCAGTCGGGCTTCAGGCTGGGGTACAGCACGGAAACGGCATTGGTCGCATTGGTTGATGATCTCTGGAGGGCTCGGGACAGGGGTTGTTCCTCTGTCCTGGTCCTATTAGACCTCTCAGCGGCTTTTGATACCATCGACCATGGTATCATGCTGCGCCGATTGGAGGGGTTGGGAGTGGGGGGCACCGTGTTGCGGTGGTTCTCCTCCTTCCTCTCCGACCGTACACAGTTTCTGTTGGCAGGGGGATAGAGGTCAACCTCGAGGCGCCTTGTTTGTGGGGTGCTGCAAGGGTCGGTCCTCTCACCCCTTCTGTTCAACATTTATGTGAAGCCGCTGGGTGAGATCATCCATGGTTTTAGGGTGAAGTTCCACCAGTACGCTGACGACACCCAGCTGTACATCTCCACCCCGGACCATCCCAATGATGCCCTTGATGTGATGTCCCGGTGCCTGGAGGCCGTCTGGATCTGGATGGGGAGAAACAAGCTCAGACTCAACCCTTTGAAGACCGAGTGGCTGTGGTTCCTGGCGTCCCAGTATAGTCAGCTGGTTCCATCACTGACTATTGGGGGCGAGATCTTGGCCCCCTCAGAGAGGGTTCGCAACTTGGGTGTTCTCCTGGATGCACGGATGTCTTTGGAAGATCATATGATGGCCGTGGCCAGGGGAGCTTTTTATCAGGTTCGCCTGATACGCCAGTTGCGTCCCTTTCTGCACCGGGATGCCTTGCACACGGTCACTCATGCCCTCGTCACGTCATGTCTGGACTACTGTAACGGTCTCTACATGGGGCTCCCCTTGAAGAGCACTCGGAGGCTCCAACTGGTCCAGAATGCAGCCACGCGGGTGATTATGGGTGCGACACGGCGCTCCCATGTAACACCTTTCCTGCGCGAGCTGCACTGGCTCCCGGTGGTCTTCCAGGTGCGATTCAAGGTGTTGGTTACCACCTTTAAAGCGCTCCATGGCTTAGGACCTGGGTATATACGAGATCGCCTTCTGCCACCGATAGCCTCCCACTGGCCAATACACTCCCACAGAGAGGGGCTCCTCAGGGTGCCGTCGGCCAAACAATGTCGACTGGCGACACCCAGGGGGAGAGCCTTCTCTGTGGGGGCACCAGCCCTCTGGAATGAGCTGCCCCTAGAGGTTCATATGATCCCCGACCTGCGTACCTTTCGCCGCCCCCTTAAGACTCTTTTGTTCCAACAGGCCGGGCTGGCTTAATATGAATTTTAAATTGGGTGTTTGTTAGCTTTTAACTTTGTGGGCCAAATTTTATATATTCGTTTTAAATTGTTTTTAAATTTTATGAGTTTATATGTGTTTTAATATGGCTGTACACCGCCCTGAGTCCTTTGGGAGAAGGGCGGTATAGAAGTTCAATCAAATCAAATCAAATCAAAATCAGTCTGGTAGGCCAAATCCTCCTCTTTCTCTAGCATCTTGTAATAATTTGAATCTGATTCTTGGTCGTTTCCCTAGCCATATGAATTTTGAAATGAGTCTGTCCAAATTTGTAAAAAAATCTTTTTTGAGCCGAATTGGTATGCATTGAAATAAAAACAACATTTTCGGAAGAACATTCATTTTGATGGTGGCTATTCTGCCCATTAGAGATAGCTGTAATTTCTCCCATTTTTCCAAATCAGACCTAATTTGCGCCATTAATTTGTCATAGTTATCTTCTTTAAGTGTGATGCATCTCGCTGTCAATTGAATTCCCAAATACCTTATTTTTTTCGTAGTCTGAATATTTATCTTTCCCTCCAATTCTTTTTTTTGCTCTTCAGTCATATTTTTAACTATCATTTTTGTTTTATCCTTGTTTATTTTCAGGCCTGCTACTTCCCCATAGTCCTCCAGCACTTCCATCAGCCTAAGATCAGATTGTACAGGCTCTTCAATAATAAATACAAGGTCGTCCGCAAATGCCTGTACCTTAAAACTTTATTTTCTTACTTTTAAACCTTTGATTTGTTTGTTGTCTTGAATTGTTCTAATTAAAGCCTCTAGTGATAAAATAAAAAGCAGTGGTGATAGCAGATAACCTTGCCTTGTGCCTTTTTGTATTAAAAAGTTCTTTGTCGTTTCCCCGTTTATCACCACTCTGGCTTCTTGTCTGGAGTAGATTGTTTTAAACATCTTTATAAATTTTCCCCCGAAATCCATATATTTTAATTGTTCTAGTATGAAGTCCCATTTAACATTATTGAATGCTTTTTGCTCGTCGATGAATATCAACGCCATCTGTTTTTCATTGTGGACTTCATAGTATTCTATCGTATCCAAGATAATCCTGATGTCGTTCCTGTCAGCTTTGGAAGCCATTTTAGGCCGGAAGCTTCAATGCTGCCACCTCCTCATGTGTGGGGAAGTAGGAGGGGGGATTTAGGAGAGGGGAGTTAGTAGACATAATAGCATTTTTCCTGTCGGTCAAGGTCAGGGTGGTCCAGCATCTGGAGAAGGAGTGGTCAGGGGGCTGGATCGAGATGGAGCGGACATTGATTGGAGCATGTGACTGACTGGGGGGAAAAGGGGATGGTTTTGGGAGCACTCAAGACTGAGTGGCTGTGGTTTCCGATGTCCCGATATAGCCAGCTAGAACCATCACTGGCTATTGGGGATGAGATCTTACCCCCCTCAGAGAGGGCTCGCAACTTGGGCATCCTCCTGGACTCACGGCTGTCATTGGATGATCATATGACGGCCGTAGCCAGGGGGGCTTTTTATCAGGTTCGCCTGATCTCCCAGTTGCGTCCCTTTCTGGATCGGGACGCCTTGCGCACAGTCACCCATGCCCTCGTCACTTCCCGTCTGGACTATTGCAATGCTCTCTACATGGGGCTCCCCTTGAGAAGCACCCAGAGGCTCCAACTGGTCCAGAATGCGGCCGTGCGAGTGATAATGGGGACGACTCGTCGCTCCCATGTAACACGTCTCTTGCGTGAGCTGCACTGGCTCCCGGTGGTCTTCTGGGTGCGTTTCAAGGGGTTGGTTACTACCTTTAAAGCGCTCCATGGCTTAGGGCCTGGATATTTACAGGACCGCCTGCTGCCACTGACTGCCTCCCACTGACCAATACGCTCCCACAGAGAGGGCCTCCTCAGGGTGCCGTCGGCCAAACAATGTCGACTGGCGACTCCCGGGGGAGAGCCTTCTCTGTGGGGGCTCCTGCCCTACGGAACGAATTGCCCCCGGATATACGAAGGATCCCCGACCTCCGTGCCTTCCGTCGTGCGCTGAAGACCCTGTTATTCCAGCAAGCCGGTCTGATGGGAAAATAATTTTAATCGGGTTTTAAATATGGGTTTTTAACATGGTTTTATAAGGGTTGTAGAATGGGAATTTTAAATTCGGCCAAAAATTGAATTATTTTAATATGGTTTTTAAATTTGTCTTGTATATTGTTTTATTATGGCTGTTCACCGCCCTGAGTCCTTCGGGAGAAGGGCGGTATAAAAATATAATAAAATCAAATCAAAAAAATCAAATTTGACTTACAGAAGGAAAACCCGGGCTTTTCAGATTCGGGTTGTCCCAGATGTGCCAGTTTGCCTATTCTAGTAAAGAGAACTTTGGAAAATGTTTGCTTCCGCGTCTTTACTTGGAGTTGGGGTTTTTCTGGAACGCTGACAGTTCCTTATATGCCGTCCGGGAAGAAAACCGTTTTGATCAGTATGAATGAAATTTTCTAAAATTTTCTTTAGTCTGTCTGCCATAATTGTCATGAAGATTTTATAATCCGAATTTAGTAGGGATATTGGCCTATAATTTTTAATATAAGTCAAATCGGAATTTTCCTTGGGAATCAATGTGATTGTTGCTTCTTTCCACGATTCAGGTATCTTAGCTTCATTAAGTACATCATTGTACACCTCTAATAACAGTGGGCTTAATAATTCCTGGTGATTTTTATAAATTTCTGAAGGTAGACCATCTGGGCCTGGCACTTTGTTACTTTTTTGTTTTTTGATTGACTCAGATTGACTTACCTTCTTCTATCTTCTCCTTATCCTCGTATAGGTTTTTTAAAAACTCATACGCTACCTTCCTCTTTGCCTCATTTTGATAAATTAACTCTCCTTCTTCGTTATGTAATTTACTAATCTGGTTCTTTTCTTTCCGTTTTCTTAGTCTATAAACCAGCCGTCTTCCCGGTTTATTTGCATTCTCAAAAAAAAATTGTTTAATGCTTTTAACTTCTTGTGCCATATTTTCCTTTTCAATGATATTTTATTTGTGTTTAATTGTGTTTATTTGTTGTTTCAATTCCTGTTTTATGGGTTCTTTCTGCAGCTCTTTTTCCTCTAGATTTTAGATTTTAGATTTTAGATCTTCCTCTAAATTTTTTTGCCCTTGTCTTTTTTGTTTGTTGTCTTTGGCCATGTATGATATTGCGATACCCCTCATAAAAGCTTTTGCCATGTCCCATAGGTTCTGATTGTTTGTATCCTCTTTTTTATTACTTTGAAAAAACAAACTCATTTGATCATCCATCTTTAATTTAAATTCATTTTGATTCAAGATTGCTTTTTTTAGGGTCCACCTCCTTGTCTTTTTTTGCCCTTTCCATTTAATTTTAATGGGATTGTGATCTGCCCATGAATTTATGTCAATATTAACTTCCTCAATTCTCAGATTCAAATCTGTCAATGCCCAAACCATATCAATTCGAGACCAGAATTGATGTCTACCTGAATAATAAGTATATTGTTTCTTATCCCCATTTCTTTCCCTCCAACAATCCTTTATGCTTAATTCTTCCACCATCTCGAAAAATGAATTAGGTAATATCCTTCTAACACCTTTCTTTCGTCTGTCATTTCTATAGTCTAGTTCTCTATCTACAATCGCATTGAAATCACCAATTATAAACCAATTATTGCATTCTAAGTCTCTAATCATGTTATACAGTTTCTTATAAAATAGTTTTTGGCCCTCATTTGGCACGTATATTCCAACTAACACCAGTTTTTTCCCATCCACAGTTAATTCTATTATCAATATTCTGCCTTCTTCGTCTTTATACATCTGTTTGGCCAAAATACCCTCTTTTACATACATTACAATTCCCCCTTTCTTCTGCTGCGATGAAGATATGAACATCTTTCCTTTTTTTTTTTTTTGCAAATTTTTTTTATTTTTAAACAAACAAAACATAAAATATCCTTCATCCATTACAATTTCAAGCAGTGTGTCGATCGGTTACAAATCCCTTGTGCTTCTTCCCCATAATCATATTTTACTAATTATTTAATTTATCATATTATCAACCTGATATATATCTTTATATCATTATTCTCATTTGTCATTTATTTAACAATGGCATTATCATTAAAAAAAAATATTTTCACATATTATATTCTAACATTCATTTTATATTTCATATTTCATTTCCATGTTTTATTATCTAGCCATTGGTAAAATAAATCCCATATCTTATAATATTGTTTATCTTCTTGTTCTCTAATTTCAAATGTCAATTTACTCATTTCAGCACATTCCATGATTTTCCTAATAACTTCATCTTGCATTGGCATTTTCTCATTTTTCCAGTTTTTAGCAAACACAATTCTAGCCACAGTCAATACATTCACAATCAAATATCTCAATTCTCTATTGTATGCTTCTGGTATAATTCCTAATAAAAAAATCTCTGATTTAAAGTCTATGTATTTTTTTTTATCATTTTTTCCAACCATGTGTGGATTTTAGTCCAGTATCTTTTAGCTTCTACACATGTCCACCATATATGGTAATATGAGCCCGGTATCTGATGACATTTCCAACACTTTTCAGATTTGTTCTTGAACATTCTGCCTATCCTCGTCAGGGGTAAATGCCACCTGTAAAACATCTTATACAAGTTTTCCTTATATGCTGTTGACATTGTCATTTTATAATTTTGCAACCACAATTTTTGCCATTTCTCTAAATCAATTCCATAACCAAAATTTTTCCCCCATGCAATCATTGTTTCTTTAACTTGTTCTTCTTCCAATTTTACCTCTAACAAATAACCATAAAATTTTTTAATTACATAGTCATCAGAGCCTATTAAGATTTTATCTAAAGTAGTCAAAGTGTTGTAAAGACCTTCTGTCTTACAATCTTCATCATATCTAGAACGTATTTGCAGATAAGAAAACCAATTCATGTTTAAACCTTGTTCTTCCAGTTCTTGCTTCAATTTAAGTTCACCCTTTTCATCCAATAATTCACTATATCTAACAATTTGTTCCCTTCTAAATGTTGTTAAATGTGAAAATGCTTCAATCGTTGATACCCAGACTGGAATTTTCAAATAATGTTTTTTAATCTTCTCCCAATTTAATAACAAAGCCTCTCATATGTAGTGTCTTCTAAAGTACCCCTGTGCTTTTGTTCCTTTATACCATAAAAAGGCATGCCACCCCAACAACAAGTCATGTCCTTCTAAAGTCAATAATCTGGTATTCCTTAACATTATCCATTCTTTAATCCACATCAAACTTGTTGCTTGATAATAAAATTCCCAATTAGGTAAACCAAAACCCCCTCTCATTCTAGCATCTTGTAACAACTTTAATTTTATCCTTGCCTTTTTTTCCTGCCAAATATATTTTAACACTATTTTGTTCAATTCTTCAAAATATTTTTTTCCCAATCTAATTGGAATCGTCTGGAACAAATATAAAATTCTAGGCAATATAGTCATCTCAATAGTTGATATCCTCCCTATCAGTGATAATTGTAAATTTTCCCATTTCGCCAAGTCTGTTCCAATCTGTTGTTTGAGTTTATTATAATTGTTCTCTATACATTAGAAATACAATTCAAGCGGAGCAAATATATGCAGAAGAAGATGGAAGAATTTTGATGGTGGAAATAATAGATAATAATATGAAAATACTTTTAATAGCAATATATGCGCCAAACAATAATCAAGACGACTTCTATAGAAAGCTACAAATGAAAATAATTGAATTGGACTATGATAATATCTGCATGATGGGAGATTTTAATGGTATAGTGGATGAGAAATTAGATTATAAAATGCACAAGGTAATAAAGCACAGTAGAAAGACCCTTCCGAAATCCTTTTTTAAGATGACAGAGGAAATAAATCTAAAAGATGCATGGAGAGAAAGAAGCGGAAAAAACAGACAATATACTTTTTATTCTGACAGACACTCACCTTGGTCTAGATTAGATATGATATGGACAACAATGGAATTGACCTCGAATATAGAAGAAATTGAAATAGAAGCAAATACCTGGGCAGATCATAACCTGGTGACAGTTAAATGGAAAGGACAAAGGAGAAGATCTAGATGGACTTTAAATAATACAGTATTAAAAGAAAAGGACTTTGTGCAGAAAATGGAGAAAGAATTGGCTTTCTTTTTTAAAGAGAATAGAAAAGAGGACACATTGATGCAAAATCTTTGGGATACAATGAAAGCTTATGCTAGAGGTCTGATAATGGACTATACAAGGAAAAGAAATATTAAGAAAAGACAAGCCTATAAAATACTAGAGGATAACTATAAGAGATTTGAAAAGGAACTCCAGAAATTTCCACAAAAGAAGGAGATTAAAATAAAAATGGATACAATAAAACATAAAATGGGGTTAATGGAGAAAGAAGATTTGGCACAAAAAATAAGAAGTGCTAAACAGAATTACTTTGAAGATGCCAACAAACCAGGTAGATGGCTAGCATATAAATTGAAAAAAGAGATAGAAGCAAGAAAAATAACACAGCTAATGGATGACCAAGGACAAAGTAAATTTGGGAATAAAGAGAAGAAAAAAATTATCCAAGATTACTATAGAGAATTGTATGAACAAGAAAACATAGAGGAGGAAAATGTTAAACGATATCTCCAAAAAGCGAACCTACCCCAGATTCCTAAGGACATTGAAAAGATGTTAGAGGGAAATATAACCATGATGGAACTAACTAAAGCAATTAAAAAACAAAAGAATGGGAAGGCACCAGGTCCGGATGGACTGCCTGCAGAATACTATAAGACATTACAGGAATCCCTGTGTCTCCCACTGTTAGAAGTCATGAATGAAGTTATGTCAAGGATGGAAATACCTAAGTCATGGTCAGAAGCATATATTACACTTGTTCCTAAGGAGGATACTGACCCACAACAAATTAAAAACTACAGACCTATATTCCTGCTAAATTCAGACTATAAAATCTTTCCTTCAATACTGGCCGAAAGACTCAAAAGATATTTAAATAACTTTATACATTCTGACCAAAATGGGTTTCTGCCAAAGAGACAGATTAGAGACAACATGAGAATAATTCTGGACACGTTGGAATATTATGAGGCCCATCCTGAAAAGCAAATGGCTTTGATATTTTTAGATGCACAAAAAGCTTTTGATAATGTGAACTGGTGATTTATGTTACTTCAAATGGAACAGATGGGCTTTGGCAGAAAATTCATTCAAGCAATAGAAGCCATATATCATAAACAAACAGCAAAAGTAATGATAAATGGAGAATTGACAGATTCTATTGAGATAAAAAAAGGTACGAGACAAGGTTATCCACTGTCCCCTCTGTTCTTTGTATTAACATTAGAAGTGCTAAATAGAAATATCACAGAAGAAAAAGATATAAAAGGAATAAAAATTCAAAAGGAAGAATATAAATTGCAAGCGTTTGCAGATGACCTGGTTTTTATTCTTGAAGAACCATTAGCATCAATAACTACATTGATAGATAAAATAGGAGAATTTGGAAAAGTAGCAGGTTTGAAGATTAATAAAGACAAAACGAAGATTTTGACAAAAAATATGTTAATAAAACAAGAAGAATTGGCAGAAATATCAAAGATGCAGGTCACAAATAAGGTTAAGTACTTGGGGATATACTTGACAGCAAGATGTAGCACACTTAAAGAGAACAATTATAAAGATATGAACATTTTTCCTAACTTAGAGCATTTTAATAGGTACTGATGCTGCTTTTTTATGTCCGTCTCTTGCAGCACTATTATATCCACATTTGTCTTATACAGTTTACTAAAGAAGTTTTTCCTTTTCCCTGGAGAATTTAACCCATTAACATTTAATGATAGAATTGCTAATGCTTCTTGAAAACCTCTACTTATACTTAGATCTTGTTGCCCTCGTTTGTCTGACTTCTTTATATTCCTTGCATCCACCATCATTGTCTTTCCCGTTATCCACATTCTCTCCTTTCCCATTTGCTTTTTCCTTGATTTGAGATGCCCCCCATTTGGTGACTGTCCTCCTAGTTCTCCTTCTTCTCTTCTTTCTCTTTCCTCCAATTCAACCTCACTACCAAAATTTTGTCTGTAAAACTCTTCTACTTTGTCCACCATGTCCAATCTCAACCTTCTTTCTCCCCAAGATATCATAATCCCTTCCGGAGTCAGCCACCGAAAATTTACGTTTTTCCTTGTTAGTTTTGCTGTAAGCATTTGGTAGGGTCGTCTTAAGTCTCTTACCCTTCTTGGGACTTGTTTGAGCACCACAAGCTGTCTTCCTCATAACTCTAGTGAATCTTTTCTGGTCCTATGGAGAATCTCATCGTGGATCGATTTTTTAACAGATCTAATATGCACTTCTCTAGGTAGATTATGTCTATGTGCATAATTCGTGTGGATTCTATAAATTTTATCCATTTCATTAATCATTTCTTCCTTCCCAATTCCTAATGCTCCTGCCAATAGCTCCGCCATCATCTCCGGAAGGTCCTCATTCTTTTCTTTCCACACATTCTGAAATCGTAGAAAATGGGCAGCCTTATCTATTTCCAATTGGATTATTGTCTGTTCGAGATCTCTATTGGCTTGAATTAATCTTTCTTCCATCTCCTCCATTTTTTTTTCTTCTCTTCCCATTCTATCTTCCATCTCCTGTAATTTTTGTTCATTTTTTAGAATTTGTTGCTGGAAGCATTCAAATTTATCATCCATCCATTGATCTCATCTTTGCTTTCATTTCTCCCATGTCGCTCCTTACTTCTCCTATCTCTCATTTCAAATCCTCATGGCTCTTTAACATAACCTCCTGCATTGTTTGTAGCATCTGTTGTAGATCCTTAAATGAGTTTGATCTCTCTCTCTGTAGCATTCCTTCAATAGATCTTTGCCCTGCTGGACTTAGTTCCATTGTTGTAGTTTGAGCTCCTTGCCTCCTTCCTGCACCAATTCTTGTCAAATTGGGGATACTTGTCATCTTTAATACCACTTTAAATTGACTTCCCCGCTTCCTTATATTTCTCTTAGTTTCCTCCACCACCCTTCAACTATCACTCTCTCAACTAGTTAATTCTTAATGCTTAACTTTGCAGCTTTCACTCTCTATTTTATGTTTTTAAATGTCTCTTATGTATTCTTTAACTTCCTTTCTTGATCTTTCCTACCCCAACTACAGTCTGCAAACCTTCCCCTTAGTCAACAATTAATTAATAACAAAATCTATAATTAAATCACTTAATAATATCAATAATTAATGCAGTAGGTGGTGGAGCTAATAAAATAGTAGTCCAAAGATTGCATAGAAAGAACAATAATAATTAGAGAGATGATTTCCTCTTGAAAATGTTCCACTATGGCTATTTCATTAAATTTTTCACATCCAAATTTACTCCTTAAGTTTCCTCAATTTATAAATCAGTTATTGGCAGGCCATCCAAAATAGGTCTTGTTTCTCTTTAAATTTCCTCTCCTTACTTAAATTGTCTCCAGTTTTTTCCTTGGCCAGTAGGTGTCTCTTGCTCCCTATTATCCTAGTTAACAGTCAGTCTTACTTCAAAATGCCTGCGTTCTCCGATTAGTCAGCACTTTCGCTCACAAACTAAATTGTCTACTTAAATCAGCAATAATGGTAAGTTTCCTCTTCCTCTTTCCCCTCACGCCACCAGTGATATCTATCGCATTGAAATGGTCTCTTTTTTTGGCCCCCACTTGCTGTTCGCCACTTTACTACGGAGGAAATTTCCTCCTTCCTTGGGCCTCCTTCTGACTCTTCCCTCTTTGCAATCCCCCGAGAAGATCTTCACCCCAGGTCACTCACAGAGGGCTGCCAAGATCACTTTCGCCCAGGTCTGTCTCTCTGTTGTCCAGCTAGTCCACCGCTAATGTTGTCCAGCTGCCTGTTGTTGTTTCTTCATGGCCACCATTATGGGCCACCTTTCTTCCCCCGTTCAACTTCTCCGAGGTTTTCCTGCCATCCACACTCTCAACTGCCGCTGAGAGCTGCTCTGCAGGGCGCCCCTTTCTTCCGATTCCCCTCCAAGGAATCCGGGACTCCGAAGAATCTGCCAATCAGATGGAAAAAGCTGTGTATTTGACTCTCTTAAACGGACAGCCATTCTGCATAGCTTTCCCTCTTGACAGCTGGCCCCTCCCCCCTACAGTGCATTTTTATCCTCCCAATAGAGACAGTTTTATACAAGTCTCTGGGGAAATGTACTTGGATGAATTATCAGCACTGGCTGCACAATGTACAGTAAATCTCACTGATGGCTGCAGAAAAATAGCTCAAGATGGCTAAAAATGGTGAGTCATTTACTTATTTGATTTTGAACTTAGCCAAAGCTTTCCTTGTCTTTTATTTGTATTTATTTATTACGTTTATATGCAACTAGAGATGACTCTAGGTGGCTTACAATCAAGACAATAAAATACCAATATGAAACTTTAAAATAATACATAGTAACACCTAAAATTGTTTTAAAATTGACAAGGATGGGGAGGAAGGAAGCAACATGCACATGGAAAGGAGGCGGGGTCTTATTCCATTGTGTTGATTGAATGTAATCCACTGAAGTCAATGTTTAAGAATCAGATGAATCTGGAATCTGAATTTTTTTTGTAAAACTTTTCAATAAAAAAAAAGAATCAGATGAATCTGGAGTTTTATATTATCTTTGTGTAATCTATGTTCAGTTTATTTCCCTTTATGCCCTCATTTTCAGTTTCATTTTGTCCTTAAAATAAAAGGCTTTGTAAATATTCAAGATGAACAATCAGTTTAGCTTGGAAAGAGCTGAAGAAGCTTCTTGGATGAGAAGCAAAACATCTTCAAAGAAAAACAAGACAGTCCAGTTGCCTCTTGAAAAAGCACCTTTGGGACAACCATGACCTAACCATGACCTGGATGACTGAGAATCTCCATAGACATTCAAGATGAACATTCTCTCAAAAGGCATTTTCATTCTCTTTCGAAACCAAAGTCACTGTAAGGTCCTGCCTCTCTTCCCCGTTCAAGAAAGCACGAACTCTTGAAATAGCAGCATTTCAAAAGGAAAACTTTTATTGAAAGGAAGTGATTGCAAGACAAAAGCAAAGCAGGATCTAAGTTCCCCTTAGGCAATTCCGTTAGGATAAAGGAGTTGTTGTTATTATTATTATTGTTGTTGTTGTTGTTATTATTATTATTATTATTATTATTATTATTATTATTATTATTATTATTATTATTTATTGAATTTGTATACCGCCCTACTCACGAAGGACTCAGGGCGGTGAACAGCCAAATAAAATACATATAATACAAATGTTAAAAAACCATTAAAATACAATTAAATAATTGGCCCAAAAATTTTAAAAATTTTAAAGAAGTTCAAAAGAGAGGTTAGGCCAGGCCGGCCTGCTGGAAAAGAAATGTTTTGCTGACACGGCGGAAAGCGCGCAGGTCCGGGATCCTCCGTATCACCGGGGGGAGCTCGTTCCAGATGGCAGGTGCCCCCACAGAGAAGGCTCTCCCCCTGGGGGCCGCCAGTCGACATTGTTTGGCCGATGGCACCCTGAGGAGCCCCTCTCTATGGGAGCGTACTGGTCGGTGAGAGGCCACTGGTGGCAGAAGGCAGTCTCGTAGATACCCCAGTCCTAAGCCATGGAGCGCTCTAAAGGTGGTAACCAAAACCTTGAAGCGCACCCGGAAGACCACTGGGAGCCAGTGCAGCTCGCACAGGAGGGGGGTCACATGGGAGCGCCCCGTCGCTCCCATAACCACCCGTGCGGCTGCATTCTGGACCAGCTGGAGCCTCCGGGTGCTCCTCAAGGGGAGCCCCATGTAGAGAGCATTGCAGTAGTCCAGGCGGGAAGTGACGAGGGCATGAGTGACCGTATTTAATGAGTCCCGATCCAGAAGGGACGCAACTGGCAAATCAGGCGAACCTAATAAGACGCCCTCCCGGCCACAGCCATCAAGTGCTCTTCTAAAGACAGCTGTGAGTCCAAGAGGACCCCCAAGTTGCGAGTAGAAACCCCTCCCCTCAGTCTGATGTTGAATGAACTGAGACAAAACAGATGGCCCTCCCCCCCTTACACATTCCCCAAAGGTAAATCAAAGCACAGGGCAGATAGGTGTCAGAGCTAGGGTTATAAACTAAGGGATTACAGGATATGTAGGAAACAGGAAGAGGGCAATAAGTGAATAAATGATCCAGGGCCCCCTCCCCACAGAATGGCAGTATCACGATAGGGATCTGACAGTCACTAACTAAAATTAGTCGTTGATTCACTTAGATGGTTAAAAAGCTTCAGTTTATGCTTAAGCCTTACCCCCCATGCATACTTTGGATCTAGTATCTTAATCACTCCAAACTGAAGGAACTTGACCAAATTTGGATACTTTCATCTGACGCAATTTGACTCTAACCAGCCAAAGTAAGAAACAAAAGTTTGAATCTGATCAGATCTTACACATGAGTACCGAAGAAATACCTAAAATTTTAAAATGCATTGTCTCCAAGTTCAATAAATATAATAAGGCCTTAAGACCTAAAATTTACCACTCTGAAATTAAAAATAAGTAAGATAATTGACAAATCAAGATGTAATAGTGTTACTCTAAATGTTGTATGATCAAGATTTCTTGTAATGTTCAGTGAATGTTGATCAGTTACTGTTCAAAATACTTTAAAGTATAGCTAGTAGGATTTATATTAACTTTTCCTTGCTTCTTTAAGGGTATCATTGTTGCGATATTTTCAGGATCAGACTCAATAAATGAATTAAGAGTTAGATATTCAAATAAAGCACTGTTTATAAGGCATTCTATATTCACTGAATAATCACAGATAGAAGCGCAGAGAGAATGCATACAACTCCTTATATATACATAGGGTGGAGCTAGATATGGGAGTGGTTAAATATGAATATATTAAGTAGTGAAGAATAAGTTAACCCCTGATACCCCGGTCATGTACTATTTACATAATGAAGAATAAGGCATTTACTTGTGACAAATCCCCCTCTAAATGCCGATTCGATATACAACAACAATTACATTCAGATTCAGAACAATATAAAACTTGTAACTTAGAAGTCAAGTATTTGTGCTGTTTAGAAGGCAAAGGCTTTGTTAATATGTCAGCTATTTGCTCTGATGTTTCGCAATGAACTGCTTTAATAAATCCATCCTGAGATAACTGTCTCACATGTTTGAATTTTATATCTATATGTCTGGACCTTTGTCCAATAGCATCAGATCTAGATATTTCAATAGCAGCCTTGTTATCTTCGTGCATGATAAATGGTAATGAAGGTTTCTTCCAAGTGTTTGACAATAAGTCATTAAACCATACGAGGTTATTTGAGGCTTTAGACAGACAAACATATTCTGCCTCAGTCGTTGAGGTGGCTACTAAATCTTGTTTACCAGTGTACCAGTAAACTGGACAATCGTTAAGGAAAAATATATAGCCAGATGTGCTTTTTCTACATGTGGTATCGCCAGCCCAATCCGCATCGGCATAACACGTGAGGATGGGCTCTTTGACATTATTAGGTTCCAATAATAAACAGAAGTCTAAACTATTCTTTAAATATCTTAATATTCTCTTGACAGCTTCCCAATTATATAATAATGTTTTGCTGACGTGCCTAGACAACAAGTTGAGAGGCAAAGCAATATCAGGTCTAGTCCAATTGGAAATATATAGAAGGGAACCGATGACTGATCTGTAAAGTGTATTATCTTTAAATTCGGGGGATGACTCATCTGTGTTCCTTAAAAAATCAGTTTGCATGGGACTGTCACAGGGCTTAGCATTATTTAAGTTACATTTGTTCAGAAGTTCTATAATCTTATCTCTTTGAGAAAGTTTGAACCCCCTTTTTGTTTTACTGATTTGAACTCCAAGATACTTATTTACCTTCCCTAATGATTTCAAAGAAAAATGTTCATTTAGTTTTGTTACAAATGTCTCTCTCCTCTCTTTATGTTTACCTATATACAAAATATCATCCACATAAATTAACACAAATTCTAAAGAATCACCCTCTCTTTTGACAAAGAAACAGTTATCAGCAGTAGTAGCATTGAAATTCATAGTTTTGAGTACTTTGACTAAACATTCATACCATCGTTTGCCAGATTGTTTCAATCCGTATAAACTTTTGTTTAGCAACCACGTTTCATTTTTGTTTGTGTATTGACTATGAGGTGCTCTTACATATATCTCTTTATCTAATTTTGCATGTAAATATGCAGTCTGTATATCGTATTGGAATACATCAAGGTTAAGTGCTGATGCTATAACTAGAGCTGTTTTAACACTCTCAGTTCTTACTGTGGGAGAGTATGTGTCTGTGTAATCCTCGGGATATTTTTGAGCATAACCTTGTGCAACTAGTCTAGCTTTGTATAAGGTGTTGCCTCCCTCTAAGTTTTTGATTTTATATATCCACCTGGTGCCAATAATAGTTTTATCTTTAGGTGCAGGTGTAGGTGTGAATACATTTAATTCTCGTAAACTATCCATCTCTTTAGTCATGGCTGATTCCCACTTTTTCTTTTCTTCGGGGGGAAGTTTTAACACTTCCTCGTATGTGTTTGGTGTTGATGTTTCTCCATCCATATACATTACATAATCTTTGTATTTGTTTGGCATCTGATTTCTGTTACTTCTGATCGTTCTTTCTGGTTTACTATCATTGTCATGTAAATACCTTGCTTCCTTTTTTGTTAATGAATCTGTCTTTATTTTGTGTTGACTGTTTGTCCATGTTTTGATTTTGTTTTTATGTGAGTTGTGATTGTATTCTTCTCTAGTCATTTTATCTTGATGTTTAGTGTCTGGATTAGTGTTTGGGAATATTTCATTAAGATGTATTTTAGACCAGTTGGCCTGTTCATGGAATACTGCCGTTCTAGAAACTATAAATTTGTTATTATTATCGATAAATCTGTACCCTTTTGTGCCTGTTTCGTATCCCATGAACCTAAGTCTTCTGGATACGTTCTCACCTTTACGCCTCAATTGCTTAGGTATGTGTACGTCTGCAGTGACTCCAAATATGTGCATGTGTGCTATTTTGGGTTTCCTACTATACATTACTTCATATGGTGTCTTGTTTACAATGCTGGACCAAGTTCTATTTTGTGTATAATTGGAATATTGTAAAGCTTCTGACCAGAATTGTTTACCTAAGCCAGCATCTTCTAGTGTGCATCTAATCATGGTTTGTAATGTTGAGTTCTTTCTCTCTACCACTCCATTTTGGAATGCAGAGAAAGGGCTAGATGTGTAATGTAACATCCCTTGTCTTTTAGCCATTGGGAGAATTCCTTTGACATGAATTCACATCCTCTATCTGTCATAATTTGTTTTATTTTAATATTATGTTGCGTTTCTACACGTTTGTAAAATTCTTTAAATTTCTGAAAAGTTTCATCTTTGTGCTTTAATGTATAGACAAACCCATAACGACTATAGTCATCCACAATGGTTAGAAAATAACATTTTCTATATGTGATTGATGGTGTTAATGGACCAACTAGATCCATGTGTACCAAGTCAAAAATTTGGTTAGTTGATCTTGTTGACTTTCTGGGTTTGGGACTAGTTTTGAGTTTTGTGGATTTACATACTGAGCATTCCAAATAGTTTTTACAATTTTTTATTTTAACACCTTCAGCATGTTCAGTCATCTTTTGTACTACAGGAAAACTGGCATGTCCTAATTTCCTATGTAAGACATGAGCACACTCATCATGAATTGGTTTACTAATTTTAGGTTTTTTCTCATTGGATGTGTCTTTGTGATTATGAATTATCTCATGTTCCTCATTATCACTATTACTATTGTCTCCATTATCTATGTCATTGTTATCTTCCGTGTTGGAATCAATGTTGTGTAACCATCTCTCTTTTGTCATTAAATAAGGTAGACCTCCTTTGATAACCACAGTACCTATGTTTATTCTGTTTTTCTCTAATGTTGCTCTTCCTTTTGAGAACACAATATTTATGTCAGAATCTCTGCTTAGTTTTATTGCACTAAGTATGTTATGAGGTATTTCAGGTATTAACAATACCCCCTCTATTTTTCCTAGACCAGGTAAGATTATATTCCCTCTACCTATGACTTGGACCTTTTCTTGGTTAGCTACTTTAATTACAAATTTATCTTCTACAAATGAAGATAATATATTTTTATTATTTGTAGTGTGATTAGTTGCCCCAGAATCGATAAGCCAATCGTTGTCCTCTGGCTGTTGTATGTTAGTGTTGTTATGTTTGTTTAACCCATTCAGTGAACCAGATCTTCTATCCTTTGAATTATCCCTGCCCCCTCTATGTTCTCTATAGTTGGGTGGACTTCTATATCTATGTCTATCAATGGATGACTGTCTGTTGTGGTATCTATTTCTATGGTCTGATTTTTGTCTTTCCCTAAGGAATTTAGGACAATCTCTCCTATTATGTTCCTTGGATCCACAGTTGTGGCATCCAATTGGTTCATGATATCTTTCTTGAAATGCTACCTTCTTATATTGTTTATGTTCCATGTGGTTGTTACAACGACTCCTCCTTGAATTATCTTCAGCTATTAGCTTATTAGATAGATTTTCTATGGATAAATATCCTAAATTGATTGTGTCTAAATGTGATATATAGTTATCCCACGATGGGTCTAGTGAGTTAATGATAACACTCTTCATTGTTTGATCTGAAATTATCTCCCCCCTTAAATGCAGTTCTGCTCTGATTTTGTTTAAAGATATTAAATGTTCACTTATGGTAACCCCTGGCTTTATCCTAGCTGAGAAGAAATCTTTAGACATTCTTGTTGTAGTGGCTACACTTTCACTGTGAAACAATTTAAACATGCATTGAATAATTTCTGAGACAGTCAGATTTTGCTTAATACTGTGGTACATGGCAGGAGATATACTGGAAATTAATAAGAAAAATGCTCTATGGTGTAGGCAGTCCAATTTTAGAGTCCAAGGTCTTTTTGGGGGGTTAGTAATAAAAAATAATAAGTTTTCTTTTAGAAAGACAACCTGGAGCTGCTGACACCACTCTTGCAAATTAATACCATCTATTCTCAGTTTTGGGAAGTCATTGGGCAAATTCCCAATATTGTTGGATCCATTACTTACAACTGGGGGTAGTCCGTGATCTTGTAAATGTTGATAGTTGCAGAATGGCGTGGGTATGCTTGCAACGAATCTGAATGGCTCTCTCCGTTCCTCATGTCCTCCGAAGCTGTCTGCGTAGTCTTGCACATGCGCGTTGTTCATTTCGCTCCTGAAGCCGTCGTGAGAGGTTCTTGCTGCTGCAGCTCCCCCGCATTGCTCTTCCTCCGAGGAATCGGTCTCCGGCTCGATCTTGGGAGTCCTGGTGGTAGCAGGCGCTCGCTTTCTTTTGTTGAGAACGCTGGTCCCTGGGATCGTCTGTGGTGTGGGGTGGTATCTGCAGGGCTCTCTGGGTTCAGGCGTCGGTGCTCTCATCGTTTGGATAGAAGCGGGTAGATTCTGAGATGTTTGCTTGCTTGCTTGTCTTTTCTTTATTTTTTGACTGCTGTCTTTCGTTGATTCTTTTGTGATTTTCAATTTTGGTCCAAATGCTGCAAAGAGCGTTTTCATTGCTGATTTTACTCGCATTTCTATTGAAGCTTCTTCGATTTCTGTGTCTGATTCTTCTGAGGTGTAAATTTTCTCCCTTTCATTTCTTGCATCGAGTAAGGCTTTTCGCGCCAGATATTTTGAATCCTGCTTTCTGATTGGCTCTGCTTCGCTCATCTTAGGGGTCTGTTGAAACCAAGATGGCTGCCATTCGAAATTTTGCGCGGGACTGTTAGTTTTCTTTTTCGCTGTATTTTTATCTGCAGGCAGATCGCTCACCGTTTTTGAATCTTTAGGTTCATCTGTAACGATGTGTTTCTCTCTCGCTGCTCCGTTGTTTTTTAATATGTCTTGGAGGTTCGCGATGAGATTTTCATCGTTCTTTTGGCTTTTTAAGAGTTTTAGTATCTCTGACCTGAGTTCGTTGTTTTCTATTTCGTTTTCTTCTTGGTCATCAGTTTCATCCATTATTTCTTCGTTGTCTGTAGTGCAGTCTTCAGATTCTCTCGATATTGCAGTCGTGGATTCATCGATCATTTCTTGATCTGCTTCCATTTCTTTACTGTATGCCCTGGTGTTGGGCCTTTCTCTTTTGTTTCTGGAGTTTTCTCTCTCAGACATATTTAAAGTTTTATTGAGTCAATTCAACCATCCTCTGCTACCAGATTGTTGCGATATTTTCAGGATCAGACTCAATAAATGAATTAAGAGTTAGATATTCAAATAAAGCACTGTTTATTTACAGAAGGCATTCTATATTCACTGAATAATCACAGATAGAAGAGCAGAGAGAATGCATACAACTCCTTATATATACATAGGGTGGAGCTAGATATGGGAGTGGTTAAATATGAATATATTAAGTAGTGAAGAATAAGTTAACCCCTGATACCCTGGTCATGTACTATTTACATAATGAAGAATAAGGCATTTACTTGTGACAATCATAATTAAAAATGGATAATGACACATCTGTGTTTCTTGCTTTGGATTTCTCAAAACTTTGGGAGGTACAGATTATTTACTTATCTTTATTCCTGATACTTTATTGAACAACAGTAACTGGGAGTCTTCTTCTTCTTATTGCTGTTGTCTTTGATCGACACCTTCCCATTCCCATGTATTTCTTCATGATGAATTTAGCTATCCAAGACATTGGTTTAGTTTCAGTCATTATCTCTAAAACTGTTTTAATTTTTCTTACAAACATAAAGTCTATTTCTTATTCTAGGTGTGTTTCTCAGGTTCTCTTGTTTTTTTTGCTGGCCTATGATGTTTCCCTCCTTACTATCATGGTGTACAATAGGTATGTTATCATTTGTAATCATTTACAGTAGGAAAGCCCAAGACTGTAGAGTGATTAAATATCTGTAAAAGTAATCATCCTGAATTTTAAGAAAACACAATTTCATAATACTCAGAATGTTTTAATAATTTTTTTGAACCAGGTTTCAGTATGATCGTCACTAAAAATTGATCCATCATTCTATAACTCACTCCAAACTACTGAATAGGAAATATTTTAACAATTCTTTTTCCTTTTTTTCTAGGATGTAATGTTTAAGATAAGTAACAATATACTTATTATTCAGGTAGACATCAATCTTGGTCTCGAATTGATATGGTTTGGGCATCGACAGATTTGAATCTGAGAATTGAGGAAGTTAATATTGACATAAATTCATGGGCAGATCACAATCCCATTAAAATTAAATGGAAAGGGCAAAAAAAGACAAGGAGGTGGACCCTAAATGGAAAGAAAAGAACCAGATTAGTAAATTACATAATGAAGAAGGAGAGTTAATTTATCAAAATAAGGCAAAGAGGAAGGTAGCGTATGAGTTTTTAAAAAACCTATATGAGGATAAGGAGAAGATAGAAGAAGGTAAGATACAAACATACCTACAAAAAACAATTGCCCAGGAGGAAGGTAAAAATTTATTAAATAATGAGATAACAGCATGGGAGATATCTGAGTCAATCAAAAAACAAAAAAGTAACAAAGTGCCAGGCCCAGATGGTCTACCTTCAGAAATTTATAAAAATCACCAGGAATTATTAAGCCCACTGTTATTAGAGGTGTACAATGATGTACTTAATGAAGCTAAGATACCTGAATCGTGGAAAGAAGCAACAATCACATTGATTCCCAAGGAAAATTCCGATTTGACTTATATTAAAAATTATAGGCCAATATCCCTACTAAATTCGGATTATAAAATCTTCATGACAATTATGGCAGACAGACTAAAGAAAATTTTAGAAAATTTCATTCATACTGATCAAAACGGTTTTCTTCCCGGACGGCATATAAGGAACTGTCAGCGTTCCAGAAAAACCCCAACTCCAAGTAAAGACGCGGAAGCAAACATTTTCCAAAGTTCTCTTTACTAGAATAGGCAAACTGGCACATCTGGGACAACCCGAATCTGAAAAGCCCGGGTTTTCCTTCTGTAAGTCAAATTTGATTTTTTTGATTTGATTTTATTATATTTTTATACCGCCCTTCTCCCGAAGGACTCAGGGCGGTGAACAGCCATAATAAAACAATATACAAGACAAATTTAAAAACCATATTAAAATAATTCAATTTTTGGCCGAATTTAAAATTCCCATTCTACAACCCTTATAAAACCATGTTAAAAACCCATATTTAAAACCCGATTAAAATTATTTTCCCATCAGACCGGCTTGCTGGAATAACAGGGTCTTCAGCGCACGACGGAAGGCACGGAGGTCGGGGATCCTTCGTATATCCGGGGGCAATTCGTTCCGTAGGGCAGGAGCCCCCACAGAGAAGGCTCTCCCCCGGGAGTCGCCAGTCGACATTGTTTGGCCGACGGCACCCTGAGGAGGCCCTCTCTGTGGGAGCGTATTGGTCAGTGGGAGGCAGTCAGTGGCAGCAGGCGGTCCTGTAAATATCCAGGCCCTAAGCCATGGAGCGCTTTAAAGGTAGTAACCAACCCCTTGAAACGCACCCAGAAGACCACCGGGAGCCAGTGCAGCTCACGCAAGAGACGTGTTACATGGGAGCGACGAGTCGTCCCCATTATCACTCGCACGGCCGCATTCTGGACCAGTTGGAGCCTCTGGGTGCTTCTCAAGGGGAGCCCCATGTAGAGAGCATTGCAATAGTCCAGACGGGAAGTGACGAGGGCATGGGTGACTGTGCGCAAGGCGTCCCGATCCAGAAAGGGACGCAACTGGGAGATCAGGCGAACCTGATAAAAAGCCCCCCTGGCTACGGCCGTCATATGATCATCCAATGACAGCCGTGAGTCCAGGAGGATGCCCAAGTTGCGAGCCCTCTCTGAGGGGGGTAAGATCTCATCCCCAATAGCCAGTGATGGTTCTAGCTGGCTATATCGGGACATCGGAAACCACAGCCACTCAGTCTTGAGTGCTCCCAAAACCATCCCCTTTTCCCCCCAGTCAGTCACATGCTCCAATCAATGTCCTCTCCATCTCGATCCAGCCCCCTGACCACTCCTTCTCCAGATGCTGGACCACCCTGACCTTGACCGACAGGAAAAATGCTATTATGTCTACTAACTCCCCTCTCCTAAATCCCCCCTCCTACTTCCCCACACATGAGGAGGTGGCAGCATTGAAGCTTCCGGCCTAAAATGGCTTCCAAAGCTGACAGGAACGACATCAGGATTATCTTGGATACGATAGAATACTATGAAGTCCACAATGAAAAACAGATGGCGTTGATATTCATCGACGAGCAAAAAGCATTCAATAATGTTAAATGGGACTTCATACTAGAACAATTAAAATATATGGATTTCGGGGGAAAATTTATAAAGATGTTTAAAACAATCTACTCCAGACAAGAAGCCAGAGTGGTGATAAACGGGGAAACGACAAAGAACTTTTTAATACAAAAAGGCACAAGGCAAGGTTATCTGCTATCACCACTGCTTTTTATTTTATCACTAGAGGCTTTAATTAGAACAATTCAAGACAACAAACAAATCAAAGGTTTAAAAGTAAGAAAATAAAGTTTTAAGGTACAGGCATTTGCGGACGACCTTGTATTTATTATTGAAGAGCCTGTACAATCTGATCTTAGGCTGATGGAAGTGCTGGAGGACTATGGGGAAGTAGCAGGCCTGAAAATAAACAAGGATAAAACAAAAATGATAGTTAAAAATATGACTGAAGAGCAAAAAAAAGAATTGGAGGGAAAGATAAATATTCAGACTACGAAAAAAATAAGGTATTTGGGAATTCAATTGACTAGTATGATAGATTCTGACATTTTTGGGGTTACTATAAATTGTATGAGTTCATGATGTTTCCCCATTTCTAATCTAATCAGTTCAGTAACATGAGCGGATGGGACTCCCCCAATTAGCGTGCCATCAACCTGGTAAAATTTAATTGGTTGTTTTAAGGGTGTTGTTTTGATGCCCAGCTGTTCTACAATTTTTTGGCCGATTAGACATCTGGTGCAGCCCGTGTCTATTACTGCTGGGAGTTCTGTTTCTTTCCCTGTTTCTGGCAGGACTAGTCTTACTTTAATTGAGAAAGGGTTGATGGGGGCACTCACCATGGGGTCTTCATCCCCGTTGGGCTCGTCGGAAGGTGCTCCTGTAGCTGGAGGGCCCTCCCCCCTCTTTAGCCGGAGGGTCCTCACTCTCTTCAGTGGGGAGGGGAATCTCCATGGCTTGTTTGGCGAATCGGCTGGTGTCTGGGGTTTTCTTTGGAGCCCTCCTCCCTTGTGCAGCTGTGGCGGGTCGTTGTTGTAGAACTGGGGCAGGGGCCAAGCACTCAGAAGCTCAATGTCCTGTTTGTCCACAGCGATAGCATTTAATCACCCCCCCCTTGTGGAGCGGGGTTGCTGTATGCAGGTTTTGAAATGGGCTTTTTTGCTAACGGCGTACGAGGTGGCTGCTGAGCTGGTGGTTGGCTGGGGGGGGTGTACTTCTCTGTCCAGAGCAATGGACATGGTATAATAGTCATGGAGACACTCAGGTACTCCCCGGATCCCACAGGCTTTTCTGACTTCTGGGTCGATGGCTTCCTTGAAGTAGTGCACGAGTATGCGATCAGGCCAATGGCTCAGAGTGCCTGCGACTCTCCTAAAGTCCCATACAAAGTCTTTCATTGGTCAATTACCTTGCTTCATGAGTTTTAGCATGGCTTCATTTTCGTTTATGCCGTCTGGGTCGTCAAAGCGGGACCATAGCAGTGTGATAAAGCCTTTGATATCATAAAGTTCATTCATCCCATCTGAGATTGCTGACACCAAGTCCCATTCTGCTTCGTATTGGTCACCATACTGATCAACGTGAGCCCAGACCCTGCTGAGGAAGTAAGCTAGCTTGGCTGGCGTTCTGTCAAAAGTTGCTCTGAAGCGGGGTGGTGTTGGCCTCGTGGGGGGGGGGCGTCAGCTGCGGGTGGTTGGGGGAGGGGGGCTGGTTGCTGAGCTGCTTGCTGTGCTGGAGGGGGTGGCATTGCAGCCGGCTGTTGGATTAGTCCCCCCTGTGGTGCCCCTGGTTGTTGCATTCCAACAGGTTGGTGTGAAGGTAGCTGGGTTGGAGGGGGGGCAGGCAATGGTGTTAGTTGTTGGGGGAGGTGGCCTGGCTGCTGAGCTGCTTGCTGCGCTGGAGGGGGGGGCATTGCAGCCGGCTGCTGGATTAGGGCCCCCTGTGGTGCCACGATCGTTGAGGCATAGGAGGAGGGTCAGGGGGATCCCTGGGAGCTTAGGACAGGCAGTGCAGGATACCACTGGCACTGGATCCATCCCTGGCCTTGGTAAAAAGCCCAACCGGGTGGTATGCTCTCTGCAGGTAATGCTAACGCAGGCTGGCGTGGGGCCCAAAAAGGGGGTTTTTGGAATCCCACTGTTGCAGGCTGGCCATGATGCGTCGATCCTTCCAATTCGCTCTTGGCTGGGGGGGGGGGGCTGTGCTCCACTAACCCCCCATCCTTTTTTTTTTTTCACTTTTTTTTTTTTATTGAAAAGTTTTACAAAAAAGAAATACAAAAAAAAATTTTTTTTCCCACCCATCCTTTCCCTCCCTTCATCCCACCCTCCCCCCCACACTTCCCAGAGCAAAATACAAGGTATTTCATTTAATCAATCATAAAATAGATTAATCTACTTATCCTCAAAGTACTAACTCCCCCCCTAAAACCTTAACTCCACTATAGATAACCTAATACTTCTAGTACTAACATTCATTCATAAGCTATTTGATATTTTCTTGTCTGATACTTATTTTGAATATAATCAATCCATCTTCTCCATTCTGATACGTATCTTTCTTTTTTTTTTTTATTGCAAAAGTTTTACAATTACATTTTCACCCCTTTTTCCCCCCCCACCCCCCCAAACTTCCCAACCTCCCTAACCCTCCCTAACCCTCCCCTCCCCCCAGACTTCCCTATAATATACTCATACTCATAAAGAACCCTAATATAACACTTATATATAAACTTGAACCCCTCCCTCCCCTGTATAATTTTTCTCTTTATCTCATTACATTAAAAAATTTCTAGTACATTATTTTCAAATAAAGGCTATTTGATACTTTCTAGTTTGATATTTGTTTTGAACATATTCTATCCACCTTTTCCATTCCCACTCATAAGTCTCTTGTGAACAGTCTTTTAAATATGCTGAAATCTTTGCCATCTCTGCAAAACTGGCCATCTTCAAAGTCCATTCCTCAATAGTGGGCAAAGCTTCATTCTTCCAATATTTACCTATCAACAATCTTGCTGCTGTTATCATATACAATATCAATTTTGTTTCACCCAATGTAAAACCCTTAACTATACCCAATAAAAACAGTTGTGGAGAAAATTGAATTTTTTTCTTCAAAACATTCTGCATGACCCACCAAATTTTTATCCAAAAAGCCTTAACTTTCCTACAGATCCACCAAACATGATAATACGTAGCATCCAAACATTCACATCTCCAACATTTTGGCTGAACATTAGGGTACATACATGACAACTTTTTGGGATCTAAATGCCATCTATAAAACATTTTGTAGAAATTTTCCCTCAGGTTCTGCGACTGTGTAAATTTAACATTCTGAACCCAAATTTTTTCCCATGTTTCCAACATCACTGGTTCTTCAAAGTTCTGTGCCCACTTAATCATACAGTCTTTAACTAATTCAGTTTCTGAATCTCTTTCTAGCAAAACATTATAAAGCCTTTTGATATGCATTGGACCTTTCTCTCTTATATGTCTAACCAATTCTTCCTCATGCAACATAATACCAGTTTTTTGGTCCTCTTTCCATCTCAGTTGTAATTGATTATATTGTAACCAAGTTAAATTAATCCCTTCATCCAACAGTGTCTGCAATGTCTTCAGCTGCCATCTGCCCGCATCTGTAAAAAGAACCTCTTTATATAAAAACCCCCCGAGTGACATTATATTTGTATTCCACAAAGTATGACCAAGATCCAGCCATAGCGGTATTTTATAATCCCATTTGAGTCGGTGCTTCTTCCAAACTCTCATCAAGGAATCTCTAAGTATATGACTTTTAAATACTTTATCTACTTTGTCGTCGTAAAATAAGTAAGCATGCCATCCAAATTCAAGATCAAAACTTTCTGCATTCAATATTCCAGTCTTTTTCCTTCCAAACCAGTCACTTGTTAAAGTTAAAGCTGCTGCATCATAATATAGCTGTAGGTTTGGAAGTTTAAGACCTCCTCTTTCTGGAACATCTTGCATAATTTTCAGTTTCACTCTCGGCTTCTTCTCGTTCCAGACAAACTTATTCACTCCAGATTGCCAAACTTTCAATTGTTTATCACTTTTAAGCACCGGAATCATTTGAAACAAAAAGAGAAATCTTGGCAAAATGTTCATCTTAACTGCTGCTATTCTTCCAAGTAAAGACAGCTGCAGTTTTTTCCAAGTCTCCATATCTTTCTGCACCTCTCGCCACAACACCTCATAGTTATTTTGAAACAATTTCATATTTGATTCTGCAACCTGAACTCCTAGATATTTTACCTTAGGTACAGTCTCAAAACCTGCCCTCCTTTCAAGCTCATGTTTACGATCTTGTGTCATGTTTTTAACTATCATTTTAGTCTTTTTTGGATTCAGTCTAAAACCTGAAACTCTACCATAGTCTTGTATAATGTCCTTCATCAGGATTATTGATTCCATTGGTTGTGATAGGGTAACAACCAGATCATCTGCAAATGCCTTTATTCTGTAATCCTCTTGCCTAATCTTTATGCCTTTCAAGATATTAGAGTCCCTTATTGTATTTAACAAGACTTCTAGTGTTAAAATAAATAAAAGTGGGGACAACGGACATCCCTGTCTTGTTCCTTTTTCAATTTTAAACTCTGTTGTCAAGCTTCCATTAATAATGATCTGTGCCTTTTGCTCTTGATAAATTGCTGAAATCACCTGTATAAATTGATCCCCAAAGTCCATCTTTTTAAAAGTCTTTAGTAGAAAATTCCAATCCACTCTATCAAAGGCCTTCTCTGCATCCAAAAAGACCAGCACTGCAGGAATCTGTTTATTCTTCTCAAGATATTCCAATAAATCTATTACTTGCCTTACATTGTCCTTCATGTGTCTGCCCTCGATAAATCCCACTTGATCCTCATGAATCACCTTTTGGATTACTGGCATCAACCTGTTGGCTAATACTTTAGCATAGATTTTATAATCTGTATTCAAAAGAGATATTGGTCTATAATTCTCTGGTTTTTTAGGACCGACTTGTTCTTTTGGTATCAAGGATATGTAAGCTGTTGTCCATGATGGGGGTATTTTACCCCCTTGTTGAATATTGCAAAATAAATCTCTAAGTTGTTCCACCGTTTCAGCTTGCAAAGTTTTGTAATACACCGCGGTCAAACCATCGGTACCAGGAGCTTTGGCTGTTTTTAACTGTTTAATTGCTATTATTATCTCCTCTTCTGTTATAGGATAATTCATTCTTTCCTTTTGTTGATCAGTAATTTTTGTAACTCTTTTATCGTTTAAATATTTTTCTATAAGTCCATTCTGCACCTCCTCTTTGGCATATAGTTTGGTATAATAGTCCACAAAAGCTTCTTTAATTAATTTTTGTTGAAAAATTTCTTTCCCTCCAATATCAATACAATCTATAGTCCGTATACTTTGTTTTTTCCTCAATGTGTAAGCCAACCATCTGCCTGGTTTATTAGCGTTACAAAATGTATTATGCTTCGCATATTGTAAATTTGTTGCAACTTGTTCCGCCATAAGCATTTGAAATTGGTCTTTCAAAAGTTTTATAGCACTGCTTATTCTTTCATCTGTTGGATTTTTAATAAGTAACTGTTCTTTATTCTTTATTTCTATTTCCAATTCAGATCTTTTCTTTTGTCGAAACAGTCTATGTTTAGAGTTCATGTAGATAAGTACCCCTCTCATATAAACTTTACTTGCGTCCCAGACAATTTCAATTGGGGTACCTTTACTCGAATTTATTTCAAAAAATTCTTTCAAATGCTTTTTAAGTTCTGTTGTATTTTTTTCATATCTAAACAAGTTCTCATTTAATCTCCAAGAACGTCTCTCAACCTTATCCATCTCAATTTCTATCCATACTGGGCTATGGTCAGTCAAAGTTCTTGGAAAAATCTTTGTTCTTTTTGTCTTGACAAGTAAATCATCTGACAACAAGATAAAATCAATCCTAGAAAAGGATCTGTGTCTATCAGAAAAGAAAGTGTAGTCCAGTTCTTTTGGATTATGTATTCTCCAAACATCTTTTAGTTCCATATCTTCTTTCATATCAAAAAAAGTCTGTGGTAGTCTGATTCTAGCCTTTGCCAAACTCTTTTTATCTAATTTAGAATCAATTACTCCATTCCAGTCTCCCATAATTAAAATAGATCTGTAATCCCATTGCAGTATTTTAGTATGTAACATCTTATAGAAATAGTCCTGTTGTTGATTGGGAGCATAAATTCCAATCAAAAGAATTTGGCCATTTGCTGTAAGCAATTCAATTGCTACAAACCTACCATCTTCATCTGCTTCTATAACTTTAGCTGTTAACTTTTTATTTACATAAATAACCACACCGTTCTTTTTTTGCGAAGTTGAAGATATAAAATGTGTTCCTAGTTTGGAGTTTATCAGATATTTTTGATCTTGAGTTGTGATATGCGTTTCTTGTAAACAAATTATATCATTATTAAATTGTTTCAAATATGTAAATAATTTCTTCCTTTTCTGTGCTGAGTTCAGCCCATTAACATTCCAAGATAAACACTTAAAGGTCATCAGCCTCTTTCTGGAGCACAGAGCAAAATACTTGAAGGTCATCCGAAAGCTTCGATCTCGCTCCTCCCATAGCTCCAATCTCTTGTGCAGTACTCTTAACTGCCTCCTTGTCTTGTCTTTCCTGTTGTTGTTGTTGTTGCTTTTGTTTAAGTAACTTAGATTGAGCTCTAGTTATACGTTGATCCTTAATTTCAATCATCCGAACCAAGTCCAAAATTGGAGAAGATTCCAGCAAGGGCTCCTCCAGAAAACCTCCTTCTGCACCTTGCACTTCTTTTAATTCCTGCTTGGACTGTTCTTGCAATTCTCGTTGAGGTTGCTTCTCTTCACTCTCTTTAATCTCCAAAACTGTAGATGTACGTGGAGATGGTGTTCTTTCCTTAAGAATAGTAGTATAAAAATGTTGTGCCTTCTCCACGGTATTCAAACGGCATCTTTCTCCCTTATATCTGAAAATTATCCCAGCTGGTGCGTCCCACCGGAAGGGTATCTGTAAATTTTGCAATTCCTTGACAAGAAAGCCAAATTCTTTTCTAGCTTTCAGCATTTTAGGAGGCAATTCTTTGTAAATTCCAATTCGTGAGCCCCCCACTTGTACAGAAGTGTAAAAGGATTTTTGCAGGATATCATTTCTTATTTCTCTATCTGTAAAATATATGACCACATCTCTAGGTAATTGTCTTTGTCTGGCCACCCAAGAGTTCACTCTGTAAATTTTGTCTATTTTATGAAAAACCACATCAGGATTAACTTGTAGAATCTTGGCCAAGGCCTCAGAACAAACTTGTCTCAAATCCTGTCTTTCCTCCTCTCGAATTCCCCGAAGCCGTATAGCGAACTCCATTGCCCTGAATTGTATCATAACAATCTCGTCTTCAACTCTCTGCATTTTATTATCAACATCAGCAATTTTATAATCATTGTCTTTCATCTTAACATTAACTTCTGATTTAAGTTCTTCAACTTTAAAATCAACTTTCCCAATAAATTCTGCCAGGCCAGATGCCACTTCTGATATTTTTTTGGTCACCTTATTTTGATTCTGTTTCACCATATCTTTGACTTCATTAATTTCCTGCATAAATTCCTGGTGTGATTTTTGAAGTTTATCATCTATCCCCTGATGTGATTTTTGAAGTTTATCATCTATCTCCTGTTGAGATTTTTTAAATTTATCATCCAAAGTTTTAGAAATAAATTCTTTTAAATCTCCCACATCAAATTCTTTTTTCTGAGTCTGTAACTGTTGAGCAGGGGGAAGTTGCGTTTCGTGTTTATGTGTGGGGGATCCCCCCCCCCGTTGCCTTCCCTTCCTGCTTCTTTGAAGCCATCCTGCCACGTGATCTAGTTTTTCTAAAGAGGGAAGTTCCTTTTCCTTTCCCTCCTGCACAAAGACTTCTAAAAAAGTCCCCCAGATTTAATCAAATAAAGATTGAAGTAAAGCAAAGTCAAAGTCAAATATTGAAAGGGAGAAATTTTCCAATTGTTTCTCTTATAACAAGCAAGGCAACTTTGTAGCAACTTGGAAACTTTGTAACAAAACGAAATAACTTCACCAATCCACACTCGCTAGCTCGTTAACTCTGAGGCTAAGCGCCATGTTTTTTCAAAGCACTTTCACTCATTCACGTTTTCTCAGATTGAAAAGTCAACAAAGCGCTAATACTTGCGTTTCCAAGATTCAAAATTCAGGTAGTTTCACTGTTGATTAAAGCTGGTTCTTTCGCTTTAAGTTTCCTGCAGCCGGCTTGTTCTGCAAAGGCAGAATTGTCCCACGTCGCCCGGAGTTTCAGCAGGTTGGAAGGGAGCCACGCCTGTTCTCTCCCCAGAAACTTCCCTGGGGGGTTACAGGGGCTCGACCTGTGCCCTGCGATCTCTCCTTCTTCAATCCTGTGGATTCAGAAGTTTTCGAGCCGCTTCTTCGTCTCGAAGCGGCTCTACAGGCGGCGGGGCTGGCGGAGCTTCAAAAGGCACCGCCGTCGCCGAAGACAAGGAAACCGGAAGTGATCACTAACCCCCCATCCTTGTCCCGGGCCCCAAAGGGTTTTGGAGAGGGTGCGTAACTCCCCACTTCCATCCATTCAAATCACTCAGGAAGTCCGGACAAGGACTGGCTCCGCGTGGGGTGGGGCTGGTCCCAGTCCCGGGAGTCGCCGGAGCCCACAGCAGCCCCCATCCTCCAGTCACTTTCACTCGGCGACTTCAAATCCCCTCCTGAAGTTGGGCCGGACTGGCAACTCTTCCAGGATTCTGATGCCTTGGGCCAAGGCCCGAGCCGAAGGGCTTCCTCTGCAGCCTTCATGGCCCGTTCCAATTCTTCAGGGGAAGAAAGCAAGGGGTCGGTACTTCATTGAGCCCCCAGGCCCCCGACAGCTCCCTCCTTCTCTTCCATCTTCTCTGAGTCTTCGCACCACCCAGGGTTTAGGTAGATGCTGGGGCTCAGCACCCCTGACAGCCCCCTTACGGGGTGCCGTTAGGTTTTTAAAAAAGAGATTCAGGATAATGTCAGCGTTCCAGAAAACCCCCGACTCCCAGTAAAGATGCGGAAGCAGGCTTTTTTCAAAGTTCTCTTTACTAGCAATAGGTAAACTGGCACATCTGGGAAATCCCAAATCTGAAAAAAACGGGCTTTCCATCAATAATACAAAGCTCCCAAAACCAACCCCTTTCTCCCCTTTCGGTCACATGCTCCAATCACCGTTGGTTTTGCCTCGGCCCAGCCCCTGACCACTCCTCCTCCAGATGCTGGACCGCCCTGACCTTGACTGATAGGAAAAATGCTATTATGTCTACTAACTCCCCTCTCCTAAATCCCCACTCCTACTTCCCCACACATGATGAGGTGGCAGTATTGAAGCTTCCGGCCTAATATGGCTTCCAAGGCTGACATTTACTTCTGCTTCATTGAGGTTTTTTTTTTCTTTAATTTATATGCCGCCCTTCTCCAGAGACTCAGGGCGACTTACAATGCATTAAGCAATAGCCTTCATACTTTTGTATATTTATACAAAGTCAGCTTATTGCCCCCACAATTTGGGTCCTCATTTTACCTACCTTTGAAAGGATGGAAGGCTGAGTCAACCTTGAGCCTGGTGAGATTTGAACTTGCAGTAATTGCAAGCATCAGATGTTAATAACAGTGCTTTAGTCCACTGTACTAAAGTATGCTAAAGCCTTTGATTGTGTGGCTCACAACAAATTGTGGCAAGTTCTTAAAGAGATGGGAGTACCAGACCATCTTATTTGTCTCTTGAGAAACCTATATGCGGGTCAAGAAGCAACAGTGAGAGCTGGACACGGAACCACTGATTGGTTCAAAATTGGGAAAGGAATCTGGCAAGGCTGTATACTGTCGCCCTGTCTATTTAACTTATATGCAAAGCACATCATGAGAAAGGCGGGGCTTGATGGATCAAAAGTTGGAATTAAGATTGCCAGGAGAAATATCAACAACCTCAAATATGCAGATGATACCACTTTAATGGCAGAAAGTGAAGAGGAACTAAAGAGCCTCTTGATGCAGGTGAAGAAGGAGAGTGCAAAAGTTGGCTTGAAACTCAACATTAAGAAAACTAAGATCATGGCATCTGGCCCTCTCAATTCCTGGCAAATAGATGGGGAAGAAATGGAGGTAGTGATAGATTTTATTTTCCTGGGCTCCAAGATCACCACAGATGGGGACTGCAGTCAAGAAATTAAAAGACGCTTGCTCCTGGGGAGGAAAGCTATGGCAAATCTAGACAGCATACTAAAAAGCAAAGACATCACCCTGCCAACAAAAGTGCGAATAGTCAAGGCTATGGTTTTCCCAGTTGCAATGTATGGCTGTGAAAGTTGGACCATAAGAAAGGCTGAGCGCCAAAGAACTGAGGCCTTTGAACTCTCATGCTGGAGAAGACTCTTGCGAGTCCCTTGGACTGCAAGTCGATCAAACCGGTCAGTCCTAGAGGAGATCAACCCTGACTGCTCTTTAGAAGGCCAGATCCTGAAAATGAAACTCAAATATTTTGGCCACCTAATGAGAAGGAAGGTGTCACTGGAGAAGAGCCTAATGCTGGGAAAGATTGAGGGCAAAAGAAGAAGGGGACAACAGAGAATGAGGTGGCTGGATGGAGTCACTGAAGCAGTAGGCGTGAGCTTAAATGGACTCAAGAGGATGGTAGAGCCCGGGGTGATGGGCGTGGCCACCATGAGAGGCAGCGAGCGTGCGGTGACCAATGGTGTCCAGCAGCAGCTGCAGCCCGCCAGCCCCTTGACACTGTGCAAATACTGTTAATTGCGAGCATGGAGGCAGATGGGGGGGGGAAGATGACAGGCAATCCAGGCGTGCTTCGCAGCTGCTTGACTCACAGGAGGTGTTCTGTCCCCACTACATGTTAGTCTGTGTGCAGCTCGACATGCAGCTAAACCTCCAATAAAACAGACCATGTGTGTAGATCTGAATGCTTTATTGAAAGAACAGGATATGGTGAAACTGGGGAAAATAGGGATACATACAATGAGAACCAAATACAAGATAGACAGTATTGAGTTACTGCTGAACATAACGATTAATAAATACAAGCAATTTAAATCTCACCAGCGATGCTCTGTGTGTGGGATGGGTTTGTCCTTGGATGACCATGTGCCACAGATTAAGTTGAATTCTTCTTTGTGTCAGCTTCGGAAGCCATATTAGACCGGAAGCTTCCACGCTGCCACCTTCTTGTGTGTGGGAAAGTAGGAGGGGGGATTTAGTAGAGGGAATGTAGTTAGACAAAATAGCATCTGGAGAAGGAGTGGTTGGAGTGATGTCTCGAGATGGGACGGATGGTGATTGGACCATGTGATGGACTGATGAGTGAGGGGATGGTTTTGGGTGGTTTTGATTTACTGAGGGAAAACCCGGAACTCTCAGATTCGGGTTTTCCCAGATGTGCCAGTATACATACTCTAATAAATGGAACTTTGAGAAAATGCTTTCCTTGGAGTTTTTAATTGGAGTTGGGTTTTTCTGGAATGCTGACATTAACCCGAATCCCTAAAATCATAATGGCACCCCGAAAGGGGGCTGTCTGGGGTGCTGAGCCCCAGCATCAACCTAAAACTCAGGTGGTGTGAAGACTCAGTGAAGATGGAGGAGAAAGAGGAGATCGCAGAGGGAGCCGTGGGGATGGATACTGAAGAACTTATCAAGACCCGGTATTCTCCTTCTGAAGAAGTGCTGTGAGCCATGGAAGCTGGAGAGATGACACAAAGTCTAGGTGCTCGGCCCAAGGAGTTGGATTCCTGGAAAAGTTCCAGTCTGATCCAACTCCAGAAAGGGGACCGGAAGAGAGACCGCCTGAATATCGTGCTGCTTCCAGCCTATGAAGTCGCGCCATGAGCCAGAGTGTAGAGGTGTGACAGCTTTGGGATCCGGAGATTCCCGGGACTGGAACCTGTTGCCTCCTCCAATCCAAGCCAATCGTTAACCGGACTCCCGGAGCATTTTGAGCAGATGGAAGTGGGAAGTTGTTCCCCCCGGTTCCAACCTCCTCAAGTGAGATGGAGCTTAACGCAACCCATGTTCACTTTTCCTGATCCAGGACTAGGTGGAGGAACTAGCGTGGCACAGGCACCTTTCTACCCAGCCAGGGATGACAGGAGGGGCGGCTCGTTGCAGCCAGGTCAAGCAGCAGGCGGGAGACAGCAAACGCAGCTGGCATAGGGACCACCACCACTGCCAGATGCCCCCCCCCTCACAAACCCGCCTTAATGCTATCCCCTGTGGAATGTATCCCCCAGGCTGGGGATTCTATCCCGGCCAGGGGTGGGTCCAGTGCCAATGTAAGCCAGCACCTTCTGCTCCAATTTTCCAGGGATCACCATGGGCCCAGTATGCCCCAATGATCCTGGCACATCAGTGGGGGCTAATCCAGCAGCTGGCTGGAGGTCCACCCCACTTCTGCAGCCCAACAAGCAGTGCAGCAGCCAGCCCCTGTCCCACCTCCTGCCAAAATCCAGCAACCAGCAGCAGCCCCGCCGCAGGTTCCAGATCAGCTGCCTGCCGCAGCGCACCAGCAGGTCCAAGCCCCGCTGCCCATCTCCAGGGCCATCCCACCAGCAAGGCAACCACCACCCTAGTTTAGAACAACATTTGATGGTAAGTCATCCTTTCCTTTGCAGAGGTCGCACTCCCGTTAACTGAGCCTCTAAAAACTGGTCCATATCCTACCAAGCGAAAACCTAGCCAACCCCTCGCTTGGACAATGGACTGTCAGAAATCCTTTGAACATTTAAAACACCTATTTGCGGTGGAGCTGATCCTCCAGCACCCTGACCGAAATAAACCCTTTATAGTCCAAGCAGACGCTAGTGACGTGGCGGTAGCGACTGTTCTACTGCAAAGGAATGCTCAAAACGAATAATGCCTTGTGCTTACGTGTCAAAAAAGTTAACAGACACTGAACGCAGATGGGCGGTATGGGAGAAAGAGACGTTTGCAGTGCGATGGGCTCTCTTATCCTGGAAACACTTCCTAGAGGGGGTAAAGGAGCCTTTCGAAGTGTGGACTGAGCACAAAAACCTCGAGGCACTGAAGACCCCTCGGAAGCTTTTCCCCAAACTGGTTCGCTGGGCTCAGTATTTTAAACACTTTAATTTCAACCTAAAATACATTCCAGGGGTAAAAAACCTATTGGCTGATGCTTTGTCCAGAAAGCCCCAGTTTGACAGCCAGCGAGAAGAGGTAGTACATGCCATGATCTCTGAAACCCAACCAGCAGCCCAAGCACACACTAGAGCACAAACGTGGTGCAGTGCCAACCTCCTCGAAGACAAGCTGACAGCAGAGCTAAAAGCGGCGCTCTCAAACGATACATTGTTTAAAGAAAACCAGATGAACTTAACTTTGAGGGAGAGATTGGCTTGGAAAGGGAGTAAGATTTATGTGCTCAGCTGCATGAGACTACTGGTCCTAAAGCGTAGTCATGATTCTTGACTAGGGGCCCACTTTGGATTTTTAAAAACCCTCCATTTGGCTAGAAGACAATTCTGGTGGCCAAGGATGAAAACCGATGTAGAGGACTACATAAAAAGCTGCGCAATCTGTGCCACCATGAAGGCCAGACCAGGGAAACCCCCTGGGTTTCTCCAGCCCGTGGCCAAACCCACAAAACCCTGGGAAGAGATTGCAATGGACTTTATTGTCGAACTCCTGAACAGTGGGGGAAATACGGTGATTTGGACTGTCGTGGATTTATTCTCCAAGCAAGCACACTTTACTGCCTGCAATGGATTACCTTCTGCCAAAAAGCTGGCAAAACTTTTTGTGAAGCACATCTACAGGCTTCATGGCATCCCACCACGAATAATATCAGATTGTGGGGTCCAATTTACTGCTAAGTTCTGGAAAGAGTTCTTGAGGTCCATTGGGTCATCCCAGGAACTTAGCTCGGCTTTCCATCTGGCTACAAACAGATCCACGGAACGATCCAATGCCATGGTAGAACAATACATCAGATGTTATGTAAACTATCAACAAGAGAGCTAGTGTTGTGACCTAGGCTTCCTGAGTCATTAAAACACACGAGTAGTCCCAAAAACCTCTTTTATTGCAGGTTGACCTGCAACCTTTTATTGCAACAGCTGTGAATCACGTTCATTCACAGCTGAGCCCCAATTAGTTCCCAAAAAATTTCTGGAACGCTGACAGAAAGATTCAAGATAAAGACAAGAGAACAATTAGTAAGTGAAGATGAATACATTAAAGATTGTACGGTAAAATGAGAATTTTTTTGTGGTATAATATAGCACTAGATAAAAGGGAGAATGTATGGATGAATGGGCTAAAATTTGCATTAAAGTATAGCTTGAAAGAAAATATTTATAAAATGATGTATTGTTGGTATTTGACCCCAGATAGACTAGCAAAAATGTATAAAGGGATTTTTATTGTAGAAAGTTAGCACCCACCCCTCGCCTAGAAAAATGAAATATTCTAGGAAATATTAAAAAGGCAGAATATTATATTTTCCCTAAAGGAGAAACATGTTTCTAAAGACATAAACTCAGAGCCTCAGCTCCCTGCTCCCCCCAGCAGATATTTTGGTGCCAACCTATCTACAAGACAAAAGGCTGGGCCAGCTTATCTACAAAACAAAAGACTTTCACCCTCAGGACATGATAGGATTAGCCCTCACTCAAGATCCAAACCAGGACAAAGCCATTAAACCATAATAGGAATTGCCCAACACCCTTTCAGAACACATGCCTCTTCATTACATCACCCAGCACAGTTCAACCAAGCTTGACTCAGAAAATCTACAAGGTTAGCTATGACCCCTCTCTCTCTGTGTGTCTCTTTCTCTCTCCCTCTCCCTCCCTCCCTCTCCCTCTCTTTCTCTCTCTCTCTCTCCTGCCCAGGACCTCAAACCATGTGGTTCTGCTTCACCATTAAAACCATCCTTCCAAGCAGTCTCCATGTTTCCAGTGTCTTTCTCCCCACTTGGAACTGAACCCAGATGGACATTTCTTCCAACACTATCTAATAAATGCTGGAAATGTAGTCAAAATCCAGGCTCATTTTATCATATATCATATCATCTTGCAAATATGTGAAACCATACTGGATAAACATAACAACGACAATGCAGAAAATATTTAAGATACAAATATTAATCAAACCTGAAGTTTTTCTTTTAGGTATGACAGACAAGCCAATTAAAAAACAATTTGGGGTGCTATTCCTTTACATGGTGATGGCTGCGAGGATTGTACTTGCCAAACACTGGAAAGAAAAAGGGATGCCGACTGTTGAAGAATGGATTTTGAAATTGACTGAATTAGCAGAGATGGTGAAATTAACTGCTTTCATTAGAGATAATGAACTAGACTTTATAACTTTATAAGTTATAACTTTATAAATATATAACTTTATAGACTTTATAGGCTTTATAAGAGACTGGACACCCTTTGTGGACTTTCTACACACTAAATACAACAACAGATGGTTAACAGAGGGATTTGAAGATTAGTGTAATGTTTAGCTTAACCTGTTGACTGCTTTTTCTTTTTTTTTCCAATGCCCAGCCAGGGTAGATCCTACATGTAAAATGTTAAATGTATTTGATCATTTTTTTCTTTTTTTTTGTATACTATTTTTTGTTGTTGTTAGTATTGAATGTATGCTTTTGTTTTGTTTCATTTTGTTTGTTTTTCTCCTCGCTTTGTCAGCTTGTACCAGGGGAGATTAAATGGGTTTTCTATTGAAGCAACCTGGTCTACCCAAATATGGGAAGGCGCATACTGCTTCCTTTCGCCTTTCAGCCCCAATACAGGAGCCCTCAGGCAGTTGCTTTCATGACAAACTATTTTGTGTTAAATTCATATTTACTGACAAAGAACTAAAGGGAGACTAGTATAGATCTATTTCAAGCTATTTAGCTCTCATCAGCTAGCCATACCCTTCTGGGATTCGAACCTGGTTAAAAATGCTTTAAAAAGTAAAAAAAAAAGTTCCAACATCGCTCAGCTGATCATCGGAACTTGTTTTTTTTAACTTTTTAGGCATTTTTTTACTACCAGCTTGGGCGAATAGGTAGTAAAAAAAATGCTTAAAAAAAGTTTTTAAAAAAGGCTCCAACGATCACAGCTGTGTCACACGATCATCGGAGCCTTTTTTTTTCTTTTTTAAAGCATTTTTTTTAATATACTTTATTGAGATTTTTTACAAAACAAAAAAGAAGTAAAAAAGAAAAGAGAAAAAGGATAAACAAACATTTAAACAAAAACATAAAACACATAAGTATAATAAACATTTTCAATTTGTATCAGATGTGCAGTGTTTTAACTATTTACATAAATAATACTTGGTGACATTTCAGCTCACTTTTAACCCATATTTAACACACCTTTAGATCTTTCTTTCATTTTATCATGCAACCACTTGTACCACCTTTCCCACACCATATAGTAAACTGACTTCTCATCATTTAATTCATAAGTTAATTTAGTCATCTCTGTGCACTCGAGTATTTTCTTAATTGTAAACTCTTCTGGTGGTTGGGTTTTCTCTTTCCAGTACTGTGCGTATGCCAATCTAGCAGCTGTAATTATGTGGATCATTAAATGTGTCATTTCCTTTCTATATGGCTTCTTTATTATTCCCAGGAGGAAAATCTCTGGTGTTAATTCAATATCTTCGTCAATTATTTCATATAACCACCTCCTAATTTTATTCCAGTATCCTTTCGCTTCCGGGCATGTCCACCACATGTGAAAGAAGGTGCCTTGACCATGGCCACATTTCCAACAATTGGGGTGTATATTGGGATATATCTTCGCTAGTCTGGCCGGGGCTAGGTACCATCTATGAAACATTTTGTAATGGTTCTCCTTATATGCCACCGCTCTAGTCAGTTTAAGATTTCTGTTCCATGCCTCCTCCCATTCCCCAAAATTTATATCGCGCCCTATATTTTTCTCCCATGCAATTATTTGGTTCTTTGTGACATCTTCGAACTTATCGTCACTTAATAAATAATTGTATAGTTTTGCCAGAATCTTTTTATTTGTTCCCATCAGGACTTTATCCAATCCATTTGGTCCAAGTTCTAGACCGTATTGTTCTTTGTCTCTCTGATATCTGGACTTTACTTGTGAGTAGGTCCACCAATCTAAAATTATTCCTTGCTCTCGTAAGGTATCATTTGGTTTAAGCCTCCCTCCTTCGTCTAAAATATCTTTATATCTGCCCATTTTCTCCCTCTCCCACCTATTTGGGTGGGTCAGGGCCTCCATCGTTGAGAGCCAATTTGGGATTTTTTTGTAATATTTTTGCCTAATCTGGGTCCATGTTTGTATCAAGGAGTCTCTAATTTTATGTCTATGGAAATGTGTCCTCCTTTTCTTCTCCGTGTCCCAAATATGGGCGTGCCACCCTTTTTGCAAGTCATGGCCTTCTAAGGTAAGAATCCTCTCATTTTCCAGGGTGATCCAATCTCTTATCCAAACTAGCTTAGCTGCCCTGTAGTATGTTTCCCAAACCGGGAGTCCAAATCCACCTATATCTCTTTTGCCCCTTAAAGTTTTAATGGAAAATCTTGGTTTTTTCCCCTCCCATATAAATTCTCTGATAATTTTGTCTAATTCTAGAAAGAATTTTTTATCTAAATTTATCGGTATATTTTGGAATAAGAATAATATTCTGGGGAGGCTGTTCATCTTAATTGTAGCTATCTTGCCCAAAAGTGATAGTCTTATTTTTTTCCAGCTATCTAGGTCTTCTTTTATTTTTCTAATTAGGGGAGTATAATTATCATCTTTCAGGGTCGAACATCTTGATGTAATCCAAATTCCTAGGTATTTAATTTTTTTGGCAACCTGTAATCCTAATACTTCTTCTATCTCGTTTTTCTGTTTCTCAGTTGTGTTCTTGATCAATACTTTGGTTTTAGTTTTGTTCAGTATGAAGCCTGCCACCTCTCCATATTTACTTAGTTCCTCTAATACTTTAGGTCCCGATTCTATGGGGTCTTCAAGGATTAGAGCTACGTCGTCCGCAAATGCTTGCGTCTTGTAAATCTCCTTCCTGATCTTCAATCCTTTTATTTTCTCATTAGTTCTAATTTTCCGCAGAAGAACTTCTAGGGCCAAAATAAACAATAAAGGGGATAGGGGACAACCTTGCCTTACTCCCTTACTAATTTGGAATGTTTTGGTCCTATCCCCGTTCACCAGGATACTCGCCTTTTGGTTATTATAGATAGATTTAATCATCATTTCAAAATTTGTTCCGAATTTCATAATCTCAATTTGTTTAATCATAAATTTCCAATTTAGATTGTCAAATGCCTTTTGAGCATCGACAAAAATCAGAGCCATCTGTTTTCCGGGGTGTTCTTCATAGTACTCTAGCGTGTCTAGCACGATTCTCAAATTATCCCTAATTTGTCTCCCCGGTAAAAATCCGTTCTGGTCTTTGTATATCCAATTATTTAAAATCTTTTTCATTCTTTCTGCCATTATACCCATGAATAATTTGTAGTCAGTATTTAGGAGCGAAATTGGTCTGTAATTTTGGATTTGTTTTGGGTCGGCACCTTCTTTCGGCACAAGTGTAACATGCGCCTCTTTCCATGACTCTGGAATTTTATGGTCTAACAGTGCATCATTAAAAATTTCTACTAATTTCGGTTGGAATGTTTCTTCTAATTTTTTATATATTTCCCCTGGGAATCCGTCAGGTCCTGGCGCTTTATTGTTTTTCAATTTAGAAAGGGCTATTTTTAATTCTTCAATTGTAATCTTTCTGTTGAGCATTTCTTTCTCGTCATCAGTTATTTGTTTTTTTTTTAGTTTTTAATGGTTATTAATTGTTTAGTTTTAATTTGTTAATGGGTTTTAATTCGCACTGTTTTAATTCGGGCCAAAGTATATAATTCTTTTAATTAATTTTAAATTTTGTATTGTTATGTATTTTAGTTTTGGCTGTGCACCGCCCTGAGTCCACTAGGAGAAGGGCGGTATATAAATTGAATAAATAATAATAATAATAATAATAATTTGTGGGAGCTCTGCTTTTATTAAATATTGTTCTATTTTGTCATCCGGTATCTCCTCTTCTTTATATAGGGATTCATAGTATTCTCTCACCCTATCCCGTTTTTCTTCCTCGTTAGTCAATAATTTGCCCTTAGAGTCTTCTAAAGTATGAATTATTCCCCTTTCATTTTCCTTTTTTAATTTATAGGCCAGCCATCTGCCTGATTTGTTGGTATTCTCAAAGAGATATTGTTTCGTTTTTTTCATTCTTTGTGCCAGCTCTTCTTGCTCCATGATATTTACTTTATGCTTCCACATCATCCAATTTTCTTTGGCTGCTTCATCTTCTGGGTTATCTTGGAGTTTTCTTTCTGATTCTCCTATATGATTTAAGTAATCTTCCAGGGTTTTCCTTTCTTCTTTATTTTTATGTGCAGTGTATGAAATCACGACTCCTCTCAGATAGGCCTTCATTGTGTCCCATACTATTGCGCGGGATGTGCCTTTGTTTTCATTTTCCTTGAAATAGAAGTTTATTTCTTCTTTGAATTTTTGTATACAGTCTTTGTCGCCCAGTAATTTAGCATTAAACCTCCACCTCCGTTGGTATTTTCTCTGAACAGGCTTCCATCTAATTTCTAATGGATTATGGTCTGCCCAATCATTTGGGTTAATTACAGCTGTTCCAATTTCTAACCCCAAATTCCTACTGACCCATGCCATGTCAATTCTGGACCACGACTTTTGTGCATTTGAAAAGAAGGTATATTGCCTATCGTTTGGGTGCAAAGTACGCCAAATATCAATTAGATCTAATTCATCGACTAACTCGAAAAAAGCTCTCGTTAAATTTGTCCTTTTATTTTTTTTTTACTTTATTGCTCTTGTGGTCCTTCTCCGGATCCACAATGCCATTAAAATCCCCTATCATACATATTTCGTTATATGCCATTTTCACTAATTGTTCATGGAGTTTCTTGAAAAATTCTCCCTGTTTTTTATTCGGGGCATAAATGCCCACTAATAATACCTTGGAATTCCCTCTCTTAATTTCAATCATGAGGATTCTACCCTTTGTATCTTTGAATTTCAGTTCTGCTTCAATTCCTTTTTTTACGTAGATTACCACCCCCCTCTTCTTTTTCTCTGCCAGCAAATCAAATGTTTGACCGAATTTTTTATATTCTAAACATTTACTCTCTTCTTTTTTTATGTGCACCTCTTGCAAACACATTATATCAACATTTTGTTTACCTAATTTTGTTAATATTCTTTTCCTCTTTTTGTAATCATTTAGTCCATTGACATTTACGGATATTAGCTTCAAATCATTCATCTCTATACCCCTATCTGATTATTGGTTCTTGTTTGTTTCTTACGGCCCTTACTGGTCTTGCTTTCTTCTCTTTGGCTTCTTCTTCTTCTTCTGTCTTCTCCTCTACAGTTGCTTCGTTTGTGTTCTGTTGGTGTAGGGCTTCCTCCTCCACTACTGCTGTTTCTAGTTCTTCCTTGCTACCCTGCTCTTCTTCCACACCTCTCAACTGGTCAAGGAAATCTTGTGCTGTACTCAGGCTTTCTATTTTGATTTTTCTTCCTTGCCAGGTTATTAGCATCCCTTCTGGGAGAAGCCACCTGAATAGTATCTTTCTTTTGTTCAACTGTATGGCCAAAAATCTGTATACCTTCCTCATCTCCCGGACTCTTCTTGGTATCTGTTTTAGGATTATTATTTCTTTTCCTCGATATGTTATCTGTTTGTCTCTTGCCATGTTGTATAGAATATCTTTAACTTTTTTCCGTGCGAAGCGGATATGTACTTCTCTAGGAAGCTTGTTCCTTCTTGCATAGTTAGTCTGGACTCTGTATACGTCATCCAGCTCCCTAATTATCGCCTGTTTGTCTTGGTGAAGTACATCAGCTATCAGCTCCGCCATCTTTTCACCTAGGTCTTCCTCTTTGTCCTCGACAACATTCTGAAATCGCAAATAGAAGGAAGCCCGGTCCATCTCCAATTGGATTATTGAATCTTCTAACTCTTTATTTTGACTTGTTAATGTTTGATCCACAATATCTAATTTCTTTTCGGTTTGGTCAATTCTTGTTTCGGCTTTTTGAATTCGTTGTTCATTATTGACTATTGATGTTTGGATTTCATTCATTTTCTGGTCCAATGCATGTATGTCTGATTTTAATTCGACATGGTTATTTAACAGTTTTTCCTACATTGCCATCATCGTTTCTTGGATCAGGGTTAATGATGCTTGCAGAGTTTGCATTGCCAAGCTTTCTGTTGATTTTTGTGTCACCGGAGAGGTTGTCGCTATAGTGGGATTAGAGGGAGTCTTTTTTCCTGTTTTCCCCACTGTGGATGACATGCTTGTCATTTCTTTCAAAATTTTCTTTTGCTCTCTAATTATCCTATCGATGTTACTCCAAATTCTCATTCGCCAGTTAGCGCCTCTATTATCCTTTTTTTTTTTAATATATATTTATATATATATATTTCTACATCTAATTTTTCCTTCTAAATTTATAAACAAGTATAGCTAATTTTCTGGTGGGCAATCAATATCAATATATATATGGTGATTCAAATCTCTTTCTCACAATACCTTATACTCAATCTATTATTTAAATATATTAGATATTAAATTAGCTTTATAGATATTAGTTAGACAGTTCAATACTATATAAATCAATATATCAGTTAATCAACAATTCACAATCAATGTATCTATATAGCAATTAATTTGGCTAAATATTGTACTTTTAAATGCTTAAAATACTATAAATACTGTAAATGGAAATTTTTGAATACTTGATTTTAAATACAATTGTAATTTTAAATACTATGAAAATACTGGTAAATACTATAAATGCTAAGCAGCGGAATATATATAGAAAGATTTAAAATATCATAACTTGAGAGTATATTATATATATCTAGTCCAAGAGAAAACAATTTATCAAGAAATTTACAATTTTAACAATCAGGATGCTGGGGACAGAATATCTAAAGGTTCAAGTGCTGTTGTTAATTTTTTTATATATAATTTTTCCTCCTTCTTGGGATATACTCTAGTGTTTTTTGCTCAGTCTCTGATCTTCTGTAAGCTTAGGACGTTCCTCCAAGTTCAGCACTCTGTCGTATTTCTTGCTGCCAGACTGTCCACCGCTAAGCAGTCTATTCCTCCGTCAAGTCACTCTAATGGCTGAGCTTCCTGTTCATTTCAAAGAAAAAAGAAAAGCCAGACTCGATCCACCCAATTTCAGCCTCCGCTGGGTCTACTTCTATTCACAGTAAAAAAGGAAATAAGTGCTGGTCTTAAAATTTCTCACCGATCCTCTCTTGGCGCGCACACTGTCAATGCAAATTTTCTTTCTTATTTCAATGCCGGCTCGTCGGGCTCTCTCTCTGCCAGGATGCTCAGGAAACTTTCAATCGCCGCTTCTCTCATTTGTGAGACTCTCCCGCCCGACTTCACCGACCCCTTTCCTGATGTCCTCTTTCCTCAATGCAGGGAAGGTGTGTATCGATCAGCACTGCAGCATCTGATCTTCCTTGCTTCCAATCTGGTTGCTGGTTACCGCGGCTTCGCGTCGGCCATTAATCCACGCGTGCTGGATTTGACAGAGCCACCCGGTCTTGCGATCAGCGTTTTGCACCCCGCTTTCACGCTCACCCGGCTCGCTTTCTCGTCCGTGGGGCTCTCCGGGCTCCACGCCCCTCAGGGGGTCCCCAAAACACGGTGACTGATGGTATTGAGGAGCAGCAGTCACTCGCTCAACGCCATGTCGCCGCAGGTCACCAACCGGAAAAAAAGCATTTTTTTACTACCAGCTTGGGCGAATAGGTAGTAAAAAAAATGCTTAAAAAAAGTTTTTTAAAAAGGCTCCAACGATCACAGCTGTGTCACACGATCATCGGAGCCTTTTTTTTTTCTTTTTTAAAGCATTTTTTAACTACCTATTTGCCCAAGCCGGTAGTAAAAAAATGCTTTTAAAAGGTAAAAAAAAGGCTCCGATGATCACAGCTGTGGCGCGCAATCGTCGGAACCGTTTTTTTTATGGGGGTGGGGTGGTGAGGGTCCCTTTTTGCTCTCAGTAGACTTCCCTGAAGCCTGCTTCCCTGAAGCCTGCTAGGCCAAAAACGAAGGGTGGGGGGTGCATTTTTGAAAGAAAGAGAGAGAGAAAGAAAGAAAGAAAGAAAGAAAGAAAGAAAGAAAGAAAGAAAGAAAGAAAGAAAGAAAGGAGGGAGGGAGGGAGGGAGGGAGGGAGGGAGGGAGGGAGGGAAGGAAGGAAGGAAGGAAGGAAGGAAGGAAGGAAAGAAAAAGGAGAGGAAGGAAGGACTACAAACCTGGCACTAGACACAGCAGCTTCAGAGGATAATTCAGGGCTGGAAGGGACCTGGAGGTCATCTAGTCCAACCCTGCTCCAGCAGGACATTCTTAGTGAGTTTCTGTCTTTTGATCCCCCAGTCACATGGTTACATAGCCACGCCCACCCAGTCACATAACACCCCCCACCAAGCCACACCCACAGAACCGGTAGGTGATATATATATATATTGTGTGTGTGTACTTCTCTGCACCTAGTTATCTTTTGGAGAAGTGAGAATCCCAATGGGAAAATTGGTCATGCAAATTCAATAGAAATATGCTTTGTTTGTAAGTGAAGTGACATATTTGTATCTTTCCCTTATTTTTGCAAGATAAAGTTTATGTCAGGTATGCTTCCTTCAGTATCCAGGAAAGAAAAACCCAAACTCAAGTATTTTGAAGAATTTAGTACTTTTACTGAATATGAAATGATAGCAACCCAGGTAAAGCTGGAAGTGAGCAAAATGCGCAAAATGCATCTACTAAGCTTCTCCCCCCCTCGTGTTCATAAATCATCAGCCAATCCAAAGGTCTTCCAAAGGTCAGGTGGCAACACGTCTGGTAGCGTCATTCATCAGGAATGTAGGGCAGTTGGTCAGCCATCCCCTTTGAAGATCTACTTTCATTTCTTATGAGGACACATCCTACAAGGAAAAAAAAACACCTCCTGCATCTTCCCACCCTTTGCTCCATAACTAATCCCTCCCCCCGTTTCTTATGGCAGCTGAAGCAGGCAAAGCTGAGGCTGACATTCGGCCCCCCTTGCAGAAGAGACGTTAGTCCTAAATAAAACGAAAGAAAAGAGAGAGAAACAGAATATATACAATAATTATGGTTTATCTGGGTATTTGGTATAGAATTGTTGTACTTTCTTGGGAGCTCGGACATCTCGTTTATTCACCCATTCAGCCTGAGATAAAGGAAAATGTTTCCAGGCAATCAGATATTGGACTTTACCATGGTGTTTTCTAGAGTCCAAGATTTCCTTAACTTCAAAATGTTGCTCCCCCTCTATGAGAATGGGAATTGGAGGGGTGCTTTGATCAGCCCTTAGGGGAGATGAGTGTTCAGGTTTCAATAAACTAACATGAAATACAGGATGTATTCGTCTCAAGGTTTTTGGCAATTCCAATTCAACTGTTACTGGATTAATCAATCTAATCACACGAAATGGTCCCACATACTTAGGCCCTAGCTTTTTGGACTTCTGGGTAGTCTGTAAGTATTTAGTAGATAAATAGACTTTATCACCCACTTTATAATTGTGAGCTGGGGACCTTTTCTTATCAGCTTGCGCTTTATGGGCCCGGTGTGCCTCATCTAATGCTTTCCGAGTCACTGCCCATGTGCTCTTTAATTGCTCAATCCAATCCATCAAGGAGGGATTCTGAGGATCATCTTGTGGTAGCTCGGGAATGGGTACGAAATCCTGGCCCGACGCGACCTTAAAAGAAGTGAATCCGGTGCTACTGTGTACGGAATTATTATACGCCACTTCTGCAAATGGCAACAAGTCTACCCAATTGTCTTGTTGGTAATTTATGTAACACCTCAGGTATTGTTCTAGCACGCCATTGGTTCTTTCACAGGCTCCATTTGTCTGGGGGTGGTGACTGGAGCTTAGCCCCTGGGTGGAGCCTATTAACTTTAAAAACTCTTTCCAGAAACTGGAAGTAAATTGTACACCCCTGTCAGAAATTATTCTTTTTGGAGATCCATGTAGTCGGTAAATCTGTCGAATAAACAGTTTTGCGAGAGTTCTTGCTGAAGGGATCTTTGAGCAAGGGATGAAATGTACTTGTTTGGAAAACAGATCAGTTACTACCCAAATGACAGTGCAGCCCTCACTCTCTGGTAAGTCCACAATGAAGTCCATAGATATTTCTTTCCATGGGGCATTCGGTCTAGCCACACTTTGCAGTAATCCAGGGGATTTTCCTGGAGGTCTTTTAGCTGAGGCACATACTGGACAGCTAGCCACATATGTCTCTATGTCCTTTTTAAGTGCCGGCCACCAAAATTGTCTCTTAACAAGATGTAGAGTCTTGACAAACGCAAAGTGTCCTGCGGCCTTGGCATCATGAGCATATTTCAATACGGTTGTTCTTAATGTGGCTGGAACATACAATTTTGATCCAATCCAAGCTAGTCCGTCGGGAAGTGTGCATTCATTCGAGTGGGCCTTAAACCACTCGTCAGTTTTTAGCGCTTCTCGTAATTTTTCGAGCAAATCCCCCGAGAGTTCTGGTTCAGTTTTACTCTGCGCTCTGGTAGTGACAGGTGTTGCCAATTGCATCAAAGGGATCATTGGTTGAACCACTTCCTTCTTTATGCTGTTGTACTGTGGCAATCTGGAAAGTGCGTCCGCCATGAAATTTTTTCCACCAGGAAGGTAACGTAAAGTGAAATTGAAACGCTTGAAGTGTTGGGCCCAGCGCGCCTGTTTTGGTGATAGTTTGCGTGGTGTTTTTAATGCTTCTAGATTCTTATGATCAGTCCACACCTCGAAAGGGTGTTTCGCCCCTTCTAAAAATTGTCTCCATGTTAACAGCGCCCATCTAACTGCAAACGCTTCTTTCTCCCATATGGCCCATCTCCTTTCCGTGTCTGATAGTTTACGGGACGTGTAAGCACAGGGTTGTAATATCCCGTTCTCATTCTTTTGCAAGAGTATTGCTCCTACAGCGACGTCACTAGCATCAGCTTGTACTACAAAAGGTTGTTCCATGTCGGGGTGTTTGAGCACAGGTTCAGCTGCAAACAGTCGTTTCAGTTTTTCGAAAGCAGCTTGAGAGTCCATAGTCCATTCTAGTGGTTTCGAGGGTTTGGGTTTTACTTCCCCTTTGGTTTTTAGTAAGTCTGTAATTGGCAGTGCGATTTTCGCGAAAGAGGGGATAAATTGTCTATAAAAATTAGCAAACCCTAAGAAACTCTGTAACTGTTTACGGGTGCGCGGTGCGGCCCATTCCATCACTGCCCAGACCTTTTCCGGGTCCATCTCTATTCCCTCATGCGATATACAATATCCAAGATAGTCGATTTTGTCTTGGTGAAATTCACATTTAGAAAGTTTGGCATAGAGTTCAGCTGCTCTGAGTTTATTCAAGACCGTTCGCACCAATTTTACATGGTCAGCCATGTTGTCAGAATAGATCAGAATGTCATCTAAGTAGACCAACACCCCCTTATACAGGTGTTCATGCAATACTTCGTTGATCAATTGCATGAATACAGCCGGGGCTCCCTGTAGTCCAAAAGGGAGTACTCTAAACTGGAAACATCCCAGTGGGCAATTAAATGCTGTCTTCCATTCATCTCCCTCTTTTATTCTCACTCGGTAATATGCCTCTCTTAAATCAAGTTTGGTAAAAATTTTCCCCTTCCCTAAATGGGCTAACATGTCCTTCATGAGTGGGAGGGGATAGACATTTTCTATGCAAATGGCGTTCATGTTTCTATAATCAACTACTAAATGGAAGGATCCATCTTTCTTTTCGCGGAACATTACTGGCGCCGCCACCTTGGGTTTGGCTCGTTCGATGAATCCCCGTTCTAAGTTTTTATCGATAAAATTCCGCAATTCCCCCAATTCTCGAGGTGTCATGGGGTAAATTTTTGGTTTGGGAAGCTTCACCCCAGGGAGTATTTCAATGGTGCAGTCAGTGGCCCTGTGGGGGGGCAGGGCATCTGATGCTTTTTCGCTAAACACTTCCTTGAGGTCCCAATATTCCTTTGGAATTTTTTCTTTTCCCTCAATATAGTTAATAGCTACTGCCACCCTTTCTGGTCTTATGTCGTCCCTTGGGGGGGGGGCTTCCTTTTCCGGAGTTGGTTCTGCCGTGCGGATGCGCAGGACCCCCGTCTTCCAATTTACTCGTGGATTCCATTTGCAAAGCCAGGGCAGTCCTAGAATGAGGGGTCTTTCCATGCCAGGGGCTACAATAAATCTGAGATTCTCTACATGATTCCCCAACTGCAGTTCAAGGGGTTCGGTCATAAAACTAGCTGGGCCCCCTCCTGCAATCGACCCATCTAATTGACAAAATGCAATGGGTCTTTTTAAAGTTTTTAGTCTCAGTCCCATTTCCTCCACTACTTTGGGGCTAATTATGCACCTAGTGCACCCCGAGTCCAACAGGGCTAACAATTGCGTGTGAGTCCCTGTGGAGGGCACCCTTATTTCTACGGGGATGAGTAAGGGTTCTTCCGTGTGACTCACCCGTTCGTCAGTGTCGGAGTCGGAGTCCGTCTCGCTGTCGTCATCGTTGGTCGGAGTTCCCAACTCACCCTGGTTCCGGGGAGTGAACTCAACGACTTCTCCCTTCAGGGCGGTGCCATGGGTTTTTGCGGGTATTTTGTCGCCTTTCTTTTGGCCGGCCCCGGTGGCTTTTGGCGGTGGCTTGGAGAAACATTTGGCCGCCCGGTGACCCTCCTTCCCACATTTGAAACAGGTGAAAGGCTTTGACTTGGGTTTGGATTCGGTCTTTCCGCCAGTCATCTTGGGTGCCCCCTTACGGTAGAAAGAGGATGACTGGTCCCCCATCCGCCTTCCTCGGAGTTCGCTCCGTTTCAGCTCGATCTCCACATCCTCAGCTACTATGTACCATCTATCCAAATCATCGGGGACCCCCATGCTCCTGCAGTTTCGATATATCTCTTCATTCAATCCATCCTTGAAACTCTCCAAAAGAGCCATTTCTGACCAGCCTGTCATATAGGGTGCCAGTTCACGAAATTCTTGGATATACTCTGCCACTGGCCTCCGGCCCTGCTGAATGCTCTTCATTCTGAGTCTTGCCTTTTGTTCAGCTAAATGGTCTTCAAAACACCTACTAAGGGCCCTCATGAACTGGTTGTAATTTCTCAGCAAGGGGGAGTTGTTATTGTGGAGAACCACCATCCACTCAGCAGCTACTCCCTCTAGGGCATTCGCGACGCTTCTGACTTTAGCCGCCTCTGTTTTGTAGTCCTCCCCCCAGTCCTGCATGTGGTTCCACACTTGGGTCAGGAAAAATCCCAAGGCTTTTGGATTCCCATCAAACTTCCCAGGAAGGGGGGGGATTTTTGGCTTTTTACGTCTGCGGGGGGGGGGCCCTGCAAGGCTGGGGTTCTCTGGCCGGCTGCATCTCTCCCTCGAGCTGCTGAAGCTTGGGATGTTCCCTCCTCAAACTCTTCCTCTCCCCCGCAGGCTGTTTCTTCTGGCTCCCCCCTGGGGCTTGCTCCCCCCTTCTCCACAGGAATTCCAAAAGACTCACGGTTTCTCCTGCTTTCTTCTACATCACGGATAAGCTGCAAGGCTTGGTCTATCATGAGACGTTCTTTTTGCTCTTGCATCCACACTGCCTCCTTTTTTCGGGGTCTGGAAGTTGTCACTCCCCGGGGGTCCTCTCCCCAGTCCGGCAGTCTCCCCACTCCTTTCGACCATCTAGCTTCCTCCGGCTCCAAACGGAGTTTTTCCAACCATTCTGCAGTCTCCTTTTCTGACTGAAGGGCGGTTGAACTCGCTGCCACCATCTCCTCTTCTCCATCACTCCCTCGATCTGACATATTTTGGATTTTCAGTCCCCTCGGTTTTTGTCCGGGATGACTGGTTGTGACTTCCAGCTTAATGTCAGGTATGCTTCCTTCAGTATCCAGGAAAGAAAAACCCAAACTCAAGCATTTTGAAGAATTTAGTACTTTTACTGAATATGAAATGATAGCAACCCAGGTAAAGCTGGAAGTGAGCAAAACGCGTGAAATGCATCTACTAAGCTTCTCCCCCCCCTCGTGTTCATAAATCATCAGCCAATCCAAAGGTCTTCCAAAGGTCAGGTGGCAACACGTCTGGTAGCGTCATTCATCAGGAATGTAGGGCAGTTGGTCAGCCATCCCCTTTGAAGATCTACTTTCATTTCTTATGAGGACACATCCTACAAGGAAAAAAAAACACCTCCTGCATCTTCCCACCCTTTGCTCCATAACTAATCCCTCCCCCCGTTTCTTATGGCAGCTGAAGCAGGCAAAGCTGAGGCTGACAGTTTGCAATTTTTGTGCTTCCTGCTACAAAATGTCAGGAAATTGTGTTTCCATTCCACCATTTTTTTAAAATATGTTTTTTATTTCATTTTTATACTGTACATATTTGTCAGTGTGTATGAGAGTTCATGACTGGGATAGACATGGCAACAGGTCAGCCATTGGGGACTGGCTGGAATAGGCCATGGTAACAACGTCAGCCAATGTATAGGCATAGCAACTAAATCAGCTAATGAGGGCTGTTTGGGAGCTGAAACAGCTTGGAGCCTGGGCATGGCTTAGGTTTAGCTTAACTGCCCTGTATAGAGGAGGTTCTCTTTGTCTGTATTAAGCTTTGTGTTCAGCTCTAAAACGAAACTAGTCTGCTCTGAACTCTGAACTGAAGCTGTTCTCTCCTCTGCCTGCGTTTTTGCCTGTAACTCTCTACCACTGGAAGAACTTGTCACTGCGTTTTTGTATTTACCAGATGAGCTCTTATTTTTGGACTTTCAGACTTACCGTAGCTTGCCAAGTTCTTATCAGTAAGCTAACTGCGCATGTCTACATTCTTTCACCTTCTTCTAACTTTCTTTGTTCTCCTGCCAAGAGGTCCGGCCAAGAGAGGTGGACGACAGGAACGTTGCCAAGATGTAACTAATTAGACTAGTGAGATGTTTTATTTTCTTTATAACAAATAAATGAGTTTTTTCTTAGAAAACATATCTTCGGGTTTATTTTCTTAAAGTATACTTCAAGGGAAAAGTCTCGATCCACTTCTCTAAATCAAGGTGCAATTACCCAAAAGCAGAATGGGATTAATTGTCACCCTGACAGAACCACTATTGGTATTGTGCATTTATTCATGTGTTATATTGTATATAAATTGATGAATTGTGCTGAATCAGTTTACCTGTGTGTGCTTTCTGGATTTGATCTGCAACAAACTCCATAACAAACAGGATATGGGCCAAGAGCACACAGAAAGACTGAACTGTAATTAAGCTGAGAGACTGCCTGTGTTTAAAAGGAGAAACAAGGCAGAGAAAGCTTGCAGGATGGCTGCTGTTGAATTTAAGGAGAGCTCTCTGCCTCATTTGGGACAGAAGAACTATACAATTTGGGCTGCAAAGATGTGTTTCCTGAAGGCTAAGGAGCTCTGGAATATTGTTGTTAATTCACCCCAGGCACCATTAGCAGCTGCAAAGCAGAGGCAGCATGATAAAGCAATGGCTTACATCATCAAGTTTAGAAGATGAATAATTTATCAATGTAGCTGATTTAGAGACTGCACAGGAAGTCTGGCTGAAGTTGAGAAGTGTTCATGTGAGTGTGTCAGCATGCAATATTGTGCTATTATCAAGAAAATTATACAGAGCTGGTTTGAAACCAGGAGAATCTGTGGAACAGCATTTTGTACAAATGCAAACTTTATTTGTAGAGTTAGAACAGCGTGGAATGAAGTTTCCTGAGTTCCAGAAAGTGCTGCTGGTGTTAAACAGTCTGAAACATGGGACATTGTTTCTGCAGTGTTTGAATGCAAACCAGAGCAGAAGTTGTGTTTGGAGGCTTTAAAGGCTTGTTTGATTGCTGAGGACAACAAGCGCCATTTTAGAAAAAGCCACGAGGAGAAATTCCTGAGATGGGGGCCCAAGGAACAGAGACAGAAAAGCAATGGAAAGTTCCACAGACTGGCTGTCTGCAGAGAGCAGAGCAACAGACAAGATTTCTGCAAAGAGAAAAGTAGCAGAAGAGACCGGAATACAGCCCAGCAAGAACAGCAACAATGGAGGTGTTTCCTTTGTGGTGAAAAGACACATTTAAAGAAGGACTGTTTGCAAAGAAAAAAACTGTTTGCAAGGAAGAAAATTAGCTGATGGACAAGTTGCTGTGGCAAAAGTCAGCTATTGCAATAGCAGAGACAAATGGTTGATAGACAATGGGGCAAGTCAAACAATTGTTAATAATTCTAAATTGTTTTACAGAATGGATCCAGCTGCTGGAGATGCAGTAACCTTGGCAAATGGCCAGAAGGCTAAAGTCATTGGAAGAGGCAGTGTGCAAATTCCATATCTGGAAATGAGGTTTAATGATATATTATGTATGCCTGAAATGGAGCATAATTTGCTGAGTGTCTCTAGTTTAGACAAGCAAGGATTTGAGACTACATTTGTAAATGGGAGGTGTCTCATAAAGAGAAATGGGAATGTATGTGCACAGGGCATAAAAGAGGATAATCTTTATGTGTTGCAGGAACAAAAGGTTCAATGTGCCCAAACATTTGGAAATGAGGCACCACATGATTCATGTGTTCATCTCTTGCATAGAAAGCTTGGCCATGCCAGCTTCAGAGTTTTGCAAAAGATGCAACAGTTTGCAGAAGGATTAAATTTAAAGGGATGTAAGGCATATTCGGATTGTGCAGTATGCAAATCATCAAAGTCCAAAGCATTCCCATTAAGCAAGAGTAGCACAAGGCAGACAACAAAAGCTCTAGAGCTGGTACATGCAGATTTGGTTGGGCCAATGCAAGCCAGTTTGGGAGGAGCTAAGTATGCACTGGTCATTGTAGATGACTATAGCAGGTTTGGGTTCTGCTATTTACTAAAGAGTAAAATAGAGGTGCTACAGAAATTTAAGCAATGGGTAAGCTTTGTGGGAAGGAGATATAAACAACAGGTATGTCAGCTGCAAACTGACAGAGGTTCAGAATTCATGTCAGCAAGTTTTTTAACAGTGGTTGGGAAAGTTAGGTATAAAACACAGACACACAAAGCCATACACAGCAGCTGAGAATGGTGTTGTTGAGAGGCAGAATGGAGTCTTACAAACCATGAAGGACTCACTGCTGGAGGATTCTGGTCTGAGCAGGTCATATTGGGGTGAAGCCATGTTGACTGCTAATTATTTAATTAATAGGCTGTGAAGTTCATCCATTAATGATACTCCATATGCAGTGCTATATGGGAGAAAACCATCTCTGGCACATTTAAAGGTTTTTTGAAGCAAGGCGTGGGTGCATATTCCAAAAGCAATTAGAAGAAAAGGACAACCAAAGGCTAGAAAGCTCATGTTTATGGGCTATGAGCCTGGTTCAAAAGGCTATTGCTTTAGCGATGGGAGCAAAAGAATAGTGATTTCCAGGTCTGCTAGTTTTGCAGAGCAAAATTGGAAAAGAATTGATGCAAGTTTATGGAATGATCCACTTAGTGACGGTAACTCACTTAGTGATGGTAACTCACTTAGTGATGGTAACTCACTTAGTGACAGTGTCAGCATTCAGGGAGGAGAAGCTGAAAAAGATGTGAAGAAAGAGAGGGTTGAAGCACAGGAGCAGTCAATGCCACGCAGGTCAGAGCGATGGGACAAGGGGATTGCACCTGACAGGTATTCAGCTAGTAAAGTTAAAGTGTGTAATGTATGGTATGAGCCAAGAAACTATAAGGAAGTATTGGCATTACCTAAAATTTAACAAATAAAATGGAAAGAAGCCATGGACAAGGAAATGAAATCCATGGATGAACATAAAGTGTTCACATCTATGACTTTGCCACAGGGTAGCAAAGCCGTAGGATGTAAATGGGTGTACAAGAAGAAAGTACTACCCAATAATGAGGTCCAATATAAAGCAAGGTTAGTGACACAAGGTTTTTCACAGATGTATTCACGCCTACAGTAAAGAGTGAAAACATAAGGCTGGCACTAGCATTGGCAGTGGCACATGGCCATAAAATTTGGCATTTGACATAACCACTGCATGAATTAGAGGAACAAATGGTTCAAGCACCAGGGTATGAAAGTAAAAAGCCTAACACTGTGTATAAATTGGACCAGGCCATTTATGGGCTGAAGCAGTCAGCCAAGAATTGGAATATCTGTTTAGATACTGCATTGAAGGGTCTTGGGTTGAAGAGTTGCAAGGCTGATGGTTGTATATACACTGGAAAGTTACAAGGTGGGGATTGTCAACTATTAGCATTTGTGGATGATCTTTGTTTCATTGCAAAGGATGTATCACAGTATTTATTTATTTATTTTATTTATTTTATTTATTTTATTTATTTTATTTATTTTATTTATTTTATTTATTTTATTTATTTTATTTATTTTATTTATTTTATTTATTTTATTTATTTTATTTATTTTATTTATTTTATTTATTTTATTTAATTTGTATACCGCCCTTCTCCAACAGGACTCAGGGTGGTGAACAGCCACGGTAAAACACTACATATAAAATTTAAAAGCAGTTTAAAAGACATTAAATAATTTTGGCCATCAATTTAAAACAACCCAGTTAAAACCAATTTCAAATTAAAACCGCAAGGATGGGATCAAGCCAGCCCGGCTAGATGAAAAAGATGTGTTTTCAGGGCCCAACGAAAAGTCCGGAGGTCTGGTATTGTGCGTATCTCTGGGGGTAGGTCGTTCCAGAGGGCAGGTGCCGCCACAGAGAAGGCTCTCCCCCTGGGGGTCACCAGCCGACATTGTCTGGCCGACGGCACCCTGAGGAGGCCCTCTCTGTGCAAGCGAACTGGCCGGTGGGAGGCTATTGGCGGCAGAAGGCGGTCTCGTAGATACCCCGGCCCTAAGCCATGGAGCGCTTTAAAGGTGGTCACCAACACCTTGAAGCGCACCCGGAAGACCACAGGAAGCCAGTGCAGCTCGCGCAGGAGAGGTGTCACATGGGAGCACCCCGTCGCTCCCATAATGCCCCGCGCAGCTGCATTCTGGACCAACTGGAGCCTCTGGGTGCACCCCAAGGGGAGCCCCATGTAGAGAGCATTGCAGTAGTCCAGGCAGGAAGTGACGAGTGCCTGAGTGACCATGCGTAGGGAGTCCCGATCTAGAAAGGGATGCAACTGGCGTATCAGGTGGACCTGATAAAGAGCCCCCTGGACACGGCCGTCATATGCTCTTCTAAAGACAGCCGTGTATCCAGGAGGATGCCCAAGTTGTGAGCCCTTTAAAAGAGCCCTTTAAAAAGGGTAAAAGGGATTCTCAGGTATTTGAACAGAACTGTGAATTTGGGTCTTCAAATACAGGTATCTGAAGAATATTAAGGTAATTGGATTTATTTCTATTCCAGTCATGAAGGGAGGAGTGTCAGTGTGTATGAGAGTTCATGACTGGGATAGACATGGCAACAGGTCAGCCATTGGGGACTGGCTGGAATAGGCCATGGTAACAACGTCAGCCAATGTATAGGCATAGCAACTAAATCAGCTAATGAGGGCTGTTTGGGAGCTGAAACAGCTTGGAGCCTGGGCATGGCTTAGGTTTAGCTTAACTGCCCTGTATAGAGGAGGTTCTCTTTGTCTGTATTAAGCTTTGTGCTCAGCTCTAAAATGAAACTAGTCTACTCTGAACTCTGAACTGAAGCTGTTCTCTCCTCTGCCTGCGTTTTTGCCTGTAACTCTCTACCACTGGAAGAACCACTATTGGTATTGTGCATTTATTCATGTGTTATATTGTATATAAATTAATGAATCGTGCTGAATCAGTTTACCTGTGTGTGCTTTCTGGATTTGATCTGCAACAAACTCTGACAATATTAAATCCATCTTTCAACCTCTAATCTTCCATCTAATTATTACTTTTATTCTAGTTTTTAGAAATATGTATCCTTATTTCTACTTCTATTCTAACTTTTAATCAGGCCCCCATTATATTAAAGAAAGAAAGTGGGGGGGGGGAGAGAAAAAAACATTTCCTTTCTATCCATCATCTCTTGCCCGTTTTAATATTTCAATTCTTATTTGTTTTTTGGCATACCTCCCATACTCCTCTGTTGGATCTTTGTCTCTATCTACATCTACATTTTTACTATTTAGTCTGAGTACTCCTCTCATCTCTATCCTCTTATGCTGCCAAGCCTCCAGAATATCTGCCCAAACCCCTATCTCTTTTTCAATGGTATCTTCCCATTCCATTTTTAAATCTCTTAAAATACTTTTTACCAGATTTGTTTCATTGATCATTATCATCCTTATTATCTTCTCCTTCTTCTTGTTTTGTTTCCTGATTTGTCTTTTCTGTCTTTTCCTCCATTCTTTCCATTGTCTCCTCCCTTTCCTGGACATCTTGATCTTTATTCATTGTCCCTTGTAAAATATTTTCTATTTTCCCATCTATGCTTTGCATTAAATTGTTTATTTCCTGAAAGTTCTTTGTCATAGTGTCCTTAATGCTTTGGAACATGAACAATATTTCTTTTGAACTTCCACTCACTTCCCCCATATGGAGCATCTTGTCTTATTTTAATAAGGTCCACTTTTACTCAATAGTTCAACAACCATATGTTCAGCCCTAATGTTGCTCCTTGAAGAATACAATAGTCACAGTTCTTTTATATCCCAGTATTGTTCAATCAGACGTTCAGGTAGTCCAGGAAGCTCTCCAAATATCTTCTTATGTCCCCTCTATAAGTTTAGTCATATATCTTAGCATTCAAAAGTTGCTTTACTTAGGTATCTTCCTTGTTCTCACATAGTCATAATGTAAATAAGTATAGAACAGTAAGTATCACCACAGTTCTCCAAATAATTATTTTTCTTATCAAAATTTTTTCCAGGGTTGTAGAGTATGGTATATTTTCATTCGTCAGTAGATGGCGCTCTCAGCTTAGGTTTCAGTGTTGTCTCAGTTCTAACAGATATTTAATCCAATTTTAATTCGATTAATAAAAGCAAAGTCAATTATTAAAGTAGATAGATCCAGCATTGTAAAATGCCTTTCCCAAATAACGCCTACCCAATTTAGCCATCCAATTTTCTGTGCTTTGAAATTTTTAACTTTTCCTCTCTTAGTTCTTTTCTTTCAGGTCTGTAGTTTTTCTCTATGTGGTTATTCGCTTTAACAAATAGTTAAGAGTCTTTTCTGGATTTTCCCCCTCTTCTTTTTAGGATTAGATTTTGAGTAAAAAAGGAATCATCTCACCCAGTTCCATTCACTGTTCATTTACACTACTCCTGCACTTTCTTTGTTGCCTCAGCTGTCCCAGCTTCACGGCAGCCATTTTTGGCTGCCTCTTCTCCTCGTCATGGAGGGAAAAAACCCTGGAACAAGTGGGAGAGATTGCAACTCTCTGCAACCTGCAGGACACCCCTCTTTTCTTCACCACCCCTCCAGGGTGGCTTTAGCTCCTTTCAGAGCCTTCTAACGTGGGGAACTCAGTGTGGGAGCGCAGAGACCCGCTCCTCATATCTGATCTCACCGCGACGTTAGCTGGAAGTCCTCCACCATTCTTGTGTTAAAAACATATTATTTTATAATATACCCTATAGAGTTATCCACGCTATTCTCAGAATTTTTCTCCAACACTAAAGTGAAAAAAAAAATGTCAGTACCCATATCCTGCTTCTCCAAGTTTGTTATATGAAGTTCACAAGGAAAGCCACTGTCTGCACATTTCTAATCTTTGCAGATGTAGACACAACCCAGAATCTATACCGTACATCTTTTTCAGACTCCTCATTGCTCCCTTACTAAGTGCTAGTTCACAGTATAAATCTTGATTGATGGTACCTGTACAGGTAGTCCTCAATTTACAACATTCATTTGTTGATCTTTCAAAATTACAACAGCACTGAAAAAGTGATTTATGACCATTTTCTTTCTATTGTGCTCCTTGACTTTCATTACTAGAGGTTGCAGATCATGGTCCTTTTCAGTTTTCAGGCTAGTGCCATCAGCTAGTGCAGGTGATTGAAGACTATTCCCACAATTTTAGAGCCACACTCCTTTTATTCTTACCCAGTTTCCCTCAATATATATTCTACAAAATGAAGTTTAACCACTGCACATCAGGGCACATATCACAACATTAGTTGAATGACATATTAAACTTCGCCAGTCTGTTAATAAAAATGTCTGCATAATCTCTTTACCCTGATCCTAACCATACTTTAGAAAGCAGGTATCAGAATTTCATTTTTTAATGTGAGCCAGTGTGTTCACAGAAAAAAAGTGACAATAAAGGTTAACTTATCTTACTTGTTGTCTCTATAAATTAAAATGCCATTCTTCCATTACTGCTAATACTAATATTTGAAATTTTGGTTAAGTTGTTTCCAAATTCTCATTACAGTATCTATATCAAATTTACTCAGAATATTAAATTGACGCCCAGTCACCAAATATGATTTAAAACCTAATGAAGACCAGCAAAAGATCAGCTGAATTGGTTTAATGTGTTATTCCTATTAAAAACTTGGAACAGGTTCAAACCTCCATATTTACCTTAACCACATTTTCTTGAAGTAAGAAATATACCAAGATAAATACTGTAGAAAAGTAAACTACATAGATCCTGTTCAAGCCAAGTTTACTCACCCTTTTTTTAAAAAACAAGACTTTTAATAAAATATGAACTTTTTGCATAAAGAGTATATTACTCATGTTTATTTTATACTTCAAAAAGTAGGACGTATTTTTATTCATAAACATCCTTCCTTATAACTAATATAGAGAGATATATTATACAAGCTTTTTGTTTTAAGGATTGCTTTGACTCTACAATGTGAGCTGCCTAGAATTACTTTGGTGACCAAGGAAGCATATAAATGAATAAATATTTTAAAATACAAAAAAATGAAAACCTCAATAAGGAAGGATGGTAAACAGCGCATGTGTATTACATTTCTCATTTAAGATTTATTAGAAACTCCACATCAATATTCATATGCATTTTAAACATCGTTTACAATAGTTTTTCCTAAAATAAAGTTATTTACTTTCAAATACATTTATTCAATGCTTTCTCCTAATAAATAACATTGTTTACAGATTTTCTGTACTGTATCCATATTGTAAAACTATAAAGTTCTGTTTCATTCAATATTTCATACAAGTTAATTCTAATTTTATATCTTGTTAGCTGTCTTTTCTTGAACGGCTGTTGTGATAATTATCTCTGGCACTTTGGCATCAGGCAAAGGATGCAAACCTTAATCTATGTACTGTATTATGATAGAGACAACCACTAGGGGTACTCAAACTTTTTAAACAGGGGGCCGATTCACAGTCCCTCAGACTGTTGGGGGGCCAAACTGGCTGGGTGGGCGTTGCTAGGTGGTCATGTGATTGGGTGGGCGTGGCCAATTTAACTGTCCATTTTATGCCTTTCTCCTTCCTAAGCTGTACTTGCTCAAGCCAAGGAATCTATTTACTTAATAAGATCCACCCCCCCCAAAGGGAAAAAGAGCACAAACTTTCTTGCCACTTGCCTAACTTTCATTACAACAGCAGCTTCAGGCTCCTTAAAATAGGCCATTGAAAAAGGAATAAAACAAACAGGATTTCCTTCAAATTAACTCCTGATCATGTTTCAGATGACCACACAATAAACCAGACTGAGAACTGCAGCAATTAAGACTGCAACTAAAACCCCCAAGATGGGCATTGAGAGACATTGGAAGCAGGCAGAAGGCAAGAATCAGCACAACACCCCCCCCCCCCCCCAAAGCATCCAATGGTGAATTAAGGAGGGATAATGGTCCCTCAGACTGTTGGAGGCTGGACTATAGTTTGAAACAAACATGAACAAACTTCTATGAACACTGCACATATCTTTAGTTGTAGTGCAAAAAAAGTTAAATAATACAATATTTAAAATGAAGAACAATTTTAACCAACAAAAATATATTAATTCAATGGGAAGTGTGGGCCTGCTTTTGGCTGATGAGAAAGTCAATGTCCGGTTCCATATTTGTCACTGCCAGTCGTAACAAGTGATGCAAGTGTTCATCAGTTAGTCTGGATCTGGTTGGAGATTTCAGTTGTTTAATTTGGGAAAAAGTCTGTTCACAGATATAGGTGCTGCCAAAGATGGTTACCATTTTGAGTGCATGGTTCCTGAGATGAAGATATGTCTCAGAGGGGAGAAAGCGTAGAAATCAGTAAGGCTGCTTGACTTGAATGTGTCTTTCAGAGAGTCACAATTCTGTAGTTCAGCCAGTTCCATTTGGTAAATTGTATCAACAATTTCGATGTCAACAGAAAATGGGTTCCGGAAAAGCTGTATGTCCTGTTCATGTGCACGAAGCTCTTTAAATCTAATTTGAAACTCCATTTGCAACATTTCCAGTGAATCCACACACTTTTTGTTTGGGAATGCAACTGTTGGTTTTTCAGCCAACAGCTTTTGAGTAGTAGGGAGATGGCAGAAGTTTTCCTCCTTCACTTGTTTAATGAGGAGGCCCAATTTTACTTCAAATGCCTTCACATGTGAAAGCATATCACAGATGAGCTTCCCCTTGCCTTGAAGTTGCACATTCAAACTATTCAGTAGCTCTGTTACATCTGTCAGAAAGGCAAGGTGCCATTTCCATTCTTCATCTTTGAGCTTTGGTACCTCTTTGTTTTTTTAAAATTAGAAAAGCAGAAACCTGTGGAAGTAAGTCATAGAAACATTTCAAAACTCTCCCTCGACTCAGCCAACCGACTTCTCTGTGGTACAAAATATCTCCATAGGGAACATTTAGCTCAGACAGAAATTCCTGAAACTGTCTGTGGTTTAGTGCATGTGCCCTAATGAAGTTTGTTTGTTTTGTTTTGTTTGTTTTATTAGATTTATATACCGCCCTACTCCCGAAGGACTCAGGGCGGTGAACAGGCACAAAATAAAATACATAGATACAAAAGTTAAAGACATAATTAAAACCAGATTAAATAATTTAGCCCGAGACAATTAAAAATCCCAATAATTTAAAACAGATTAAAATTTCGATTTAAAAGAATTTTAAAACAGGGGAGAAAATTAGGCCAGGCCGGCCTGTTGAAATAGGAAAGTCTTGAGAGCACGGCGGAAAGTGCACAGATCCGGGATCCTCCGTATCTCTGGGGGGAGCTCGTTCCAGATAGTGGGTGCCCCCACAGAGAAGGCCCTCCCCCTGGGGGCCGCCAGTCGACATTGTTTAGCTGACGGCACCCGGAGGAGCCCCTCTCTATGAGAGCGTACCAGCCGGTGGGAGGCTGCTTGTGGTAGTAGGTGGTCCCGTAAATAACCAGGTCCTAAGCCATGGAGCGCTCTAAAGGTGGTGACCAAAACCTTGAAGCGCACCCGGAAGACCACTGGGAGCCAGTGCAGCTCGCACAGGAGAGGTGTCACATGGGAGCGCCATGTTGCTCCCATAACCACCCGCACGGCCGCACTCTGCGCCAGTTGGAGCCTCCGGGTGCTCCTCAAGGGGAGCCCCATGTAGAGAGCGTTACAGTAGTCCAGGCGGGAAGTGACGAGGGCATGAGTGACTGTGTGTAGGGAGTCCCGATCCAGAAAGGGACGCAACTGGCGAATCAGGCAAACCTGATGAAAAATCCTCCCGGTCACGGCCGTCAAGTGCTCTTCTAAAGACAGCCGTGAATCCAGGAGGACACCCAAGTTGTGAGCCCTCTCTGTGGGGGCCAGCGATTTGCCCCCAATAGTCAGCAATGGCATCAACTGACTATATCGGGATGTCGGAAACCACAGCCACTCAGTCTTGGATGGGTTGAGCCTGAGCCTGTTCCTCCCCATCCAGATCCGCATGGCCTCCAGACACTGGGACATCACTTCAAGGGCATCGTTGGGGTGGTCCGTTAACACAAGACACCACAACTTTCATGACAGAGTCCCACTTCAGTGACTTACAACATAGCGCTTGTTGGTGGATGAGGCAGTGTATGGCTATTGGATGTGAATGGTTTGTGTTTGTCCATCTCTTTGTTAATGCGTGCAACCACTCCTTTCATACGCCCCACCATGCTAGGAGCACCATCAGTTGTCACACTGGCTAGTTTAGCCCAGTCCAGCTTCAAATCATTCACAGTTTGGTGGACCTTTTCAAAGATATCCTCTCCTGTTGTTGTTCCTTTGATGCTTTTCAGTGCAGCAAGCTCCTCTGTGACTTCAAAACAATCATTTGTCCCACAAATGAAAATTAGAAGTTGTGCAGAATCACGAACATCATTGCTTTCATCGAATGTCACCGAAAAATAGCGAAGTTTATTTGAGGAGTTTTGCAAATGCTGATACAAATTGTCCCTCATTTCTTCAATCCTTCTTCTGATTGTAGGTCCTGAAAGACTCACTGTACTAAACAAATCAGCCTTCTCTGGACACATCTCTTTGGTAACAGAAAGATGGCATTCTTTAACAAATTCTCCCTCTACAAATGGTCTGCCAGTGCGTGCTATTAGCTTGGCAACTTGAAAACTTGCTCACAGTGATGACATATTTACCTGCTTCTGCTTCACAAAAGCATTTTGCTGCATTGTCAATCCATTTTTCAGTTTTAATATTTTATCTTTTCTTGCTTGTCCGACCAAACAATCATATCTGTCTTTATGTTGAGTCTCATAGTGTCGACGCAAATTGTATTCCTTGAACACAGCCTCTAAATCCTGGCATATCAGACAAACAGCTCTTTCCTTGTACTGCATGAAAAAGTAATTGTAAGTCCACTGTTCTTTGAAGATCCTGCACTCAGAGTCAATTTTTCTTTTCTTTGACATGTTTCCTTGGGGCTCTTTGCAAGCAGCAGCAGGAGGACCTGTGAGTGCCTGCCAACAGGGGAGGCAGCCAGGGAAGGGATAGGAGACCAGACTACTTTTTTTTTAATTATTTGGGATTACAAGGCTAAAGGTCTTTTAAGACTGAAGGAGAATTCAAACTGATTTGTTTTTTGCCACACTTGTGCCTGTGTATCCACACACATGAAAGCTACCAAAATTGTTCAGCAACCGATTTGGTGGATGTACTTTTTTTTTTTGAATTTTTTTTATTTTTAAACAAAACTTAAAACAACCATCATCCATTACAATTACAGAAAGTGTATCGATCGGTTACAAATCTTTTGTGCTTAATCCCATATCCAAATTTCTCTTATTAGACAATTTATTATATCTCTTTGTATTATTATTCTCATTTACCAATTGTTTAACAGTGGCTTATCTCCCATAAAAAAACCGCTTTATATATTTTATTATTACATCTTACATATTATTACATATTATTTCATATTTCATATTTCATTTCCATGCTTTATTATCTAGCCATTGATAAAATAAGTCCCATATTTTTTTTTTTTTTTAATTTGATTTATATGCCGCCCTTCTCCGAAGACTCAGGGCGGCTTACAATGTGCTCAGCAATAGCCTTCATCCTTTTGTATATTTATACAAAGTCAGCTTATTGCCCCCACAACTGGGTCCTCATTTCACCTACCTTAGAAAGGATGGAAGGCTGAGTCAACCTTGAGCCTTGGCGAGATTCGAACCCTGCAGTAATTGCAGGCAGCTGGTCTTAATAAGCTTAATAACAGGGTGCTTTAAACCCCTGTACCACCAAGGCTCTTGAAACCTGGTGAACAAATTGGAGGACATTTGACCAAACTGAAAGGTCTGAGAACAGAATTGAGAGAAAGAGGGCTCTGGTAGAATAGATTCATAGCATGCAAATTGAGAAGAAGAAGCTACCGACCTCAGTCGCAGTTCATTATCTTCAAAAGCAGCTGTTCTGATATCTGTCCTTTGATGTGTTTCCGAAGGCATTTTCAGATCTTCTTCACCCATGGCACCTTCTTGTTCCAATTGCGTAGCCGTAGCAAGAGGCTGGAATCTTGAGGGCGTTACTATCTCCTGTTCTTCTTCCAAAGAGGATAAAGCTCTGTGCTTCATTTTTCCTTTTTTCTTCTTCAAAATTAGCAGATTGGGAAATCACAATTACATGTTTAGAGTCAATAAATTTGCTCCATTTTGAGTTATCATCAATACCCATAAATCTCAGAATGGAGCAAATTTATTGACTCTAAACATGTAATTGTGATTTCCCAATCTGCTAATTTCACACAAATCAAGCAGCTCCCTGATTCAGAGCAAGACAAATGGTATGATGCAATGCAGGTTGAAATGGACAGTCTAAAGAAACTTAAAGTATTTACACCTGCAATCGTGTGGGACATGCCACCCGGGATTGTCCCCAACGAGTTCCAGCTCCCGTCACGTACCAGCCCAGGGGAACAGATTCCAGAGGCAGAGGCGGTAGACAAGGTCGTCGTGGTCCCCAGCGTGATCCACAAACTCCACTCGCCACATTGGCTTTAACCAATGATCCGCAACCTCAACCAGAGTACGACAGACGACTCCTGTGGACTTTGGACAGTGGTGCAGCATTGCATGTTACCTGCAGAAAGGAACTTTTCACAGAAATGCACGAGCCTGAACCAGAACTACGTGAACTTTATTCTTTTTCAAATCATTCTTGCCAGGTCAAAGGAAAGGGAACTGTTTATGTTGAAGAGCTCGATGCATTCATTCCTGATGTTTATTACATACCAACAGCAACCAGTAATTTGCTTAGTCAGTATCACTTGTCTAGAATGTTAAAGTTCCAAGTTCACCACCTTGAAAAAGCAAGTTACATAGTTAAAGATGGAGATATTGTTGCTGAAACCATGCTAATTGGTGGTGTTTATTACTTAAAGCCAAAGCCTAAAACACAAACACAGGCAAGTATGCAAACTCCAAAAAGGCAGAGCACAGGCCCAGAGAGAGATGCTCCAGTGAGAGATCCTGTTGCTATTCCTAAGGCTCCTAAAGCCAACAAAAATAGAATTGGTAAACAGATTGCTCAGAGCAAGCCTGAGGTTCCGCATAAAAATGTCAATGTTGAGAATTCACTAACTGGTAAACCTTTGCATTCCAGGTGTATCCACAAATGGCATAGAAGATTGGGGCATGCCAGTTTCCGTGTTCTTAGGAAGATGCCGGAGTTCGCAAAAGGTTTGGATCTAAAGGGGTGTAAGGTGTTTTTGGATTGTGCTGTATGCAAGAAGGCCAAATCCAAAGCAGCAGCCATTCCCAAACACGCTACACGCCTGTCAACACGCATTTTTGATTTGGTTCACATTGACATAGTTGGTCCTTTCCCACCATCATTTGGTGGTAGAAAATATTTTCTAACAATTGTTGATAATTACTCTAGATATGGCTATGTATATCCTATGAAAGAAAAATCTGAGACCTTTCAGATCTTTAAAGACTTTGCAACCCTTGTTTCTACCCAACACCAAGTTCGCATCGCTAGAATCCAGAGTGATCGTGGTGCCGAGTTCATGTCTCAGCGTTTCCAGGACTGGATGCGTAAGAATAGAATTATTCATCAGACTTCACCCCCTGACATACCGGCTCACAATGGAGAGGTACTGCAAACCATGATGCGTTGTCTCCTAGAAGACGCCAACCTTGGTAAGATATACTGGGGTGAAGCTATCAAGTATGCAAATTACATTAGTAGTTGGACCAGACCCGACATTGCACTTAGTGTTAATCTCTTATCTCGACACGTAGGTAAGGCAAAACAGTTTCACTGGACATGTATTAAGAAATTATTGAGATACTTAAAATACACCAAACACATGAAATTATTGTTAGAACCAACACATACTGATTATGCAGAATTATGTTGTTATGCAGATTCTGATTGGGCAAGTGATAAGAAATCACGTAAAAGTACTTCAGGTTATATGATGTTCTTAAATGGATGTCCTGTTTATTGGCAAGTACGTAAACAGAATTTTGTTTCTTGTTCATCTACTGAAGCTGAATATGCTTGTGTTTCAGATGCATGTAATTCCCTAACTTGGTTTGATGCTTTAGTCACAGATATCTGGACACACCCGATCCGACCGATCACCGTGATGGAAGACAATGAATCGGTGGTTTATATTGCTGAGATGCTGATCATTTGAATATCTTCAATGTTATGGCCTCTTTCTCTCAATTCTGTTCTCAGACCTTTCAGTTTGGTCAAATGTCCTCCAATTTGTTCACCAGGTTTCACTCTCGAGCCGTGGAGTTCAGACATGAGTAAACATGAAGATTCAATTGAGATAGGCCTGTAGCAATTTTCCAATTCAGCCCAAATTTGTCGGGCTGTTGTATTTGGTGGAAAAGTGACCTGCAGTTCAGTATCCATGGACATCAATAATGTTGTGCGAGCCCTTATCTCTAAATCTCTTATTGCATAAGTCCAAGGTTGAGCAGGTGGGTTAAAAACCATAAAGTGCGTGCCTTCTCTAAGAAGCAATAGTGTAACTTGATCAGGGAGACTTTCATGTGACGTATGCAGTGCTCTTTGCCTTAATTGGCCTGACACAGGATCCACCAGGGGGAGTGTCTTTGGCTCTGAGCAAGAAGACAATATGGCGCTTTTTGAAAAATTTAAGTTATCTCCCTTATCTTGCTCAAGCATAGATATAGCCATTTTTGCCTGGGATAGCTGCTGTTCATAGAGTTTTATACGGTCACGATAGGATTTGATGGCCATCTCATGCTGGGTGAGCTCAGGGCTTTGAGAAGAGTAATGAATTACTTCTCTCTCTGCGTGGGGGTGAAAAAGCTTTGCCGTTTGTGGAAACTTTCTTGGCCTGGCACCATGCACATCGTAATCTGTGGGCTCTGGTAGAATAGATTCATAGCATGCAAGTTGAGAAGAAAAAGCTACCGACCTCAGTCGCAGTTCATTATCTTCAAAAGCAGCTGTTCTGATATCTGTCCTTTGATGTGTTTCCGAAAGCATTTTCAGATCTTCTTCACCCATGGCACCTTCTTGTTCCAATTGCGTAGCCGTAGCAAGAGGCTGGAATCTTGAGGGCGTTACTATCTCCTGTTCTTCTTCCAAAGAGGATAAAGTTCTCTGTTATATGTTTCTGGTAAAATCCCTAATAAAAATATCTCTGGTTTAAAATCAATATGTTTCTTTATCATTTTTTCCAACCATGTGTGGATTTTAGTCCAATATCTTTTAGCTTCTGCACATGTCCACCACATATGGTAATATGAACCTGAAGTCTGATGACACTTCTAACACTTCTCCGATTTGTTCTTGAACATTCTGGCTATTCTCGCCGGGGGTAGATGCCACCTGTAAAACATCTTATACAAATTTTCTTTATATGCTGTTGACATTGTCATTTTATAATTCTGCGACCACAATTTCTGCCATTTCTCTAAATCAATCCCATGACCAAAATTTTCCCCCCAAGCAATCATTGTTTCTTTAACTTGTTCTTCTTCCAGTTTTACTTCTAAAAGATAACCATATAATTTTTTAATAACAGTCATCAGAACCTGTTAAAATTTTATCTAAATTCATCAAATTACTGTAAAAACCCTCAGTCTTAGAATCGTCATCATATATAAACTGTATTTGCATATATGAAAACCAATCCATTTCTATCTCTTGTTCTTCTAACTCTTGCTTCAATTTAAGTTCACCCTTTTCATTCAATAATACATCATATCTCACAATTTGTTCCTTTCTAAATGTTATTGAGTGTGAGAATGCTTCAATAGAAGATAACCAGACTGGAATGTTTAAGTAATGATATTTTTTGATCTTCTCCCAATTTAACAACAAAGACTCTCGTATAATACAGGTGAAACTCGAAAAATTAGAATATTGTGCAAAAGTTCATTTATTTCAGTAATGCAACTTAAAAGGTGAAACCAATATATGAGATAGACTCATTACATGCAAAGCGAGATAGTTCAAGCCTTGATTTGTCATACTTTTGATGATTATGGCTTACAGCTCATGAAAACCCCAAATTCATAATCTCAGAAAATTAGAATATTGTGAAAAGGTTCAATATTCTAGGCTCAAAGTGTCCCACTCTAATCAGCTAATTAAGCCATAACACCTGCAAAGGGTTCCTGAGCCTTTAAATGGTCTCTCAGTCTGGTTCAGTAGGAATCACAATCATGGGAAAGACTGCTGACCTGACAGTTGTGCAGAAAACCATCATTGGCACCCTCCATAAGGAGGGAGAGCCTCAAAAGGTAATTGCAAAAGAAGTTGGATGTTCCCAAAGTGCTGTATCAAAGCACATTAATAGAAAGTTATGTGGAAGGGAAAAGTGTGGAAGAAAAAGGTGCACAAGCAGCAGGGATGACCGCAGCCTGGAGAGGATTGTCAGGAAAAGGCCATTCAAAAGTGTTGGGGACTTTCACAAGGAGTGGACTGAGGCTGGAGTCAGTGCATCAAGAACCACCACACACAGACGGATCCTGGACATGGGCTTCAAATGTCGTATTCCTCTTGTCAAGCCACTCCTGAACAACAAACAATGTCAGAAGCGTCTTACCTGGGCTAAAGAAAAAAAGAACTGGTCTGTTGCTCAGTGGTCCAAAATCCTCTTTTCTGATGAGAGTAACTTTTGCATCTCATTTGGAAACCAAGGACCCAGAGTCTGGAGGAAGAATGGAGAGGCACACACTGCAAGATGCTTGAAGTCCAGTGTGAAGTTTCCACAGTCTGTGTTGATTTGGGGAGCCATGTCATCTGCTGGTGTTGGTCCACTGTGCTTCATTAAGTCCAGGGTCAACGCAGCCGTCTACCAGGAGATTTTGGAGCATTTCATGCTTCCTTCCGCAGACGAGCTTTATGGGGATGCTGACTTCATTTTCCAGCAGGACTTGGCACCTGCCCACACTGCCAAAAGTACCAAAACCTGGTTCAATGACCATGGGATTACTGTGCTTGATTGGCCAGCAAACTCGCCTGACCTGAACCCCATAGAGAATCTATGGGACATTGCCAAGAGAAAGATGAGAGACATGAGACCGAACAATGCAGAAGAGCTGAAGGCCGCTATTGAAGCATCCTGGTCTTCCATAACACCTCAGCAGTGCCACAGGCTGATAGGATCCATGCCATGCCGCATTGAGGCAGTAATTGATGCAAAAGGGGCCCAAACCAAGTACTGAGTACATATGCATGCTTATACTTTTCAGAGGTCCGATATTGTTCTATGTACAATCCTTGTTTTATTGATTTCATGTAATATTCTAATTTTCTGAGATTGTGAATTTGGGGTTTTCATGAGCTGTAAGCCATAATCATCAAAAGTATGACAAACCAAGGCTTGAACTATCTCGCTTTGCATATAATGAGTCTATTTCATATATTAGTTTCACCTTTTAAGTTGCATTACTGAAATAAATGAACTTTTGCACGATATTCTAATTTTTCGAGTTTCACCTGTATGTCTTCTGAAATAACCCTGTGTTTTTGTACTTTTATACCATAAAAAAGTGTGCCAGCCCAACAACAAGTCATGTCCTTCTAAAGTCAACAACCTAGTATTTCTTAACATTATCCATTCTTTAATCCACATCAAATTATAAACTTGATAATATAGTTCCCAATCCGGCAAACCAAAGCCTCCTCTTAATCTAACATCTTGCAACAATTTTACTTTTATCCTCGCCTTTTTACCCTGCCAAATATATTTTAACACAATTTTATTTAGATCTTCAAAATATTCTTTTCCCAACTTAATTGGAATTGTCTGGAATAAATATAAAATTCTAGGCAATATATTCATTTTAATAGTTGATATCCTCCCTATCAATGATAATTGCAAATTCTCCCATTTTGCCAAATCTGTCACTATCTGTTGTTTAAGCTTATTATAATTATTCTCCTTAAGTGTACTGCATCTTGCTGTCAAATGTATCCCCAAGTACTTAACCTTGTTCGTGACCTGCATCCTTGATACATCTGCCAACTCTTCTTTTTGTTTTTTTAACATATTTTTTGTCAAAATCTTCGTTTTATCTTTATTTATTTTCAAGCCTGCCACCTTACCAAATTCTCCTATTTTATCTATCAGTTTATTTATTGATTCAAGTGGATCTTCCAGAATAAACACCAGGTCATCCGCAAATGCTTGCAATTTATATTCTTGGTTTTGAATTTTCATTCCTTTTATTTCTTTTTCTTCTCTAATGTTTCTATTTAGTACTTCTAGTGTTAACACAAACAACAGTGGTGACAGTGGGCAACCTTGTCTCGTTCCTTTTTGTATTTCAATAAATTCTGTCAATTCTCCATTTATCATTACTTTTGCTGTTTGCTTATGATATATAGCTCCTATGGCTTGAATAAATTTCTCCCCAAAGCCCATCTGTTTCAATTGTAATATCATAAATCGCCAATTCACATTGTCGAAGGCTTTCTGTGCATCTAAAAACATCAAAGCCATTTGCTTTTCCGGATGCGCCTCATAATATTCCAAAGTGTCCAGAATTATCCTCAAATTGTCTCTAATCTGCCTTTTTGGCAGAAATCCATTTTGATCCAAATGTATAAAGTTATTTAAATATCTTTTAAGTCTTTCTGCTAATATTGTAGCAAAGATTTTATAATCTGAATTTAGCAGGGATATAGGCCTATAGTTCTTGACTTGTTGTGGGTCAGCATCCTTCTTTAGGATAAGTGTAATATATGCTTCTAACCATGATTTGGGTATTTCCTTCTTTAACATTACTTCATTCATAACTTCTAACAGTGGGAGACTCAATGATTCCTGTAAAGTCTTATAGTATTTCACTGGCAATCCGTCAGGTCCTGGCACCTTCCCAGTCTTTTGTTTTTTGAGTGCTTCACTCAATTCCATCATCGTTATATTTCCTTCTAGCATCATCTCAGTATCTTTTGAAATCTGGGGTAGATTTGCCTTATGTAAAAATTGTTTAACACTTTCCTCTTCTATATTTTCTTTTTCATATAGTTTTTTATAGTAATCTTGTATAATGTTTTTCTTCTCCTCATTTCCAAATCTAATTTGTCCTTGCTCATCTAATAATTGTGTTATTTTCTTTGATTCTCTCTCTTTTTTCAATTTGTATGCTAGCCATCTGCCTGGTTTATTAGCATCTTCAAAGTAGTTCTGTTTAGTGCTCCTAATTTTTTGTGCTAAATCTTCTTTTTCTATTAATCCCATTTTATGTTTAATTGTGTCCATTTTCATTTTAATATCCTTTTTTTGTGGGAACTTCTGTAGTTCTTTTTCAAATTTCTTGTAATCATCCTCTAATGTTTTATATGCTTGTCTTTTCTTAATATTTCTTTTTCTTGTATAGTCAATAATCAGGCCTCTGGCATAGGCTTTCATAGTGTCCCACAGATTCTGCATTGATGTATCTTCTTTTCTATTTTCTTTGGAAAAAAAGGCCAATTCTTTCTCCATTTTCTGTACAAAGTCCTTTTCTTTTAATACTGTAGTATTTAAAGTCCATCTAGACCTTCTCCTTTGTCCTTTCCATCTCACCGTCATTGTTTAGTTTAGTTTAGTTTATTTGATTTGTATACTGCCCTACTCCCGAAGGACTCAGGGCGGTGAACAGCCAAGCAATAAAATATATAAATACACAAAATTTAAAAACCAGATAAAATCAAATTAAATCATTTTGGCCCAGACAGATTAAAACACCCCAATAATTTAAAAACAGATTAAAATTTACATATTAAAAGAGGGAGGAGATTAGGCCAAGCCCGCTTGATGGAATAAAAAGGTCTTCACAGCGCGGCGGAAGGTGCGCAGATCTGGGATCCTCCGTATCTCTGGGGGGAGCTCATTCCAGACGGTAGGTGCCCCCACAGAGAAGGCTCTCCCCCTAGGGGCCGCCAGCCGACACTGTTTGGCTGACGGCACCCGGAGGAGTCCCTCTCTATGAGAGCATACTGGCCGGTTCTACATCCTTTTCTCTTAAGTATTCTTAAGTATTCTGCATAAAATGCTTTGGCTTTATCAATTGAATCTATTTTAAATCTTTGCAGTTGCCATGTAAACACCAAACCTTCTGGTATCAGCCATCTGTAATTCACTCCTTTCTGGAGCAATATTTTTGTCAAAAATTGATATTCTCTTCTTATCTCTCTCACTCTTCTCGGTATTTGCTTCAGCACTACAATTTTCTTGCCCTTGTATTTGCAGTACTTTCTCTTTTGTAATCTGCAGTATTTGTGTTTTAATTGATTTCTTGGTAAATCTTATATGGACTTCTCTTGGTGATTTGTTTCTCATTGTGTATCTAGTATATACTCGATACATCTCATCAACGCCATCCAACATTTTTTCTTTAGTAATTTCTAGTGCTTCTGCAAGAATTTCTTGCAGAAATTCTTAAATTGAGCCAAATTTATTTAATTATTTTAAATTTTTAATCAATGTTTTGTCTTGTGTTTTTAAATAGGCTGTACACCGCCCTGAGTCCTTTGGGAGAAGGGCGGTATAGAAATAAATTATTATTATTATTATTATTATTATTATTATTATTATTATTATTATTATTATTATTATCATTTTTTCTGGCAAATTTTCTCCTTTTTCTTCTTCCACATTTTGAAATCTTAAGTAAAATTCTGATTTATCCATCTCCCATCCTAAGCCGCTTTTGTCACATTCAACTTCTTCTAATCTACTGTCCATATCTCTAATTTTTTTGTCTCTTTGTTCCTCCTTTTCTTCAATTTTTTCAAGTCTGTCCTCATATTTCTTCAACATCTGTTGTATATTCTCTACTTTTTCATCTGTTTTCTCTATTTTTAATTTTTATTTATTTATTTATTTATTTATTTATTTATTTATTTATTTATTTATTTATTAGTTCAATTTATATGCTGCCCTTCTCTGAAGACTCAGGGTGGCTTACAATGCACTTATAGCAATAGCCTTAATTCTTTTGTATATACCTGCTTATTAGGGCTTCAGGCTGAAATTGAACCCCCATAAGCGGTGTTTCTACAAAGTCAGCTTATTGCCCCCACAATCCGGGTCCTCAATTTACCTACCTTGGAAGGATGGAAGGCTGAGTCAACCTTGAGCCTGGTGAGATTTGAACTCGCACTAATTGCAGGCAGCTGGCAGCTAAGTGCTACATAACAGCAATTTATATCTTGTATTCCTTGTAAAATCATCTGCATTGTCGCGTCTTTTTCTTTCTCACGTTCTTTCTCTTTTTCCTGCTGCAACATCGCCTGTATTGATCATTGTCCTCCCACTGGTGATGAAGAAGGGGTCAATCCAGCCGAGCTAACAACTACTGCTTTTTTACTCATTTCTATAGATAGTCCAAATCAAAACAGTAAAATAAAGTATCTTCAGGTTCTTCTCAACCCTAATCTGTTTTTATGAATGGCAGGTGAAAAGAGAAAAAAAAAGAAAAAACCAAAAGGTGAACAATTTTCAGGCTCTTGTGTGCCCTAATCCAATCAGGTAACAAGGTAAAAAACAAATTTAAATAACAGTCTCCAATCAGTAGAGGAAAAAGAAAAAAGAGTATAATAAGAAAAAAATTAAAGAGAAAAAAAATAATAAATAGAAAAAAGAAAAAAAGGCTCCAAAAAATAGTTTCTTCAGGCTCTTGTATGCCTTAATCCAATTGAAAAGTCACTTGTTGTGGAAGAATAAAAGGAGAAAAAACTTTCTATTCCAACAATTTAAAAATAAAAATAATTAAAAAGTGAAGAAGTGGAATTAAAAAAAGAAAAACTTTCTATCCTATTTAAAAGTCCACAACTGTGTAGCATTCAAAGGCTCTTTCATATACCTCACTCAATTTTACAGCTCTCTTTCCAGAGTCGCTGTTATCTTCTTCTTTCAAGTTTAAGCCGCCTATCAACAATATTTTCTCCAAAGAGCACCTGTATAAACAATCCTATAAACACTCTTTGATGCTCTTCTAAATTTTATCTATAGACAGGCACCTTGACCTTGAAAAAATAACACAGTTGCTAATTTTTAATCAATGGGGAAAAAAAGAGACAAAAAGAAATACAATGTTTCAATCCACTAGATGGCAGTATTTCTTGTTTATTCCACTTCTTCTTCTTCTATCTCCAATTTACAATAAAGCCAATGTAAAAGAGAATTTGAATGTAAAAATCAACCAAAAAAAAAAAAGGAATTAACAAAACTAATCCAAAAACTTATAAACTCAAAAAGCACCAAAAAATTAGTATTTGAACAAGTAAAAAAGAAAATTTCCTTTCCAATCCAGTCCAGTCAGATTTAAAAATAAAACTTTCCACAAGCATCCACAAATGAAAATAGTTTATATTTTAGGAAAATTAACTTAAATTCAGGCTCAATTCCGCCACTAAATTACTTCTAACTTCAATTCTGATTATATTTGCACTTCAGGGTGTTCTTAAAGTCCAGATTTAAAAAGCCTCTCACCAGATCGTAACACTTTCACTCATTCTCTTCCGTTCGGAGCTGTCCCAACTTCAGCAGCTTAATGGCTGCCTCTTCAGCGCCGGAAAAAAGGGCTTCTCCTGGATCAACCAGGGACTTTGCGGTGTCCCTGGGATCAGCAGAATGTGCCCTCCTCTATCACTGTCTCTACGGGACAGTGAGGTCCAATTTGGACCGTCCAGCGGTGAAGATATTGGCGGTAGTTTCGGAGTGCCGAAACTTCCCATTGTCCCATCGCACCGTCAGCCCCACCCCCTTGGTGGACGTACTTTATATATGGTAAAATCAAAGCAGTGGGTGAATTCTCCTTCAGGCATTATAATGCGGTTGCTTTTGAATTAGTATTAGCCAACTTCAGCTGATTTTGAAAAAGCTAGGAGACATGGAGACATATCCCCCACCCACCCACTTTAAAAGTGCTACTTTACAAGCAGCCCCTCCCCTACTCAAACACCGGCCCTGGTTCACATGGCTGTGAAAAAGGCTTTTAATTTAAGGCAGCACTTCTGCAAGTTCGGAGAAGGCAAGCACCCAAATCCCCCATTCCAACTGTGAAAAAGATCCCGTTTATTTATTTATTTATTTATTTATTTATTTATTTATTTATTCTCCGAAGACTCAAAGCAGCTTACAATGCATTTAAAAACCATATATAAAACATTAAAAGTTAAACCATTAAAAACAATTAAAACCCATTCACACCATTCATGGCTGGATCTCGCCAGATTGCAACAGTGAGATCAATGGCCTCAGGCCTGCCAGAAGAGCCAGGTCTTCACCACTTTTCAGAAGGCCAATAGGGTGGGGATGGTCTGGACCTCAGGAGGTAACTGGTTCCAAAGAGCTGGGGCAGCCACAGAGAAGGCCCTCCCCCACGGGCCCGCCAGCTGGCATTGTTTAGCTGATGGGACCCTGAGGAGACCAACTCTGTGGGATCTTACCAGTTGCTGGGAGCTATGCGGTAGAAGGCAGTCTCGAAGATACCCTGGCCCTGAGCCATGGGTAGCTTTAAAGGTAATAACCAACACCTTGAATTGTGACCGGAGACCAATAGGGAGCCAGTGCAGCTCGCGGAGAATTGGTGTAATGTGGGTGTACCTAGGTGTAGAGTGTGCATTGTGTATAATTGTTTTGACTCTAGATGATACCCAGCTTGTTCTCATTGAGGGTGAACAGTGCGCTGCAAGATGCTGGGGTAATTTGAGACGGCTTTATGTTCGTGACACTGTGGGGGCACAAATTAACATTACACGAAAGTTATTTCGCACACGACTCCTTAAGGGTGGTGACATGTTAACACACCTGAATTACATGAAAGGCGTTTTTCGAGAGCTACATCAGAAGGAGGTGGTTTTTTCTGAGCAGCAACAGGTTTATATACTGTTATCATCGCTGGATGAGAGCTACGACAACATAGTAATATCATTTGAAGTCCTCACACAGCAAGAACTAACTTTGGCCAATGTAGCCTCGCGACTACTAGAAGAGGCCAGAAGGAGAGAAGAAAGAAAACAGCTGAGAGAAGAACCTGGGTCGACTAATGTAAATGCAAATGCAAATAACCATGTATATGCTGTGAAACATTGTTTTAATTGTGGCAAGAAGGGTCATATAGCCAAGTTTTGTAGAAGGCTGAAACAAACAACCATGGTTAAAGATAGGAAACAATGTAATGTAGCTATGTCTGATAAGGCACCGGTTAACCACGAATTGTGGGTTATTGATAGCGGGGCGTCGCTATGCATTATCAGAACTAGAAACTATTTTGTAAAAATGTTGCCCAGTAACAATAAGATTTCTTTAGCAAACAGGTGGAAGCTAAAGGCATGTGGTGAGGGAACGGCGATATGTCCATACGTAAAAGAAAAAATGCATATGTTATACGTTCCAAATCTAAACTTTAATTTATTATCGGTTAGCGTATTAGTTAAGCTAGGATATACAGTAACTTTTAGGGATAATGATTGTTTAATTGAAAAGGGTGGAATGATGATTACTGGAAAATTGAAAGATGGTTTGTATGTATCATGTATGTATGTATGTATCATGTTACAAATGCTGTATACTCGAATGTCAAACCACATGATGAATGTGTTCATTTGCTCCACAGACGAATGGGGCATATCAGTTTTAAGATGTTACAGAAAACTGTAAAATTAGTTGATGGGTTGAAGCTGAAACCATGTAACCAGTATTTAAATTGCAATATTTGTAATCAGCAGAAAAATAGAACAATCTCTGCTAATAGGTTTGATGGGTTTAAAACGAAGAGACCACTGGAAGTGGTATTTGCTGAATTAATAGGGCCAATGAAGGCTAGTTTAGGGGGTGCTTGCTATGTTCTCAGTATAGTTGACCATTATTCCAGGTATGGTTTTTGCTACCTATTGAAGACTAAGGTAGATACTTTTCGGTATTTTGTTCAATGGATTAAGTTTGTGGAGAGAAAAACAAATCAAAAAATAGTTACCATTGTAACTGACAATGGTATTGAGTTTGTAAACACAAGGTTTAAATCAATGTTAGATAATGCTGGTATAAAGCACAAATGTTCAGCTCCATATAGACCACAACTTAACACATATGTTGAAAGGAGAGGACAAACCCTACAAGCAATGATGAGATCAATGTTAGCTGATGCAGGTTTACCGGCTAATTTATGGGGAGAAGCAATTATGTGTGCAAATACACTCTTAAACAACACCATAAATACAACCACTAACAAAATTCCATATACCGTATGGCATGGAAGGAAGCCGGATTTGAGCTATATACATACATTTGGATCACCTGCATGGGTATATATTCCAGTGCAGTTAAGGCATAAGGGCCAGAGTAGGACACAACAATTAATATTTGTTGGTTATAATTCAAACCACAGGTCCTACAGATTTTGGGTAAAAGGAACAGCAACGGTAGTTAACAGTGCAAATGCCAGGTTTATGGAGCATGTAGGGTGGAATAAATTAGGTACTGAAAATGAGGTTATCATTGAAACTCAGACTGAAGCTACCAATGAAATGCCAGAGATCCAGAGCGAAGAGGTAGAGAAAGACGTAGTACAGGAAGAGGTAAAGGTGGAGAGGCAATCTGTAAGTCCTGAACCCCCAAGAAGGTCGAGTAGAGTAACAAGACCACCTGATAGGTATCAGGCAACTACAGTCTATCAAGTAAATAAAGTCCCTACTACATTTAATGAGTTAACCACGTTTCCACCTGAAGACCAGGACATGTGGAGATCTGCGATGACTAAAGAACTAAAATCTTTGCAGAATTTAAATGTGTATGAAACTGTAAACATACCACAAGGTAGAACTATACTCGGTAGTAAGTGGATATATAAATTAAAGACTGGGATAGATGGGATACCAATATATAAAGCTAGGCTGGTAGCTCAAGGATTTAATCAGTCTCCTAATGATTACGATGAAGTATTCGCTCCAAGCTTAAAAGCCATTACATTAAGAGCAGCGTTGGTATGAGCAGCTAGAAATAAATATATAGTTACTCATTTAGATGTAGAAACCGCATATCTGCATGCACCATTACAGCATGAAATTTATTTAAAGAAACCCTCAGGATTTGAGGAAAATGGGAAGGCTGACTGTTGGGTATTAAAGAAAAGTCTGTATGGGTTAAAACAGTCAGGTTATGAATGGAACCAGTGCATTGTAAAAACATTGAAGAATATCAGATTTAAAGCAGGATTAGCAGATCCGTGTTTATTTAAAATGGAAAGGGATGGTATAGTATCATTATTACTTCTTTTTACGGACGATATAGCTCTGATTACAAAGAATGAGCAAGAGGCCAACAGGATTGTTGATGAATTAAAAGCTCATGTCAGGATTAAAAAACTAGGGGAGATACAACAATACCTAGGTGTAAGGATCGAAAAAACTAGGGGAGGATTTAAATTATCCCAAACTGATAAAATTAATAATCTATTAAAACAGTTCAGAATGGAATTGTGTAAACCATCAAAGACACCTATGGCTCAAGATTATTGCAACACTGATGTGAAAAGTCCGTTGTTTGATAAAGGGATATACCAATCGTTGATTGGCAGTTTATCATACATTAGCAATTGGTCTAGACCCGATATTTCTTATAGCGTGAACCAATTAGCTAGATTCAACACGGAACCTACAGAAAGACACTGGCAAGGAGCAAAACGTATTCTTAGATATCTGAAATATACCATGCATCATGCATTATATCTACAACCATCAGAAGAATTGCATGTAACCGCTTATGCGGATGCTAGTTTCGCAACAGATGTGAATACAAGAAAATCAACCTCAGGAATCGCTGTATTTCTGGGAAAACCTTTGATATGGTGGCGTTCAATAAGACAGAAGCATTTAAGTATGTCTACAATGGAAGCAGAGTTTTCTTGTTTATCTTTGTTATGTACGGATTTGATCAGTATTAAGCAGCTGATGCTAGATTTAGGAATAGATATACAAGATCCTATAATAGTATACGAAGATAATCAGGCAGCGATAAAAATGGTGACAAATATAGCTGTAAAGACTAGAACAAAGCATACAGATCTTCGTTATCTCAATGTAAGAGAATGTATAATGAACAAGATGATAGAACTTGTATATTGTGCATCAGAAGACAATGTGGCTGATCATTTCACAAAAGCACAGGGAAGTAGGAAACATATAGATACATGTGAACAGTATGGTTTAAGATTGTAAATATATTAGTCTACCCAAAGGGGAGAATGTTGGATGCTTATCCTACAGTTGGGTAGGTAATATATAGAAAACTATGTTCTGTAACTTTAACTGCTACAAGATGACTAATTGGCTGTGCTAAGCAGACATAAAAGAAGGCAGGAAGTTCATTCACTTCTGCTCCTGCTATTAGAAGGTTGAACTGCTGAAAGGAACTGTGTCTGTGTTACTGAAGAGAACTGGAATTGTAAGCAAACAATGTTTTTGTGTTGAACCGTGATTATTTGAAGAAGTGTTATCTTTGTTTTGAGAAACAAAGGTAATAACCAACACCTTGAATTGTGACCGGAGACCAATAGGGAGCCAGTGCAGCTCGCGGAGAATTGGTGTAATGTGGGTGTACCTAGGTGCACCCATGACAGCTCTCGCGGCTGCGTTCTGGACTAACTGTAGTCTCCGAACACTTTTCAAGGGTAGCCCCATGTAGAGCGTGTTGCAATAATCTAACTGTGAGGTGACAAGGGCATGAGTGACTGTGAGGAGAGCCTCCTGATCCAAGTAGGGTCGCAATTGGTGCACCAGGCGAACCTGTGCAAAGGTCCCCCTAGCCACAGCTGACAGATGTTGCTCTAATCTTAGCTGTGAGTCTAGGAGGACACCCAAATTGCAAGCCCGTTCTGAGGGTTTACATTGCTTTCAAAGGCTTTTAATTTAAAGCAGCAATTTTCCAAGCTAGGAGAAGGCAAGCACCAAATCCCCCATTCCAACTGTGAAAAAGATCCCATTTACATTGCTTTCAAAGGCTTTGAAACAAAGGGGATAGTGGGATAGTGCATGTCAACAGGCATTTGAAGCATTGAAATTGTTGTTCGTAAGGGAGCCGGTGCTAAAACATCCAGACCCGGCGAAGCCATTTGTGATACAGGCTGATGCCAGCGATGTAGCCGTAGCAGCGGTCCTCTTGCAAGTCAATGACCAGGGGAGATTGCAACCGTGTGCTTACACATCCCAGAAATTAAGCGACACTGAACGCAGGTGGGCTATCTGGGAGAAGGAGGCATTTGCGGTACGATGGGCATTATTGACGTGGTGACATCTGCTGGAAGGGGGGGGCTTACCATTCAAGGTCTGGACCGACCACAAGAATCTGGAAACCCTCCAAACCCCCCCCATCGACTCTCGCCCAAGCAGGTCAGGTGGGCCATGTATTTCCGACGGTTCAATTTCAGCCTGAAATATATCCCTGGAGGAAAGAATTTCCTGGCTGATGCCTTGTCCCATAAACCTCAATACTCTAGTGAACGAGAACAGGTGGTACAGGCTCTCATTCCAAAACCAGTCACAGGGGATCAGATCACCCAACCGGTCTCCTATACAACCCATAGAACAACACAAGCCACAGGCATTGCCCAGGACATCCAGAAAGAACTTCCATCTGATGAATGGTACCAAGCCAATAAGAGTATTTTAAGTCTGTGCTAAGCAGACATAAAAGAAGGCAGGAAGTTCATTCACTTCTGCTCCTGCTATTAGAAGGTTGAACTGCTGAAAGGAACTGTGTCTGTGTTACTGAAGAGAACTGGAATTGTAAGCAAACTATGTTTTTGTGTTGAACCGTGATTATTTGAAGAAGTGTTATCTTTGTTTTGAGAAACCAAGTTTGTTTTGTTTTACTACAAGTAAAGACTGTTTATTTTTCTTTAAACGTTCAGAGTCTGTGAGTATCTGTGTGTTTTGCTAAGCAACGTATCTATTCGCTGTCTGGTCCATTGCACCACTTTGCAGAGGGCAGTTTTACCCTCAACAATGTTTACATTTACATTGATAAAGTCTTTCCACCATGCTGTGTGTGTAAACAGACTTTTTAAATTAATTTTTGCACCCAACCCCCCTGTTCAAACAGCAGTCAGCCCTCACTACTTCCTGTAAAAGGAGCTGATGGTTTATGAGATCACAGTCCTCTGAGGGAGGGAGGGGGGACCCTGGAAGTGATGTTGTGCTACTTCCTGTAAAAGGGGTTGAGAGTCAGACAGGAGGGCGAGGGGTTATGGTGTCATGGTCCTCCAAGGGTGGGACGGGGGGGGCGGAAATGCTGTCACAAAATAGGCGGATCTAAGGAGTCCTAAAACAAGTCCTCCAAGGGCGGGGGTCCGGAAGTGACATCACAAAAATGGGCGGGGCTACCAACTCCTCAAACCAACCGTCCTCCGAAGGGGGGAGATGACATCACAAAAGGGGCGGAGCTAACACTCACTAAAAAAATGATATGTACTCTTACTACTCACATGGAAACACAGATTCAAAAATGGAGCTTCAAAGTACAAACCGACACCATCCACAACGTTGCTTCCTGCAAAGGCCCACGTGTCTTTGCTCTTCCTTTATGTCTTATGGGACAGGCCAATCATCTCCAAGCCTTACTCCCGAGTCGTCCCTTTTGTTTTAACTGTTCTTGCCTTCTGGCAGCTCTGCACATGCGTGCACTAGGAACAGGCTCCCCCTGTTCCTCTGCCTCTCTGATGTCCGACTTTGGAGGCTCCGGAATCTGCACATAGCTCCCAGATGGCCCTGGCCCCATCTCTGCCTCCGATGCACAGCCCTTGTCCGAGCCTTCCCCAGACTCCAGGACTGGCCCATGTTCCTCCCCAGCCAGCTCACTGTCTGAATCTGCTGCCAGCTCCGCAGTTCTAGGGTTTACTAAATCACTGCTTAAAGACAGTTTCTCTACAGGTTCTGTGGAAGCAAACAAACACTGATAATAATTCTCCCAGTCCTCAGCAGAGGACTGATATCAAATGCAAATCTCCGTTCCTTTAGGACACTTGCTACAGAGTGTTGTGGCCTGTCAGTGGCCTGTGCAGCTAGTAGCTGATTCCGACAGCGAGGAGGCTGGTGTGGTGCTGCGCCAGCAGCTTGTGCAGCTGGCATTTGAGTCGGACAATGAGGAGGCTGGAGAAGATGTGGTGCCAGAGGCAGGGATTCAGCCAGGGCCTTCAGAACCTCCAGAAGCTTTCATGGGTGAAGAGGAAGAAGAGGGGAGCCTCTTCTCGATGCACGGGCACGCAGAGCTGCCAAAAGGCAGGAGTGGCTCCTCAGGATGAGGTCTCCTCGAGAGTAAGGCTTGAGGCTAATTAGCCACTCCCTTAGCCTATTTAAGGACGGACGACGACTGAGGCAATTTGCAGGGAACAACTTAGTTCACTCTCCTTCGCATCTGGATCTTAGTTCTTTTATCAGTGTCCTGCAAATTGCTTCTGGGCTTTCTGCCCAGAAATGATTATTTATTCTTTGGATTCTTGTAGGCTGTTAAGAAAGTTAATTAACAGCCTTTGTTTGAAAAAGACTGATTTAATTTAGTAAACTAAGGTTTGTACAGACTTTGTGTGTGCTGCGTTCTTTGGGTCTGTAGATGGGGCAGAACAGTTTGTTCCCTGCCTGAAAACACACATACAAACCTTGATTATGATGGAGCAGCTGAGGGAAGAGAATGCGCAGCTTCGGCAGCAGTTAGCTGTGATAGCTGGCCAGATGGCTCAACTTCAAGCCCAAATGGCTTCATCTCCTCCTCCTCCTCCTCCTCCTCCTCCTCCTCCTCCTCCTCCTCCTCCTCCTCGAAACTGCCCGGTAGCTGTGGCAGATAAGTTTGCTGGTAATTTGGAAATGTTCCCGGCTTTCCTTGGACAATGCAATTTATTTATGAGTTTGCAAGCTGAGGATTTTCCCAATGACCGTGATAAAGTCAGATTCATTATCAGCCTGCTCTCCGGCTCTGCAGCTCGTTGGGCCACGCCCCCATTGGTCCAGAACAGTCCATTGCTTAATGACTTTCGGGGGTTTTGTGAACACTTGCAGCAAATGTATGAGGACCCTATCAAAGCACAAACATCCACCAGACGGTTGAAGTCCTTGAAGCAAGGCCGGCTACCCCTACAGAAATATGTTAGCAAATTCCGTTTGCTAAGCCAGGACTCAGCCTGGAACGAGGCAGCACTTTCGGATGTATTCCAGGAGGGTTTGTCGGAGGCGTTACAGGATGAGTTGGCTAGAGTGGACATTTTTCCGACTCTTAACGAGCTAGTTCGTCTGTGCCTCAGAATTGATGCGAGGTTACAGCAGCAGCCCTCTCGTCGTGCCAACCAGGAACCCCGTGTGAACCCAGTTGTACATGAGGCTTTGGCTCCAAGGGAGGAGCCCATGGAAATCGGTGGCAGCCAGACCCTGCCTGTCCGTAGCTGAGAAGGACAGATGACGGGCAGGGGGGTTGTGCTTTTATTGTGGGGAGCCTGGACAGTTCGCCGCCTCTTGCCCCAAGAAGCGACGCAAGGCATCGGCTCCTGGCCCTCCACCACAGTCACAGTCTACCCTGTTGGGAAACGGCCAGACCACAATCTAGGGGAGACCCTGGGTTGGGCACGTACCAACACTGGCTCACGCCCTGTGGAGGTGGATTCCGGACCCCCTCGTCATTTGATTTTGAACACCAAAGTTTTCATTGCCAATAACCCCCAAGGGATCCCGGCTCATGCTTTGGTGGACTCCGGCACGATGACCAATTTCATGGATGAGGCGTTTGCTAATCACTTTGACGTTCCCCTGTGTCCAGTGGATCCTCCCATGGTCATGGAGACCATTGATGGTCGGGTGCTTCTGTCCGGGCCGATTAAGGCCGTCACTCAACCCATGCATCTGACCATCGGTAAGCATGAGGAGGTCATCCAATTTTATGTCACGTCCAGATTACATTTTCCTTTGGTTTTGAGGCTGGCTTGGCTTTGGACTCATGATCCACACATCCTTTGGTCCCAGAATTTCATGTTGTTCCCGAGCCTGCAATGTGTGGATCATACTCACCAAGACTGCGCAGGCCAGGTGCAGGGTCCACCTGTGGTTTCTTTGCCGGCCGACCTCTTGGACTTTTTTTTTTATTGAAAAGTTTTACAAAAAAAAGAATCCCCCCCCCAATATTCCCCTCACCCTTTCCCTCCCCTCCCCCCCAGACTTCCCAGAGCAAAATACAGGGTATTTCAATTAACAATCATAAGCTAAATTAACCTATCTATCCTCAGACTACTAACCCCCCCCCCCGAAACCTTAACTCCACTATAGATAACATAATACTTCTAATACTTAACGTTCATTCATAAGCTATTTGATATTTTCTTGTCTGATACTTATTTTGAATATAATCAATCCATCTTCTCCATTCCGATACGTATCTTTCTTGTGTATAGTCCTTCAAATACGCTGAGATTTTCGCCATTTCTGCTAAGTTCGTTACTTTCAGTATCCACTCTTCAATAGTAGGCAAAAAGTCCTTCTTCCAGTATTGCGCTACCAACAGCCTTGCTGCTGATATTAAGTTCAAAATCAATTTAGTCTCTAATACTGTACAATCCATCGTTATACCCAGTAAAAACAATTGAGGAGTAAATTTCAACCTTTTTTTCAGAATGTTCTGCATCACCCACCAAATTTTTATCGACCTCTTGGACTTTGTGGACATTTTTAGTGAGAAAGAGGCGGACCAATTGCCCCCACACCGGTCATACGATTGTCCCATTGACTTAATCCCAGACGCACCACTCCCTGCAGGGAGGTTGTATTCTATGTTGGACCCTGAATTGGCTGCGTTAAGGGAATTTGTGGACAAAAACTTGGCCTGGGGTTTTATTCGGCCCTCGTCATCGCCCTTGTCCGCTCCGGTCCTCTTTGTCAAGAAGAAAACTGGAGACTTGCATCTGTGCTGCGATTACTGTTAGCTGAACACCATTACGGTGCATAACAGGTACCCTTTACCCTTGATTCCTGAACTCCTAGAAAGACTTCGGGAAGCTACCGTGTTTACCAAGTTGGACCCGCGCAGCGCTTACAATCTGGTTCGGGTACGTGAAGGGGATGAGTGGAAGACATTACTTATTAAGAGCAGGACTGAGTCCATCTTGAGGAGACGGGCCATAGCCATATGTTTTAGTGGGGCAATAAGAGTGGGCTCTGCTCTCAAGTTGATAGAAATGAAAATACCCAGCCCTCCCTTCAGTCTTCCTGGGCCTCTGCCTGGCCTTGCTTCTAGCTTATGCGAGTGATAACCATTTAACAGAAGGTCATCCGTGGTCCAGGCCTCTTGCACCAAAATGATATCCTTATCTATCAGAGGATCAGGATAATTTAGGCCTCTAAATCGGTATCACCCAGCTACATTCCATGACATAATACTTAAGGTGTTTTTCTTGCACTGGTCCTCATCTTTTGCAGCTCATCAGGAAATTTGATTTATACAAACAGAAGTTGTAGGGTTGTTGCAATGGATTGAGGTGTCATCACACACAAAATTGGCCTTCTCAAAAAGGAGGGAAGTCCCATCTAAATCCTGTATAGACTCCTGAGAAAATTGTTCAGAGTAAGAGATTTTAACACCAGCTAACAAGGCTTGCCATTCCAGTGCATCTTCTCTATGCACCGGAATGGCAAGCCTCTATGCTCTATGCTCGCTTGCTCGCTTGCCCCGATTGTCCTGGAGTGAGATGCCTGGGTTCCCATCCCGCCCCCAGGGCAAGTTGTTTGGAGATGGCATTTGGGGTGAGTTTGCTCCTTACTTCTCCTCCCCCCCTCCCCATTTCTTGGGTCTATCTTTTGTTTCACACTCCTTTTGCCTGCCTAGGATGCTTCCGCGGGTGGAAAGAAAAGAAAAAGATGAATGGGAGGAGAGAGAGAAAGAAAGAATGAGAGAGTGAGAGAGAGCAATCAGAAGCTTTTCAACATTGTGGCCCGTCTGGGAGGAGGGTATAGAGACCCTCTTCCCCCATTTCCTCTCGATCTCCCTTCCTCGTCCCCCAAGTTTTTCTTTTCTCCCATTCATTCTCTTTCTCTGCCCCCCCACCTCCTGAGAGTGAAGCGGCACTGGTTTGAATGGGAGTTTTCTTGGCTCTGGAAGGGGCAGCGGGTTTGCACGGGTTTGGGCTTGGTTCCCCAGAACTTATTTGGGAGAAGCGTCGCTCTGAACCCCATGCTGCTTTGATGATGGCCGCATCACCCTGGCAGATTGAGTTGGGGTGCATGTGTGCGCGGGGTATCCGCTGAATCTCGGAGAGGTGTGTTTAACTGGAGGTGCCTCCTGCTCGTTGAGAATGACCCCTTTATTCCCGCTTGCTTGTGAAGCCTCTGCTCGTTTGCCTCCCACCCCCGCTCCCATCTCTATTCCTTTTCAGCCTTGCCAAGAGAAGGGGGTTAGCCCCACCCCTCCACCCCCAGGTAACCAGCTTCAGGGCTGGAAATCCTTTGCTTTTGCCTTTTCCCTTCCCTGGGGAAGGGGGAGGAGGAGGAAGGGGTGAGGAGAGCCACCCTGAAGCAGCAGAGACCCTTCCCCTCCGAGGGCTGGACTCGGCTCCACTGGCATTGCGGTGGCGGTGGCAGGCCCTTCGGGGTGGCAATGCGGCGGTGGCGGTAGGCCGTTTGAGCCTGAAATGGCAGATCATTTGGAGCAGCAATGCAGGCATTCGAGAGTAGGCCAAGATGAGCGGGAGGATGCCGTGTCATAGGCCACGGCAAAGGCAGGCAAGCAGGCTGTGCAGCGTGGCCACGTGGTCGAGGCAAGGGAGCCAAAGAGCAGCTGCAGCTATGCCGCGGTGTGACTTTAAGGCATGTGAGGCTGATCAATAGGGGTGGGGCAGGGCAGGGCAGGGCAGAGCCAACCAGAATTTTTACTACCGGTTCGCCCAAACCGGCCTGAACTGGCTGAATCCCACCACTGCACAAATGTTTTCATATTCTATTACTAATATCTTACGTAATTTTTGATAAAATTCTTCTTGTTTAATATTTGGTGCATATATTGCTATCAAAAGTATCTGGTTCTGGTTCATCACAATCTCCACTATTAAAATTCTTCCTTCTTCATCCGTATATATTTGTTTGGATTTTATTGTTTCTTTAATATATAAGGCTACCCCTCTTTTCTTTTGTTGTGCTGAAGAGAAATATAGCTTCCCAATTTTAGGACACTCCAATAGTTTACTGTGTTGCTTTTTGTGAGTTTCCTGAAGGCAAATTATGTCTACTTTTAGCTTTTGTAATCATGTATATATATATATTTTCCTTTTTATGGGGGAATTAAATCCATTTATGTTTATTGACAACATCTCGCTTTCCCTTTCCATCTCCTTTACTTATAAATTGAATTGAATTGAATTGAATTGAATTGAATTGAATTGAATTGAATTGAATTGAATTGAATTGAATTGAATTGAATTCTTTATTGGCCAAGTGTGATTGGACACTCAAGGAATTTGTCTTGGTGTATACGCTCTCGGTGTACATAAAAGAAAAGATACATTTGTCAAGAATCATAAGGTACAACACTTAATGATAGTCATAGGGAATCAGTTAATATAAATCTTAAGGATACCAGCAACAAGGTTGCAGTCATACAGTCATAACTGGGAGGAGATGGGTGATGGGAACGATGAAAAGATTAATAGTAATGCAGACTTAACTAGTTTGACAGTGTTGAGGGAATTATTTGTTTAGCAGAGTGATGGTGTTCGGGAAAAACCTGTTCTTGTGTCTAGTTGTTCTGATGTCTTTGGTCCTTTGCTCTTGCTCTTGCTCCTTCTCATTCTGCTCTCTCGACTTCTCCTTCTTGCTGTACATAGGTCTCTTCTCTTGTTGATTCCTCTTGTCTTTGACTGTCCCGCTGCGACGCCAACCAGAAAGCTTTAGGCTCCTATTTCTAATGAAGTTAGTGTAAATGAACACATAAATTCAAATATCTCTAAGCCCAAGACTATAAAGTAAAACCTTAAGACTTGATTGACAGTGGTTAATTATCTTTAAGAGTAATCACCCTGAATTTTAAGAAACACAATTTCATAATACTCAGAATGTTTTAATACATTTTTAGAACCAGGTATTAATATGATCTTCACTAAAAGCTGATCCATCATTCTGCAAATCACTCCAAACTGTACTGGATAGGAAATATTTTAACAATTCTTTTTCCTTTTCTTCTAGGATGTAATGTTTAAGAATGGATAATTATACTTCTGAGTTTCTTCTCTGGGAATTCTCAAAGATTTGGGAGCTACAGATTATGCATGTGGCTTTGCTACTGATACTCTATTTAATGAAAGTAACATGGAATCTTCTCATCATCTCTGCTGTTGTTTGTGACCATCACCTTTACACCCCCATGTATTTCTTTCTGATGAATTTAGCCATGCAATATATTGGTTCAGTTTCAGTCATTATTCCTAAAACTCTTTTTGATTTTCTTATAAATATAAGAACTATTTCTCATTCTGGATGTGTTGCCCAAGTCATGCTTTTGTTGTTTTTCCTGAGCTGTGATATTTCCCTCCTTACTGTCATGGCCTATGATCAATATATTGCCATTTGTAACCCTTTACAATATGAAATGATAATGAACAAGAAGGCCTGTACCAAGATGATTGCTGCTGTATGGTCTGCCAGCCTTCTCAATGCTTCTTTACATTACTACTGTCACTTTTATGACTCCTTTCTGCTCTAATACTATAAACCAGTTCTGTGAAGTCCCATATTTACTTAAGATTGTCTGTTCCAATTTATATGTATCTGAAACTGGATTTCAAATTTTCAGTGCTATGTTAGCAATTGGTTGTTTTGCCTTTGTCACATGTACACTGTCAGGTTTCGGTGCTATCTTAAATAAGTTTCATTTTCAAGCGCAATCTCTCTAATGAATCATTTTTATTTAAGAACATAAAAAGCCGACATTCCTGATTTCATTTTTGGCAGCCAAACTGGCCCCTCCTTCCAACCCCCTCCTCTTCCGCTCTCCAACCCCAATGTCCCATTGGCCATCATGCAGATCCATCTCTACCTCCCGGTACGTTCTTTTCACAGGAATGTAGCCCCCACCCTCGTCTCCCAGGAAACACTATCTGTACATACAAAACTAGGTAAAAGTTCATCTTGTTATGTCAGCGCTGGAAGAGAGCCTAATTTGGAACGCTGACATCCGGCCCCTCTTCCTTCACTTCTGCGACATCACCTATCCCATAGGGAAAACACAACAAGATTAGTCTCATCAGCCCCTCCCCGGCTGTGCCCCCCCCCTCCCGGCTTTCCCGGGTGGTCTGCATGGAATTTTGCTATAAGGCGATCAGCTTGGATGTTTGCGCTCTTCACCCAGGAAGCCTCTGACAATGGGTAACCCTTCCATTTAATTAAGTACTGGAGGCGCCCCCTGTGCCATCTTGAATCAAGAATCCGCTGCACCTCATAGTGCGTTTGGCCCCCAACAACCAGGGGCCCAGGGGGTTCACGTGGAGTTGGCCTTAAAGTAGACCCCACTACAGGTTTTAGAAGGCTACTGTGAAAAACGGGGTGAATTTTCCCCAAAAGCCGTGGCAACTGCAATTGCACTGTAACGGGGTTGATTATTTTTATTATAGGAAATGGTCCTATAAATTTTGGGCCCAATTTCCTGCTCGGGAGTCTAAGTCTCAAGTACTTGGTGGAGAGGTAAACTTTCTCTCCCAGCTGAAATGGTCTTTGGGGAGTTCGGTGCTTGTCTGCTTGGTCCTTATAAGATTGAGCTGCCTTTGCCAGCGCCCTCTTAACATTTTCCCAAGTTTGTCTCAACATTGCCATCCAGTCGGTCAAACTGACTGAGGAAGGGGGCTCCCTCGGGTATTCTGGCATGGGAACAAAATCCATGCCACTCACTATTTTGAACGGGGTTAGCCCCGTGCTGCTGTGGACAGCATTATTATATGCAACCTCCGCAAAAGATAGGAGGTCTGCCCAATTGGACTGCTGGTAGTCGACGTAGCATCTTAAATACTGTTCTATCATAGCGTTCAGTCTTTCTGCCCCCCCATTGGTGCTCGGGTGAAATGCTGAGCTGAGCCCTTGGGATGAACCTATGGATCGTAGAAACTCCCTCCAGAACTTTGCTGTGAACTGGACCCCTCTGTCGGAAATGATTCTCCTGGGGACTCCATGTAGGTGGTAAATGTGTTTCAGGAACAGTTTGGATAACTGACGGGCTGAAGGCAGTCCACTACAAGGTATGAAGTGTGCCTGTTTGGAGAATAAGTCTATTACAGTCCAGATCACTGTATTTCCACTGCTCCTCGGTAGGTCTACTATAAAGTCCATTGCAATCTCCTCCCATGGTCTTGTTGGCTCAGCTACTGGTTGCAACAATCCAGGCGGGCACCCTGGCCTTGTCTTCATCGTGGCACAAATGGTGCAGCTTTTTACATAACTGTCTACGTCCTTTCTCATGTGTGGCCACCAGAACTGCCTTCGTACTAGGTGCAGAGTCTTTAGGAACCCGAAGTGTCCTGCTGGTTTAACGTCGTGGCTCCTCTTGAGAATCAGGATGCGTAAACTCTGTGGGACATAGAGTTTTGTCCCCCTCCATGCTAGTTCATCTCTTTTTGTCAAGAGATGTTGATTGTCCCGATACCAGGGGTCAGTCAGCGTTTCATTTTTTAATTTTGCAGTTAAGTCACTTGCAAGTTGGCCTTGCTGGTCACGTCGTTGCCGTCTGGTGATCACTTGGGCCGCAGCTTGGGTGGAGGGGATGATGGCATTCACTACCTGCTCCCGCTCACTGTTGTATTGGGGCATCCGGGAGAGGGCATCAGCCAGGAAATTTCTCCCTCCTGGGATGTGCTTAAGCTCGAAATTGAAACGATTGAAGTATTGTGCCCACCGCACTTGCCTGGGCGACAGTTTTCGTGGGGTTTTTAGAGCCTCTAGGTTTTTATGATCAGTCCAGACTTCAAATGGTTTCTGGCCTCCCTCTAGAAGGTGCCACCAGGTCAACAAGGCCCACCTTACTGCAAACGCTTCCTTCTCCCACGCCGCCCATCGCCTCTCCGTATCGGTGAGTTTGCGGGAGGTGTAGGTGCAGGGTTGTAGATCACCTTGGTTGTTCTTTTGGAGTAACACGGCTCCTACTGCCACATCACTTGCGTCTGCTTGGATGACAAAAGGCTGTTCCGGATCCGGGTGTTTTAAGACAGGTTCTTTCGCGAACAGTCCTTTTAGCATCTCAAATGCCTGTTGGCAGGTCAGGTCCCACTGTAGGGGTTGTCCCGGGCGAGGTTTCATCGCTGGGCTTCCTGTCTTTAGGAGGTCCGTCAAAGGTTTGGCAATCTTCGCGAACGAGGGGATGAATTGTCTGTAGAAGTTCGCAAAGCCTAGAAAACTTTGCAGTTGTCTGCGGGTGCGAGGGGGCTGCCATTGTAGAACTGATTGGACCTTGGCTGGGTCCATCTCTATCCCCTCATTTGATACTCGGTAGCCCAGGTAGTCTAGCCGTGATTGGTGGAAATCGCATTTTGGCAGTTTGACATATAGGTTTGCCCGTAGCAGTTTTTTCAGTACTTGGCGGACGAGGGGTATGTGTTCGTCTATGGTCTCCGTGTAGATAAGAATATCATCCAGGTAGACGAGGACCCCTTTGTAAAGGTGTTCATGTAAGACTTCGTTTATTAACTGCATGAACACTGCCGGGGCTCCTTGCAATCCAAAAGGCATTACTTTAAACTGGAAACTACCCAGGGGGCAGTTGAATGCTGTTTTCCATTCATCTCCTGCCCTTATGCGTACTCGGTAATAAGCTTCTCGAAGGTCTAGTTTGGTGAAAACCTTCCCTTTAGCTAGGTGGGCTAACATGTCTTTCATGAGGGGGAGGGGGTACAAGTTGTGTACGCAAACAGTGTTGATACTTCGAAAGTCGACTACCAGTCTCATGGAGCCGTCCTTTTTCTCTTTAAACATGACCGGCGCCGCTACCCTTGGTTTCACTGGCTCAATAAATCCCCTTTGTAAGTTTTTGTCTATGTAGTCCCGCATTTCCTGCATTTCTCGGGGCGTCATGGCATACATTTTAGGTTTGGGTAGTTTCGCTCCTGGGATAATCTCGATGGCACAATCGGTCTCGCGGTGGGGGGGCAGAATGTCACACTCGGCCTCGCTGAATACCCCCGCAAGGTCTTGGTACTCCCTTGGGATCTGGTTTGCGTTACAAGCGGTGGTGGGTGCGACTGCCAATTGCTTTGCTGCACCTTCTGGGAGGGACCCTTGTGTTGGTGGTGTTTTCTTCTGTAGTGGAGGGCTGCTTTGAGGTTTCAGCGTGGGAGGGAATTCTTCTGGTCGGGGCGGCAGGGGTTGGGGCCCCTTTGCTATTCTCAGCCTGCGGGTTCCCTCTTGCCACCAAATGATTGGGCCCCATTTGTCGAGCCATGAGAGTCCCAATATGACTGGTTCTGTCATCTTGGGGGCTATTATGAAGCGGATCGTCTCCCAGTGATCTGCGAGTTCTAGTCTCACGGGTTCAGTCAAATGTGTGGCATATGTTCCTCCCACTAGGGACCCATCAACTTGCTCGAAGCGAATTGGTTGTTTGAGCTGTTTAGCTCGGATTCCCAATTTTAGAACTGTGGGTAGGTTGATTAGGCACCGTGTGCTACCCGAGTCTATTAGGGCTTGGAAAGTCTCTTGGGCCCCTGTTTTGGGGGCTGTTAGGCGTATGGGGAAAAGAAAAGGATGGACGGGTCCACTCACCATCGGGTCATCCTCGCCTTCGTCTTCCGTGTCATAGGGTTCGGGGGACTGATCTCCCTCCACTGGGATTCCTCTGGTTTCGGTCAGATGAGTGAAAAACTCAGGGATTTGGGGAGCTTCCCGCGGTACGTGGGTGACGCGCTTGGGCCCTCGTTCCGGTCGTGCTTTGGGCGGTGGAGCTGGTCCCGGTCTAGGCGTTCCACATCTTGCTGCTATGTGGCCGCTTCCCCCACATCTGTAGCATTTCAGTGGGCTCCGTGGGGCAGTTGGTCTGTAGGAGGGCTGTGATGTTGGGGTTTCTTGTCTGTTGAGTGGCCCCTGGTCTGGTCAGCCTCTCTCCTTTTCCTCTGGTGGTTTTGACGTGTCACTCGCCCGCAGCCCTCTGTCGACTTTTATCGCTACCCGGAACCATTCAGCGAGTCGGTTTGGGATGTCACGATAGGCAGTCACTTGGGAAATTCTTTTATCTAGGCTTGTTCTAAAAAAATACACCAGCAATCGCTCTGGTAGGGGAGGCAGTGTCCCAATGACTCTCCTGAATTCACGGATATGCTCTCTGATAGGCTTCCCCCTCTGCATTAGGTTTCTGAGCTCGTCTTCCACATAGGGGTCCTCCTCCTCCTCCTCATAACGGGCTCTCAATAGTTGCAAGAACCCATCCGCATTTTGTAGCTGGGGGGCCCTGTATTTGTAGAGTGATGCTGACCACCTCTTTGCTTCTCCCTCCAGCCCTTCCGAGATAGCATTCACTAGGGCTCTGGGGAAAGGGTAGAGGTGTCCGAACCGCTCTATGTATATCTCAGCTGAATCGAGGAATTGGGCGAGGTTGTCTGGGTCACCATCGAACTTCCCTCTGAACTGGGGTGGTTCCTCCCTCTCTGCCCTCTCCTCTCTGTGCTGAGCTTTGGAGGGCCAGCCTTGGTGTTGGTAGTCCTCTGCCTCGTCTCTCATCCTGGGGTGGGGAGGTGCTGCCTTGTCTGGGCTTTGCTGCCATTCCCATCCCCAGCTCGCCCTTCCCAATTCACTTAGGGGTTTTTCTTTATCTTTTACCTTTGTATTTTCCAAGTTGGCTGGAATCACGACCGCTTCTGCTCCTCCCGTTTCTTGAAGCAGGCTTTCCTCTGAGAGCTTGGCTTCAGCCATAGTCCGTCCGACCAGATGTCTGGGAGGGAACGGGATGATTTAAACTCAGCCAGCCTGGATTTGGAGGAGAGTTTGGCTGTCTGTCAGGTTTCGGTGCTATCTTAAATAAGTTTCATTTTCAAGCGCAATCTCTCTAATGAATCATTTTTATTTAAGAACATAAAAAGCCGACATTCCTGATTTCATTTTTGGCAGCCAAACTGGCCCCTCCTTCCAACCCCCTCCTCTTCCGCTCTCCAACCCCAATGTCCCATTGGCCATCATGCAGATCCATCTCTACCTCCCGGCACGTTCTTTTCACAGGAATGTAGCCCCCACCCTCGTCTCCCAGGAAACACTATCTGTACATACAAAACTAGGTAAAAGTTCATCTTGTTATGTCAGCGCTGGAAGAGAGCCTAATTTGGAACGCTGACATACACTTATGTACATGTCTTCTCTGCTGTTCTGAGAATTCCTTCTGTTCAAGGAACAAAAAAGGCTTGCTTACCACATCTGGTTGTTTTCTTCATATTTTTGTTTAGTTGTTGCCTTGCTTACCTAAAACCTACAGCTGACAGTGAATCACATCCAAACTGCATAATAACAATAATGTATTCCATTATTCCATCTATGTTGAATCTGTTAATCTACAACATGAGAAACAAAGACATCAAAGTTGCTCTTTCAAGACTTTTTGGTCAGAAGTTATTTTTTAAGGAGAATGAGCTGTGCATTTTCTTATTTTCAAATAAGGGAAAGTAAGCTTATTTACTTATTTACTTACTTTTTTAAGGAGAATGAGCTGAAATAAGATAATAAATATTTTCACAACAATTTCCCACTTTCCAATACATTACCTAAAGTTCAAAGGTTTTTTAAATTCATTTATGAGATTTGACTCATATCTGTTAAGATTGAAGTTGTGGTGCACTGAGCCACCTTTGATTCTTGATGACTACAGAAACATGCATGTTTAATTTTCTTGCCAACATTTTATGAAGTAGGTGAGAGAAGTTTGCAGCAAGGACACCAGTGGTGGGATTCAAAATTTTTTACTACCGGTTCTGTGGGCGTGGCTTGGTGGGCGTGGCATGGCATGGCTTGGCTTGGTGGGCGTGGCTTGGTGGGTGTGGCAGGGGAAGGATACTGTAAAATCTCCATTTCCTCCTGATCAGCTGGGACTCGGGAGGCAGAGAATAGATGGGGGTGGGGCCAGTCAGAGGTGGTATTTACCGGTTCTCCAAACTACTCAAATTTTCTGCTACCGGTTCTCAAGTACTGGTCAGAACCTGCTGAATACCACCTCTGAAGGACACCCAACTGGGTTGGGCTGGACCCATGCTTATTTTCTCCCAGTCCTTTGACTTAACCACTAGACCAAGGATCCTCAAACTACGGCCCGCGGGCCAGATACAGCCTGCCAATGCAAAGCATCTGGCCCGCAGAGTGGTGGGATTAAGCCCTGTCCCCTTACCCTTGGCTTTATCTTCCAGCAAGCATCCACTCCTGAGGCAGAATAAAAAGAAGGTCATAAAAGATTGCTTTTTAGATAATAAAAGGTGTGAAGGAGATGGAAAATGTCAAACCTCAAAGTTCACAGTTATTCAACGAGCTGCTGGAAACTTAGGTACTTCCTGCAAGACACCTGTGACCTCATTCTGTATGAAGGGGGAGTAAGATATTTAGTTTCTTTAACAGAGCAACAGGGGGCTATAAATAATATAACCAATCAATGCTGATATGCTATATTTCCACGTTTTGCTGCTTTTGATAAGTATATAAGTGCTTGTTGTTCCGTAAGAGGGGGGGTCAGATGTTGCTACGGCTTTATTGCTCTGAACCTTTTGCGCAAATAAATACAACTCCATTTGATTCCGAGGTCTGAGTCCCATTATTCCCGCAACATTTCTGGCGACTCTGCCGAGACTCGGAGCGATATTTTGCTGAGGACGGCATGGACCGACCTGTGCCCAGATGGGGCCATCTTGCAGGGGTATTCGGTGGACAACTGACCGATCCAAGAACCCAACCGGAATCAAAAGAAGCCACGAAACAACGCCGGCTGAAAAGAAGATGCCTGCAGGCAAGTATTGTGACAATTGTAGCCCCACTCGGTTTGAGAATGGAAGAGGGGGCCTGATCACCCCCCTGGGTCTGGGATCAGTGCATCCTAAGGAGGCCCAAGAATTGTGTGGGTGGTTAAGTCATTGCAGTTCCTGTTGGTGACCGTTGGAACGTCCGGCACCACAGGTCAGTGGCAGTGTCTTAGAAAATGGGTGGTGGAGGAAGTGTCCCTTGGACACCTCTTCAGTGTATGTTGAGTAATTTTGAGAGAGGTTTTAGTGGAGATTATGGAGACCCTAAGGCCAATCCAGGTGACCTAAAGAAATTCTGTGAAAATGAATGCCCAACGTTTAATGTAGGATGGAAGCCCGAAGGTAATTTTAATCTAGACATCATTTCAAAAGTGCACCAAATTGTGACTGACCCAGATTATGGTCACCCAGATCAATTTCAGCATATTGACCAGTGGCAAATAGTAGTAAAACAGAATCCTGAATGGCTTCGCAAATGCCGAATTGAACTCATGCGAGTCTGTGTGGCCCGAATGAAAGGATTTTTTTTTTCTTTTTTTTTTTATTGAAAAAGTTTTCAAATAAAAATTTTTCCCCCATTTTTCTCCCCCCCCTCCTCCCTAACCCCCCCTCACCACCCATCCCCCCCTGTGACTTCTTCACAACAAAAAACCTAATTCATAACAGATTATATAATATAATATTTTACCATCCCCTTACTCCCTCCTCTAAATACTGACCCTTACATGCTAGTAATATTATTAATATTATTACTTCCCCCTTTTACCATACGTTTCAAAATAACATTATATAATAACTTCTAATTTAGCATAATAATATTATTATAACTCCCAATCTAGCAACAATCTGCCTTTTTTCCTCCTCCCCCATACTTATATATATAACAATTCAAATAACCTTCCACTTTAGGACTATATAATAAATCCTACTTTAACATTTAATCTTTTGTATATATTAATATGACATTTCAAAGCAGCCTTCCCCATAAATCTTAATTTAACATTTATTCAACTCTATCCATTTCCTCCACTCCCCTAAATATATCACTTAAACATCCCTTTTCTTAAACTAAACAAACAGTAAACTAACCTATTTCCACCCACTTTCCTACAAAATTACCATGCACAACAATTCTTAATAACTTTAATCTACTGCCCGCCCTGCTAAAAAAAATATATTCCGTTATATAGAAAAAATCAATGACTTTAAATTTATAATCCATATAATGTCTTCTTTGATATCTTTCCACTGGATTGTTGAGTCCATCATCCATATTAGGGTAACATAGCATCCCGGTTGCAACAGTTTGTTCAAAATCCTCAGTCATCATCTGCCCCCATCAGTAATGAATATCCTCATATATATATATAAAAAAAAGAAAACAACCACCCGAGTGACATTATAATTATATTCCATATAATTGTAATTGTGGCTTTCATCAGGATTTTTAATTCCCATCATCATAATGGGTAACAACCAGATCTTCTGCGTGCCCCAGCGAAGCTCTCTTGCCTTATAGCTCAAGATAAATATAATACATTTATCAATAAAAAAAAAGAAATCCAAAATAGATAATTCCAATCCAACAATTCAAGGCTCTTTTCACATCCCCAAATTACGGCATTGCAGAGGTCTGTCACTCTCCTCAGGATAATGTTAACCAATACTTCGCCTCAACTATCTTTTCATATATTCAGTCATTTTTTTAAAAAAATAACTGGCTTCACTGTTGCTTAATTTAGAAGTTTTTGTTTTTGTGAGACCTATTTCTTTTTTTCTTTTCTTTTTGTGGGTTTGATCTCCATCCTGGTTTCCTTTCTACAAGTTGTATATCAGCTAATCGGTTTTCATTCTGCTTTACGACTTGATCTTGTTGGTTTTGCTTTTGTGTCTCATACTTCTTTTTTGTCAATTGTGTATCAGCTAATTGGTTTCCATGCTTATCTGTGACTTGATGAGTCATCACGTTAGAGTCCGATACCACTTCTCTCATATTTGTAGATAATCCATCTGAGGTGTCTAAAGAATCCAAAGGCAATTTGTCCACAGCAGCCTCTATAATTCGATATTTTCCCTTTGTTTCCAACTCCTTCTGCTTAAAAGGAAAGGAAATTTTGTTGGGTTTTTTTGTCCTGTGAAAATCCCAAAAGCAAACCCCAGGATTTTTAGGAAATTGTGAAGTTGTGAAGTGTAGGAGGTGCCCGGACTCGTCTGCATTGGGGGCAGCAGGTCCTCCCAGAAGTACGCATATGCCGTAAGGGAACCGGCATCCTCTCCAGGCCTTTTTCCTGAAAACTGACGTTGTGTAGCCCGGCTGAACCAAAGTGTGAAACCCCACATCGGAAGGGGAAACATGGGAAGTTGCAGCTCGAGGGTGGTAGATACCCCTTTAGGAAACTTGTTTTAGGCATGGGACAAGAGGCAGATGCCTGTCCTGGCCAGTATGAAGAAGAGAGAGAGAAAAACATATGTAGGAAATGGGCTTTGCTGAGGCATGACACAGGATAACCAATTTGGCTAAATAAAGGTACTTAAAAGAAAAGGGAAAATGTTGGGGGTTTTGTTTGTTTGTTTGTTTGTCTCTTTCTCTGTCTTCTATGCAACCACATGGTACGTTTGTTAAGATCTGTGCCTTCCCTAATTCAACTGAGATTTAAGGCGGGAATGACTAGTGTTTGTGTGTGTAAACCTCAGGGTTCTGTTATCCCCTTTGTCCTTGTTTCTATGTGTGTGTGTATGTCTAAGTCTTTGTGTGCCTTCAAGGTAATTGCAACTGTTAAATGCCTGATCTCTAGAGATATGAATTTTAAATTGTTAGAAAAGAGTTGAAAGCACTGAGAAGAAGGAGAATGACTTCACCCACCTAGATAGGGTGAAGAACAGAGTTCAACTTTTCTTTCTTCTCTGTGCTTTTAAGAAAAGCCCAAGTTTATGAGGAAACATTTTAAGTTCACTTAACTGCAATACTGATGTGTTGTTTTTTTCAAACTCTGCCTGCAAGCTATCTATCCCCCCCTTCTAATCCTGCAATGCCTTTCCTCACCCAGAAAGTGGGGAGGGGACCTTGTTCTCATGTCTTTTAGCCCTGCACAGATGACTCAAATCTGTGGAAGAAGAGCACATGGTTCCAGATGCTTCCTCCAGTGGAGACCTCCCATCCATTTGAGCCAGAGAATTGGGTTTGGATCCAGTCACAAAAAAAGGTCATCACAGCAACCAAAGTGGAGCAGACCTTCCCAAGCCTGACTGACCAGCCTTACCACCGAGCAGACATGAAAGAAAGAACAGTCAGAAATTATTTGCTTTTAAATGGAAAGGCCCATATACTGTGGTCATGTGTTCTCCACTTGCAGTAAAGGTGTTGGAATCCAAGTCTTGGATTCACTGGACTCGAGTTAAGCCTGCAGCTGATGAATATTGGGAGGCAGATCAAGACGAAACCCGTCCTCTAGTGGTGCACTTGAAGAAGCTCCCCCTATAACTGCCCTACTGGCAACGTGCAGGCAACATATGGGGCAGAAGAAGCCTTACTGGTGTCACTCCAGAAGCTGACCCTCTACGTATGGCTGAAAACTTGGCTGAGAAAAATAACTTTTAACATATTAAGGGTAGAGCATGTCAGGTAGACTGAATATACTTCATAGAATGGTAGTTCGATCATATGTAGCCATAAGTGCAGTGGGCCTGGCCTTAGTGAGTTTGATCATCCTGATTGTGATTTGCTGTGTAGGACACTTATTCTTCTGGAATCACCCCCAGCCCAAAGAGACAGGTGCTGTACTTAAGAACATAGGCTGTGACTGAAGACAGTGTGAATCCCTTGGGGATACTGATGCTTGAAGAACCCTGGGAGTGGGCCCTTTACAGTATATTAGGAATCCTGGGACTGTGGGCACTATATTTGGCAAATAAGACTTGGCTTTGTGGATCACCCAGAACTGACATTGACCCATCCCAAATCACATCTACTCCCATCCATCTTCCTGATGTGGTAATTCCTACAGTTGGGTAAGGGTCGTTTTAAATGTCTGACATGGGTTTCCTATGGCTTGGGTCAGTGATGGAGAACCTTTCTCTCTCTCTCTCTTTTTTTTTTTTATTAAAAAGTTTTATAAGAAATACAAACATTTTCACCCCCCCACCCTTCCCCCCTCAACCCCTCCCTCCCCCTTCCCCCCACCCCCCTCCCTAGACTTCCCAGAACGAGCACAGGGTATAGCATTCATAAATCAAGAACCTTTTTCTCGTTGCATGCCGGAAGTGTGTGTGTGTGTGCGCGCGATAACGCGAGCGCGTGCCAGCACCCAGAATGCAATGCGACCCCCACACATGCGCACACAACACCCCCCCACATGCGCCCTGCATTGCGCACACTCCCCCATGCATGTGTTCTGCATTGCGCATGCGCAGTCCCCCACATGCGCTTCATGCTCCCCCCACTGTGGCCTGTTTTGGGCTTGAAAAGTCTGGGCTTTCGGGGGAAGGGATTGAAGCCCCGGCCCGCTGCTTCTGGCAGCGCAAGAACCGCTGCCGCCGGGTGCAAGGGGGTGGAGGGAAGGATCTGCTGTCTGGGGCTTCCCTGTCTCTGCACCCGAGCAGGCTGTCCAGGGGAAGGGATTGACACTCCAGCCACACTTCTTTCACTGGTTGAGCTGCACTTCTGATCACACAGCTGCTGCTGAAGGTAAGGCCGAAGGGTGTGGGAGAGGGCCAGTGAGGGGTGATATCGCTGGTGCAGCTTGAAAAGCTTAAAAAAGTACTGCCTTAAATTAAAAGCCTTTGAAAGCAATGTAAACGGGATCTTTTTCACAGTTGGAATGGGGGATTTGGTGCTTGCCTTCTCCTAGCTTGGAAAATTGCTGCTTTAAATTAAAATCCTGTCAGCCCACGTCATTGGGGCTGTCATTCCGGTGGGAACGGAGGTAGATGTCAGCACCTCAGCGCTGGCATAGAGAGGAGAGATAAGCTCTGAACTTTTGCCTGCTAAATACCTTTGAAGCTCGGTCGTCGTGGAAATGAGGAGGGGGGAGACATTCCTGTGAAATGACGAGACAAGAAGTCAGGAGAGGGACTTGGAAGATAGCCAATGAGAAGCAGAGAATTGGGGATCGGAAAGGGAGGGATTGGGGGGCAAAAGGTCAGTCTTGTCCGCATCGAGTCATGATCCGGTTGCTGTGCTCGAATAAAGAAAAGATTTCCTTAAAGATTGGCAGTTTGGAAATTCATTTATTTTGAGATAGCATCGAAGTCTGACAGACGGACAAGACTCACAACTTTCCAAGCCAAACTGGCAAACCTCCAGCCCTCCAGCTCCCTACCAAATGTTTGGACAGATTGGAGGCAAGGTTCTGAAGCCATGGCAGCAAGCCAGCTCTCTACTGAAGGTCTACTCCAAATGGCTGTGAACCAGCCACCCCTCCCTACTCCAACCAGCTTGGATGCAACGGGGCCACCCCCTCCCCCAGCAAAGCTGCAACCCCCCCTTCCCCCCCCCCACTGCCACAGAATTACCAAGGACAGACAATCGTGCTCCAGCCCAAGAGAAGAAAAAATGATGAACCTTGGTGGACTTTGCCAAAATCTGCAGAAGCTGAATTCCCCTTTCCAGATGCTAAAGGTAAGGGGAAGCCCCTGAGTGAATTGGGAAGGGCGGATTGGTTATGGGATTGGCAGCAGGCCAGACAGAAAAAAACTTCAACCCTGCCACTCGAAAGCCCCATGGAGGAGTTAAAGCAAGATTTTGAACGTGCCGTCAGCCTGGAAGACGGTCCATCCTGCAGGCCCAAAGATAGAAGGAGGCCAGCTGACCCTGTTGAACTAAGTCACCATAGACGGGGGCCCAGCCCGTCCCCCTCCCACACCAGAAGGAGAGAAAGTCCCAGTGTGCATCCATGGGTTCCTCCTCTGCCCAGCAAGCATACCAGCCTACGCAAGGCATCACCCCCCACCCCCGAATGAGAGATGAGGAAGAAACCCAACGATACCCTAGACAGGCACACAGAGCCCCACTATGGGAGGAGGGGCCACCGAGGGCAGAGCCACCCCGGTTCAGAGGGAAGTTTGATGGGGATCCAGACCAGGTGGCGCAGTTCCTCGACGCAGCTGAGGTCTATATCGAGCGCTATGGGCACCTTTACCCATTCCCCAGAGCCCTGGTCAATGCCATTTCAGAAGGGCTGGAGGAAGAAGCAAAGACTTGGTCATCAGCCCTCTACAAGAATAGAGCCCCCCAACTGCAAGACGCAGATGATTTCTTGCAACTACTGCGGGCGAGGTTCGAGGAAGTAGGGGAGGACCCATATGTGGAAGACGAACTCAGAAGCCTAATGCAGAGAGGGAAGCCCATCAAGGAGCACATTTGTGAGTTCTGAAGAGTCATGGGCACCTTGCCTCCCCTACCTGAGCGACTGCTAGTGTATTTTTTCAGAACGAGCCTAGATAAGTGGATTGCTCAAGTAACCGCTTATCGGGACATTCCAAACTGACTCTCCAAATGGTTCCGCGTGGCGATGCAAATTGAAAGGGGACTGCACGCCAACAACATGCTAAAGCAACCAGAGGCCAGAGAGAGATACCAATCGGACCCGAGGCCACAGACCAGACGAGGAACCATGGCACCACGGCCTACCCAAAGGCCTTTCATTCCGCGGAGTCCAATGAGATGCTACAGATGTGGAGGAATGGGCCATCAAGCAGCAGTGTGTGGAACCCCGGGCCCGAGGCCAAACCCTCAGCCAAAGGCACAACGAGAACGGGGCCCTAAGCGAGCCACCGATGCGCCACGAAGTCTCCCCGGCACAGAGGTCTTCATCCACCTGACCGAGACAAGGGGAGTCCCGGATGATGGAGACCAATCCCCCGACTCGTATGACAGCGAGGACGAGGGTGAAGATGACCCAATGGTGAGTGGACCCATCCACCCTTTCCTTTTCCCCATATGCCTAACAGCCCCAAAAACAGGTACCCAAGAGACTTTCCAAGCCCTGATAGATTCGGGCTGCACTAGGTGCCTGATTAATCTACCCACAGTCCTAAAATTGGGGATCCGAGCTAAGAAGCTCAACCAACCAATTCATTTTGAGCAAGTTGATGGGACCCTAGTAGGCGGAGCTTGCGCCACACACCTGACCGAGCCAGTGAAGCTAGAACTAGGGGATCACTGGGAGACAATACGGTTCATAATAGCCCCTAAGATGGCTGATCCAGTCATACTGGGACTTTCCTGGCTAGACAAGTGGGGTTCAATTATCTGGTGGCAAGAGGGGACCCACAGATTGAGGATAGCCAAAGGGCCCCAACCTCTGCCGTTCCAACCAGAACAAACACCCCCCACACTCGAGCCCCAACGTCTCCCGCCTGAACAAAAGAAGATGGCACCAACACAAGGGCCCCTCCCGAAGGGCACCGCGAAGCAGCTGGGGCCCACATCCAACAACACCCATGAAACAGAGCAGATTCCAAAAGACTACCAAGACCTAGCAGAGGTATTTAGCGAGACCGAGTGTGACGTCCTACCTCCCCACCGCGATGCCGACTGCGCCATCGAAATCATCCCTGGGGCGAAACTACCTAAACCTAAATTGTATGCCATGATGCCCCGTGAAATGCAAAAAATGCGAAACTACATAGACAAGAACCTACGAAGGGGTTTCATTGAGCCAGTCAAACCGCGGGTCGCGGCACCGGTCCTTTTCAAAGAGAAGAAAGACGGCTCTATGCGTCTGGTAGTTGACTTCCGGGGATCAATGCGGTCTGCGTACACAATTTATACCCCCTCCCCCTCATGAAAGACATGCTAGCCCACCTGGCCAAGGGGAAGATTTTCACCAAACTAGACCTCCACAAAGCCTACTACCGAGTGCGCATCAGGGAAGGAGACAAGTGGAAGACAGCGTTCAACTGCCCCCTAGGAAGTTACCAACTCAAGGTGATGCCATTTGGGCTACAGGGAGCCCCAGCCGTGTTCATGCAATTGATCAATGAAGTTCTACATGACCACCTGTACAAAGGGGACCTCGTCTACCTAGATGACATTCTCATTTACACGGAGACCATAGACGAACACATACCCCTCGTACGCAAAGTGCTGGAAAAACTGCTGAAAGCGAACCTCTATGTCAAACTGTCAAAATGCGAGTTCCACCGATCGCGCCTGGACTATTTAGGTTACCGAGTGTCAAACGAGGGGATAGAGATGGACCCGGCTAAAGTACAATCAGTCCTAGACTGGCAACCCCCTCGCACCCGCAGGCAACTACAAAGCTTCCTGGGGTTCGCAAATTTCTACAGGCAATTCATCCCCTCCTTTGCAAGAATTGCCAAACCTCTGATGGACCTCCTAAAGACAGGAAGTCCGACAACGAAACCCCGCCCGGGACAGCCTCTACAGTGGGACCCGGCCTGCCAACAGGCATTTGAGACACTAAAACAAATGTTTGCAAAAGAACCGGTCTTGAAGCATCCTGACTCTGAACAACCCTTCGTCATCCAAGCAGATGCCAGCGATGTGGTGGTAGGGGCAGTTCTACTCCAAAAGAACAGCCAGGGGGACCTGCAACCTTGTGCCTACACATCCCGCAAACTCACCGACACAGAGAGACGATGGGCGGTGTGGGAAAAAGAAGTATTCGCGGTGAGATGGGCGCTTTTAACCTGGCGACACCTGCTAGAAGGAGGCCAGACACCGTTCGAGGTTTGCACTGACCATAAAAACCTGGAGGCCCTCAAGACCCCATGTAAGTTATCGCCCAGGCAAGTCCAGTGGGCCCAATACTTCAATCATTTCAACTTCGAGCTGAAGCACATCCCAGGGGGGAAGAACTTTCTGGCCGATGCCCTCTCCCGAATGCCTCAATACAACAGTGAACGTGAGCATATAGTGAATCCCATCATCCCTTCTGCCCAAGGAGTGGGTCAAGTAACCACCAGACGGCAGCATCGAGACCAGCAGGGCCAACCTGTGAGTGACCTAACGATGAGGCTTAAGGCAGAAACGTTGGTGGACCCCTGGTTCCGAGACAATCAACATCTCTTGACAAAGAGAGATGGCCTAGCATGGAGAGAGACGAAACTTTATGTCCCAGACACCTTGCGCACCTTGATCCTCAAGAGAAGTCATGATGTCAAACCAGCGGGACATTTTGGCTTTCTAAAGACTCTGCACTTAGCACGGAGACAGTTTTGGTGGCCCCACATGAGAAAAGACGTAGACAGCTATGTAAAAAGTTGTACCATCTGTGCCATGATGAAAACCTGACCAGGAAGGCCCCCGGGGCTGCTGCAGCCAGTAGCTGAACCATCAAGGCCATGGGAGGAGATTGCTATGGACTTCATAGTCGAACTGCCGAGGAGCAGCAGAAGCACAGTGATCTGGACTGTAATAGACTTGTTCTCCAAACAGGCACATTTCATACCCTGCAGCGGACTACCCTCAGCCCGCCAATTGGCTAAACTGTTCATAAAACACATCTACCCCCTGCACGGAGTACCCAGAAGAATCATCTCTGATCGAGGTGTCCAGTTTACAGTGAAGTTCTGGAGGGAATTCCTTCGATCCATAGGATCATCCCAAAGCCTCAGCTCAGCATTTCACCCAAGCACCAATGGGGGGGCGGAGAGGTTGAATGCCATGGTAGAGCAGTACCTGAGGTGCTACGTTAACTACCAACAATCGAACTGGGCGGACCTCTTATCGTTTGCGGAGGTCGCATATAACAATGCTGTCCACAGTAGTACAGGACTAACCCCATTTAAGATAGTGAGCGGCATCGATTTCGTCCCCATGCCAGAGTACCCAAGGGAGCCTCCTTCCTCAGTTAGCTTGACCGAATGGATGGCAATGCTAAGAGAAACCTGGGAGAATGTCAAGAGGGCATTAGACAAGGTGGCACGGTCTTATAAGAAACAAGCAGATAAGCACCGAGCCCCCCAGAGACCGTTCCAAGTAGGGGAAAAGGTCTACCTCTCCACCAAGTACTTGAGACTCAGACTCCCGACCAGAAAACTGGGGCCGAAATTCATAGGACCATTTCCAATAGTAAAAATAATCAACCCAGTCACAGTACAATTGCAGTTGCCCCAGTTACTAGGGAGGATACACCCCATTTTTCACAGTAGCCTCCTGAAGCCTGTAGTAGGGTCAACTTTAAGCCTGGTGCCACGTGATCCCCCAGGGCCCTTGATTGTTGGAGGCCAGACCCACTATGAAGTACAGCGAGTTCTCGATTCGAGGTGGCACAGAGGGCGCCTCCAGTACTTAATTAAGTGGAAGGGCTACCCCTTGTCAGAATCTTCCTGGGTGAAGAGCACAAACATCCAAGCTGACCGCCTCATAGCTAAATTCCATGCAGATCACCCGGACAAGCCGGGAGGGGGTGGGGTACCCCCTCAGAGGGGGTGAGGTACTAAACTTGTTGTTTATCTCTCGCAGGCCTCACTGGGAGAGTGAAGGGAGAGGGGCCGGATGTCAGCGCCTCAGCGCTGGCATAGAGAGGAGAGATAAGTTCTGAACTTTTGCCTGTTAAATCCCTTTGAAGCTCGGTCGTCGTGGAAATGAAGAGGGGGGAGACATTCCTGTGAAATGACGAGACAAGAAGTCAGGAGAGGGACTTGGAAGATAGCCAATGAGAAGCAGAGAATTGGGAATCGGAAAGGGAGGGATTGGGGGGCAAAAGGTCAGTCTTGTCCGCATCGAGTCATGATCCGGTTGCTGTGCTCGAATAAAGAAAAGATTTCCTTAAAGATTGGCAGTTTGGAAATTCATTTATTTTGAGATAGCATCGAAGTCTGACAGTAGACAGAGTATGCAGCTCATGTTCCTGCCCGGATATCTTGCCTTGCCATCACTTGCCTCCTCCTGCATACAGACGGTGGAATCCTCTTCCTTCAGCCGTTCACAGGGCCTCCAGATGAGGGCGGATAGGACTGCACTTGCATGGATGAGGTGCCGGTTGCGTTAGCCAGCATTAATGGAGGCTTACCAGACCTATCCCAATCGGAACGGCCCCAACGAACCAGGACTAATTGCACTGAATTTCTGGCCAGAGGAAGGCAGCTGGAGCCCTCCAATCAGCACAGGGCTTTGGGGTGGAATCTGGGGGAGGAGTAGCGGGGTGAGGCGCGCTAGGTTTAAAACGGGAAGGGAAAGCATGATAAGGTTAGAGCTTGACAATATTTCACTGTAATTGCACTGGGTGCTGTTTGTGAAAGCATGGCAGAAGGAACACAGCCAGATTTGGAAGCTGCAGATTTAGCAGAAGAGTCCAAGGATTTAGCAGAGTCAGCCATCCTCACCGACCTGACATCTCTATCCCTGGGACCGGATGTGAGACCGAAGGATAGGGCAGCACTGACTACGCCAGAACAGGAGCCTCGTGAGACAGCTGAGAAGCCCCATCCACTCCCAGGACAAAGGGGACCAGGAGAAGACTGGTGGTCAGAGGCTGGAGGGTCAGGAGAGTTTGTGAATCGCCTGCATGTTCCTCCGGTGCTCACCCCTTCCAGGAACCATTTCACCCAGTGGAGAGAAAGACATATCTCAGAAGATGAATGGAGCTACTCCACTGCATTAGGGAGCCAAACCATGGACGTTTTAAGGGAGATGTTTGGCCTGGCAGGGTTCCAGGCACCAGGGACTGGGATGGGGTGGCAGAGAAATATAGAACCTCAACCAGACCAAGGACCTGGGGGCCCCTCCCTTCCACCGGCTGGGGGAATAGACCAGGGATATAAGGCATCGTGAATCAGGCAGACTGCTCAAAGATCACTATCGGATCCTGTGGATCATTGGCGAGGTCCATTTGCTGATCCTGGTACCGTTGGGCCTATGGGGCAAGAGCCCCAGACCCCACTACAGACCTGGCCAGCGGTTGGTCCACTAGGAAGGTGGGAACCACCTACTCTGAAGGCTTCCTTCGATGGCAGTGCTGAGAAGATGGCTTTGTTTATGGGCCAGGTGATAGACCACCTAGACAAGTATGCACCCCTATATATAGTACATCCCAATGGGCCATGGTGATGGCTGTGGCAGGAGTCATGGAAGGTGAGGCGGCCGAATGGGTGGCTAGACTATACCATGATCATGCTAGGGAGCTCGGAGATATTGGTCTATTCCTCTCTTCATTGCAAGAGCGCTTTGAGGATAAATATTCCGCCAATTAAACTGATCCGTTTGGGGGTACACTGGTATAATTTTAAATCGTTTTTTAACTGGGTTATTGATTTTAATTTTGTATTGTATTGTGATTTGTATTGAAGTTGTCATTTTGTAAGCTGCCTTGAGTCCCTAGGGAGAAAGGCGGCATATAAATTGCAATAAATAAATAAATAAATAATACCAGCATACAACAAGCGGAAGGGGATCTGTTGGCGGCCAGGCAGTGTGGGCGGCCAGTGGTCAAATATGTACGGGAATTCCGGCGGTTGGCGGGGAACGTGAGAGGATGGCCAGAGAGATTATTGGCACACCAATTTAAGGCCGGGTTAGATCGACCTTTGAGGCAGGCCTGTGTGACTCGTGGCCTGCCACCTAGTTTGGGGGCGTGGATTCAGGCAGCCACAGAAATCGACATTGAATTCAGGAGGGAGGACCGGTCGTGGGTGGAGTGGTCTGGAAGAGGAAGACAAAAGCAGAGAGGGTTACGGAACCCGTCCATCCCCCCCCCAGGCTTTCCTGGTTTTTTTCTATAAAATCTAGCCACCAGTCGGTCCGCTGCTAGATCATGGTGCGGAACCCAGGAGGCCTCTGCTAATGAATACCCCTTCCAAAGCACAAGGTACTGGAGGCGGCCTCTATGTCATCGAACATCTAAAATCTCCTCCACTTCATAATGTTGTTCTCCGCCTACATCCACAGGTGGAGGTGGAGGAAGTGGGGTTCCTCGTATATTGGAGGTTCCCACCGGACGTAGGAGGCTACTATGGAAAACCGGATGGGTTTTCCCTAGCTGAGGGGGCAACCGTAACTGTACAGTGACGGGGTTGATAATTTTAACTATTGGGAATGGGCCAATATATTTTGGGGCAAATTTTTTGCATGGCACCTTGATGTTTAAGTACTTATTAGAAAGCTAGACCCTCTGACCCACATGGAAAGGTGGTTGTGGTCGCCGTTTCTTATCCGATTGGTATTTCTACCTATCCGCTGCCTTCTGCAGGGCATCCCTAACATGGCCCCAGACTCTTGCCATTTTGACCAGCCATTCCTGTAATCCCACCTCTTCGGATTCCGGGTGGGGGCACTCGGGTATCGGGATGAATTCAACCCCTGAAACAATATGGAACAGGGTATATCCGATGCTGCTATGTAGGGTGTTATTGTATGCGACCTCGGTGAAAGGTAATAGGTCCGCCCAGTCGACTTGTTGGTATTTGACGTAGCACCAGATATACCTCTCTACCATTGCATTGGCTCTCTCGACCGCCCCATTAGTAGAAGGATGGAAGGCGGAGCTAAGTCCCTGTGAGGAGCCTATTGTTGCCAAGAACTTCCGCCATAATTTGACTGTGAACTGTACCCCGCAATCGGAGATAATCCTTCGGAGCACTCCATGAAGGTGGTATATGTTTGTTAAGAACAGTTTGGCTAGCTTTCTAGCCAAAGGTAATCCCGGGCAAGCCACAAAATAGGCTTGTTTTGAAAAAAGGTCAATTACTGTCCATATTTTTACCCCGGACTCATTTACCCCAGCCGTGTTACCCCGGCTCTCAGGCATGTCCACAATGAAGTCCATGACTATCTCCTCCCAGGGTCTCACAGGAGCCGCCACTGGCTGTAGAAGGCCTGGAGGTTTACCGACCCATGTCTTCATCATAGTACATGTCACGCAACTGCGTACATAGTCTTCCACATCCTTTTTTAACTGGGGCCACCAAAATTGACGATTCATGAGGTGCAAAGTTTCTAAGAATCCGAAATGTTCGGACATCATGACATCGGCGCAACACTTCAAGTCGTAGACTATGTGGAACAAAGATTTTGGTCCCTTTCTGTTGAGGGTAAAACTTCCCTCTGCATAGTAGGCAACAGACCGGACAGCAAAGAGATACGTTGCTGGTTAAACACACAGATACTCACAGACTCTGAACGGTGAAAAAAAACATTCTTTACTCTTAGTGAAAAAACAAACTTGGTTTCTCAAAACAATGATAACACATCTTCGAATAATCACTCTCCAACACAAAACATAGTTTGCTTACAGTTCTCTTCAGTCACACACAGTCCCTCTTCAGGAGATCAATCATCAAATAGCAGGAGCAGGAGCTCCTGGGCTTCCTGTCTACTTTTATGGCTGCCTGATAATAGCACAGCCAATCATTTTTCTTATATCATTTAACATCACAAACATAGTTTTTCTATATATTACCTACCCAACCGTAGGATAAATATCCAACATTCTCCCCTTTGGGTAGCTTAATATATTTACAATCTCAAACCATATTGTTCACATGTATCTTTATGTTTCCTACTTCCTTGTGCTTTTGTGAAATGATCAGCCACATTGTCTTCTGATGCACAATATACAAGTTCTATCATCTTGTTCATTATACACTCTCTTACATTTAGATACCAAAGATCTGTATGCTTCGTTCTAGTTTTCACAGCTATATTCTTCGCCATTTGAATCGCTGCCTGATTATCTTCATATACTGTTATAGGATCTCTTATATTTATTCCTATATCTAGCATCAGTTGCTTAATACTAATCAGATCAGTACATAATAAAGATAAACAAGAAAATTCTGCCTCTATTGTAGACATACTCAAATGCTTCTGTCTAATTGAATGCCACCATATCAAAGACTTTCCCAGAAATATAGCGATTCCTGAGGTTGATTTCCTTGTATTCACATCTGTTGCGAAACTAGCATCCGCATAAGCAATTACGGGTAAATCTTCTGATGGTTGTAGATATAATGCATGATACATGGTATATTTCAAATACCTTAGGATACGTTTTGCTCCCTGCCAGTGTCTTTCTGTAGGTTCCTTGTTAAACCTAGCCAATTGGTTAACGCTATAAGAAATATCGGGCCTAGACCAATTGCTGATATATGATAAGCTGCCAACCAGCGATTGGTAAATCCCTTTATCAAACAACGGACTGTTTACATCAGTGTTACAATAGTCTTGAACCATAGGTGTCTTTGATGGTTTACACAACTCCATCCTGAATTGTTTTAATAAATTATTAATTTTATCAGTTTGGGATAATTTAAATCCTCCCCTAGTTTTTTCGATCCTTACACCTAGGTATTGTTGTATCTCCCCTAGTTTTTTAATCCTGACATGAGCTTTTAATTCATCAACAATCCTGTTGGCCTCTTGCTCATTCTTTGTAATCAGAGCTATATCGTCCGTAAAAAGAAGTAATAATGATACTATACCATCCCTTTCCATTTTAAATAAACACGGATCTGCTAATCCTGCTTTAAATCTGATATTCTTCAATGTTTTTACAATGCACTGGTTCCATTCATAACCTGACTGTTTTAACCCATACAGACTTTTCTTTAATACCCAACAGTCAGCCTTCCCATTTTCCTCAAATCCTGAGGGTTTCTTTAAATAAATTTCATGCTGTAATGGTGCATGCAGATATGCGGTTTCTACATCTAAATGAGTAACTATATATTTATTTCTAGCTGCCCATACCAACGCTGCTCTTAATGTAATGGCTTTTAAGCTTGGAGCGAATACTTCATCGTAATCATTAGGAGACTGATTAAATCCTTGAGCTACCAGCCTAGCTTTATATATTGGTATCCCATCTATCCCAGTCTTTAATTTATATATCCACTTACTACCGAGTATAGTTCTACCTTGTGGTATGTTTACAGTTTCATACACATTTAAATTCTGCAAAGATTTTAGTTCTTTAGTCATCGCAGATCTCCACACGTCCTGGTCTTCAGGTGGAAACGTGGTTAACTCATTAAATGTAGTAGGGACTTTATTTACTTGATAGACTGTAGTTGCCTGATACCTATCAGGTGGTCTTGTTACTCTACTCGACCTTCTTGGGGGTTCAGGACTTACAGATTGCCTCTCCACCTTTACCTCTTCCTGTACTACGTCTTTCTCTACCTCTTCGCTCTGGATCTCTGGCATTTCATTGGTAGCTTCAGTCTGAGTTTCAATGATAACCTCATTTTCAGTACCTAATTTATTCCACCCTACATGCTCCATAAACCTGGCATTTGCACTGTTAACTACCGTTGCTGTTCCTTTTACCCAAAATCTGTAGGACCTGTGGTTTGAATTATAACCAACAAATATTAATTGTTGTGTCCTACTCTGGCCCTTATGCCTTAACTGCACTGGAATATATACCCATGCAGGTGATCCAAATGTGTGTATATAGCTCAAATCCGGCTTCCTTCCATGCCATACGGTATATGGAATTTTGTTAGTGGTTGTATTTATGGTGTTGTTTAAGAGTGTATTTGCACACATAATTGCTTCTCCCCATAAATTAGCCGGTAAACCTGCATCAGCTAACATTGATCTCATCATTGCTTGTAGGGTTTGTCCTCTCCTTTCAACATATGTGTTATGTTGTGGTCTATATGGAGCTGAACATTTGTGCTTTATACCAGCATTATCTAACATTGATTTAAACCTTGTGTTTACAAACTCAATACCATTGTCAGTTACAATGGTAACTATTTTTTGATTTGTTTTTCTCTCCACAAACTTAATCCATTGAACAAAATACCGAAAAGTATCTACCTTAGTCTTCAATAGGTAGCAAAAACCATACCTGGAATAATGGTCAACTATACTGAGAACATAGCAAGCACCCCCTAAACTAGCCTTCATTGGCCCTATTAAATCAGCAAATACCACTTCCAGTGGTCTCTTCGTTTTAAACCCATCAAACCTATTAGCAAGGATTGTTCTATTTTTCTGCTGATTACAAATATTGCAATTTAAATACTGGTTACATGGTTTCAGCTTCAACCCATCAACTAATTTTACAGTTTTCTGTAACATCTTAAAACTGATATGCCCCATACGTCTGTGAAGCAAGTGAACACATTCATCATGTGGTTTGACATTTGAGTATACAACATTTGTAACATGGTTACTAGATAATACATATAAACCATCTTTCAGTTTTCCAATAATCTTGGTTTCACCTTTTTCAATTAAACAATCATTGGTTCTAAACATTACTGTATATCCTAGCTTAACCAATACTCTAACCCAGCGGTTCTCAACCTGGGGGTCGCGACCCCTTTGGGGGTTGAACGGCCATTTCACGGGGGTCGCCAAAGCCCTCTCTCACCCCCCCCATGCCTTCACTCAACCTCACCCTCTGCCTCTGCTGGATCGCCCAGTTGCCGTTCGCTTACCCCGCCCACTCCCAATCTATTGCTGCCTCTGGAGTCCCAGCTAATGGCTAGAGGGGAAAAAAACTTTAAATTCTTGCCGTGGGGCTTCAAAGAGCCGCCCTATTCTCAGCTGTTTTGTGGAGGGCTCTGTTGCTAGCTAGCTGCAAAGAGGTAAATTCCTGGAGCAGATTTTTTTCCCCCTAGCTATGCTGAAAAAGCAAAATTGAAAGTAAGCAGGGTCTTGGCTGCAACGTGACAAAATGAGGCAGAGAGATTTCTTTTTCTTTTTCCTCACCAAAAAATGTAGGTGCCAACTGCAAACAATGGGAAATTTAGGGCAAGAGGAGGTTCAAGATTTTAAAACACAGAAGAAAAAAAGCTCTATTTAACTAGGGAATTGTAATAATTGAGATACTATTAATTGCATATTGTGTTGAAAGCAGAAATGGTTAAGTTGTGGTTTGGAGGAATATATGGGGGAAATTATTTGGTTTATTATTATTGGTAAATATAATTAATTGATTTGTAAGAAATTGGATTGCATGGAAATAATTGGAATATTCATGTTCATATTGATTAATATACAAAAAAGGTAGTTATATAACTAATTGATTTATATTAAAATGTTGAATTTGTATTAAACAACTGTATTACATAATTAACCAATGTGAGGATGGATATAAAAATAGATGACAATGGGAAGGGGTATAATATAGAATAGAAGGGAAAAATTGAATTTGATTAAGATTAGAGATGAGGATGAAGGGTAATATTGGTTTTTTAAAAAAATAGATGAGGAATAAATATGGTAAAAAGGAAATATAAAAATTGTAAATTTAATTGAAATGACTAAATACTGTGTTGGAAGAAATATCCTTCTGGGTTCTGCTCCAAGTGGGGAAAAAGACACTGGAAACATGGAGACTGCTTGGAAAGATGGTTTAATGGTGGACAGGATCACATGGCTTGATGGGACCCATTGTGTTAGTTTCTGTTGCTATTGTGTTGCAAATGTCCTTTGACAAAGGGTTGAGTTTCTGCCTCTGGCCCATTAACAAAGGGTGGGGGGCAGGAAGGTGGGAGTTGCTTTGTCTGTAAAATATGCTTCTCCATTTCTCATACAGGAAAATATAATATTCTGCCTTTTTAATATTTCCCAAAATATTTCATTCTTCTAGGAAAGGGGTGGGTGCTAACCTCCTACAACTGTTTAAATTTGTGAACCGGCCAAATACTCTGTTCAAAGAAAATACGTTGTATGTTTGTATGTGTGTTTCTAATTATTGCTATTTATTGCTATTTGTTCTCTTTTATTCTTTAAAGTTTAACAATTCATTCTTTATCTTAATATCTTAATATTTGTTTGGGGTTGGCTTTCTTCCCTTTCATCTTTTTTATTGTACAGCAATCTTTCTCCTCAAACCTACCACCTCTGTCTTTTCTTTCTTACTTACTTTCTCTTTCCCCCCCCTTCTTCTTCTCCCTACTTCCTCTTTCTTTCTCCTTCTCCTCCTCTCTTCCTCCTTCTCTTACCTTCACTCCTCCTCTAATTTCCCTTCCCTTCCTTCATCCCTCTCTATTGCTGTATCCTTTTATGCATATGGACTACTCAGAGGGCTGAAAAAGTTATTTTTGACTGGTCCTCGCACTTTTGACCAGTCCTCGAACTTACGACTGTCCTCACATTTTACGTTTTTTGCCCTATCTTATACCATGTTGAAGAGAAGCAGTAGTGAAATGAGTGACATGGTTGTTAAGAATGCTGCACAGGCATAAATGTGAGGATGGTCATAAGTGTGAGGACCAGTCAAAAGTGCGAGGACCTGTCAGAAATGACTTTTTTCAGCCCTCTGAGTAGTCCCTATACACATAGCCATGGCCACCCGGTCACATGACCAGCTAACCACGTCCACTCAGTCACATGACCTCCAAGCCACGCCCACAAAATAAGCCACACCCACAGAACCGGTAGTAAAAAAATTTAGAACCCACCCCTGGTTGGGGGTCACCACAACATGAGAAACTGTATTAAAGGGTCATGGCATTAGGAAGGTTGAGAACCACTGCTCTAACCGAAATCAAATTAAAGTTTAGGTTTGGAACATATAACATATGCATTTTTTTCTTTTACATATGGACATATCGCCGTTCCCTCACCACATGCCTTTAGCTTCCACCTATTTGCTAAAGAAACCTTATTATTACTAGGCAACATTTTCACAAAATAGTTTTGTGTTGTGACAATGCATAGCGACGCCCCGCTATCAATAACCCATGAATCGTGGTTAACCGGTTTCTTATCAGACATAGCTACATTACATTGTTTTTTATCTTTAACCATGGTTGTTTGTTTCAGCCTTCTGCAAAACCTGGCTATATGACCCTTCTTGCCACAATTAAAACAATGTTTTACAGCATATACATGGTTATTTGCCTTTACATTTACATTAATCAACTCAGGTTCTTCCCTTAGTTGTTTTCTTTCTTCTCTCCTTCTGGCCTCTTCTAGTAGTCGTGAGGTTACATTGGCCAAAGTTAGTTCCTGCTGTGTGAGAACTTCAAATGATGTTACTACGTTGTTGTAGCTCTCATCTAGCGATGATAACAGTACATAAACCTGTTGCTGCTCGGAAAAAACCACCTCCTTTTGAGGTAGCTCTCGAAAAATGCTTTTTATGCAATTCAGGTGTGTTAACATGTCACCACCCTTAAGGAGTCGTGTGCGAAACAACCTTCGTGTAATGTTAATTTGCGCCCCCACAGTGTCACGAACATAAAGACTTTTCAAATTACCCCAGCATCTTGCAGCAGACTGTTCACCTTCGATGTGAACAAGCTGGGTATCGTCTAGAGACAAACCAATAATACACAATGCACTCTCATTCTTCCTCTGGAACTCGGCTATCTTCCTGGCATCCTCGGCATCGTCAGCATTCCAGGAGGTCACATCTGGTGGATTCTGCACTACATCCCATAGCCCTTCTTTGCGCAACAGGAGACTGCACTTGGTGGACCAGGATTTGTAGTTGGTGCCATCCAGCCGGGTAACCAGCGATAAATTGGGAGCTTGACCTTGTGCCATCCTCACCAGGATATTAAATACGTATCAGAATGTCTGGAGCAATAATGTGTGTCGCAACTCTCTTATTGCTGTAACTGGTACACACACTCTGGTACTGGGCCCATAACCAGTGTTGAGGGTAAAACTGCCCTCTGCAAAGTGGTGCAATGGACCAGACAGCGAATAGATACGTTGCTTAGCAAAACACACAGATACTCACAGACTCTGAACATTTAAAGAAAAATAAACAGTCTTTACTTGTAATAAAACAAAACAAACTTGGCTTCTCAAAACAAAGATAACACTTCTTCAAATAATCACGGTTCAACACAAAAACATAGTTTGCTTACAATTCCAGTTCTCTTCAGTAACACAGATGTCAGGTTTCGGTGCTATCTTGAATAAACTTCATTCTCAAACGCAAACTCTAATGAATCACTTTTATTTTAAGAATAGCCGAGTCCGACATTCCTGATTTCATTTTTGCAGCCAAACTGGCCCCTCCTTCCAACCCCCTCCTCTTCCGCTCTCCAACCCCAATGTCCCATTGGCCATCATGCAGATCCATCTCTACCTCCCGGCACGTTCTTTTCACAGGAATGTAGCCCCCATCCTCGTCTCCCAGGAAACACTATCTGTACATACAAAACTAGGTAAAAGTTCATCTTGTTATGTCAGCGCTGGAAGAGAGCCTAATTTGGAACGCTGACAACAGACACAGTTCCTTTCAGCAGTTCAACCTTCTAATAGCAGGAGCAGAAGTGAATGAACTTCCTGCCTTCCTTTATATGTCTGCTTAGCACAGCCAATTAGTCATCTTGTAGCAGTTAAAGTTACAGAACATAGTTTTCTATATATTACCTACCCAACCGTAGGATAAGCATCCAACTAGGAAAGGTTTTATCAATGCAAATGTAAGCAAACTATGGCTCTGTTCCTGAGCCAGGGCCCCATTGTAATGCAAGGAGTTTGAGCAACATCATGTATTTGTTCTAGGGGGGAGCTTACGTTGCAGGTATGTAAAAATAAAATGCTATTTTGCAAAAAACATTTTGTATGAATGCTTTGCTTTTCTGAAATGTGGCAGTGACGGTGGCAAAAAGCTGGAAAATATAAATAAAAAAAGGAATTTGGACACCTCCTTTTCTTAGTTCTAGGAGATTAGCGTGTGGGCAGGCGCTGTATACACACGTGTGACAGTAGGGGTTAGGACATGTTCAGGCCTGTCCCAGGCATGACCTGCTGATAAAAAGGGGGGTCTCTGCAGACAGTTGCCAACACCTCTGCTTAAAACGTAGACAGATTTTACTAACATGGATCCTTGCTTCAGAAATAATGAAAATGATGCTAAGTTAGAGTCAGAGGCTGATTTATTCGATGTAAATGTGAGACCTGAAGAGAGCCCGGCGTGTTAGGAAAAAGTGTAAAATGTTTAATAATGAGAGTAAGCGTGGCTTGATGCTTAAGATATATTATTGCCGTTTCTGCCAAACAACCAAAGGTGAGGGTATGCAGAACATGTAAACCAAAAAAGTTTCATGATTTGAAAATTGAATATATAATGTACTGTATTTCTTCTTTCAGAACTGGCTGCTCATCAGAATACAGGACTTTTGCAAATTGTCAAGAGTTGTGTTGTCAAAATTCTCCACCATTGTTTAATGGGCTGCCTGCAAAATGAGGATCAGTTGGATGGAGCCATTGAAGCAAGCGTTGTTAAAAGCATGTGTCTTCAAATATCTAAACCTCAAATTGTATGGACAATTATTAATATTTCTGACAAAATGAATAAATTATATTTCACAAGGGATACTTTTAGCGAAGTCAATGCCTGTATAAAAAGCATTGAGAAGTCGAAGGACCCACAGGCATTAATGACAAAGACACAAGAGGAGACCCCGATATCTGTCAAGAGATTGTTATGCCAAACTGTATCAGAAATTTATTACAAGAAAATGTTAATGTAAATGGAGCGAATTTCAAATAAAGCAGTTATACTGAACCAATTGGAAATGTGTAATTTCTGTTCTGTAAAGGGGAATGACTCAAGGATTATATGTGACGCAACAGCATTGGGGTGGGGGTACAGGACGTGTATTTAGTTGAAACTGATAAGAAAGGGGCTAGGCATTTAAATATAGGTGCACATTTCTGTTAACCGGTAAAGAAGGACTCTTCAGGATGGACAAGACTAATGTAAGTGCTTTTCTAACTATTTTAAGATATTGCAAGGCATATATATATATTAAATAATATTTATAATAACTGTTTTGTGTTTATTAGGATGATGCTACAGATTCTCAGCGCCTAAAAGCATGCTACGGTATTCTTTTTCCTTTTACCAAGCAAATATTAGAGGGATTGGGGTGGTCTTTTGTTTAGCAATACACATCCCGGGCTGATTCAATTTTTCTTTCAGAATGTTTGGAAGACGAGCTGTTTGCCACATGTACAATGCCCACAGACTCACAATGGCACAGCTATATCAGGGGTTGCAATGCAAACCCTTTAGGGGAACCTACAGAATGGATTTTACAAGGTATGGCATTTAATTTGCAGACTTTACTATTGTATAAATGACATTGTCTGTTAGGGAATGCTGGTCTATCATCAAAATTAATGTATAAGGGTTGGGGGGCTCCCTCAGGATTCAAACTATAGGTGTTTAGTATGTTAGGGGATTATCTTTTCTGTAGCACGAAGGATACCTATATGATTCAGTGTTTCTTTCAGATGGGGATGATGATGATTTAATTTAATTTAATTTAATTTCCAATTTATATACCGCCCTTCTCCCTGAGGACTCAGGGCGGTGTACAGCCAAGATAAAAAACATAGAATACAAATATTAAAACATTTAAAATATATATAAATTTTTGGCCCGAAGTTAAGAATCACAAACTAATTAAAATAATTTAAAAATTTGTTCTAAGCCAACCCGGCTTGCTGAAAAAGATAGGTTTTCAGGGAACGACGGAAGGCATTGAGGTCATGGATTCTTCTTATCTCCGGGGGCAACTGATTCCAGAGGGTGGGAGCCCCCACAGAGAAGGCCCTCCCCGTGGGGGCCACCAGCCTACATTGTTTGGCTGATGGCACCCTGAGGAGGCCCTCTCTGTGGGAGCGCACGGGTCGATGGGAGGTCGTCGGTAGCAGCAGGCGGTCTCGGAGATAGCTAGGCCCTATGCCATGGAGCGCTTTAAAGGTGATAACCAACACCTTGAAGCGCACCCGGAAGACCACTGGGAGCCAGTGCAGCTCGCGCAGGAGCGGTGTTACATGGGAGCGCCATGTTGCTCCCGTCACTACCCGCGCTGCTGCATTCTGGACCAGCTGGAGCCTCCGGGTGCTCTTCAAGGGGAGCCCCATGTAGAGAGCGTTGCAGTAGTCAAGGCGAGAGGTGACGAGGGCATGAGTGACTGTGCACAAGGAATCCCGATCAAGAAAGGGCCGCAACTGGCGAATCAGGCGAACCTGATAAAAGGTCCCCCTGGTAACAGCCGTTAGATGTTCCTCCAAAGACAGCCGCCTATCCAGGAGGACTCCCAGATTGCGAGCCCTTTCAGTGGGGGCCAAAGACTCGCCCCCAATAGTCAGCGATGGAGTCAACTGGCTATATCGGGATGCCGGGAGCCACAGCCACTCAGTCTTGGAAGGGTTGAGCCTGAGCCTGTTCCTCCCCATCCAGCTCCGCACAGCCTCCAGGCACTGGGACATCACTTCAAGGGCATCGTTGGGGTGGCCTGGGGTGGAGATGTACAGCTGGGTGTCATCAGCGTACTGGTGGTATCTCACCCCAAAGCCACGGATGATCTCGCCCAGCGGCTTCACATAAATGTTGAACAGAAGGGGCGAGAGGACCGATCCCTGCGGCACTCCACAGATGAGAGGCCTCGAGGTCGACCTCTGCCCCCCTGCCAACACAAACTGCGACCGGTCGGAGAGAAAGGAGGAGAACCACCGCAACACAGTGCCTCCCACCCCCAACTCTTCCAGCCGGTGCAGCATGATACCATGGTCGATGGTATCAAAAGCCGCTGAGAGATCTAATAGGACCAGAACAGAGGAATAACCCCTGTCCCGAGCCCTCCAGAGATCATCCACCAACGCGACCAATGCCGTTTCCGTGCTGTACCCAGACCTGAAACCGGACTGGAACGGATCTAGATAGGATGATGATGATGATGAAATGTTTGCTGCGTGTACAATGCCCACGGACTCTCAATGGGCCGCATATAACAGGGGTCACGGGGATGCCACAGTACGAGAGACACAAGAAAATGAATTAAAAGGTGTGGTATTTATTTTGCAGACATATCTATTGTATAAAAGATGTAAGGGGGTTAGGGCCTACAATGAAGTGTCATCACCAAACAATAACTTGTAAGGAAGCCCTCCATTTCATGTTATAGACCAGTGATGGCGAACCTTTTTGGCATTGCATGCCAAAAGTCTGAGCGCACGAGCGCTCTCATGCTCCCGCGTGCCGGCACCCATAATGCAATGTGCGCCCCCCCATTGGTGCATGCGCACAGGACATGCCCCCATGCTCCCCCTGCACATGCGCCCCGCACTGCGCATGCGCATCCCCAAACATTCCCCCCCTCCATGTTCTTAACGGAGGACAACTAAGTACCGGCCCGTTCCATGGCGAGATAGCCGTTCCCCGGCCAGCGCATGGTGCTGCCAAGATGGCGGGGCCAAGTGCACTGCTGGGGAAGCTCTGAACGTGCGGCTTGCCTGGGCTCCTTTCTGCTGGGAGCCACCGTTCCTTGGCTCGGTGTGGCACCCCCACCTGACCCCCACCGCTGCGCTGCCTGTGGTTGGGCCTGTCACCCAACCCCCATCACACCTGCTGCTGCGCCGCCAGCCGAGCCAACACTGGGGAAGGAGCAGCGGGTGGGGCAGCCAGCCACCCAGCCAGCAAATGCTGCCCCGTGCACCTGAGCCGGCTAGTCGCTCTTGCCCTTCCCCCTGCAGCCTGCGGCTCCCAGCAGGGAGGAGCCCAAGCAAACCGCTGTGTGGTTGGGGCCGAGAGCACTTCTGCTGTATGCTGCCATCCCTTCTCCGGGGAAGAAGCGAGCTGCCGGAGGAGCAGGGAGCTGGTTAGGCGGCCTCCTCTGACCCAGCTGGCCTGCTCGCCATGATGCTGGCAACAGCGGCGGCTTGCTTTCCTGCCCCAAGCACAGTGCACAAACTTTTCCCATGCTTCCCAAACTTTGGTGTGGGGCTGAGGGCGGGCGGGAGGCAGAGAGCAAGAAGCAGGCAGCTACTATGTCTCGGGGCTCCAGGGAAAGGCGGCTGAAAGCTCCATGTGGAGGCCATCAATCACGAGCCCCAGGGTTGCCTGCTTCCAAGGGAATGGCTCAGCTACTTTGAAGCTAGCCGCTGGGAAGCTTCTTCGCAGAGAGAGGGACAGACGGACACTGCACTTGTAGGGGGGGTGGCACCACACACCTCCCTTTCCCCCTGGCTGACTCCAATCCCGGCCCTGCCTCTCCTAAGCCTCTTTAAGTTCTGGAGTTTGCCGCTCTCTGCAGCTCAGTGCTGTTTTCAATTGGCGAGTAAGGCAAGAGCGAGCTCAGCGTACGTCTGCCTGTCTCTTGGCTTCCTGGCCACTCGCTTTGAAATAGCCGAGCCATTCCCTTGGAAGCAGGCGCCCCCGGGGCTTGTGATTGTTGGCCTCCACATGGAGCTTTCAGCCGCCTCTCCAAGAAGCTTCCTCGCCGAGAGACAAGCAGACGGAGGCATGAAATCCTGAAATCTTTTGAGACTAAACTAAAACTGATACCTGAAGAATCTGAATCTCTCTCTCTCTCTCTCTCTCTTCCCTCCTCCTCCCCACCCACCCCTCTCTTTTCCTTCTGAAAAATTGATTTTGCAAATAAGCACCCCAGTCCTGATCTCTCCTGAGAGATTTAATGTTATGACCTTATAAGGGCATCCGCTGGGGATTGGCTAATCCACTGGCAGGAAAAATAAACCACTGTCACTGGATGGCTCAGCCTGCCGGAGCGCTATAAAAGAGCTCCGGCAGCACAGCCGTCGTGCTTATTCTGTACTGAATAAAGGTGCTGAATGGACCAATGCTGGTTGCGTCTTCTTCCCTGCACCTAATCTAACACTGGCGACGAAGGACACAAAGAACCACAGCGACGAACCTCATGGCACAGCGCCAATGATAAAAGAGCTAGTCACTGAGCCGAAGCCACCGAAGGCATGGTGACACCGCAAGCCCCGCTAGTCTCGCTAGCCGCATTCAACCAAGGAAAGGAGAAATGGAGATCCTACATGGTCCGGTTTCGCCAGTTCCTGAGGGGCAACAACTACCAGGACCTGAACGATGACCGCAAAAGAGCCCTTTTCCTGGCTCACTGCAGTTCCGAAGTGCTGGAGATGGCCATCGACCTCGTGGTGCCGAGGGACATCGAGGAAATGTCTTGGGCTGACCTCCAAGAAGTGCTACAAGAGCACTATGCCCCAACGGGAACTCCAATCGCCAACCACTTCACCTTTCAACAGAGGAACCAGCGGGACGGAGAGCCGATCAAAGATTTTGTGGCAGCCCTATGCCAAATCGCAGCCAATTGCGAATTTGACAATGTGGACAATGCCATCAGAGACTGCATTGTCTTTGGCATGAAGGACGTGGCACTCCAAAAGAAATTCCTGAGCCGAAAGAAGATAGCGCTCAAGGAAGTCATCGAGGAAGCCATGGCTGCGGAGACTTCAGAAAAAGCGGCAGCCGCAATGATGAAGGCCAAAGCGGTCCACAAGATCCAAAGGGCTCCCCAAACTTCCACAGACGAATCGACTGCTTGATCCGACTCGGATGAGGAAATGGCCGTCCACAAGGTCTCCAGACCCCCAAGGCAGGAAACCGCTCAAAATGGCGACCCAGGGGAGCGCTGCGCCAGCTGCAGAGGGGACCATGCGAGGGCCAAATGCCGCTGGAGAGATGCGACCTGCAGACGCTGCCTTAAGAGGGGTCACATCGCAGAAGCCTGCAGAGCCGAGGATCCAGCCCCTGAACCGTCCAATCACCGTCTGCGCGAAAATCGCAAAGATTACCAGAGGTCATCTAGATGGTCCTCGTATCAACCCAGCTGCAGAGGGGACCATGCGAGGGCCAAATGCCGCTGGAGAGATGCGACCTGCAGACGCTGCCTTAAGAGGGGTCACATCGCAGAAGCCTGCAGAGCCGAGGATCCAGCCCCTGAACCGTCCAGTCACCGTCTGCGCAAAAATCGCAAAGATTACCAGAGGTCATCTAGATGGTCCTCGTATCAACCCAGACGTGGAGAGAGTGAGTTCGCAAAGAACGGAGCAGTCCACCAGACGACCATCGCGCACACCGACGACAACAGTGCCACCAAATACCACGTGACGGTGAACGTGGAAGGGACTCCATGTTCCAGGGAAGTAGATTCAGGATCGATCTACTCCATCATGGACTGGCATCAACTGAAGCGCTTAAAGCCTGGCTTCAGCAAGAAGGACCTGAAACCCCTGCGATCGAGGCTTGTAGATTTTGGAGGAAATCCAATCGGAGTTCTGGGAAGAACGTCTCTCCAGATCACCTATCATGAGTTCCATGGCGACCTGCCCATCACCATCGTCGAGCACAGCTTGTCGAACCTTTTGGGAGTGGAGTGGTTCAAGCCCTTAGGGCTCTCAATTGGAGGGATCCACCAAATTCGTCAGGACGAACTCGACAACCTCATCAAAGAGTTCAAGGAAGTCTTCAATGGTAAGCTGGGGAAATTTGTGGGGGTAACCCATTTCCTTCAATCTAGACAAAACAATTACACCAATTAGACTAAAGCCTTGCAGAGTTCCATTCGCCTTGCGGCCCAAAGTAGATGCCCAGCTAGACAAATTAATTGCTCAAGGCGTATTGGAACCGATCGATCATGCGACATGGGAGACCCCCATTGTGACCCCAATGAAGCATGATGGATCTGTGCGCATCTGCGCTGACTATAAGTGTACCATAAATAGGGCCTTACAGCAGAGCCAGTGGTGCAACATCTGCTGCATTCACTCAGGAGTGGGTCAATATTTGCAAAACTGGACCTGGCCCAGGCTTACCAGCAACTGCCAGTAGATGAGAAAACCGCAAAGGTGCAAACAATTGTCACCCACAGGGGTGCATTCAGATGCAACCGCCTCCAATTTGGAGTCAGCGCAGCCCCAGGAACTTTTCAATCTATGATGGAACGCCTTCTTCAAGGCATTCCAGGGGTGGTGCCGTACTTCGATGATGTACTGATCTCCGGGCACTCTAGAAACCAACTACTTGAGCGACTGAGGCTCGTTCTACAGTGGTTCAAGGGGAAGGGTTTAAGAGTCAGGAGAGATAAGTGCATCATTGGAGTCCAGGAGGTCGAGTTCCTGGGCTATCTCATTGATGGAACTGGCATCCACCCCACCAAAACCAAAGTAAAGGCCATCCACGAAGCTCCAGCCCCCAAAAACAAAGCGGAGCTTCAGGCTTTCTTAGGACTACTGAATTTTTACAGTGTCTTTTTGAAACAGAAAGCCACAACTGCTGAGCCACTCCATTGCCTATTGGGGAAAGCGGCACCCTGGAGATGGGAGGAAGAAGAGGAAGCAGCATTCAAAGGCATCAAATGACTACTTTCTTCAGACAGCGTGCTCATGCAATACCATGAGACGCTACCACTATTGCTGACCTGTGACGCATCACCCTACGGAGTTGGAGCAGTTCTCAGCCACCAACTTCCCAATGGCACAGAAGCACCCATCACTTATTTTTCAAAGACAATGTCCAGCACAGAACGAAACTACAGCCAGTTGGATAAGGAAGCCTTGGCCATCGTCGCTGGCATCAAGCGCTTCCACGAGTACCTCTATGGCAGGAATTTCACCATAGTCACCGATCACAAGCCGCTGTTGGGACTGATTGCGGGAGACAAACCAACACCAGCATACATGTCCCCCAGGATGACGCGATGGGCAATTTTCCTAGCCAGGTACTCGTATACACTGACCCATAGACCCGGCAAGACCATTGGGAACGCAGATGCCCTGAGCATATGCCCATCCAAAGAGCCGGTGGAAGACCCAGCCCCCACACTTGGGCTCTTCCACATCGATGACGACCTGGCTTGCCCAGTAACATCTGCAGACGTGGCAACGCAGACCCAGAAGGACAAGACGCTCAAACAGGTACTATCATGGGTTCTGCAGGGCTGGCCCATGGGGAAGATGGCAGAAGAGTTCAGCCCATTCACCAGGAAGCAGCAGGAGCTGTCCACCATGAAAGGCTGCCTCCTCTGGGGTGACCGAGTCGTGATTCCCTGCACCCTGCAATGAAAGACGCTGGAAACACTTCACAGAGGTCACCCGGGCATAGTGAGGATGAAGCGGTTGGCACAAAGCTACGTTTGGTGGCCAACCCTTGATAAAGACATTGAAGAATGGGTCGCCAAATGTGACCCGTGCCAAGAAGTCTGGCCAGTGCCACCGCGTGCCCAGCCAACAGAGTGGGAGACACCCAGCAACCCATGGTCAAGAATCCATATTGACTTTGCGGGTCCAATGAATGGGAAGTACCTCCTAATCGTAGTGGACGCATTCTCGAAATGGCTGGAGGTAGTTCCCATGGCATCCACCACAATGGAAGCAACAACCAGGGTGCTCCGGAGGCTTTTTGCAACCCACGGGCTACTGGATGTGTTAGTTTCCAACAATGGGCCCCAGCTGATGTCCAAGCCCATGGAAACATTCCTGGCAGGCCTGGGCATCCGTCATGCCCTGACAGCACCCTACAGACCGGCTGGTAATGGGCAGGTAGAAAGAATGGTGAGACTCACCAAGGAAGCGCTCACCAAGATGGGCACGGGCGACTGGCAAGAGAGAATAGACCGGTTCCTCCTCACCCAACACATCACGCCACACGCCACCACTCACAAGAGCCCAGCAGAACTGTTAATGGGCAGAAGACTGAGGTCACCCCTGGATCGGCTGCACCCCCAGTACAACCCAGAGGTGCCACCTAACGCCAGCCGGCCGCTCTGTGCCTTCACCATAGGAGACCTGGTATTTGCGCTAAATCTCCACGGGTCTCCGAAATGGCTGAAGGGGAGGATAGAGAGCATAACCGGCCCGAAGTCCTACAGAGTGGAGCTGGAAGATGGACAGGTCTGGAGATGTCACATCGACCAGCTCCAGAAAAGGTGGAGGGAAGTAGGACAAAACCAACCCGATGAGGTAGACCTGCAACACCCCGATGAGGTAGACCTGCAACACCCCGACGAGGCAGGCCTGCAACACTCCGATGAGGTAGGTCTGCACCACCCCGACGAGGTAGGCCTGCACCACCCCGGCAAGGCGAGCCTTCAGCGTTCCGTGGGAGTAGACCGGCACCCTGAGAGAGAGGGGAGCCAGCGCCGCCCCGGTGAGGGAGACCTGCGCCACCCCGGTGGGGGAGACCTCCACCTCGACTATCAGGTAGACCGGCGACATCCAGGAAGGGAAGACCCACAACCCCCCGGCGAGACCAACCCGTGCCACCCCGGCGAGGGAGACTTCCACCTCCACAACGAAGTAGACCAGGGACAACACGAGAAGGGAGGCTCGCAACACCCCAGCGGAGTTAGCCTGCGCCACCCTGGCGAGGGAGACCTCCACCGCCACAACGAAGTAGACCGGGGACAACAGGAGAAGGGAGGCCCACAACACCCCGGCGGAGTCAACCGGCGCCACCCCGGTGAGGGAGACCTCCACCACCCCGACAGGGGAGACCGGCAACGAGTAGGGAGGGCAGTCCCACAACACACTGGCGAGGTCGACCAGCACCAGCCAGGCGACAGAGGCCTACACCAGCCCGACAAGGTAGATGGGCGACCCCCCGGCGAGGTCGGCCACCAGCCATGACAACCCGACACGCAGAAGTGCTGACAACAACAACAACAGCATCAACAACAGAGGGAAAAAGAAAAACCCATGGATTTACCGGACATCAGTTGTTCCCCAACGATCGACAGCGATGTCCAGCCGCGAGGTATCCAGAATCCAGGTCAGGGAGAAGACCAGTGTAACCAGTGGATAGATCCCAACGATGTGGCCGGAGGTGCTGGGACAGGGCCCGCACACTCGACGTCCGAACTCCGGACAGCCCCAGAACGGGAGCCGGAGAGAACAGGAGCTCCACCTGCTCGGGTAGGCGGCGAAACTCAAATGGGACTGCGCAGGTCAACCAGGACTATCAGACATCCCGCCTACCTGCATGACTACGTGACTTTTATTGACGTTGATGGACAGACTAAGAGGGGAGGGGTGTTATGTCCTTATAAGGGCATCTGCCAGGGATTGGCTAATCCACCGGTGGGAAAAATAAACCGCTGTCACTGGACGGCTCAGCCTGCCGGAGCGCTATAAAAGAGCTCCGGCAGCACAGCCGTCGTGCTTATTCTGTACTGAATAAAGGTGCTGAATGGACCAATGCTGGTTGCGTCTTCTTCCCTGCGCCTAATCTAACATTTAAGGTTCTTCTTAGTCTCAAAAGATTTCAGGGCATGGAAAAGGAGAAACTCTGGCTGCCCTTCTGCTCCTTCCCTGGCATTGACTCAGGGACACAACTGCGAAACCCATCCAGAGCCGAGGGGACTTTGAGACAGGGACGCGATCATCAGCCCACATCCTCAGCTTGCAACAGATGGCTCGGGTGGGCGCAAGAAGGCAAAGCTGATAGAAGTGGCTGCTGAGTGCAGGGTGTGTGTAGGGTTGCCAGGTCTGCTTCCCAAAAATAGCGGACAAGCGGGGGGGGGGGGGGGTTGTTAAAGTAGTAAAAAAAATAAAAAAAAATTTACAATTAAATTATATATTTTCTTACAAACATTTTAACACGTATTAAAATAATCACTTCAAAACTTTACTTAAAATTCAAAACATCAAATATATTATAATAAGATGTAAAATATTAAATTACATTTTACTTTGCTGTCGTGTGTATTTTTTATTTGACTGCGCAGCTTTGATCAATTCTTTGTGTTTAAGGAATAATTCTTTAATTTCAGTACAACGTTGAGAAATATTAAAAAATATACAAAGTTCACTTCGAACTGATGGTACAAGCAGTCGGTTACGTTCGTCAGTCCACAAATTTCCCATGATGCTGAAAATTCGTTCAACGTTTGCATTTGATACCGGAATTGATGCACAATACTGGAACAGTTTCAGTAAACTCGGAGCTGGCTCTTTCTTGAAAAAGTACGTCTACTTATCAAGGGATGAATCGCCCTGCAGATGAACATAAACTTCTTCTAAGGCAGAAATTTCATCGAAGAGAGTGTTGGGTGGAAGTTCTTCTCGCCATGGTGATAATAACCAGATGTTCGTCATTTCTTCTAAAGTTGGAGGATTATTGCGATCAATTAGATTGAAACAGCTTAGCGTCTCATATACTGAATCGGTGAAATTATACCACTTTTCTATGTACGCAATGGCTCTTTGATACACGTTGATGGCTTCTTTCTTGAACTTTTACACGGCATTCTCAGGCAAATGTTTTTTACGTAAGGCAAATAAAACTTTCATTCCAAAAAACTGCTCATCGTATTTTTTTTTGCAAAGAATCACGCAGTTTACACATGATAATGTGAAGATCACATGCAAGAATTTTCTTGCTTTCCAGCTTCAGTAGGGTGTCTTGCATTATTGACATGAAGAAGTGCGTGAAATATAAATACAATTCTGAAATTGTTGGTTCATCATCCTTTGCGAGTTCATTTTCCTGATCCGAAATAAGGTTCCAGATAACCTTATGGCACTCATCAGATCCAAGAGAAATAAAATACAATTTTAGAGGTATCCAGTTTAAAAGAAGACTTTCGACCGCTTTAAACAAACTTAACCAACGTGTTGGAACATGGCGCAAAACTTCATGGAATTCTGACTCGCAAAACTCAAAAAATGATTTCAACTCTTCTTGTTTCTTCGCAGAATTCGAAAATTCGGCAAAAACCTTCAGCACTACATTTTTGATATCAAAAAATAACTACTTTAATGCATTTTTTGCGCTGTTGTGTAAAATGTGATTATTGCAATGAGCATTCGATCTTTTTCTCATTCTAACTTATGAAAAAAAAGACAAAACGTGATTCTCCTATCCTTATTCTCTTAGACTGTACAGCTTTAGATTACGTACCATTTCATCATAAAGCTTTTGAATAAAAAAAATGTCCACTATTTTGTGAAAAAAAATAGTGAACATAATGTGAAAAAAGTGGACTGTCCGCTCAAATAGTGGACACCTGGCAACCCGTGTGTGTGTGTGTGTCCTTGGGACGCAGAGAAGCCAGTTGGGTTTGGATCGCGGGATGGGGGGGGTGCTGAAAAGTTAACTCTCTCTCTCTCTCCCACTCCCTCATCCCCCTCCAGCCACCTCTCTCTTTTCCTTCCAAAAAATTGATTCGGCAAATAAGCACCCCGGTCCTGATCTCTCCTGAGTAGCCTTCAGACATGAACACACGTTAATTTACAGGAGCCTCTACTTTCAACAACCCTATCCAGGCGCTGGTGGGTGGCTATGGGGGGGATCTGCAGAGAGTCGAGGGTTAACTTTTCAGCATTCCGTGATCCAAACCTACCTGACTTCTCCGCGGCCCAAGGAGACACACAAACACTTTTGCTCCTTCCCCAGCATTGACTCAGGGACACAACTGGGAAACCCATCTGGAGTCGAGAGGGGACTTTGAGACAGGGACACGACCATCTCCCCGCATCCTCCTCGACTTGCAACAGATGGCTCGGGTGGGGCGCAAGAAAGCAAAGCCGGTTGAAGTGGCTGCTGAGTGCAGGGTGTGTGTGTGTCTCCTTGGGATGCGGAGAAGCCAGAGAAGAAGGGCAATGGTGGCTCCTCCTCCTCCTCCTGCCAGCCTCACCGTAAAACTTGGGGTTTGCTTTGGGGAGGGGAGAGAAAGTCCTGGTTGGGGGGAGAATCCTCTTTGCAGAGGCAACGACGGCTCTTCTTCCTCCCCCTGCCAGCCTCACCGTAAAACTTGGGGTTTGCCTTACGGGGGGGGGAAGGTCCTGGTGGGGGGGAATCCTCTTTGCAGAGGCAACGATGGCTCTTCCTCCTCCCCCTGCCAGCCTCACCGTAAATCTCGGGGTTTGCCTTACGGGAGGGGGGAGAAAGATCCTGGGGGGAAAAATGTCCGTGGTGTCAGTGACTCTAGCCACACTCTGGAGAAGCCCCATTGGAGCTGGTCAGGCAATTTCCAGCATGGTCTGTGCTGGCAGGGCGCAGGGCTTGCCTACATAACTTTGCCGGCAAAGAGCCAGCGGCAGAAGGCCATTTGTGCCAGCAAAGAGGCAGTGGCGCTGGCAAACTTACGTAGGGAAGCCCCATGCCCCAGCTCCGTGTGTCTGCAGAGCTGAGCATCTGGCATCCTGCTTCTCTTGCTCTGGCCACCACCTTGCACACGGCTGATCGGCGCTCCAACGGGGTTTTTCCGGAGTGTGGCTGTAGTCACTGGCACCACAGACGTCTCTCCCACCAGCACCTTTCTCCCGCCCCTCCCTTCTTCCCTCCCAGTAAAGCAAACCCTGAGATTTACAGCGAGGCTGGCAGGGGGAGGAGGAGGAGGAGCTGCTGCTGCATCTGCAAAGAGGATTTGCCCCCAACCAGGACCTTTCTCTCCCCTCCCAAGGCAAACCCCGAAATTAACAGCGAAGCTGGCAGGAGGAGGAGCCTCCGCCTCTGCAAAGAGCATTCCCCTCTTTCTCCCCCCCCCCATAAGGCAGTGCTGGTTTGCCGGCACGAACGGCCTCCAATGTGGATCCCAGGAAGCAGCTGTCAATCGCATGGCCGGTGCGCATGTGTGCTAAGAGAAGCTGCCCAGTGGGCATGCGTGTGCCGGGAAATGAACTTTTGGTTTCAGGTTCACGCATGCACATCAGCCACCTAGTCTTCTGGTTACTGGTGACCATGCATGTGGGATGATCAGCTGGGCAGCTGATCTTCTGGTTTCTGGCACAGCCGCCTGTGTGAAGTCCTGCTGATTGTCGCACGCGCATGCGCACCAGTAACCAGAAGACTAGCTGGCCGGTGCGCATGCGTGCACCAGAAATCCGGAAGAGGACCAGGCACTACTGTGCGTGCCAGGCAATATGGCTCCATGTGCCACCTGTGGCACGCGTGCCATAGGTTCGCCATCACGGTTATAGACAGTAGTATTTATTGTAATAAATGTGAGCGCCCCTGTGACTCTTAGCAGTACATGCCTTTCAGAATGGTAGAATGGACAGATGCGTGACAAATTCCCAAGGAACAGTGCTTCACAAGTTGTTCAAGGTGGTGGGAACCCGCAAGCAAGCACATCACATGCGCCTGTGGAGGACCAGATGTCAGAAATGGAGCAGCAGATAGCCACAACTCATGGATCTGAAGAAATGGAAATGCAAGGTATGAACCAATATTACATACACGCTTTTAGAAAACCAGGCTAGTACGAATTTCCAGGCGACAGTCAATATGTTATAAGTACTATAATAAGTAAGAATACTAATCGCTAATTATTTGTGCACCTACAGATAGAAGCAGCGAACAGGGGTCTGCAAAACTACCAAGTCCTACTGGATCACAAAGCATTCAGCTGAGTATTGAATCGCAGCAGAACCCATCACACAGTGCATGGGATATACAAGGACAGGAAGTTGAACCCCAGCCGTCCACATCCCATGACATACAAGGTTAATTAAAAATGCACAATAATTTCTAAATATGTTTGTTTGTATTCATTAAACAGTGACAGCTCTTCAATATGTTTTTGTTTTTATTTTTTTTATTTATTTAGAACCAGCTTGTAAAAAGTCAAAAAGTGGGGCTGAGGAGCAGCATCCAACACTCACATACAGTGACATCTCCAGTGAAGAGTGTGATATGTCAGAAACACAATCAGCAGAGGAATGGGATCCCTTGGAAGATTCCAACTCACTAAGTACACCAGAAGCACCGGTTGTGTACCTGAAGAGAGTTCAAGCATTCCAGAGGGCCCTGCAGCATTACAGAGCAATAGAGTACTATGAACGCTATAGAATTGTAAATATGGAACATGTTCAATCATTCATGCAGGCTATAGATGTTATTCATAATGAGATACAGAATCTTTTGAACCGTATTTCCAGGGATATATGGCCAAACGATTTTGTACAATTGCGGCTGGATGCTGAGGAATTAGGCAGGCCTCTCTTTAGTGTTAGAAGGTCACTCGAGGAGTTAGATGCTGACCAGTACCTTAATTATGTAGAGAGTTTATTACAAAGCAATGCAGAGATCTTATGGAGGAACTCTTTGGAATTAACAGTCACTATTGTTAAAAACCACGAGGGGGGAGGCCTTAGGAAGTTAAGAACAGTTCTATTCAGTAAGATTTTGGAGAAGAAAAGGCAACACCTGGTTGATTTCAACGTGGATGGCCTATTTCTGTGTTTTGCATGCAGTCTGCTGTCGTTGTTAGATAATGGGTTGTCTACTAAACAAGAAATTATTACCAGAGCCAAGAACCTCCATAACACTCTTGGGATTTCTACAGACCACAGAATTGATTTCTCACAGATACACATATTTGAGGACTACTTCGGTATAACGATAAAGATCGTGTTTTATCATGAAGGGAGGTGGAGGTTTTTTGTAACAGGAGGGAGCCTGCAAGAAAAAGTGTTGTTTATGTTGTTACATGATCGTCATTACTATGGGGTAAAAAACATCAAAGGTTTCATGGGTGTACGCTACTTCTGCAAACTGTGCCACACAGTGTATCACCACAAATTTAGACATGATTGTCAATATCTTTGTCGAGCCTGTTTGGGATCAGAGTGCCGTGAAGCGATTGGGGGGAGGATGAGATGCCCTAAGTGCAAGTTGCTTTGTTGCTCTAAGGTTTGTCTTGAAAGACACAAACAGTTGGCGGTGGAAGGAAAAATTATTTGTGAGGATAATGTATTTTGTTCCAGGTGTGGTTTCTATGTACCTGTACCACATGTTGAATGTAAGAAGCCGACATGTGGACAGTGTGATACCAAAGTAGATAGCCTGACAGACCATTTATGTTTTCTGAAAAGGATTTTTAAGCCAAATGTCGTTTACCAGTATATTGTGTATGATTTTGAATGCTGTCAAGAAACAGGGACACAGGACTTCCGGTGGCTCCGAGGACATCGAGGACGGTCTCCTTTGACCGCCAGCCACCCGATCTGTTAAAACCGCCCTGACAGCGTTAAACTGCTGTCCGGCGGTTTGAAAAAACTCTCCTTTGGGCAAAGAAGGAGAGGAGAGTTGGAGGGGGTGGGTAGAGCTCCCCGAAAGTCCCTGGATTAATCCCAGGGACCCGGAGGGTGAGAGCTCCCCAGTTCAGCCCTCCCATTGCTCCGGATCGCTGGTGCCTCTGCTAGCCAGAGCCAGACGTCGCGTCCAATTCTGCCAGCAAACAGTGAGTTTTAATGATTTCTAACAAGGCAGACAGAGCGGAAGCAAGAGTGCAAGCCTTTTAAAAGAAACAGAGCTTAACTCTGTGAATACATTGTTGCAAACGGAACTTTCCTGAGCTGGAGGCTGGAGAGGAAGCCTTTGTTATGGGCGGAAGGGAAAGTGAAAGTTAAAGGGAAATTGCTTGTTAAGAGTCTTCTGCTTGAAGAGAAAATTGCTGGGGACTGAGAACAGACTGGAGAGAGGATTGTTTATTCTGAAAAACTCTGAAATAAACATTGTAAGACTGTTTATAAGACTTTGTGGCTGTAAAAGGAAAAAACTCATTTTAAAATAAAATGGCTGCTAAACAACTAAAACCACCAACTTCTAAAGGGGGAGGAGGTTCCCCTGTAGTGACTCAAAAGCAACAACTTCCGGCTGATACACAGTCACAAGACCTTAAAGAATTTATAATGGGTGCCCTGAACAATCAGGCAGAAATGATGAAAGAATTTTCGGAGGAGTTAAAGAAAATTAAAGATGTGGTGGAGGAAAAACATGATGCAATAAGAGATGACATTGTCTTTGCAGTTTCAGGACTGGCTAACCATATGTTAAAGATTGAGGAGAGAGTATGGGAAGTTGATGAAGCTAATTTGGAGCTAGCAACTAAATTAGGAGAGGTTATGATACAAACAGAGAAAGTGGATGATGAAATGGTCATGCTACAATACAGATCAATGGAATTTGCCCTGAGATTGAGAGGTTTGAAAGAAAAGAGTGGTGAAAACTTAAAAGATATTTGTTCCAATGCTTTAGCAGAGCTGATTTCAGAAAGGCCAGAGGATGTGGCAATTCAAATGGACAAAATCTATAGGGTTAACTCCTGGCTGGCAAAACAAAAGCAGCTACCAAGAGATGTGGTGATCTATTTCACAACAAGGAGAATTAGAAATGATATTCTGCAAGCTTCTTACAGAAACAAGATTCAAGTGGATGGACAAGAGCTGGTGGTCTTGAAGGAGCTTCCTCCTAAAATGTTAAGAGATAGAAAGCAGTTTGGTTTTTTGGTGAATGAATTAAGAAACCAACACCTCCAGTACAGATGGGATGTCCCATTTGGGATAATAGTGACATATGCTGGGCAAAGACATCACTTTTTTTTTTATTTAATAAACAAACATACATATACAGACGTAGACATTTAAACAAACTATACATAAACTAACTATACAGAGAGGTCAAGTCTTACAGCTTGAACTTTAAAAATAGAGCTACTTCGGTAATTATATATCCATATATCTATGTATATTTATCTTTCATCATGTATCAATGTTTATACAACGATATTTCATTTTATTTCCTTATTTTTGTATCATTGGGTGGTATTCCCTTATTTCGTGTTCTTTTTATCTAACCAGTTGTACCATTTCTGCCAAATTAAGTAATAGTCTGAGTTTTCTTTTCCCTGTATCTCTTTGGTAAGTTTGTCCATTTCCGCACATTCCATTGTTTTTTGTATTATTTTTTCCTCTGATGGCGTGTCTTCTAGTTTCCACATTTGTGTGAAAGTGATTCTAGCTGCGGTCAGGATATGTATTATCAAGTATTGTGTCTCTTTTTTATAGTCCTTTGTCAGTATTCCTAATAGATATGTTTCCGGTCTGAGGGGCACTTTTTGGGTGGTGATTTCTTCCAGCTGATTTTGAATTGTTTTCCAAAAATTTTTGGCCTTTGGGCATGACCACCACATATGGTAGTAGGTCCCCTTCTGTGTTTTACACTTCCAACAGTTCTGATTCGCATTGGGGAACATCCTTGCCAGACGTGCGGGGGGGAGATGCCACCTATAAAACATCTTGTATGTATTTTCTTTGTAGGGCACGGACATTGTCAGCTTAGTATTTACTTTCCACATTTTCTCCCAATTTTCTAGGTTAATATTATATCCAAAATTTTTAGCCCAAATAATCATATTTTCCTTCACCACTTCTTCTTCCAATTTGTATTTTAATAGATAATTATATATTTTAGTTATTAATTTATTGTCTGATTGCATTATAATTTTATCTAATTCATTTCTTTCTTTTTGGATTCCAAATTTTTTCATGTCAATTTTATATCTTGATTTTATCTGTAAATACGGCCACCAATCAATGTCCGTGCCCTGCTGTCTCAATTCTTCTCTTGTTTTCATTTCTCCCTCTGTGTTCAACAATTCGTCATAGGTTTTCATCTTGTCTATATCCATTGTGTTCGGATAAATTTGGGCCTCCATGGTTGATAGCCATCTTGGGATTTTATCGTAGTGTTTTCTCCTTATTTCGGTCCAAATTTTTGCCAATGCTCCTCTGATATAGTGTCTCCTGAAGTGCTCATGTTGCCTGGGTTTTTCCTCCCATAAGAATGCGTGCCAGCCTTTCGACAGGTCAAATCCTTCTAATGCTAGCGTTCGTTTATCTTCGAGTGTCATCCAATCTTTGATCCAAGTTAAAGCTGTTGCAATGTAGTAAGTTTGCCAATCTGGGAGTCCCAGGCCACCCTTTTCTCTAGTGTCCTGTAGGTGCTTCAGTTTAATCCTGGCTCTTTTCCCTTGCCATATATACTTTAATATCATTTTATCAAGATCTTTGAAATATGATTTCCCTGGATTTATCGGTATTGTTCTAAATAGGTATAATAATTTCAGTAAAATTGTCATTTTGATTGAAGCAATTTTGCCTAATAGCAATAGTCTCAATTTACTCCATGCCTCTAAGTCCTTTTGGATTTGTTTGGCCAATTTATTATAATTGTCTTCTTTAAGAGATGATACCTTATTAGTGAGCCAAATTCCTAGGTATTTTATTTTTGTTGTTGTTTGTATTCCTAGCCTCTCTTCCTATTCTTTCTCCTGGGTTTTTGTCAAATTTTTAGTTAGTAGTTTTGTTTTTTGTCTATTAATTTTCAATCCTGCCACTTCACCATATTGTTCTATCTTCCTTAGTAAATTCAAACCTGATTGTTTTGGTCTTTCTAAAATAAATACTACATCGTCCGCGAATGCTTGTAGTTTATACTCCTGGTTTTTTGTTCTTAATCCTATTTATTTCATTGTCATTCCTAATTTCGTTCAACAGTGGTTCCAATGCTAATATATATAATATAGGAGAGAGGGGACATCCTTGTCTCACCCCCTTGGATATTTTAAATTGGTCTGTTGTCTCTCCGTTTATCCATATCTTTGTGGTTTGGTCGGAGTATATTGTTTTGATCATATTTAGGAATTTATCACCGGTTCCCATTTTTTCTAATTGTAATGTTAAGAATCCCCAATTAAGGTTGTCGAACGCCTTCTGTGCGTCAAGGAAAAGTAAGGCCATTTTTTCATCCGATTTTTGCTCATAGTATTCCAGGATATTGATTATTGTTCTTGTGTTCTTATTGATTTGCCTATTTGGAATGAATCCATTTTGATCTGGATGGATATAATCCACAATAATTTTCTTCATTCTCTGGGCCATAATTGATGTAAATAATTTGTAGTCTGCGTTTAGAAGCGATATGGGTCTGTAGTTTTTAGTTTGGGTGAGATCTGAGTCTTCTTTAGGTATCAATGTAATAATTGTCTCTATCCATGATTTGGGAGTTTTGGCTTCTAGAATTGCTTCATTCAGGACTTGTAATAAAATATCATCTATTGGCTGATGCTCAATTTTGTAAAATTCCGCCGGGATGCCATCTGGACCTGGTGTTTTATTATTGTTCTGCTTTTTCTTTGCTTCAATTAATTCTGACATCGATATTGGTCTGTTCAAGAGTTCTCTTTGAGTTTCCTTTATTTCTTGAATGTTGGTTTTATTTATATACTCTCTAACTTTTCCCAATTGGATTTCTTCTTGTGCATATAGTTCCTGATAGAAGTTTCTTACGATTCGCTTTTTTTCCTCATTCGTATGCTGCAATTGTCCTTGTTCGTCTTGTAGTTGATGTATTAGTCTTTTGTCCTTTTCTTTCTTTAACTTATAGGCCAACCAACGTCCTGTTTTATTTGCGAATTAGAATTGGTTTTGTGGCAAAGACATCACTTAAACACAGTTGGAAAGGCAAAAGATTTTTACGCCAATGTCTTAAAGGCTGGACGGCCACCCTCACCAGGGGGTGCTAGAAAGCAATTGGAAATGATACAACAGGAGAAAGATGGAGGGCAACCACAAACCTATGCTCAAGCTTTAGCTGGAGGAGCTAATTTGGAAGAAGACTTATTGTTGGGTGGGGGTCCACCACCAACCCTTGAGCCATTAAAGATGATAGAGATGCCAAAAGATCAACGATTGACAAGAGCCACTTATAAACAGCATCTGGCACGACAGCCTCAAGATTCAACCCAACAAGTCCAAAAAACACAAGCAGTGGGAGGAGCTAGGCCGAAGTCCAAAATGGCGGAGGAGGTTCAGCTGATGCTCTCAAAGCTTGGAGGGCCCAGAGATGGCAAATAAATTTTTATCTTGGAATGTCAATGGTTTGAATTCTCCACAAAAAAGAAAGAAAATATTTCACTACTTGAAGCAATTTCAGAATGATGTTATTTGTTTGCAAGAAACGCATATTAAATCCTCAGATCAAAAGTACCTGATAAATTCGAAATTAGGTACACATTTTGTGGCATCAGCACCAGAGAAGAAAAATGGCCTAGTTATATATGTTAAAAGAGGCTTATTGGCCAATTTAATTGAGGCTGACACTCAAGGTAGATATATTGCAATTGAATTAACAACACAGAACGGGAAGCTGCTTGTAATTGGAGTATATGCACCTAATCAACAGCAAGACAAATTTTATAAATTTTTACATACTAAAATACTACAATGGGATTACAGATCTTTACTTTTAATGGGTGATTGGAATGGGGTAATGAATACCCAGAAAGATAAAAAAAAGTCTTTCCAAGATATCCATGCGTGCTAAGCTGCCTAAATCTTTTTTTGATATTTTGGAGGATATGGAGCTGAGAGACATTTGGAGAGAAAGGAATGTATTGGAAAGTGATTTTACTTTTTTTTCAGATAGGCATCAATCTTTTTCTAGGATTGATTTTATATTAACCACAAATGATCATTTTTCTAGGGTGAAGAAGATGAAGATATGTCCAAGAATTTTAACTGATCATAGCCCGGTTTGGGTGGAACTAGAACAGGAAAGAGCGGAAAGGAGGTCTTGGAGGTTAAATGAGAATTTATTTAGATATGAAGATAACTTGAATGAACTTAAAAAACAAATGAAAGAATTTTTTGTTAACAATATGAATAAAGGTACCTCGATGGAAATGGTATGGGATGCAAGTAAGGCATATATGAGGGGAACATTAATTTTTCTGAACAATAAATATAGATTAAAACAACAAAACAGATGGAAAGAGATAGAGGAGGAAATTAAAAAAAAAGAACAATTGCTTATAACTAATCCGGGAGACAAAAAGGCAAAAGATATGATAAATATCTTAAGAGAGCAATTTAATATGTTAATGGCTGGGCAAGTAGCAACCAGCATACAATATGCCAGACATAATACATTCTGTAATGCCAATAAACCTGGGAGATGGTTGGCTTACACAATGAGAAAAAAACAAAAATCATGTGTTATAGACAAGATAGAATTTAGAGGTAAGGAGATTTACCAACAGAATTTAATAAAAAAGGCTTTTTTGGAGTTCTATACAAAGCTATATGCTAAAGATGCAATTCAAGATGTTGATATTGATAGATATTTAAAGATAGATATTCCTGAACTAACGCTGGAACAGAGAGAAAGATTGAATCAGCCAATAACTTCCGAGGAAATTGTTGGGGTAATTAAAAACAATTAAAAATAGGTAAGGCTCTGGGAACAGATGGACTAACAGCTGTTTATTATAAACATTTACAATCTGAAATGTTAGAACCACTTAAAATTTTATTTAATAAAATACAGGTAGGAGGAGGAGTACCACCTTCCTGGAAAACAGCTTTTGTCTCACTAATTCCAAAGGAGGATCAAAATTCCATCAAACTTGAGAATTTTAGGCCAATTTCACTTTTGAATACCGATTATAAGATTTTTGCTAAGATACTAGCTAATAGATTAATGCCAGTTATGCAACAAACAATTCATAATGACCAATCAGGGTTTATAAAAGGGAGACAAATGAAATATAATGTTAGACAAATTGTAAACTTACTGGAATATTTGGAAAAAAATAATCAAGTCCCTGCAGCGTTTATATTTTTGGATGCAGAGAAGGCATTTGATCGCTTGAACTGGCAATTTTTGTTTAAAATAATAGAGAAAATGCATTTTGGGGAATATTTTACACAATCAATTAGAGCGATATACCAGCAGCAAACAGCACAAATAATAGTTAATGGAGGTTTAACAGAGGTTTTTAGAATTGAGAAAGGAACAAGGCAGGGGTGTCCTCTGTCCCCATTGTTGTTTATTTTGACTTTGGAAGTGCTATTGAACAAGATACATGACTCAGAAAAATTGAAGGGTATTGTAATTAGACATCAAGATTATAGATTAAGAGCATTTGCAGATGATTTGGTTGTTACCTTATCCCAACCTATAGAGTCGGCTCCATATATATTGGATATAATTGATCAATACGGGAAAGTATCAGGATTTAAAGTTAATTCACATAAGACAAAGATGATAATTAAAAATATGTCTGTATCTGAAAGAGATGAACTAGCAAGAATAACAGATTTTGAAATAGCTAAAAAGGTTAAATATCTAGGAGTGTATATAGCAGCTTCAAATACAAAATTATACAAAAATAACTATGAGGATCTCTGGCAGAAGGTACAGAAGGATATGGAGAATTGGAAAAAATTACAGTTGTCTTTATTGGGAAGAATTGCAGCAATTAAAATGAATGTGCTACCTAGATTCTTATTTTTGTTCCAAATGATACCTGTGCTTAAGAAAGATGAAAATTTGAGAGAATGGCAGAAAGGTGTTAATACTTTCATTTGGGCTGGGAAAAAAACCAGAATAAAGATGAAAATTATACAAGATACACGTGAAAGAGGGGTTCTCAAAATGCCTAATTTAAGATTATATTACGAAGCAGTGGTCTTATCACAAATTAGTGATTGGTTTAACTTAACTGAGGGGAGAATTTTGAATCTAGAAGGTTATGATTTGTTATATGGATGGCATGCCTATTTGTTATATGACAAAAAAGTGGATAAAGTATTTAAGGCCCATATACTTAGAAATGCTTTGTTGAGGGTTTGGAAAAAATATCAATATAAGTTAAATTATAAGATACCTGTATGGGCAAATCCTAGACATGCAATAGAAAATATAAGTATAGAACAAAAACAGGAGGTGATTACCTATAAAGAGCTTCTTATTATGGAAAGGGGGGTAATGTATTTGAAATCTTTAGATACATTGAGAGAAGAAGGTATAATTTATACATGGTTTCAGTACGGTCAGCTTCAAGCTAGATGGAAGGAAGATCAAAAAACTGGCTTCATGCAAAATGAGGAGAATTTGGTAAAACAAATTAGAGATCAAAAACAAATGCATATTAAAAGGCTGTATAATGCTTTATTGGAAATAGACTCTGAGACGGAACTGGTTAAAGATTGCATGATTAAATGGGCGCAAAATTTTCAAGAGCCAGTGATGATGGAGACTTGGGAAAAGATTTGGACTAGAAATGTGAAATTTACACAAGCACAAAATTTAAGAGAAAACTTTTATAAAATGTTTTATAGATGGCATTTAGATCCAAAAAAATTATCATGTATGTATCCTAATGTGCAAGCTAAATGTTGGAGATGTGACTGTGATGATGCAACTTATTATCATATATGGTGGACTTGTAGAAAAGTCAAAGCATTTTGGATAAAGATTTGGTGGGTGATGCAGAATATTTTTTAAAAAAGACTGAAATTTACTCCGCAGTTGTTTTTACTGGGTATAACTACAGACTGTACAGTTGCAGAGACTAAACTGATTTTGAACTCGATAACAGCAGCAAGATTGTTGATAGCACAACATTGGAAGAAGGATTTTTTGCCTACTATTGATGACTGGATATTGAAAGTAACTAATTTAGCTGAAAGTTTAAAGTTTAAAGGACCTACATTCATAGCTCACAACTCCAAGAGTTATGATGGTTACCTAATCCTCAGGCAGCTGATTCGTGAAAAGGTGAAGGTGCAATTGTTAACTCAGGGGGGCAAACTGTTATGCATAACCCTACCAATCTTTCATATACATTTTATTGACAACCTTTCTTTTTTACCCATGAAACTGAGTAAGGAGAAAGGCGCGCTCTGGATTCCGGACTCCGAGCCTTCCCTGAGCTGGGAAGCCCTCCTCGTTCTCATTCTTCCCAATCCCTTCCCACTCCTGGATCCTTCTCCCCCCCCCCTCGCTTCCTTTTGCTTGAAACTCCTTTCAGGGTGGAAGGGAAAACCAAATAAAAACGGGAAGGAGGCAAGAACAGAAAATGGTGCATGGAGGAGGGCATTTTTCAGCCGCTTTCTGGGACTGAAAAGTTGAGGGGACCCAAGGAAGTAGCAACCGGCCGGGACTAAGACGCCCCCCGCTCCCACCCTCCACCATCCCACGCCGCCTTCTTTTTCTCTCCCTGCCCATGCTCTTCTCTCTCCCGGGAAGAAGGGGACTAACCTTAAAAAAAAAAAAAGCTCTGCTGCTGAGCAGAGAAAGCAATAGCTGGGAAAGATGTTGCTACAGATTTAAAACAACGAAAAAATTGCCCTTCCTCTGTTCCTACCTTCCCTCTTTTTCTCCCCACCAGTTTCTTTTAGCTTTGGCTCCGGTGCCAAAAGAGATAATTCTCTTTTGTTTGTGAAGTCCCCCTCCACAATGATGAAGAAACAGCCCTAACTGGCACATGGTGTACTGTAGAATTGAATGTCACTGTGGAGAAGGGGTACAGAATTGCAGAGATTTACGAAGTTTGGCATTTTGAAAGGAAGACAAACACCTTGTTTTCAGGCTATATTAACATGCATCTCCATCAAAAACAGGAGGCCAGTGGGTACCCCGATTGGTGCAAAACAGAAGAAGATAAAGACCACTATGTTCATGATTATGAAAAGAAGGAGGGGGTCTGCTTACGCCGGGAATGTATTGAAGTTAATCCTGCTAAAAGGCAGATTGCAAAGTTGTTTTTAAACTCATTGTGGGGTAAATTTGGCCAGGCAACCAATCATCTGACTACGACTGTGGTGACAGATCCTGAGGAATTATTTATGCATCTTTTTGTGCCCTATTACAATGTGTCCTCCTGCGAATTTGTGGATGATGAAGCAGCCATTGTAACGTGGAAAGCTGCTAAAAACCATCCTACAAAGTCGACATGTACAAACATGTTCATTGCCAGTTTTACAACCGCTTATGCATGGTTAGAATTATACAACTTATTGGATCGTTTGGGGGACAGATGCCTCTATCATGATACCAATTCTGTCATTTTTATTAACAGAGAGGGGGCATGGTCCCCAGCATTAGGTGATTATTTAGGGCAGCTGACAAGCGAGATTCCTCCAAACACTTCCATCACTGAGTTTGTGGCGGTGGGTCCCAAAACCTATGGGTATGCATTGTCAACAGGTGCTACTGTGTTAAAGGTGAAGGGTCTAACGTTAAATAGCTCCAACTGTGTTAAGGTTAACTTTGAAAGCTTGAAAGATTTGGTTGATGAGTATTGTCTAACAGAGAGTGTAGAAAAGAAAGAGATCAAGGTACAACATCTGGGCATTGTTAGGGTTAAGAAGCAGTGGGCTCTGGAAACAAGGGTGCTCAGAAAAACTCTAAAAGTTGTCTATAATAAAAGGGTGCTCAAAACAGAGGATTATTGTACGCTGCCTTACGGCTATTAAGTATGATGAAAAACAGTGCCCAGTTTTTACTTCCTTTCTCATGTATTATAAGCGGTCCTTCCAATTCTGAGAAATCTTATTTTATAAAGCAAATGCTAGAACACGGTGAACATGTATTATCTGAAATGCCTCAAAACATTATATGGTTTTATAACTGCTGGCAACCTCTGTACAAAGAAATGCTTAACAAATTTCCTAATATTAAATTTATGGAGGGTCTTCCCGCCTCTTTTGAAGATACTGACTTGTTTCCTCCGAATCAAACCAATTTAGCAGTGGTAGATGATCTCATGGCAACAGCCGGTGACAGTGAGGAAATAGAGAAAGCTTTTACACAGTATGTCTGTTATGTCCTTATAAGGACATCCGCCCTGATTGGCTGCTAGCCATCGGGCGGGAGATTTGAATCCCTGTCAAGGGGCGGTGCGTCTGCCGGGAGCGAATATAAGGAGAGCTCCGGCAGTGCGCCAGCAGTCTTGTCTTGTTACTTGTTAACTAATAAAGTTATTCAATGTATCGAGCTGGTCACGTCTTCTGTTCCTGCGCCTGATCTAACACTGGCGACGAAGGACTAGAGAAGAGAACCTGAGAAAGACTCACGGCACGATCGCCCACCGAGCTGAAGTCACTACACCACAGCGACTTCCAGAATGGCTACCCCGCAAGCCCCGATGACCGCGCTGAACCCGTTCGACCCATCCCGGGAGAAGTGGAGATCATACATGGTCCGATTCCGACAGTTCCTGCGAGGTAATGGCTATCAGAACCTCGACGATGAGCGGAAAAGAGCCCTCTTCCTGGCTCATTGCGGATCGGACGTCCTAGAGATGGCGATTGACCTCGTGGCACCCAGGGACATTGAGGAGATGTCCTGGAACGACCTGCAGGAAGTCCTACAGGAGCACTACGCACCTACAGGCACCCCCATCGCAAACAGGTTCACCTTCCAGCAAAGAAATCAGCGGGAAGGTGAATCCATCAAGGAATTCGTGGCAGCGCTTCGCCAAATCGCTGCCAACTGCGAGTTCGACAACGTTGATAACGCAATCCGAGACCGCGTTGTGTTTGGGATGCGAGATGTGGGGCTGCAGAAGAAGTTCCTCAGCCGGAAGAGGATCCCACTCAAAGACGTCCTCGACAAAGCAACAGCGGCTGAAACATCTGAGCAAGCAGCCGCCGCGATGGTAAAGGCAAGAGGGATCCATAAGATCCACAAGTCGGGCCTGACCTCATCAGACGAGGCAACCACCCAATCCGAGTCGGATGAGGAAATGGCCGTCCACAAGGTCTCCCGCCCCCCCAGGCGGGAAAACCCACAGCATGGCGACCGGGGAGAACGATGCGGCAGCTGCAGAGGCGACCACCCCAGGGCGACCTGCAGATGGAGGGACGCGACCTGCCGCCGATGCCTGAAGAGGGGGCACATCGCAGAGGCCTGCAGAGCCACCGATCCAGCCCCGGAACCGCCCAGACCACGATTCCGGGAGAATCACAAAGACAACCAGAGGACATCCAAATGGTCCTCAAACCAGTCCCGGCGCGGGGAGGAGGACTATCCCCGAAGCAAAACGGTGCACCAGACTACCATCGCTCACACAAGCGACGAGGGGACCACCAAGTTCCACGTGACGCTGATAGCAGAGGGGGCACCGTGCAAGATGGAGGTAGACTCCGGATCCGCCTACTCCATCATGGACTGGCAGCACCTACAGCAGCTGAAGCCATCCTACAAAAAGACCCAGCTGAAAACCCTGAAGGCGAGGCTTGTGGACTTCAATGGAAACCCCGTCGAAATCCTGGGCAGAGCCACGATCCATGTGAAGTACAACGACTTCAACGGAAAGCTGCCCATCACCATCGTGGAGCACAGCCGACCGAACTTGTTAGGCGTGGAGTGGTTTAAGCCGCTGGGACTTTCAATTCAGGGTATCCACGAGATCCACAGGGACGAACTCGACACCATCATCGAAGAGTTCAAGGAAGTCTTCGATGGTAAGCTGGGGAAATTTGTGGGGAGGCCAATTTCCTTTAATCTGGACAAGGGAATCACCCCAATTAGGCTTAAGCCCCGCCGAGTTCCGTTTGCCCTGTGGCCTAAAGTAGATGAACAGCTGGATAAGCTGATCGCCCAGGGCGTCCTGGAACCGATCGATCATGCTTCATGGGAAACCCCCATTGTGACCCCACTGAAGCATGATGGGTCTGTGCGCATCTGCGCCGACTACCGTTGTACCATCAACAAGGCGTTGGCACAAAGCACATACCCAGTCCCAGTGGTGCAACACCTGTTGCATTCCCTGGGGTCTGGCTCAATTTTCGCGAAACTGGACCTGGCCCAGGCTTACCAGCAACTGCCAGTGGATGAAAAAACGGCGGAGGCACAAACAATTGTCACGCACAAGGGGGCATTCAAATGTAACTGCCTCCAATTTGGAGTCAGCGCTGCCCCCGGCATATTCCAATCTATGATGGAACGCCTTCTCCAAGGCGTTCCAGGGGTGGTGCCTTACTTCGACGATGTGCTCATCTCCGGTGACTCAAGAGCTCAACTCCTTGAAAGGCTCAGGCTTGTCCTGCAGCGATTCAAGGCCAAGGGCTTGAGGGTCAGACGGGACAAGTGCATCATAGGAGTACAGGAAGTCGAGTTCCTGGGCTATCTCATTGATAGCACTGGCATCCACCCCACCAAATCAAAAGTGGAAGCAATCCATGAAGCTCCAAGCCCAAAAAACAAAACGGAGCTTCAGGCGTTCCTTGGGTTGCTCAACTTCTACGCCATTTTCTTAAAACAGAAAGCCACAGTTGCTGAGCCACTCCACCGCCTGCTGGGGAAATCGGCTTCCTGGAAGTGGGGCCAGGAAGAGGAAGCAGCGTTCCGGGCCATCAAGGGACTATTGACGTCCAAAAGCGTCCTCATTCAATACAGTGAGACGCTGCCCATCAAGCTGACCTGTGATGCGTCGCCGTATGGGGTGGGGGCAGTCCTCAGCCACGAACTGCCCAACGGCACGGAAGCCCCCATCGCCTACTTCTCGAAGACCATGTCCGGCGCAGAACGGAACTACAGTCAGCTGGACAAAGAAGCCCTGACCATCGTGGCTGGAGTGAAGCGCTTCCACGAATACCTCTACGGAAGACGCTTCACCATAGTCACCGATCACAAGCCACTCCTGGGACTCCTCGCAGGCGACCAACCCACCCCGACCTTCACGTCTCCACGGATGACGAGATGGGCCATCTTCCTAGCCGGCTACTCCTACCGGCTCGTGCACCAGCCAGGCACAGCCATAGGAAATGCCGACGCGCTCAGCAGATGCCCGTCGAAAAATCCAGTCGAAGACCCAGCCCCCACGCTCCACCTATTCCATATTGATGACGACGCCAGCTGCCCGGTGTCATCCGCAGATGTGGCCGTTCACACTCAAAAGGACCCCACACTCCGCCAAGTGAAGTCCTGGATCCTCAGAGGGTGGCCATCGGAAAAGCCAGAGGAAAAGTTCAGCCCGTTTGCCAGAAAACAGAAGGAGCTGTCCACCATAAAGGGCTGTCTGCTATGGGGAGACAGGGTGCTGATCCCAAGCACTCTGCAACGGCGGACGTTAGAGACTCTGCACAAAGGGCATCCGGGCATCGTCCGCATGAAGGCCCTGGCACGGAGTTACGTCTGGTGGCCCTCCATGGACAGAGACATTGAGCAATGGGTCTCCAGATGTGACCCGTGCCAAGAAGTTCGCCCAGCGCTGCCGCAATCCGAAGTCGCAAAGTGGGAGACCCCCAGCAACCCCTGGTCGAGGATCCACATCGACTTCGCGGGTCCGATGCAGGGGCGACACCTCCTCATCATGGTAGATGCCTTCTCCAAGTGGCTCGAGGTGATACCCATGGCATCTACCACAACAGAAGCGACGATCCGAGCCCTGCGCCGTCTGTTCGCCACACATGGACTTCCGGACGTGCTAGTCTCGGACGACGGCCCCCAGCTCACATCCCTGGCCATGGAATCCTTCCTGGCAGGACTGGGCATCCGCCACGCCCTATCCGCCCCCTACAGGCCGGCCGGAAACGGACAAGCGGAACGCATGGTCAGACTGACCAAAGAAGCCCTCACCAAGATGGGCCCGGGAGACTGGCAAGAACGCATTGATAACTTCCTCCTCACCCAGCACATCATGCCACATGCCACCACCCACAAGAGCCCGGCCGAACTGCTGATGGGCAGAAGGTTGAGGTCACCCTTGGACCGGCTGCACCCCCAATACAGCCCGGAAGTGACCGCAACCGCCAGCCGCCCGCTTCGCGCCTTCAGCAAGGGAGATTCAGTTTTCGCGCTGAATTTCAACGGCTCTCCTAAGTGGCTGAAGGGGAAGATTGCCAGCACAACCGGCCCCAAATCCTACACCGTCGAGTTGGAAGATGGACAGGTCTGTAGACGTCACATCGACCAACTCCGGAAAAGGTGGGGGGGAGCACACGAAAACCAGCCTGACGAGGTAGGCCTACAACACCCCGGCGAGGTAGGCCTACAACACCCCGACGAGGTAGGCCTACCACACCCCTGCGAGGCAGAGCAGCGCCATCCCGACGAGGTCGGCCCAGCACACTACCAGGTACTGTCACGTCGGCAGTCCAGCGAGGTAGACCGGGGCCAACCACACGGGGGATGGCAACACCAACCCAGCCGGGTGGGCACCGGGCTCAGCAGGGCCAGGGACCACCAACCCAGCCCGCAAGTAGACCGGTACCTGCCCAGAGGAGGAGCAGCGCACCCCACCAGTGACGGCAGCCTACGCCAGCCCGGCCAGGGAGACCGCAGTTCCAGGCGAGTAGACCGGGACCCAGCCAAGAAGGGCAACCCACCACCCATGGGCGAGGGTGGCACACGACTCCCCGGCGAGAGGGACCCCCGCCCATCGCAGAAGACAGCCAGGGAACAACAACCCGACCCGGAGGACCCCAGGCACCACCTGACGGTAGACCAGGGACTAGGGGGAAGGGAAAGCTGACAACAACCCGGCCAGGGAGACCTACACCACCCCGGCGGGGGAGACCGCCGCCGCCCCGCAGAGGTAGTCCCGCAACAACACCCCGACCAGGTCGACCACCACCAACCAGACGGGGTAGACCAACGCCAGCCCAACCGAGGGGACCAACGCCACCCCTGTGAGGTCGGACAGCACAACGCAAGCCAGCACCACCCGCAGCCGGCGGACCAGACCCGAGGGCACCAGGCGGAACCACCACCCAATCGGCACCAAGCCGGACCGCAACCGAACCGCAGCGCCCGGGAGACCAGGGAGGAGCAAGCGATGGACTTACCGAGACTCAGACGCTCTTCCCGGGTCGGAACCGAGCAACCGAGACGAGGCGATAGATCCACAGGCCAGGAGGAAGACAACCAGAACCAGCCATCCAAGGTTTGCGGTCCGGCCGGAGGCGCTGGGGGTGACCCCGCTCACTCGACAGCCGAACCAAGCCCGGTTCCGGAGAAGGAACCAGGAGACGAAGGAGCCCCGTCCATCCAGGCCGGAGACCGAGAAGAAGTGAGGCTGCGCAGGTCAGCTAGGGTGCCGAGGCGTCCTACGTACCTGCGCAATTACGTGACTTTCGTTAATGAAGTTTGACAGTTCGGACTAATGGGGGAGGAGTGTTATGTCCTTATAAGGACATCCGCCCTGATTGGCTGCTAGCCATCGGGCGGGAGATTTGAATCCCTGTCAAGGGGCGGTGCGTCTGCCGGGAGTGAATATAAGGAGAGCTCCGGCAGCGCGCCAGCAGTCTTGTCTTGTTACTTGTTAACTAATAAAGTTATTCAATGTATCGAGCTGGTCACGTCTTCTGTTCCTGCGCCTGATCTAACAATGTCCATCACAAAAACCTTAGTATTATTCTCATACTTCAAAACCTCTTTTTTCAAGGTAAGAAAATGAGAACAATAACTCTAAATGCAAAATATTTGGTGTTATTCCAATGTCCCCGTGACCGGATGCAAATAGTCACACTGGCATGAGAAATGTACCCTTCTAACACTCGGTACTTTTTAGAAGTATTCCAAGATGCCACTAGCAAACCCCATGGCTCTCTTTTAGTTGATCTGGCAGCCGCTACTCCAGAAACTTTTAGGCTGAGAACAGGCCTCTTCCCTCCAGAATGGCCAGTAGTTTACACTATAAAAAAGAAGGGGTAAAAAGTAACCATTTTAACAGAGGAATTCTCAGTTCATCCAGGATGTCAGAGAGGGTGCGCAGGAATTTGGGTGTTTTAAAAATCTTAGTAAAGGCCGGCCCAAAACAGAGAAAGGCCATTTTATGCAATGCTAATAATGACCTGGTGGGGGCCATAGCCGAAATAGCTCTGAATACTTTAAAACGTAACCTGCCTCTGAAGCCTTCACAATACCGAAATTTAAAGAGAAAGAAAGACTGTATTAAAAAGTTGAGCGATAGTAAGCTCTCTCTGAAAAAGAAGAAACAGGTTATTCTTCAGTCAGGGGATTTTATAGGGCCATTACTAGGGGCTGCTATACCATTGCTGACTAATCTATTAATCTGGTAAACATGGAGCATGCAAAGAAAATGTATTTGGTGTCGAGACACCAGATGGAGCAGCTACACAGGCGGACTCCTACTATGGGTGCTACAGCCACTAACTGGTTGGATGATGAGATGCGTACCATTCTTCAGAGACCTGATTTGCGTGAGGATGACAAGATTAAGCTCTACAATTCTGTACTGCAGAGGTATTTAAGACTGACCAGACAAAATGAGTCTGAAAAGGACACATTGAATCTCATTTATCCAGCGGAAGAAACTCGGACACTTCCAACATCACCAGAACAGATGCCACAGCCATCTCTACAGGACACAGTGATGGATGAGATCCTAAGGGGTGTGAGCACCCGTTACAGGAAAAATGCGGAACTTTTGCTGAACAAAATGAAACAGCATCAGGACATCTCAACCTGGGATGCTCGCGGTACCTTTTTATACAAAGGGGTCCCTATTCCTGGTACTAATATTTTAGACTTGGTGAAAGGTGCCTCGCAACACCGAGCCCCTACTGAGAAGCGGAAACCTAAAGGCTGGGATGACTTTATGAATGCTATGGTTGAGGTGAATGTTCCAACCTCTGTGTTGGGGTCTACTGCTGTTAAAGAGCAAATAGAAAAGCTGAAAGATTCTCTGGTTGTTAAGGATGAAACTGCTACTGGCCCCGTCTCTGTTATGACAACCCCTTTTGGGGCTCAGAACCCTATGATTACAGGCACCCCCTCTAGCCCCTGGACGTTAAATCCTAGAAGTAGGCTCAGGTTTGGTAACTGGTTCAATTTGTAAAATGAATAAAAACACAGTGAAACAAGTAAAAATGTTTAAGTCTTTTTCTTTATTTTACAGTAAGGCAGGCATGTCTGCATGCACTGGTGACGGTTACAGGCTCTGAGCCCCCTTCCCACCTTTATAGTTTTTACAAACTGTTTTACCATTTGATCATTTTTAATATCGACATTGGAGTACATCCCACTCCTTTAGTCCGGTTCAGTAGAAAAAACACAGTGTTGCTCACAGGTCACAGCGTTGGGGTGTTGCAGTTGACGTTCGTGAAATGTGTAGTTCTCAGCTTGCTGTTCTAAAAACATCACTATGGAGCCAGGAAAGTCAGGGCTATCTGGAGGTCTTCCATAAGAATCAAAAAATTTGCCATATCCGGGAGATGGAAAGTAGAGGACCAGCCAGTGTTCACCAGGCAGAGTGTGAGGGTGGATATTTACAATTAATCCAAAAGGTCTTTTGGAGATATGTCTCTGGGGTAGCAGGTCACAAGGGTAGACCCCTAGAAATGCAGTATTTCCAGAGAACAAGTGGAGGAGCTGCAGTGTGTCCATACTCACATATAATCAAAAAGCACATTACTTGTGTGACTTATTTCAATAAGATTTTCAAAGATTGCATAGAGAATCATGTTGACAGTGTTGGGGAGGGGCTGTGCAAATCTAATTTCGGCTCTGAGGTTACCGTTCCTGATCAAAGAATAGTGCTCAGAGCACCTCTGATCAGGACTCAAGTCAAAACAATACAAAGTATACCCTCGGCTAAACTCATTCCGGATGATTAACAGCGGCCTGTCTTTCATGCCTTTGCCTGTTGCTTGCACCATCTGCATGTACTCTCTCACAAAAAGACCATGCTCTTAATCAGGCTGAAGAGGCTTTGCGGGGATCTGCTCGCTGTCACAATGCAGAGCGCAAAAATTGACATTGCAGTGTTGAAAATTGAATGGGTTTCTTTCATAATCCCCACTAAAAGACACATTGTCCACAAACCCAATCACGAATTGTTTAGGTAGCTGCCCCAGAAATAGATTTTCCTGATTACACACAAGGCTACCTGCAGGAATGCTGTAAACCTTCATCCCCACGCGATCAATGGGGTATTTGGCATTGGAGGTAAGCAAAGCTTCTGCATGACCAAGGAGCACACCCGGGGCTACTTTTACACGTTTTAAAAAGAGAGAAGCCGACAGGAGTTGCACTTTGTAATTCTCATTGCCGTCCTTCATCACACAGAATTAATTTCTGCTTCTTGTGAGTTTGACTTTCACATCAACACCATTAATTAGCAGTCTGTCTTGAAAAAACAGATCGCTATGCAGAGGCTCAAGTAGATCCCATTTACGACTACCGGCTGTGTGTCTTGCTCTCGCTTTGAAACCAGAGTTCCCAGCGGCTGTCAGTAGAGTACTATCCATGAGGTCCGAGTCATCTTTGTAAAAAACCCCAGCTGTAAACTGGGTACCAAGTGCATCACCACCAAAGTTCAGAATCAGTTCAATCATGGCCTGATAAGAATAGCAATGATGGCTCTGTGTAATGAGCCGATCTCCCAAGGTAACATCCAGCTGGTTAAACAATGATGCTATAGGATAGTTGGTCAGGGCCACCCTTGACCCATCATTAATATCCGTCCTGTTCAGCCTTTACAATCTTGCAACTCACATACAGCAGGGTGTTGTTTAAATCCATGTAATGCTCACCATGCCCCATGATAAAAAAATTCCAGGGGAGCATTGGGTGTTAGCACTGATAAAGGAGGGATCTCAACATAGGTACTGTTTTCAATACTGATCTGTGTAGGTGCCAGTTGAAAAAGATCCAGTTCTGATTTAACACATTCCTCTGAAGCAGCATGAATAAATGACATATTGTATTAGAATATGTCTTCCTTGTCACAGGGCTTCCTCTTCTGCGACCGTCTCCTCTTGGTATGACAGGGTTTTTTCACAAGTCTTCTCTTTTTAAATGGAAAAGGAGGGCCTGATGCATAATTCTTCCTGGCTATGACCAACCCTGATCCATCCTGACCCCTCTCAACAACACGGGATACAAGGTGCCCTGCAACATCTCTGGCAATGTTTTTGGCAGCAGATTTCACATGCGGCTTAATGATTTCTAATCCTCGCCTCAAAAAAGGCATTGCTTTTCGAAAAAGCCCGCGGAACAGACCCCCTAAACCTGTCCCATACATAATGGGGGCACCTCGGAAGCCCGGAAGGCCGCCACCGGCTTGTGCCCTGTAGTAAGCCACGTAGTCTTGAGATCTCCCATGCTTCTTGATTACAACCATCCTTCACTTTTCCGAGGCCTAAAATGAAGCTTGACATTCACCTTCCCATGTTAAAAATGCACGTTTTTGTCCTGGTCGGTTTTGATTTCTATAGTAACGGTATCAATGTGATGTTTGCTGACCGGTACATAATGCAGACGGTCATAGGTCATTGTGACGAAATCATTGTCTTGCCCTCGCACAGGCACACAGTGCAGTAATGCCACATAGAAGTCACCCACTATCTGGAGTTCTACAATGTCTGTATAAACATATAAGGTGCTGAAGCCAGGGAACATACCTAACAGATGTCCAAGTTCTCCACTAACTAGAATGGTATACGGTTCATCTCCTTTAAGATTAATTTTTCAGCCCACTGAATCATAATGTAAGGTTGTCTTAGGCCTGTCCTTGGCATTTGATATAAGATTGTTCATATTTTCTAACAGCTGTTGGACACTGTTATAGTACCCACTTCTCAAAGAAAAATGCCATCTCTGTCTCTCGTTAGCAATTCCAAAATATCCAGGAGACGTTAATGTGTACCAACTATGCAGATACTATATCTCTGCTAACCCTACTTCCCATGACCCTGGAAGGTCCAATGGTCTCGCTAACTGAATAGTAAAATTAGAATTTTTGTTTTTGGGGAAAATTGCTGCTGATGCGTTGCTGGGAAAGGTGATGTAAAACTCCACCATATCAAAGATGTTGTACTTCAGTATCCTTAACCCAACTGTTGAACTTCTCTGGCCATCCAGCCCATTTAACTAGGAGTTCTCTTTTTTTTCCCCTCCCTCTTTTCCGGAGTATTTTTTCAATTCTGCAGACACGCTCTTGGTCGCTAGGGATTTTTTGCAACTCTTCTGGGTAAAAAGATCCTTGTAAGGGGTCCTCTGCATAATCCATTAATCTATATAACTCCCTTTCCCCCCTCCTAATGCGTTCTTTGAGAATAATAATTTCATCTGTAAAGGTTTGCTGATAGCCCTTTTCAAACTTTCCCTTTAGTCTGGATATCCTAATGTGGTCCCCCACCTTAAGGGCTTTTAACTTTCTGTTCATTTTAATTTTTTTCCCATATAGGCACATCCACACCCCCTTTTCGTTAGATCGCTTTACCATATTGGGAGCTGTCAGGATACTGCGATGGTAAGAACTGCTGTAGCCCCGAATGAGGGCCGGCAAAACATCCACATAACGGTGCGTGTTTTTAGCCATAAAATATCTCCAGAGTTTCTTTTTCAGAGTGCGGTTAAACCGCTCTATAACCGCTGCTTTAGTTTCACTATGTGTGACAAAATGATGTATGCCATAACGTACCAAAACCTTCTTCAGAGGTTTATTTAAGAATTCCTTTCCGGCATCTGTAACTTTCTGGGGGCCCTTCCTGTTTGGAAGATTCTCTGGAAGGCATCGGCAACCCCCCGTCCTGACTTATTAGATAAACAGACAGCCCAGGCATATTTGGATAGTACATCGATTACTGTTAAAATAAATTTTGTGCTGTTGTTTTCCATGGCAAATCCTGATAAATCCACAAGATCGGCTTGCCACTGACAGTCTATGCAAGAAACTATTGCTGCATTCCTAGGAAAGTTAATTTTTGCAGATTTATGAAGGCTATAAGCATCTTGTCCAGAAAGCCATGTCTTGACATGTTTCAATGTTAAGTTTTTAACGTGTTTCTGGCCAGTCTTATATAGTGAATATACACTCCCATAGCAGTACGTATAATCGGGTTTATAATATAGTTTCTTTAGAAGTTTTTCATACTTCATTCTGCTCCATTCACATTGTACAATAAACACACTTTACTCTTTAACACAACCCTTTTATTTGTAATTTAGAGTACACTAACATGAACTTTGCCATTGGAATAATAACCTTCATCATCATCGCCATCATCATCATCATCATTATCTTCAACTTCTGTAGTCATCACACAAATACAACCAACACGCCCACATGCACATCCTTCCATAACGTTATCTACTTTTACAATGTCTCTTTTTACATCACCCGTTAGAGAAAAGGGGTATTCAGTAAGTTTCAGAACAGATTCATTAATATTGTCATTAACATCAACCATAGGCATGCTGTTAACAGGCTTCGTAGGGCTCTGACAATCGTCACTGTCCTCTGTAAATTCTTGCATGCTTGAGGTGCTTCTTGAAAGAACCAGACTCTTGTCATTTTTATATCCAAAATCCGTTTCTGGTAAAATATAAAATAGATCGTTATTAAAGCTAACAGCAACTTTCCCCATTTAATATATAACTTTATCAGCAATGGCTGTAGTAAAAAAGTCAATTTAGTTTCATTTACCTAAGAAATCCTCTGCAGACTCTTCATCGGTTGATAGGTTTGTTATTAAAGAATCACTGCTGCTATAGTTATAACACGGAACAGGACCTGGAAAATGTATTAATTCATTATCTATCATGATATTAGCAGTGTTATCCTGAATTACACATTTGGATATATAACAGGGGTTTTACTTATTCAAGCCGGTTCCTTGGATAGGCGATAAAGAACACCTCTTTGTCGTTTTCCACCCCGACAGGTAAGATCTGGTGAGATCGTCCACATCTTTACATTCTATAGCATCCCATACATTACAGCACGATAGACGACATCCAAACAAAATAGTCCTGAAGTACTGTAAGTCTTCATCAAACATTGTACAACATATTTTACGGCAGTCATTCTAAGGTAGGACGTAAAGTGAAATTTGGATATAAGAGTGAAATAATATGGGGTCAGCCTAAATGATCTCTGAAGGGCCCTTGACTAACTATTATAAAAGATAGTTGCTGGATTCAAAAAGTTAAACTGCAGAGTTTCTACAGTTGGAGAGTTCAAAAAGTCAAACTACAAGTATTAGCTAACTTCCTGGTAACATGTTAAAATGCAGAACTAAACCACATGGAGTTTTCCTGCCTAAGGAATAAGGGAGGGGGCTAGCTAAAGAGGCAGATCTAAGATACTTCCTGTTTTTTTGTTACTATAAAGATACGTGTCTTAAACAAGGTCTTTGTTCAGATGTTAGAATTTATATTAAGCTATCTGAACCTTCTGGCCAAAATAAAGCTTTTTCTGATTTCGAAATTCATCTCTTTTATTTTTCTGCGACATTTTGGTGAGCCAGCCAGGAGATGAAGCGAGATTTCACTAAGGGACAGAACGGACCAGTCAGTGCCAGGTGAGACCGTCTTGCCAAACTTCAGGCACCACTGAGAGTTTTTCTCTGGAAGGAGGCAGACGGCCCCACTGGGTACTCAATGGCTCCAACCAACCCAAGAACCTTACGAAATCAGAACAAGCTAATAGATAAACGCCGGCTGAGAAAGAAAAAAAAAGAAGACGCCTGCAGGCAAGTATTGTGGGAATTGTAGACCCACTCCTTGAGAGTGGAAGAGGGAGCCTGATCACCTCCCTGGGTCTGGGAAACGTCCCTTCCTAACAGAACCAGCATTTCCTAATGAGACTCCAGAATTGTGTGGGTGGTTAAGCCATTGCAGTTCCTGTTGGTGACTGTTGGAAAAGTCCAGCACCGCTGTTCTGTCCCCGTCCCCACACACACACACACAGCTAGTCGAGGGTTAAGGAAACACTTTGGAACGCATTCAGTTCTTATCTCCAACTTGGCAGCGATAGACACACCGTCTGCCAAGTTACTTTATTTTCACAAACAGACAGATAAGATACGAACGTTCAAGAAAGTCCAAACAGAAATAATATTCCTCCCAGCAGTTCCGGACGAGGCTTTAGTGACTCCAAGGTTTTGCTTTGTTCGTCACAAAAGATCCTTGACCACCACTCTCTATTATATAGTCTCTGGGGTGTGGTCTCTGGGGTGTGGTCCAGTGACTCAGTTCTAATCCCTAGCACGCCTCCCAAGCTTCTGCAAACGTTTATCACGCCTTCGGAGGCGTGCGTCCAGGAATGATGTGTCATTATCACTTTGACTCGAATCAGCTGTCTCCTCTCCCTCGGCCGGCACTTGAGACAATGCCAGAGGGGAGGGGCCTGGAGAGGGAGGCCTGGCTGACTCCTCTTCCTCATGCTCGGAGCTTTCTTCCTCCGATGGGACAGGCTCAGAGGGCGGGGCCACAACACTATCCCCCACCGCAGGGCCCTTCCCCCGGGTCTGACGGTCGGGATGGGGTCGGGACGGGAACTGTTCGTGGAAAGCCCGCACCAGGTCAGGGGCCTGAACGGCAGACGCGTCCACCCAGGTGAAATCCTCGGGCCCGTACCCCTTCCAGGCGATGAGGTATTGGAAGCGCCCCTTCAGCCAACGGGAGTCCCGGATACTGTCCACCTCGTACGTCGAGGCGTCGTCCTCGTCGGCTGCGGCTGGGGGGGCAGGCGTCAGCGGGCGGCGGAGATGGCTCGCGGGGGCCTCAGGGACCAGGAGGGACCGATGAAAAACAGGGTGGAGCCGCATGGAGCGGGATAGAGTCAACCGGTAGGCCACCGGATTGATGACCGCCTCGATAGGGAAGGGACCGATAAAGCGTTGGGCCAGTTTCCGTACCGGCCGGTCCGTGGGGAGGTGTTTTGTGGACAACCACACCCGATCTCCTACTTCCAGCGGTGGCGTCGTCCGGCGGGCGCGATCGGCGAACCGTTTATAATCCTCTTTCGCCCGGATCAGCTGCCGCCGCACCAGTTGCTGCACCGCCTGCAGCTCTGAGAGGAAGTCCCGGGTCTCGGGAACAGGGGAGTCCATGATGGTCAACGGGAAAAGCCGTGGATGGTATCCGACGTTGGCATGGAACGGGGTCATCTGGGTGGAGGTGTGTTGGGAGTTATTAAAGGCGAACTCCGCCAGGGGAAGGTACTCGGCCCAGTTGTCCTGCTGCTGGTTGACAAAACAGCGGAGGTACTGCTCCAGTATGCCGATGACCTTCTCCGTGCCCCCGTCAGTCTCCGGATGGTGCGACGACGACAGGCACACCTGCACCTCCAGCGCGGCCATCAGGCTTTTCCAGAAGCGGGCCGTGAACTGGGCCCCGCGGTCCGAAACCACCCGGTCCGGCAGGCCGTGGAGGCGGAAGATATGTTGCAGGAACAGGCGAGCCGTGGTGCGGGCCGAGGGCAGGCCGCGGCACGGGATGAAATGTGCCATCTTCGTGAGTGCATCCACCACCACGAGGACGGTCGTGTACGTAGCGGACAGGGGCAGGTCTGTCAGGAAGTCCATGGAGATGGCTCCCCACGGTCTCTCCGGTGTCGGCAGCGGCTGGAGGAGTCCAGGAGGGGGGCCGGACGCGGCTTTGGCCTGTCGGCACGTCACACAGGACGTCACGTAGGCGTGCACGTCGTGCCGTACCCGAGGCCACCAAAAAGTCCGTGTCACCAGGTTCAAAGTCTTAAAGAAGCCGAAGTGCCCCGCCGCGGGGTTGTCATGACACTGGTTCATGACGAGGGCTCGGAGCGGACTCGTGGGCACATACAGCCGACCCCGATGTCTGAGCAAGCCCTCCTCCACGGTCCATGGGGACGCGGGGCCGACGTCCGCTCTCCGCTGCTGCGACCAGTCGTCCCGTCGCTGCGCTTCCAGCACCCGAGCCCGCAGGTCCACCGGTTCCTGGACCGCGGCCAAGGAGTCCGCTGGCAGCACCGTCCGGGGGGGAAGGGAGTCCTTGGGGCAAAAGTATTCCGGCTTACGGGATAGCGCGTCCGCCCTCTGGTTGAGGTTGCTCGGAATGTAGGTGACGTGGAAGTTGAACCGGGCGAAAAACAACGACCACCGGATCTGCCGCTGGTTCAACTTCCGTGCCGTGGTGAGGTGCTCCAGGTTCCGATGGTCCGTCCGCACCTCCACCTGGTGTCGGGCCCCCTCGAGGTGATGTCGCCAAGCCTCGAACGCGGCCTTGATGGCCAGCAACTCCTTTTCCCAGATGGTGTAGTTGCGCTCGGAAGGGTTGAGTTTCCGGGAGTAGTATGCGCAGGGAAAAAGAGTGCCGCCATCCACCGGAGCCTGTAGCAGCACCGCCCCAATCGCCACGTTGGACGCGTCCGTCTCCACCACGAACGGACGGTGTGGATTGGGGTGCCTCAGGACTGGCTCTGTGAGGAAGGCCTGCTTGAGGACCTCGAAGGCCTGCTGCTGCGGGGGCCCCCACTGGAACGGGACCTTCTTCCGAAGGAGCTGGGTCAACGGCAAGGTCAGGGTGGCGAAGCCCGGGATGAAGGTCCGATAGTAGTTGGCGAATCCCAACAGACGCTGGACGTCCTTCACCCGACGCGGGGGTTCCCAACTGCGCAAGGCCTCCACCTTGTGCGGGTCCATCGCGATGCCCTCGGGGGTGATGATGTGCCCGAGGAACTCTATGGAAGTCTGGAAGAAGTAGCATTTCTCCAACTTCGCATAGAGCTGGTGCTCCCGCAGGCGCTGCAGGACCTGGCGGACATGCTGGAGGTGACTTTCCGGGGTCCGGGAATAGATCAAAATGTCATCCAAGTAGATCACCACGAACCGATCCAGCATGTCCCGGAACACATCGTTCATCAAGTGCTGGAAGACCGCGGGGGCGTTGGTCAACCCGAACGGCATGACGGTATACTCGAAGTGTCCGTACCGCGTGCCGAACGCCGTCTTCCACTCGTCCCCCTCTCTCACGCGCACCAGGTTGTAAGCCCCTCGGAGATCGAGCTTAGTGAAGATCGAGGCCTCCCGCAACCTCTCCATCAGCTCCGGGATCAGCGGCAGGGGGTAGCGATTTCGCACTGTGATGGCGTTCAAGCGCCGGTAGTCGCAACACAGGCGCAAGTCCCCCGTCTTCTTTTTAACGAAGAGGACCGGGGCCGAGAGCGGGGAGGTCGAAGGCCGGATGAACCCACGGGCCAGGTTCTTTTCCAGAAAGTCCCGTAAGGCGGCCAGCTCGGGCTCCGACATGGAGTACAGGCGTCCCGATGGCAGGGGCGCGTTGGGCATTAGGTCCACCGCACAGTCGTAGGGTCGGTGCGGGGGCAAGCGGTCCGCCTCCTTCTCGCTGAACACGTCGGCGAAGGGCGTCAGCTCCGGAGGCAAGGAGACGTTTGGGGCAGAGACGTCCTGGCCGGCGCAGGTGTGGCGAAGGTGGTCGACACACTGCAGGCTCGGGAACGAGATGGCGTTTCTCGACCACGCCACCTGAGGGTCGTGCGCCCGAAGCCAGGCCATCCCCAGGACCAAGGGAAAGTGCAGATCCGCCGTTACGTAAAACTGGATCGCCTCCTCGTGGTTTCCAATGGCGAGGCGCAAGGGCTGGGTAGCGGTTTTGATGGGCCCCGCCACGAGTTCCCGCCCATCTATAGTTTCAACCCTCAACGGAGGGTCCACTGGAACCAAGGGGACTTTGTAATGGGCCACAAAGGCCTGGTCCATAAAGTTCGTGGTGGCCCCCGAGTCCACCAGCGCGTGCGCTTGGAGCCCCTCCGACCGGTTAGCCAACAACACCCGGGTGTTCAAAATCAGGTGCCGAGGGGGCTCACAGTCCACAGCCGCCGACTCCGGCGGGGCATGGTCACGTGCCTGACCCAGAGTTTCCCCTAGGCCAGGCCTGTCCCGTTTCCCGGCAGGTCATGCCGAGACTCCGGAACAGGCTTGAGCGGTCCACTCCGCTTCCGGGGACACGAGGCGGCAAAATGTCCCGCCTCGCCGCAATAGAGGCACAACCCCCCTTGACGTCTCCGCATCCGCTCCTGGGCCGTCAGTTGAGGTCTGGCTGCTCCGAGCTCCATAGGCTCCTCAGCCGTCGCCACAAAACGCTGTGCGGTCCTGAGCGCTGTCGGTGCGAAACGCGGGGGTGCCGACGCCGTCGATGGTTCCGGAAGAGCCCGACGGGGCCGTCGCCGTTGCAAGCGGGCGTCGATGCGCAGACATTGGGTCACCAGCGCGTCGAGGGTCGGTGGCGCCTCCACACGAACCAGCTCGTCCTGCATCTCGTCGGAAAGGCCGTCCTGGAAGGCGTCCATCAGCGCCACCTCATTCCAAGCCGAATCCTGGCCTAGCAGTCGGAACTCTGCAATATAGTCCTGCAGGGGGCGCTTGCCTTGGCGGAGGTCCTTGATGCGCCTCGCTGCCGTCTGCACCCGGAGGGGGTCCTCAAACATGGTGCGCAGGTGTTGTAAAAAGCCCTGAAAGTCCAGGAGCAAGGGGCTATCTTGCAACAACAGGGGCGTGGCCCATCGGGCGGCAGTGCCCGAGAGGGAGCTGATAACAAATGCCACCCGAGCCCGGTCATCCGGAAAATCCTCCGGCCTCATTGCCATAAACAGTTGGCATTGTCCCAAGAAGGCCGGAAACATCTCCTGCTGCCCAGAAAACCTATCTGGCACATTCACTGGGCATCTCGGACGGGGAAGGGGAGGAGGTGGAGCTGCAGGAGCATTTCCCAAAGCAAGTTGGGCAGTTAGCTGTGCTACTTGCTGTTGCAGAAGCTGATTGGCCTCCAGCATCTGCTGTATCTGCTGCTGCAGCTGTTGGTCCATCGTGGGTTAACGATGGAGTATGTGGTGACGAACAAGATGTTCTGTCCCCGTCCCCACACACACACACACAGCTAGTCGAGGGTTAAGGAAACACTTTGGAACGCATTCAGTTCTTATCTCCAACTTGGCAGCGATAGACACACCGTCTGCCAAGTTACTTTATTTTCACAAACAGACAGATAAGATACGAACGTTCAAGAAAGTCCAAACAGAAATAATATTCCTCCCAGCAGTTCCGGACGAGGCTTTAGTGACTCCAAGGTTTTGCTTTGTTCGTCACAAAAGATCCTTGACCACCACTCTCTATTATATAGTCTCTGGGGTGTGGTCTCTGGGGTGTGGTCCAGTGACTCAGTTCTAATCCCTAGCACGCCTCCCAAGCTGCTGCAAACGTTTATCACGCCTTCGGAGGCGTGCGTCCAGGAATGATGTGTCATTATCACTTTGACTCGAATCAGCTGTCTCCTCTCCCTCGGCCGGCACTTGAGACAATGCCAGAGGGGAGGGGCCTGGAGAGGGAGGCCTGGCTGACTCCTCTTCCTCATGCTCGGAGCTTTCTTCCTCCGATGGGACAGGCTCAGAGGGCGGGGCCACAACAACCGCAGGTCAATGGCAGTGTTTTAGAAAATGGGTGGAAAAGAGAGTGTTCCACGAACATCTCCAATGTATGTTGAAGAATTTTAAGAAAGGTTTTAGTGGGGATTATGAAGACCCCAAGGCCAATCCAGGTGACTTAAAGAAGTCCTGTGAAAATCCCAAAAGCAAACCCCAGGATTTTTAGGAAATTGTGAAGCTGTGAAGTGTAGGAGGTGTCCGTAGTCTGTGTTGGGGGCACCAGGTCTTCCCAGATTTCCGTTATAAGAGGGGTCTGAAAATCAGTGGCAGAACTGATGTTGTGTAGCCCAGCTGAACCAAAGTGTGAAACCGCACATAGGAAGGGGAAACATGGGAAGTTGCAGCTCGAGGGTGGTAGATACCCCTTTAGGAAACTTGTTTGAGGCATAGGACGAGAGGCAGATGCCTGTCCTGGCCAGCCTGAAGAAGAGAGAGGAAAACAGATGTAGAAAATGGGCTTTGCTGAGGGATGACACAGGAAAACCAATTTGTCTAAAGAAAGGTCCCTAAAAGAAAAGTGGAGTTCAAACTTGCTCATGAGAGCCCTGGCTAAGTGCAATGATGTGTGAACAAAGGTCTCTATACATTTTGGAACTTTAAAAATAAGCCAGCGCCTGCTGGGAGATCCAAGCTAGAAAGAGCTAGACAGAACATCCCAGGGCAGAGAAAAAGTGAGAAGTTCACTAAAACAATTAGAAAGAATCCCAAACTGCAAATAGACCTGACTAGTCATTAAAGGAAAAATAATTAGAAGTTGAGAAGCCCCACCATACAGTAAGATGATTCAGACGTTGGGGCTGACCAAAGAAGATTTATGCTGTTATGTGTGGTAGGAGAAAAGAACTACTGCAGTGTTATAAAGATTCTGATAAATTACCATTCTTAAAAAGAGCCAGAGAACTCTGAAAGAACTAAGAATAGAGAAGAAAATTGTTATTGTTCTTCCCACCCGGGGTTTAGCAGGTAATAAAAAGAAAAGCCTGTCTAAATGGGAAGACTCAGATAATTGAATTGATTAATTTGGTATGATTTCTGTTAAAAAAATATTTTGTTAAGATCTGTGGATTCCCTAATTCAACTAAAATTTAAGGCGGGAATAACTAGTGTGTATGTCTTAAGTCTTTTGTGTACCTTCAAGGTAACTGCAACTGCCTGATCTCTAGAGATATGAATTTTAAATTGTTAGAAAAGAATTGAAGGTATTGAGAGGAAGGAAAATATCTCACCAGTCTGGTCTGGCCACCTAGATGGATAAAGAACAAAGTTCAACTTTTCCTTCTTCTCTATGCTTCAAAATAAACTCGAGTTTATAAGGAAATGTTTTAAGTTCACTAACTACAATACTGATGTGTAGTTGCTGTCCTTCAAACTCCCTTTCTTCTACTTCTGCAATGCCTTTCTGTTATGTCCTTATAAGGACATCCGCCCGGATTGGCTGCCAGCCATCGGGCGGGAAAGTTTGAATCACTGTCAGGGGCGGTGCGACTGCCGGAGCGAATATAAGGAGAGCTCCGGCAGCGCGCAGCCAGTCTTGTTACTGTAGCCAATAAAGTTACTAAATGTATCGAGCTGGTCACGTCTTCATTTCCTGCGCCTGATCTAACACTTTCCTCACCCACAAAGGGGGAAGGGGACCTCGTTCTCATGTCTTTTAACCCTGCAAGGTTGACTCAGATCTGTAAAAGCAGAACTAGAGAGATTAAGGACACAACTTTTATTCAGGCATGAAGAATTATCAAAAGTGAAATATGATTTACAAATAGGACACAAAATAAATATTAAAAATCTTAAAGATAATATGATTATGCAAGCTAAACAGCAATTAGATGATTTGCAAAATGAAATGAACAAGAAAAATTAGAAGCTATGCAATTTGAAAATGGTAGCTTAAATAATAATAATAATAATAATAATAATAATAATAATATCAGAATCAACTTACATTAGAAATAGCAAGACTAAAAGATTTACCTACAGTAGTTACTATCTCCGAAGAAATGATGCTTCTGGTAAATAACCTCAAGGAAGAGATAGAAGTTCTTAGGCAAATGAATAGCTGAAAATGAAAAACTTATACAACAAGACATCAAACAAAAAGAAGAGATTGATACACTAAAAAACTCCTTTTCACTTGCTGAAATAAATTTTAATCATAATTACCAAGAACTACAAGAAAATTATACTTCTCTTTTAAAAATAAAAATTGGATTAGAAGAGAGCAAGGGCAAGAACAAAACTAAACTCCAGGCTTTGATGGAAAAGATTCAACAAAGTACAGTTGTTCACAGTAGCCTCGGAATGCTGTGCTTGTATTTGTTTGTTTCTTGCCTGCCTTCCTATAAACAATAAACTAATTCTGCTCTCAAGCAAGAAAAAAGGAAGCTCTGCCTTCCAATAATCCTTAAAGGGAAAGGCTTCTTTTTTCCTTCCAACAAGTCATTATAAAGACCCACAATCCTACCTGGCAGGACTTGGAACAGTTGATGACCACTCTCCTTAATGGTGAAGAGAGAGAGAAATTAAGTAGTGCCATTGGTAAGATTTTAAAACCCACAGACGGGGGAAACCTCCAGGCTATATTAGACCAATGGTTTCCAAGACAAGACCCACAGTGGGACCCCTATAATGACATGGTTCACCTCCAAGATTATCAGGCATTAATCCTACAAGGTTTAGAACAGGCTGCTAAACCTCCAGTGAACATGTCCATGCCTTCCTTGGTAATACAAAAGACTGAGGAAAACCCTGAAGCTTTCTTTCAAAGGCTTGTTGAGACTTATAAGACATACACTCCAAACAATCCCCTGGATCCCAAGAATGCCCGCATGTTAGCCCTAGCCTTCATATCCCAGAGTGCCCCGGACATAAAGTGGAAACTCCAGAGGCAAGAGGGAGCTTTGGGAATGAGCATTAGTCAATTAATGGAAATAGCACGAAAAGTCTATGTGAATAGAGACAAAGTAGAGGAAAGAAGAAGGAAGTGAGGATGCAACGCAAGGCTGAATTGTTGGCAGTTGCTTTATCAAACAATTCCAAAGCCTGGGAAAGAGACAGGTGTAATTGGTGTAAGGAAAAGGGCCACTGGCAACAAGAATGTCCCAAAAGACTTGAGGTCGAATTAAAAGGAGAACGTGGACCAAATAGAGGAAGAGAACGTGGTCAAATGACTCAAGAGGGTCAAATCCCCAATACCTGGCAGGAGTTTGAGTACCGAAGTTATAGGCAGAAGATAACCCACCAGGATGTGCTGCGCACCGTGCTGGGACCTTGGCGGTGTCTGTTCCTCTCAGGCGGGGATGGGCTGTCCCCGCCGCATTGCAATAAGCCAAAGGCAGAGAGCGATGGAAGGAAGCTGTCTGTCGAATTGCAGAACCAACTATTAGGAAATTAACCCTTGGGTAGCCAACTACCATTTATACCAGCCATGCGATTCAAGAAGTTTTAGAGACAAAGGGGCATTTATGGCTGACAAACCCCAGAAACTACAAGCATCTAGCTCTCCTTACTCAGAACCCACGAGTGACCCTGAAACAAACAAATGCCTTAACCCAGCCACTCTTTTGCAAGCATCAGGTCCTGAAATTGAAACAACGTATGCAGGTCAACACAGCAACCAGAGTGGAGCAGACCTTCCCAAACCTGACTGACCAGCCTTACCACCAAGCAGACATTAAAGAAAGGATAATCAGAAATTATTTGCTTTGGAATGAAAAGGCTGAAAGAATGAACAGGACTATAAGAGAAAAGATGACAAAGGTGTGCCTTGAAAATCACCTTAAGTAAGTAAATGCATTACCACTAGTACTTTGGTCTGTGCGATGTTCTCCACGTAAAGGAATTAGATTATCTCCTTTTGAAATACTTGAAAATCATATAGGAGACCTAAGCCAGATAGGAACTAAGTGGGTGAATCAGATGGTGGGAGAATTAAATAAGCAAATACAAGACATCCAACAATATTGTGTGTCCCTTAGCCCACCATTTTTGACCACCTCTAGTTATAATATTCAAATAGTAGTAAGAAATAAATGGGAAAACATGATTGTAAAAATGAAATGAATAATAATTGGAGTAATTGTCTTTGTATTTTGAAATCTAGACAATGATACGTTTTCCCTTTTTTTTAGAAATATGAATAAGTATAAACTGTAACAATTGAAATACCTTAATGGTATATGGTGGTGAAAGTAAAAAGGATTAAGTTGTAGCTTGGATAACAGCTAGAACATTTTAAATTTAATTAGGGAAATTGTAATGATAGAAATATTTTAAAATATATTGTGATGAAAGTAGAAATGATTAAATTGTGATTTGGAGGATTGTATGGGTAAAACACTTGAAAGGAGAAGTTTAATGTCTAGGTGGAAGGGCCTGTATACTGTGGTCATGTGTTCCCACTTGCAGTAAAAATGTTGGAATCCAAGTCTTGGATTCACTGGACTCGAGTTAAGTCCGCAGCTGAGGAATATTGGGGGGCAGACCAGGCCCAGGCCTGACCCCTAGTGGTACGCTTGAAGAAGCGCCCCCTATAACTGTCCTGCCAGCAATGGGCAGGCAACAGACGGGGCAGAAGAGGCCTTACTGGTGTCACACCGGAAGCTGACCCTCCACTTACGGCTGAAGATTTGGAATGGGAAGTCAAACATATATAGCCATAGCTACACTATCTCTTGCTTTAGTGAGCATGCTTGCCTGATCTGTCCCCGTCCACACACACACACAAACACAGCCAGCCGAGGGTTAAGGAAGCACTTGGCACACACCCAGGTCTTTATCTCCAACTTGGCAGCGATATAAACACCGTCTGCCAAGTTATTTTATTTCCACAGAAACAGAAAGATAATATACTCAGCGTACAAGAGTCCAACAGAAAATAATATTCCTCTCCGCAGTTTCGGACGATGCTTTAGTGACTATCCAAGGTTTATTTTTGTTCGTCACAGGGATCACTGGCCACCACCCTCTATTATATAGTCTCTGGGGTGTGGTCCAGTGACTCAGTTCTAATCCCTAGCACGCCTCCTGAGCTGCTGCAATTGTTTATCACGCCTTCAGAGGCCTGTGTCCAGGAATGATGTCTCTCCTTCACTCTCATCCGAGACACCTGTCTCCCTGCTAATCTCCTCTCCCTCGGCCGGCACCTGAGACAGTGCCAGAGGGGAGGGGCCTGGAGAGGGAGGCCTGGCTGACTCCTCTTCCTCATGCTCGGAGCTTTCTTCCTCCGATGGGATAGGCTCAGAGGGCGGGGCCACAACACTATCCCCCACCGCAGGGCCCTTCCCCCGGGTCTGACGGTCGGGTTGGGGTCGGGACGGGAACTGTTCGTGGAAAGCCCGCACCAGGTCAGGGGCCTGACCGGCAGACGCGTCCACCCAGGTGAAATCCTCGGCCCCGTACCCCTTCCAGGCGATGAGGTATTGGAAGCGCCCCTTCAGCCAACGGGAGTCCTGGATACTGTCCACCTCGTACGTCGAGGCGTCGTCCTCGTCGACTGCGGCTGGGGGGGCAGGCGTCGGCGGGCGGCGGAGATGGCTCGCGGGGGCCTCAGGGACCAGGAGGGACCGATGAAAAATGGGGTGGAACCGCATGGAGGGGGGTAGAGTCAACCGGTAGGCCACCGGGTTGATGACCGCCTCGATAGGGAAGGGACCGATAAAGCGGTGGGCCAGTTTCCTCACCGGCCGATCCGTGGGGAGGTGTTTTGTGGACAGCCACACCCGATCTCCTACTTCCAGCGGTGGCATCGCCCGGCGGGCACGATCGGCGAACCGTTTATAATCCTCTTTCACCCGGATCAGCTGCCGCCGCACCAGTTGCTGCACCGCCTGCAGCTCCGAGAGGAAGTCCCGGGTCTCGGGAACAGGGGAGTCCATGATGGTCAACGGGAAAAGCCGTGGATGGTATCCGACGTTGGCATGGAACGGGGTCATCTGGGTGGAGGTGTGTTGGGAGTTGTTAAAGGCGAACTCCACCAGGGGAAGGTACTCGGCCCAGTTGTCCTGCTGCTGGTTGACAAAACAGCGGAGGTACTGCTCCAGTATGCCGATGACCTTCTCCGTGCCCCCGTCAGTCTCCGGATGGTGCGACGACGACAGGCACACCTGCACCTCCAGCGCGGCCATCAGGCTTTTCCAGAAGCGGGCCGTGAACTGGGCCCTGCGGTCCGAAACCACCCGGTCCGGCAGGCCGTGGAGGCGGAAGATGTGTTGCAGGAACAGGCGAGCCATGGTGCGGGCCGAGGGCAGGCCACGGCACGGGATGAAATGTGCCATCTTCGTGAGCGCATCCACCACCACGAGGATGGTCGTGAACGTAGCGGACAGGGGCAGGTCTGTCAGGAAGTCCATGGAGATGGCTCCCCACAGTCTCTCTGGTGTCGGCAGCGGCTGGAGGAGTCCAGGAGGGGGGCCGGATGCGGCTTTGGCCTGTTGGCACGTCACACAGGACGTCACGTAGGCGTGCACGTCGTGCCGTACCCGAGGCCACCAAAAAGTCCACGTCACTAAGTTCAAAGTCTTAAAGAAGCCGAAGTGCCCCGCCGCAGGGTTGTCATGGCACTGGTTCATGACGAGGGCTCGGAGCGGACTCATGGGCACGTACAGCCGACCCCGGTGCCTGAGCAAGCCCTCCTCCATGGTCCATGGGGACGCGGGGCCGACGTCCGCTCTCCGCTGCTGCGACCAGTCGTCCCGTCGCTGCGCTTCCAGCACCTGAGCCCGCAGGTCCACCGGTTCCTGGACCGCGGCCAAGGAGTCCGCTGGCAGCACCGTCCGGGGGGAAAGGGAGTCCTTGGGGCAAAAGTATTCCGGCTTACGGGATAGCGCGTCCGCCCTCTAGTTGAGGTTGCTCGGAATGTATGTGACGTGGAAGTTGAACCGGGCGAAAAACAACGACCACCGGATCTGCCGCTGGTTCAACTTCCTGGCCGTGGTGAGGTGCTCCAGGTTCCGATGGTCCGTCCGCACCTCCACCTGGTGTCGGACCCCCTCGAGGTGATGTCGCCAAGCCTCGAACGTGGCCTTGATAGCCAGCAACTCCTTTTCCCAGATGGTGTAGTTGCGCTCGGAAGGATTGAGTTTCTGGGAGTAGTAAGCGCAGGGAAAAAGAGTGCCGCCATCCACCGGAGCCTGTAGCAGCACTGCCCCAATCGCCACGTTGGACGTGTCCGTCTCAACCACGAATGGACGGAGTGGATTGGGGTGCCTCAGGACTGGCTCCGTGACAAAGGCCTGCTTGAGGACCTCGAAGGCCTGCTGCTGCGGGGGCCCCCACTGGAACGGGACCTTCTTCCGAAGGAGCTGGGTCAACGGCAAGGTCAGGGTGACGAAGCCCGGGATGAAGGTCCGATAGTAGTTGGCGAATCCCAACAGACGCTGGACGTCCTTCACCCGACGCGGGGGTTCCCAACTGCGCAAGGCCTCCACCTTGCGCGGGTCCATCGCGATGCCCTTGGGGGTGATGATGTGCCCGAGGAACTCTATGGAAGTCTGGAAGAAGTAGCATTTCTCCAACTTCGCATAGAGCTGGTGCTCCCGCAGGCACTGCAGGACCTGGCGGACATGCTGGAGGTGACTTTCTGGGGTCCGGGAATAGATCAAAATGTCATCCAAGTAGATCACCACGAACCAATCCAGCATGTCCCAGAACACGTCGTTCATCAAGTGCTGGAAGACCGCAGGGGCGTTGGTCAACCCAAACGGCATGATGGTATACTCGAAGTGTTCATACTGAGTGCCGAACGCCGTCTTCCACTTGTCCCCTTTCGCACGCGCACCAGGTTGTAGGCCCCTCGGAGATCGAGCTTAGTGAAGATCGAGGCCTCCCGCCACCTCTCCATCAGCTCCGGGATCAGCGGCAGGGGGTAGCGATTTCGCACTGTGATGGCATTCAAGCGCCGGTAGTCACAACACAGGCGTAAGTCCCCCATCTTCTTTTTAACGAAGAGGACCGGGGCCGAGAGCAGGGAGGTCAAAGGCCGGATGAACCCACGGGCCAGGATCTTTTCCAGAAAGTCCTGTAAGGCAGCCAGCTCAGGCTCCGACATGGAGTACAGGCGTCCCGAGGGCAGGGGCGCGTTGGGCATCAGGTCCACCGCGCAGTCATAGGGTCGGTGCGGGGGCAAGCGGTCTGCCTCCTTCTCGCTGAACACGTCGGCGAAGGGTGTCAGCTCTGGAGGCAAGGAGACGTTCGGGGCAGAGACGTCCTGGCCGGCACAGGTGGGGCGAAGGTGGTCGACACACTGCAGGCTCGGGAACGAGATGGCGTTTCTCGACCATGCCACCTGAGGGTCGTGCGCCCGAAGCCAGGCCATCCCCAGGACCAAGGGAAAGTGCAGATCCGCCGTTACGTAAAATTGGATCGCCTCCTCATGGTTCCCAATGGCGAGGCGCAAGGGCTGGGTAGCGAATTTGATGGGCCCCGCCACGAGTTCCCGCCCATCGATAGTCTCGACCCTTAACAGAGGGTCCACTGGAACCAAGGGGACTTTGTAATGGGCCACAAAGGCCTGGTCCATAAAGTTCGTGGTGGCCCCCGAGTCCACCAGCGCGTGCGCCTGGAGCCCCTCCGACCGGTTAGCCAACAACACCCAGGTGTTCAAAATCAGGTGCCAAGGGGGCTCACAGTCCACAGCCGCCGACTCCGGCGGGGCATGGTCACGTGCCTGACCCAGGGTTTCCCCTAGGCGTTTCCCAGCTGGTCACGCCGAGACTCCGGAACAGGCTTGAGCGGTCCACTCTGCTTCCGGGGACATGAGGCGGCAAAATGTCCAGCCTCGCCGCAATAGAGGCACAACCCCCCTTGGCGTCTCCGCATCCGCTCCTGGGCCGTCAGTTGAGGTCTGGCTGCTCCGAGCTCCATGGGCTCCTCAGCCGTCGCCACAAAACGCGGTGTGGTCCGGAGCGCTGTCGGTGCGAAACGCGGGGGGTGCCGACGCTGTTGGTGGTTCCGGAAGAGCCCGACGGGGCCGTCGCTGTTGCAGGCGGGCGTCGATGCGCAGGCATTGGGTCACCAGCGCGTCAAGGGTCTGTGGCACCTCCACACGAACCAGCTCGTCCTGCATCTCGTCGGAGAGGCCGTCCTGGAAGGCATCCATCAGCGCCACCTCATTCCAAGACGAATCCTGGCCTAGCAGTCGGAACTCCGCAATATAGTCCTGCAAGGGGCGCTTGCCTTGGCGGAGGTCCTTGATGCACCTCGCTGCCGTCTGCACCCGGAGGGGGTCCTCAAACATGGTGCACAGGTGTTGCAAAAAACCCTGATAGTCCAGGAGCAAGGGGCTATCTTGCAGCAACAGGGGCGTGGCCCATCGGGCGGCAGTGCCAGAGAGGGAGCTGATAACAAATGCCACCCGAGCCCGGTCACCCGGAAAATCCTCCGGCCTCATCGCCATGAACAGTTGGCATTGCCCCAAGAAGGCCGGGAACATCTCCTGCTGCCCAGAAAACCTATCTGGCATGTTCACTGGGCATCTCGGACGGGGAGGGGGAGGAGGTGGAGCTGCAGGAGCATTTCCCAAAGCAAGTTGGGCAGTTAGCTGTGCTACTTGCTGTTGCAGAAGCTGATTGGCCTCCAGCATCTGCTGTAACTGCTGCTGCAGCTGTTGGTCCATCCTGGGTTAACGATGGAGTATGTGGTGACGAACAAGATGATCTGTCCCCGTCCACACACACACACAAACACAGCCAGCCGAGGGTTAAGGAAGCACTTGGCACACACCCAGGTCTTTATCTCCAACTTGGCAGTGATATACACACCGTCTGCCAAGTGATTTTATTTCCACAGAAACAGAAAGATAATATACTCAGCGTACAAGAGTCCAACAGAAAATAATATTCCTCTCCGCAGTTTCGGACGATGCTTTAGTGACTATCCAAGGTTTATTTTTGTTCGTCACAGGGATCACTGGCCACCACCCTCTATTATATAGTCTCTGGGGTGTGGTCCAGTGACTCAGTTCTAATCCCTAGCACGCCTCCTGAGCTGCTGCAATCGTTTATCACGCCTTCGGAGGCGTGCGTCCAGGAATGATGTCTCTCCTTCACTCTCATCCGAGACACCTGTCTCCCTGCTAATCTCCTCTCCCTCGGCCGGCACCTGAGACAGTGCCAGAGGGGAGGGGCCTGGAGAGGGAGGCCTGGCTGACTCCTCTTCCTCATGCTCGGAGCTTTCTTCCTCCGATGGGATAGGCTCAGAGGGCGGGGCCACAACACTTGCCCTTATTGTGAATTGCTGTATTGGATATTCATTCTGCTGGAATCACCTCTTCTCCAGAAACACAGGTGCTGAACCTAAAATCATTGACTGTGACAGAGAGCAGTACGAAACTCCTGTAGATACGTAGGTTTGAAGAAGTCAGGGAGTGGGCTTTCTGTGGGGCTGCTCTAGCTCTAGGAATGTGGATATTGTATTAACAAATAAGGGGTGGTTCTGTGAGATACCTAAGACTAATATTGCCTTTTCCCAAGTCACATATAACCCTAACCTTCTTCCTGACGTGGTGATTTTGTAGATTAAGGGAATTGTGATTGGATAGGTTCTGTGTAGAGGACAATTATGTGTTTTCTGTGGCTTTGACTATTATTGGCAAAGGGCCTAATGAGTAATAACACCCTGAACAGTAGCTCCCAATGTTGCGAGAATGCCCAAGTAACCCCCCTTGTCCTTAAGGAAGGATCTGGGGAAGTTGAAACCCCCAAAGAACAAGGCAAGAATGGATCACAAGGTGTGAACACTTTGGAACAGGTCCACTCCCGCCAACAACGTATCATCAATAGGTGGGGTCGGTACCCTTAACCTAAGCCAACCCCAAAACCTAAAGACAAGCGTCTGACAATCCCAGAACAGAGTGGGTAGAACAAAGGGAGAATGGGCCCCTGTAACAATTGAGAAAAGGGAACTACATGTTAAGAATACTGGAATTGAGTTAAAGCCTAGTTAATCAGTCTGACCCTACCCTAGGCCAAAAATGCTGGTTGTGTTTGTCTGCTGGTCCTTCATCTTATCATGCTGTTCCAGATGAGCCAGATCTTTGGGTCAGGACCAGGGCCACAATAGTCCTTGAGAAAGATATTAGATGGAGAACCAAAGTAGCAGTAGCCAAATTGCAAGGAGACTTTTATAATGCCATCAAAAGGCTGAGGATGAGCCGTCTCCCCATTGTTGGTCCTATAGCCGTTGGTGTGGAAATCCTAGGGTCACCCTCCTTGTGTGTAAAGCGACATCAGGAACCACGTATTCCTATAGGATCCCTGATGGGAGATCAATGTCCATAAGAAATACACTTTGACCCTAGAATGACACTTATGGATGTAAAACTATCTAGTGGCATTTATCCTTATGCCCACTATTTATTTCAACAGAAGGTCCCTTCTCAATACCACCACATGTCTCCATTAGGTCCAACACAGGCTTATGTGTCCTACTTCCCCTTGGAAATGCAAGCTCCCGTTATCTTTTTGAAGGCACAATTCTCAGAGATAAGCAAAAGGACCCTACACTAGAAGTCCCATTGCAGCCGCTGACTGGCATGCTAGTGGCAGGGACTTTGGGGGTCTGGACTAATGAGAAAAAACAACGAGCCCATGCCTTTTCCATGAACATAGGTATGTGTGTGTAAGGAAAAATGGAGTATTCTTCTTATGTGGGAAAAATGTGTATTTGTGTTTACCTACAAACTGGACTGGAACATGTACATCTTTCCCCAAAAATAGGTGTTGTCAGTGGAGAGCGCACTATCTCTGTTCCCCTCATGGGGCATGTTCAAAAAGGAGTGCCACTCTTAGTCCCACTATTAGCAAACCTGGGGATAGGGACAGCAGTCGGAACAGGTTTAGGTGGACTGAAACACTCCATAATTCAAATTAGGCAATTGTACCAAATTGCTGGAACCTTGGTCAAGGTCCAAGACCAAATAGATTCTTTGGCAGCAGTGGTATTCCAAAACTGGCGTGCTATAGACCTTTTAACAACTGAAAGGTGGTTTGTGTAAATGAATAAGTCAGGTGTGGTCAGAGAGATTGCCAAGGATTTACAAGACCGGGCATCCAAAATGGGTCAGAAGTTACAAGCTACAGAAATGTGGTTCTCTTGGTTGCCTGGGTCCAGTTGGATTAAACAGATGTTATTTATGTTGCTATGTGCCATGGCAGTCCTGGCTTTTATTCCTTGTGCAATACCTCTGTTCAGACAACTACAGGTGAAACTCAAAAAATTAGAATATCGTGCAAAAGTTCATTTATTTCAGTAATGCAACTTAAAAGGTGAAACTAATATATGAGATAGACTCATTACATGCAAAGCGAGATAGTTCAAGCCTTGATTTGTCATGATTTTGATGATTATGGCTTACAGCTCATGAAAACCCCAAATTCACAGTCTCAGAAAATTAGAATATTACATGAAATAAATAAAACAAGGATTGTACATAGAACAATATCGGACCTCTGAAAAGTATAAGCATGCATATGTACTCAGTATTTGGTTTGGGCCCCTTTTGCATCAATTACTGCCTCAATGTGGCGTGGTATGGATGCTATCAGCCTGTGGCACTGCTGTGGTGTTAGGGATGCCCGGGATGCTTCAATAGCAGCTTTCAGCTCTTCTGCATTGTTCGGTCTCATGTCTCTCATCTTTCTCTTGGCAATGCCCCATAGATTCTCTATGGGGTTCAGGTCAGACGAGTTTGCTGGCCAATCAAACACAGGGTCATTAACCAGGTTTTGGTACTTTTGGCAGTGTGGGCAGGTGCCAAGTCCTGCTGGAAAATGAAGTCAGCATCCCCATAAAGCTCGTCTGTGGAAGGAAGCATGAAGTGCTCCAAAATCTCCTGGTAGACGGCTGCATTGATCCTGGATTTAATGAAGCACAGTGGTCCAACACCAGCAGATGACATGGCTCCCCAAATCAACACAGACTGTGGAAACTTCACACTGGATTTCAAGAATCTTGCCTCTCCATTCTTCCTCCAGTTCTTGGTTTCCAAATGAGATGCAAAAGTTGCTCTCATCAGAAAAGAGGACTTTGGACCACTGAGCAACAGACCAGTTCTTTTTTTCTTTAGTCCAGATAAGACGCTTCTGATGTTGTTTGTTGTTCAGGAGTGGCTTGACAGGAGGAATACGACATTTGAAGCCCATGTCCAGGATCCGGTGGCTCTTGATGCACTGACTCCAGTCTCAGTTCACTCCTTGTGAAATTCCCCAACACTTTTGAATGGCCTTTTCCTGACAATCTTCTCCAGGCTGCAGTCATCCCTGCTGCTTGTGCACCTTTTTCTTCCACACTTTTCCCTTCCACATAACTTTCTATTAATGTGCTTTGATACAGCACTTTGGGAACATCCAACTTCTTTTGCAATTACCTTTTGAGGTTTTCCCTCCTTATGGAGGGTGTCAATGATGGTTTTCTGCACAACTGTCAGGTCAGCAGTCTTTCCCATGATTGTGATTCCTACTGAACCAGACTGAGAGACCATTTAAAGGCTCAGGAAACCTTTGCAGATGTCATGGCTTAATTAGCTGATTAGAGTGGGACACTTTGAGCCTAGAATATTGAACCTTTTCACAATATTCTAATTTTCTGAGATTGTGAATTTGGGGTTTTCATGAGCTGTAAGCCATAATCATTAAAATTATGACAAATCAAGGCTTGAACTATCTCGCTTTGCATGTAATGAGTCTATCTCATATATTAGTTTCACCTTTTAAGTTGCATTACTGAAATAAATGAACTTTTGCACGATATTCTAATTTTTCGAGTTTCACCTGTAGCTAAGAGAGCAGTGAAAGAGATAAGAGTTGAAAAAGAGTTGATTTTGATGGAAAGCCTTATTGACCGTAAAATTGATCCTGATCTCTTTGATGAAAATGAAGTTTCTGATGCAGGAACATATGTACAACTCTCAACTGGGTAATTAGAGAAAGAGAATAAGATTTGAAAATCATTCAAAGACTTTGAATGTACTAAAAGAAGAAAGAATAATTCAAACTTGGTTTCAGTATGGACAGTTACAAGCTAGATGGAAAGAGGATCAGAAAACTGGTATGCAAACGGATGAAAACTTGGTAAAACAAATCAGAGACCAGAGTCAAATGCATATAAAAAGGTTGTATAATACATTGATAGAAATAGATTCAGAAACGGAGTTAGTTAAAGATTGTATGATAAAATGGGCACAAAATATTGAGGAACCAATAATGATGGAAACGTGGGAAAAAATATGGGTTAGAAATGTAAAATTTACGCAAGCTCAAAATATGAGAGAAAATTTTTATAAAATGTTTTATAGATGGCACTTAGATCCTAAAAAGTTAGCTTGTATGTATCCAAGTTTACAATCTAAGTGTTGGAGATGTGAGTGTGATGAAGCCACGTATTATCATATATGGTGGACATGTAAAAAAATCAAAGCATTCTGGATAAAAATATGGTGGATTATGCAAAACATTCTTAAAAAAAAGATAAAGTTTACTCCACAGCTGTTTTTGCTGGGTATAATTACAGATTGTACGGTTATAGAGACTAATTTGATTTTAAATTTAATAACCGCAGCAAGACTTTTGGTGGCGCAGTATTGGAAGAAGAAAGATTTGCCTACTATTGAAGAATGGACACTAAAAGTAATGAACTTAACAGAGATGGCCAAAATTTCAGCGTATTTGAAGGACCATTCAAATGAAAGATATATTTTGGAATGGAGAAGATGGATTGACTATATTCAAAACAAATATGGGATTATGCTATGTTTAAACATGTTTCAATGACATAATTTTCCGCATAGATTAGATATTTTATTTATTTATTTTATTTTATTAGATTTATATAACGCCCTACTCCCGCAGGACTCAGGGCGGTGTACAGCCAGATAAAACACATAAATTACAAAATTTAAAAACAATATAAAATCTGATTAAATAATTTGGCCCGTGACAATTTAAACAACCCCAATGTTTTAAAGACAAATTTAAAATTCATCATTAGAATTAAAAAGGAAAAGAAAAAGTTAGGCCAGGCCGGCCTGTTGAAATAGGAAAGTCTTGAGAGCGCGGCGAAAGGTGCGTAGATCCGGGATTCTCCGTATCTCTGTGGGAGCTCATTCCAGATAGCAGGTGCTCCCACAGAGAAGGCTCTCCCCCTAGGGGCCACCAGTTGACACTGTTTGGCCAACGGCACCCAGAGGAGCCCCTCTCTATGAGAGCGTACTGGCCGGTGGGAGGCTATTGGTGGCAGCAGGCGGTCCCGTAAATAACCAGGTCCTAAGCCATGGAGCGCTCTAAAGGTGGTAACCAAAACCTTGAAGCGCACCCTGTCATAAATAAATGCCTTGCCTCTGACCCAGAGCTGGAAGCAGGGGGGCTGGACAAGCCAGCCCCCAAGGTCCACCCTAGCCCAATAACCCCTCCTTACCTTAGCCACGCCCCGGGGGTACTTAAGGGTCAGCCATGCGGTCCTGCTGCAGTTCCAGACTTGTACCTGTAACGATAAGATGTATGATCAATAAACAATAATTGATTTACTAAGAACTTGTCTATGGAGTTATTGGGCACGATCCTCGAACACAATTAACAATATGGTAGCAGAGGATGGTTGGATAGCCCAATCCTGATACTCCACAGCATGCAAGGGACCACGACAGACAGGGTGAATACCAGAGCATTCACCAAGAAGATGGCAGAACGACCTGCTCAACCCGAAACCACGCAAGGAGAGGCACCCGAGACGAGCGGCCTACTCCACCACCCATCCACCCCGGCCAGGAGCAACGAGGGGTGGACGAAGCACGAAACCTCAAAGGAAGAAATGCACGACCTAAAAGGAAAACTCCTCGAGCTGATAGATTCGTCGCAAAGCAACAACGACCTCATCGCGGAACTCCGAAGCCTGATCAAAGGCTGCGAAGCAGCGAGTGAGGAAGATGAGGACGAATCCGATTACAGCGAAGGAGACCCGGTAAGGGAAAATTTCCCCCACCAAAAACCTACCGCAAAGGCCGAAGGAGACTTCGCGCCCTTTTCACGGCGGCCATCTTGGAAGACGGCGTCATCAAAAATGGCCGACCATCCACCAATAGACTCCCGAGATTTAAATTCCATGGCGGGAATCGGGGCCTACTCAAAAACTACCGACCAAAAATATCACAAAAAACACAAAAGCCCAAAACCCAAACCTACAGACTCGCCTACCGAGCCCGAGGTCAATAAAGCCATCGAACTAATCGCCGCGGCCCTAGGGGACAAGGTGAAAATACCAACCGTACACCCCGGTGCCAGGCCGAAAAACAAAAGGGACCCCAGCGCGACGTGGGCCGGCGCCGACGCCCACCCCGGGAAGGCAGCCACCATCGCGTGGACCCAGGACCACCCAGAGCCCCTAAGGGACCCACCCGCAAAAACGGGACACCAAGGGCGATGGGACTACTCACCGGACCGACGACCGGGACCAGATCCGTGGACCGCGAGGCCATCCGCTGGCAGGGGACGTCCATCGGCGGGCAGGGGGCTCGGCCCGACACCCACAGGCGGCATCCGCACGAGACCGGGCCACCCGGGACCATTCGCGGCCCCAACGGGACTCCCAGCACCCACCGGCGATCCTCACCGCTTCCCGAGACTCCAGGCGACGATCCGCGACGATCCCGGGCAAACAAGGCCGACCGGAGAAGAACTGAAGGCCCATCCGGAAGATTGGGGCCTTCACCCGGGAGCAGCATGGACGAGCTCCTCACTCCACGGCGACTGGGGAGAAATGAACCTCACGCATGCGCAACACGCCCCTGTAGAAGAAACGGAACAGGACATAGAGCTACACCGACGCAGACACATAGAGACAAGTCAGTTCAGACTTGCCACAGTCGTCCCTCTGCCTTATTGCGAGTATCCTTACGTGAGAAACCATGGACAGCGACATAATGTGAGTAATTTAACTTACAATTCAGGGACTTTGCCCAGTGACTTTCCCAAACTGAGGCTAGATGGGGAGAATTTCCTGGACTGGAATCAACAACTCCAGGCCACCCTGCTTAAGGAAGACCTATTATCTATGGTTACAGACCCCCCAGAAAAACCCTGGACTTTTGAGTTAGATTGCATTCATCACAAAGCTTACTGTATTGTAATTGCAAGCATTACCCCCAGCATTTACCCCAGTATTAGGCACCACCTGACTGCGTTAGAAATAATACAAAGAATGCACAAATTGTTTTACTGCCAAAGCGTTGCCAGCACCACCAGGCTCTCCAGGGAATTTTATGCCACCAAACTCAAGGCAGGGACACCCATGAGCGAGCATTTACTATCCCTAAATAATACTAGGGCCCAGCTGACACAAAGGGGGGAGGTCATAAGCGAGAGGACCATGATAAGTATCATAGTAAATTCCCTAGACCCCAGTTGGGACACCTTCATTACGCAGATAGACAACCTAGGGACAGGGAGGCTCTCACTGGACTTACTAACAAGCAAACTAATATCAGAGGACTGCATCAGAAAGGACCGCTCCCTAAGCCGCAGGGAGCAAAGACCTAGCAGAAAGGTTGAACCACAGGGCAGGAGCCACAGCAACACAGAGTGTTATATATGTGGGTCAAGAAACCATTACAAAAGGGACTGCCCTAAAAATACAGGAGACAGAATACATAGAAGAGATAGGCCAGAGCAAAGGGCAAGACACACTAGCGGACGCTCACCAGAGGCCAGACACAGGCGTAGGGATTCCCCTAGCCCCAGGGACAGGAGAGACCACAGGGACAGTTCCAGGGAGAGCCACACTGGATCACTGTATGGCATAGGGGACCAAGTGCGACACATAGGCCAAGACAAGGAGGAGGGCACGTGGCTACTGGACTCAGGAGCCACAAACCACACCACACATGATCGCAATCTACTAACCTCCTTTACAGGAGAAAGCTTCGTAGTGAAAGTGGCTAACCAGAATAACGTGCAAGTAACCGGCAAAGGTAACGCGTACGTGCCAGGAATAGGTGAGGTACAGGGAGTACTCCTAGTGCCAAACATACCATATAATATCCTTGCCACCCTAAAACTGAGCAAGGATAACAATGTAGAGGTGACTTTCAAAGAAGGAAAGGCACAGGTAACCAGAGGGGGTAAAAGGATAGGGAAAGTAGTAGTCAGTGGGGAACTACCATTCTTCCACCCAACCAAGGACAAACAGCCAGAAGTAAACAATCACCGAGGGGTTAGACCCAGTAGCACAGACAACGCAAGTAAGGAAGTAGAGGGGGTTAAGCACACACACACCACCGATGAACCCAGTGAACAGGGGGCACCCAGGAAGGAGAAACCAGCAATAGGAAAACCGATGCATGACAACTGTGCCCACCTATTACACAGAAAACTAGGACACATTAGTTTTCCCGTAGTGCAGAAAATGTTGGAATGCTCTGAAGGTGTAAAAATAAAGGATTGTGAGAACTATCTCGAGTGTTCTATTTGTAAGGGCTCCAAATTAAAAACCAAACCAAGACCCAAGAAATCAGTACGCACAACTAATTCGATTTTTCAACTGGTACATATGGACCTAGTGGGACCACTAAGGCCCTCCATCAAGTATAGGAAAAGGTACTTCCTGACCATAGTGGATGACTTCAGCCGCTATGGCTTCGTGTACACCCTGAAACACAAAAATGAGGTATTCCAAAAATTTAAGGAATTCTATGCGAGGGTGGAGACACAGCACAACACCAAAATCAGGCAAATAATGACAGACCGGGGGTCTGAATTCTTATCAAGCGACTTCTCGCGATGGCTGAAAGCACGCGGGATGGTCCATTACACGACTTCTCCGTTTTCCGCCTTTCAAAATGGCGTGGCAGAACGAAAAAACGGAACGCTACAGACCATGATGAGGTGCGCGCTGGATGATGCCGGCCTAGGGCAGCATTTCTGGTCTGAAGCACTCATTTATTCGAATTATACCCTAAATAGACTATGGTCCAGCGTACTGAATAAAACTCCATACGAGTTAATGTACCAAAGGAAACCACAGGTGTCACACTTACACATATTCGGGGTCACAGCAGATGTGCACATCCCCAAGCAACTCAGGCGTAAGGGGGACAGGGTATCCAGGAGGCTGAGGTTCATGGGCTATGAGCCGGGGACGAAGGGATACAGGTTCATAGACAACAGCAACAATTTCGTAATATCACGAACAGCTGTTTTTCACGAAAACACCAACTGGTCCAAAATACACCTCAACGAGGTGTCCCTTAACAAGGACGGACCAGGGGATGATCAAAGGGAGATAAAACACCAAGCAGGAAGGGACACTGAACAGGCAAAGAACAAACCCAAGGGGCAGGAAATACCAGTGAAGGGATGGAAGGAAAACCACCCGCACATTAAAGTGGACTCACTCACTGAGAAAGAAGCTAGGTACATGCATGACACAGAGACACCTCCTGACAGACCAGTCAGGGCAAACAGGGGCAAAAGGCCAGAAAGGTTGGGGGACTACATACCATCCCTACACACTAACCAACTAACCCCCAACACATACGAGGACGTACTGGGGTTACCGGATGAGGAGAGAGAGAAATGGGAACAAGCCATGGAAAGGGAAATGGACAGCCTGAGGGAACTAAATGTATACACTCCCTCCAAAGTCCCAACAGGAAAGACAACCATAGGCACTAGGTGGGTCTACAAAGTCAAGACACTAGAGGGAAACAAAGCGCTCTACAAAGCGAGACTGGTGGCACAGGGGTTCGCCCAGAAATACCCTGATGACTACACGGAAACGTACTCCCCCACGGTCAGGGCCGAGAGCGTGAAGTGTGCACTCGTAATCGCATCACTGCTAGGGCTAGAAGTGCACCAGTTCGACGTGCAAACCGCTTACCTGCACGCTGAACTCGACAAAGAGATATACGTGAGAGCGCCACCCAGCCAAAGCACCAAAAAGGGAGAAACCTGGATTTTAAACCGAAGCTTGTATGGACTCAAACAATCAGGGAAACGTTGGTATGAGTGCCTATCCAAGACATTAAAATCCATGGGGTTCTCAGCCACTTCAGCCGACAACTGCTTCTTCACCAAGAAGTCAGACAACTCCCTCGAATATGTTTTGATATACGTAGACGATATATTGTATATCGGTGATCAAGCCAGCAAATGTAATAACTTCGCCAATGAACTAGGAAAACATTTTACACTAAAAATATTGGGCAAGGTAGACAAATACTTGGGGGTGCAGATCACGAAAACAAGCAAGGGCTTTCAACTGTCACAGAAGGATAAAATTTTGGAACTAGTTCATAAATGCAACATGGCAAGCGCCAAGGGGTGTGAAACGCCAATGCAACCAGATTTCTTAAAGGACATGTATAATGAGGCTGAGGCGTTCAAGGACAACACATTATACAGATCCACCATAGGCTCCCTACTATACATTGCAAACTGGACCAGGCCAGACATCGCCCTGCCAGTTAACTTGCTGTCAAGACATGTGGGTAAGCCCACTGTGTACCACTGGGAGGCCATCAAAAGGGTATTAAGGTATCTAAAGCAAACCTCCGAGGCTTGCCTGTCATTAGAGCCCGAGAACACCACAACACCCACACTCACGTGTTACGCTGACGCTGACTGGGCTGGGGACGTAAAGTGCAGAAGGAGTACCTCAGGTTACATATTTTTTCTGAACAACAGCCCAGTTCATTGGTATACAGGCAAGCAAGACTTGGTAGCTACATCCACCACGGAGGCCGAATATATCTGCTTGTCCAAAGCCGCCAACAACCTGGTCTGGTTTGATGACCTGCTCGCTGACATATGGGCCGAGCCAAGCTACCCCATCATCATGCACGAGGACAACAAAGCTGCCATGGAAATATCTAAGGCTGAAGCGGTGGGTCAAAGGTCGAGGCATATCGACATAAAGTACAAGCACGTTAGACAGTTCGCGAACATAGGATTTGTGAAGGTTATACACTGTGACACGGAAGAGCAGACAGCAGACATTCTAACAAAGCCATTGCAAAATAAACAGCACACGTATCTCACATCAAAATTAGGCGTCCTACTGAAAAGGACACCTCAGGTACACACCACGCAAAAACATCTCGGCCAGGCATTTAGAGGGGGTTTTGTCATAAATAAATGCCTTGCCTCTGACCCAGAGCTGGAAGCAGGGGGGCTGGACAAGCCAGCCCCCAAGGTCCACCCTAGCCCAATAACCCCTCCTTACCTTAGCCACGCCCCGGGGGTACTTAAGGGTCAGCCATGCGGTCCTGCTGCAGTTCCAGACTTGTACCTGTAACGATAAGATGTATGATCAATAAACAATAATTGATTTACTAAGAACTTGTCTATGGAGTTATTGGGCACGATCCTCGAACACAATTAACACACCCGGAAGACCACCGGGAGCCAGTGCAGCTTGCGCAGGAGAGGTGTTACATGGGAATGCCACGTCACTTCCATAACCACCTGCGCGGCCACATTCTGCACCAGTTGGAGCCTCCGGATGCTCCTCAAGGGGAGCCCCATGTAGAGAGAATTACAGTAGTCCAGGCGGGAAGTGACGAGGGCATGAGTGACCGTGCATAAAGAGTCCTGATCTAGAAAGGGATGCAACTGGCAGATCAGGCGAACCTGATGAAAAGTTCTCCCAGTCACGGCCGTCAAATGCTCTTCTAAAGACAGCCATGAATCCAGGAGGATGCCCAAGTTGCGAGCCCTCTCCGTGGGGGCCAACGACTCGCCCCCAATGGTCAGTGATGGCTCCAACTGACTATATCGGGATGCTGGAAACCACAGCCACTCGGTCTTGGATGGGTTGAGCCTGAGTCTGTTTCTCCCCATCCATATCCACATGGCCTCCAGGCACCGGGACATCACTTCAAGGGCATCATTGGGGTGATCCGGGGTGAAGATGTACAGCTGAGTGTCATCAGCGTACTGGTGGTACTTCACCCCGAAACCACAGATGATCTCACCCAGCGGCTTCACATAAATGTTGAACAGAAGGGGCGAGAGGACCGACCCTTGCGGCACCCCACATATAAGGCGCCTCGGGGTCGACCTCTACCCCCCTGCCAACACAGACTGCAACCGGTTGGAGAGAAAGGAGGAGAACCACCGCAGCACAGTGCCTCCCACCCCCAACTCTTCCAACCGGTGCAGCATGATACCATGGTCGATGGTATCAAAAGCCGCTGAGAGATCTAACAGGACCAGGACAGAGGAGCAACCCCTGTCCCGAGCCCTCCAGAGATCATCAACCAATGTGACCAATGCTGTTTCCGTGCTGTACCCAGGCCTGAAGCCCGACTGGAACGGATCCAGATATACCGTTTCATCCAGGTCCTGGGGAAGCTGTCATGCAACCACACTCTCAACAACCTTCGCCACAAAGCGAAGGTTGGAGACCGGACGATAATTAGCCAACACTGCCGGGTCCAGGGAAGGCTTCTTGAGGAGAGGCCTCACCACTGCCTCTTTCAAGGCGGCGGGAAAGTCACCCTCACCCAATGAAGCATTTATAATCACCTGGAGCCAGCCTCGCGTCACCTCCCGAGAAGCCAGCACCAACCAGGAGGGACACGGGTCCAACAAACATGTGGTTGCATTCAGTCTACCCAGAATATAAGCAACTTTCTAGCATTTTGAATAGTTCCTCTCTGTCCCACCCTGGATGAAATATATTTTGATGTTTAGCTTGATTGTGATTTTAACTATATGAGGCAATCATGGGTGGGTTCTAAATTTTTTTTACTACCGGTTCTGTGGGCGTGGCTTATTTTGTGGGCGTGGCTTGGAGGTCATGTGACCAGGTGGCCATGGCTATGTGTATAGGGACTACTCAGAGGGCTGAAAAAAGTCATTTCTGACAGGTCCTCGCACTTTTGACTGGTCCTCACACTTATGACCATCCTCACATTTATGCCCGTGCAGCATTCTTAACAACCATGTCACTCATTTCACAACTGTTTCTCTTCACCATGGTGACAAGATAGGGCAAAAAACGTAAAATGTGAGGACAGTCGTAAGTTCGAGGACTGGTCAAAAGTGCGAGGACCAGTCAAAAATAACTTTTTCAGCCCTCTGAGTAGTCCATATGCACTAAAGGATACATCAATAGAGAGGGATGAAGGAAGGAGAAGAGAGATGGAAGAAGGAAGGAGAGAGAGGGAAGGAAGAGAAGGGAGGAAGGAAGGGAAGGGAAATTAAGAGTAGGAGTGAGGGTAAGAGAGGGAGGAAGAGAGGAGGAGAAGGAGAAAGGAAGAGGAAGTAGGGAGGAGAAGAAGGGGGGAAGAGAAAGTAAGAAGGAAAGAAAAGAGAGAGGTGGTAGGTTTGAGGAGAAAGATTGCTGTACAATGAAAAAGATGAAAGGGGAGAAAGGCAACCCCAAACAAATATAAAGATATTAAGATAAAGAATGAATTGTTAAACTTTAAAGAATAAAAGAGAACAAATATGAATAAATTGTTAGGTGTTTTGTGCCGGCCATGGCAGTTTCTTAAAAGGCCACCAGATGGGAGCAAAGAGGCACCTTTGATCCAACTGGTGGGTCAAGGGGCTCTGGCCCCTGCAACCCCATTGGGGAGAGTTAATGGCCCTCCGGCCCCCTCACACACCTTGGTAAGGGAGGAGCCATGGGCCCCTATAAGAACCCCTGCACAGGGGCTGCTCTTTGGCTCTTGTTCTATCTTCCTACGGGCATGATCCATGGGCTCAATCCAGGCATGGATGCCTCCATGCCAGGAAACTCATTTTACCTACTTTATTTCTAAATAAAGATTTAAGTTGATTGCATCCTTGTATGCTGCCTTTTCTTGGAAGTGCCCTCAACAAACCATCGATCTTCGTGAGATCCCTCACAAAGTGGTAGCAGAGGATGGTTAGAGGCAACGCTTCCAAGCCAGTAGAAGCAAGATGCCTGGAGGTTCCAGCAAGAAACCTCAAGAGATGGATGGCAGGAGATCCCCGATTGTGACCAGAAGTCTTCAATCAAGAATGGCAGCCCTGCATCCAGTCCCAGATGCTAGCTTCGATCCAGAGGGTGGTACAGATGATCTCTATGCCCCCAGAGATCCCAGCGGAGCGTCAGGGACCCCTTCGCACGCTTCCCTGCGATTGCAAGCCACAGAGGAAAGCATGGAAGGCCAGCAGTCCACCCAGGACTGCCAGGACACCGGGGAGGCGGCCAGGGACCAGGCCACCCCCAGCGTAGACCAGCTCACTGGCGAAGAATGCAGAGAGCTGCTACGAATGCTCCTAGCAACCCGAGGGACGCCAGGAGCCCAGCCACGTGGGACACCAGCGCAGGGGGCCTCTGGACACCGGGTAAGTCCTTCCCCAGCACCCAGGAGGCTCCCTAACATGGCATCGGCCACCCTGGGGGACCCCGGGGACCCAGAGCTTTTGGTGGGAAAATTCCCACCAAATCGCAACCTGCAGCTTCCGGGGCCAACCGGAAGCAACATGGCGGCCCCCAGGCTACCTACTCCAGTGAGGCTTCGTGGGCCTCAGCTAGGCTACGAGGCCCAGCAACCAATGGCAGCCAGCTGAAGCAGCATGCAAACTGCTTACCCCCCCCCCCACTGGCATGCCTCAAAGTCTGCCCAGCCGCACCTGCTGCAGCAGGCATCAGGGCCGCAATCCAAGCCCTGGTCATGGCCCTGGAAGCCACGACAAACACAACCTTGATGTCGGGGGTAGCCAGCCCCCCTCACTACCCCCAGGAGACCAACGAGGGGGGGGCGTCCAGTCCGGAGCCCCCTAGCCAGAACCCGCACCTCCAGAGAGTCCCAGAAGAACCCCTGGGGGCTCCAGCCTTCCCAACACCCCCACTGAGGCAACGGAGGACTCACCTCAATGACTTCAGGGGGCCTCCAGCCGAGCCTTCCACTTCCCAAGATGGCTGCCTCCTCCGGAGTCTTCAGGACCAGCGGTGGCCCCTTCCAGGCGATCCTCAGCATTTTTAGGCTTTTCCAGCCCCATCCTGCAGCCTTCACCCCCCGGTAAGTGTTCCAGTACCAGGAGGGCTTCCAGAAGAATCTTCAGAGCTCCACAGGCCTGGGCTCAGGCCTGGCCCTGAAGCACCGAGAGAGAGGTCCTCTCCCGTCAGCTCCTGGGCTGGAATGAGCTCTGAGCATGCTCAGTTTGCTCCAGCTGAAAAGGAGAAAAATAATCAGAGAAAAATACCTACGTTCACCAGCAGAGGGATCCCTCTCCCATTTACTTCAATGGAACCCAATCAAAGGTACCACGGACAGCAAAATACAACTGTATTTTCTACTTCTATTTACTCGTCTACCTCTGCACTCCCGAATAATTTTGAGAAACTACATCTGGGGGGTGAGAACTTCAACATATGGAATAAAGAGATACAGGTATGTCTCTTAAAAGAGGGGACCCTAGAAATGGTTTTAGACCCCCCCACCTTTCCCTTGGGGGCCTCAAGAAGAGTGGTACCACAGGGAAGCCTATACCACTCTACTGAGCTCACTGGATGCTAAATTGTACCCCAGCATTCCAGATGGGCTCACAGCTGGTGAGATTTGGGGGTTGTTATATAGCCTATTCAATGGTGATAGCTTGGGCTTCACCACAAGACTCACAACAGAGTTCTATAACACCAAGCTGAAATTTGGAGCTAGCATGGCTGAATACCTGGGAAAGTTTTGTTTTTTTAAAAAAAAATTGATTTATATGCCGCCCTTCTCCGGAGACTCAGGGCAGCTTACAATGCGTTAAGCAATAGCCTTCATACTTTTGTATATTTATACAAAGTCAGCTTATTGCCCCCACAAACTGGGTCCTCATTTTACCTACCTTAGAAAGGATGGAAGGCTGAGTCAACCTTGAGCCTGGTGAGATTCGAACTTACAGTAATTGCAGAAGTTGAAGGCACTCAGGGCAGAACTGGTGCTCAGGGACTACCCCATGACTGAGGCCAACATGATTGCTGTTATTCTGGCATCCCTGGACAAAAGTTGGGGCAATTTTATTGTCTCACTAGAGGGAACCAGGAAGGAAGCCATGACTCTGTCCTACCTCACAGGGAGGCTCAATGAGGAAGACAGGAGGTGTAAAGATGCAGGAGAATACACCAGGGCCACAACTCAGAGCATCAATAGGAGGCACCAGAGTTCAGAGCAGGTTAACGCTCTACCCAAGTGTTTCATCTGTGGCTCTGAGGAGCATCTGAAGAAGGACTGCCCCCATTACCAGCAAGGACCTAAGCGTGGTTTCAATCAAGGAAGGGGCAGGGGGCAGAGAAGGGGGCCTGACAGGGGCAAAGGTGGTGCTAAGGGCAATTTTGTGTGTACTACTTACCTCACCCCCACCACAAGGGCTGATGGCCCTACTGGCCTCTGGTGTTCTGTCCCCCCACCTCACATAGGCAGACACACGAGCAAAAGCAGTCTCTCAACAATTTATTTTCACAAGCCGACCTGAATCCTTTGGCAGAGGAACGTTCTGGCAGCTGCTGTCCGAATGCCTGCCAAGTTTCTTATCACTTCCAGAAACAGGAGTCAGCGTATCTGTAGTCCGTTGCTGGGGCAACCAAGAGTTCACAAGGTACAAAAGAGTAGTCAGAAGTCATTCACAAAGTCCAAGCCTTAAGTCCTAGAGATATCCCATCCGCAGCTCATGATATACAGTTTTTGTCCATCACAGAGCCTGCAGAGCAACCCCACCCACTTTTATCCCCTGTGGGGCATGGCTCAGTGACTCAGCAATCTCTGGCCCTTCCACACCTCTTCCTTTGCTGCGCACGCCTCTCCCTCCGATGCTGCCTGGGATCAATCCAAGATTGAGTTTTGTCACTCCCTATTAGTGGTAGCTCCGACATGCCTTCCTCCTGGCCTTCAGCTGGAACCTGAGGCGTTGCCAGAAAGGAGGGTCCTGGAGAGGGAGGCCTTGTCAGTTCCTCCCCATCACTTTCAGAGTCATCTTCCTCCATGAGGACAGGCTCGGGAGCCGGAGTCACATCATCTGGTTACTGGACTCTGGGGCTTCATCTCACATTGCTAACATGAAGCAAGGTTTTAAGAGGTTAAGGAGAATTAACTCCTCCGTCAAGGTTGCTAATGGTAACAATGCTTTGGTCATTGGGGAGGGCACTGTCTCTGTACAAGGGCTGGGCAATGTTGAAGGTGTGTTGCATGCTCCCTCTATTGCCAATAACCTATTGAGTATAACCAAGTTATGTGATGATGGCAGGGTGGAGGTATTGTTTCGCAAAGAGGGAGGTCATGTCACTTGAGACAAAAAGGTCATAGGGAGTATTACCATTATAAATGGTTTGCCATATTTCTCCCCCGAGTACCCAGCTACAGGAGACAGCTCACAGGGTGCCACCCCAGAAGGGGCCTGCGCACAGAGAGAGAGAGAGGCCCCACAGCCAGCCCCCAGGCTGTCAAAGGGGCGCAAGGCTGAAGCAGTTGCGCCCATACCGCCTCAGCCAGCCCCACAGCCTTCCAAGGCCAATGTGGGCAAGAAACCCGAGCCTCAGCAGGCACCTAAGGCAGATAAGCCCAAAAAAGGGCCTAAGGTGCCAGCATCGCCCAAGACAACCAGAGCCAAGGGGGATTACGGCCATAGAAAAAAACAGAACGAACAGAAGAGAAATTAGAGCTGCTAGATGTAAAAATGACAGGTCTTAATAAAGAACTTGAAAGTACGGTAGCACAATTGGAAATGGAGAGAGCGGCATTCTATTTACAATTTCAAAACGTAAGAGAAGAAAGAGATGAAGATCTGGCACTAGTAATGGCTGAAATGATAGCCAAGATTTTGCAAAGAGATAAAGAAGAGATCATCAATGAAATAGACGAAGTATTCAGAGTAAATACCAACTATGTGAGACAACACAGACTCCCAAGAGAAGTCCATGTACGTTTTGTAAGAAAGAAGGTTAGAGATATTGTCTTTAAAATAGCTAAGGAAGAACCAATATATTATAAACAAAAAGAGATAATAATATTAAAACAAATACCAAAAAGAATTAGAGAGTGGAGGAAAGATTATGGATTCCTCGCTGCATTATTAAACAGAAAACAAATATTATTTCGATGGTTATTGCCGGAAGGAGTATTAGCCACGTGGAAGGGGGAAAAGATAAAAGTGGATACGATAGAAAAGGCACAAAACTTATATGACCAGGTTATGGAACAAGAAGGAGCAGATGGCAGAGGAGAGGAGCCGGGAAGGAGAGGTAAAATAACATCGAGACGCGAAGACCAAATAACCCTACGTGAAGAGGACAATAAGGAGAAAGAAAAAGAGGAAGAGGGGGAAATTCAAGAAGAAGAAGAAGGAGTAACGACAAGAGCACAAAACCAAGCAAAAAAAAAAAAGGGACAGGAAGTAAAGGAACAAAAAGAAAGAAGACTAACTTTTAAAAATGGACAGAAATTTAAAAATCATATCAATAAACATAAACGGACTTAACTCTCCTGTTAAAAGAAATCAAACATTTAGAAAATGAATCAAACAAAAAGCAGACATAATATGCCTTCATGAAATCCACATAAGAAAACAAGAAGAAAAGTATCTACAATGCAAAAAACTAGGGAAATTATACATATCATTAACAGATGAGAAGAAAAAAGGAATAGCAGTTTATGTTAAAGAAGAAATAGAAAGCAAACTTAAATATGCAGATAGAATAGGAAGAACTGTGATGATCGAAGTTAATCTTAAAGGTAAAAATGTGTTATTAGTTGTGGTATATGCACCAAATAGTGAACAAAAAGAATTTTACCAAAACCTACATGAAAAAATAATAGAACAAAATATAGAAAATGTATGCCTGCTAGGCAATCTTAATGCCATTGTAGACCCAAAAAAAGACTATAGAAGTAATCAGAATAAAAATAATAATAAGAAAAATTTGTTGCCGAAAACATTTTTATCCCTCATAGAAGAACTAAATTTAGTAGACGTTTGGAGATTATATAACCCCAAAGAGGAAAAATATACATACTACTCCAACCATCACAAATCTTGGTCGAGGATAGACATGGTATGGGCTACGAAGACCTTAACACAGGAGATTCAATCAGTAGAAATAGGGACAAATGATTGGGCTGATCATAACCCACTAAGAATAGAATGGAGAGGATGGAGAAAGGGGAAAAGTAGATGGATGATGAATACACAGGTAATGTCAGGTATGCTTCCTTCAATATCCAGGAAAGAATGACCCAAACTCCATATTTTAAAGAGATTAGTACTTTTTCTGAATATGAAATGATCGCAACCCAGGTAAAGCTGGAAGTGAGCAAAACGCGCGAAATAGCATCTAGTAAGCTTCCCCCCCCCCCCGTGTCCATTGATCATCATCCAATCCAAAGGTCTCCCAAAGGTCAGGTGGAATCACATCTGGCAACGTCATTCATCAGGAATGTAGGGCAGTTGGTCAGCCAGCCCCTTTGGAGATTCAGTTTCGTTTCTTGGAAAGACACCTCCTGCATTGGAAAGACACCTCCTGCAATCTTCCCTCCCCTCGCCCCCTTAACTGGTCCCTCCCCTCCCGTTTCTTATGGCAGCTGAAGCAGGCAAAGCGGAGGCTGACATTCGGCCCCTCTTGCAGAAGAGACGTTATTCCTAGATAAGAGAAAAGAACAGGAGAGAGAGAAAACAAAGTATATACAAGAATTATGGTTTATCTGGGTATTTGGTATAGAATTGCTGTACTTTCTTGGGAGCTCGGACATCCCGTTTATTTACCCATTCAGCCTGAGACAAAGGGAAATGTTTCCAGGCTATCAGATATTGGACTTTACCATGGTGTTTCCTAGAGTCTAAGATTTCCTTAACTTCAAAATGTTGCTCCCCCTCTATGAGAATGGGAACTGGAGGGGAGATTTGGTCAGTCCTTAGGGGAGACGAGTGTTCAGGTTTTAATAAACTAACATGAAATACAGGGTGTATATGTCTCAACGTTTTTGGTAATTCCAACTCAACTGTTACTGGATTAATCAGTCTAATCACACGAAATGGTCCCACATACTTAGGGCCCAGCTTTTTTGACTTCTGGGTAGTCTGTAAGTATTTAGTCGACAAGTAGACTTTATCGCCCACCTTATAGATATGAGCTGGGGACTTTTTCTTATCAGCTTGTGCCTTATGGGCCCGGTGTGCCTCATCTAATGCCTTCCGAGTTACTGCCCATGTGCTCTTTAATTGTTCAATCCAATCCACCAAGGAGGGATTCTGGGGATCATCTTGTGGTAGCTCGGGAATGGGTACGAAATCTTGGCCTGATGCTACCTTAAAAGGAGTGAAACCGGTGCTACTGTGTATGGAATTATTATATGCCACTTCTGCAAATGGCAACAGGTCTACCCAATTGTCTTGCTGGTAATTTACGTAACACCTCAGGTATTGTTCTAGAACCCCATTGGTTCTTTCACAAGCCCCATGTCAGGTTTTGGTGCTATCTTAAATAAACTTCATTCTCAAGCACAAAGTCTCTAATGAATCACTTTTATTTTAAGAATAGCAGAATCCGACATTCCTGATTCAAGTTGCAGCCAAACTGGCCCCTCCTTCCAACCCCCTCCTCTTCCGCTCTCCAACCCCAATGTCCCATTGGCCATCATGCAGATCCATCTCTACATCCCGGCACGTTCTTTTCACAGGAATGTGGCCCCCACCTTGTCACCCAGGAAACACTATCTGTAACATACAAAAAACTAGGTAAAAGTTCATCTCAGCAATAAATCAAGCTCCTGCTCTCTGCTTCCTCCCGTTCATGTCAGTGTTGGAAGAGAGCCTAATTTGGAACGCTGACACCCCATTTGTTTGAGGGTGGTGACTGGAACTCAGCCCCTGGGCGGAGCCTATCAACTTCAAAAACTCCTTCCAAAAACTGGAAGTAAATTCCACACCCCTGTCAGAAATTATTCTTTTTGGAGCTCCATGTAGTCGGTAAATCTGCCAGATAGTTTTGCAAGGGTTTTTGCTGAAGGGATCTTTGAGCAAGGGATGAAATGTACTTGTTTGGAAAACAAATCTGTTACTACCCAAATGACAGTGCAGCCTTCACTCTCTGGTAGGTCCACAATAAAATCCATAGATATTTCTTTCCATGGGGCATTTGGTCTAGGAACACCTTGAAGTAATCCTGGGGGTTTTCCTGGAGGTCTTTTAGCCGAAGCACATACTGGACAGCTAGCCACATACGCCTCTATGTCTTTTTTGAGTGCAGGCCACCAAAATTGCCTCTTAACAAGATGTAGAGTCTTAACAAATGCAAAGTGTCCTGCGGCCTTGGCATCATGGGCATATTTCAATATGGTTATTCTTAATGTGGTCAGAACATACAATTTCGATCCAATCCAAGCTAGTCTGTCACGAAGGGTACATTCATTCGAGTGGTTCTTAAACCACTCGTCAGTTTCTAGCGCTTCTCGCAATTTTTTGAGTAAATCCCCCGAGAGTTCTGGCTCGGTTTTTGCCTGCACTCTGGTAGTAGCAGGTATTGCCAATTGTGTCGAGGGGATCATAGGTTGAACCACCTCCTTCTTGATGCTGTTGTACTGAGGCAATCTGGAAAGTGCATCCGCCATGAAGTTCTTTCCACCAGGAAGGTAATGTAGGGTGAAATTGAAACGATTGAAATGTTGGGCCCAACGAACCTGTTTTGGTGACAGTTTGCGTGGTGTTTTTAATGCCTCTAAATTCTTGTGATCAGTCCAAACTTCGAAAGGGTGCTTCGCTCCTTCTAAAAATTGTCTCCATGTTAATAGCGCCCATCTAACTGCAAAAGCCTCCTTCTCCCATATGGCCCATCTCCTTTCCGTTTCTGATAGTTTACGGGACGTGTAGGCACAGGGTTGTAATACCCCCTTTTCATTCTTTTGCAAGAGTATTGCTCCTACAGCTACGTCACTGGCGTCAGCTTGTACTACAAAAGGTTGTTCCATGTCTGGGTGTTTGAGCACTGGTTCAGCTGCAAACAGCCATTTCAGTTTTTCGAAAGCTGCTTGACAGTCCATAGTCCATTCCAGTGGTTTCGAGGGTTTGGGCTTTACTTCCCCTTTCGTTTTTAGCAAGTCTGTAATTGGTAGTGCGATTTTAGCGAACAAGGGGATAAATTGTCTATAAAAGTTTGCAAACCCCAAGAAGCTCTGTAATTGTTTACGGGTGCGTGGTGTGGCCCATTCCAACATTGCCCGAACCTTTTCAGGGTCCATCTCTATTCCCTCATGGGATATACGATATCCAAGATAGTCGATTTTGTCTTGGTGTAATTCACATTTAGAAAGTTTGGCATAGAGTTCAGCAGCTCTGAGTTTCTTCAAGACCGTTCGCACCAATTTTACATGGTCAGCCATGTTGTCAGAATAGATCAGAATGTCATCCAAATAGACCAACACCCCCTTATACAGGTGTTCATGCAATACTTCGTTGATCAATTGCATGAATACAGCCGGGGCTCCCTGTAGTCCAAAAGGGAGCACTCTGAACTGGAAACAACCCAGTGGGCAATTAAATGCTGTTTTCCATTCATCCCCCTCTTTTATTCTCACTCAGTAGTATGCCTCTCTTAAGTCAAGTTTGGTGAAAATTTTTCCCTTCCCTAAATGGGCTAACATGTCCTTCATAAGTGGGAGGGGGTAGACATTTTCTACGCAAATAGCGTTGATATTTCTATAATCGACCACCAAACGAAAGGATCCATCTTTCTTTTCGCGGAACATTACTGGCGCCGCCACCTTGGGTTTGGCTCATTCGATGAATCCCCGTTCTAGGTTCTTGTCAATAAAATTTCGCAATTCCCCTAATTCTCGAGGTGTCATGGGGTAAATTTTTGGTTTGGGAAGCTTCACCCCAGGGAGTATTTCAATGGTGCAGTCGGTAGCCCTGTGGGGAGGCAGAGCATCCGATGCCTTTTCGCTAAAGACTTCCTTGAGATCCCAATATTCCTTTGGAATCTTCTCTTCTCCCTCAATATAGTCAATGGCTACTGCCGCCCTTTCTGGTTTTATGTCGTCCCTCAAGGGGGAGCCTTCCCTCTCCGGATTCGGTTCTGCCGTGCGGATGCGCAGGACCCCCGTCTTCCAATTCACCCGTGGGTTCCATTTTCGAAGCCAGGGCAGTCCTAGAATGAGGGGTCTCTCCATGCCAGGGGCCACAATAAATCTGAGATTCTCTACATGATTCCCCAACTGCAATTCAAGGGGTTCGGTCATAAAACTAGCTGGGCCCCCTCCTGCAATCAACCCATCTAATTGACAGAATGCAATGGGTCTTTTTAAGGTTTTTAGTCTTAGACCCATTTCCTCCACCACCTTGGGGCTAATTATGCACCTAGTGCACCCCGAGTCCAATAGGGCTAACATTTGCACATGGGCCCCTGTGGATGGCACCCTTACTTCTACGGGGATGAGTAAGGGTTCTTCCGTGTGACTCACCCGATCGTCGGTGTCGGAGTCGGAGTCCGTCTCGCTGTCGTCATCGTGGGTCAGAGTTCCCAACTCACCCTGGTGTCGGGGAGCGAACTCAACGACTTCTCCTTTCAGGGCGGTGCCGCGGGTCTTGGCGGGTATTTTGTCGCCTTTCTTTGGCCCGGCCCCGGCAGCTTTTGGCAATGGCTTGGAGAGGCATTCGGCAGCCTGGTGTCCTTCCTTCCCACATTTGAAACAGGTGAAGGGCTTTGACTTGGGTTTGAATTCGGCCTTCCCCCCAGCCATCTTTGGTGCTCCCTTACGGTGGAAGGAAGATGACTGGTCCCCCATATGCCCTCCTCGGAGTTGGCTCCATCTCAGTTCGATCTCCACATCCTCAGCTACTATGTACCATCTCTGCAAATCTTCGGGGACCCCCATACTTCTACAGTCTCGATATATCTCTTCATTCAACCCATCTTTGAAACTCTCCAACAGAGCCATTTCTGACCAGCCTGTCATATAGGGTGCCAGTTCACGAAACTCTTGGATATACTCTGCCACCGGTCTCCGGCCCTGCTGGATGCCCTTCATCCTGAGTCTCGCCTTTCGTTCAGCTAAGTGGTCTTCAAAACGCCTCCTAAGGGCCCCCATGAACTGGTTGTAATTTCTCAGCAAGGGGGTGTTGTTATTGTGGAGAACCACCATCCATTCAGCGGCTAATCCCTCTAAGGCGTTCGTGACACTTCTCACTCTGGCAGCATCTGATACGTAGTCCTCCCCCCAATCCTGCATGTGGTTCCACACTTGGGTCAGGAAAAATCCCAAGATTTTCGGATTTCCATCATACTTCCCAGGAAGGGAGGGGGATTTTTGGCTTTTTACGTCTGCGAGGGGGGGGGCCTGCAAGGCTGGGGTTCTCTGGCCAGCTGAATCTCTCCCTTGAGCTGCTGAAGCCTGGGATGTTTCTTCCTCAAAATCTTACTCTCCCCCACAGGCTGTCTCTTCTGGCTCCCCCCTGGGGCCTTCTCCCCCCTTCTCCACAGGAATCCCAAAAGACTCACGGTTTTTCCTGCTTTCTTCCACATCACGGATAAGTTGCAAGGCTTGTTCCATCATGAGGCGTTCCTTTTGCTCCTGCATCCACACTGCCTCTTTCTTACGGGGTCTGGAAGTGGTCACTCCTCGGGGGTTTTCCCCCCAGTCCGGTAGCCTCCCCACTCCTTTCGACCATCTGGCTTCTTCAGGCTCTAATCGGAGTTTTTCCAACCATTCCGCATTCTCTTTCTCTGCTTGGAGGGCGGCTGCAGTTGAACTCACTGCCCCCATCTGTTCTCCGTCACTCTCTCGATCTGACATAATTTGGATTTACAGTCCCCTCGGTTTTTGTCCGGGATGACTGGAGTGACTTCCAGCTTAATGTCAGGTATGCTTCCTTCAATATCCAGGAAAGAATGACCCAAACTCCATATTTTAAAGAGATTAGTACTTTTACTGAATATGAAATGATCGCAACCCAGGTAAAGCTGGAAGTGAGCAAAACGCGCGAAATAGCATCTAGTAAGCTTCCCCCCCCCCATGTCCATTGATCATCATCCAATCCAAAGGTCTCCCAAAGGTCAGGTGGAATCATGTCTGGCAACGTCATTCATCAGGAATGTAGGGCAGTTGGTCAGCCGGCCCCTTTGGAGATTCAGTTTCGTTTCTTGGAAAGACACCTCCTGCAATCTTCCCTCCCCTCGCCCCCTTAACTGGTCCCTCCCCTCCCGTTTCTTATGGCAGCTGAAGCAGGCAAAGCGGAGGCTGACAGGTAATGAAAGAAAAAGAATATACTGAAAGAATAGAAGAAGAACTGAAATGGTTCTTCAAGGATAATAATAAAAGCCAGACATCTTTACAAAATTTGTGGGACACAACAAAAGCCTACATTAGAGGAATAACATTAGCCTATAATAGTAAAAGAAAAAAGGAGAGGGAAAAGGAATATAACAAAATTTATAGTGAGATTAAAAATTGCGAAGAGAAATTACAGGAAAGACCGGGGGACGAACAGATAAGAGTTAACTGGATCACAGCCAAACACAAATTGAATATACTTGAACAAGAAAAATATGTCAATACATTGAAATTCATAAGACAAAATCAATTTGAACAGGCAAATAAACCGGGGAGGTGGATGGCTTATAAATTAAGAAAAGAAAGGGAAAAATGAATAATTCATCAACTACAGGACAATGAAGGTAAACTGCATCAGAACCCAGAAAAAAAAAAAGAGATAGCAATTCAATTCTTTCAAAATCTATATAAGCAAGAGACTTCCGGTTTGCGAGCTTCGGCGACGGCGGTGATTTTCTAAAGACCGCCAGCCCCGCCGCCTGTAGAGCCGCCCCGCGAACGAGGAGCGGCTCGAAAACTCCGAAATCTTGAAGATTGCAGGAGCAGAGACAGCAGGGTACAGGTTGAGCCCCTGTAACCCCCCCAGGGAATCGCTTCTGGGGGTGAAAACAGGAGCGGCTCCCTTCCAACCTGCGGAGACTCCGGGCGGCGTGGGACGATTCTGCCTTCAGCAGAACAAGCCGATAGCAGCAAACTTTTAAAGTGAGAGGAACTAATTCTAACAAATAGCGGAAATATCAACTTGAATCCAGAAACCTGAAAACTGCAAGTATTAGTGCTTCATTGACTTTTTAAATCAAAGAGAAAGTGAGCGAGTGAAAGTGATTTGAAAAAATATGGCGTCCAGCACTTGAGTTAACGAGCTAGTGAAAGTGATTTGCGAAGCCTCTCTGCTTTGCTACAAAGTTGAAAAGTTGCTACAAAGTTGTTCTACCTAAAGGAAAAAATTTTTCTTGCTAAAATTTGACTTTGCTTTACTTTAGTTCTACTTGATTAAATCTGGGGGACTTTTTTAGAAGCTTCTGTGGAAGAGGGAAAGGAAAAAGAACTTCCCTCTTTAGAAAAACTAGCTTACGTGGCACGATGGCTTCAAAGAAGCAAGAAGGGAAGGCATCAGGGGGGGGATCCCCCACACACAAACATCAAACGCAACTTCCCCCTGCTCAGCAGCTACAAACTCAGAAAAAAGAACTTGATGTGGGAGATTTAAAAGAATTTATTTCTAAAACTTTGGATGAAAAATTTCAAGAATCTCAACAGGAAATAGATCATAAACTCCAAAAATCACATGAGGAATTTTTGCAGGAAATTAATGAAGTTAAAGATATGGTGAAACAGAATCAAAATATGGTGACCAAAAAAATATCAGAGGTGGCGTCTGGCCTGGCAAATTTTATTGGGAAAGTTGATTTTAAAGTTGAAGAACTCAAATTAGAAGTTAATGTTAGGATGAAAGATAATGACTATAAAATTGAAGAAGCTGACAATAAAATGCAGAGAATTGAAGATGAGATTGTCATGATACAATTCCGGGCGATGGAATTTGCCATACGGCTTCGGGGAATTCGAGAGGAGGAGAGACAGGACTTGAGACAAGTTTGCTCTGAAGCCCTGGCTAAGATTTTACAAGTTAATCCTGATTTGGTATTTCATAAAATAGATAAAATCTATAGAGTGAACTCTTGGGTGGCCAGACAAAGACAACTGCCTAGAGATGTGGTCATATACTTTACTGAGAGAGAAATTAGAAATGAAATCCTCCAAAAATCTTTTCACACCTCTGTACAAGTGGGGGGCTCACGACTTGTAATTTTTAAAGAATTACCTCCTAAAATGCTGAAAGCTAGAAAGGAATTTGGTTTTCTTGTTAAGGAATTGAAAGACTTACAGATACCCTTCCGGTGGGATGCACCAGCTGGGATAATTTTTAGATATAAGGGAGAAGGATATCGGTTGAATACCGTGGAGAAGGCACAACATTTTTATAGTACTATTCTTAAGGAAAGAACACCATCTCCACGTACATCTACAGTTTTGGAGATTAAGGAGAGTGAAGAGAGGCAATTGGAAGAACAGTCTAAGCAGGAATTAGAAAATGTGCAAGGTGCAGAAGGAGGTTTTCTGAGTGAGCCCTTGCTGGATTCTTCCCCAATTTTGGATTTGATTCAGTTGACTGAAGTTAAAGATCAACGTATAACTAGAGCTCAATCCAAGCTACTTAAACAAAAGCAACAACAACAACAGGAAAGACAAGACAAGAAGGCAGCTAAGAGTACCCCACAAGAGAGTGGAGCTATGGGAGGAGCAAGATCGAAGCTCTTGGATGAACTTCAAATATTTTGCTCTGCGCTCCAGAAACAGGCTGATGACCCTTAAGTGTCTATCTTGGAATGTTAATGGGTTGAATTCAGCACAGAAAAGGAAGAAATTATTTACATATTTGAAACAATTTAATAATGATATAATATGTTTACAAGAAACGCATATTACAACTCAAGATCAGAAATATTTGATAAATTCAAAATTAGGAATACATTATATATCTTCAACTTCGCAGAAAAAGAATGGTGTGGTTATTTATGTAAATAAAAAATTAACAGCAAAAGTTATAGAAGTAGATCAAGATGGTAGGTTTGTAGCAATTGAATTGCTCACAGCAAATGGTCAAATTCTTTTGATTGGAATTTATGCTCCCAACCAACAACAGGATTATTTTTACAAGATGTTACATACTAAAATATTGCAATGGGACTATAGATCTATTTTATTGATGGGAGATTGGAATGGAGTAATTGATTCTAAATTAGACAAAAAGAGCTTGGCAAAGTCTAGAATTAGACTACCGCAGACCTTTTTTGATATGAAAGAAGATATGGAACTAAAAGATGTTTGGAGAATACATAATCCAAATGAATTGGATTACACTTTTTTTTCCGATAGACATAGATCTTTTTCTAGGATTGATTTTATCCTGTTGTCAAATGATCTACTTGTTAAGACAAAAAGAACAAAGATTTTTCCAAGAACTTTGACTGACCATAGCCCTGTATGGATAGAAATTGAGATGGATAAGGTTGAGAGACGTTCTTGGAGATTAAATGAGAACTTGTTTAGATATGAAAAAAATACAATAGAACTTAAAAAGCATTTGAAAGAATTTTTTGAAATAAATTTGAATAAAGGTACCCCAATTGAAATTGTTTGGGACGCTAGTAAAGCTTATATGAGAGGGGTACTTATCTACATGAATTCTAAACATAGACTGTTCCGACAAAAGAAAAGATTAGAGTTGGAAATGGAAATAAAGAATAAAGAACAGTTACTTATTAAAAACCCAACAGATGAAAGAATACGAAGTGCTATAAAACTTTTGAAAGACCAATTTCAAATGCTTATGGCGGAACAAGTTGCAACAAGTTTACAATATGCGAAGCATAATACATTTTGCAATGCTAATAAACCGGGCAGATGGTTGGCTTACACTCTGAGGAAAAAACAAAGTATACGGACTATTGATAGTATTGATATTGGAGGGAAAGAAATTTTTCAACAAAAATTAATTAAAGAAGCTTTTGTGGATTATTATACTAAATTATATGCCAAAGAAGAGGTGCAGAATGGACTTATAGAAAAATATTTAAAGGATAAGAGAGTTACAAAAATTACTGATCAACAAAAAGAAAGAATGAATTATCCTATAACAGAGGAGGAGATAATAGCAGCAATTAAGCAGCTAAAAACAGCCAAAGCTCCTGGCATGGATGGTTTGACTGCAGTGTATTACAAAACTTTACAAGCTGAAATGGTGGGACAACTTAGAGATTTATTTTGCAATATTCAACAAGGGGGTAAAATACCCCCATCTTGGACAACTGCTTATATATCTTTGATACCAAAGGAACAAGTTGGTCCTAAAAAACCAGAGAACTACAGACCAATATCTCTTTTGAACACAGATTATAAAATTTATGCGAAGGTATTAGCCAACAGGTTGGTGCCAGTAATCCAAAAAGTGATTCATGAGGACCAAGCGGGATTTATTGAGGGCAGATACATGAAGGACAATGTAAGGCAAGTAATAGACTTATTGGAATATCTTGATAAGAATAAACAGATTTCTGCAGTGCTGGTTTTTTTGGATGCGGAGAAGGCCTTTGATAGAGTGGATTGGAACTTTCTACTAAAGACTTTAAAAAAGATGGGCTTTGGGGACCAATTTATACAGGCGATTTCAGCAATTTATCAAGAGCAAAAAGCACAGATTATTATTAATGGAAGTTTGACGACAGAGTTTAAAATTGAAAAAGGAACAAGACAGGGTTGTCCGTTGTCCCCACTTTTATTTATTTTAACATTGGAAGTCTTGCTAAATACAATACGGGACTCAAAAATTTTGAAAGGTATAGTGATAAGGCAAGAGGATTATAGAATAAAGGCATTTGCAGATGATCTGGTTGTTACCCTATCACAACCAATGGAATCAACAATCCTGATGAACGACATTATACAAGACTATGGTAGAGTTTCAGGTTTTAAACTGAACTCAAAAAAGACTAAAATGATAGTTAAGAATATGACACAAGATCGTAAACATGAGCTTGAAAGGAAGGCAGGTTTTGAAATTGTACCTAAGGTAAAATATCTTGGAGTTCAGGTTGCAGAATCAAATATGAAATTGTTTCAAAATAATTATGAGGTGTTGTGGCGAGAGGTTCAGAAAGACATGGAGACTTGGAAAAAGCTGCAACTGTCTTTACTTGGAAGAATAGCAGCAGTTAAGATGAATATTTTGCCAAGATTTCTGTTTTTGTTTCAAATGATTCCGGTGCTTAAAAGTGATAAACAACTGAAAGTCTGGCAGTCTGGTGTGAATAAGTTTGTCTGGAACGAGAAAAAGCCGAGAGTGAAATTGAAAATTATGCAAGATGTTCCGGAAAGAGGAGGCCTTAAACTCCCAAACCTACAGTTATATTATGATGCAGCAGCTTTAACTTTAACAAGTGATTGGTTTGGAAATAAAAAGGCTGGAATATTGAATGCAGAAAGTTTTGATCTTGAATTTGGATGGCATGCTTACTTATTTTATGATGATAAAGTTGATAAAGTATTTAAAAGTCATATACTCAGAGATTCTTTGATGAGAGTTTGGAAGAAGCACCGACTCAAATGGGATTATAAAATACCGCTATGGCTGGATCTTGGTCATACCTTGTGGAATACAAATATAATGTCACTCGGGGGGTTTTTATACAAAGAGGTTCTTTTTACAGATGCGGGCAGATGGCAGCTGAAGACATTGCAGACACTGTTGGACGAAGGGATTAATTTAACCTGGTTACAATATAATCAATTACAAATGAGATGGAAAGAGGACCAAAAAACTGGTATTATACTGCATGAGGAAGAATTAGTTAGACATATAAGAGAGAAAGGTCCAATGCATATTAAAAGGCTTTATAATGTTTTGTTAGAAAGGGACTCAGAAACTGAATTAGTTAAAGATTGTATGATTAAGTGGGCACAAAATTTTGAAGAACCAGTGATGTTGGAAACATGGGAAAAAATTTGGGTTCAGAATGTTAAGTTCACACAGTCGCAGAATTTGAGGGAAAATTTTTATAAAATGTTTTATAGATGGCATTTGGATCCTAAAAAGTTGTCATGTATGTACCCTAATGTTCAGCCAAAATGTTGGAGATGCGAATGTTTGGATGCTACGTATTATCATGTATGGTGGACCTGTAGGAAAGTTAAGGCTTTTTGGATAAAAATTTGGTGGGTCATGCAGAATGTTTTGAAGAAAAAAATTCAATTTTCTCCACAATTGTTTTTATTGGGTATAGTTAAGGGTTTTACACGGGGTGAAATAAAACTAATATTGTATATGATAACAGCAGCAAGATTGTTGATAGGTAAATATTGGAAGAATGAAGCTTTGCCTACTATCGAGGAATGGACTTTGAAGATGGCTAGTTTTGCAGAGATGGCGAAGATTTCAGCGTATTTAAAAGATTGTTCACAAGAGACTTATGAATGGGAATGGAAAAGGTGGATAGAATATGTTCAGAACAAATACCAAACTAGAAAGTATCAAATAGCTTTTATTTGAAAATAATGTATTAGAAATATTTTAATGTAAAGAGACAAAGAGGAAAAATTATATAGGGGGAGGGATGGGTTCAGGTTTATATATTAGTGTTATTAGTTATGAGTATGTAATAGGGAAGTCTGGGGGGGGAGGGTTAGGGAGGGTTAGGGAGGATGGGAAGTTTGGGGAGGGAGGTGGGGGGGTGAAAAAAGGGGTGAAAATGTAATTGAAAAACTTTTGCAATAAAAAAAAAAAATCTATATAAGCAAGAGAAGGTGGAAGTAGAAGAAATAGACCAATATTTAAAAAAGGAGGAAATGCCCGTGATAACGGAAGAGGAAAAAAAGATGCAAAGAAGGGACAGATATAACACAAATTAGTAATTATAGGCCAATTTCCTTACTAAACACGATTATAAAATTTTTATGAATTTAATGGCGAATAGATTAAAAATAATATTAAATAACAGAATACATCCAGATCAGAATGGATTCTTGCCGACAAGACAAATTAAAAATAATTTAAGGATGGTGATTAACATAATAGAATACTATGAGGTGCATCCAGAGAAACAAGCAGCGCTGATTTTTCTGGATGCACAAAAAGCATTTGATTGGGTCAATTGGAAATTCATGACAAAACAAATAAAAAATATGAAATTTGGAGAGAAATTTGAAAAGATAATATCTACAATATACACAAATCAGAAGGCAAGACTATTAGTGAATGGGGAATTAACAGATTTCTTTGAAATAAGTAGAGGAGTACGACAAGGGTGCCCACTCTCACCCCTGCTCTTTATTTTAATCCTGGAGAATCTGCTTAAGAGAATTAGACTAAATAAAAATATAAAAGGACTTAAAGTAAAAGGAGAAGAATACAAGGTCCAAGCCTTTGCTGATGACCTTGTATTCTTTACAGAAGACCCATTAGAAACACAATCAAAATTGATGGAGGAGATAGAGAAATTTGGCAGGGTGGCAGGGTTAAAAATTAATTCAGCCAGTGGAACAATAGAAGATGCCTGTTGAGGAACATGCATTTGAGGTGCTGGTTGTGCAGGTAAAAACATTTGTGGTTGAACCTGCGGCTGCTGTACGGGAACATGCAGCTGTGGCTGAGGCTGCTGTCTTGGAACCTGCGGCCGCTGTGCTCCATCCAGGATTGGAATTTGGACAAAACTGTCACTAGAACCACCAGGGGGTGCTAAAAATTGAGCCTGTGGAGGCACAGGTGGCGGTGCAGCCTGAAGAACTGATTGATTTAGAGACATTGTTGAAAAAGTTTGGTGTAATTGTTGTAAATGCTCTTGCAACATGCAAAGCAATTCAGTTTTATCTTTTAAATTACTTTCGCCAGTAGATGGTGCTGCAACACTAGTTTCAGGCATCACAGAAGACTTTGCTGCTGTAGCAGCGTCATGTGTAATCTGAGAAGGCATAACATCACGAGGCAATTGTGACGTAGACACAGCTTTCTGTTCTGATTCGCCTGACGCGACAGTGTCAGTGGGGAAGCCACTTCATACCAAATGTGCCCACCTCTTACATCAGAGATTAGGCCATGCCAGCTTCCCAGTGGTCAAAAAGATGGGGGAATTTGCTGAGGGGGTTCACCTCCAGAATTGTGAGGTGTTTCTGGACTGCGCCATCTGTAAGAGGGCAAAGAGGAAGGCAGCCCCAATACCTAAGGTGTCACTACGTAAAACCCAATACCCATATCAATTAATACATGTTGATTTGGTTGGGCCATTTACACCGTCCCTAGGGAAAAGGCAGTATTTCCTCACTGCCATCGACGACTTCTCGAGGTACGGCCATGTGTATACCCTCACAGAAAAGTCTGAAGCCTTTGATGCCATAAAATCACTGTACAACTACGTGAAAACTCAGTACAAGACCAAGATCGCACAGTTGCAGAGCGACCGTGGGGCCAAGTTCATGTCCCGAAAGTTCCAGGACTGGGTAAAGCATAAGGGCATACACCATTTTCATACAGCGCCTTTTACTCCTGCACAGAACGGCGTGGTTAAAAAACGAAACAGTGTCCTGCAGACTATGGTTCGTAGTCTGATTGCAGATGCTGGGGTTGCAGAATCATACTGGGCGGAAGCGGTACACTACGCCAATTACACCCTGAACCACACCTGGAGCAGCGTTGTGAACCAGACCCCATACTTTCTGGTCCATGGTAGGAAGCCAAGTTTGGGACACTTACGTGTATTTGGCTCCTACGCTTGGGTGCACATCCGCAAGCAGCTGCGGAAGAATGGGAGATCCGTCTCCCAGAGACTGAGGTTCTTGGGCTATGCCCCTGGCTCCAAAGCCTACCGGTTCCTGAGAAAAGGGGGCAGGACTGTGACCTCCCAATCTGCCTCCTTTGAAGAGGACTCAATTGGACCCAGATCCACTCAAATGATCTGGGTCCATACATCAACAAGCACAGTCAGGCCTCACCAACCACGACACCGCCCGAGATAACCACAGACCCTGCCACCGACGGGAGCAAGGAACAGGACAAAGAGGTCAGCCTACCTGGTCCAGATGAGGAGGATGAGCCATCCAGTCCTGAGGGGAAAGACACGCCATCATCACCCAACTCTTCACCTCCAGCGACGCTTCAGAGGCCCATGATGCCCAACGCCTGGGACCGAGGGCCTCCACATCCCGGTCGTGAACAGCCAATCAGCGAGGAACCTGCAGAAGGGCGGTGAGTGGCAGGAGGTCAGAAGGTCAAAGCGGTCCAACAAGGGGGTCCCACCAAAGAGAATCGACATTGGGCACGTCGCGTCCGTCAACAGCATCGTGGTCACCCCAAAGACTTTCTCTAACATCCAGGAGCTGCCCATCAAAGAACAGGAGAAGTGGCAGCTCGCGATGGAACAGGAGATGGAGAGCCTGAGAAAGCTCAAGGTCTTCACCCCCGGGCAACCACCAAAAGAGAAGAAGGTCATTGGCAGAAGGTGGGTTTTCAAGGCCAAACCACTTGCCAATGGCCGCTACCTGTACAAGGCCCACTTGGTAGCACAGGGGTTCACCCAATGCTACATGGAGGACTATATAGAGACCTATTCTCCGACCGTCCGGGCAGAAAGCGTCAAGGCCGCCCTCGTAACTGCAGCCGCTCTGGGAAAGGAAGTCTACCAATTCGACATCCAGATGGCCTACCTCCACGCCAACTTGGACCGGCAGATCTACCTGAGGGCCCCTCCTGGTTACCAGCAGGAGGGGGGAAACACATGGTTGCTCCAAAAGGGACTATATGGCCTCAAGCAGTCGGGGAAACTCTGGTACGACTGTCTTAAAAAGGGTTTAGAGCGAATTGGCTTCAGGGCATCTCATGCAGATGAGTGCGTTTTCACATGTGACACCAAAGGTGATACAGAACGGGTTTTGGTTTACGTCGACGACCTCCTAGATGTAGGGCCTGGCAAGGAAAGGTGTGACGAATTTGCCAAGGCCCTGGGGGAAAAGTTTACCCTGAAGTCCTTGGGGCAGGTTGACAGGTACCTGGGTGTGCATATCTTGGCCACTAAAAAGGGATTTGCATTATCCCAGAAAGAAAAGATTGAGGAGTTGTTTGTTTCGGATAAGCTTTTATTAATGAAGTAAAACTAACAAACAACGCTTATAAAGCGTCTTTTACTTTTACTTTTTAAAAGGTTACTTTTAATACTGGAGCAGTAGTAACCAAGCGTTTTATCTCTTGCACTGCCTGGTCATGTTTAGGGAGCCAGTGCCAAACTGTGTCTTTATCCAACAGACGTCTCAATGGCTGGCACACCTCAGATAAATGTGGCAAGAATTTTGCTAGATATGTAACAAAGCCAATAAATCTCTGCACTGCTTTAGCATCAGTAGGTGGTGGCATGTTCACAATAGCTCTGATCTTGTCTGGGTCCGCTTTTAACCCTTGTGATGTTAAAATATGTCCATGAAAGCGGACTTCTCGCACCTTAAACTGCAGCTTCTTTATACTGAGCCTCAGCTTCACCTGCTTACACCGCTCCAATAGTGCCATCAATTTCCCGTCATGATCATGCTCCGCTTCATCATCAGTGTCGCCACACCCAACTATAAGGATATCGTCAGCTATAGGCTCAATTCCGCTGTGGCCACTCAATAATTCCTGCTGCTTCCTTTGATAGATCTCTGGTGCTACGGATACACCAAAGGACAGTTTAAGCCACCTCTTTCTGCCCCAAGGAGTCCAAAACGTAGTCATATAACTGCTCTCTTTGTCCAGTTTACACTGTAGGAAGGCATCCCTGGCATCAACAAATGTAAAAACCCGTGCCTTAGGCAGCTTGTGCAAAACATCCTCTAACGTTGGCATTGGGTAATGCAATCGTTTCAAAGCCATATTCAAAAACTTGGGATCGATGCAAATTCAGATCTTTTCCAACTTCCTAATCACCACCACATTACTTATCCAGTCGGTTGGCTTGGCTACTGAAACAATATGTCCCTCTGCTTCATATTTATCCAACTGTGCTTTAACCTGTGCCTTAATGGCTATAGGGACATTGCGCGGGGCACTTTGTACTGGAGGGACAGCGGGATCAAGTTGAAAGTGAGCCTCTCCTGGAACGGATGCAATAGGGCCCTCAAACACCTCCCTATAAACTTGGAGGACTTGATGCTTTATCAATGGTCTCCCCAAGGCTTTGGAGGAATAGGTTTCAACATTATGCAACTCCCTCGGAATGGTAAATCGCATCAGTCCCAAACGCTCACACGTTGAGCCTGACAGTAACGGCTTTTGATCTACATCCACAATTTCAAATTCCAATTTGTGAGTAACCCCACGTATGTTACACTCTGTATAAAATAAGCCTAGTGACTCCATCAGTTCCCCCGAATATAACTTTAATGTGGCACTACTAGGCTGAAGGGGTGTCTCAGGTGCCAATTTCCTTTTATCCTTTAGGCTCATCACATCGCATGTTGCCCCCGAGTCCAACTGACAAGATTGAGTTATATCATTAAATTGAAGATTAACAAACCACTTTTTGCCTTTTGAATGTACTGCACCAATGCATTCTTTCGTATAGATTGCATCTGTGGTAAACAGCGATACATCCTCTAAGTCCGGCGTTTGCTCGACCATATGCAACTTCCTTGCTGCCAGACACACCCCAGCAAAATGGTTCAGCCTCCCACACACCCTACAGATTTTACCATACGCTGGACACCGATCTTTCCCACGTGCATGCACATTGTCACAGTATTTACATGGTGTGTGGTTGTCTGCTGACAAATTGTGAGGCTTCTGTTTAAACTGCTGCTGTTGCTGACGATTCCTCACATTTGGCTGGTGCCTGGAAGCTACATTAACACAGTTGGTCTGTTTATCTCGCTCCAACGCCATCAGCCGTTTATCTGTAAGTTCAGCAGTCTGACATATTTCTATGGCTAATTGCAAAGTTAAACCATGTTCCCTTAATAAACGGCAGCGTGTACTTTCCTTGGCAACACCCAAAACTATTTTGTCTCGGATGAGTTCATCTCTCAGGAAACCGTAATCACAGCTTGCCGTTCTTTCCTTTAAGCGTGTTACAAAGGCGTCTATCATCTCTCCTTCTTCCTGCGTGCAGCTGCCAGAAAAATATCTTTCATATATAACATTCTTATGCGGTCTGAAGAAAGCTTCCAAAGCATCCAAAATAGCCTTAGTATCAGTCCTCTGCTCTTCTGTAAGAGTTAAACTATGCTTATAAACATGAAGACATTCTGCACCCATCAATCTTCTTAATGTGGCAGCTTGTACTGCTGCCGGCTTATCATTTAAACCTGTCGCCAAAGAGTAATCTTCAAACTCTGCCCTAAAGTTTTCCCAATTAGTGCTAGAGTCCTCACTTACTCGCATGGGTTGCAGCAGTGGTATATTATCTGCCATGGTGCTATATTTCTTACTTCAAACGCTCCACTTTCAGGACCGAACCACTTCTGACACCATGTTTCGGATAAGCTTTTATTAACGAAGTAAAACTAACAAACAACGCTTATAAAGCATCTTCAAAGGCAACACCCAGGAACCGGAAACACCTCATAGAGATAAAGATTAAAAGCAACACGACCCCATAACATTGTTGGCCAAATGCAAAATGGCAGAGTCTAACCCAACACGTAGCCCCATGCAAAGTGACTACTATGGCCATAATCACAAGGACAGCCCTGAGTTCACAGATAATAAATTATATAGCTCTGTGATTGGCTCCTTGCTATACATTAGCAATTGGATCAGGCCTGACATAGCTTTAGCTGTAAATCTATTGTTCAGGCACGTGGAAAACCCAAAGGAATTCCACTGGAATGCTGTCAAGAGGGTACTTAGGTACCTCAGGGGCACGGTCGATGCCCTCCTTATGCTGCAGCCAGAGAAGGGGAAGCTGGCCCAGCTGTCCGCTTACTTGGACACAGACTGGGCTGATGACACCAAGAGTAGACAGAGCACCTCTGGTTTCCTCATACTGTTAAATGGCTGTCCTATCCATTGGCATGTTAGGCAGCAAAAATTTGTTTCTTGCTCCATAGCCGAGGCGGAATATGCCTGTCTATCGGACGCTGCAAATGACTTGATTTGGTTCAATGCTCTGATAACGAGCATCTGGGCACCTCCTACTCTGCCCATCCAAATTCAGGAAGATAACACGGCCGCAATTGGAATCTCTGGGGCATACGCGGTGGGCTCTAGGTCCCGTCACATAGACATCCACTACAAGAATGTCAGGCAGCTTGTTAGAATGAGGTTTGTACATATCAAACACTGTAATACAACCGACCAGTTAGCTGACCTGTTCACAAAACCTGTACCCATTGACCAACACAACCTTCTGTGTAAGCGTTTGTGTTTGGTCCTGTGAACGACGTATCTGCATGTCTATGACACCTGCTCGCCCTCTCACTCATACTCACTGGCACCTGTCATTGGCTGGCAAGAAGGGGAATTGTTAGGTGTTTTGTGCCAGCCATGGCAGTTTCTTAAAAGGCCACCAGATGGGAGCAAAGAGGCACCTTTGATCCAACTGGTGGGTCAAGGGGCTCTGGCCCCTGCAACCCCATTGGGGAGAGTTAATGGCCCTCCGGCCCCCTCACACACCTTGGTAAGGGAGGAGCCATGGGCCCCTATAAGAACCCCTGCACAGGGGCTGCTCTTTGGCTCTTGTTCTATCTTCCTACGGGCATGATCCATGGGCTCAATCCAGGCATGGATGCCTCCATGCCAGGGAACTCATTTTACCTACTTTATTTCTAAATAAAGATTTAAGTTGATTGCATCCTTGCGTGCTGCCTTTTCTTGGAAGTGCCCTCAACAAACCATCGATCTTCGTGAGATCCCTCACATAAATAGCAATAATTAGAAACACACAAACAAACATACAATGTATTTTCTTTGAACAGAGTATTTGGCCGGTTCACAAATTTAAACAGTGTTTAGTCATTTCAATTAAATTTACAATTTCTATATTTCCTTTTTGCCATATTTATTCCTCATCTATTTTTTAAAAAAACCAATATTACCCTTCATCCTCATCTCTAATCTTAATCAAATTCAATTTTTCCCTTCTATTCTATATTATACCCCTTCCCATTGTCATCTATTTTTATATCCATCCTCACATTGGTTAATTATGTAATATTACAGTTGTTTAATACAAATTCAACATTTTAATATAAATCAATTAGTTATATAACTATCTTTTTTGTATATTAATCAATATGAACATGAATATTCCAATTATTTCCATGCCATCCAATTTCTTACAAATCAATTAATTATATTTACCAATAATAATAAACCAAATAATTTCCCCCATATATTCCTCCAAACCACAACTTAACCATTTCTGCTTTCAACGCAATATACAATTAATACTATCTCAATTATTTCAATTCCCTAGTTAAATAGAGCTTTTTTTTCTTTTGTGTTTTAAAATCTTGAACTCTCCTCTTTTGCCCTAAATTTCCCATTGTTTGCACCTACCTTTTTTGGTGAGGAAAAAGAAAAGAAATCTGCCTCTGCCTAATTTTCCAAGGTAACAGCCAACACCCTGCTTTACTTTCAGTTTCGTTTTCAGCTTGATTTGCATAAGAAGAAAAAAAAAATCTGCTCCAGCAATTTAGCTCTTTGCAGCAAGCAGCCGAGCCCTGCACAAAACAGCTGAGAGCAAATCAGCTGAGAGTCGGGAGGCAGATCTAATCAACGGGCTAATTAGCCTATGCTGAAGCTGAAAGGAGTTGTTTTTTCTTGCTGTTTGCTTGCAAGGAGGTAACTGCTGCGAGGCACAGGCCAAAGGGTGGGGGCCACCCTCCTTGCCACTTAGCGCCCCCCCATCACCCCTTTGCCTCTAGCGCCCCCCTGCCGCCCTCCTTGCCTCTTACCGCCCCCCTAAGGCATCCCACCGCCCCCCAGGGGGTGGTACCGCTCACTTTGGGAACCACTGGCTTAACTACTTAACTACTTAACAACCGGTTCTACCGAAGTAGAATCCCATTACTGGGTCTACCCATTTATTTTTTCAGGCACCAGTCTACTCATTTGTTTTCTTTTAACACTGATCAGCTGTAGGGCGGCCCTTTGAAGCCCCACGGGAAGAATTCTAGCCATCAGCTGGGACTCAGGAGGCAGCAATAAATTGGGAGTGGGGCCAAAGAAAAGGTAAGAATAACGTGGGTGGGGGTGGGGGCGGGCAGGGAGGGGCAGGGGGGGGCAGAACCGGTTCGGTGACATCATATCGTCACCGCTACCGGCTCGGCCGAACCGGGCCAAACCGGGAGGAACCCACCACTGGAGGCAATGTTGGTTATCCCTTTGTTTTGAATGTTTCTGACACTACCAGTAATAGCATTCATAAAGATAAATGTTTGGAATAGAAATTAAACTAAATCAAGCAAGCAGCCAGAAATATTTTTTGAATTATTTAAATTTGACTCCTTTATGGGATGGCTCTTATCTGTGGGATCTTATATATACTCAAAATGTTTGACGTGAACTGACCAATGTAAGCATTATGTTCTGCAATCACAGATATTACATTGTCTTTGAGATCACGTTTGTAGTTTGGGATGAATCTTCCCTTTGTAGAGAGAAGCTCCAAGATAGCCAGATAGATTCATCTTGCCAGGACATAACTATTGGACATATGGATACCAAGGGTTGTGTTTGGCAAGATCCTGGAATTCTCATTGATTTCTTTGATTGCAAATTTCAAAGCCAAAATGTGCTGGTAGTTTTGCATATGAAACTTGAAATGAGTTTTAGAACAACTGTAGCCAAATCTAGAATTTGCTGCATTCTAATTGTATCACACAAGTTTAGATTGTGCAGACCATGAGCACTGATACAGGTGGATGCACTAGCATCAAACAAACCATTTGTTTAAAATATTCAAGAAGGAGGTCAAAGCAATATAACAATCCATGTGCATTCAGGCAGTCCAATTGCAAAATGCAATACACATAAATAATTAGGTTTTTTTTTTTCTTAATTTGGAGGTTCAGATTTAATTTTACTTCCTACCCTAATATTCTACTTTACTTATTCAATACACTGGAAATTTCTGAGGAATATTTGATAGAATATCTGCATGTAGGACTAACTGCAATCATGCACACCTTAACACTTCACTGGTATGAAGCAATGTTTTGCACGCATTCATTTCATTTGTACTTCATCAAGTTATAGCCATATGAAAAAATGTATTAAAATTAAACTGATATCTGCTAAAATGGTACCAAAGAGGGCACTAGAAGCCATAGAAATAAAAACACATTGGAAAATAACTTGCGTAACAGATGGAAATCGAAGCAATATTATTGAGAAATAATAGTGCAGCATAGGCAATTTAACATTCATCCTCCATAATTCAATCACGTTACAGACTTTAACTATTTCTGTATTTGCATTACTTAAAAAAAGGAATTACATACATGAAATCATCAACCAGTTCATGTGATGGACTTCTTGTGAATGTTACTTTTTCAGACATCATGTAAATTTGAGAAGAAATGCCCACAATGACCAAATCTTCTGAATGATATTGCTTGTGCCTAATAACAGGCTGGTTTGCTACAGAACATTTACCAAGGGTTGTATCAGCTTCTACATACAAGGACAATATTGCTACAGATGCAATATGTAGGAGCGGGGCTGCTGCTGCTGCCGGAGCGTGTTTGCAGCACCTCCTCTTGGTTTTATTTTATTTTATCAATTTTTAGCATACCCATTTGAGCCTTTTTATTTAAATAATATTTTTCGAAGACGATAACAGAGTAGACCACAACACAGACAAAGTTTTGGCTGCTGAGGACTAATAAGGCATGGGGAAAAGAAAGAAGTGCCATGGCACCAGCCCGGGATCTCTCCCACCAATGAAGAATGCAAAACAACTAAAAATCAATGAGCACTTTGCTGACAAGAGATTTGTAAGTAAAAATATCCCCCCCTCCATTTCCAACAATCTGGAGAGGTTAGAACGGGACCTGCAAAGAGATTTGAAAAAACAGCAGATACTAGACTTTCCCGATCTGGGGGGGAGGGGAGAAAAATGGCAGCCAGCTGTTTTCACAAACAACGAGTCCAGCTACAGCCTGTATGGAGACCGAGATAAAGTCTAAAAAGTTTAACAACAAACTAATTCAGAGTGTGGAGAGCTTACCGTGGGAGAAACAGAGTTTATGGCAAAGCAATGCCTTCTTACAGAACAAACAGTTATTTCAATATTTGAGCAACTAATAACCATCCAACATGATGTAGAGACACTGAAAAAAGATATAGCTGTTTTTCTGCAAGCACAACATTGGGCTACAGGCACCCCCACTAAAGTCCGTACAGCAGACTTGGGTAAATCCCATACTCAGGATAAGGAAGAGGAAAAAGAGCAAATACCCAGGGAAACAGTTAAAGAGCCTGCCAAAAAGTGGCAGCCCACTCGGAAAAACAGTCCTTCTCCAGACAAGGCATCAAGAGGAGGAGGTATTAATAGAGAAGTTTCATTGGAAGACAGTAAAACATCTCCCCTACAATTACAGCAATCACATCGCTCACTACAAACACATCAGGTTGTACTTAGAATCCATATGAACAGAATTAATCATGGATGCTGGATTACCAAGAGTGCTATACTAAATTTCCTAAGCCAGCTTCTTCATTGTCACTGGGGGCAGATTGATCTCCGTGCTGCGGAGTGGCTTCCTGAGGCCCCAAATTGGAAGCGGATACTTCTGTCTTTCAAACAGCTGACCATACCACTGATGCTATTCAAGATGAAGGCACATCTAGCCTCCTTTCAAATCTTTCCCATCAGAGTTTTCTGTGAGGAAAGGGTTAAACCAGGGGTGAAATCCAGCAGGTTCTAACAGGTTCTGGAGAACTGGTAGTGGAAATTTTGAGTAGTTTGGAGAATCGGCAAATACCACCTCTGGCTGGCCCCAGAGTGGGGTGGGAATGGAGACTTTGCACTATCCTTCCCCTGCCACACCCACCAAGCCACGCCCACAGAACCAGTAGGGAAAAATTTTGAATTTCACCCCAGGGTTAAACCCTTAATTGTTAACATGTGAGCTCCCAAAGTTGCTGTCTCTTCCGCATTCTCAACCTTAGAAAAGAGAGAGGAAGAAAGTGGGAGTAAGCCAGCCTTGTCTGGCGAAGATGTACTTAACAGCACAGAAATCGGTCTCATTGCATATTCTCCCACTCCTTACCATAATTATTCATTAATAATTCAGATTTTGACCAATTTATTTTCAAACCTGTCATTTCCTCAAATTCTTCTAAATGCTTATGTATCCTTTTCAAATCTTTCTCTATATCTTTCAAAATAATCAAAGTATCATCCGCATACAGATTTATCTTATATCCCTTATACCCTTCCAATTCTTCATCTTTTTCTATCATTTTAGTCAAAATTTCCATAACTAATAAAAATAATGTTGGAGACAGGGGACATCCTTGTCTTGTACCCGCTTCCAATCTTATCTCTTCTGTCAGCCTTCCATTCACCTTCACTCTTGCACTACTTTTTTGATACAGTTTTGAAATAACATGTATAAACTTATTACCAAAACCTAGTACCTCAACAATTGTTTTAATAGTTTCCCATTGTACAGAGTCAAAAGCTTTGAAAATATCTAATGATATTATACCTATTTTATCAGCATTATATTCAGCAACATCTATAATATTTAATACTCTTCTGACAATATCACTCATGTATCTACCCTTCACAAAACCTACTTGGTTATAACTTATATATCTATCTATAAATCTACTTAATCTATTATTTATAATGGCAGTAAATATCTTTGCATCTTGATTAATTAAAGAGATGGGCCGATAGGACTCAATCCTTTCTAAGTCTTTATCTGGTTTAGGGATTATAGATATCACCGTTCTGTTCCATGACAACGGAACAACTTGGGATAAGGATTAAAAAAACATTGAAATATTTGGGTATAACACTTTCACTCAAAGTTAAAGAAATGAAAAAATTAAATTATGATGTGGTGATGAATGAAATTGAGAAAAAGATAGATAAATATAAAATGATAAAGTTGTCTTGGTTTGGTAGAATTGCAATGTGTAAGATGATGTTGTTGCCAAAGTTTAATTTTTTATTTGAGATGTTACCGTTAAACTTGACAGAGAAAGATATTGAAGGATATCAGAAGAAATTGGATAAATTTTGTAATGGTGGGAAAAGACCTAGATTAGTGAAGAAAATGTGGTATCAAAATCAAAAGGAAGGTGGATTAGGAATCCCCAAACTACTCAATTATTATTGGGCTTATGCTATTCGGACTGTGGTAAAAATATTTAAAGGTGAAGATAGTCATTGGAGAGATTTAGAATTAAAGGACATCAAGAGATTTGGCTCAACATGGTTTTTAGATAAAGCAAAATCAAAATGTGTAATTAATAGCTATTGGTTAAAGGGACTGAGTAAAATTTGGAACAAATTTGTTAAAATTTTAATTCCAGATATAATTTTCTTAGGGAAGACAATTGAAAATTGGCCGATTAAAACTAATATAAGTCGTGATAGGGTAATGGAAGATGAAAATATACAAACTATAATAGATTGGTTAAAAACTTCAGAAAATGAAAGGAGGAAAAAAGAAATCATTGAAAAATTGGGTTTAGGCTGGTTTGAAAAAATACAGATAGAAAAATGGACTAAGAAGGTAAGGGACAATTGTTCGATAAGTAGAAGTAAAACTGAATTTGAATATTTAGTATTCCAAATTATGAAAGATGAAATTGGGCTAAAGGGACTCGTTAGTAAGATATATAAGATTATAAATTTTGATGGAAAACCACAAAGGGTGATGAAGATGAATTGGGAAAAAGAACTTAATATTAAAATATCAGATTTAGATTGGAACGTGAATTGGAAGAGTAGAATTATGAAGACTTTATCTGTAAGGATTAAAGAGCATAATTATAAGGTTGTTTGGAAATGGTATTTGACTCCATTAAGATTGTCATTGATGGATAAAAAAATTAGTAAACAATGTTGGAGATGTGATATGGAATTAGGGACTTATGAACATATGTGGTACAAATGTGATAAAGTTAAAAAGTTTTGGCAACAATTGGAGGAAATGATATTTGAAATGATGGGGAAAGCAATAATATTGAGACCAGAAACTATATTACTGTTGATAATTAAGGAAATAGAACCAACAAAATATGAGAAAGAATTGATTAGAATTATGATTATAATGGGTAGAATTATAATAGCCAGAGATTGGAAATTAGATGTGAATTTTAGAATAGAAGAATGGTATTGTGAAATGTGGAAATTAGCTTTAAATGATAAAATGACATGTGATATTAAAATTAGAAATGGTGACTATAAAGAAGACATTTTCTGGAAAATTTGGAAACCATTTGTGGACTATGCGCTGGGAAAATTGGATGCTTCGGTACCTGTACCCCGAGAACGTGGATTTTGGCGATCATGAGGATATAGCCGAAGAACCAAATCTTCCTTTCTTATGTATAGCACAGGGTGAAATATTGTATATGTTGTTTGTAATGTTAGTAATTTAAAATATAAAATGTTAAAAATAATAATAATAAAAAAAAAAGAAATCGGTCTCATTAATGCTTTTGGCGCTCTCCCAAGGAAAGAACAAGATAATGAAGGGAAACAATAATAAGGATATAATAAATAATGCTAGGATATGATATACTGGTATACTAGATTCTGTAACCATTAGGTTCTTGTAATACACATATGCCTTTGTATTTGTATCACATATATTATGCCTTTATATTTGTATCTCCTGTAACAAACATATTCTGTTATTAGGCCTGTAATGTATCTGGTATTTGTCAAACATATGTCCCTACCATTTGACTCAGCCTTCCATCCTTCCGAGGTGGGTAAAATGAGGACCCAGATTGTTGGGGACAATATGCTGATTCTGTAAACCGCTTAGAGAGGGCTGTAAAAGCACTATGAAGCGGTATATAAGTCTAAGTGCTATTGCTATTTGGGTCACACTTATAATATTATTAGCATTGCATACAGTAGATGGTTGTATTGCATACATAATTCTTTAATGCAGGTTTTCCCTTTTGGGGAAATCAGTAATAGAAGTAGAATAACTTCTACTTCTTGGCACCTTTGGGGCATTTCCTCCTCTTCTACATGGGTCCTTGATTGAAGCCCAATTTCCCTTCCTTCCTTCCTTCCTTCCTTCCTTCCTTCCTTCCTTCCTTCCCACAGAGAGAGAGAGAGACCCATACACTTTATGTGTATATGCATGGACATAAATATAAATGTACTATACATACATAGATCTTTTCCATACTTTTCTGTTTCAATAAAAGAGAATATTTGTAGCTAAGGGTTGAACTGTCTGGACCTTAGTGCTCTCTGAGCTCAGTTGTTTTCTTGCAGATTTTTCATTGGATTAGTAGATAACATAATCTGTGCTACAAAGGAGTGGGGTTTGCTCTCATTGTATTGTATATAATTGTGGCTTGCTCTGACAGTGTTACTGAGAGTGATCTTGGTGGTTCCTTGATTAGGCTGTTGTTTACTGTTAGCTTGTTTGACTGCATTCCTAGTTTCTTGATTGGACTTGTTCACTTGATCGTTGGTCTAGCATTAATCTTTCTGTTGATTTCTGTTGAGGAGGTATTTTGGACTTTTTGTTTCCTTTTTGGCTTTTTGATTGTCTCTTTTGAATGTTATATAGTTGTTGTTACCTGTATATGCATTTTTGGACTTACTTGGTCTCTGATTCTCAGTTTCCCAGTTGAAACCATGGTTAAGTCATTCCATGTGTTTTGACATGGAAATTAAAATGGAAATTAAGGCACTTTCATCATGTTTTATGATGATGATTGCTAGTTGGTGTTCATGGATGCACTCTACTAGTCTTCTGACTTTTGTCCTACATAGGGCCTTTTACAGTCCTTACACTATATGTTGTATATGATTCCTATTTCTACTCTGGGGCTGCTGGGTCTTTTGATTTACTTTGGATGCTTTGGAGGGCTTTAATTGGCTTATAAACTACAGTAAAGCCATGTGGTTTGCACTTTGCTGTATATTATTTACTCTTGTAAGTAATTGTAAGTTGTGTTAGTTATTTGTTTTATGAATTTTACATTGACAAGCAGATAATAATAATATGGAAATGTCAAGACTGGTGAAAGATTTCAATCCCTAATCCTAGAAATACTTACACATATATCCTCTTTTTATTTTCTCAATTCTGTTTTAGAAGTTTGTCAGAGTATGAATAGTCATAGACTGGAATAGATCAGCCAATAACGACTGAATGGAGACATGGTAACAAGGTCAGCCAATGAATAGGCGTAGCAACTGGGTCAGCCAATGAGATCTGTTTAGAAACAGAAATTTAAGCAAGAAGTCTGGGCATGGCTTAGGTATTAAGCTCTGAGCTCTGAAGCTACAAACTTGCATCTCTGCTGTACTGCTGCCTGTGTGTTTTACTTGTAACTGCTACTACGTTGAAGAAGAATCTATATTGGTATTGTACATTTATCTTCATCTGTTATTATGTATATAAAGAAGTTAATTAATCCTGCTGCATCAGTCTGCCTGTGTGTGCTTTCTGGATGTTTGATTTCTGCAACAAACTCTGACAGGTTATGGGCCCAGAGCACACAGAAGGACTGACTTGTAATTAAGCTGAGAGACTGTCTGACTTTTAAGGAGAAACAAGGCAGAGAAAGCTTGTAGAATGGCTGCTGTTGAATTTAAGGACAGCTCTCTACCTTGTTTGGGACAGAAGAATTATATAATTTGGGCTGCAAAGATGGAATATTTCCTGAAGGCTAAGGAACTCTGGGATATTGTTGTTAATCCACAGCAGGCCCATTTAGCAGCTGCAGATCAGAGGCAGCATGATAAAGCAATGGCTTATATCCTCTTAAGTTTAGAAGATGAAAGGGGGAAAATTTTGGACATGGAATTGACTTAGAGAGATGGCAAAAATTGTGGTCGCAAAATTATAAAATGACAATGTCAACTTTAGAAAATTTGTATAAGATGTTTTACAGGTGGCACCCCGACGATAATTGCTAGAATGTTCAAGAATAAATCGGAAAAATATTGGAAATGTCATCAGATACCAGGCTCATATTACCATATGTGGTGGACGTGTACAGAAGCTAAAAGATACTGGACTAAAATCCACACATGGATGGAAAAAATGACACAAAAACACATAGACTTTAAACCAGAGATTTTTTTATTGGGGATTGTACCTGAAATATACAATAGAGAATTGAGATATTTGATTGTGAATGTATTAACAGCGGCTAGAATTGTGTTTGCTAAAAATTGGAAAAATGAGAAAATGCCAACGCAAGACGAAGTTATTAAGAAAATAATGGAATGTGCAGAAATGAGTAAATTGACATTTGAAATTAGAGAACAAGAAGATAAACAATATTATAAAATATGGGATTTATTTTACCAATGGTTAGATAAAAAGACATGGAAATGAAATATGATAGAGATTTTTCCAATGCAAGAAATGTAGAACTATATAAAATATAATATAAAGATGTACTGTTATTGGAATGATTTAGGAGAATGAAGGGCATAATACAAATTAACTCAAATCTTAGATTATTCTGTATGAAATGAGGGAATAAACAGCCATATTTAAACATATGATTAATGAGGATAATAATATATGGATATACAGTATATGAATAGAGTGAAGATGCACAAAAGACTTGTAACCAACCGACACACTGTTTGTATTTACATTGAAGATGGTTTTTTATTTGTTTTTTCTATATTTGTTTAAAAAATAAATTTTTTGTCAAAAAAAAAGTTTAGAAGATGAACAATTTCTCAATGTAGCTGATTTAAAGACTGCAAAGGAGGTCTGGCTGAAGTTGAGAAGTGTGCATGTGAGTGTGTCAGCATGCAATATTGTACAATTATCAAGAAAGTTATATAGAGCCTGTTTGCAACCAGGAGAATCTGTGGAACAGCATTTTGTACAAATGCAAACTTTGTTTTTGGAGTTGGAACACTGTGGATTGCAGTTTCCTGAATCTCAGAAGGTGCTTCTAGTGTTAAACAGTCTGGATGAAAGTTGGGACATTGTTTCTGCAGTATTTGAATGCATACCAGAGCAGGAGTTGTGTTTGGAGGCCTTAAAAGCTTGTTTGATTGTTGAGGAGAACAAGTGCTATTTTAGAAAGAGCCACGAGGAGGAATTCCTGAGGTGGGGGCCCAAGGAGCGGAGTGAGAAGAGCAGAAAATTCCACAGACTGGCTAGCTGTAGAGAAGAGAAATGTAGCAGCAGAAGATATCAGATTACAGCCCAGCAAAGACTTTCTAAGAAGAAAGACCAGCAACAACAGAGGTGTTTCCTCTGTTTTAAAGAAGGTGTCAGCGTTCCAGAAAAACTCCAACTCCAAGTAAAGACATGGAAGCAAACATTTTCCCAAAGTTCTCTTTACTAGAATAGGCAAACTGGCACATCTGGGAAAACCCGAATCTGAAAAGCCTGCGTTTTCCTTCAGTAAGTCAAAGCTCCCAAAACCATGCCCTTTCCCACCAGTCGATCACATGCTCCAATCAACGTCCGTTCCATCTCAATCCAGACCCCTGACCACTCCTTCTCCAGATGCTGGATCGCCCTGACCTTGACTGACAGGAAGAATGCTATTATGTCTACTAACAACCCCTCTCCTTAATCCCCCCTCCTTCTTTCCCACATATGAGAAGGTGGCAGCATTGAAGTTTCTGGCCTAATGTGGCTTCCAAAGCTGACAGGCATCCCCCCCCCTGCAGAAAGAACCACATCCTGAAAAATAAAGCAGACAAAACACCAAAGAAGGGGTTAACACCATGCACCAGACCCCTTAACCCCCTCTCCCCTCCCCCGGGGGACCTTTTGGTTTCTCAGGAAATTTATCATGGAATTGTTTCACTAGAGCATCAGCATTTACATCCCAACTCTTCACCCAAGTAGCTTCAGCTAAAGGGTAACCTTTCCAATGTACCAAATATTGTAAGCGACCCCTGTAGAGTCTAGAGTCCAAGATTTTATTCACCTCATAATGAGTCTCCCCTTGCACTACCAAAGGAGGGGGTGGAGCAGCTGGCAAGGGTCTTAGGTTAGATTCTCTATTGATTCTTCTCAATAAACTACTGTGGAAAACGGGGTGTACTTTCCCTAATATGCGAGGGAGGCTAAGTTGGACAGTCACTGGGTTAATAACTTTCACTATAGGGAAGGGACCTATGAATTTGGGTCCAAACTTCTTGCTGGGTAACCTCAATCTTAGGTACTTGGTTGACAAATACACCTTATCACCTATTCGGAAAGGTGGTTGGAGGGACCGGCGTTTGTCGGCCTGGGCCTTATATCTTTCCGCTGATTCCGCTAAAGCTTTCTTAGTATTCTCCCAACCCTTTTTCAACGAGGTTATTCATTCTGTTAGGGACATAGAAGTGGGCAGCTCTCTAGGCAACTCAGGCATCTGCACAAAATCCATGCCTGTAGTTATTTGAAAAGGACTCAACCCAGTACTGCTGTGTACTGCATTATCATAAGCCACCTCTGCGAATGGTAGCAAGTCCGCCCAGTTTTCCTGTTGATAATTTACATAACAACTAATGTATTGCTCCACCATTGAGTTCAATTTTTCAGCCGATCCGTTAGTCGATGGGTGAAAAGCTGAGCTAAGCCCCTGGGACGACCCAATTGATCGTAGAAACTCTCTCCAGAACTTAGCAGTAAACTGGACCCTGTGATCCGATATTATTCTCCTTGAGACTCCATGTAGCCTGTAGATGTGTTTCACAAACAGCTTTGCCAACTTCTTGGCCAAGGGTAGTCCGTTGCAGGCAGTGATGTGTGCTTGCTTGGAGAATAAATCAATGACAGTCCAAATAACCCTGTTACCCCCACTGTCAGGGAGCTCAACTATGAAGTCCATCGCAATCTCCTCCCAGGGCTTGGTGGGTTTGGCCACAGCCTGGAGAAGTCCCGGGGGCTTCCCTGGTCTGGATTTCATGGTGGTGCAGGTGGCGCAGCTCCTCACATAGTCTTCCACATCAGCTTTCATCTTTGGCCACCAGAATTGTCTCCTAGTCAAATGGAGGGTTTTTAAAAATCCAAAGTGGCCCCCTAGTCGAGAATCATGACTCCTCTTTAGCACCAGGAGTCGCATGGTGCAGGGCACATAAAGTTTACTCCCCTTCCATGCCAACCCGTCTCTTAGGGTTAGGTCCGCCTGGTTTTCCTCGAACCAGGAATCAGTTGAGAGTGCCGCTTTTAGCTCTGCTGTCCACTTGTCTTCAGGGAGGTTGGAACCATGGCGTGTTTGCGCTCTGGTGCGGGCTTGGGTGGCTGGCTCAGTCTCTGAGATCATGGCATGAACTATCTCTTCCCATCGGCTGTCAAACTGGGGCTTACGGGAGAGAGCATCAGCTAAAAGGTTTTTACCCCCTGGGATGTATTTCAGGTTAAAGTTAAAGCGTTTGAAATATTGAGCCCAACGAATCTGCTTGGGAGAAAGTTTCCTTGGGGTCTTCAGCGCCTCAAGATTCTTGTGGTCAGTCCACACCTCAAACAGCTCATTAACCCCCTCTAGGAAGTGTCTCCAAGATAGGAGAGCCCATCGCACTGCAAAAGCCTCTTTTTTCCATACCGCCCATCTGCACTCCATGTCCGTTAACTTTCTCGATACGTAAGCAAACGGCATTAGATTGTTTTGGGCGTTCCTTTGCAGTAGGACAGCAGCCACCGCCACATCACTTGCGTCCGCCTGAACCACAAAGGGCTTATTTGGGTCAGGATGCTGTAGGATCGGCTCCACTGCAAATAGGCGTTTCAACCATTCAAAGGATTTTTGACAGTCCATTGTCCAAGCTAGGGGTTGGCTAGGTTTTGGCTTGGTGGGAGACGGGCCGGTTTTTAGCAATTCTGTCAAAGGGAGTGCGACCTCAGCAAAGGAAGGGATGAATTGTCTGTAAAAGTTTGCAAACCCCAGGATGCTTTGGAGTTGCTTACGGGTTCGTGGGTGCTGTCAGTCCAGCACTGCCCTCACCTTCCCTGGGTCCATTTCGATTCCCTGACTCGACACCCTGTATCCCAGGTAGTCCAAGGACTCCTTATGGAACTCGCATTTGGACAACTTTGCATAAAGCTTGGCCGTTAGGAGCTTCTTCAGCACTTGTCTGACCAATTTGACATGTTCTTCCATACTTTTGCTGAATATAAGAATGTCAAGATAAACAAGAACCCCCTGATATAGGTGCTCATGCAAAACTTCGTTGATCAGTTGCATGAAGACTGCAGGGGCCACTTGGAGTCCAAAAGGCATGACCTGGAATTGGAAGCTGCCCAGGGGGCAGTTAAAGGCAGTCTTCCATTCGTCTCCCTCCTTTATGCAAACTCGGTAGTAGGCTTCTCTTAGATCTAGCTTGGTGAAAATCTTGCCTTTTGACAGGTGGTTCAGCAAGTCCTTCATCAGTGGGAGGGGGTAGGTATTTTGCATGCAAATTTCATTCATTCCCCTAAAATCAATGCACAATCTCAATGTATCATCTTTTTTTCTTTAAACAGTACTGGGGCGGCCATCCTGGATTTTGCAGGCTCAATGAACCCTCTTGCTAGGTTGTTGTCAATGTACTTCCTCAACTCAGTCATTTCAGCAGGTGTCATGGAGTACATTCTGGGTTTTGGCAATTTGGCTCCCAGCTGTAATTCGATGGCGCAGTCCGTGGGCCGATGAGGGGGGGAGAAGGTTACATTCTTCCTCACTGAAAACTTCGGCTAAGTCTGCATACACCTTAGGAATCTGGTGTTCACCTGGAGGCCCATCTGAACAAACCGCTGCTGTTTCTGGCCACTGGCCATTATGGTTAGGTTGCTCTTTGGGGGGGAGGGGCAGGGGGTAATGGGCCAACCCCTATTCTGATTTTCCAGTATCCATCTTCCCATTTGATGGTGGGGCCCCATTTGTCCAGCCAAGCCAGGCCCAGTATGATAGATTCTGACATTTTTGGGGTTACTATAAATCATATAAGTTCATGATGTTTCCCCATCTCTAATTCAATCAGTTCAGTAATATGGGTGGCAGGGACAACCCCGCCCCCAATTAACGTTCCATCCACCTGGTGAAATTTAATTGGGTGCTTTAAGGGTGTTGTCCTGATCCCCAATTGTTCTACAACTTTAAGTCCAATTAGACATCTGAGGGCCACCCGCCGTCAGCCTTACCTTCACGGGCAGCCACACGCTGGCTCCGTTGGGATCTGAAGGGATCCCATATTCAGGCCTGCAGAGGCATGTGAGATCTAGAAGGTAAGGCTGATGCTGGCGTTGGGGCGGGGACCCGCTGCACTCGGCCAAGGAGCCGTCTTGGGGGGACATGGCGAGGCTCACTCGTCTTTTGGGACTGGTGCACTCAGCTTCCGGGGGGCCTTTGGATGACTACCACCTGCTTGCCTTCCCCTCCACCTCATCTCTCGTTGCCACATCCAGCTCATGACAGGGGATGCACCACTTCTAGGCCGGCTGCCCGGCCTCTGGAGCACCACCACCACATGCTTTCTTCCTTCTCCTGCTGCCACCGCTGGAGCCAAGATTGCTGCTCTGCTGACTCCCCCCCCAAGGGCCGCCCACCGTCAGCCTTAACTTCATGGTCAGCTGCGCACTGGCTCCATTGGGATCTGAAGGGATCCCGTATTCATGCCTGCAGAGGCATCTGAGATCTAGAAGGTAAGGCCGACAATAGTGGTGGGGGAGGGAGACCCATTGCACTTGGTCGTGGAGCTGCCTCGGGGGGATATGGCGAGGCTCACTCACCTTTTGGGACTGGCACGCTCGGCTTCCGTGGGGCCTTTGGGTGACTGCTGCCTGCTTACCTTTCCCTCCACCTCAGGTCCCGCTGCCCGCATCCAGCCCATGATGGGGGATATGCTGCTTCTGGGCTGCCCGCCTGCCCTCCTGGAGCACTGCCGCCACTCGCTTTCTTCCTTCTCCTGCCACCACTGCTGCTCAGACCAGGTATATATGTGTGTGTGAGTGAGTGAGTGAGAGAGAGAGAGAGAGAGAAGAAAGAAAGAAGGAGAAAGAGAGAAAGAAAGAGAAAGAAAGAAAGAGGAAGGAAGGGAGAGAGAGAGAGAGAGAAAGAAAAAGAAAGAGAGAGAGAAAGAGAGAGAAAGAGAAAGAAAGAAAGAAAGAAAAAGAAAGAAAGAGGAAGGAAGGAAGGAAGGGAGAGAGAGAGAGACAAGAAAGACAGAAAGAAAGAGAAAGAGAGAAAGAAAGAGAAAGGAAGAGAAAGGAAGTGTGAGAGAGAGAGAGAAAAGAAAGAAAGAGAAAGAGAGAAAGAAAAAGGAAGAAAGAAGAAGGAAGGGAGAGAGAGAAGAAAGAGAGACAAGAAAGAAAGAAAGAGAAAGAGAGAAGAAAGAAAGAAAGAAAGAAAGAAAGAAAGAAAGAAAGAAAGAAAGAAAGAAAGAAAGAAAGAAAGAAAGAAAGAGGAAGCTAGAGATAGTCCTTGATTTATGACTACAATTGACCCCAATATTTTGGTTGCTAAGCAAGAGCGTTGTTAAGTGAGTTTAACCACATTTTACTCAATCCATGACATCTCCTGGCTCTAACAGTGAGTGACATGAGTGATGTGAAGTTGGCCATGCCCATCCGGTCACATGACCACTGAGCCACGTCCACCAAGCCACGCCCACAGAACTGGTAGGGAAAATTTTTGGATTTCACCACTGGAGAAAACCATCTCTGGCAAATGTAAGGGTTTTTAGAAGTAATGCATGGGTGCATATTCCAAAAGCAATTAGAAGAAAAGGACAACCAAAGGCTAGAAAGCTCAGGTTTATGGGCTATGAGCCAGGTTCAAAAGGCTATCGCTTTAGCGATGGGAACAAAAGAATAGTCATTTCCAGGTCTGCAAGCTTTGCAGAGCAAAATTGGAACAGAATTGATCCAAATTAATGGAATGATTCACTTCGTGATGGTGATCCACTTAGTGATGGTAACTCACTTAGTGACGATAACTCACTTAGTGACAGTGTCAGCATTCAGGGAGGAGAAGCTGAAAAAGATGTGAAGAAAGAGTGGGTTGAAGCAAAGGAGCAGTCAATGCCATGCAGGTCAGAGCGATGGAACAAGGGGATTCCACCTGACAGGTATTCAGCTAGTAAAGTAAAGGTTCTGTAAAGTATGAGCCAAGGAACTATAAGGAAGTATTGGCATTACCCAAAATTCAACAAGTAAAGTGGAAAGAAGCCATGGACAAAGAAATGAAATCCATGGATGAACATAAAGTGTTCACATCTATGACTTTGCCACAGGGTAGCAAAGCCGTAGGATGTAAATGGGTGTACAAGAAGAAAGTACTACCCAATAATGAGGTCCAATATAAAGCAAGGTTAGTGGCACAAGGTTTTTCACAGATGAAAAATGTGCACTATGATGAGGTATTCGTAAAGAGTGGAAGCATAGGGATGGCACTAGTGTTGGCAACGGCACATGGCCATAAAATTTGGCATTTTGACATAACCACAGCATTCCTCAATGCAGAAATAGAGGAAGAAATTTACATGGTTCAAGCACCAGGGTATGAAAGCAAAAAGCCTAACACGGTGTATAAATTGAACAAGGCCATTTATGGGCTGAAGCAGTCAGCCAGGAATTGGAATATCTGTCTAGATCCATGATGGCGAACCTATGGCACACATGCTGCAGGTGGCACACGTAGCCATATCAGTGGGCACGCGAGCTCAGCAACTGATTTTCGGGCCTTCTGGGCCCACCAGAAGTAGGGAAACAGGCTGTTTCCTGCCTCCGGAGGACCTGGGTGAGGGTGGGGAAGGCCTGTTTTTCTTTCTCACCTGGCTCCAGGACCTCTCTATGATTCTGGGGAGTGTGAAAACGGCCTTCCCCACCCCACCGGAGGCCCTCCGGAGGCCAGAAACGGCCTGTTTCCCAACATCCGGTTAGACAGGAAGTGACATTTTTTGCTGTCTCCAGCCTCCAGAGCCTCTCTAGGAGTCTCTTTCTAGGGGCGGGGCACATAGAATTATGGGTTTGGGCACATGAGTGCATGACCCCCCCCGGCCCCCCTCCTGGCACGCATTGGCAAAAATGTTAGCCATCACTGGTCTAGATACTGCATTGAAGGGTCTTGGGTTCAAGAGCTGCAAGGCTGATGGTTACATATACACTGGAAAGTTAGAAGGTGGGGGTTGTCAACTATTAGCATTTGTACAGGTGAAACTCGAAAAATTAGAATATTGTGCAAAAGTTCATTTATTTCAGTAATGCAACTTAAAAGGTGAAACCAATATATGAGATAGACTCATTACATACAAAGCGAGATAGTTCAAGCCTTGATTTGTCATACTTTTGATGATTATGGCTTACAGCTCATGAAAACCCCAAATTCATAATCTCAGAAAATTAGAATATTGTGAAAAGGTTCAATATTCTAGGCTCAAAGTGTCCCACTCTAATCAGCTAATTAAGCCATAACACCTGCAAAGGGTTCCTGAGCCTTTAAATGGTCTCTCAGTCTGGTTCAGTAGGAATCACAATCATGGGAAAGACTGCTGACCTGACAGTTGTGCAGAAAACCATCATTGGCACCCTCCATAAGGAGGGAGAGCCTCAAAAGGTAATTGCAAAAGAAGTTGGATGTTCCCAAAGTGCTGTATCAAAGCACATTAATAGAAAGTTATGTGGAAGGGAAAAGTGTGGAAGAAAAAGGTGCACAAGCAGCAGGGATGACCGCAGCCTGGAGAGGATTGTCAGGAAAAGGCCATTCAAAAGTGTTGGGGACTTTCACAAGGAGTGGACTGAGGCTGGAGTCAGTGCATCAAGAACCACCACACACAGACGGATCCTGGACATGGGCTTCAAATGTCGTATTCCTCTTGTCAAGCCACTCCTGAACAACAAACAATGTCAGAAGCGTCTTACCTGGGCTAAAGAAAAAAAGAACTGGTCTGTTGCTCAGTGGTCCAAAATCCTCTTTTCTGATGAGAGTAACTTTTGCATCTCATTTGGAAACCAAGGACCCAGAGTCTGGAGGAAGAATGGAGAGGCACACACTGCAAGATGCTTGAAGTCCAGTGTGAAGTTTCCACAGTCTGTGTTGATTTGGGGAGCCATGTCATCTGCTGGTGTTGGTCCACTGTGCTTCATTAAGTCCAGGGTCAACGCAGCCGTCTACCAGGAGATTTTGGAGCATTTCATGCTTCCTTCCGCAGACGAGCTTTATGGGGATGCTGACTTCATTTTCCAGCAGGACTTGGCACCTGCCCACACTGCCAAAAGTACCAAAACCTGGTTCAATGACCATGGGATTACTGTGCTTGATTGGCCAGCAAACTCGCCTGACCTGAACCCCATAGAGAATCTATGGGACATTGCCAAGAGAAAGATGAGAGACATGAGACCGAACAATGCAGAAGAGCTGAAAGCTGCTATTGAAGCATCCTGGTCTTCCATAACACCTCAGCAGTGCCACAGGCTGATAGGATCCATGCCATGCCGCATTGAGGCAGTAATTGATGCAAAAGGGGCCCAAACCAAGTACTGAGTACATATGCATGCTTATACTTTTCAGAGGTCCGATATTGTTCTATGTACAATCCTTGTTTTATTGATTTCATGTAATATTCTAATTTTCTGAGATTGTGAATTTGGGGTTTTCATGAGCTGTAAGCCATAATCATCAAAAGTATGACAAATCAAGGCTTGAACTATCTCGCTTTGCATATAATGAGTCTATCTCATATATTAGTTTCACCTTTTAAGTTGCATTACTGAAATAAATGAACTTTTGCACGATATTCTAATTTTTCGAGTTTCACCTGTAGATGATCTTTGTTTCATTGCAAAGGATGTATCACAGAAAAAGAGATTCTCAGGTATTTGAAGGAAACTGTGAATTTGGGTCTTCAAATATAGGTCTGGGAAGAATATTAAATTATTCGATTTTATTTCTATTCCAGTTATGAAGGGAGGAGTGTCAGAGTATGAATATTCATAGACTGGAATAGATCAGCCAATGGGGACTGAATGGAGACATGGTAACAAGGTCAGCCAATGAATAGGCATAGCAACTGGGTCAGCCAATGAGAGCTGTTTAGAAACAGAAACTTAAGCAAGAAGTCTGGGCATGACTTAGGTATTAAGCTCTGAGCTCTGAAGCTGCAAACTTGCATCTCTGCTGTACTGCTGCCTGTGTGTTTCGCTTGTTATTATGTATATAAAGAAGGTAATTAATCCTGCTGCATCAGTCTGTCTGTGTGTGCTTTCTGGAGGTTTGATTTCTGCAACAAACTCTGACAAAGTTTACCTATTGCCAAAAGATTTATCATCATTTATATGAGTTATATCTTTTTCCTCTTTTCTTCTCTCTTTGGGTTATTAATTTTTTAAAATGTTTAAATGGTAGTACAAAATGGCAAAAACCAGGTTCAAATTTTATTTCTCACATTTCTCCTTCTTTCCCTTCATTTTTTCATTAGCTTTTACCTATGGGTCTCTCTTTTCTATAACAAACTTAACTAATTCTTACAGCAGCTACATTACATTTGTCTATTTCTCACAAAAAGCCCCCAATCTGATGTGTAAAGGAACCATTCTATAAGGACTACATTCCATATATTATTCCTGCACACTTGTTTTTAAACAGTTCTACAAGATGGACAGCAATCACTTAAGGAGACAATTGAGATTTCTATCACAATTTGGAGACTTTATAGCAGGGGTGTCAAACTCAATTTCATTGAGGGCCACATCAGGGCTGTAGTTGACCTCAGGGGGCCAGGATTAGTTTGGACGGGGTGGATGTGGCCAGTTCCCACTGCTGCTGTGCTCGCTCTCCTTGGACAGGTTGCTCATTGTGTTTGCGGGAGAGTAAAGTGTGTGGGTCAGAGGGAGGCCCACTCCCTCTCTTTGCCAGGAGACCTGGCTATGTAACCAAAGCATCCTCAGTGATAGGATGGGAGACCACCAGGTGAGGTCAGGAGGAGGGGACAAGGGGATGGCAAAAGGCAGCAGGGATGTTGGTTGTTGTTGTTAGTTGCAAAGTCGTGTCCGACCCATCATGACCCCATGGACAACGTTCCTCTAGGCCTTCCTGTCCTCTACCATCCTCTGGAGTCCATTTAAGCTCACGCCTCCTCCTTCAGTGTGAGGGATCTCACGAAGATCGATGGTTCATTGAGGGCACTTCCAAGAAAAGTAAGCACGCAAGGATGCAATCATATTAAGTCTTTATTTAGAAGTAAAAGTGGAGTAAAATGAGTTCCCTGGCATGGAGGCATCCATGCCTGGATTGAGCCCATGGTTCAGTCCTGTAGGAAGTTAGAACAAGAGCAGAAAGAGCAGCCCCTGTGCAGGGGTTCTTATAGGGGCCCATGGCTCCTCCCTTACCAATGTGTGAGGGGGCCAGAGGACAATTAACTCTTCCCCAATGGGGCTACAGGGGCCTGAGCCCCTTGACCCACCAATGGGATCAAAAGTCCCTCTTTGCTCCCATCTGGTGGCCTTTTAAGAAACTGCCATGGCTGGCACAAAACACCTAACAATTCCCCTTCTTGCCAGCCAATGACAGGTGACGGTGAATATGAGTGAGAAGGCGAGTAGGTGTCATAGACATGCAAATACGTCGTTTACAGGACCAAACACAAACGCTTACACAGAAGGTTGTGTTGGTCAATGGGCACAGGTTTTGTGAACAGGTCAGCTAACTGGTCGGTTGTATTACAGTGTTTGATATGTACAAACCCCATTCTGACGAGCTGCCTGACATTCTTGTAGCGGATGTCTATGTGGCGGGACCTAGAGCCTACCGCGTATGCCCCAGAGATTCCAATTGCGGCCGTGTTATCTTCCTGAATTTGGATGGGCAGAGTAGGAGGTGCCCAGATGCTCGTTATCAGAGGATTGAACCAAATCAAGTCATTTGCAGTGTCTGATAGGCTGGCATATTCTGCCTCGGCCGTGGAGCAAGAAACAAATTTTTGCTGCCTAACATGCCAATGGATAGGACAGCCATTTAGCAGTATGAGGAAACCAGAGGTGCTCTGTCTACTCTTGGTGTCATCAGCCCAATTTGCATCTGAGTAAGCGGAGAGCTGGGCTGGCTTCCCCTTCTCTGGCTCCAGCATAAGGAGGGCATCGGCCGTGCCCCTGAGGTATCTGAGTACTCTCTTGATAGCATTCCAGTGGAATTCCTTTGGGTTTTCCACGTGCCTGGACAATAGATTTACAGCTAAAGCTATGTCAGGCCTGCTCCAATTGCTAATGTATAGCAAGGAGCCAATCACAGAACTATATAATTTGTTGTCTGTGAAGTCAGGGCTGTCTTTGTGATCGTGGCCATAGTAATCACTTTGTATGGGGCTACGCGTTGGGTTAGATTCCGCCATTTTGCATTTGACCACAACTCCTCAATTTTTTCTTTCTGGGATAATGCAAATCCCTTTTTAGTGGCCAAGATATGCACACCCAGATACCTGTCAACCCGCCCCAAGGACTTCAGGGTAAACTTTTCCCCCAGGGCCTTGGCAAATTCGTCACACCTTTCCTTGCCAGGCCCTACATCTAGGAGGTCGTCGACGTAAACCAAAACCCGTTCTGTATCACCTTTGGTGTCACATGTAAAAACGCACTCATCTGCATGAGATGCCCTGAAGCCAATTCGCTCTAAACCCTTTTGGAGGCAGTCGTACCAGAGTTTCCCCGACTGCTTGAGGCCATATAATCCTTTTTGGAGTAACCATGTGTTTCCCCCCTCCTGCTGGTAACCAGGAGGGGCCCTCACGTAGATCTGCTGGTCCAAGTTGGCGTGGAGGTAGGCCATCTGGATGTCGAATTGGTAGACTTCCTTTCCTAGAGTGGCTGCAGTTACGAGGGCGGCCTTGACGCTTTCTGCCCGGATGGTTGGAGAGTAGGTCTCTATGTAGTCCTCCATGTAGCGTTGGGTGAACCCCTGTGCTACCAAGCGGGCCTTCTACAGGTAGCGGCTATTGGCAAGTGGTTTAGGCTTGAAAACCCACCTTGTGCCAATGACCTTCTTCTCCTTTGGTGGTTGCCCGGAGGTGAAGACCTTGAGCTTTCTCAGGCTCTCCATTTCCTGTTCCATCGCGAGCTGCCACTTTTCCTGTTAATCTAACAAATGGAAGGATATTGAATATTGAAGGGCATGACCTGGTCTATGGTTGGCATGCTTATTTAGTGTATGAAAAAAGGGTGGATAGAGCATTTAAGAGTCATATATTGAGAAATGCTTTATTGCGTGTCTGGAAGAAATATCAATATAAGTTAAATGAAAAGATACCTATATGGACAGCACCCAGGCACGCAATAGAGAATACGAGTATAGAAAGTAGACAGGATGTAATTACATATAAAGATATTCTTATTATGGAGGGAGCTATATTAAAATTAAAACCTGTGAATGTGTTGAAAGAGGAGAAAATAACTCAAACTTGGTTTCAATATGTACAATTACAAGTCAGATGGAGAAAAGACCAGAAAACTGGTGTTATACAAAGTGATGAAAATTTAATTAAACAAATTAGAGACCAAAGCCCAATGCACATAAAAAGATTGTATAATATATTGATAGAGATGGACTCGGAAACAGAGTTAGTTAAGGACTGTATGATAAAATGGGCACAGAATTTTGAACAGCCAATAATGATGGAAACGTGGGAAAAAATATGGGTGACAAATGTGAAATTTACCAAAGCGCAAAATTTAAGGGAGAACTTTTATAAAATGTTTTATAGATTGCATCTAGACCCAAAAAAGTTATCTCGTATGTATCCAAATGTACAACCAAAATGTTGGAGATGTAATTGTGAGGATGCCACTTATTTTCACATTTGGTGGACATGTAAAAAGGTTAAAGCGTTTTGGATTAAAATTTGGTGGATTTTACAAAATATTCTTAAAAAGAGGTTGAAATTTACACCACAGCTGTTTCTGCTGGGTATAGTTACGGATTGTACAGTTATAGAGACTAAATTGATTTTGAACTTAATAACTGCAGCAAGACTGTTGGTGGCACAATATTGGAAGAAGCAAGATTTACCTACAATCCAAGAGTGGACAATGAAAGTTACAAACCTAGCGGAAATGGCAAAAATTTCAGTGTACTTGAAGGATCATTCAAATGAAAGATATTTAAGAGACTGGAGAAGATGGATAGATTATATTCAAAATAAATATCGGAATAAGAAATTGCAGATAGGTTATGAATGATTATATAGATATTTGGTGTGTCTTTAAGTAATAAAGCTAGGCGGGTAATTAGGGAATTGAAGGAACAAGAGATGTGGAATGTCATAATTATTTAGACTAGGATTGATTATGATTGTTGAAGGTTATACCCTGTAATTTGTTCTGGGAAGAGGAGGGGGGGAGGGGGGAGGTTGAGGTAGGGAAGGGGGGGGGGAAATATGTAAACTTTTTGTAAAACTTTTCAATAAAAAAAAAAAAAAGAAACTGCCATGGCTGACACAAAACACCTAACATTCAGTGACTCCATCCAGCCACTTCATTCTCTGTCGTCCCCTTCTTCTTTTGCCCTCAATCTTTCCCAGCATCAGGCTCTTCTCCAGTGACTCCTTCCTTCTCATTAGGTGGCCAAAGTATTTGAGTTTTATCTTCAGGATCTGGCCTTCTAAAGAGCAGTCAGGGTTGATTTCCTCTAGGACTGACCGGTTTGATCGCCTTGCAGTCCAAGGGACTTGCAGGATTCTTCTCCAGCACCATAGTTCAAAGGCCTCAATTCTTTGGCGCTCAGCCTTTCTTATGGTCCAACTTTCACAGCCATACATTGCAACTGGGAACACCATAGCTTTGACTATACACACTTTTGTTGGCAGGGTGATGTCTCTGCTTTTTAGTGTCATAGGAAAATTCCAATAGGAAACAAAGACAACAACACAAGCAATAATTATTACTTTAAGATCAGAGGTTTATTGTTTCTAATAATTTGGAACATAAGAAATGAATAGATATAAGTGATATAATAGCAGTAATACACTTGCATTAACAAACCATTGTTAATGACATACAATGACATACAGCAAGTCCTACAAGGACTGCTATAAATCAAAGGGCCCCAAGCTGATCTCAACCCCTAACCTTTATACTTTTCTTCTAACCACATACACGCTTCACAACTTCACTAACTGTCATTTTCCGTAAACACCTGTGTACATTACTTTCAGTTCCTCATTTCCAACAGTTTCATTCTTCCTGTATAAATGTATTCATACAAGTGCATACTTTGCAAAAACATGCTTCATGCTTCATGGGGCCTGCTATCAACCATAGGACTTATTGAATCTAATAGATCAATAGCCTATATTTTTTGATTCTCACATTAGTATGCTGTCTAGATTTGCCATAGCTTTCCTCCCCAGGAGCAAGCGTATTTTAATTTCTTGGCTGCAGTCCTCATCTGCGGTGATCTTGGAGCCCAGGAAAATAAAATCTGTCACTACCTCCATTTCTTCCCCATCTATTTGCCAGGAATTGAGAGGGCTGTATGCCATGATCTTAGTTTTCTTAATTTTGAGTTTCAAGACAACTTTTGCACTCTCCTTCTTTACCCGCATCAAGAGGCTCTTTAGTTCCTCTTCACTTTCTGCTATTAGAGTGGTATCATCTGCATATCTGAGGTTGTTGATATTTTTCCTGGCAATCTTAATTCCAATTTGTGATTCATCTAGCCCCGCCTTTCTCATGATGTGCTCTGCATATAAATTAAATAGGCAGAGTGACAGTATACAGCCTTGCCGGATTCCTTTCCCAATTTTGAACTAATCAGTGGTTCCGTGTCCAGTTCTCACTGTTGCTTCTTGACCCGCATATAGGTTTCTCAAGAGACAAATAAGATGGTCTGGTACTCCCATCTCTTTAAGAACTTGCCACAATTTGTTGTGATCCACACAACCAAAGGCTTTAGCATAGTCAATGAAGCAGAAGTAGATGTTTTTCTGAAACTCCCTAGCTTTCTCCATGATCCAGCATATGTTGGCAATTTGATCTCTAGTTCCTCTGCCTCTTCGAAATCGTGCCTGCACTTCTGGTAGTTCTCGGGCCACATACTGCTGGAGCCTAGTTTGTAGGATTTTAAGCATAACTTTACTAGAATGTGAAATGAGTGCAATGGTGCGATAGTTTGAACATACTTTGGCATTGCTTTCCTTTGGAATTGGAATGTAAACTGACCTTTTCCAATCCTGTGGCCACTGTTGAGTTTTCCAAATTTGCTAGCAAATTGAGGGTAGCACTTTTACTGCATTGTCATTTAAGATTTTGAATAGCTCAGCTGGAATACTGTCACCTCCACTAGCTTTGTTGTTGCTCAGATTTCCTAAGGCCCATTTGACTTCACATTCTAGGATGTCTGGCTCGAGGTCAGTGACCACCCCATCGTGGTTATCAGGGACGTTAAGCTCATTCTTGTATAGTTCTTCTGTGTAATTTTGCCATCTCTTCTTAATCTCTTCTGCCTCTGTTAGGTCCGTGCCATTTTGGTCCTTTATCATGCCCATCTTTGCATGAAACATTCCCATCATATCTCCAATTTTCTTGAAGAGATCTCTGTTCCTTCCTATTCTATTGTTTTCTTCTATTTCTTTGCATTGTTCATTTAAGAAGGCATTCTTTAAGATTCCTTGAATCTATTTGTCACCTCTACTGTATATTCATCAGGGATATGATTTAGTTCATACCTGAGTGGCCTAGTGCTTTTCCCTACTTTCTTCAATTTAAGCCTAAATTTTGCAACGAGAAAGAGCCACAGTCAGCTCCTGGTCTTGTTTTTACTGACTGTACAGAGCTTCTCCATCTTTGGCTGCAGAGCACATAGTCAATCTGATTTCTGTGTTGACCATCTGGTGATGTCCATGTGTAGAGTCATCGCTTGGGTTGTTGGAACAGAGTGTTTGCTATGACCATCGTATGCTATGACCATTACTGCTGGTGGCCAAGTGCTAAAGCAGGATTTCCCTCAGACCCTAACTATAATTAAATTAAATTAATAATTAATAAATTAATAAAAAACTCTTGTTATAATCTTCCTTCCTTCCTTTTCCCTTTTCTTCTTTTCCCTTCCCTCTTCACTCTCCTTTCTTTCTTCTTCCTTCCCCTTTCCTTCTTTTTTCCTTCCTTGCTTTCTTCCCCTCTTTCATTCTTTTTCTTTGTCTTTCCTCTTTCCCTTTCTCCTTTCCTGTCCTTTCTTGATGCTCAAAATGCAAAAGGGGAAACATTTCTCGATGCTTCCTTGCTGCCATAATATCGCGCAGGTTCAGGCACCCATCCTCTTTTGCAGAGAGTCAGGGACCCAGAAACTTTCATTCTTGGCACGAAAAGTGTTTGCAGCCCAGTGTTGTGGCCCCGCCCTCTGAGCCTGTCCCATCGGAGGAAGAAAGCTCCGAGCATGAGGAAGAGGAGTCAGCCAGGCCTCCCTCTCCAGGCCCCTCCCCTCTGGCACTGTCTCAGGTGCCGGCCGAGGGAGAGGAGATTAACAGGGAGACAGGTGGCTCGGATGAGAGCGAGGGAGAAACATCATTCCTGGACGCACGCCTCCGAAGGCGTGATAAACGATTGCAGCAGCTCAGGAGGCGTGCTAGGGATTAGAACTGAGTCACTGGACCACACCCCAGAGACTATATAATAGAGGGTGGTGGCCAGTGATCCTTGTGACGAACAAAAGTAAACCTTGGATAGTCACTAAAGCCTCGTCCGGAACTGCTGAGAGAAATATTATTCTGATTGGACTTTTTGTACGCTAAGTATCTTATCTTTCTGTTTTGTGGAAATAAACGCACTTGGCAGACGGTGTGTAATTCGCTGCCATGTTGGAGATAAAGACCTGGGTGTGTGCCAAAGTGTTTCCTTAACCCTCGGCTGGCTGTGTTTGTGTGTGTGTGTGGACGGGGACAGATCACCCAGTAAACCAGCTGCAGAAGCTCCACAGTCACCATGTACTTCCCTTTGCTGCTCATATAGGTGGGAACAAATGATATCCGGACACTGCAAAAGACCAACATGCTGAAGGTGATAAATTTGGCTTCATTGAAACTATCAGGTATCTTCCTAGCAAGGAAAGCCACTGTGTAACTGATAGCAGTCAAGAAAGCCATAAAACCAAGAACAGTATAAAACATGATGACTGAACCTTCATTACATTTTAGGACAATTTCTTCAGTCATGGAATGCATGTCTGAATCTGGGGATGAGGAGAAATTGCCAGCCACATACTACTGATGGTGACTTGCGCTAGGGAGCAAGAAAGAACAATAATGTTGGCCAGTGTTTTCCCCACCCATTTCCTCATTTTTGAGCCTGGCTTGGTGGCCATGAAAGCAACAACCATTATGATTGTTTTGCCCAATATACAAGAAAGGGCTACAGCAGTGGTGAAATCCAATTTTTTTTACTACCGGTTCTGTGGGCATGGCTTGGGGGTGGGGGGTATGTGACTGGCGTGGCCAATTTTTTTTTTTTTTACTTTTAAAACCATCTTTTCTACAACCTCTTCGGCGAAGAGGTTGTAAAAAAATGCTTTCAAAAGGCTCTGATGATCCCAGCTGAGTTGCCTGATCGGCAGAGGCTTTTTTTCTTTTAAATGCCTCTGACGATCAGGCAACTCAGCTTGGATCGTCAGAGGCATTTAAAAGAAAAAAAAAAACCTCAGCTCTGAAGAGGTTGTAGAAAAAATGCTTTTAAAAGCCTTTGACGATCCCAGCTGAGCCGCACGATCATCAGAGCCTTTTTTTTTACTTTTAAAAGTATTTTTTCAGCCAAAGAGGTTGTAGAAAAAATGCTTTTAAAAGTAAAAAAAAGCTTCTGATGATTGTGCGGCTTAGATGGGCATTGGGGGGGGCAGGGATTTTTGCTACTGGTTCTCCGAACCACCCACCTCCATTGCTACCAGATCGGGCGATCCGGTCCAAACCGGGAGCATTTCACCCCTGGGCTACAGAGAAGATAATACCAAAAGTAGTCTGTCACATGAGACATTTTACTTGGTCAGGTTCCCCAAGAAAAGCAAGGTGCAAAGGAAGGAGAAATGACGAGCAATGAGAAAAATGTAGGTGAGGTCCCTATTGTTGGCTTTGACAATGGGAGTGTCTCGGTGTTTAATGAAGATATGCAGCACCAAAGCTGAGATGAAAGAAAAGAAGAAAGCAGTAATTGTCAGGCTAACTCCCAGAGTTTCTTCATAAGAGAAAAATATGATGTGTTTTGGAATGCAAAGATTGTGAGATTGGTTCGTATTTTCATATTCTGAACACAGGAAACAGTCATCTGCACCTGAAAAAGAAATTATAGCACTCATATTTATAAATGTTTTGATTGAATGGGAAGAAAGATAACTAATGTAACTTTCTAAACTAAGTGTTTTCAGTTTGTTCTGACAGAATGTGATCAAGGAGATTTAACATGCCTGTTGTCAACATTTGTGTGATAAAAAATGTTGCAATATTTTCAGGATCAGACTCAATAAAGATAATAAGAATTAGAGATTTAAATATATTTCTCTTTAATAATAATAGGCATTCTATATTCGCTGAATATTCTAGATAGAAGCAAAGAAAATGGTGAGGGTGGCTCCTTATATATACAAGGGGTGGAGCCAGGAATGGGAGTGGTAAATTATGAATACATTAAAATCCAAAGAATAAGTTAACCCCTGATGTCCCATATATACATTATTTACACAATAGAGAATAAGGCATTTACATCTGACAAATCCCCCTCTAAATGCCGGTTCGCTATACAACACCAATTACATTCAGATTCAGGACAATATAATACATACAATTTAGAAGTTAAATATTTGTGCTGTTTAGAAGGTAAAGGCTTCGTTAATATGTCAGCTAATTGTTCAGAAGTATCACAATGTATTGCTTTGATGAACCCATCTTGAGATAATTGTCTCACGTGCTTAAATTTTATATCAATATGCCTGGACCTTTGTCCAATGGCATCGGATCTGGATATTTCAATGGCTGCTTTATTATCTTCATGCACAACAAAAGGTAATGCAGGTTTTTTCCAAACATCTGAGATCAAGTCATTGAACCATACAAGGTTATTTGCAGCTTTGGATAAACAAACATATTCCGCTTCTGTGGTTGAAGTGGCTACCAGTTCTTGTTTACCAGTGTACCAGTAAACTGGACAATCATTCAATAGAAAAATATAACCAGAAGTACTCTTTCTGCATGATGTATCACCAGCCCAATCTGCATCCGCATAACAGGTAATTTTTGGTTCTTTGTCATTATTAGGTTCTAATACTAAACAAAAATCTAATGTACTTTTCAAATATCTCAGAATTCTTTTGACAGCTTCCCAATGATACATGGTTGGTTTGCTAACATATCTTGACAATAAATTGAGAGGTAATGCAATATCTGGTCTGGTCCAATTAGATATATAAAGGAGTGAGCCTATAACTGATCTGTAAAATGTATTATCTTTAAATTCAGGGGAAGACTCATCAGTGTTTCTAAGGAAATCAGTTTGCATAGGAGTGTCACAGGTTTTGGCATTGTTTAAATTACATTTGTTTAGAAGTTCAATGATCTTATCTTTCTGAGTAAGTTTGAATCCCCTTCTAGTTTTGTTAATTTGTACACCAAGATATTTATTCACTTTACCTAGAGATTTCAACGAGAAATGTTCGTTTAACTTATTTACAAAGATTTCTCTACTCTCTTTGTGTTTTCCTATATATAAAATATCATCCACATAAATTAATACAAATTCAATGTGATCATCACTCTTTTTTACAAAGAAACAGTTATCAGCAGTGGTAGCGTTGAAATCCATGGTCTTTAGTACTTTTACCAAGCAATCGTACCATCTCTTCCCAGATTGCTTTAATCCGTATAGACTCTTATTTAATAACCAAATTTCATTCTTATTAGTGTATTGACTATGTGGTGCTCTTACATATATTTCCTTATCTAGTTTTGCGTGTAAATACGCAGTCTGTATGTCATATTGAAATACGTCCAGATTGAGTGCAGATGCTACTACTAGAGCTGTTTTAACACTCTCTGTCCTCACCGTGGGGGAGTATGTGTCAGTATAGTCTTCTGGATATTTTTGTGCATAACCTTGTGCAACTAGTCTAGCCTTGTATAAAGTATTGCCTCCTTCTAGGTTCTTAATTTTATAAATCCATCTGGTACCTATAATTGTTTTATCCTTAGGTGCGATCGCAGGAGTGAATACATTTAATCCTTGCAAACTTTCCATCTCTTTTTTCATAGCTAGTTCCCATTTTTCTCTTTCTTCACGAGGGAGTTTTAATACTTCCTCATATGTATTAGGTGTTATTTGTTCTCTATTCATATGCATTATGTAATTTTTGTATTTACTTGGTATTTGATTTCTATTGTTTCTAATAGCTCTTTCAGGTTTGCTATGGTTGTCGTGCAAATATCTAGCTTCCTTTTTTGTTAATGTGTCTGTCTTTATTTTATGCTGACTATTTGTCCAAGTTTTGGTTTTGTTCTTATTTTTGTTAATGTTTTGATTTTCTATTGTCCCTTCCTCGCAAGATATCGCATCTTTGCATTTATTTGGAAATATTTCATTAAGGTGCAGTTTAGACCAATTGGCCTGCTCATGGAACACAGCTGTTCTGGAGACTATAAATTTGTTATTATTATCAATGAATCTGTACCCTTTGGTTCCAGTTTCATATCCCATAAATCTTAATCTTCTGGATACGTTTTCTCCCTTTCTCCTCAACTGCTTAGGTATGTGCACATCTGCAGTGACTCCAAATATGTGCATGTGTGCTAATTTAGGTTTCCTATTGTACATCACCTCATACGGTGTCTTATTCACAATACTGGACCAGGTTCTATTTTGAGTGTAATTTGAATAATGTAGGGCTTCTGACCAGAATTGTTTGCCTAAACCAGCATCCTCTAATGTGCATCTAATCATGGTTTGTAGTGTGGAATTCTTTCTCTCTGCAATCCCGTTTTGAAACGCAGAAAATGGATTGGACGTGAAATGTAGCATTCCCCTATCCTTTAACCATTGGGAGAATTCTTTAGACATGAATTCACATCCCCTATCTGTCATAATTTGTTTTATTTTGATATTATGTTGTGTTTCTATGCGTTTGTAGAATTCCTTAAATTTCTGAAAGGTTTCATCCTTGTGCTTTAATGTGTAAACAAAACCATAGCGACTATAATCATCCACTATTGTTAGAAAGTAACGTTTTCTATAGGTAATTGATGGAGTTAATGGACCAACTAAATCCATATGTACTAAGTCAAAAATATTGTTAGTTGATCTGTTAGATTTTTTTGGTCTGGGACTGGTTTTTAGTTTGGTGGATTTACATACTGAGCATTCCAAATAATTATCACAATTTTTTATTTTGACACCTTCTGCGTGTTCAGTCATTTTTTGAACTACAGGAAAGCTTGCATGTCCTAACTTCCTATGTAAGATGTGAGCACACTCATCATGAATTGGTTTACCTATTTTTGGTTTCTTCTCATTGTGTGTATTTTTGTGATCATGAGGTATTTTACATTCATCATTGTCACTGTTACTAACATTTTCATCATCTGCTTCAATACAATCTTCCATATTTGAATCAATGTTATGTAACCATCTTTCTTTTGTTATTAGATAGGGTAGACCTCCTTTTATCATCACAGTGCCTATATTTGTTTTGTCCTTCTCTAAAGTTGCTTTCCCCTTTGAGAAAACTATATTGATGTCAGAATCTCTGCTTAGTTTTATAGCACTTAGTATGTTATGAGGTATTTCTGGGATTAATAATACCCCCTCTATTTTACCTAAACCAGGCAAGGTCACGTTTCCTCTGCCTAATACTTGAACCTTTTCTTGATTAGCTACCTTTATCACAAACTTATCTTCTGTAAATGAAGATAATATACTTTTGTTGTTAGTGGTGTGATTGGTTGCACCAGAATCAATAAGCCAATTATTGTTCTCATTTTGTTGTGTTTTGGTGCTTTCTTGTTTGTTTAGTCCATTTAGTGACCCAGATTTTCTCTCTTTTGAATTTTCTCTACCCCCTCTACTTTCTCTGTAATTTGGTGGGCTTCTATATTTGTGTCTATCTGTGGAAGACTGTCTATAATTGTATTTGCTCCTATATTCTGGCCTATGTCTCTCCCTTGAGACTTTGGGACAGTCTCTTCTACTGTGTTCCCTGGATCTACAATTGTGGCATCTAAAGGCTTCATTATATTTTTCTTGGAAAGCTACTTTCCTAAAAGATTTGTGTTCTGTTTGATTACTGGAACGATTTTTTCTTGAATTGTCTTCTGCTATCAATTTGTTAGATAGACTTTCTATGGTTAAATATCCTAAATTAATAGTATCTAAGTGTGACATAAAGCTATCCCATGATGAATCAAGTGAATTGATAATAACACTTTTCATTGTTTGATCTGAAATCACTTCCCCCCTCAATTGCAGCTCAGCTCTTATTTTGTTTAGAGATATCAAATGCTCACTTATAGAAACCCCTGGTTTCACTCTAGAAGAAAAGAAATCCTTAGACATTCTTGTAGTTGTAGCTACGCTATCGCTGTGAAATAGATTAAACATGCATTGAATTATTTCTGACACAGTTAGGTTTGATTTGATGCTATGATATATTGCAGGAGACACGCTAGATATTATTATGAAAAATGCTCTATGATGTAAACAATCTATTTTTAAAGTCCAAGGTCTTCTTGGAGGACTAGTTATAAAGAATAGTAAATTTTCTTTCATAAAGACAACCTGAAGTTGTTGATACCACTCTTGTAAATTAATGCCATCAATTCTAAGTTTTGGGAAGTCACTGGGTAAGTTCCCCACATTATTTTGTCCATTACTTACAACCTGAGGCAGTCCGTGGTCTCGCAAGTGCAGGAAATTACAGAACGGCATGGGGATGCTCGCAACGAGTCTGCGCGGTTCTCTGGCCAGTTCAAGTCTTTCGGGGCCGTCTACGTAGCTTTGCACATGCGCGTTGCTCATTTCTTCCTTGGCGTCGTCGTGGAAGGTTCTCTCCATTTCAGCTCTCTCGTTCCGCTCCTCTTCAGATGAGTCGGTCTCTGGTTCGGTTTTAGGGGTTCTGGTGGTGGCGACAGCTCTTCTCTTTCTTTCGTGTGCGTTGGCACTTGATCCGGTCTGCGGTGTAGGACGGAATCGGCATGGCTCTCTGGGCTCAGGTGTCGTCGCCTTCGAAGTCAGGATGGGAGCGTGCAGGTCTCGAGTTGTCGGTTTGATCTCTTGCTTCTTCGTTGGTGCCTTGGAAATTTTCAATCTTGGCCCAAAAGCAGCAAAAAGCGTTTTCATTGCTGACTTTACTTGAGACTTTGTTAAATCGTCTTCACTTTCTGATTCTGGTTCTTCTGAAGAGTTTGAGTCTTCTTTTTCACTTTCGTCGTCTGATAGCGTTTTTCGCGCCAGAAATTTTGAACTGAGCGTTTTGATTGGCTCTGCTTCACTCTCTTTTGAAGTTCGTTGAAACCAAGATGGCTGCCATTCAAAATTTCGCGCGGGATCACATCTTTTCTTTTTCACAACGACTTTCTCAGTATTCATTTCACTCACAGTTTTTTGATCTTTGGGTTTTTCTTTAACGACGTTTTTCTCTCTCGCTGCTCCGTTGTTCTTCAGTATTTCTTGGAGGTTCGCGATGAGGCTTTCATCGTTCTTCTGGCTTTTTAGTATCTTCAATATCTCTGACCTGAGTTCGTTATTTTCTATTTCGATTTCTTCCTGGTCATTATTTTCATTTATCAGTTCTTCTTCTTCAGTGGTGTATTCTTCGGATTCTCTCGAAATCGCGTTAGTGGATTCGTTGATCATCTCTTGTTCAGTTTCTATTTCCTTGCTGTAGGCCCTGGTGTTGGGCCTATCTTTCTTAGACATTTTTAATTATTTATTGAGTCAATTAACCATCCTCTGCTACCAGCTTGTTGCAATATTTTCAGGATCAGACTCAATAAAGATAATAAGAATTAGAGATTTAAATATATTTCTCTTTAATAATAATAGGCATTCTATATTCGCTGAATATTCTAGATAGAAGCAAAGAAAATGGTGAGGGTGGCTCCTTATATATACAAGGGGTGGAGCCAGGAATGGGAGTGGTAAATTATGAATACATTAAAATCCAAAGAATAAGTTAACCCCTGATGTCCCATATATACATTATTTACACAATAGAGAATAAGGCATTTACATCTGACAAAAAAGATGTTGAGACTCTAGAAAGAGTGCAGAGAAGAGCAACCAAGATTATTAGGGGACTCAATGCTAAAACATATAAAGAACAGTTGCTGGAATCGGGTATGTCTAGTTTAAGAAAAAGGACTGGGGCAACATAACAGTGTTCCAATATCTCAGGGGTTGCCACAAAGAAGAGGGAGTGAACCTATTCTCCAAAGCACCTGAAGGCAGAACAGGAAGTAATGGATGAAAACTAATCAAGGAGAGAAGCAACCTAGAACTAAGGAGAAATTTCCTGATTGTTAGAACAATTAATCAGTGGAACAACTTGCCTTCAGAAGTTGTGAATGCTCCAACTCTTTAAGAAGAGATTGGACAACCATTTGTCTGAAGTGGTGTAGGGCTCCCTGCCTGAGCAGGGGGTTGGACTAGAAGACCTCCAAGGTCCCTTCCAACTCTGTTATTCTTTTATGATGATGTATAAAGCAAAAAGCAAAAAAGAAATTCTGATTGGTTTAATGTAGAAAATGACTATTGTCCTGTATGCTACTTGGGAGTTCTGGAACTGAAAGAAAGACCAAAAGATTTCTGTCCTATAAAGAAGAGGAACATAATTAAGGTAGATCAGCTATTACCTTTAACTTTTCCTTATTGCTACCCATTCTGCTACCCATTCCAGGAAACCACACAGCACTACTTAAAATCAACAAGATTTTTTTAAGTCTATAGTACATAACTAATTTAGGATTTTTTTGTCCACATTATTTATTTGCTGGTTTGGTTTATTAGTTTTCTATGATTAAGGAACCATTACTTAATGATATTTTCTAATGATCATCAAAGACTTCACTATCCTTACAGTAAACTTGTAATAAGAACAGTCTTGAGATATACAATATTAATATTTAAATTTCTCTGTGCTTCCAAGAATGTACTATCAATACATTTTACTTCCTAGATTAGGGTTAATTAAGTGGGATCTTCCCTATCCCCTCCAAAACAACATATATTCTTGAGTAGGTTTATTCCCTTTGCCTTCCACCAGCACTGTTTTTATAAAATCCCCCCATATTTCATTATCATTGTTTGTTTTAATCATCCCTTTTTAAAATTTAATTTCTGTTGTTAATTTATCATTAGTTGCCATACTCCAAATTTCATTATACCACTCATTTCTTTGAATATCCCAATTTCGTCCCCAATATTTAGCCATCACTAATTTATTTATTTATTTATTTATTTATTTATTTATTTATTTATTTAATAAAATTTATATGCCGCCCTATCTCCGAGGACTCAGGGCGGCTCACAACAATAAAACAACCAGTTAAAAATATAAAATACATAAATGTACGTATATAATTTATATTAAAACCCCCAAAATCTAAAAACCCTCTCAGTCCAGGCTGGGCGATGTGAACAACCATGTTTTTAATTTGTGGCAGAAGGTGCGAAGGTCAGGAGCCAACCGGAGCCCCAGGGGGAGTTGATTCCAAAGGGTGGGCGCGCCCACAGAGAAAACTCTACCCCTGGGGGTCGCCAGCCGACACTGTCTAGCTGACGGCACCCGGAGCAGGCCCTCCCTGTGAGAACGCACCGGGCGATGGGCAGCTGTTGCTGGCAGCAGATGGTCCGCCAAATATCCTGGGCCTAAGCCATGTAGGGCTTTATAGGTCATCACCAGCACCTTGAATCTCACCTGGAGGGCAATCGGCAACCAATGCAAGTCACGCAGGAGGGGTGTAACATGGGAGTATCGGGACTCTCCCATCACAACCCGCGCAGCCGCATTCTGTACCAGTTGAAGCCTCCGAGTGGTCCTCAAGGGCAGCCCCATGTAGAGAGCATTACAGTAGTCAATGCAGGAGGTAACTAGTGCATGAGTAACTGTGCGTAGGGCATCTCAATCCAAATAGGGGCGCAACTGGCAAACCAGACGAATCTGGGCATATACCCCCCTGGTCACGGTTGTTATATGATCTTCTAAGCTCAACTGTGAATCCAGGAGGACACCCAAGTTGCGTGCCCTGTCTACAGGGGGAAAAATTTCACCCCCTATAGCCAGCGATGGAATCTCTCCTTCGAACTGAGATGCCGGTATCCACAGTCACTCAGTCTTGGCAGGGTTGAGCCAAAGCCTGTTCCTCCCCATCCAGATCCGTACCGCTTCCAGGCACCAGAACATCATGTCAAGGGCATCACTGGGCTGGTTCGGGGTGGATATAAAAAGCTGGGTATCATCAGCGTACTGATGATACCCCACCCCGAAACCACGGATGATCTCCCCCAGCGGTTTCATATATCTAGCTGCCATTATCAAATTTACAATCAATTCCTTTTTTGTTTCATTTATATCCCATTTTTCCACCAGCAGCAGTAATGCAATTCTCGGTGACGTATCTAAATTTACATTCAAAAGTGCTCTAATTTCTCTAAACGCCACATCCCATATTTTTTGTGCACTATCACAATCCCACCACATATGTTTATATGTTCCAACCTTTTTCTTGCACCTCCAACAAATATTTGTATATTTACCATCTATTTGATTTAATTTACGTAGTGTTAGGTACCACCTCAATATAACTTTATATCCATTTTCCTTAACTCTAACTGACATATTCTTTTTTTTTTATTGAAAAAGTTTTTCAGATACAATTTTTTTCCCCCTTTTCTTCCCCCCTCCTCCCTAGACCCCCCTCCCCCTTCCCTCCCCCTGTGGCTTCTCCAAAATAAAACCCAAATTAATAACAGATTATATAATACTTTACCATCCTTTTACTCCACCCCCCATATACTGACCCTTTCTTTCTAACAATATTATTATATCCCCCCTATACTATACATTTCAGAACAACATTCAGCTGTAAAATTATATAATAAATCCTAATTTAGCAATTTCAACTCATAATCTACCCATTTCCTCCTCCCCCATACATATATCTCTTAATTCAAGTCTTTTACGTATATTAATATAACATAACATCCCTTTTCCTAAACTAAACAATCAGTAAACTAACCCAGCTCCACCCATTTTCCTACAGGTCTACCATACATAATATTTTTAATATTTTTGTTCTTCTGCCCACACCACTAAAAAAATATTTCCATATATAAATAAAATCCTCAAATGACTTTAAGCTTGTATTCCATATGATATCTTCTATAATGTCTTTCAACTGGATTGTTAATTCGATCACCCATGTTAGGGTAACATCACATTCTAGTTCCAACAGTATGTTCAGTATCTTCAATTACCATCTGCCCCCATCAATAATGAATATTTTTGTATATAAAAAACCACCCGAGTGACTTTATATTTATATTCCATATAGTGTCTTCTGTAATGTCTTTCATCTAGATTATTAATAACCACCGTGTTAGGGTAACCACCAGATCTTCTGCATGCCCCAATCCCATAGTTCTCTTGCCTTGTAGCTCAGCATAAACGTAATCCATTTGTCAAAGAGTCCAAAATAGAAAGTTCCAATCCACTCAATTAAAGGCCATCTTCCACATCCCAAAAGCACAGCACTGCAGAGATCTGTCACTCTCCTCAAAATAGTATAAACCAATACTTTGCCTCAGCTATATTTTCATGTATTTAATCGTCTCTTAAGTAACTGGCATTAGACTGTTGTTTAGTCTAAATTTTTTTAGTTTTGTAGAACCTGCTTCTTCTTTTCTTAACTTTTTGTGGCTTAGATCTCCATCCTGGTTGCCTTTCTAGGACTTGTATATCAGCTGATTGATTTCCATGCTGGTCTGTAACTTGATAAATCATCACATTAGAATCCAAAGCCGCCTCTCTTGTATTTATAGGTAATCCAACTATAACCTCTGAAGGAGAATCCAAAAGCGGCTCGTCCAAAAAGGCCTCTGTAACTTATTTTTCCATTACCTCCACCTCCATCTGCTTAGCCTGAATTTCAATCTCTTGTTGATTTTGCTTTTCTTTATTCCCCTCGTGTATTATACATGGAGATGTTGAATCCATTTTAAGAACCTTGTAGTAAAATTCTTCCGCTTTTTCAACAGTATTTAGTTGATATCTTTCTCCTTGATATCTCAATATTATACCAACTGGAGCATCCCACCTAAATGGGATGTTTTGTTTCTTTAGCTCAGTCACCAAGAATCCAAAATCCTTTCTATCTTTTAACATCTTGGGCGGCAGCTCTTTAAATATCCAAATCTTCCTTCCATGCATTTCAAGAGTGGAGTTAAAAGACTTTTGCACAATATCATTTCTTATTTCTTTATCAGTAAAGTAAATCACCACATCTCTAGGCAACTGCCTTTGCTTTGCCACCCAAGAATTAGCTCTGTAGGCCTTATCAATCTTGCAGGATACCTTTTCAGGACTAACCTTTAAAATCCCAGCCAGAACTTGAGCAGACATCTTTCTCAAATCATCTCTGTTATTTTCCTGTAGTCCCCTTATTCTGACCGCAAATTCCATGGACCTGTATTGCATCATTGTAACTTCTTTTTCAATCCTTTGTTTTATATTATCTGCATTATAGGTCCTGTAATCAGCTTCCTTTATTTTGGATTTTACTTCTGAGCTATTATCTTGAATATTTATCAAATCATTTTCAATTCTTTGTATTTTATTGTCCAGATTATCAATCTTATCATCAACTTCCTTCATTTTAGACTCTATTTCTAGATTAATCTCTTTATCCATCCTCATAATTGCATCTAAGAAACTTTTCAAATGTTGCTTCAGGATATCATACTTTTGTTGAACCAACTCTTTAATTTCCTGTCTAAAATTTTCAAGGTTCTGATTCACAATCTTATCATGTCTTGCCATCTCCTCCAGTACAAATTCCTTTAGGTCTGTAAAGCCATTCTTCTGCATCTGCAAGCTCACAACTTGTTCATGTGGTTTATAAATGGGGGAGTCCCCCCCCCACAGCTTGGTTGTCTGGCTTTGTCAGTTTTAACGCCATCCTGCCCCACAAACATATTTTTTTTCCCCCTTTATGGAGAAAGACTTCTCTCCAAACAATATTAATATCAAGTCTCTAAGAAGAAAAAAACATGAAATAAGAATTTTTCTCTTCACTTCTAGCCAGCGCTGTTGTTTCAGTTACTTTGTAACCTATTAAACTATTCAAATGGAAGGACTTTCGCTTTCGGCTTTCTTCTCAAGCCTCAGCCAGTCACCATTTTAAACTTTCTTTTTTCCCCCTTTCACTCTTCTTTACTTTTAAAATCAGTCTTAGGGTTGTTAGAAATACTTGCAATTTAAGATCCCAGATCCGGATTTCATCCTACTTGTTCAGATGATCTGTTAGTTTCGTTAGTTGGTCTGGTCCCATCGCCTGGCTCTGCAAAACGCAGAGTTCTCCCGAAGCCCGGAGCAGCGGCGAGCGAAAATAGGGAGCCTCATCCTGCTTCCTCCCCAGAGGTAAAAAAGAACTCTGGGGACTTCGCAGAGGGCTCTACCTGCCCTCGCTGGCTCTGTCTCACATTTCCTTAAGGAAATGGAGTTTTTCGAGCCGCCTTTCAGCTGTAAAGGCGGCTCTTTACGGGTGACGGGGCTGGCGGTCTCAAAGGACCGTCTAACTGACATATTCTTATATACTCTTTTATTCCAAATATTTTTCCAATCATTATCATTTATTTCCCCTAAATCTGATTCCCAAATTATTTTTAAACCTTTTGCCTGCTCCTCTAATTCAGTTAATATTCTATATATTTTGCCAATTCTTCCTTTACCTATATATTCTTCATTCACCTCACATTCTTTTATAATCATTTCAAATTTTGTTAACTGTCTATCTTTCTCCTCAAATTTTTCTTCCACTTTTATAATCATTTCTCTAATTGTATTAAATTCAACCAATTTAATTTAATATCTGATAAGACGTTTTTTAGTTGTGTTATATTCTTTATCTTGTTCTTCCAGTCTTCCCATTTATATATCTGATTTTCTTTTAGTTTACTAATCCATTCTTTCAATTCAGTTTTAGGGAATTTCTCCATTTCCACCACCGGTGTTAAAGGAGAAATTCCTGGCATTAGCCGGTATCTCCATTTATTCCATAATTCTATCAATTTTTTTAAAAAGGGATTTTGAATCCTCCTAGCAATTTTTTAAATATCCTTTTTAAACCAATATGTTTCTATAGGATCACCTATTTCCCTTAATTCTTTCAACTCTATATCCCTCCATATTAAATCTCTAGTTACTGCTATAATATCTGGGACCATTTCTAACATTTGGAAGACCCAGCCCATCCGTTTTTAATGGTTCATACCATACTGCTTTACTTATTCTTGCTCTCTTACCTCCATTACAATACACCTCCAGCAACCTCTGCATTTGCTTTAATTCTTTTTTTTTATTGCAAAAGTTTTACAATTACATTTTCACCCCTTTTCCCCCCCCCACAACCCACCCCAAACTTCCCAACCTCCCTAACCCTCCCTAACCCTCCCCTGCCCCCCCAGACTTCCACACAGTATACTCATATCAGGTAAAAAAAAAACCCTTAATATAAAGCTTGTATAAAACTTGAACCCCTCCCTCCCCATTACAATTTTTCTTTTTATCTTAATTATATTAAAATATTTCTAATACATTATTTTCAAATAAAAGCTATTTGATACTTCCTAGTTTGATATTTGTTCTGAACATATTCTATCCACTTTTTCCATTCCCATTCATAAGTCTCTTGTGAACAGTCTTTTAAATATGCTGAGATCTTCGCCATCTCTGCAAAACTGGCCATCTTCAAAGTCCATTCCTCAATAGTGGGCAAAGCTTCGTTTTTCCAATATTTACCTATCAACAATCTTGCTGCTGTTATCATGTACAATATCAATTTTGTTTCACCCGATGTAAACCCCTTAACTATACCCAATAAAAACAATTGTGGAGAAAATTGCATTTTTTTCTTTAAAACATTCTGCATAACCCACCAAATTTTTATCCAAAAAGCCTTAACTTTCTTACAAGTCCACCAAACATGATAATATGTAGCATCTAAGCAGTCACATCTCCAACATTTTGGCTGAACATTAGGGTACATACACGACAATTTCTTAGGGTCTAAATGCCATCTATAAAACATTTTATAAAAATTTTCCCTCAAATTCTGCGACTGTGTAAATTTAACATTCTGAACCCAAATTTTTTCCCATGTTTCCAACATCACTGGCTCTTCAAAATTTTGTGCCCACTTAATCATACAATCTTTAACTAGTTCAGTTTCTGAATCCCTTTCTAACAAAACATTGTAAAGCCTTTTAATATGCATTGGACCTTTCTCTTTTATATGTCTAACCAATTCTTCCTCATGTAACATAATACCAGTTTTTTGGTCCTTTTTCCATCTCAATTGCAATTGATTATATTGTAGCCAAGTTAGGTTAATCCCTTCAGCCAACAGTGTCTGAAGTGTCTTCAGCTGCCATCTGCCCGCATCTGTAAAAAGAACCTCTTTGTATAAACCCCCCCCCCCGAGTGACATTATATTTGTATTCCACAAAGTATGACCAAGATCCAGCCATAGCGGTATTTTATAATCCCATTTGAGTCGGTGCTTCTTCCAAACTCTCATCAAGGAATCTCTAAGTATATGGCTTTTGAATACTTTATCGACTTTGTTGTCATAAAATAAGTAAGCATGCCATCCAAATTCAAGATCAAAACTTTCTACATTCAATATTCCAGTCTTTTTCCTTCCAAACCAGTCACTTGTGAGAGTCAAAGCTGCTGCATCATAATATAGCTGTAGGTTTGGAAGTTTAAGACCTCCCCTTTCTGGGACATCTTGCATAATTTTCAATTTCACTCTCGGCTTTTTTTCGTTCCAGACAAACTTATTCAGTCCAGTTTGCCACACTTTCAATTGTTTATCACTTTTAAGCACTTCCGGTTTCCTCGTCTTCGGCGGCGGTGGTGCCTTTTGAAGCTCCGCCAGCCCCGCCGCTTGTAGAGCCGCTTCGCGACTAAGAAGCGGCTCGAAAACTTCAAAATCCCTAGGATTTTTGAAGAGAGATCGCAGGGCACAGGTTGAGCCCCTGCAACCCCCCCAGGGAATAGTTTCTGGGGAGGGAACAGGAGCGGCTCCCGTTCAACCTGCTGGAACTCCGGGCGGCGTGGGACAAGTCTGCTTTTGCAGAACAAGCCGGCTACAGGAAACTTTAAACTGAAAGGAAAGGAACCAGCCTTAATAAGCAGCATATTTTTACTTGAACCCTGAAACTCGGAATCGCAAGTATTAGAGTTTTCTTGGCTTTCTAATCTGAGTGAAAAAATGCGGATGAGTGAAAGTGAACTGTAAAAACATGGCGCTTAGCCTCAGAGTTAACGAGCTGGCGAGTGTGGATTGCTGAACTCATCTTGCTTTGTTACAAAGTTTCTAAACTGTTACGAAGTTGCTTCGCTTGTAACAAGAGAAATAAGAGAGAAATTTCTCCTCTTTCAATACTGGACTTTGCTTTACTTTAGTTCTTATTTGATTAAATCTGGGGGACTTTTTCAGAAGTCTTTGTGGAGGTGGGAGAGGAAGAAGAACTTCCCTTTTTAGTAAAACCAGCCTACGTGGCAGGATGGCCTCAAAGAAGCAGGAAGCGAAGGCAACAGGAGGTGGATCTCCCACACATTTGCTTTAATTCTTGATCCGAAAATTTAGTTGGCATCATCCAAAACAAAAAATTAATTTTTGGTAAAACTTTCATTTTTATCATTGCAATTCTTCCAAACCATGATAATTTTACTTTCTCGTATTTATCTATTTTATATTTTATATCTTTCTTTAGCTTTTCATAATTTATTTTCTTTAACTCTTGAATATGTTTTGGGATGTCAATACCTAAATATTTAATACTATCTACTATTTTTAATTTATATTTTCCTTTCAATACATCCACTTCTTCTTTACTATGGTTATATAACTGTCGAGCCGCATCCGCCAGTCAACACATGTGCTGCAGACAACAGCTTGAAAGCATGCGGAAATAGGGAATCCAGGTGGGCAGCAGGAAGACCGCAGACTGAGGCCACAGAGCGCCAAGTGGGGACACGGGTGATGGTGATGGTGGCAACACAAGCCAGAAACACGGGTGGTGATGGTGGCACCGGGTGGTCAGGGGCTATGATTACCTGGCAGCGATCGGATCGGGCCTGGGCTGGAATCCGGGCACTGCCAGATGACGTAGGAAGGAGCAGCGAGCGATGCAGACTGCTGAACAGCTGAGATCGAGTGACAGCCGACACAGAGGGCCTGGGTGATTGGAGGGGCGTGGCATTGCTTTGAAAACGGGTGCTGAGAGGCGGAAGCTCTGAGCGCTGACTTTAAACTTGTAGAACTCAGCTTGCCTTGTAGCTGGCTTGTAGCAAGAATAAACCCACATTTGACAAGCATTCAACGCCTGCAAGTTATTTGTGAGGGCTCAGCACAAATGTGGCCAAGCAGGCCGAGAATAACATCATTACTGATTTTTCCCAGTTTATTTGAGCGAGGGTGTCCTACCGGCCGCCTTGAAAGAAGCGGTGGTGAGGCCCCTCCTCAAGAAGCCCTCTCTGGATCCGGCTGTTTTGGCTAACTATCGTCCAGTCTCCAACCTTCGTTTTATTGCGAAGGTTGTTGAGAGTGTGGTGGCGCGGCAGCTTCCACAGTACCTGGATGAAGCTGTCTATCTAGATCCGCTCCAGTCCAGCTTCAGGCCTGGGTACAGCATGGAAACGGCATTGGTCGCGTTGGTGGATGATCTCTGGAGGGCTCGGGATAGGGGTTGCTCCTCTATCCTGGTCCTGTTAGATCTGGTATCATGTTGCACCGGTTGGAGGGGTTGGGGGTGGGGGGCACCGTTTTGCGGTGGTTCTCCTCCTACCTCTCTGACCAGTCGCAATCTGTGTTGGCAGGGGGGCAGCAGTCGACCCCGAGGTGCCTTGTTTACAGGGTGCCGCAAGGGTTGGTCCTCTCGCCCCTTTTGTTCAACATTTATGTAAAGCCACTGCGTGAGATCATCCGTGGCTTTGGGGTGGAGTTCCATCAGTACGCTGATGACACTCAGCTGTACATCTCCACCCCAGGCCATCCCAACGATGCCCTTGAAGTGATGTCCCGGTGCCTAGAGGCCGTGCGGGCCTGGATGGGGAGAAATAGGCTCTGACTCAACCCTTCCAAGACTGAGTGGCTGTGGCTTCCGGCATCCCGATATAGCCAGCTGGTGCCATCGCTGGTTATTGGGAGTGAATCATTGGCCCCCACGGAAAGGGCTCGCAACTTGGGCGTACTCCTGGATACATGGCTGTCTTTAGAAGAGCATATGACGGCCGTGGCCAGGGGGGCTTTTTATCAGGTCCGCCTGATACGCCAGTTGCGTCCCTTTCTAGATCGGGACTCCCTACGCACGGTCACTCAGGCACTCATCACTTCCCGCCTGGACTACTGCAATGCTCTCTACATGGGGCTCCCCTTGGGGTGCACCCGGAGGCTCCAGTTGGTCCAGAATGCGGCCACGCCGGGGATTATGTGACACCTCTCCTGCGCGAACTGCACTGGCTTCCTGTGGTCTTCCGGGTGCACTTCAAGGTGTTGGTGACCACCTTTAAAGCGCTCCATGGCTTAGGGCCGGGGTATCTACGAGACCGCCTTCTGCCGCCAATAGCCTCCCACCGGCCAGTTCGCTCACACAGAGGGGGCCTCCTCAGGGTGCCGTCGGCCAGACAATGTCGGCTGGCAACCCCCAGGGGGAGAGCCTTCTCTGTGGCGGCACCTGCCCTCTGGAACGACCTACCCCCAGAGATACGCACAATACCAGACCTCCGGACTTTTCGTCGGGCCCTGAAAAAACATCTATTTCATCTAGCCGGGCTGGCTTGATCCCATCCTTGAGGTTTTAATTTGAAATTGGTTTTAACTGGGTTGTTTTAAATTGATGGCCAAAATTATTTAATGTCTTTTAAACTGCTTTTAAATTTTATATGTTGTGTTTTACCGTGGCTGTTCACCGCCCTGAGTCCTGTTGGAGAAGGGTGGTATACAAATTAAATAAATAAATAAATAAATAAATAAATAAATAAATAATAATAATAATAATAATAATAATAATAATAATAATAATAATAATTTGTAATCCACTATATTTCCCAAATTCATTCAGATGAAATATGAATGATTGGCAGGCACCCAGAACTAGGAAAAAACTGCAGAGTTTATTAGGGTTTGCCAATTTCTACCGTCAATTTATTCCTGTATTTGCACAGGTGGCCCTACCGCTGACCAACCTTCTCAGAACAAAAGGTATCGCTGGGAAACCTCGACCTGGTAGTTCATTGTGCTGGACTATTCAGTGCCAGCAGGCTTTTGAGCAGTTGAAAGCTCTATTTGCAAGGGAGCCGGTGTTGCGCCATCCCGATCCAGGTATCCCTTTTGTAGTCCAGGCCGACGCCAGCGATGTGGTGGTGGCCACAGTCATCCTTCAAACCAACAAAGAAGGGACCCTCCAACCCTGCGCTTACACATCACAAAAATTAACAGAAACTGTTCTGCCCCAGCTACGGACCCCAAAGAACGCAGCACACACAAAGTCCATACAAACCTTAGTTTACTAATTAAGAACTACTAATGAGCTTTCTTAGTATTTGTTCGAACACAAGTACAGTTTAAATCAGTCTTTTCTGAACAAGGGCTGTTAATTTAACTTCATTAACAGCCGACAAGAATCCAAAGAATAAGAACTCAATTCTGAGGCACAGTATTTCAGATAACCGTAATCTTACTGTGGTTGGCAGAATGCCCAGAAGCAATTTGCAGGAAAACTGACGAGAGAAACAAGAGCCGTATCAAACATTTCTGAAATCAAGATGCGAAGGAATATGAACGAAGTTGTTTTCTGCAAATTGCATCAGTTGTCGTCCTTCCTTAAATAGACTAGGGGAGTGGCCAATTAGCCCCAAGCCTTACTCTCAAGGAGACCTCCTCCTGAGGAGCCACTCCTGCCTTTTAACAGCTCTGCGCGCTCGTGCATCGAGAAGAGGCTCCTCCTCTTCTTCCTCTTCACTTATGGGAGCTTCTGGAGGTTCTGAAGGCCCTGGCTGAATCCCCGCCTCTGGCACCACATCTTCTCCAGCCTCCTCATTGTCTGACTCGAGCACCAGCTGCACAGGCTGCTGGCGCAGCACCACACCAGCCTCCTCACTGTCAGAATCAGCTACTAACTGCACAGGCCGCTGACGGACCACAACAGAAACTGAGAGAAATGGCCTATTTGGGAAAATGAGGCATTCGCCGTCCGATGGGCATTAACTACATGGCGTCATCTGTTGGGGGGGGGTCTGCCGTTTGAAGTGTGGACAGACCACAAAAACCTGGAGGCCCTGCAAACCCCATGCCGTTTATCACCAAAGCAGGTGCGATGGGCTCTCTACTTCAGAAGGTTTACTTTCACCCTAAAGTACAGTATATACCAGCAGGCAGAAATTTCCTAGCTGAGGCTTTGTCCAAGAAGCCCCAGTATGAAAGTACTTGAGAGGAAATAATACAAGCCATGATCCCTCACCAGTTAGGAGATCCACAGGTCCCTCAGTGGGTAGCTCACATGAAGCCATCTACTGATATAGCCCAGGCAGTTCAGGTTGCTCTAGTCAAAGATGAGTTCTACCAGAAGAACCGTGCTCTGTTCACACATCGGGATGGATTTGTTTGGAAGGGTACCAAACTATATGTACCCCAGGCAGTACGATTAGAGGTTTTACGCCGGTGCCATGATGTCCGTTCAGTGGGCCATTTTGGTTTTGTAAAAATGTTGCACCTAATTAACCGCCAATTTTGGTGGCCTTCCATGAAGAGGGATATCGAAAATTATATAGGGAGCTATACTATCTGCGCTACCAAGAAAAGCTGACCTGGCAAGCCTGTTGGATTGATACAACCGGTAGCTAACCCCACACAACCGTGGGAGCAGGCCGTGATAGATTTCATTGTGGGATTACCAGACAGTTGTGGTCACAATGTAATATGGACTGTCATAGATCTATTTTCGAAGCAGGCTCATTTTGTAGTCTGTGTTCTGTCCCCGTCCCCACACACACACAAACAGCCAGCCCGGGGTTAAAGAAGTACTCGGCACACACAAGGTTTGTTATCAGGAACTTGGCAGCAATACGATAACCGTGTGCCAAGTGCTTTACTTCAAGAAGAGGGAGTGTTCCTCCACCAGATAACACCAACTAAATACACACAGTTTTCAAAACAGTCCAGCTCAAACATGAAACCTTCAGCAGATCAGGCGTTGTACAAAGTGACTAGCCAGAAGTTAGCTTTGTCCGTCACAGAGTCTAAATGGCCACCACACTCTCTTATATAGCCTGTGGGGTGTGGTCCAGTGACTCAGCTTAATCCCTGGCACGCCTCCTCATCTGCTGCAAACGTTTATCTCGCCTTCGTTGGCGTGGATCCAGGAATGACTTATCACCCACATCGCTGTCATCGGAGACACCTGGCTCCTGGTCAATCTCCTCTCCCTCGGCAGACACCTGAGGCATTGCCAGAGAGGAGGGGCCTGGAGAGGGAGGCCTGGCCAGCTCCTCTCCTTCATGTTCGGAGCCTTCTTCCTCCGATAAAATGGGCTCGGAGATCAGAGCCACAACACTATCCCCCACCACAGGGCCCTTCCCCCGGGGCTGCCGGTCGGGATGTGGTCGGGACGGGAACTGTTCGTGAAAGACCCGTACCAGGTCAGGGGCCTGAACGGCAGAAGCATTCACCCAGGTGAAATCTTCAGGCCCGTATCCCTTCCAGGCGATGAGGTATTGGAAGCGCCCCTTCAGCCAACGGGAATCCCGGATGCTGTCCACCTCGTACGCCACAGAGTCGTCCTTGTCGGCTGTGACGGGGGGGCAGGCGCCGATGGGCATTGGAGGTGACACGGCGGGGCCTCAGGGACCAGGAGGGACTGATGGAAAACAGGGTGGAGCCGCATGGAGTGGGGCAGAGTCAACCGGTAGGCCACCAGGTTGATGACCGCCTCGACGGGGAAGGGACCGATAAAGTGGTGGTCCAGTTTCCTTACCGGCTGGTCCGTGGGGAGGTGTTTCATGGACAGCCACACCCGATCCCCGACTTCCACCGGTGGCGTAGCCCGTCGTGAGCGGTCGGCGACCCGTTTGTAATCTTCCTTCACTCGGATCAGCTGCCGCCGCACCAGTTGCTGCATGGCCTGCAGTTCTGAGAGGAAGTCTCGGGTCTCAGGAACAGGGGAATCCGGAATCGCCAAAGGGAAGAGCCAGGGATGGTAGCCGACGTTGGCATGGAACGGGGTCATCTGGGTGGAGGTGTGCTGGGAGTTGTTGAAGGCAAACTCCGCCAGGGGAAGGTACTCGGCCCAGTTGTCCTGCTGCTGGTTGACAAAACAGCGGAGGTACTGTTCCAGGATGCCGATGACCTTTTCCGTGCCCCCGTCCGTCTCTGGATGGTGCGCCGACGACAGGCACACCTGCACCTCCAACGCGGCCATCAGGCTTTTCCAGAAGCGGGCCGTGAACTGGGCCCCGCGGTCCGACACCACCCGGTCAGGCAGGCCGTGGAGGCGAAAGACGTGCTGCAGGAACAGACGGGCTGTGGTGCGGGCTGACGGCAGACCGCGGCACAGGATGAAATGTGCCATCTTCGTGAGCATGTCCACCACCACGAGGACGGTCGTGAATGTGGCGGACAGCGGCAGGTCTGTCAGGAAGTCCATGGAGATAGCTCCCCACGGTCTCTCCGGTGTCAGCAGCGGCTGGAGGAGTCCAGGAGTTGGGCCGGACACGGCTTTGGCCCGTCAGCACGTCACACAGGACGTCACGTACGCGTGCACGTCGTGCCGTACCCGAGGCCACCAAAAAGTCTGCGTCACCAAGTTCAATGTCTTAAAGAAGCCGAAGTGCCCCGCTGCGGGGTTGTCATGGCACTGGTTCATGACGAGGGCTCGGAGCGGACTCGTGGGCACGTACAGCCGACCCCGGTGCTTGAGCAAGCCCTCCTCCAAGGTCCATGGGGACGCGGGGCCGACTTCTGCTTTCCGCTGCTGCGACCAGTCATCCCGGCGTTGCGCTTCCAGCACCTGAGCCCGCAGGTCCACCGGTTCCTGGACCGCGGCCAAGGATTCCACTGGCAGCACCCTCCGGGGGGGGAAGGGAGTCCTTGGGGCAAAAGTATTCTGGCTTGCGGGATAGGGCATCTGCCCTCTGATTGAGGCCGCTCAGGATATACGTAACGCGGAAATTGAACCGGGCGAAAAACAATGACCACCGGATCTGCCGCTGGTTCAACTTCCTGGCCGTGGTGAGGTGCTCCAGGTTCCGATGGTCCGTCCGCACCTCCACCTGGTGTTGGGCCCCCTCGAGGTGATGCCGCCATGCCTCGAACGCAGCTTTGATAGCCAGCAACTCCTTTTCCCAGATGGTATAGTTGCGCTCGGCAGGGTTGAGCTTCCTGGAGTAGTAGGCGCAGGGAAAAAGAGTGCCGCCATCTACTGGGGCCTGTAGCAGCACCGCCCCAAGTGCCACATTGGACGCATCCGTCTCGACCATGAACAGACGGTGCGGGTTGGGATGCTTCAGGACTGGCTCCGTGACGAAAGCCTGCTTGAGGATCTCGAAGGCCTGCTGCTGTGGGGGCCCCCACCTGAACGGGACCTTTTTCCATAGGAGCTGGGTCAGCGGCAAGGTCAGGGTGGCAAAGCCTGGGATGAAGGTCCGGTAATAGTTGGCGAACCCCAGCAGGCACTGGACGTCCTTCACCCGACGTGGGGTTTCCCAACTGCACAAGGCCTCCACCTTGTGCGGGTCCATCGCGATGCCCTCGGGGGTGATGATTTTCCCGAGGAACTCTATGGAAGTCTGGAAGAAGTAACATTTCTCCAACTTTGCATAGAGTTGGTGCTCCCACAGGCGCTGCAGGACCTGGCGGACATGCTGGAGGTGGTTCTCCTGGGTCCGGGAATAGATCAGAATGTCATCCAGGTAGATCACCACGAACCGGTCCAGCATGTCCCGAACACGTCGTTCATCAAGTGCTGGAAGACCGTGGGGGCGTTGGTCAACCCGAACAGCATGGCAGTGTACTCAAAGTGGCCGTACCGGGTGCCAAAGGCCGTCTTCCACTTGTCCCCCTCTCGCATGCGCACCAGGTTGTAGGCCCCTCGGAGATCGAGCTTGGTGAAGATTGAGGCCTCCCACAACCTCTCCATCAGCTCCGGGATCAGTGGCAGGGGGTAGCGATTCCGCACTGTGATGGCGTTCAGGCACTGGTAGTCGCAACACAGGCATAAGTCCCTCGTCTTCTTCTTCACGAAGAGGACCGGGGCCAAGAGAGGGGAGGACGAAGGCCGGATGAACCCTCGGGCCAGGTTTTTGTCCAGAAAGTCCCGCAGGGCGGCCAGCTCGGGCTCCGACATGGAGTACAGGCGTCCCGAGGGCAGGGGCGCGTTGGGCAGCAGGTCCTCCGGGCAGTTGTAGGGTCGGTGCGGGGGCAAGCGGTCCACCTCCTTCTCGGTGAACACGTCGGCGAAGGACGTCAGCTCCGGAGGCAAGGAGTCGGCCGGCGTGGAGACGTCCTGGCCGGTGCAGGTGTGGCGGAGGTGGTCGACGCACTGCAGGCTCGGGAACGAGATGGCGTTTCTCGACCATGCCACCTGAGGGTCGTGCGCCCGAAGCCAGGCCATCCCCAGGACCAACGGGAAATGGAGGTCCGCCGGCCTCATTGCCATGAAGAGTTGGCATTGCCCCATGAAGGCCGAAAACATCTCCGGCTGCCCAGAAAACCTCTCTGGCACGTTCACTGGGCATCTCGAGCGGGGAGGAGGAGGAGGAGGGACAGCTGCAGGAGCATCCCCCAAAGCAAGTTGGGCAGTTAACTGGGCCACTTGCTGCTGCAGGAGCTGGTTGGCATCTTGCAGCTTCTGTAACTGCTGCTGCAGCTGTTGGTCCATAGTGGTTAAACGATGGTTTACGTTTCAGGTGACGGACAAGATGTTCTGTCCCCGTCCCCACACACACACAAACAGCCAGCCGGGGGTTAAAGAAGTACTCGGCACACACAAGGTTCGTTATCAGGAACTTGGCAGCAATACGATAACCGTCTGCCAAGTGCTTTACTTCAAGAAGAGGGAGTGTTCCTCCACCAGATAACACCAACTAAATACACACAGTTTTCAAAACAGTCCAGCTCAAACATGAAACCTTCAGCAGATCAGGCGTTGTACAAAGTGACTAGCCAGAAGTTAGCTTTGTCCGTCACAGAGTCTAAATGGCCACCACACTCTCTTATATAGCCTGTGGGGTGTGGTCCAGTGACTCAGCTTAATCCCTGGCACGCCTCCTCATCTGCTGCAAACGTTTATCTCGCCTTCGTTGGCGTGGATCCAGGAATGACTTATCACCCACATCGCTGTCATCGGAGACACCTGGCTCCTGGTCAATCTCCTCTCCCTCGGCAGACACCTGAGGCATTGCCAGAGAGGAGGGGCCTGGAGAGGGAGGCCTGGCCGGCTCCTCTCCTTCATGTTCGGAGCCTTCTTCCTCCGATAAGATGGGCTCGGGGATCGGAGCCACAACAGTCTGCTCCGGTTTCCCTTCCGCTAGAAAGTTAGCTAGGTTATTTATAGTCCATATATATCGACTGTATGGTATACCAAAAAGGGTTATATCAGATCGAGGCATTCAATTTACTGCCCGGTTTTGGTGGGCCTTCTTAACCAGAGTTGGGTCAACACAAGGGTTGAGTTCGGCTTTCCACCCGGCAAACAATGGGGCTGTGGAACGGACAAATACCATGATTGCAAGATTCTTGCACTGTTACGTAAGACATAGACAGGATGATTGGGCCGACCTCCTTCCATATGCTGAGGTCACCTATAACAATGCCATACATAGTAGTACAGGGTTTACTCCCTTCCGGGTGGCTACAGGTAGGGAGTTCGTTCTGATACCCAAATGTCCCCAGATGTCAACTTGCAAAGCTTTTAAGTTGCCATGAGCAGGAGGGAGGGAGAACTGATGGAGCTGATTGATTTCCCTAACTGAAACTACATTCTACAGATGCCTAGGAGAGGTTTGGGTTTCACAGCCAGCCAAAGTGGTAAATTGGAGAATGTGATTTATTACATGGCCAGGGAGGAGGGGAGAGACAGGGTCATAGGGGAACGTAAATCTACATGGGATTAGTTCTAACTGCATCCGAATATTGCCGAAATGTAAATGACTGTATTTCTTTTGAAGTTTGGCTCGTGGCTCATGAATTAATTAGGGCATCTTTCGGAAACTTCACACCAGGTAGATCCTACAGATGTGGGAGTTCAAAAGTGGGTGGAGCAAACCCAGAGTGTCTGGCCAATCATACAGGAAGCGCTACAATGGTCTGCTAGAAAATATAAGCAGCAAGCGGATAGAAAACAACAACCTCATCCACCCTTCCAAATTGGTCAGAGGGTCTACCTATTGACCAAATACTTGAATTTAGCCTTCCCAGTAAGAAACTGGGACCCAAGTATATAGGCCCATTTACCATTGAACGAATTATAAATCCAGTAACTGTCAGGCTGCGGCTACCCCAATTATTAGGGGAAACCCATCCTGTTTTTCATTGTAGCCTGCTGAGACCTGTAAAATCAGCCCAGATCAGAGGGGTCCCAGATGTACCACCGCCTCCCGTGGACGGTGGCCTACAATATGAGGTAGAAGAAATATTGGACACCAGACTGCATAGGGGGGTCCTACAATACCTCATTTTTTGGAAAGGGTATCCCTGGTCCGAGGTTTCATGGGTTCGGGAGGGTGTTGTAACTGCCTCATGGCTTGTTGCCAAGTACCACCATCAGTATCCAGACAAGCCGGGGCCTCTATCGCCTTAAAGCGCTCACTATTGTTCCTCTGTTTTAGACACCATCTCCATGGTAGAGGGGGCCTCATGTCAGCCCCAGCCCTGTGACGGTACTTGGGGCTGCCATTCGTGTGGGGATCGCCATTCCATTGCTGCACACTTTCGCTGACAAACCTTCCTGTGTGCCTGCTCTCGTGGGTCGTCAGCCTTGTGATGGATTGGGGAGGGAAAGGAAGGATACGGGTTAATGGGATAATTGAGTGATTTCACTGGGGTGGAGCTGTATGCTGCTTACAAAGGTGATGGGGAGCACGGAGCGTCAGCTCCAACAAAGATTCCTTTCTGTAACACTTTAAAGTGGTCAGTTAGTACCGATATCAGGATAAACAAACTTGGTTACTGCTTTTGCGTGCTGAGGTTTATTTTTCCAGTCTTTACAGAACCTGACAAAAAGAGGAAATGTAAATCCTAGGTGCTTGTCTGAGCTCAACCTCTGGCTTATTGTTTATCTGAGCTCCCAGGTGAAGTTTGGACTGCTCTGGGGGTAGTGCAATGAAGGGGCTTGTGTTCTGAAAGGGAGTTTGGCAATTCCTATTGTGTCTAATGACTTTCGTCCTGTTTTGGATCTTGGATGATAGGCTGCTTCTAATCCTACCCTTCTGCCTTTGTTTCAAAATATCCTGTCTTGAATGGATTACCGAATCTACATTTCTAAAAGCTGCCTCCTCAATTTCTGCTTGGGGGCAGGGAGTCTGCTTTCTGTCTCTAAAAAAACATGTTTCTCCAGTTCTCATTTAGAGAAATATAATATTCTTCCTTTTTTAATATTCCTCAAAATATTTCATTCTTTTTGGGGGGGGGGGGTTTCCCACAACAACAGAAACCTGAAACCCTAGTAAACTTTCTCTCTAGCAGAAGTGTTTAAAATCCCTTTTTTCCAGGAATGAATCATTATTTCCTTTCTATTAACACTCCTTCTGCTTACTTTTGCATCTTGTCTCAATGGCATCCCTGCACTCCTATACATTATTTTTAGAATTCCTTTACATTCTCATCATGCAGGAACAAATATTATCATCCATACCAGCTGAAGCAAAAGTGTTAACATAACCATTTGTGAAATTCTGAGTTCTAATCTATTGTACTGGAATTGTTGTACTAAATTGTTGTACTAAAAATGCCATGGATGTCTGTGTTAAGGGTAAAACTTCCCTCTGCATAGTAGGCAACAGACCAGACAGCAAAGAGATACGTTGCTGGTTAAACACACAGATACTCACAGACACTGAACGGTGAAAAAAAAACATTCTTTACTCTTAGTGAAAAAACAAACTTGGTTTCTCAAAACAATGATAACACGTCTTCGAATAATCACTCTCCAACACAAAACATAGTTTGCTTACAGTTCTCTTCAGTCACACACAGTCCCTCTTCAGGAGATCAATCATCAAATAGCAGGAGCAGGAGCTCCCGGGCTTCCTGTCTACTTTTATGGCTGCCTGATAATAGCACAGCCAATCATTCTTCTTATATCATTTAAAGTCACAAACATAGTTTTCTATATATTACCTACCCAACCGTAGGATAAATATCCAACAGTCTGCATGTACTAAGAAGAAGGAAGAACAAACAACATTCTTCCTTCTTGTTGTGACCTGCCTATTAATCAGTACTTAATGCCATCCTTTCTTTCTTTTCTTATGCATATCATACTCTTCTCCTCACTATGGAATAATCAAGGAACAGTGCAGGATTTATTGTTAACAGTGTGCGATGGATAAATTCCATCCAGAAACTACTGGAGGGAACTCCTGCAGAGAACTGAAGATTTGTAGATTTCAAAAAGGAGGGCAAAATGATGCATGCATAATTACATAATCTCAATTATAAATAAATTTAAATAAGTACACAATAGATCTCAAGTTATGTCCAGCCCTTTTTTTTTTTGAAAAAAAAGTTTTATTTTAGTTAAAAATAAAAAAAAAACATAAAAATATCATCCTTACAAACAATTACAGACAGCATCTCAATTGGTTAAAATCATTTCGTGCTTACATTTTTCCACATCTCATCATGCAACAATTATTCTTTACTCGAACAGAAGATAGATATTTAAACATTTCATTGTAATTTCATTTCATATATATTATCTCATCTCCATACTTTATTGTCAAACCATTGATAGAATATCTCCCATATCAGATAATATTGTTTATCTTCCTGTTCTCTTATTTCGAATGTCAATCTACTCATTTCAGCACAGTCCAACATTTTCTTGATAATTTCTTCATCAGTAATTGAAATGGGCCTGGTGGCTCAGCAGACTAAAAGCATTGTGATTAACGCCAGCTGTCTGCAATTACTGTAAGTTCGAATCTCACCAGGCTCAAGGCTGACTCAGCCTTCCATCCTTTCTAAGGTAGGTAAAATGAGGACCCAGTTTGTGGGGGCAATAAGCTGACTTTGTATAAATATACAAAAGTATGAAGGCTATTGCTTAACGCATTGTAAGCCGCCCTGAGTCTCTGGAGAAGGGCGGCATATAAATCAAATTTTTTAAAAAAAGTAATTATCTTCTCTCCTTTCCAATTTTTTGCAAATACAATCCTAGCCGCTGTTAAAATGTTCACAATTTAATATTGTAGTTCTTTATTAAATGTCTCTGGTAAGATCCCTAATAAAAATATATCTGGTTTAAAGTCAATATGTCTCTTTGTCATTTTTTCCAACCATGTCCAAAATCTCCTTGCTTCCGCGCATGTCCACCACATATGGTAATAAGATCCTGGAGTCTGATGGCACTTCCAACATTTCTCTGATTTATTCTTAAACATTCTGGCTATTCTCGTTGGGGGTAAATGCCACCTGTAAAACATCTTATACAAATTCTCTTTATACACTGTAGACATTGTCATTTTATAGTTATGTGACCACAATTTTTGCCATTTCTCTAAATCAATACCATAACCAAAATTTTTCCCCCATGCTATCATTGATTCTTTAACTTGTTCTTCCAATTTTACTTCTAGTAAATATCCATATAACTTTTTAATTACATGGTCATCAGAACCCATTAATATCTTGTCTAAACTAGTCAGAGCACTATAAAAACCTTGTTTGAGATCTTCTCGATATCTGGAAAATATTTGCATATATGAAAACCAGTCCATCTTAAATCCCTGATCTTCTAAATCTTGTTTCAATTTAAGTTCACCCTTTTCATCCAATAATTCACTATATCTGACAATTTGTTCCCCCTTAAATACCATTGGATAAGAAAAAGCTTCAATTGTGGATACCTAGACTGGAATCTTCAAATAATGATATTTTTTTATCCTCTCCCAAATCAAAAACAAAGCTTCACGTATCTGATGTCTTCTAAAATACCCCTGAATTTTAGTTCCTTTATACCATAAAAAAGCATGCCACCCCATCAACAAATCATGTCCCTCTAAATTCAATAATCTAGTGTTTTTCAATGTTACCCATTCTTTAATCCACATTAAACAAACCGCATGGTAGTATAATTCAAAATTCAGTAAACCAAAACCACCTCTCATCTTAGCATCTTGTAACAGCTTAAGTTTTATTCTTGCCTTCTTTCCCTGCCAAATATATTTCAGAACCATTTTATTTAAATCTACAAAGAATTCCTTACCCAGCTTTATTGGAATTGTCTGAAAAAGGTATAAAATTCTAGGTAAAATATTCATCTTAATAATTGCAATTCTACCAATCAAAGATAACTGCAAATTTCCCCATTTCACCAAGTCTTGTCCTATCTGTTGCTTAAGCTTATTGTAATTATTTTCTTTAAGAGAACTACATCTTGTTGTCAGTTGAATCCCCAAATACTTTACATTATTTGTGACCTGCATCTTTGAAATCTCCATCAATTCTTCTTTTTGTTTTTTTAGCATATTTTAGTCATTATCTTCGTCTTTTCTTTATTAATTTTCAAACCAGCAACTTCCCCAAATTCTCCTATTTTTTCTGTCAATTTATTTATTGATGTTAATGGTTCTTCAATGATAAAGGCCAGGTCATCAGCAAAGGCTTGTAATTTATATTCTTCTTTTCTAATTTTCATTCCTTTTATCTCTTTTTCTTCTCTGACATTTCTATTCAGCACTTCCAAAGTCAATATAAACAGCAATGGGGATAGTGGGCATCCTTGTCGAGTACCTTTTTCTATTTCAATATAATCAGTCAATTCTCCATTAATCATTACCTTTGCCGTCTGTTTAGAATATATAGCTTAAATTGACTGGATAAATTTCCTACCAAAGCCCATCTCTTCCATTTGTAGCGTCATAAATCGCCAATTCACGTTATCAAATGCTTTTTGTGCGTCTAGAAATATCAAAGCCATTTGCTTTTCAGGATGCGCTTCATAATATTCTAGAGTGTTCAAAATTATTCTTATATTGTCTCTAATTTGTCTTTTTGGAAGACATCCATTTTGATCTGAATGTATAAAATTGTTTAAGTATCTCTTAAGTCTTTCTGCCAATATTGAGGCAAAAATTTTATAGTCTGAGTTTAGCAGGGATATAGGCCTATAGTTTTTAATTAGTTGTGGGTCTGTGTCTTCTTTGTGAATCAATGTGATATAAGCCTCAGTCCATGGTTTATTTATTTATTTATTTATTTAATTTATATACCACCCTTCTCCCAAAGGGACTCAGGGCGGTGTACAGCCAGCATAAAACCCACAAATATAAAATTTAAAAAACAGTCTAAAAATATTAAATAGTTTGGCCCGTAATTAAAATAAACAACCCAATTTAAATAATTTAAGAAGAATAAAATTTAAAAAATTAGGCCAGCCCAGCTTGTTGAAATAAGAGCGTCTTAAGGGCCTGGCGGAAGGTGCGCAAGTCGGGAATCCTCTGCATCTCGGGGGGCAATTCTGTCAAGTATTTGCAAGCCATTGGCACATATATCATACAGACACTAGTGGAGGCAGAAAGTGCCCCCACCCCTATGTGGAGAGGAGGGGCTTACACTGAGTATAAAACCCCCTCTAACCTTTCCACCATGCTCTCTTTTACGTTTGTTCTCCATGAGACATGATAGTTGATAGGGGTAGTCACACACGCTGTGTGCCCCCTATCCTAATGGATATTAAGACAGCCTTTGTACATAGTTAATATGTTTTGTTATATGAATAAATACATTTATCACATTTATCCATGCATCTGCCTTTGGACTCTTCTATGCTCCTGGGTGTTTCTACGATCCCAATTTCCACAGAATGGTAGCAGAGGGAATGGTAGCAGAACTCCACTCCAGGAGCTGTTGAAAAGGCGAGATGCCCTCCAAAATAACCTGTGAGAGAAGCTCTCCTGTTGTGACCAGAGGCCTTCAACGGAGGAGAACTTCACAGCAGCCCCAGTCTGAATCAACGATGGAAAACATTGAAGGGGGTTTCCATCCAGCTACACCCTGGCAGCCAGAGGCCACCCAGATGCAGCAAGAGATCCCAGGGGCCGAGCCAGGCAATGTTGGAGAAAGCTTCTTCAGCACTGACAAAGAGGGGGCAGAAGGACCAGATGAAAGCCTGGACAGGCAAGTGGCTGAGATGTCAGAAGAGGAGTGCCGAGCAGCGCTCGCCTGCCTCCTGAAGACAAGGGCAGCAGCCAGAAAGAGGCCTGAGGAGGCAGCACCAGAGATGCCTGCCATCCCGGTAAGGACTCCCCTGCCTGATCTCTCCAAGATGGCGCCTGCCGCCAGAGAGACTCCCCCCCCACCCAGTTTCCCGCCAAACAAAATGGCCGCCAGGCCACTTCCGGAGGCAACTTCCTCCAAGATGGCTGCTCCCCTGGGCACTTTGCCAGCACCACGAGCCAGGCCCTCCCCAGCTCCACAGCCCAGGCCTACAACGCCAGCCAGTCAGTTCAGCCTTCCAGCGGCCCAGAGGACCACTCCGAACCCACAAGCCCCTTGCCAGGCCCCGCCTGCCATGGCAAACATCAAAGAGGCCATAGAGGCCCTGGTCGCTGCCCTGCAACTTATGGAGCAACCACCCACTGGCCCCCTCGAGGTCCCAGACCCAGCTGCCCACTCAAGGAGGGCCCCAAATCCAACCTCCCACCCCCGGAGGAACCCAGATGGACCTGCAGCCTCCCATCCCCCACTGCAGAGGCACTCACCACTCACTGAATGCTCCAGGGAGGCCCAGGCTGAGGCCTCCACACCTTTCCGATCCTGCTGGGATGATCCGGAGCTGCAATCCTGCTCCTCTGATGGAGAAGAGGAGATCCAGAGACATTTTCAGGCCTACCCAGCCCATGGACCTCATCTGATGGGCCTCCAGTCTCCAGAAAGATCTCCAGGCCTTCTTCCCACTCCTCCAAGGCTTCCCCGCCACATCGCTGATGTCCGGGCCTATTCTGAGGCTCCAGCCAGACCTGACTTCAGAGCTCAGAGAGGGAGATCGGAGCTCCAACAAGAAAAGGCTTTGGAGCATGCCCCATTTCCTGCATGTGCCCAGTTGCTTCAAACTACAGAAGGACTACAAAAAGGAGCCAGACCTAAGCAATCGATCCCAGGCTTAGGGATCCCAATGCCATTCACAACAGGCTCTTTTCAGCCATTTGAACAACTCCCCATGCAGTTTAATGGCAATAATTTTGTAACTTTGCCAAATAATTTTGAAAAATTACATTTAAGTGGTCAGAATTTTAAAAAATGGTGTAAAGAGATTCAGATAATTCTCTTAAGAGAAAATACTCTGGACATGATCAAAAGACCACCCCCTTTACCTTGGAGCCCTGAAATTGAGTTCCTGCATAAAAGAGCTTACACAACCCTGTTAAGTTCTATAGACACAGCTCTGTATGCCAGTCTTTCAGATGGCCTCACAGCTCAGGAAGTTTGGACTGTCCTATATAATTTGTTCCATAGTGACAATATGGCTGCAACCAGCAGATTGTCAAGAATTTTCCACAACTATAAACTCAAACCTGGTGTCAAAATGGGGGAACATTTGGCAACGCTTAAAGCCATGAAGGATGAGCTTATACAGAGGGGGGAGCCTGTTTCTGAATCCACTTTAATTAGTGTGATGTTGAACTCCCTAGACAAATCCTGGAGTCCCTTTATTATTTCTCTAGAAGGGGTTTCTAGGGAACAAAGAAATATAGAATACTTTTCTGGCCGCTTTATTGAGGAAGATTTAAGGCGCAGAGATGAGGAACAACAAGAAATGAAGGAGGCATATCACAGACCTAGGCCTCAGAGGAGGCGCCAGGACACAAGTGAAAGGATTAATACCCTTCCCACCTGCTTTGACTGTGGCATACAAGGTCACTTTAAAAGGGAGTGCCCTCGCTCTAGGGCCAACACGGCTGGACTTAAGCACAATAAAAATAAAAGAGGCCGTGGAAGAGGGGGAGGTGGTCATAAAGGATACCAATTCTGTAGTGTCACTAGTGACAATCACACCTCCCAGGTAAAGGATGCTGAGGGGCTGTGGCTTCTTGATTCAGGTGCATCAACGCATATAGCCAACACGAAGCCACGATTTAAGGTTTTACACCCACTCAAGTCCTCAGTAAAAGTTGCCACTGGGGACAAGGCAGAGGTAACTGGGGAAGGCGTGATCAATGTGCCTGGTATAGGAGATGTCACAGGGGCACTGTATGTTCCCTCAATCAAGAACAACCTTTTAAGCATCTTAAAATTGACTGAGGATAAAAATGTAAAACTGGTTTTTGAGAAGGGTGGAGGTTATGTTTTCAAAAATGGGGGTGTTGTTGGCGATATTGTAAAAATCAACAATTTGCCTTATTTTTCCCCAAAAGCAAAGGTCAAAAGGCACAAGAAACCTAACAAGAGGGCTCAGGGAGCTAACGCCCAGATAGAGCACAAAGCTTCTGTGCCAGCCCCCAGGTTGTCCAAACTCAAGGACCCTGGACCTAAAACCAATGAAGCTTTTAAACCAGCTCCTAGGACATCCAAAGCCATTAAGGCTAAGCCCATTAAGGTCACAACTCCTCAGCCAACCCTGAGGAACTCTAAGGTGACCATTAATCCAGTGCCTACTCTCATTACTGAACAGACCAAGGCTTGTAATGGTAAGATACATAAGGTTGACAAAGTATGCATGGGTAAACCTTTACATTTGGATTGTGCTCATATATTACACCGCAGGCTTGGCCATGCCAGCTTCCCGGTTATTAAGAAAATGCAAGATTTTTCTGATGGGCTTAAGATAAAGAATTGTAATACCTATTTGGAATGTGCCATCTGTAAGGCAGCAAAATCTAAAACTGCTGCTATACCTAAGGTCTCTTCCCGTCGTGCAAGGTACCCTTATCAGCTGGTACACATGGATTTGGTTGGTCCTTTTAGACCCTCCCTTGGTAGGGGGCGTTATTTTTTAACGGTAGTAGATGATTACTCTCGTTATGGCCATGTATTTATTTTAAAGGACAAAACTGAAGTCTTTACCAACTTCAAATATCTTTACAACCAGATCCAAACGCAACACAAGGTGTGCATCGCTCAGGTGCAGAGTGATAGGGGGACTGAGTTTACATCCAAGATTTTTGAAAAGTGGATGAAGGAGAGAGGTATCCTCCATTTTAAATCATCCCCTCGAACTCCGTCCGAGAATGGCATTGTAGAAAGGAGAAATGGCGTGCTGCAGAATGTCATGAACTGCCTACTTGCAGATGCTGACATGAGCCAAGTTTTTTGGGCAGAAGCGGTCAAAATGGCTAATTATCTAGTCAACAGGACGTGGAGTAGTGCCATTAACCAAACCCCATACTTCCTGGTCCATGGAAGGAAACCTAGCCTCTCACACCTGAGAATTTTTGGTTCCTATGCCTGGGTCCATATTCCCAAGCACCTCAGAAGAAAGGGGGGCAAGGCATCAAGGAGGCTCAGATTTATAGGTTATGCAACTGGCAGCAACGCCTCTAGGTTTGTAGACAAAAATAACCTTGTCATTGTCTCTAGATCAGCTTCCTTTGAGGAGGGGTCAAATTGGTCGAAAATTCATTCCAATGAACCCGGTTATTCCCCTATTAGAAGCGACACTGAACAAGCAGCACCACCTGAAGAGGATGAACCAACAAACTCCAAGCAACTGACCAGCGAAGATCCGGATGGTGATGAATCCCTACCTGACTCTGATGACTCAGACAAGGAATCCCTGGGTGACTTCACACCTCCTGCCTCACCTAAACGACCATATCTTCGCAGCGCCTGGGACAGAGGCCCGCCCCATTTTGATTGGAAAGATACCTCCGGCAGCTCCAATTCTGACACCGATGCTCCGGATGACAATGATGATGGTGAGTGGCAATTTCCCAGACGGTCAAAACGCTCCAATAAAGGGGTGCCACCCAAAAGGTTGGACATTGGCTGTGTTGCCTCGGTCAACAGCGTTACCATGGCCCCTAAAACGTACTCAGATGTCCTCCAGCTTCCCGAGGAAGAACAGCGCAGGTGGAGGGTGGCAATGGAGCGGGAAATGGACAGTCTCAAAAAATTGAAAGTCTTCATCCCCATGGAAGTCCCCAAAAAGAGGAAAGCAATTGGCACCCGTTGGGTTTACAAGGTCAAGCCAATGCCCAACAACAAACTTCTCTATAAGGCCCGGCTGGTAGCACAAGGCTACGCACAGCGCTACTTGCAGGACTTTGATGAAACATACTCCCCCACCATGAGAGCGGAAAGTGTGAGGGCTGCTTTGGTCACCGCAGCAGCACATGGGGAACAAATTTTTCAATTTGATGTGCAAACTGCTTATTTACACGCACATCTAAAACAAGAAATTTACGTCAGAGGTGCCCCCGGATTTCAACGGCAGGAAGGCCACACCTGGCTTCTGAAGAAAAGTTTGTACGGCCTCAAACAATCAGGCAGACTGTGGTACAAATGCCTAACTAAAACTCTCAAATCACTGGGTTTCCATCCATCTCCAGCTGATAAATGTACCTTCACAAGGGATACCAAAGGGGGGCTGGAGAAAGTCCTAGTGTATGTCGATGATCTTTTATATATAGGGCCTGACAAGGGGGGAAGTATTATATTTGCCAGGACCCTACAAAAAAAGTTCACTCTAAAGTCTTTAGGATATGTGGACAAGTACCTAGGCGTACAAATCATCACTACACCAAAAGGTTTTGCTCTCTCCCAAAAGGAAAAGATAGAGGAACTCTTGGTGAAATGTAAAATGGAAGATAGCAAGCCAACGGCTATCCCAATGCAGACCGACTATTATGGATTGGCACACAAGGATAGCCCAGAGTTCCAAAATAATACTCTATTTAGGTCAGTGATTGGCTCATTACTATATATAAGTAACTGGAGCTGTCCAGATATTGCCCTGGCCGTAAACCTGCTATCTAGACAAGTGGAACATCCTACCCAGTTCCACTGGTTGGCCATTAAAAAGCTATTAAGGTATCTCAAGACCACAGCAGATTACGTGCTTCGCTTGGAACCTGAGAATAGAGACAAGGCCCAATTAAAATGCTTCGCGGATGCGGACTGGGCCGGAGATACCAAGACACGTAGGAGTACTTCGGGCTTCTTGGTACTATTAAATGAGGCACCCATCCATTGGCATGTGGGGAACAGAAATTTGTTTCGTGCTCCACCGCTGAGGCCGAATATGCATGCTTATCAGAGGCAGGGAACGATCTGATATGGTTTGATGCCTTAATTTCTAGCATCTGGACACCACCGACTTTGCCCATCCAAATTATAGAAGACAACACCGGGGCCATAGGCATTGCCAAAGCCTATGCGGTGGGAAAAAGGTCCAGACATATTGATATCCGCTATCAAAATGTTAGGCAACTAGTAGAGATGGGGTTTATATCTTTATCACATTGTCAGACCAAATATCAAACAGCTGATATTTTCACAAAACCTCTACCAGCAGATAGGCACAAAGATCTGTGTAAAAAGTTATGTCTCACAGGGTAAAATCTGTTGTGCATTGCATTTGTATGTTTGCATGCCATTGGCTCGCAAGGAGGGGAACTGTCAAGTATTTGCAAGCCATTGGCACATATATCATACAGACACTAGTGGAGGCAGAAAGTGCCCCCACCCCTATGTGGAGAGGAGGGGCTTACACTGAGTATAAAACCCCCTCTAACCTTTCCACCATGCTCTCTTTTACGTTTGTTCTCCATGAGACATGATAGTTGATAGGGGTAGTCACACACGCTGTGTGCCCCCTATCCTAATGGATATTAAGACAGCCTTTGTACATAGTTAATATGTTTTGTTATATGAATAAATACATTTATCACATTTATTCATGCATCTGCCTTTGGACTCTTCTATGCTCCTGGGTGTTTCTACGATCCCAATTTCCACAAATTCGTTCCAGAGGGCAGGAGCCCCCACAGACAAGGCTCTTCCCTTGGGGGTTGCCAGACGACATTGCTTGGCCGACGGCACCCGGAGGAGCCCCTCTCTGTGGGAGCAAGTTGGCTGGTGGGAGGCTATTGGTAGCAGCAGGCGGTCTTGTAAATACCCGGGTCCTAAGCCATGGAACGCTCTAAAGGTGGTAACCAATACCTTGAATCGCACCCAAAGGACCACCGGAAGCCAGTGCAGCTCGCGCAGGAGAGGTGTTACATGGGAGCACCATGACGCTCCCATAACCACCCACGCAGCCGCATTCTGGACCAGTTGGAGCCTCCGGGTGCTCTTCAGGGGGAGCCCCATGTAGAGAGCATTACAATAGTCCAGGCGGGAAGTGACAAGGGCATGAGTGACCGTGTGTAGGGAGTCCCGATCCAGAAAGGGACGCAACTGGCATATCAGGCGGACCTGATAAAAAGCCCCCCTGGCCACGGCCGTCACGTGTTCTTCTAAGGAAAGCCGTGCATCCAGGAGGACACCCAAGTTGCGAGCCCTCTCCGTGGGGGCCAACGACTTGCCCCCAATAGTCAGAGATGGCACCACCTGACTATATCGGGACGCCGGAAGCCACAGCCACTCAGTCTTGGACAGGTTGAGCTTGAGCCTGTTTCTCCCCATCCAGATCTGCACGGCCTCCAGACACCGGGACATCACATCAAGGGCATCATTGGGGTGGTCTGGGATGGAGATGTACAGCTGGGTGTCATCAGTGTACTGGTGGAACTTCACCCCGAAACCACGGATGATCTCCCCCAGTGGCTTCACATAAATGTTGAACAGAAGAGGTGAGAGGACCGATCCTTGCGGCACCCCACACAAGGCACCTCGAGGTCGACCTCTGGCCTCCTGTCAACACAAACTGCGACCAGTCGGAGAGAAAGGAGGAGAACCACCGCAACACGGTGCCTCCCACTCCTAACCCCCCTAACCGACGCAGCATGATACCATGGTCGATGGTATCAAAAGCCGCTGAGAGATCTAATAGGACCAGGATAGAGGAAAAACCCCTATCCCGAGCCCTCCAGAGATCATCAACCAATGCGACCAATGCCGTTTCCGTGCTGTACCCAGGTCTGAAACCTGACTGGAACGGATCAAGATAGACCGCTTCATCCAGGTACTGGGGGAACTGTCGTGCCACCACATTCTCAACAACCTTCGCAACAAAGCGAAGGTTGGAGACTGGACAATAATTCACTAAAGCAGCCGGGTCCAGAGAGGGCTTCTTGAGGAGGGGCCTCACCACCGCCTCTTTCAAGGTGGCGGGAAAGCAACCCTCACTCAAAGAAGCGTTAATAATCCTCTGGAGCCAGCCTCGTGTAACCTCCCGGGAAGCCAGCACCAACCAGGAGGGACACGGGTCCAATAAACATGTGGCCACGCTAAGTCTACCCAGAATCCTTTCCACGTCTTCGGGAGTCACCGGGTCAAACTCCTCCCAGATAACATTCTCAAGACCTTCCTCTATCACCCCGTCTGAACCTATCCCATCAGAGTCCAAGCCTTCCCGAATTTGAGCGATTTTGTCATGCAGATACTGTACAAAATCCTCAACTCTACCCTCCAAGGGGTCTTCCCGCGCTCCCAGATGGAGCAGGAGGTTGGGGTATTGTTTTATTTATCATTACTTCATTCGTAACATCCAAAAGCGGAAAGCATAGAGATTCTTGTAGTGTCCTATAGTATTCAACAAGCAAACCATCTGGTCCTGGTGTCTTTCCATTTTTTTGTTTCTTAAGTGCTTCTGTTAATTCCATCATCGTTATACGCCCATCTAGCATTTCTTCAATGTCCTTGGGAATCAGAGGTAATTTTGCATTCTGTAGATATTTTTTAACTTTCCCATCTTCAACCAGCTCTCTTTTGTAAAGTTGCCTATAGTATTCTTGTATTATTTTTCCCATCTCTTTATTTCCAAATTTACTTTGTCCTTGATTATCAATCAGTTGCGTATTTTTTTTTTCATTCCCTTTCTTTTTTCAATTTATATGCTAGCCATCTTCCTGGTTTATTCGCATTTTCAAAATAGTTCTGTTTGGCACCTCTTATTTTTTGGGCTAGCTCTTCCTTCTCCAATAAGTCCATTTTGTGTTTCAACATGTCCATTTTCATTTTTACATCTTTCTTATGTGGATCTTTCTGGAGTTCCTTTTCAAATCTCTTATATTCATCCTTTAATATTGTAAAAGTTTGTCTTTTCTTCACATTTCTTTTCTTTGTATAATCTATTATTAAGCCTCTAGCATAGGCCTTCATTGTATCCCAGCGATTTTGTATCGATGTATCTTCCTTTTTATATTCCTTAAAAAAAAACTCCAGCTCTCTTTGCATTTTCTGTATAAATTCTTTTTCTTTTAAAATTGTATTATTAAAAGTCCATCTAGCTTTCCTTTTTTGGCCTTTCCAAGTTACTATCACTGGATGTCGAGCCTAGCAACCTGCTCGATATCTCTAACGTGTGCTGAAAGCATCGAGGGACATATACATACTTGGTGGTGGTGGCACTGGGTGAAGGCGGCCGTATGAGGGGTGTGGGGTGTGTTGTGGCCCCGCCCTCTGAGCCTGTCCCATCGGAGGAAGAAAGCTCCGAGCATGAGGAAGAGGAGTCAGCCAGGCCTCCCTCTCCAGGCCCCTCCCTTCTGGCACTGTCTCAGGTGCCGGCCAAGGGAGAGGAGATTAGCAGGGAGACAGGTGGCTCGGATGAGAGCGAAGGAGAAACATCATTCCTGGACGCACGCCTCCGAAAGCGTGATAAACGATTGCAGCAGCTCAGGAGGCGTGCTAGGGATTAGAACTGAGTCACTGGACCACACCCCAGAGACTATATAATAGAGGGTGGTGGCCAGTGATCCTTGTGACGAACAAAAATAAACCTTGGATAGTCACTAAAGCCTCGTTCAGAACTGCTGAGAGAAATATTATTCTGATTGGACTTTTTGTACGCTAAGTATCTTATCTTTCTGTTTTGTGGAAATAAACGCACTTGGCAGACGGTGTGTAATTCACTGCCAAGTTGGAGATAAAGACCTGGGTGTGTGCCAAAGTGTTTCCTTAACCCTCGGCTGGCTGTGTTTGTGTGTGTGTGTGGACGGGGACAGATCATCTTGTTCGTCAACACATACTCCATCGTTAACCCACGATGGACCAACAGCTGCAGCAGCAGATACAGCAGATGCTGGAAACCAATCAGCTTCTGCAACAGCAAGTAGCACAGCTAACTGCCCAACTTGCTTTGGGAAATGCTCCTGCAGCTCTACTTCCTCCCCCTCCCCGTCCGAGATGCTCAGTGAATGTGCCAGATAGGTTTTCTGGGCAGCAGGAGATGTTCCCAGCCTTCTTGGGACAATGCCAACTGTTCATGGCGATGAGGCTGGAGGATTTTCCGGATGACCAGGCTCGGGTGGCATTTGTTATCAGCTCCCTCTCTGGCACTGCCGCCCGATGGGCCACGCCCCTGTTGCTGCAAGATAGCCCCTTGCTCCTGGACTATCAGGGCTTTTTGCAACACCTGCGCACCATGTTTGAGGACCCCCTCCAGGTGCAGACGGCAGCGAGGCGCATCAAGGACCTCTGCCAAGGCAAGCGCCCCCTGCAGGACTATATTGCGGAATTCCGACTGCTAGGCCAGGATTCGGCTTGGAATGAGGTGGCGCTGATGGACGCCTTCCAGGACAGCCTCTCCGATGAGATGCAGGACGAGCTGGTTCGTGTGGAGGCGCTACAGACCCTCGACGCGCTGGTGACCCAATGCCTGCGCATCGACGCCCACCTGCAACAGCGACGGCCCCGTCGGGCTCTTCCGGAACCACCGACAGCGTCGGCACCCCCGCGTTTCGCACTGACAGCGCTCTGGACCGCACCGTGTTTTGTGGCGACGGCTGAGGAGCCCATGGAGCTCGGAGCAGCCAGACCTCGACTGATGGCCCAGGAGCGGATGCGGAGACGTCAAGGGGGGTTGTGCCTCTATTGCGGCGAGGCGGGACATTTTGCCGCCTCGTGTCCCCGGAAGCGGAGTGGACCGCTCAAGCCTGTTCCGGAGTCTCGGCGTGACCAGCCGGGAAACGGGCCAGGCCTGGCCTAGGGGAAACTCTGGGTCAGGCACGTGACCATGCCCCGCCGGAGTTGGTGGCTGTGGACTGTGAGCCCCCTCGGCACCTGATTTTGAACACCCGGGTGTTGTTGGCTAACCGGTCGGAGGGGCTCCAGGCGCACGCGCTGGTGGACTCGGGGGCCACCACGAACTTTATGGACCAGGCCTTTGTGGCCCATTACAAAGTCCCCTTGGTTCCAGTGGACCCTCCGTTGAGGGTCGAGACTATCGATGGGCGGGAACTCGTGGGGGGCCCATCAAATTCGCTACCCAGCCCTTGCGCCTCGCCATTGGGAACCACGAGGAGGCGATCCAGTTTTACGTAACGGCGGATCTGCACTTTCCCTTGGTCCTGGGGATGGCCTGGCTTCAGGCGCACGACCCTCAGGTGACGTGGTCGAGAAACGCCATCTCGTTCCCGAGCCTGCAGTGTGTCGACCACCTTCGCCACACCTGTGCCGGCCAGGACGTCTCTGCCCCGAACGTCTCCTTGCCTCCGGAGCTGACGCCCTTCGCCGACGTGTTCAGCGAGAAGGAGGCGGACCGCTTGCCCCCGCACCGACCCTACGACTGCGCGGTGGACCTGATGCCCAACGCACCCCTGCCCTCGGGATGCCTGTACTCCATGTCGGAGCCCGACCTGGCCGCCTTACGAGACTTTCTGGAAAAGAACCTGGCCCGTGGGTTCATCCGGCCTTCGACCTCCCCGCTCTCGGCCCCGGTCCTCTTCGTGAAAAAGAAGACGGGGGACTTACACCTGTGTTGCGACTACCGGCGCTTGAATGCCATCACAGTGCGAAATCGCTACCCACTGCCGCTGATCCCGGAGCTGATGGAGAGGTTGCGGGAGGCCTCGATCTTCACTAAGCTCGATCTCCGAGGGGCCTACAACCTGGTGCGCGTGCGAGAGGGGGACGAGTGGAAGACGGCGTTCGGCACTCGGTACGGACACTTTGAGTATACCGTCATGCCGTTCGGATTGACCAACGCCCCTGCGGTCTTCCAGCACTTGATGAACGACGTGTTCCGGGACGTGCTGGATCGGTTCATGGTGATCTACTTGGATGACATTTTGATCTATTCCCGGACCCCGGAAAGTCACCTCCAGCATGTCCGCCAGGTCCTGCAGCGCCTGCGGGAGCACCAGCTCTATGCGAAGTTGGAGAAATGCTACTTCTTCCAGACTTCCATAGAGTTCCTCAGGCACATCATCACCCCCGAGGGCATCGCGATGGACCCCCGCAAGGTGGAGGCCTTGCGCAGTTGGGAACCACCGCGTCGGGTGAAGGACGTCCAGCGTCTGTTGGGATTCGCCAACTACTATCGGACCTTCATCCCGGGCTTCGCCACCCTGACCTTGCCGTTGACCCAGCTCCTTCGGAAGAAGGTCCCGTTCCAGTGGGGACCCCCGCAGAAGCAGGCCTTTGAGGTCCTCAAGCAGGCCTTTGTCACAGAGCCAGTCCTGAGGCACCCCAATCCACTCCGTCCGTTCGTGGTTGAGACGGACGCGTGCAACGTGGCAATTGGGGCGGTGCTGCTACAGGCTCCGGTGGATGGCGGCACTCTTTTTCCCTGCGCTTACCACTCCCGGAAACTCAATCCTTCCGAGCGCAACTACACCATCTGGGAAAAGGAGTTGCTGGCCATCAAGGCCGCGTTCGAGGCTTGGCGATATCACCTCAAGGGGGCCCGACACCAGGTGGAGGTGCGGACGGACCATCGGAACCTGGAGCACCTCACCACAGCCAGGAAGTTGAACCAGCGGCAGATCCGGTGGTCATTGTTTTTCGCCCGGTTCAACTTCCACGTCACGTACGTTCCGAGCAACCTCAACCAGAGGGCGGATGCGCTATCCCGTAAGCCAGAATACTTTTGCCCCAAGGACTCCCTTCCCCCCCGGACGGTGCTGCCAGCGGACTCCTTGGCCGCAGTTCAGGAACCGGTGGACCTGCGGGCTAAGGTGCTGGAAGCGCAGCGACGGGACGATTGGTCACAGCAGCGGAGAGCGGACGTCGGCCCCGCGTCCCCATGGACCGTGGAGGAGGGCTTGCTCAGGCACTGGGGTCGGCTGTACGTGCCCACGAGTCCGCTCCGAGCCCTCGTCATGGACCAGTGCCATGACAACCCCGCGGCGGGGCACTTCGGCTTCTTTAAGACTTTGAACTTAGTGACGCGGACTTTTTGGTGGCCTCGGGTATGGCACGACGTGCACGCCTACGTGACGTCCTGTGTGATGTGCCGACAGGCCAAAGCCGCGTCCGGCCCCCCTCCTGGACTCCTCCAGCCACTGCCGACACCGGAGAGACCGTGGGGAGCCATCTCCATGGACTTCCTGACAGACTTGCCCCTGTCCGCTACGTTCACGACCGTTCTCGTGGTGGTGGATGCGCTCACGAAGATGGCACATTTCATCCCGTGCCACGGCCTGCCCTCAGCCCGCACCACGGCTCGCCTGTTCCTGCAGCACATCTTCCGCCTCCACGGCCTGCCGGACCGGGTAGTTTCGGACCGTGGGGCCCAGTTCACGGCCCGCTTCTGGAAAAGCCTGATGGCCGCGCTGGAGGTGCAGGTGTGCCTGTCGTCGTCGCACCATCCGGAGACTGACGGGGGCATGGAGAAGGTCATTGGCATACTGGAGCAGTACCTCCGCTGTTTTGTCAACCAGCAGCAGGACAACTGGGCCGAGTACCTTCCCCTGGCGGAGTTCGCCTTTAACAACTCCCAACACACCTCCACCCAGATGACCCCGTTCCATGCCAACGTTGGATACCATCCACGGCTTTTCCCGTTGACCATCATGGACTCCGCTGTTCCCGAGACCCGGGACTTCCTCTCAGAGCTGCAGGCGGTGCAGTAACTGGTGCGGCGGCAGCTGATCCGGGCAAAAGAGGATTATAAACGGTTCGCCGATCGCGCCCACCGGGCGACGCCACCGCTGGAAGTTGGAGATCGGGTGTGGCTGTCCACGAAACACCTCCCCACGGACCGGCCGGTGAGGAAACTGGCCCAACGCTTTATCGGTCCCTTCCCTATCGAGGCGGTCATCAACCCGGTGGCCTACCGGTTGACTCTACCCCGCTCCATGCGGCTCCACCCCGTTTTTCATCAGTCCCTCCTGGTCCCTGAGGCCCCCGCGAGCCATCTCCGCCACCCGCCGATGCCTGCCCCCCCAGCCGCAGCCGACGAGGACGACGCCTCGACGTACGAGGTGGACAGTATCCGGGACTCCCGTTGGCTGAAGGGGCGCTTCCAATACCTCATCGCCTGGAAGGGGTACGGGCCCGAGGATTTCACCTGGGTGGACGCGTCTGCCGTTCAGGCCTCTGACCTGGTGCGAGCTTTCCACGAACAGTTCCCGTCCCGACCCCATCCCGACCGTCAGACTCGGGGGAAGGGCCCTGCGGTGGGGGATAGTGTTGTGGCCCCGCCCTCTGAGCCTGTCCCATCGGAGGAAGAAAGCTCCGAGCATGAGGAAGAGGAGTCAGCCAGGCCTCCCTCTCCAGGCCCCTCCCCTCTGGCACTGTCTCAGGTGCCGGCCGAGGGAGAGGAGATTAGCAGGGAGACAGGTGGCTCAGATGAGAGCGAAGGAGAAACATCATTCCTGGACGCACGCCTCCGAAGGCGTGATAAACGATTGCAGCAGCTCAGGAGGCTTCCTAGGGATTAGAACTGAGTCACTGGACCACACCCCAGAGACTATATAATAGAGGGTGGTGGCCAGTGATCCCTGTGACGAACAAAAATAAACCTTGGATAGTCACTAAAGCCTCGTCCGAAACTGCTGAGAGGAATATTTATTTTGGTTGGACTCTTGTACGCTGAGTATATTATCTTTCTGTTTCTGTGGAAATAAAGCACTTGGCAGACGGTGTGTATATCGCTGCCAAGTTGGAGATAAAGACCTGGGTGTGTGCCAAGTGCTTCCTTAACCCTCGGCTGGCTGTGTTTGTGTGTGTGTGTGGACGGGGACAGATCACATGCAAACCAAAGGAAAAGAGAGAACCAGTTTGGGCTGCTGAACCAAGAGGCCGAAGGCTGAAGCACAGCCCTTCCCCCCTCCCTAGCAGAAGGAGAAGGAGCCCAAAAATGCATCCATGGGTTCCCCCCTGGCCCAGCAAGCAGAGCAGCCTAGATGGGACAGCACCTCCCTACCCTAGAATGAGAGATGAGGAAGAGGACCATCAGCACCGAGGCCAGACTTACACAGCCCCGCACTGGGAGGAGAGGGCAGCGAGGGAGGAGCCACCCCGGTTCAGAGGGAAGTTCGATGGTGACCCAGACCACCTAGCCCAATTCCTCGCTACATAGAGCGTTATGGACACCTCTACCCATTCCCCAGAGCCCTAGTGAGTGCCATTTCAGAAGGGTTGGAGGGAGAAGCAAGGAGGTGGTCAGCAGCCCTCTACAAGAACAGGGCCCCCCAACTGCAAGACGCAGACGGGTTCTTACAACTACTACGAGCCCGGTTCGAGGAGGCAGAGGAGGACCTCTATGTGGAGGACGAGCTCAGAAACCTAATGCAGAAGGGGAAGCCCATCAGAGAGTATATCCGTGAATTCAGGAGAGTCATTGGGACCCTGCCCCCCCCACCAGAGCGACTGCTGGTGTACTTCTTTAGGACAAGCCTAGATAAGAGAATTGCCCAAGTGACCGCTTATTGAGACATCCCGAACCGACTCTCCGAATGGTTCCGAGTAGCGATAAAAGTCGACAGAGGGCTGCGGGCCAACGACATGTCGAAGCAACCAGATAGCAAGGAGAGAGGCCAACCGGACCAGGGGCCACCCAGTAGACGAGGAACTGCAGCACCACAGCCCACCCATTGGCCAGTCATCCCACGGAACCCGCTGAGGTGCTACAGATGCGGGAAGATTGGTCACCTGGCAGCAATGTGTGAAGCCCCTAGACCGAGACCAGATCCACCGCCCAAGGCACGACTGGAACGAGGGCCCAAACGCGCCACCCATGTGCCACGGAAAGCTCCCCAGGCCCCGGAGGTCTTCGGTCACCTGACCGAAACAAGAGGAATCCCAGATGAGGGAGATCAATTCCCCGAATCTTATGACAGTGAGGACGAGGGTGAAAACGACCCGATGGTGAGTGGACCCGTCCATCCTTTTCTTTTCCCCATACGCCTAACAGCCCCAAAAACAGGAACTCAAGGGACTTTCCAAGCCCTAATAGACTCTGGCAGCACGAGGTGCCTGATCAACCTACCCACAGTCCTAAAATTGGGGATCCGAGCTAAAAAGCTCAAACACCCAATTCGATTTGAGCAAGTTGATGGATCCTTAGTAGGGGAAACTTACGCCACACACTTGACTGAGCCAGTGAGGCTGGAGCTAGTAGATCACTGGGAAATGATTCGGTTCATAATAGCCCCCAAGATGACAGACCCAGTCATGCTGGGACTCTCGTGGCAACGGTACTTAAGTTGTTTTTTTTCTTGAAACAGGCCTCCCTGGAAAAATGAAGGGAGAGGGGCCGGATGTCAGCATTCTGATGCTGCCATAAAAAGATGAGGCTTGACTTTTCACCTACTTATTTTCTCTGTAGATAATATCCCCTAGGACAGTGATGGCTAACCTTTTTGCCGTCGTGTGCCAAAAGCGGGGGGAGCACAGGGGTGACGCGCATGCGTGTGCCCACACCCATAATTCAATGTGTGTGTGACACCCCCACTCCCCCTGCTTTTGGCACGTGATGGCACGGTGAGCCCGGTAGGCCCGTTTTTCACCCTCCCGAGGCTCCAGAGGCTTTCTTGGAGCCTGGGGAGGGCAAAAACAGCCTTCCCCACACTCCTGGAGGCCCTTCGGAAGTCAGAAACAGCCCATTTCCCAACTTCTGATGGAACCGGAAGGCCCGAAAATCAGCTGGCCAGCATGCACATGCATGCTGGAGCTGAGCTAGGACAATGCTCGCATGCCCACAGATATGGCTCCACATGCCACCTGTGGCACCTGTGCCATAGGTTCGCCATCACAGCCCTAGGAGATGGGATGGGGGGGGACATTCCTGTGGGGTGAGGTCAGAAGCTGGGGAGACTGACTTGGAAGATGACCAATGAGAAGATGAGAATTGGGGAATGGAAAGGGAAGGGTTTGGGGGTCAGAGGGTTAGTATCGGCTACGACGAAGTCGGGGCCAGATCTGTCGTACTCAATAAATGGAATATTTCAGCAAAGATTAATTGTTTGGGAGTGTAATTTATTTGAGATGACATCGAAACCTGACATTCTGATTGGTTGGGGGCTTGGCTGTGCTCTGATTGGCTGGGGGTGTGTTCTGTTTGGGTGGGGGCTTGGTTGTGCTCAGGTTAGTCTGAGTTGCATTGACCTTCAACTAGGGTGGCATGCGTTTCTCTGGTATGGGAGAAATACGGCACATCGATATTTCCAAAGACATTATGTAAGAAACACATTGTTATTAGTGTGGGACAAAATTAAACAACAAAACTATAGTGAGAGAAAAATGAATTATTCCTGCAAAAATCATAACCTAAGTAACACCATATTTAATCTTCATATAACCTGATTTATATAACCATGTGAATAGGACATGAGTAAGCATTATATTCTGGAAACCAATTCTCCACGAGCTGCACTGGCTCCCTATTGGTCTCCGGTCACAATTCAAGGTGTTGGTTATTACCTTTAAAGCCCTACATGGCTCAGGGCCAGGGTATCTTTAAGACCACCTTCTACCGCATAGCTCCCAGCGACCGGTAAGATCCCACAGAGTTGGTCTCTTCAGGGTCCCATCAGCTAAACAATGCCAGCTGGCGGGCCCGCAGGGGAGGGCCTTCTCTGTGGCTGCCCCAGCCCTCTGGAACCAGTTACCTCCTGAGGTCCAGACCATCCCCACCCTATTGGCCTTCCAAAAAGCGGTGAAGACCTGGCTGTTCCGGCAGGCCTGGGGCCGTTGATCTCGCTCTTGCGATCCGGCGAGATCCGGTCATGAATGGTGTGAATGAGTTTTAATGCTTTTAATGTTTTTGGTTTTTAAATGTTTTTTATAATGATTTTAAATGCATTGTGAGCCGCCCTGAGTCTTCGGAGAGGGGTGGCATACAAATTGAATAAATAAATAAATAAAAGGGAACTGTGACACCTGTTTTGAGGAAATAGATGCTTTGGTATATTCTAAGTTGGGTCAGGCTGACCTAAGCTCTATTGAAAAAGAGGAAGAGACTAAATGATCAATTAAGGAAAACAATACTAATAATTATGAAAACAGATGTAAAGGGAATTTTTGGAGGAGAATCTTGGAGGGGAACTCCAGGGCGGAACATGTGAAGAAAGCCAAAATGTTATATAAGACCTGAAAACAATACCAAGCGTGGACGTTTGAATTGTATTGCTGAGCATCAAAAACTATTTAAACCATGTAATCGAAGTGGTCCGATGTTCTCTCTCTTTCATGGGAGAACCCTTTTGCAAAAGCTTGATATATATATATAGCTTTATATATATATATATATATATATATATATATATATATATATATATATATATATATATATATATATATAATAAATCTGCTTTTTACTTGTTCATGGTCTCTGTTTCACTTTTTATGAGGTTTGCTGTTTTTTTTTTTAATCTCACATATAGGGAAATACCAGTCTGGCTCTCCACCTTAGAAGCATTGATACTCCCAAATCTTATAAATATGGAAAAAATGTTTCTTATAAGGATATATTAAATGAGAATGGTGAATTGAAAAGCAGATTAGAAGTAAAAGACCAAGGGGTGGAATTAGAGTGGTGGTTGTACCTGCAGATACAATCATGTTATGTGAAAGATGTGAAAACATGGGATTTGTATAGAGAACTAACAACATTGGACAAGCTATTAGTAGGGACTGATGACAAATTGATAAGGATACTATACAATTATTTATTAAATTATAAAATGGAAGAAGTACAAGTTAAAGAGACGATGATAGTATGGGCTAAAAATTTTGGATATAATATAGATTTGGATAAATGGCAAAAGCTTTGGGAGAGAAATCAGAAACTGACAGTGGCCACATCATATAAGGAAAATCTCTATAAAATGTTCTGTAGATGGCATCTGCCCCTGGCAAGATTGGCCAAAATGTTTAGCAATATGTCCCCAAACTGTTGGAAATTGTAAACAAATACCTGGCACATGTTACCATATGTGGTGGACCTGTATAAAGGCAAGGAAATTTTGGATAAAAATGCATATGTGGTTAGAAAAAAATGACCAGACAACATATAGAGTTTAAGCCAGAATTATTTTTATTAGGCATTATATCAGATGGTTATGATAAAGGGACAATATACCTAATATTACACAACTTGACCGCAGCAAGAATTGTGTATGCTCAGCAGTGGAAGAGTGAAAACACCCCTTCAGAGGAGGAGACGATAAGGAAGGTATTAGCCTGTGCGGAAATGGAGAGACTAATGCTAAAAATAAAAGATAAAGGAGATACAGAATACTATGCTACATGAAATAGATTCTATCAATGGTTAGAAACACGGGTAGAAGTTGGAATGCGAAAGAATCAGCTTAGGTGGATATGGAAAGAGATACTATGTATGTATTAGAATGTAGGTATTAGAATGATAGATAAGTTGACATTCTAGAATATGATGGTCAGAAATAACTACAACACTAGCACTGTTTAAAATAGTATATATGTTATTTTGTTTTTACCTTTGTTTCATAGCAAGTGGAATGCCAGGACAATTACACTGTATTCAATATATTTATATGTAAACAATAAAAATATATTTTTTAAAAAAACGAGTAAGAGATGATGGATAGAAATAGAATACCTATTAATTTAAGATTTGTGCTAGTAAGATTTAGAATAGAGGTAGAAATTAGAAAGAGGGAAAATACTGTTATGTATCTTTTTATATAATATTTTAAAATCAGTATGTAGATGAATAGATCAGAAGTTGAAAGATGATTGTATTATATACACTTAAATAATGTTATTGTCACGAGTGTTTCCAGGATTGCTGTGGCTATCTGCCTACTCACAAACAGTATGGTTTTAATCAACCCATCTGCTGTTGGCAATTACCTGCAAGCCTTCCCCGCCCTAGTTAATTGCAGGTTAACTCCCTATATAAGCAAGGACCTTTTGCTTGCTACTCGGGCCTAGTCTTCTAGGCCTAAAAGCACAGCTCCTGCAGGAAGCTTGGTGCCATGCCGCAGATGGGAGAAGAATGCAGATAAGGACTCCAGATGTTACAGAGAGACTCCCACGGATGCTTGCCTTTTGCTGTTTTATAGCACGCAAGCTATCATCGGGACTGCTGTTGCTGGATCTTCTTCCTCCCACAAGCTTCAAGCAATGTTTGCTGTTTGAACTGATTTTATTTCAGGTGACTTTCAGCTGTGAAGCTCGTGCTGCTCCCACCATGATGGCCTTGATGATGTATCGACGCCGAAGCTGCTTACCTTCATGCTAGCTTTATTCTTTTGTGAACTGTTTCGGTATTGTGGAGAGGGATCTAGGGAGATAGCCTTGCTTCACATACCCAGATAAGACTTTGTTTTTAATGTGTTTTCTTAAAGACATAGTGCCTTTTAAATGTTTTAAAGTAAATTATATTTTTACACAAGACGCCTCTGTCAGAATCATTTCAGTCTCAGTGTGTTTACTCATGAGCTGGTTCACGGTCCGGGGTACCCCTCAACCCCATTTCGTCACAGTGGTTATTAGTAATGTGTATTAAAATGCTGAATAATTAAATGATGAAGGATTATATACTTGGTGGAGCAAATACTACAATGCTAACGACTTTAATCGTAATATTTATAATGTTACTATAATGATATGAGCAGTGGTGAAATCTAAAAATTTTCCCTACCGGTTCTGTGGGCATGGCTTGGTGGGCATGGCTCGGTGGTCATGTGTCTGGGTAGGCATGGCTTGGTGGTCATGTGACTGGGTGGGCGTGGCTTGATGGTCATGTGACCGGGTGGCATGGCCAACTTGACGTCACTCATGGTTAGAGACAGGAGATGTCATGGATTGAGTAAAATGTGGTGAAACTCACTTAACAACGCTCTTGCTTAGCAACCAAAATTTTGGGCTCAATTGTGGTCATAAGTCAAGGACTATCTCTGCCTTCCTCTGCATAGCAGCCTTGTCCTAGTAAACTCCTTCTCCTTTCTGGCATAAGCGTAAATCAGCCTCGTTTTCCTCCTGGGGTAATTGCACTTAATTAAAGACGGATGGATCTTGTTTTCCATTGCTGTATACTTTAAAGAAAGAAAAACCAAAATATATATATTCTAATAAGGATTTTATTATAAAAATAGAAAAAACTAGCTAACTACATCTTTACCGGCAGCTTATCACAGACGAACAATAAAAAAGTATAAATCAGGAAGTTAGAAAAGAAAGAATGTAGACATGCGCAGTAGCTCAACGTTTCACAAGACTAGTCTTATCTCTGTTACTATAGATACGTGATAAAGTTCTCTGGCAGGCTACTGTAATGCTCAGAATGGACGCTCAGCTGACAAACACATAACGCAGTGACATCCCCTTCTTTGTCAGTTGAGCAGACATCAGGTATAGCCATCAGGTAAGGCACATCTTCTTACGCAGATACTTGTGCTGAGCTGCTAGAAGTGGTTTGTTGAGCATATCAGCAATCTGATCATGTGTAGGCACATACTGCATCTTTACAAAACCTTGTTTCACTAATTGTTTGATATTTTTATAACGGATGTCAATGTGTCTGGACCTAGAACCCATGAAACGTGATTCAGAAATATAAACCACAGATTCATTGTCTTCCATCACGGTGATCGGTCGGATCAGGTGTGTCCAGATATCTGTGACCAAAGCATCAAACCACATTAGAGAATTACATGCATCTGAAACACAAACATATTCAGCCTCAGTAGATGAACAAGAAACAAAATTCTGTTTTCGCACATGCCAGTAAACAGGACATCCGTTTAAGAACATCATATAACCTGAAGTACTTTTACGTGATTTCTTATCACTCGCCCAATCAGAATCTGCATAACAACATAATTCTGCATAATCAGTATGTGTCGGTTTGAACAATAACCTCATATTCTTAGTGTGTTTTAGGTATTTCAATGATTTCTTAAGGCATGTCCAATGAAACTGTCTTGCCTTACCTATGTGTCGGGACAAGAGATTAACACTAAGTGCAATGTCAGGTCTAGTCCAACTACTAATATACAACAGTGACCCAATAACTGAATGATAAAGTGTTTGATCCTCGAACTCAAGACTTGGTTCATGTGCCAAGTTGTGAAAATCTGTTTGCATGGGTGTCTTTGTTGTGTTAGCATCCTTCATGTTGCAATGATGCAAAATTTGTTCAATTTTATCTTCTTGTGAAAGACTAAACCCCTTCTGTGTTTTTTCAATCTGAACACCTAAATAAGTACTAATATGACCTAATGATTTCAATGTAAAATATCTCTGCAAAGCTTTGGCAAAAATTTCACTCATTTGCTTATTTGGACCAATATAAACAATATCATCAACATAAACAAGAACCATCTCATATGTATTGTTAGATCTTTTTGTGAACACGCACTCATCAATTTCGGACTTAATAAAGCCCATTGAATTTAGTTTGTCAGTAAGACATAAGTACCACATTAAACCAGACTGTTTCAGACCATAAAGACTTTTGTTTAGAAACCAGGTATCCCCTTCTTGCTTTCGGAACCCTGGAGGACCTCTCACGTAGATCTCTTCATCTAGGTCAGCATGTAGATAAGCTGTGTCAACATTGAACTGGAAAGCTTCTAAACCAAGGATAGTGGCGGTGGCTAAAGCAATTTTTACACTTTCAGTCCGGACTGTCGGTGAGTAGGTATTTGTGTAGTCCTCAGGATAACGTTGAGCAAAACCCTGAGCTACAAGTCTGGCCTTGTACAATGACTCACCATTTGGCTTCTTTTTGATTCTGCAGACCCATCGAGTGCCAATGACTTTTTTGTTTGCTGGAGGGTTTGCAGGCGTAAATACCTTAAGTTTCTTTAGACTGTCCATTTCAGCCTTCATTGCCTGCTACCACTTCTCTTGCTCTGAGTCAGGAAGATGCTTGATTTGTGTGAACTTATCAGGAGGAAGTGTAACAGTACAAATCAAAGGCAAGGGTGCTTTTGTCAGTTGCCACGAATATCGCTCTGGAGGGATCCCCTTTGTGGTCCTCTTGGAATGCCTCAGAACAGCTGTCCATTCTTCTTCCATTTCGTCCTTGGCTTCACCATCGTTGCTAGTGTCAGCATCGGCGGCTTGCAAAGATGGAACATCAGGTTGAGAAGAACTAGTGGATGGAACATTTACCTGTGAATTTTGATCATCAGGCTGCAAGGCATCAGCAGCAGCATCTCTAGGAAAATAAACTCCAGGATCATTGGAATGGATCCTGGACCAGTCAGCATCTTCCTCAAAATTAGTGGATTGGGAAATCACTATTACATGTGTGGAGTCAATAAATTTGCTCCACTTTGAGCTATCATCAATACCCATAAATCTCATCCTCTTTGCTGCTGGACCTCCTTTCTTTCTTTGAGCTAAGGGAATGTTCACCATAGCATATGAACCAAAAATATGGAGGTGTTTGAGGTCGGGCTTGTACCCATACAACATGAAGAAAGGAGTCTGATTTATTACACTACTCCAAGTACGGTTGACAATATAATTTGCATATTTAATAGCTTCACCCCAGTATGGGATACTGAGGTTGGCGTCTTCTAGGAGACAATGCATCATGGTTTGCAGTACCCCTTGTCTTCTCTCTACGACCCCTTTATGAGCCGGCATATAAGGGGCTGAGGTCTGATGAAGAATTCCATTTTTACGCATCCAGTCCTGGAACCGCTGAGACATGAATTCAGCACCATGATCACTTTGAATTCTGGTGATGCTAACTTCGTGTTGGGTATAAACAAGAGCGGCAAAGTCTTTAAAGATCTGAAAAGTCTCAGATTTTTCTTTCATAGGATATACATATCCATATCTAGAGTAATTATCAACAATTGTTAGAAAATATTTTTTACCACCAAGTGTTGGCTTGAAAGGACCTACTATGTCAGTGTGTACCAAATCAAAAATGTGTGTTGACAGGCATGTGGTGTGTTTTGGAATGGCTGCTGCTTTGGATTTGGATTTTTTGCAGACAGCACAATCCAAAAACACCTTACACCCCTTTAGATCCAAACCTCTCGCGAACTCCGGCATCTTCCTAAGAACATGGAAACTGGCATGCCCCAATCTTCTATGCCACTTATGGATACACCTGTAATGCAAAGGTTTACCAGTTAGTGAATTTTCGGCACTATCAGTTTTATCAGGAACCTCAGGCTTGTTCTGAGCAACCTGTTTCCTAATTTTCTTTTTGTTGGCTTTAGAAGCCTTTGGAGTAGCAACAGGATCTCTCACTGGAACATTTCTCTCTGGGCCTGTGCTCTCCTCTTTTGGAGTTTGTATACTTGCCGGTTTAGGCTTTGGCTTTATGTAATAAACACCACCAATTAACATGGTTTGAGCAACAATATCTCCATTTTTAACTATATAATTTTCTTTTTTGAGGTGGTGGACCTGGAACTTTGATACTCTGGACAAGTGGCTCTGACTAAGTAAACCACTATTTGCTGTTGGTATATAATAAACATCAGGAATAAATGCATCAAGCTCTTCAACATAAACAGTTCCTTTTCCTATGACCTGACAAGGATGATTTGAGAAAGAATAGAGTTCACGTAGTTCAGATTCAGGCTCGTGCATCTCTGTGTAAAGCTCCTTTCTGTAGGAAACATGTAATGCTGCGCCACTATCCAAAGTCCACAAAAGTCGTCTGTCGTACTCTGGATGAGGTTGTGGATCGCTGGTTAAAGCCAAAGTGGCAAGTGGAGCTTGCAGATCATGCCTGGGACCACGACGACCTTGTCTTTCACCTCTGCCTCTGCCTCCTCTGGAGTCTGTTCCTCTGGGCTGGTACGTGACGGGAGATGGAAGAAATCGTTGGGGGCAAAACCGGGTGGTGTGTCCCATACGATTACAGATGTAGCATCGTGCCATCCTTGGAACGTAGGCTCTTCCTTGGAAGGGGCGCCTCGCTGGAGCTCTTGATGCAGGTGGTCCTCTCAAATGTGGCGTGGTTAGCATAAGTGCCTCTTCTTTGGTTAAAATTCTGCATACATGATCCACTGTGCATTGAGCAATAGGCACTTGATTAATCTTTGTAATTGGATCTTTCCATTCATAATTCAATGAGTTAATAATAATGCTGATCATTTGATTATCATCAATAAGATAACCTCTTTCTCTCAATTCTCTTCTGATTCCTTTCAGTTTGGTTAAATGTCCTCCAATTTGTTCACCAGGTTTCAATCTTGAACCATGGAATTCAGACAAGAGCAAATGTAGATTCAATTGAAATGGGCCGGTAGCATGTTTCTAATTGGGCCCAAATTTGTTGGGCGTTTGCATCAGGTGGAAAAGTAACTTGCAGTTCAGTATCCATGGACATCAATAATGTTGTGCATGCTTTAGTATCTAGATCTCTTATTTCAGGAGCCCATGGCTGGTCAGGAGGATTAAACACCATGCAATGGGTACCTTCTCTACGAAGCAAAAGTCCAACCTCACTGACCCATGCCTTATAATTTTGTCCTGACTGCTTTAATTTTGAATCACCAGCCAGTGGAACAATAGAAGATGCCTGTTGAGGAACATGCATCTGAGGTGCTAGCTGTGCAAGCTGTGCTGGCTGTGCAGGTAAAAATGCTTGTGGTACTTGTGGTGGTTGTGCTTGTACCAGCTGTGGAACAGGTGCTGGCACAGATTGTGCAGGCTGTGCAACTGTAGGCGCTTGTACTTGAACCCAAGGCTGCTGTATTGGAACATGCGGCTGCTGTGCCCCATCTGGAATGGGGATTTGGACAAAAACGTCACCAGCACCACCAGGGGGTGCTAAAAATTGAGCGTGTGGAGGTACAGGTGGTGATGCAGCCTGAAGAATTGGTTGATTTAGAGACATCGTTGAAAACGTTTGCTGTAATTCTTGTAAATGCTCTTGCAGCTGATAGAGTAATTCAGTTTTATCTTGTAAATTACTTCCACCAGCAGATGGTGCTGCAACTTTAGTTTTAGGCATCGTAGAAGACTGCTGCTTTTGCAGCATCATGTGTAATCTGAGAAGGCACAACATCACAAGTCAATTGTGATGTAGACACAGCTTTCTGTTCTGATTCGCCTGACGCGAAACCCTCCTGTGGGAGTGGTTTTGGCTTCAAAGAAGAAGGCAAAATGGAGGACTCAGGGATTTGAAAAACACTAGAGTCCCTCTTATCTGGCTTAAGCAAGAAGGCAAATGCTTTCACCTGGTGCAGCCCATGTTCTAGAATCTCTATTTGATCAAGATAGCTCTGCACAGCCTTCTCATGCAGGGTTTGTTCAGGCCTAAGAGGAGAATAATGGATTTCACCTCCCTCTTTGGGAAAAGAATGCCCAGCCGCTTGTGGAGCTTTAGGTTTGGCACCAAGCCTTTCAAATTCCTGGGGTTCTTTAGGAAATTCTTTAGGAATTGGTTGAGGGCATGTAAAATCAGAAGAGGGCGTCACTGACCTCAGTAGCACGTCGTCTTCAAGAACAGCTCCCCCAACAGCATTTTCCTCGAGCCTGGTTGCTGAAGCAAGTGGAGTTTGAAAAGTTGAAAGCCTCTGTAAGATTCTTTCCACTGCTTCATCAGAGAGATTTATGTCTTCAGCAGACTGTGCCCTGCGTCTGATTTTCTTCTTTCTTGGCATATTTGCAGTAATTAACCAGCATTCCTCGGTTGCTGGACTATCTGCCTAATAGCCTATATGCTTATCAGCAGAGCAACAGCAAAGAAAAACATCATAAATCAAACCATCCCATGCTACCATTGTCGAAGCATAAATCAGCCTTGTTTTCCCCCTGTGGTAATTGCACTTAATTAGAGACGGATGGATCTTGTTTTCCATTGCTGTATACTTTAAAGAAAGAAAAACCAAAATATATATATTCTAATAAGGATTTTATTATAAAAATAGAAAAAAACTAGCTAACTACATCTTTACTGGCAGTTTATCACAGACGAACAATAAAAAAGTATAAATCAGGAAGTTAGAAAAGAAAGAATGTAGACATGTGCAGTAGCTCAACGTTTCACAAGACTAGTCTTATCTCTGTTGCTATAGATACGTGATAAAGTTCTCTGGCAGGCTACCGTAATGCTCAGAATGGACGCTCAGCTGACAAACACATAACGCAGTGACAATTTTCCTCTCTGTTAGAAGCACCAAAATAATCCAGACGATAGGTCCGGTGGCACCGTAGGCACCGAAGACGCTCCTTTTGTGAGCGCCAGCCCCGCGATCTCGTAAAGCTGCTAGAACAGCGCAAATCAGCTGTCTAATGGCTTGAAAACTTTCTCCCCGGGAAAAGGAGAGGAAGAGAGCAGACAGGTGTAGGTAGAGCTCCCCAAGAAGCCCCAGGAACAATTCTGGGGCTCGAAGGGTGAGAGCTCCCTGGAAGCCCGACAGAGCTCCGGATCCGGGACGTTTCTGCTTTAAGCAGAAGACACCATGACCACCCCTGCAAACAACGCTTGGAATAAAACATCATTCTGAAGCAGGCTGAGCAAACTCAGGAGAGATCAGATTTGCAAGTACTAAACTTTAACTCCAAATGTGTATTACTTCCTTCTGACTTACTAAGGGGAGAAAGTGAAACCAAGATGGTGATTGAGCTTTAATGGGGTGTGAAAGTGAAAGTTAAAAAGGAAAGTTTCGTTTAGCGCTGGCAGCCCCAGTTTAAAATTAGAGATCTTGGTTTGGAAAGAAAGAAGATTAAAGGTTAAAAAGACTATAGCAGTGTTTTAAAAAAAGGATTGATATTATTTAAAGACTGGAAATTTCTGGATTTGGATGATTTGTTGTTCTGGTTGCTGAATAAATTTAAATTGGAAACTAAAAATGGCTTCAAAACAAATAAAGACTATTGTCCCTAAAAGTGCTGGGAGCTCACCAACTCAAACATCCAAATTGCAATCTCTCTCTGTTCCAATGGAACCACCAATATTAACACTTGAAATGTTGCAGGAAGCCCTTAAAACACAAGCCTCTGTTACAGAAAAAAAAATTACTTCGGTGTTTGAGGATAAAATTCGAGATGTTGCTGAGGAGATAGCTCAAATTAAAGAGATTATTCAAAAACGGAATCAAGAAATTAGAGAAGATAATATGTCAGTTCAAAGTCTGGCAGGCCATATTGAAGCAATAGATGAAAAAGTGGAAGAAATTAAGCAGTCTAATGAGAACTTGGAAAATAAAATGGGAGAGGTCCAGAATAAGATGGAAAGAGCAGAGGCCGATGTGATAATGATACAATATAGAGATATGGAATTTGCTTTGAGAATAAGAGGCCTCAAAGAAAATAAGCAAGAGAATTTGAGAGAGATCTTTTCAGAAGCATTTGCACAGATAATGGTGTCAGCGTTCCAAATTAGGCTCTCTTCCAGCGCTGACATAACAAGATGAAGCAGGAGCTTGATTTATTGCTGAGATGAACTTTTACCTAGTTTTGTGTGTGTACAGATAGGGTTTCCTGGGAGACGAGGAGGGGGGGCTACATTCCTGTGAAAAGAACGTGCCGGGATGTAGAGATGGATATGCATGTTGGCCAATGGGACATTGGGGTTGGAGAGCGGAAGAGGAGGGGGTTGGAAGGAGGGGCCAGTTTGGCTGCAATTAGAATCAGGGATGTCGGCTTATTTCTGTTCTTAATAAAAAATGATTCATTAGAGACTGCGCTTGAAAATGAAACTTATTTTAAGATAGAACCGAAACCTGACAGACAGCCAAACTCTCCTCCAAATCCAGGCTGGCTGAGTTTAAATCATCCCGTTCCCTCCCAGACATCTGGTCGGACGGACTATGGCTGAAGCCAAGCCCTCGGAGGAAAGCCTGCTTCAAGAAACGGGAGGAGCAGAAGCGGTCGTGATTCCAGCCAACTTGGAAAATACAAAGGTAAAAGATAAAGAAAAACCCCTAAGTGAATTGGGAAGGGCGAGCTGGGGATGGGAATGGCAGCGAAGCCCAGACAAGGCAGCACCTCCCCACCCCAGGATGAGAGACGAGGCAAAGGACTACCAACTCCAAGGCTGGCCCTCCAGAGCTCAGCACAGAGAGGAGAGGGCAGAGAGGGAGGAACCACCCCAGTTCAGAGGGAAGTTCGATGGTGACCCAGACAACCTCGCCCAATTCCTCGATTCAGCTGAGATATACATAGAGCGGTTCGGACACCTCTACCCTTTCCCCAGAGCCCTAGTGAATGCTATCTCGGAAGGGCTGGAGGGAGAAGCAAAGAGGTGGTCAGCATCACTCTACAAATACAGGGCCCCCCCAGCTACAAGATGCGGATGGGTTCTTGCAACTATTGAGAGCCCATTATGAGGAGGAGGAGGAGGACCCCTATGTGGAAGACGAGCTCAGAAACCTAATGCAGAGGGGGAAGCCTATCAGAGAGCATATCCGTGAATTCAGGAGAGTCATTGGGACACTGCCTCCCCTACCAGAGCGATTGCTGGTGTATTTTTTTAGAACAAGCCTAGATAAAAGAATTTCCCAAGTGACTGCCTATCGTGACATCCCAAACCGACTCGCTGAATGGTTCCGGGTAGCGATAAAAGTCGACAGAGGGCTGCGGGCGAGTGACACGTCAAAACCACCAGAGGGAAAGGAGAGAGGCCGACCAGACCAGGGGCCACTCAATAGACGAGAAACCCCAACATCACAGCCCTCCTACAGACCAACTGCCCCACGGAGCCCACTGAAATGCTACAGATGTGGGGGAAGCGGCCACATAGCAGCAAGATGTGGAACGCCTAGACCGGGACCCGATCCACCACCCAAAGCACGGCCGGAACGAGGGCCCAAGCGCGTCACCCACGTACTGCAGGAAGCTCCCCAAATCCCTGAGTTCTTCGCTCATCTGACCGAAACCAGAGGAATCCCAGATGAGAGAGATCAGTTCCCCGAACCCTATGACACGGAAGACGAAGGCGAGGATGACCCGATGGTGAGTGGACCCGTCCACCCTTTTCTTTTCCCCATACGCCTAACAGCCCCCAAAACAGGGGCCCAAGAGACTTTCCAAGCCCTAATAGACTCGGGTAGCACACGGTGCCTAATCAACCTACCCACAGTTCTAAAATTGGGAATCCGAGCTAAACAGCTCAAACAACCAATTCGCTTCGAGCAAGTTGATGGGTCCCTAGTGGGAGGAACATATGCCACACATTTGACTGAACCCGTGAGACTAGAACTCGCAGATCACTGGGAGACGATCCGCTTCATAATAGCCCCCAAGATGACAGAACCAGTCATATTGGGACTCTCATGGCTCGACAAATGGGGCCCAATCATTTGGTGGCAAGAGGGAACCCGCAGGCTGAGAATAGCAAAGGGCCCCCAACCCCTGCCGCCCCGACCAGAAGAATTCCCTCCCACGCTGAAACCCCAAAGCAGCCCTCCACTACAGAAGAAAACACCACCAACACAAGGGCCCCTCCCAGAAGGTGCAGCAAAACAATTGGCAGCCGCACCCACCACCGCTTGTAACGCAAACCAGATCCCAAGGGAGTACCAAGACCTTGCAGGGGTATTCAGCGAGGCCGAGTGTGACATTCTGCCCCCCCACCGCGAGACCGATTGTGCCATCGAGATTATCCCAGGAGCGAAACTACCCAAACCTAAAATGTATGCTATGACGCCCCGAGAAATGCAGGAAATGCGGGACTACATAGACAAAAACTTACAAAGGGGATTTATTGAGCCAGTGAAACCAAGGGTAGCGGCGCCGGTCATGTTTAAAGAGAAAAAGGACGGCTCCATGAGACTGGTGGTCGACTTTCGAAGTATCAACACTGTTTGCGTACACAACTTGTACCCCCTCCCCCTCATGAAAGACATGTTAGCCCACCTAGCTAAAGGGAAGGTTTTCACCAAACTAGACCTTCGAGAAGCTTATTACCGAGTACGCATAAGGGCAGGAGATGAATGGAAAACAGCATTCAACTGCCCCCTGGGTAGTTTCCAGTTTAAAGTAATGCCTTTTGGATTGCAAGGAGCCCCGGCAGTGTTCATGCAGTTAATAAACGAAGTCTTACATGAACACCTTTACAAAGGGGTCCTCGTCTACCTGGACGATATTCTTATCTACACGGAGACCATAGACGAACATATACCCCTCGTCCGCCAAGTACTGGAAAAACTGCTACGGGCAAACCTATATGTCAAACTGCCAAAATGCGATTTCCACCAATCACGGCTAGACTACCTGGGCTACCGAGTATCAAATGAGGGGATAGAGATGGACCCAGCCAAGGTCCAATCAGTTCTACAATGGCAGCCCCCTCGCACCCGCAGACAACTGCAAAGTTTTCTAGGTTTTGCGAATTTCTACAGACAATTCATCCCCTCGTTTGCGAAGATTGCCAAACCTTTGACAGACCTCCTAAAGACAGGAAGCCCAGCAATGAAACCTCGCCCGGGACAACCCCTACAGTGGGACCTGACCTGCCAACAGGCATTTGAGACGCTAAAAGGACTGTTCGCGAAAGAACCTGTCTTAAAACACTCGGATCCAGAACAGCCTTTTGTCATCCAAGCAGACGCAAGTGATGTGGCAGTAGGAGCCGTGTTACTCCAAAAGAACAACCAAGGGGATCTACAACCCTGCGCCTACACCTCCCGCAAACTCACCGATACGGAGAGGCGATGGGCGGCGTGGGAGAAGGAAGCGTTTGCAGTAAGGTGGGCCTTGTTGACCTGGCGGCACCTTCTAGAGGGAGGCCAGAAACCATTTGAAGTCTGGACTGATCATAAAAACCTAGAGGCCCTAAAAACCCCACGAAAACTGTCGCCCAGGCAAGTGCGGTGGGCACAATACTTCAATCGTTTCAATTTCGACCTTAAGCACATCCCAGGTGGGAGAAATTTCCTGGCTGATGCCCTCTCCCGGATGCCCCAATACAACAGTGAGCGGGAGCAGGTAGTGAATGCCATCATCCCCTCCACCCAAGCTGCGGCCCAAGTGATCACCAGACGGCAACGACGTGACCAGCAAGGCCAACTTGCAAGTGACTTAACTGCAAAATTAAAAAATGAAACACTGACAGACCCCTGGTATCGGGACAATCAACATCTCTTGACAAAAAGAGATGAACTAGCATGGAGGGGGACAAAGCTCTATGTCCCACAGAGTTTACGCATCCTGATTCTCAAGAGGAGCCACGATGTTAAACCAGCAGGACACTTCGGGTTCCTAAAGACTCTGCACCTAGTACGGAGGCAGTTCTGGTGGCCACATATGAGAAAGGACGTAGACAGTTATGTAAAAAGCTGCACCATTTGTGCCATGATGAAGACAAGGCCAGGGTGCCCGCCTGGATTGTTGCAACCAGTAGCTGAGCCAACAAGACCATGGGAGGAGATTGCAATGGACTTTATAGTAGACCTACCAAGGAGTAGTGGAAATACAGTGATCTGGACTGTAATAGACTTATTCTCCAAACAGGCACACTTCATTCCTTGTAGTGGACTGCCTTCAGCCCGTCAGTTGTCCAAACTGTTCCTGAAACACATTTACCGCCTACATGGAGTCCCCAGGAGAATCATTTCCGACAGAGGGGTCCAGTTCACAGCAAAGTTCTGGAGGGAGTTTCTACGATCCATAGGTTCATCCCAAGGGCTCAGCTCAGCATTTCACCCGAGTACCAATGGGGGGGCAGAAAGACTGAACGCTATGATAGAACAGTATTTAAGATGCTACGTCGACTACCAGCAGTCCAATTGGGCAGACCTCCTATCTTTTGCGGAGGTTGCATATAATAATGCTGTCCACAGCAGCACGGGGCTAACCCCGTTCAAAATAGTGAGTGGCATGGATTTTGTTCCCATGCCAGAATACCTGAGGGAGCCCCCTTCCTCAGTCAGTTTGACCGACTGGATGGCAATGTTGAGACAAACTTGGGAAAATGTTAAGAGGGCGCTGGCAAAGGCGGCTCAATCTTATAAGGACCAAGCAGACAAGCACCGAACTCCCCAAAGACCATTTCAGCTGGGAGAGAAAGTTTACCTCTCCACCAAGTACTTGAGACTTAGACTCCCGAGCAGGAAGTTGGGCCCAAAATTTATAGGACCATTTCCTATAATAAAAATAATCAACCCCGTTACAGTGCAATTGCAGTTGCCACGGCTTTTGGGGAAAATTCACCCCGTTTTTCACAGTAGCCTTCTAAAACCTGTAGTGGGGTCTACTTTAAGGCCGACACCACGTGAACCCCCTGGGCCCCTGGTTGTTGGGGGCCAAACGCACTACGAAGTGCAGCGGATTCTTGATTCAAGATGGCACAGGGGGCGCCTTCAGTACTTAATTAAATGGAAGGGTTACCCATTGTCAGAGGCTTCCTGGGTGAAGAGCGCAAACATCCAAGCTGATCGCCTTATAGCAAGATTCCATGCAGACCACCCGGGAAAGCCGGGAGGGGGGGGTGCACAGTCAGGGAGGGACTGATGAGACTAATCTTAATGTGTTTTCCCTATGGGATAGGTGATGTCGCAGAAGTGAAGGGAGAGGGGCCGGATGTCAGCGTTCCAAATTAGGCTCTCTTCCAGCGCTGACATAACAAGATGAAGCAGGAGCTTGATTTATTGCTGAGATGAACTTTTACCTAGTTTTGTGTGTGTACAGATAGGGTTTCCTGGGAGACGAGGAGGGGGGGCTACATTCCTGTGAAAAGAACGTGCCGGGATGTAGAGATGGATATGCATGTTGGCCAATGGGACATTGGGGTTGGAGAGCGGAAGAGGAGGGGGTTGGAAGGAGGGGCCAGTTTGGCTGCAATTAGAATCAGGGATGTCGGCTTATTTCTGTTCTTAATAAAAAATGATTCATTAGAGACTGCGCTTGAAAATGAAACTTATTTTAAGATAGAACCGAAACCTGACAAATGGGAGATCAAAAAGCAAATCTTGAATGGCAAATTGACAAAATTTACCGTGTCAATTCATGGGTTGCCAGACAGAAACATCTACCAAGAGACATTGTAGTCTATTTTACAACAAGGAGAATACGCAATGAAATCCTACAAGTTACTTTTAAAAATAAACTTCAAGTGCAGGGGCAGGAGGTTTTAATACTGAAAGAAATCCCCCCCAAAATGTTGAGAGCCAGAAGGGATTATGGCTTTTTGGTGGAAGAACTGAGAAACCGTCAGATACAGTACAGATGGGAGGTTCCAGCCGGACTAGTGATGAACTATTCAGGAGAAAGATATCGTCTTAACTCAGTGTGGAAGGCAAGATATTTTTACACCAATGTACTAAAGGCTGGATGCCCACAGTCCCCAGAAGCTAGAAGGAAGATGGAAGCAGAGGGGGCAAGAAAGGGGGAGAAGGAAGAATCGCTGGCACAGGCCCAAGGGGGAGCTCTGATTATTCAAGAAGTTTTAATACAACTTTCAACTACTGCTCAAGCTTTGGAGGTACTTGAAAAAAATAGAAGAACCTAAGGATCAAAGACAGACCCGAGCGGCAGCCAAGCGTCAAGAAGAATTAAGAGTGCAGTAACTCCAGATGATTCAAGAAACTACAAAAACAGAACCAGTGGGAGGAGCAAGGCCAAAAAGCAAAATGCATGGAGATTTCCAGCAGATGCTCCAAAAGCTTCAGGCGGCCAAGAATGGCAACTAGAGTTCTGACTTGGAATGTTAATGGCCTAAATTCACCACAAAAGAGGAGAAAAATATTTCATTATTTGAAACAGTTTAAAAATGAAGTAATCTGTCTACAAGAGACTCATATTAGAAGCAAAGATCAAAAATATTTAATAAATGCAAGGTTAGGTATACATTTTGTTGCATCTGCTCCCGAGAAGAAGAATGGTATAGTTATGTACCTAAAAAAAGACTTAATTGCCAAATTAATTGAAGCAGATGATCAAGGAAGATTCATAGCAATTGAACTTTTAATAAAAGGAGAAAAAATACTTTTGATTGGAGTATATGCACCGAACCAACAACAGGAAAAATTTTATAAGCTTTTACATTCCAAGTTACTACAATGGGATTATAAATCATGCATCTTATTGGGCGATTGGAATGGAGTTTTGGACACTAAAAAAGATAAGAAGGGGCTCTTGCAAAGTATCTCAAAGCGTGCCAGATTGCCAAAATCGTTTTTTGAAATGATGGATGATATGGAGTTGAGAGATATCTGGCGAGAGAGGAACTCTGAAGAGAAAGACTTTACCTTTTTTTCCGATAGACATCAATCTTTCTCTAAGATTGATTTCATATTAATTACTAATGATCTTTTTTCTAGGGTGAAGAAGATGAAGATCTGCCCAAGAGTTTTAACGGATCATAGTCCAGTTTGGATGGAATTAGAGTATGGAATGGGATTTAAGAGGTCTTGGAGGTTAAATGAAAATCTGTTTAGATATGAGGAAAATGTAAAAGAATGTAAAAAATTTATGAAAGAATTCTTTATTATAAATATGCATAAGGGTACATCTATGGAAGTGGTTTGGGATGCAAGTAAAGCATACATGAGAGGTATCTTGATATATTTGAATAATAAACATAGACGTAAACAGGAATGAAAAAGGAAGGACTTAGAAGAGGAAATAAAAAAAAAGAACAGGCTTTGATATTGAATCCAGCAGACAAGAAAATAAAAGAGGCAATTAACTTACTGTGAGGGCAATTTAATATGGTAATGGCAGATCAGGTCGCAACTAATTTGCAATATGCTAAACATAATACTTTTTGCAATGCTAATAAACCAGGGAGATGGTTAGCATATCTGTTAAGGAAAAAACTAAAGTCACGGACCATAGAGAAAATAGAATATAAAGGTAAAGAGGTTTATCAGCAAAATATGATTAAAAAAGCATTTTTAGAATTTTATACGAGGCTGTATGCTAGTGATAAAATTCAAAGTATAGATATAGATAGATACTTACAGAAAGAGAATATTTCTATAATTACAAAAGAGCAAAGGGAGGGTCTAAATCAACCAATAACTTCCGAGGAGATTATGTTTGCAATTAAGCAGTTGAAAGTGGGTAAAGCCCCTGGGACGGATGGTTTGACGGCTGCTTATTATAAACACTTGCAGTTAGAAATGGTGGGACCACTCAAAGAGTAAGTAAGTAAGCTTTTATTGCGGTCAAAGACCAAATTAAAATACACATAGAAGGGAAGTATATTTTACAAATATAGATAGGTCATGTGACAGTACACCATCTACTGCCTCAGATACAATCTGTACTATCAATACTAGTGATCCTCTGCCATAGGGGTTACCCGTCTCTTCTCCCGTTTTTTTTCAGCCACGACTGCAGCAAAATTTTTTGCCACCTTTGGAGTTATATTGGGGTCTGTGTCCTGGAGTAGGAAATAAAGGCTGAGCAGATCAGGTGAACCAGGGAATCTCTGGGAAATAGGAGAAATGAATCTTGATCTTATGTCTCGGTAGTGGGGACATACGAATGTAATGTGGAACAGAGATTCCGGGGATCGGCCATCACATGTACAATAGATGGATTTTACTCCCCCCAAGAGCCTACTGTCGAGGACACTCGAGGGGATCACGTTAAATCGTGCCTTCATAAATGCGAGTCTATGTTTGATAGAGTGTAACGCGGAGAGATAAGGTGGAGGGTGAGGCGAGGGAACAATACCAAGGGAAAATGGTGAGCATGTTCCCGATCCGTTTGCCAGATTTAATTGTCTATCAATGTCGTCCAGCTGTTGGAAAATCAACGATTTGGCAGCATCAGGGCCTAAAATAAAAGCTTCAATGGGGGAAATCCCGATCTTCAAAAGTTTTGTATGGATATTATGGGCCCAGGGACTATGAAAAGGGTCCCACCATAGGCATTGGCCTAGGTAATAGCCTGGGAGTCTATTCCACAGGGACAACCAATAGCCAATTGCACGTTTCCACAAGATTGTAGCAAGTGAGGATATGCCCAGTTCCAAACGAATTGCGGCATTACTTACGGAGGGAGGGACTCCCATCAAATGGCATAGGAACTGACTGTGGACAGATTCAAGAGAGGAGATGCTGGATTGGACCCATAGGGGGGCGCCATAGGTGATAGCAGCTATCACCTTTGCCCTGTAGACTTTTATTGCTGAGGGGGTGTGATGAGCTCCCTCAGTATGAAAAAAGTGCACGAGGGCATGGGTGGAAATCTTAGCCTTATTACAGAGAGACTTAACCTGCGCAGGCCACTTGGTATTGGATTGAAAGAGGATACCTAGATATTGAAATCTGTGGACCTGTTCCACTGGGATGCCATCAAGGTTCCAATTATAAATTTTCCTGCTTCTTGCAAAAACCATGATTTTAGACTTAGAGTGGTTTATATGCAGTTGGTTGGCAGAGCAATAAGCAGAAAGGATTTTTAAGGCTCTACGTAGGCCCACCCGGGAAAATGAAAGTATTGCGGCATCGTCAGCGTAGAGCAGGAGCGGACATCTATAATCAGCTAATCTAGGGGCATGGATGTAGACCATGTGATCCAAAAATGCCTTTCTCCAGTCACTGATATATAAATTAAAGAGAAAGGGCGCCAGTATACACCCCTGCCTAACCCCCTTGTTAACTGGGATAGCATTAGAGAGATCCCCCTGCGGGGTAAGGTGCACTTTTGCTTCTGTTCCGTCGTGCAATTGGGAGATAAACCAGAGTAATCTTTTGTCAATACCCCAGGCGGAAAGTTTGGCCCACAACTTAGCTCTAGGGATGCTGTCGAAGGCAGCCTTTAGATATATAAAGGCAACGCAGAGATGACCCTTCCTGGGGGTAGAATATTTTACGGCAAGATGGTGGAGGATCAGAGCATGGTCAATTGTAGAGTGGTCTGGATGGAACCCCGCCTGCTCATAACCGAGCAGGTCGGCCTCTTCAGCCCAACACTCCAGTTTGGACAGGAGGTAGCGGGCATAGAGTTTCCCCAAAATTGAAAGAAGACTGATGTTACAGAAGTTTCCAGGATCGGAGTGGGCGCCTTTCTTATGTATTGGGATGATTATGGCATCCTTCCAAAGCTTGGGGATAAGGCCCGTTTGGTTGATCGCATTGAATACCTCGGTAAGAACTGGGGTCCACCAGTCCTTATGGGCTAGGATGGCTTCGGCTGGGATGAGATCCGGGCCGGGGGCTTTTCGAAGTTTGAGTTGTCTGATTAGCTTGGCAAACGTGGATGGTTCGACAGGAGGCCATCTGGGAAGGTGGTTAGGAAGAGAGCCTGAGGTCGAGAAACTGGCACATCAGTGTCGTAAAAGACTCGGCGTAGAAAGAGTTCCCATGTAGTGGCAGAGATGGAATGAGTGAGCCTACTAGTTGGCCTCCTGTTTAACAGACTCCAGAAATCTCGAGGGTTGCTGGATTTCGCAGCCTCTAGTAATGCGTTCCACCTTAGCCGGTGACAGTCTTGCTTAGCTCTTGAAAGGGCTAGCTTGTATGCCTTCTTGGCCTCGAAATAAGCAGGGGGGGGTGTCAATGAACCTGTTCATTTGTGGGCAGAATATATAAATCTCATATGGTTCCTGGCTTGTTTGCACTGTGAGTTAAACCAAGGGGCTCCCTTCCTCCGGGAAACTCTACCAGGGATAAGGGTGGGGGGCTGAAAAGAGGCTATAAGACCGCTTAGACACTCAGTGAAGGCGGTCAGTAGCACACCAGGTGTGGCCTTGGTGCCGATTAGGGCTGACAAGGTATTGGCTGCTTCTTGAGTCTATTGAGACAACATGAGCGGGATGTCCTTGAGGTCTATATAGCCGTGCAACCATAATGAGAGGAAGGTGGTCACTGAAAATCCTGTCGTCTACTTTGAAGGAAGAAATGTATGGCAAAAAGGCTCTTGAAACCAAAGTATAGTCTATTGTGCTGTTGCCATTTTTGGCCAAGTGGGTAAATTCCCCGGGGACATCCGGGGCACATCTGCCATTAAGGGGGAAGAGGTCTAGTTTGACGGTAAGGAGAGCTAGACAGGTCCCCACTTTGTCAACTTTCTGATCCTTGGAAACTCTCCCTTTCAGGGTATCCAGGGGATGGTCATCCCTGGCCGGGCCTGTCCACCAACGAGAGGCAACTAGGGTTTCCGAAGTCCCCAGCTGGGGATTCCGATTCTTCCAGAGGAGAGGTGGGCAGAGACTCCAAAGATATTAAATTTTGGAAGAATTCGTCCAAGGAAGTAATTGATATGTTCGGATCTTGGTTCAATTTCATGGTGTCAGTCTTTTTGATCTTAGGCAAGGGGCCCATTGTGTTTTCAAGGGAGGTCTCCACACAGGGGTCCCTCGGGGACAAGGAACAACGACGTTTGTGTGGACTCATATCAGGGCAGCCACTTGATCTTTTGGTGGAGGATATTGGGTAGTAATAAGGCCCAAAGCAGGTTAATGTTCTGATAGTAGATTAAAACAGTCCCTGGCTTATAGGGTCCCCCGGTTAGAAACAAATTATATAATAATAATAATAATAATAATAATAATAATAATAATAATAATAATAATAATAATAATAATAATTATTATTATTATTTTATTTCTATACCGCCCTCCTCCCGAAGGACTCAGGGCGGTGTACAGCCAATTTAAAAACACAAGACACAACAATGATTAAAATTTAAAATAATTAAATAGATTTGGCCAGTTTAAAACCCAAAAAATTTAAAATACCCCAATTTAAAATCATTATGTTGATAGCCCGGCCTGGCGGAACAACAGGGTCTTCAATGCGCAACGAAACACCCGGAGGTTGGGGATCTTACGTATTTCCGGGGGCAGTTCATTCCACATGGGTAAAGCTTCAACGGAGGTCAGCCCATATACATCAAAGCAGTCAGAGCAGTTAAAGCAGCTCATAGGGAACATTTGCCGAGTTGTTTGCAAGCAGTATGAGTAATGAAGGCAGGGCGCTAGGCCAGGCAATCAGGCCTAACAAACAAAGATATCAGAAGAATTGCAAAACCGGGCTCGTTGCCAGAGTAAAATGGGAGTTGCTGGGAGAGAGTTGAAAAATTAACTGGTATGCAATTTTGCATTAAAACTCCCCTGCAAGAATCGGGGGATAAAAGCTGAAAGCACAGTTAAAAAGGAACCGCAATAAAGGACGTAATAAAAACTTAAAAGCTGAGCAAGAGAAGCATATATCCTACCAGTCCTCCATCTTGGAAATCCCCCCCAGGGACCATTCAAAGAATTGTTTACTAATATACAATCTGGAGGAGATGTACCCCCATCCTGGAGGACAGCTTTTATTTCTCTGATTCCAAAGGAGGAGCAAGACCACACCCAGCCAAAAAATTATAGGCCTATATCACTTTTAAATACAGATTACAAGATTTTTGCTAAAATACTAGCAAATAGGTTAATGACAGTCATGCAACAAATGATTCATAATGATCAAACTGGTTTTATAAATGGTAGACAAATGAAGAGTAATGTAAGGCAAGTTGTTAACCTATTAGAGTATTTGGGGAAGAACAACCAAGTCCCTGCGGTGCTAATATTTCTTGAGCGGAGAAAGCATTTGATGGATTGAATTGGCATTTCTTATTGAAAATAATAGAAAAGATGCAGTTTGGAGAATATTTTACACAATCTATTAAGGCAATATATCAGAAACAAACAGCGCAAATAATAATTAATGGTAGTTTAACAGATACTTTTAATATAGAAAAAGGAACAAGACAAGGATGTCCTTTGTCTCCATTATACGTGGGTCGGATAAAATTAATGGAATTAAAATTAGGCAGTATGACTACAGATTACGAGCATTCGCAGACGACTTGGTTGTTACTTTAACCCAACCATTACAGTCGGTTGTAGGTTTAATGGATATAATTAATCAATATGGACAAGTATCTGGATTTAAAATAAATGCAGGGAAAACGAAGATAATAACTAAAAATATGACTACAAATCAAAAAGATGAGTTAGAAAGACTAACAGGATTTGAAATAGTAAAAAAAAAGTTAAGTACTTAGGGGTTTATATTATGACATCAAATGCGAAATTATTTAAGCATAATTATGATCCGTTGTGGCAAAAAGTACAGAGAGAGATGGAAAATTGGAAAAAATTACAAATATCTTTCTTAGGACGAATAGCAGCAGTAAAAATGAATGTTTTGCCTAAGTTTTTGTTTCTTTTTCAAATGATACCAATACTTAAAAAAGATGAAAATTTGAAGATATGGCAGAAGGGTATTAATAATTTTGTCTGGGCAGGGAAGAGACCGAGAATAAAACAAAAAATAATGCAGGATATACGTGAAAGAGGAGGTCTCAAAATGCCCAATTTAAGATTATATTATGAGGCAGCTGTTCTGTCAGCAATTAGTGACTGGATGAATTTAACAGAAGAAAGAATATTGAATATTGAGGGATATGATTTGGTTTACGGTTGGCATGCTTATTTATGTCATGGTAAATGTCTAACTACTACATCTCCCTGATCACCCGGACCTGCAAGGGTTAACTGACCACATATCCCATAACCCCTGTAACTACTCCTTACCTCTTTACCCCTCCTCCTGGGTATAAAAGCTCCGACCACGTGGTCCACAAGGTATTCCAGATGTATACCTGAAAGAGAAAGGTACAGGGTCAGTGACCTCCAGTACCATTAAATCTATAATAAAGTTACAGAAAAGAATCAAAGTCTGTCTTTGAGTTATTGGGCTAGATCCAGCTTTCAACAAAATGGTAGCAGAGGTCGGTTGCCCATAACTCCAGATAATGACTGAACCCAACACCTACCCTGAAGAAGCAGACAGAGTACAGACCAGAGCTCTTACCAAGAAGATGGCTGAGAAACTTGCAACCAAAGCCACAGCCATGGAGGAGACAGAAGCTGGAAGCGAGCAGGACTCCAGCCTGGACTCACAATCAGATGAAGAGGGGCCATCCAAGGAGATCACCGCCCTGGAAGAAGAAACAGCACAGAAAATGAATAAATTCAAACTCTCCATCCTGAAACTGATGGAGGCAAGCAGCGACAAAGAAAACCTCATCGCGGACCTTCAAAGCCTCTTCGAGCAGCAAGAAGCAGCAATTGAGGCCCCAAAGACCACCGAGAGAGAAAAGCCAGCAAAAAAGGGTAAGCCACCCCAACCCGATGATCCTGAGCTGGCAGAATCCATTTTCGCACCCTCTTCCCGGTGGCCATCTTGGGACGAGCACCAGCCAACGGGAAGCCAGGATTTGAATCCCTTGGCGTGAAAATGCCCGAACCCCGAAACAGACGAGGGGGACTCAGAAAGCGACAACGAAGAGCCCAACTCTGAAAGCGACCACGAAGAAACTACAATCACTAAGAAAAAAACACCTACCGATCTCGAGTTGCAAAAGGCAATCGAGACCATCACCGCTGCCCTGGGCTCCGCTTTCGAGCCTCCTGCAGCACTCAAAAAATCAAAGAAAAATCCTGGAAAACACAAGAAGGCCAGGACAACGAACAACGACCAGGCAACCGAGTCACAGCCAACTAAAGACACCGCGCACACCAACAACCGGCACAAAAGACCGCCCACCTGTAGGAAGGATCAACCGCAGGACTCGAACTCGCCACCCGCTACACCAACTACGCGAGGCCCGAGGGAGAAGAGAAGAACCGGCTACTCACCAATGCCACGACATCCACCAGGCCGATCCACGCGACCAGGGACCAGCGACCACGAGGGAGGATCCGCCACCGCCACCGCCATTACCACCGAGCCGCTGGGTGCAGGGAATCCTCAACCTACGACCTCTGCTGCTGCCGCGCCGCAAACCTGTGGAAGTCCTCGACTTACGACCGCGTCGCCTCCTCACCTTCTACCCTTCTTCTCCAGGGATCCGGCCATCCAACAGTGGTGTCCACCTTCAGGAGGAATCTTCGGACCCACCGGGGGTGGGTCCAGCCTCCCACCGACAGGCCTAGGCCTAGGCCTGGGAGCTCCAGCAACAGGAACCTCACCCGATGGACTCCAGCGCGGAATGAGTTTCGCGCATGCCCAGTACCTGCCTGTAACAAGAGAAGCAAGCTACATAGATCCAAGCAAGTACAGAATGGCCACAGACATCCCAAAGCCTTATTGTGAGTTCAACCACAGTTTGGACCATGGACAGCTCCCCCCAGTAAGTAACCTTACTAACACTTCTGGGGCAAATTATGCCAATTTGCCAAAATTACAGTTAGATGGTTTAGGTTTAGGTTTAGGTTTATTTGATTTGTATACCGCCCTACTCCCGAAGGACTCAGGGCGATGAACAGCCAACAATAAAATACATAAATACAAAAAATTTAAAAACCAGATAAAATCAAATTAAATCATTTTGGCCCAGACAGATTAAAACACCCCAATAATTTAAAAACAGATTAAAATTTACATATTTAAAAAGGGAATAAATTAGGCCAAGCCCGCCTGATGGAATAAAAAGGTCTTCACAGCACGGCGGAAGGAGCGCAGATCCGGGATCCTCCGTATCTCCGGGGGGAGCTCATTCCAGATGGTAGATGGGGGTAATGTTATAGAATGGAGTCAACAATTAAGAGTTGCTCTCATGAGAGAGAATGCACTGTTCCTAGCTAACAGACCTCCCCAAAAGCCCTGGTCACTGGAAATTGACTGTATTCATCACAGGGCATTTTGTATCATGTTAACCTCCATTCCATCTGCTATGTATCCATCTATTGAGGACAATCTGACTGTTTATGATGTTATGCAAAAACTATGTAACCTGTTTTATAGCCAGAGTAGAGCCACTACCACTAGAATATCTAGGGAGTTCCACTCCACCAAGCACAAGGCAGGGGTCCCCATGAGTGAGCACATTTTAAAAATGAATGCTACAAGGGCAGAGCTCATGCAGAGGGGGGAATCATCACTGAAGAGAGCATGATAAGCATAATCATAAACTCTCTTGATAGCAGTTGGGACAGCTTCATAACCCAACTAAATAGCCTCAGCTTGCAATACCTAACACTAGGCGCACTGACCAGTCAGCTCATTGCAGAGGACACTCTGAGGAGGGAACGCCAACTATCCAAAAGGGATCCTAGACCCATGAAGAGGGTGGATTTCCAAGATAGGGCCAGGGATACCTCAGAATGTTATTCTTGTGGGTCAAGGAACCACTTAAAGAGGGATTGCCCCAGGAACCATAGGGACAGGGGACAGCATGACAGTAGAGGGGGGAGGTCACCTGAATGCAGGTACCCAAAGGAAAGGGGGCGAGGGTGGTCACCCAACCCCAGGAAACACCACGAGCGCAGAGACCACTCCAGGGACAGTAACTCTGGCTCCATGTACGGGATCAGGCACGATGACCCAAATGACAAACATAAGGTAGAGAGAAACACATGGCTCCTGGACTCAGGGGCCACAAGTCACACTACTTGTAACCCAGAGCTGCTAGACTCACTCACAGAAGTAGACTCAGAAATAAAGGTGGCAAACCAAAGCAAGGTCAAAGTAGTGGGGAAAGGAAACATACACATCACACAGATAGGGGATTTAAAAGGGGTACTGTACGTGCCAGAAATACCCCACAACGTGCTAGCCATCACAAAGCTGACACGGGACACAAACATAGAGATAAAATTCAAAGATGGAAAGGCACACTTGATCAAGCAAGGGAAAGAGATAGGAAAGGTAACCATACACGAAGGACTTCCCTACTTCACACCCAACACAAGGGAGGAAGAAGGCATTGATACCAACACGAACCACAAAGTAGATGAGTATCCAGAAATAGAGGGGGTGCAGCAAGAGGCAGGAAGTGGCCATGAGAAGGCCAACAAGTCTGTATCTATCGGTAAGCCATTGCACGATAACTGCGCCCACCTCCTCCACAGGAGGCTGGGACACATAAGTTTCCCCATTGTAAAGAAAATGACGGAATGTACCGAGGGTCTCAAAGTAAAGAACTGCGAAAACTACTTGGAGTGTTCGGTCTGTAAGCGTTCTAAGATCAAGGTTAAGGCCATCCCCAGGGGATCCAAACGAACCACAGAGTCCCCCTTCCAATTGGTGCATATGGACTTGGTAGGGCCATTGAAACCCTCTGTAGGGCATAGGAAGCGATTCTTCCTCACGATTGTGGATGACTACACCAGATACGGGTATGTCTACTCCCTCAGACACAAAAACGAAGTATTCCAAAGGTTTAAAGAATTCCACAGAAGAGTAGATATGCAACATAACATGAGAATAAGACAGATAATGACAGACAGGGGCTCAGAATTCATGGCCAAGTAATTCACAAGGTGGCTGAGAGAACAGGGCATAGCGCATTACACCTCTTCACCTTTCTCCCCCTTCCAAAATGGAGTCTCAGAGAGAAAGAACGGACTTTTGCAAACCATGATGAGGTGCGCCCTGGAGGATGCTGGGATGGGGCAGCATTTCTGGTCAGAGGCACTACACTACGCTAATTACACCCTGAATAGACTGTGGTCAAGCTCTATCAATAAGACACCATACGAGATGCTATACAACAGAAAGCCCAACATCACACACTTACACATATTCGGCGCCCCAGCCGATGTCCACATCCCCAGACAATTAAGAAAGAAAGGGGAGAAATTATCAAAAAGACTGAGATTCGTGGGTTACGAACCGGGCACAAAGGGCTACAGATTTGTTGACAACAACAACCGTTTTGTGGTTTCCAGGTCAGCCAGTTTCCACGAAAATGCAAACTGGTCGAGGGTACACTCCAACGACATTCCCACCAATAGGGTCACATTCGAACATGGCCAAGGGGAAAAGGAGGTCAGAGAGGTCGGAGGGCATAAAGCCAACAATCGCAAGGCGAGCATCAAAGAGTGGAAAGAAGGGCACCCTTCCCTGAAGATAGATGACCTGACAGACAAAGAGGCAGACAACATGCAGGAAACCGAGCCAACCCCCAGCAGGCCAATCAGAGAAACCAGAAACAAGCTGCCAAGGAAGCTAGAGGACTACGTTATGGCCATCCACAACACCCATTTCACGCCCAGCTCATACGAGGACATCCTCGGGCTCCCACAGAAAGAGAAAGAAAAATGGATGTCTGCCATGGAGAAGGAGATGGAGAGCCTAAGGAACCTCCAAGTATACTCACCTGCCCAAATTCCAGAGGACAAAAAGCCAATAGGAACCAAATGGGTGTTCAGAGTTAAGACATTAGAAGACAACAAGGTCCTGTACAAGGCAAGACTAGTCGCGCAGGGTTTCGCCCAAAGATACCCCGAAGACTATACAGACACCTACTTGCCAACCGTCAGGGCGGAGAGCATCAAAAGCGCCCTGGTGGTGGCCACCATCCTGGGCTTGGAGGTTTTCCAATTCGACGTACAAACAGCGTACCTGCACGCCGAGTTGGACAAAGAGATATACGTTAAAGCACCGCCTGGGTACAACGAGGGCGAGAACCAAACCTGGCTACTGAACAAAAGCCTGTACGGGCTCAAGCAGTCGGGCAAAAGGTGGTATGACTGCCTAGCCAAAGCTCTCAGATCCATGGGCTTCGAGGCCACCTCAGCCGACAAATGTTTCTTCACGAAGAGAGAAAACAACACATTCGAAGGTGTGCTCGTTTACGTGGACGACATCTTGTACATCAGCAAGCACAAGGACAGATGTGACAAGTTCGCCACTGAGCTGGGTAGCCACTTCTCCCTAAAGTCACTTGGAAAGATCGATAAATACCTAGGGGTCCAAGTGATAAAAACCAACAAGGGTTTCCGCCTCTCCCAGAGAGAAAAGATCATCGAGCTGCTGTCCAAATGCAACATGTCCGAAGCAAAACCCAGCGAGACCCCCATGCAACCAGAGTTCCTGAAGACTATGTACGAGGAATCTGAACCTTTCACAGACAATAAGTTGTATAGATCAACGATAGGGTCACTGCTGTATATATCCAACTGGACCAGGCCCGACATCGCCTTGGCCGTCAATCTGCTGTCCAGACATGTAAGCAAACCCACGGTAACACACTGGAACGCCATCAAAAGACTACTTAGATACTTAAAATTCAGTGCGGATGCCCTACTCTGCCTAGAGCCAGAAACATCTGAGAAACCAAAGCTAACCTGCTATGCTGACGCTGACTGGGCTGGGGACATAGAGTGCAGAAAAAGTACCTCTGGCTATGTGCTACTACTCAACAATTGCCCCATCCATTGGTACACTGGAAAGCAAAAACTGGTGGCCACATCAACTACGGAAGCAGAATTTGTTTGCCTATCCAAGGCCGCAAACAACTTAGTATGGTTCGATGACCTGCTCTGCAACATCTGGGCTGAACCCTCATATCCAATAGTTATCCACGAAGACAACAAGGCAGCGATAGAGATCTCAAAGGCCGATGCTATAGGTCAGCGGTCTAGGCACATTGACATTAAATACAAACACGTCAGGCAGTTTTCAGAAAAAGGTTTCATTAAGGCAGTACACTGTGACACAGAGGAGCAAACAGCAGATATTCTCATGCTTTACTGCGTGTCTGGAAAAAGTATCAGTATAAATTAAACGATAAGTTACCAATGTGGGCAATACCCAGACACGCAATAGAGAATATAAGTGTAGAGCAAAAACAAGATGTGATTACTTATAAAGAGCTTCTTAATAAGGAAGGAGGTATATTACAACTAAAATCTTTGAATCAATTAAGAGAAGAAAGGATAATTCAAACATGGTTTCAGTATGGACAGCTGCAAGCTAGATGGAGAGAGGATCAGAAAATTGGTATCTCGCAAAATGAGGAGAACTTGGTAAAACAAATTAGAGACCAAAGTCAAATGCATATAAAAAGTTTGTATAATGCATTGGTAGAAATAGATTCAGAAACAGAGCTAGTTAAGGATTGTATGATAAAATGGGCACAAAATATTGAAGAAACAATAATGATGGAAACATGGGGAAAAATATGGGTTAGAAATGTAAAGTTTAACTTAAGAGAGAATTTTTATAAAATGTTTTATAGATGGCATCTAGATCCTAAAAAGCTAGCCTGTATGTATCCAAGTTTGCAACCTAAGTGTTGGAGATGCGAATGTGATGATGCCACGTATTATCATATATGGTGGACATGTAAAAAAATTAAGTCATTTTGGATAAAAATATGGTGGATTATCCAAAATATTCTCAAGAAGAAGATAAAATTTACTCCACAGTTCTTTCTGTTGGGTATAATTACAGATTGTATGGTTATAGAGACTAAATTGATTTTAAATTTAATAACAGCAGCCAGACTTTTGGTGGCGCAGTATTGGAAGAAGGAAGACTTACGTACTATTGAAGAATGGACATTAAAAGTAGTGAATTTAGCAGAGATGGCAAAAATTTCGGCATACTTGAAGGACCATTCAAATGAAAGATATATATCAGAATGGAGAAGATGGATTGACTATATTCAAAACAAATATTGGACTAAAAAGTTTCAAATAGCTTATGAATGAAACCAACATTTTCTTTTTGAATTATGTTTTGTTAGTTGAAAGGGGAGTTAAAGAGCAAGAGGAAGTATGGAGCCTACAGAAAGATAGCATATTTTAGTTTATGTTTGTTAAATGTTATACCCTGTATTTGCTCTGGGAAGTCCGGGGTCGGTGGGTGGGGGGAGGGGGGTTGGAGGGAGAGGGAGGATGAGGGATGGGGGGTGGGGGGAGGAGGGAAGGGGGGGGAGGAGGGACGGGAAAAAAATTGTTGTAATATTTGATAAAACTTTTTAATAAAAAAAATAATAATCCAGACGATATAAGGTTTCCTGCTGGAGCAGGGGGTTGGACTAGATGGCCTCCAAGGTCCCTTCCAGCCCTAGATTGCTGTGCTGTTTCAAAGCGTCTTCTGAAGCCACGTCTAGTGCCAGGGTTTGTGGTCCTTCCTTCCTCTTCTCTCTCTCTCTCTCAAATTTATATATATATATATATATATATATATTTAAACACCTCAAACATTTCACAAAAAAAAAAAAATCAAAATCGCAAGTCAGAGCAGGACAGGAACTATATCTGCGTAGCTGCCATATGCAGTCAAAAGCAATGTTGCAGGATCAAGTCACCCATTCGCCCCGCCTCTCTCTCAGACAGACTCAGCAAAGGAAAAAAAATGTGTAAAAGGGAAAACAAACCGCACCTCCCCCCCCCCCTTTCCTACTTCTCTCGTTCAAGACAAAAAGAAAGGAGAAATATAGGGAGGAAAAATACTTCTCCTTTCTCCATTCAACATCGCAAATACCTCTTTCTAATCCCACTTCTCCGTGGGATCTCTCTCATCCCTCTCTTTCTCATTCGAACACTTGCTATTACCTTCACAACAACAACAACAACAAACCCTTGCCACTTACTGTTTCTTTATACTGTAGGAAGAAATATCCTTCTGGGTTCAGCTCCAAGTGGGGAAAAAGACACTGGAAACATGGAGACTGCTTGGAAAGATGGTTTAATGGTGGACAGGATCACATGGTTTAAGTACCTGAACAGAAAAAGGGCCGAGATGCAGTGAGTCCCCGGGTTTTATGCCCTCTCTGGCTTTGAACTTCCTGGGCCCCCGAAAGAGTATCCTGATTGGTTGTCAGACTCCCAGGGGGTGGGGGTCTTAGCTAGCCTTGCTGGCTGATGTAATCTTCCCAGGTGCCATGTGGTGAGTTTCTGTTGCTAGATGGGTCCTATTGTGTTAGTTTCTGTTGCTAGATGGGTCCTATTGTGTTGCAGATGATGGTCCATTGACAAAGATGGGAGGGAATTGAGTTTCTGCCTCTGGCCCATTAACAAAGGGTGGGGGGCAGGAAGGTGAGAGCTGCTTTGTCTTTAAAACATGCTTCTCCATTTCTCATACAGAGAAACATAATATTCTGCCTTTTTAATATTTCCTAAAATATTTCATTCTTCTAGGAAAGGGGTGGGTGCTAACTTCCTACAATACAAAAGGAGATCCCCCAGGGGGAGGGGGTTCAGCACACAGGCATTCACAAGTGTCAGGATCACCTTATCACTCCTGTGAGGGCTTTCCACACACACTCACATTTGTACTGCAATCAGACCGTTTAGTGTACACTAACATACACACATACTTTCTCCCTGCCAACTAGTTAGTATAATTATTTCAGGGAGCTTTATTATTATTCTTATTATTATTTTACAAGCCAATGAGCTTTATGGCCTAAACAACTTTTTTATTACACACAGACGCCTTCACACATACATACCATTAAACAACATTTGCAGCCCTGGAATAAAACCTGGGAAGGTTTCATCCCTTCAGATTCCCATTTTGTTTCCATCCTTGACATCTTGTAGCTTATTCTACAAGCAGTGGAAGACCTTAGGATGTGGTTTCTAATCAAAAACATGATTTTGGGCACTAACCACCACCTATTTTCCACAGCTCCAAGCTCAAGCCAAGAAGTTCACTTAATTTGCCGACACACACATATCACTATCACTTCAAGTATAAATATGCACCCAAGAATGGTTAACAGAAATCACATCACATTAATCAAAGACAAATTTGATATAAAGAGCCTTGATAGTACAGGGGTTTAGTGCACCCTGTTATTAACACAGCTGCCTGCAATTTCTGCTGGTTCGAATCTCTCCAAGGCTCAAGGTTGACTCAGCCTTCCATCCTTTCTAAGGTAGGTGAAATGAGGACCCAGTTTGTGGGGGCAATAAGCTGACTTTGTATAAAATATACAAAAGAATGAAGGCTATTGCTTAACGCATTGTAAGCCGCCCTGAGTCTCCAGAGAAGGGCGGCATATAAATCAAATTAAAAAAAAAAAAATATTCCCATTTAACCTTAGGTAGGAAGAACAATAAACCTTTTCTGCCTGTTTCAAGAATGATAAAGATCTGTATACCACTGCAATATTTCTACTCCTTCCACCCATAACAGCATGAAGCAAAATCATCCTTGGTCAGCCCCAACATCTGAATCTTCCCACTAGATATTTCTTCCCTAATTGTTTTAGTGAGCTTCTCACTCCTACTTAAAGTTATCCCTGTTGTTCTATCCCCTTAAGCACCGGACTACCTGTTTCTGCCCTGGGGATGTTCTATCTCTTCAAACAATAATTAATTATCACATTATTATACTGCGCAGTGTATGAACTCAACCAAACTTCCCTCCATCAACATAGTAAAAGGAATAGGAAGGACATAGAAGGAGTTTCCTTATGTTTCCTTCAGTAAATTTCTCAGGATCCTTAACAAATATTCCATGTCGGGGCCCCATAGTTACTTATTTATTTATAGCTAAAGCCGATACTTCCCTCCTTGAACTCCTTTTCCCTTAAAAAATCCACTCAACACGCTTAGCCTCTGGCCACTCCAGTCGCCCAGAAAATGGAACCGCAGAGGAAAGCTCAGGTTAGCATGTTCAACGTGAGTACTAATCACATCTAATGCATCTCAACATACACACAGCACCAGACATTCAAGGAGTCAGACCACCCCAGCGAAACACCCTATAAGTACCCCGTACTTATACTCACTCTGGGTCAGTGCACTGTATTCCTGGTCCTGCACGGCTCAGACTTCCCTGCTCAGTTGTTCAGGTCCCCGTCACATCAGGTTAAAGAAGAGCAATTCCCTCTGGAAAAGAACTACCCGTCCCGGATCGCTAAAATCAGCGATGGTACCCACCGGCCCTCAGGTAAAAATTCCACTCCAGAAGGAAATCTTCAAGTCCCGCTCAGGCGCCAATTGTGAGATTTTTTAAAAAACAGCAAACCTCATAAAAAGTGAAACAGAGACCATGAACAAGTAAAAAGCAGATTTATTAAATATATATATATATAAAGCTATATATATATTTCAAGCTTTTGCAAAAGGGTTCTCCCATGAAAGAGAGAGAATGTCGGACCACTTCGATTACATGGTTTAAATACAGTTTTCGATGCTCAGCAATACAATTCAAACGCCCACGCTTGGTATTGTTTTCAGGTCTTATATAATATTTTGGCTTTCTTCACATGTTCCGCCTTGGAGTTCCCCTCCAAGATTCCCCTCCAAAAATTCCCTTTACATCTGTTTTCATAATTATTAGTATTGTTTTCCTTAATTGATCATTTAGTCTCTTCCTCTTTTTCAATAGAGCTTAGGTCAGCCTGACCCAACTTAGAATATACCAAAGCATCTATTTCCTCAAAACAGGCATCACAGTTCCCTTTTCCTTTCCAGAATATAACGCTTACCCATGTCCTATTCACCTGGTTATATAAATCAGGTTATATGAAGGTTAAATATGGTGTTACTTAGGTTATGATTTTTACAGGAATAATTCATTTTTCTCTCAGCCTCTTAATTAGGTTTGTGTATTTCCTGCAAATTTAGGGACGTGGTGGCTCAGTGGCTATGATGCTGAGCTTGTCGATCGAAAGGTCAGCAGTTCAGTGGTTCGAATCCCTAGTGCTGCGTAACAGGGTGAGCTCCCGTTACTTGTCCCAGCTTCTGCCAACCTAGCAGTTCGAAAGCACGTAAAAAATGCAAGTAGAAAAATAGGGACCACCTTTGGTGGGAAGGTAACAGTGTTCTGTGCACCTTTGGTGTTTAGTCATGCCAGCCACATGACCACAGAGACGTCTTCGGACAGCGCTGGCTCCTCAGCTTTGAAACGGAGATGAGCACCACCCCCTAGAGTCAGGAACGACAAGCACATATGTGTGAGGGGAACCTTTACCTTTACCTTATTTCCTGCAAAAGGATAAAAGGCTTCCCCAATTAGCTTTATCTCTTCCTGATCATCTTCTTTGTGTTCAAACTTGGCTATTTAGCCCCCTGGAGTGAAGGGAACTCAACACAGATCAAAGGTGAGATACGTTCTTAGGCAGAAGAAACAAATAACAAGTTTCTACTAATTCTAGTATTTCAGTATATCCTTATTACTATTTCCTTACACTTTCTTGTCTCTCTCCCTTCCTTCCTCTTTCTTTCTTTTTCTTTCTCTCTTTCTCTTTCTTTCTTTCTCTTTCTTTGTCTCTCTTTCTTTCTTTCTCTCTTTCTTCCTTCCTTCCTTCCTTCCTTCCTTCCTTCCTTCCTTCCTTCCTTCCTTCCTTTCTTTCTTGTCTCTCTCTTTTCTTTCTCCCACTCTGTTTCTCATCTCTCTTTCTCGTCTCTCACTCTCTCTCTCCCCATCTCCCTCCCTCTCTCTCAATTCTCTCTCTCCCTCTCCCTCCCTCTCTCTCATTTGTTTTCTGCTCTTTTCCCTCTCTCATTTTCTCCCTCCAGATCTCTCTCATTTCTCTCTCCCCCTTCTCTCTCTTTCTCATTTGTTTCTCTCTTTAACTCTTTTTCTCCCCTTTCCTCTCTCTCATCTCTTTCACACGTGCACACACACACACAAGTGGATAACCTCCTGTCCTGCTTTGGGATCACGGTGGCAGCAGGGACGGTGACTCCTCTTGCTGTCGCCACTGCACAGTGAGGTGAGTAGCTGGCAGTGCTGCGCAGGAGAAGCGGAGCTCTTCCCCCCTGCATCCAGTGGCAGTGTCTGCTCCTCCCCGTTCCCCTCCTTCCTGAGCAGACACGAAGGGGACCGCGGCTGGAGCTGAGATGCCCACGAAGAAGGCAGAATCGCAAAAGGCAGCCGGTCACGGAGAGTGCAGAGAAAATGTTAGGGGCACTTCAGTTGCGCGGCTCTGCGGAGAGGCTTGCACCTTCTCGGGGCAGAGAGCAGGTCACGTGAGGAGGGAGAAGGGGGCAGCGGCAGCCGCTAGCATTGAGGGGAGAGTGTCACACAGAAATGCCGCCCCCTTCTCCCTCCCAGCTGCTGGGTGATCTTGTGTGAAGGGAACAGCAGCTTTAGCATAGGAATAAAAACTGATTTTACTCCTTCCCCTTGGCTAATGCCCAGAGAGGGAGAAGTTGCTCGATATTCCCCCCCAGGGACCCCAAGGCCAACTGGCAGAGCCTGATCTTTCAACAGGGGAAGGGAAGGTTTTATCACTGCAGGAGCGTCGCTCGGGCATGCCCCTCACCACCCGTCTCTGCCCTTTCATGGCAGAGCAACTTCTCCCTCGCTGGGCATTAGCCTTGCAGTAAAATCAGTTTTTATTCCTTTGCTAAAGCTGCCATTCCTTTCTTCGCACGAGATCGCCCAGCAACCGAGAGGGAGAAAGTGGCAGCATTTCTGTGTGCTGCTGCTACTGCTAGTTCCACAGACAATGCTAGCTGCCACTGCTGTCCCCTTCTCCCTCTCAGCTGCTAGGCGATCTCCACAGCCACAAAGTGGCTCTCAAAGAGGCGGCGACTGGCCGCAGGCCACCAAAAAGTACCGGAGGTCGCAGAAAAAGCTGCTGCTGTCGCCACCATGTTCTTTGCGCATGCGCATCCCATTGGACTTGCAAGGCAATGGGATGCGCGTGCGCAAAAAACATGATGGCGACAAACATGGTGGGCGGGCCAAGTGAGTGGCGACCAGGGGACCGGTTTAGGGGTGTGCCCAGCCAGCCATCACTACCGGTTCGGTGACCTTGGCCAAATTTCTGCCAACGGTTCATGCAAACTGGTGCGAACCAGCTGAATACTACCTCTTGCCACAAAGAAGAGGGTGTCAAGCTATTCTCCAAAGCACCTAAGGGCAGGACAAGTAGCAATGGATGGAAACTAATCAAGGAGAGAAGCAACCTAGAACTAAGAAGAAATTTCCTGACAGTTAGAACAACTTGCCTCCAAAAGTTGTGAATGCTCCAACACTGAAAGTTTTTAAGAAGATGTTGGATAACCATTTGTCTGAAGTGGTGTAGGGTTTCCTGCCTAAGCAGGGGGTTGGACTAGAAGATCCCTTCCAACTCTGCTATTCTAATCTCTATTGCTATTCTTCTATTCCTATTGCTATTCTTCTATTCCTATTGCTATTCTTCTATTCCTATTCCTATTCTTCTATTCCTATTCCTATTCTTCTATTCCTATTCTTCTATTCCTATTCCTATTATTCCATTTTTATTCCTATTAAAGGCAGGGCTAGATGAATCACAAGTTGGAATTAAGATTGCCGGGAGAAATATCAACAACCTCAGATATGCAGATGATACCACTCTAATGACAGAAAGTGAAGAGGAACTAAAGAGGCTCTTGATGCGGGTGAAGAAGGAGAGTGCAAAAGTTGGAAACTTTTAACATTAAGAAAACTAAGATTTTTTCTTTTAATTGAAAAGTTTTATAAGAAATACATTTTCTCCCCCCCCACCCTTCCCCCCTCCCCCATCCCTCCCCCTTACCCTCCCACCCATCCCCCCTCCCCCTTCCCCCCACCCCCCTCCCTAGACTTCCCAGAACAAGCACAGGGTATAGCATTCACAAACATAAACCTAAAATATGCTAACAAATTGTTGACTTCAAATTCTTTCTAGGTCTTTAACTCCTTATAGCTCAAAACACTATAAACATAAGCTAAAGATTCAAAATGTTTCACTCATAAGCTATATAAATCTTCTTAGTCTGATACTTGTTTTGAATATAGTCGATCCATCTTCTCCATTCCGATATGTATCTTTCGTTTGAATGGTCTTTAAGTTATGATGAAATTTTTGCCATCTCTGCCAAATGCACGACTTTTAGTGTCCATTCCTCAATAGTAGGTGGATCTTCCTTCTTCCAATACTGTGCCACCAGTAACCTGGCAGCTGTTATTAAATTCAAAACCAACTTAGTTTCTATTACAGTACAGTCCATAACTATTCCCAACAAAAAAAACTGTGGTGTAAATTTAATCTTTTTTCTTAAAATATTTTGAATAATCCACCATATTTTTATCCAAAAAGCCTTAATTTTTTTACATGTCCACCATATATGAAAATACGTAGCATCTTCACACTCACATCGCCAACATTTAGGTTGTAAATTTGGATACATACAAGATAGGTTTTTTTGGATCTAAATGCCATCTATAAAACATTTTATAAAAGTTCTCTCTTAAATTTTGGGCTTGTGTAAATCTTACATTTCTAACCCATATCTTTTCCCATGTTTCCATCATTATTGGTTCTCCTATATTTTGTGCCCATTTTATCATACAGTCCTTAACTAGCTCTGTTTCTGAATCTATTTCCACTAACACATTATACAACCTTTTTATATGGATTTGACTTTTGTCTCTTATTTGTTTTATCAAATTCTCATCCTGTTGCAAAATACCAATTTTTTGATCTTCTCTCCATCTGGCCTTCAGCTGCCCATACTGAAACCAAGTTCTAATTATTCCTTCTCTTAATTGCTCCATAGGTTTTAACTGTAATCTAACTCCTTCTTTATAAATTTATATTTATATTTATTTATTTATTTATTTAAATTTATATTCTCTATCGCGTGTCTGGGTACTGTCCATATTGGTAACTTATCATTTAATTTGTATTGATACTTTTTCCAGACACGCAATAGAGCATTTCTTAATATATGACTTTTAAAAGTCTTATCTACTTTCTTATCATACACTAAATAAGCATGCCAGCCGTAGACCAGACCATATCCTTCAATATTTAATATCCTTTCCTCCGTTAAATTTATCCAATCAGTAATTGCTGAGAGGGAAGTGGCTTCGTAGTACAATCTTAAATTGGGCATTTTAAGACCTCCTCTTTCTCATGTATCTTGCATTATCTTTTGATTTACTCGTGGTTTTTTCCCTGCCCAAACAAATTTATTAATGCCCTTCTGCCATTCCTTCAAATTTTCATCTTTTTTAAGTATAGGTATCATTTGAAAAAGAAATAAAAACCTTGGTAAAACATTCATTTTTACTGCGGCTATCCTTCCCAGCAAGGACAGTTGTAGTTTTTTCCAATTTTCCATCTCTTTCTGTATTTTTTGCCATAACGGTTCATAGTTATGCTGATATAATTTCATATTCGTAGTCATAATATAAACCCCTAAATATTTAACCTTCTTAACTATCTCAAATCCTGTTACCCTTTCTATCTCTTCTTTTTGGCTTCTAGTCATATTTTTAGCTATTATCTTTGTTTTAGCTGTATTTATTTTAAAACCAGATACTTGTCCTATAAGTTAATTATATCCATCAAGGCTGTAATCGATTGTACTGGTTGGGCTAAGGTAACAACCAGGTCATCCGCAAATGTCCGTAGCTTATACTCATGCTGTCTAATTTTAATTCCCTTTATTGTATCCGTCCCACGTATTTTACTCAGTAGGATTTCCAGCGTCAAAATAAACAATAATGGAGACAGGGGACACCCTTGCCTTGTTCCTTTTTCTATATTAAAAATATCTGTTAAACCACCATTGATTATTATTTGCGCTGTTTGTTTTTGATATATTGCCTTAATAGATTGTATAAAATGTTCTCCAAGTTGCATCCTTTCTATTAATTTTAATAAAAAATGCCAATTCAATCTATCAAAAGCTTTCTCAGCATCCAGAAATACTAGCACTGCGGGGACCTGGTTGTTCCTTCCCAAATACTCTAGTAAGTTAACAATTTGCCTTACATTACTTTTCATTTGTCTACCATTTATAAAACCAGTTTGATCATGATGAATCATTTGTTGCATGACTGTCATTAATCTATTTGCTAAGATTTTAGCAAAAATCTTATAATCTGTATTTAAAAGTGAAATCGGCCTATAGTTTTTTGGATCTGTATAATCTTGACCTTCTTTTGGGATCAAAGAAATAAAAGCTGTCTTCCAAGTTGGAGGTACCTCTCCTCCCTGTTGTATATTATTAAATAATTCCTTCAGTGGTTCCACCATTTCCTCCTGTAAGCTTTTATAATAAACAGCTGTCAAACCATCCGTCCCAGGAGCTTTACCCACTTTCAACTGCTTAATTGCAAACAACATTTCCTCGGAAGTTATCATTTGATTTAAACTATCCCTCTGCTCTTTTGAAGTTGTGTAAATGTTTTCTTTCTGTAAATATCTATCTATATCTATATCTTGAATTTTATCACCGGCATACAGCCTTGAATAAAACTCTAAAAATTATTTTTTAATCAATTCTTGCTCATAAACCTCTTTACCCTTGTATTTTATTTTCTCTATAATCCTTGATTTCTGCTTTTTCCTTAACATATATGCTAACCACCTACCTGGTTTGTTAGCGTTACAGAAAGTATTATGTTTAGCATATTGTAAGTTAGTTGCCACTTGATCTGCTATTAACATATTAAATTGACCTTTCAGTAAATTAATTGCCTCTTTAATTTTCTTATCTGTTGGATTAGCTATTAAAGCTCGTTCCTGTTTTCTAATCTCTTCTTCTAATTCTTTTCTTTTTTCCCCCTGTTTCTTTCTATATTTATTATTCAAATATATCAAAATGCCTCGCACATATGCTTTACTTGCATCCCATACCATTTCCATAGATGTACCCTTTTGCATATTCATAACAAAAAATTCTTTCATAATTTTTTTACACTCTTTTACATTTTCTTCATATCTAAACAAATTATCATTTAACCTCCAGGACCTCCTAGGCCCTTTTCCATACTCCAGTTCCAACCAAACTGGACTATGGTCTGTCAATGTTCTTGAACAAATCTTCATATTCTTCACCCTAGAAAAAAGGTCATTAGTAATTAGTATAAAATCAATCCTTGAAAAGGATTGATGTCTATCTGAAAAGAAAGTAAAATCTTTTTCTTCTGGGTTTCTTTCACGCCAAATATCCCTCAACTCCCAGTCATCCATCATCTCCAAAAACGATTTGGGCAATCTTGCTCTTGTTAAAACATTTTGCTTGGGTCCCTTCTTGTCCTTTTTTACGTCCAAAACACCATTCCAATCACCCAATAGGATACAAATCTTGTATCCCCATTGTGTCAACTTTGAATGTAGAAGATTATAAATTTTTTCCTGTTGTTGGTTCGGGGCATATACTCCAATTAACAGTAATTTTTCTCCTTTTATTAAAAGTTCAATCGCTAAAAATCTTCCTTGATCATCTGCTTCAATTAATTTGGCAATTAAGTCTCTTTTCACATATATGACTATACCATTTTTCTTGTCTGGTGCTGCTGCTACATAGTGTATACCTAATCTTGTATTTGTCAAATATTTTTGATCTTGTGTCCTAATGTGAGTCTCTTGTAAACAAATTACATCATTCTTAAATTGTTTAAGATAGTGAAATATTTTCCTCCTCTTCTGTGGTGAATTCAAACCATTGACATTCCAGGTTAAAAATCTAGTTCCCATCTCTGGGCCTCTGAAGCATCTGGAGCACTTTCTGGTGGTCTTGCCTCATTTGACCTTTAGGTCTGGTTCCTCCTACAGCTTCTGTTTTGGTAGTTTCTTGAGTTGCCATCTGAAGTTGTTGCTGTCTTAATTCTTCCTTACATTTAGCTGTTGCTGCTCTAGTCTGTCTTTGATCCTTCGGTTCTTCTGATATATCAATTAAATCCAAATCTTGAACAGCAATCTGGATTTGTAGCTAATCTTCTTGACTGGTCGAGGCTCCCCCCTGGACTACTGTCATCAGCTCTTCTCTCTCTCCCTCCATTACTTCCTTCTTTCTTTTTCCTTCTGGTGATTTGGATGTCCCAGCCTTTAACACATTGGCATAGAAATCTCTTGCTTTCCATATTGTATTAAGGCGATATCTCTCTCCCGAATATGTCACCACTAGGCCGGCTGGCACTTCCCATCTATACTGTATTTCACGTTTTTTCAGTTCATCCACCAGGAATGTGTAATCCCTTCTAGCTCTTAACATTTTGGGAGGAATTTCTTTCATTGTCATCACTTCCTGGCCTTCCACCTGAAGCTTGTTTTTAAAGGTAGCCTGTAAAATTTCATTGCGTAATCTCCTTGCAGTAAAATATATTACAATGTCTCTTGGTAAATGTTTCTGTCTGGCCACCCACGAATTGACACGATATATCTTGTCAATCTGCCAGCCTAACTCCACTTTTGTCCCCCCCAACATCTGTGCCAATGCCTCTGACATCATTTCTTTCAAATTCTCTTGTTTGTTTTCCTTCACCCCTCTTATTCTTAAAGCAAATTCCATATCCCTGTATTGAATCATTGTTACATCAGCTTCAGCCCTTTCAATTCTATTCTGAGTCTCTCC